>NW_027596114.1:0-1394000 GCF_964194155.1 Cetorhinus maximus | reverse complement strand
GTCTGGGGGCCATCCCCTCAGTTCCCTCCCTCCCCACCACCACAACCCCCTGAAAGGGCTGAAACTCAAACTGGGGAGCAGCTGGATTCTCTCAGGAGACATTTTCAAATCACTGCCTCGGGATTACAGTTGGGGTCAAATCCCACTTTCTGGAAGGCCCTGACTGGGAGCTGGGCAGTGACTGCACACGAGGAGCCCTCTCTCTCTCCCCCCGGACCCTGTGTCTTCTCACCTACCCACACCAACTCCGCTCTGTTTTGTTATCTCTCCACCTCTTTCCCCTGACCTCTCCTTTCTCTCTCTCTCATGTGGGGAAAGGCCACAGGCCCCTGTGGGCACAGCAAGATCAGGAGGATGGAGCGAGAGAGAGAAATCCACACACACAAGCTGCGTAAACTGTATTAAAATGGTTCCCCCTGTCCACCCATCAGTCTCCAGAAGGTGCTAAACTCCCTCTCTTATTTTGGAATTATAACAAGCTTCTAAACAGCCTCAGGTTTCAGATTTTTAATCTCCTCTTTGTCACACACCAAAGGGTTAATGTGTTTGTGAATAATCGCAAGGCCGGGGTATTTTAACACCAGGGTTTCAAAATCCAGCACCCCATCATCTAACAGAAACCGCTTCATCGATGAACCAAAAACCAGGGTCCCTCCGAGATTAAAATTAAACCTCGGGGTCATAAAGAGACACAACTCACGTGGGTGTTTGGGGGGGTGTGGAACAGGCCTGAGTCCATCCATCCAAGCTGGGGAAAAGCTCCTGCTCATGGATTCATAGTTACATTGCAGTCTTCAAACTCCAAACTCCTTGGGAAAAAAGAGAGGGGATAGAATTGACTAAATACACAAAGCAAGAACATTTCTAAACAAAATAGCACAGCAAGAGCCCAGGATTCCACCCCCACACCCACCCCCTCTTTCACAGTTACACAACCTCTTAGCAACATCCAAATACAAAAATATCCCAATTATAAACCAGAGGGTAAAACAGATTGAGAGACCTTTCCCATCCCCTGTGTTTCTCTCTGTATCTCTCTTCCTATCTCACTCACATCTCTGTCCCCCTCACTCATTCACTCTCTCACTCTGTGTCTCAGAGATGGAAATTAAACTTCGATTGGGGTAAGAAACAGACCCAACTCACGTGGGTTAAGCCTGTGGACCAGGCCTCAGTCTATCCCCCTCCCTCTGCACCCTCCTCTCTCTCTGACCCCATCATCCCTCCCTCCGCATCCTCCTCCTTTCCCTCAATGTTTTATTTTGAAAATGTTGTCACTGTTGTGGGGGGCAAGGAACAGGGTGGGGAGGGGGTGGAGACCATGTGTACACAGCAAGATCCCACTCCCCACCTGCTCATGACCATTTAAAAATGTATTGGCTGAGGATAGCGGGACAGTGAGTGGGGAATGGGCCTCACCCCCTCTCTCTCTACCGTCCCAACACCCTCCCCCACCCCCAATTAAAGTAACGACAAATCACATTGGTGTTTTTATACATTTTATTGAAAGATGAATTATGGACAGAATTGGCTGGAGAGAGAGAGGGAGAGAGGGAACAAGCTGGAGTGACAGAGACTGGGGGCTGCTCTCCCCCCACCCTCACCACCAGCCCGCACCCTCAGATCTACATTAAACCCAATTGAAATGGCTGCTGCCCTTTCCATTTAACCCAGGAAAGCCCGTGGCCCGGCCTGTCTAACACACACCGACATGACTCTGGGGGGTGAGAAGAAGCCTTCGCACAGGCTCCGGGTTCTCATTTCAGGCCCTCTCCCTCTCCCTCTCCCTCTGTGTCCGACTGCTTCACCCTCCATGAACCCATTTCTATCAAGTGTGGTCACTGTTGCAGTTCAGGAAAGGCTGGCGGCCTCTTTGTTTTATTTTTTTACACAGCAGGATCCCATGACTTTCCCTATCTCCACACCTGCTGTGAAAGCCTCTCTCTCCCCGCCTTCCCCGTGGGAATTCCCCAGTCTGGGGGCCATCCCCTCAGTTCCCTCCCTCCCCACCACCACAACCCCCTGAAAGGGCTGAAACTCAAACTGGGGAGCAGCTGGATTCTCTCAGGAGACATTTTCAAATCACTGCCTCGGGATTTCAGTTGGGGTCAAATCCCACTTTCTGGAAGGCCCTGACTGGGAGCTGGGCAGTGACTGCACACGAGGAGCCCTCTCTCTCTCCCCCCGGACCCTGTGTCTTCTCACCTACCCACACCAACTCCGCTCTGTTTTGTTATCTCTCCCCCTCTTTCCCCTGACCTCTCCTTTCTCTCTCTCTCATGTGGGGAAAGGCCACAGGCCCCTGTGGGCACAGCAAGATCAGGAGGATGGAGAGAGAGAGAGAAATCCACACACAGAAGCTGCGTAAACTGAATTAAAATGGTTCCCCCTGTCCTCCCATCAGTCTCCAGAAGGTGCTAAACTCACTGTCTTATTTTGGAATTATAACAAGCTTCTAAACAGCCTCAGGTTTCAGATTTTTAATCTCCTCTTTGTCACACACCAAAGGGTTAATGTGTTTGTGACTAATCGCAAGGCCGGGGTATTTTAACCCCAGGGTTTCAAAATCCAGCACCCCATCATCTAACAGAAACCGCTTCATCGATGCACCAAAAACCAGGGTCCCTCCGAGATTAAAATTAAACCTCGGGGACATAAAGAGACACAACTCACGTGGGTGGGTGGGGGGAGGTGTGGAACAGGCCTGAGACCATCCATCCAAGCTGGGGAACAGCTCCTGCCCATGGATTCATAGTCACATTGCAGTCTTCAAACTCCAAACTCCTTGGGAAAAAAGAGAGGGGATAGAATTGACTAAATACACAAAGCAAGAACATTTCTAAACAAAATAGCACAGCAAGAGCCCAGGATTCCACCCCCACACCCACCCCCTCTTTCACAGTTAAACAACCTCTTAGCAACATCCAAATACAAAAATATCCCAATTATAAACCAGAGGGTAAAACAGATTGAGAGACCTTTCCCATCCCCTGTGTTTCTCTCTGTATCTCTCTTCCTATCTCACTCACATCTCTGTCCCCCTCACTCATTCACTCTCTCACTCTGTGTCTCAGAGATGGAAATTAAACTTCGATTGGGGTAAGAAACAGACCCAACTCACGTGGGTTAAGCCTGTGGACCAGGCCTCAGTCTATCCCCCTCCCTCTGCACCCTCCTCTCTCTCTGACCCCATCACCCCTCCCTCCGCATCCTCCTCCTTTCCCTCAATGTTTTATTTTGAAAATGTTGTCACTGTTGTGGGGGGCAAGGAACAGGGTGGGGGGGGGGGTGGAGACCATGTGTACACAGCAAGATCCCACTCCCCACCTGCTCATGACCGGTTAAACATGTATTGGCTGAGGATAGCGGGACAGTGAGTGGGGAATGGGCCTCACCCCCTCTCTCTCTCCCCCTCCAACACCCTCCCCCACCCCCAATTAAAGTAACGACAAATCACATTGGTGTTTTTATACATTTTATTGAAAGATGAATTATGGACAGAATTGGCTGGAGAGAGAGAGGGAGAGAGGGAACAAGCTGGAGAGACAGAGACTGGGGGCTGCTCTCCCCCCACCCTCACCACCAGCCCGCACCCTCAGATCTACATTAAACCCAATTGAAATGGCTGCTGCCCTTTCCATTTAACCCAGGAAAGCCCGTGGCCCGGCCTGTCTAACACACACCGACATGACTCTGGGGGGTGAGAAGAAGCCTTCGCACAGGCTCCGGGTTCTCATTTCAGGCCCTCTCCCTCTCCCTCTCCCTCTCCCTCTGTGTCCGACTGCTTCACCCTCCATGAACCCATTTCTATCAAGTGTGGTCACTGTTGCAGTTCAGGAAAGGCTGGCGGCCTCTTTGTTTTATTTTTTTACACAGCAGGATCCCATGACTTTCCCTATCTCCACACCTGCTGAGAAAGCTTCTCCCTCCCCGTCTTCCCCATGGGAATTCCCCAGTCTGGGGGCCATCCCCTCAGTTCCCTCCCTCCCCACCACCACAACCCCCTGAAAGGGCTGAAACTCAAACTGGGGAGCAGCTGGATTCTCTCAGGAGACATTTTCAAATCACTGCCTCGGGATTTCAGTTGGGGTCAAATCCCACTTTCTGGAAGGCCCTGACTGGGAGCTGGGCAGTGACTGCACACGAGGAGCCCTCTCTCTCTCCCCCCGGACCCTGTGTCTTCTCACCTACCCACACCATCTCCGCTCTGTTTTGTTATCTCTCCCCTCTTTCCCCTGACCTCTCCTTTCTCTCTCTCTCATGTGGGGAAAGGCCACAGGCCCCTGTGGGCACAGCAAGATCAGGAGGATGGAGTGAGAGAGAGAGAAATCCACACACAGAAGCTGCGTAAACTGAATTAAAATGGTTCCCCCTGTCCTCCCATCAGTCTCCAGAAGGTGCTAAACTCACTGTCTTAGTTTGGAATTATAACAAGCTTCTAAACAGCCTCAGGTTTCAGATTTTTAATCTCCTCTTTGTCACACACCAAAGGGTTAATGTGTTTGTGAATAATCACAAGGCCGGGGTATTTTAACCCCAGGGTTTCAAAATCCACCACCCCATCATCTAACAGAAACCGCTTCATCGATGCACCAAAAACCAGGGTCCCTCCGAGATTAAAATTAAACCTCGGGGACATAAAGAGACACAACTCACGTGGGTGGGTGGGGGGAGGTGTGGAACAGGCCTGAGTCCATCCATCCAAGCTGGGGAAAAGCTCCTGCTCATGGATTCATAGTCACATTGCAGTCTTCAAACTCCTAATTCCAGGGGAAAAGAGAGAGGGAAAAGAATTGACTAAAACACAAAGCAAGATCATTTCTAAACAAAATAGCACAGCAAGAGTCCAGGATTCCACCCCCACCCCCACCCCCTCTTTCACAGTTACACAACCTCTTAGCAACATCCAAATACAAAAATATCTCAGTTATAAACCAGAGGCTAAAACAGATTGAGAGACCTTTCCCATCCCTTGTGTTTCTCTCTGTATCTCGCTTCCTATCTCACTCACATCTCTGTCCCCCTCACTCATTCACTCTCTCACTCTGTGTCTCAGAGATGGAAATTAAACCTCGATTGGGGTAATAAACAGACACAACTCACGTGGGTGAAGCCTGTGGACCAGGCCTCAGTCTATCCCCCTCTCTCCGCACACTCCTCTATCTCTGCCTCCATCATCCCTCCCTCCGGACCCTCCTCTTTTCCTTCAATCTTTTATTTTGAAAGTGTGGTCACTCTTGTGGGGGGCAAAGAACAGGGCGGGGGTGGAGACCATGTATACACAGCAAGATCCCACTACACATCTGCTCATGACCAGTTAAAAATGTATTGGCTTAGGATTGCGGGACAGTGAGAGGGGAATGGGCCTCACCCCGTCTATCTCTCCCCTCCCAACACCCTCCCCCAACCCAATTAAAGTAACGACAAATCACATTGAGAGGGAACAAGCTGGAGAGGTAGAGACTGGGGGCTGTTCTCTCCCCACCCTCACCACACCACACTGGCCATGTTTTACATTTATAGTTCCCCCTGTCCACCCATCAGTCTCCAGAAGGTGCTAAACTCCCTGTCTTATTTTGGAATTATAACAAGCTTTTAAACAGCCTCAGGTTTCAGATTTTTAATCTCCTCTTTGCCACACACAAAAGGGTTAATGTGTTTGTGACTAATCGCGAGGCCGGGATATTTTAACCCCAGGGTTTCAAAATCCAGCACCCCATCATCTAACAGAAACCGCTTCATCGATGAACCAAAAACCAGGGTCCCTCCGAGATTAAAATTATAACTAGGAGTCATAAAGAGACACAACTCACGTGGGTGGGTGGGGGGTGTGGAACAGGCCTGAGTCCATCCATCCAAGCTCGGGAAAAGCTCCTGCCCATGGATTCATAGTCACATTGCAGTCTTCAAACTCCAAATTCCTGGGGAAAAGAGAGAGGGAAAAGAATTGACTAAAACACAAAGCAAGAACATTTCTAAACAAAATAGCACAGCAAGAGCCCAGGATTCCATCCCCCCCATACCGACCCCTTCACAGTTACACAACCTCTTAGCAACATCCAAATACAAAAATATCCCAGTTATAAACCAGAGGCTAAAACAAATTCAGAGACATTTCCCATCCCCTGTGTTTCTCTCTGTATCTCTCTTCCTATCTCACTCACATCTCTGTCCCCCTCTCTCTCTCTCTCTCTCTGTCTCTCAGAGATGAAAATTAAACCTCGATTGGGGTAATAAACAGACACAATTCATGTGGGTGAAGCCTGTGGACCAGGCCTCAGACTATCCCCCTCTGGAAGAAGCTCCTTGTCCTTGTCCCAGACTTTCCCTCTATGGATCCTCACCTTCCAGTTTTCAGAATACAAATTTCTCAGGAGAAAAAGGGATACATTTTGTTGAAAGAACAAAAGCAAGGTCATTTAACTGCATAAATTGAATTAAAATGGTTCCCTCTGTCCCCCCTCCATCAGTCTCCAGAAGGTGCTAAACTCCCTCTTTCAGTTTGGGAAGGGGCTGCTCATTCCTTTGGGACACTTTTTAAAATTACCGTCCCAGGATTTATTTTAAAATCTCATTCTATCTCAGAGGATGTGAGTGGAGGTGGCTTGTGACTACACACTGGAGACCATCAGACCCTGTCTCTCTTTCCCACACCCCCTCCTGTTTTTACACCTCCACTCCCGTCGGCTTCTCTCTCTCTCCCTGTTTCAATCACTCCCTCCCTTTTCTATCTCTGCTCCCGTCTCTCACATTCAGGGTAAAGATGGATGCTCCTATCTAGGCCCTTGTCCCTGTCCTCTCTTTCTCCATCCCTCTTTCTCGCTCGTTCTCTCTACCCATCTTTCTATTTTCCTTCCCCCTGTCTCATGTGCTCTGCATTGAAATGAGAGATGAAATGTTCCTGTCTCCCCATTTAAAATAATGACAAATCACATTGCTGTTTCTGGTCAGTTTGTGTTGATTAAAGTTTAAAATGGGCACAAAGAGATCTGGAGAGAGAGAGAGGGAGAAAAGCTGGAGGGAGAAAGACACAGAAAATCACAAAGGTAAAACTAAAGTCAGAATGTCAGTAAACTGAACAGTAATGGCCCCTGTGAATCTGATTGAACAGATTCCACTTCATCGCACTGTCTCCCCACCTGTCTTATTTTGCAATTATAACAACCTTTTAAATAGCTTCAGATTTCAGATTTTTAATCTCCTCTTTGTCACACACCAAAGGGTTAATGTGTTTGTGACTGATCGCAAGGCCGGGATATTTTAACCCCAGGCTTTCAAAATCCAGCACCCCATCATCTAACAGAAACCGCTTCATCGATGAACCAAAAACCAGGGTCCCTCCCAGATTAAAATTAAACCTCGGGGTCATAAAGAGACACAACTCACGTGGGTGGGTGGGGGGTGTGGAACAGGCCTGAGTCCATCCATCCAAGCTGGGGAAAAGCTCCTGCCCATGGATTCATAGTCACATTGCAGTCTTCAAACTCCAAATTCCTGGGGAAAAGAGAGAGAAAAGAATTGACTAAAACACAAAGCAAGAACTTTTCTAAACAAAATAGCACAGCAAGAGCCCAGGTTTCCACCCCACCTCCCCCCCCTTCACAGTCTCACAATCTTTTAGCAACATCCAAATACAAAAATATCCCAGTTATAAACCAGAGGCTAAAACAGATTGAGAGACCTTTCCCATCCCCTGTGTTTCTCGCAGTATCTCTCTTCCTATCTCACTCACATCTCTGTCCCCCTCACTCTCACTCTCTCTCTGTCTCAGATATGAAAATTAAACCTTGATTGGGGTAATAAACAGACACAACTCACGTGGGTGAAGCCTGTTGACCAGGCCTCAGACTATCCCCCTCTGGAAGAAGCTCCTTGTCCTTGTCCCAGACTTTCCCTCTATGGATCCTCACCTTCCAGTTTTCAGAATACAAATTTCTCAGGAGAAAATGAGATAAAATTGGTTAAAAAGACAAAAACTAGAACATTTAAAAAAAAACACAACATAGCACAGCAAGATCCCAGAGTTACCACTCTCAAGTCAGTCTCTCAGCAACTTCCCAACACAAGCAAATCACAGTTCAAAAGCAGGTTGAGACACACAGAAACACACACACACACACTGAACCAGAGTGGGGAGAGTGTTCACTCTCTCCATAGAGAGAGTGCACAGGGAGTTTGTTGGTTTGGGACTGGTTTGGGAATATCCTGATCCTTATTTATCCTGAGTGAGCTGGATACAGACCCCACCCCCTGATTCTCGCACATGTTTGGAATGTCGCTCACTCTATCCCCTAGGAGCCCTGTCCATTGAATGTTAATCCGCGGACAGGACCCCTTGCTGATCCTGTCCTTTGAATGTTAATCCCCGGACAGGACCCCTTGCTGATCCTGTCCTTTGAATGTTAATCACAGGACAGGATCCCTTGCTGATCCTGTCCATTGAATGTTAATCCCCGGACAGGACCCCTTGCTGATCCTGTCCACTGAGGGTTAACTCCAGGACAGACATGGTTTCAACAAGGGCCTGTCTTTATTTTTGGCTTAATAATAAATCTATATTTCTTTCCCCTGTTGGTTGTGTTACTCCAGTTACAAACCCTGATCTCACACAAAATCCCAAAACACTGGCAGTAATCGCAGTCCCCAACCCACTCTCCCTCTCACCTCAACCCACTCTTCCTCTCTTTCCAGAGTATAGAATCTGTTATTCTATATATCAACTCCCCAAACCCCTCGATTAGATTCCAGTCTGTAACATACTCTCGTGTATCTATGATTCTATATATAAACCCTCTGAACACCTCGATTATATTCCAGACTGTAACTCACTCCCGGGTAACTGTTATTCTATATATAAAACCCCCGAACCACTCGATGAGATTCCAGTCTGCAACTCAAGCCCGGGAATCTATTATTCAATATATAAACCCCCGAACCCCTCGATTGCATTCCACTCTGTAACTCAATCCCGGGAATCAATTATTCTACATATAAACCCCGTGAACCCCTCGATTAGATTCCAGTCTGTAACACAATCCCCCGGATCAATTATTCTACATATATACCCCCTGAACCCCTCGATTAGATTCCAGTCTGTAACTCACTCCGGGGTATCTGTTATTCTATATATAAACCACCCCGAACCCCTCAATTAGATTCCAGTCTGTAACATACTCTCGGATATCTATGATTCTATATATAAACCCTCTGAACCCCTCGATTATATTCCAGTCTGTAACTGACTCCCGGGTAACTGTTATTCTATATATAAACCACCCCGAACCCCTCGATTAGATTCCAGTCTGTAACTCACTCCCGGGTAACTGTTATTCTATATATAATCCCCCTGAACCCCTCGATGAGATTCCACTCTGTAACTCACTCCCGTTGTGTTATTCTATGTATAAACCATACCAAATCCCTCCATTAGATTCTGTTCTGTAACTCACTCCCGGGTATCTGTTATTCAAAATAAAAACCAACCCAACCCCCTCTTTTAGATTCCAGTCTGTAACTCACTCCCGGGTGCCTGTTGTTCTATATATAAACCACCCCAAACTCTTCGATTTGATTCCAGTCTGTAACTCACACCCGGGTAGCTGTTATTCTACGTATAAACCCCCCGAAACTCTCGATGAGATTCCAGTCTGTAACTTACTCCCGGGTACCTGTTATTCTATATATAAACCCCCTGAACCCCTCGATTAGATTCCAGTCTGTAACTCACGCCCGGGTATCTGTTATTCTATATATAAACTCCCCGAACCCCTCGATTAGATTCCAGTCTGTAACTCACTCCCGGGTTTCTGTTATTCTATATATAAACCCCCTGAACCCCTCGATTAGATTCCAGTCTGTAACTCACTCCCGGGTTTCTGTTATTCTATATATAAACCCCCAGATCTCCTCGATTAGATTCCAGTCTGTAACTCACTCCCGGGTATCTGTTATTCTAAATATAAACCAACCCGAACCCCTCGATTAGATTCCAGTCTGTAACTCACTACCGGGTTTCTGTTATTCTATATATAAACCCCCTGAACCCCTCGATTAGATTCCAGTCTGTAACTCACTCCCGGGTTTCTGTTATTCTATATATAAACCCCCAGATCTCCTCGATTAGATTCCAGTCTGTAACTCACTCCCGGGTATCTGTTATTCTAAATATAAACCAACCCGAACCCCTCAATTAGATTCCAGTCTGTAACTCCCTCCGGGGGAATCTGTTATTCTATATATAAACCCCCTGAACCCCTCGATTAGATTCCAGTCGGTAACTCATTCTCACCAATCTGATTATCTATATTTAAACCATCCCGAAAAGCACTGTTAGATTCGAATTTGTAGCTCACTCCCGGGTATCTGTTAGCCTATATAAAAACACCCCACACTCCTCAATTAGAATCCAGTCTGTAAATCACACCCGGGTATCTGTTATTCTATATATATATATCTGTTATTCTATATATATATATATCTGTTATTCTATATATTCTATATATAGGGAGCTTTACTCTCTATCTAGCCCCGTGCTGTACCTGCCCTGGGAGTGTTTGATGGGGACCGTGTAGAGGGAGCTTTACTCTGTATCTAACCCCGTGCTGCACCTGTCCTGGGAGTGTTTGATGGGGACAGCTTAGAGGGAAATTTACTCTGTATCTAACCCCGTGCTGTACCTGCCATGGGAGTGTATGTTGGGCACAGTGTAGGGGGAGCTTTACTCTGTATCTAACCCTGTGCTGTACCAGTACTGGGAGTGTTTGATGGGGATAGTATAGAGGGAGCTTTACTCTGTATCTAACCCTAAGCTGTACCATTCCTGGGAGTGTTTGATGGAGACAGTGTAGAGGCAGCTTTACTCTGTATCTAACCCCATGCGGTACCTGCCCTGGGAGTGTATGATGGCCACAGTGTAGGGGTAGATTTACTCTGTATCTAAACCCGTGCTGTACCAGTCCTGGGAGTGTTTGATGGGGAGAGTATAGAGGGAGGTTTACACTGTATCTAACCCTGTGCTGTACCGGACATGGGAGTGTTTGATGCAGACAGTGTAGAGGGAGCTTTACTCTGTATCTAACCCAGTGCTTTTCCTTCCCTGGGAGTGTTTGATGGGGAAAGTGTAGAGGTAGCTTTACTCTGTATCTCACCCTGTCCTGTTCCTGTCCTGGGAGTGTTTGATGGGGACAGTATCGAGGGAGCTTTACTCTGTATCTAACCCTGTTCTGTTCCTGTCCAGGGAGTGTTTGATGGGGACAGTATAGAGGGAGCTTTACTCTGTATCTAACCCAGTGCTGTACTTGCCCTGGGAGTGTTTGATGATGACAGTGCAGTGGGACCTTTATTCTGTATCAAACCCCGTAATGAACCTGGGAGTGTTTGATGGCGACGGTGTAGAGGGAGCTTTACTCTGTATCTAAACCCGTGCTGTACCTGTCCTGGGAGGGTTTGATGGGGACAGTTTAGAGGGAGCTTTACTCTGTATATAAGCCTGTCCTGTACCTGCCCTGGGAGTGCTTCATTGGGACAGTGTCGAGGGAGCTTTAAATTGTATCTTACCCCGGCCAGTACCAGTCCTGGGAGTGTTTGATGGGGACAGGTTAGCGGGAGCTTTACTCTGTATCTAACCCCGTGCTGTACCTGCCCTGGGAGTGTATGATGGGCACAGTGTAGGGGGAGATTTACTCTTTATCTTACCCCGTACTGTACCTGCCCTGGGAGTGTATGATGGGCAGAGTGTAGGGGGAGCTGTACTCTGCATCTAAACCCGTGCTGTACCAGACGTGGGAGTGTTTGATGGGGAGAGTATAGAGTGAGCTTTACTCTGTATCTAACCCTGAGCTGTACCAGTCCTGGGAGTGTTTGATGTAGACAGTGTAGAGGGAATTTTATTCTGTATCTAACCCCGTGCTGTACCAGCCCTGGGAGTGTAAAATGTCCACAGTGTAGGGGGAGCTTTACTCTGTATTTAACCCCGTGCTGTACCAGTCCTGGGACTGTTTGATGGGGAGAGTATAGAGGGAGGTTTACTCTGTATCTAACCCTGTCCTGTTCCTGTCCAGGAGTGTTTGATTGGGACAGTGCAGAGGGAGCTTTACTCTGTGTCTAACCCCGTGCTGTAACTGTCCTGGGAGTATTGATGGGGACAGTATAGAGGGAGCTTTACTCTATATCTACCCCGTGCTGTACCTGTCCTGGGAGTGTTTCATGGGTACAGTATCGAGGGATCTTTACTCTGTATCTAACCCCGTGCTGTTCCTGTCCTAGGAGTGTTTGATGGGTACAGTATTGAGGGAGCTTTACTCTGTATCTAACCCCGTGCTGTACCTGTCCTGGGAGTGTTTGATGGGGACAGTATCGAGGGAGCATTACTCTGTATCTAACCCCGTGCTTACCTGTCTTGGGAGTGCTTGATGGGGACAGTATCGAGGGAGCTTTACTCTGTATCTAACCCCGTGCTGTACCTGTCCTGGGAGTGCTTGATGGGGACAGTATCGAGGGAGCTTTATCCGTATCTAACCCCGTGCTGTACCTTTCCTGGGAGTGTTTGATGGGGACAGCATCGAGGGAGCTTTACTATGTATCTAACCCCGTGCTGTACCAGTCCTGGGAGTGTTTGATGGGGACAGTATTGAGGGAGCTTTACTCTGTATCTAGCCCCTGCTGCATCCTTTCTGGGAGTGTTTGTTGGCAACATTGTCGCCCAAAACAAAAACAATCCACAAATCAGGCCTAATAAATTGAACATCAGTTTCCTTGTTTGATTCTCCCTGGTCTGTTCTGATTCTCTGATAGATTCCTCATGTTTACCCTCCACATGAGCAGTCATCCTAATCCCATCTACCTGTCCTGCTCCCAACGCGGCATCCGACTACAATAAGTCCAGTGATACAGGAGCCTCTCAGCGAGTGAGACAGGTGAGTCTTGAACCTGACCTGGGTGTATGTGAGTGACCCGGGTTAATCCGACACTCCAGGGACAGTTTAGACAGTTCGAGTGCATCACAGCTTTGCCAGAATGAGACCTGGATTCCAAGGGTTAAATTGCAAAGTGAGATTGCACAAACTTGGGTTGTATTCCCTGAAATTTAGTAGCATCAGGGGTGACTTGATCAAATTATCAAATCCTGAGAGGAACTGGGTGGGGAGATTAGGGGAATGTATGAGCTCTTGTCCTGAGTAACAAGCTTTGTGAGGCATTTTATCGAATCCCTTTTGAACATACAAGTATCCTCCTGTCACTACAGGTTACCTGTATGTTGCAAAGTTATTCTGATAATTTTCATCCCACAGAGTCAAAATTTCTGCGATTCTGTGTCTGAGTCAGAACTTCAAATAGTTCAGATTCACTGTTTAAAATAAGCAGTCTCTTTTCTGTGGTGGTTTTTGAGATTGAGTATGGATCTCAGAATCTGTCAGTGGAAGGGAGTTTCTACAGAGATAGGAAATGGGATTGATGAATAAAGGTGCAGGATTTTGATCACTGCATAAGATTGTGTCTGTTGCAGTTTCTAGACAATCACAGAATTGATGTTGTGGGGCCCTCTCCTGTTTCAGAATGTCAGTTTTGATGTTTAACTCTGTGAAACTTTGTTAATGATTCTTAAAGCAGAAAGTTCCAATCCAATCTGTAACCTGCACTTCAAATTCCAAAGAGATATGTACACCTTAAGTGAATGAGTGAAATAGTGAAAGATGGATTTCATTATAGGCAAATGTGTGGCTGCCCACTTTAAAAAGGATGGAACAGGTTACATTATAAATGGTGAAAAGCTGCAAACAGTGTGGGTCCAAAGAGTCCCTATCCATTTGTGTCAAGACTAAGAAAACATCAAACAGTTCCAATGAGAAATTAAATTTGATATTTGGGATAAAGCTGGTTAAAAACTCACACTACCCATTCCATGAATCAGCCTCTGTAACCTGCACTTCAGCACATCACATGAAAAATGATATTTTCAACTGTTCTTGATTCCAGTCTGTAACTCAATCCCGGATATCTATTATTCTCTATATAAACCCACTGAACCCCTCGATTAGATTGCAGTCTGTAACTCAATCCCAGGTATTTATTATTCTATATATAAACCCCCTGAACCCCTCGATTAGATTCCAGTCTGTAACTCAATCCCGGGTATCGATTATTCTATATATAAACTCCCCGAACCCCTCGATTAGATTCCAGTCTGTAACTCAATCCCGGGTATCGATTATTCTATATATAAACCCCCTGCACCCCTTAATTAAATTCCAGCCTGTAACTCAATCCCGGGTATCTATGATTCTATATATAAACCCCCGGAAGCACTCGATTAGATTCCTGTCTGTAACTCACTCCCGGGTATCAATTATTCTATATATAAACCCCCTGAAACCATCGATTAGATTCCACTCTGTAACTCACTCCCGGGTATCTATTATTCTGTATATAAAACCACTGCACCCTTCAATTAGATTCCAGTCTGTAACTCTCTCCCATATCTATTATTCTATATATAAACCCCTCATTCCCCTCGATGAGATTCCGTTCTTTAACTCACTCCCGGATATCTTTTATTCGATATATATTATATCGACATGATTTATATATAAACCACCCCCAACCCCTCGATTAAATTTCAGCCCGTAACTCACTCCCGGGCATCTGTTAATCTATATATAAACCAACCTTAACCCCTCCGTTAGATTCCTGTCTGAAACTCACTGCCGGGTGTCTGTTATTCTATATATAAACAAACCCAAACCCCTCCGTTAGATTCCAGTCTGTAACTCAATCTCGGGTATCTGTTATTCTATATATAAACCACCCCGAACCCCTCGATAAGATTCCAGCATGTAACTCAATCCCGGGAATCTGTTATTCTATATAAAGACCACCCCAAACCCCTCGATTTGATTCCAGTCTGTAACTCAATCTCGGGTATCTGTTATTCTATATATAAACCACCCCGAACCCCTCGATTAGATTCCAGTCTGTAACTCATTTCCGTCTAACTGTTATTCTGTATATAAATGTCCCAAACCGCTCGACTAGATTTCAGTCTGTTACTCATTCCCGGGCTTCTGTTAATCTATATATATTATATTCATATGATTTATATATAAACACCCCGAACCCATCGATTTGTTTCCAGTCTATAACTCACTCCCGGGTATCTGTTATTCTATACATAAATTCCCCAAAGCCCTCGATTAGATTCCAGTCTGTAACTCACTCTCGGGTATCTGTTATTCTAAATATAACCCCCCTGAACCCCTCGATTAGATTCCAGTCTGTAAATCACTCCCGGGTATCTGTTATTCTATATATAATCCACCCCGAATCTCTCGATTAGATTCCAGTCTGTAACTCACTCCCGGGTATTTGTTATTCTGTATATAAACCACCCCGAATCTCTCGATTAGATTCCAGCCTGTAACTCACTCCCGGGTATTTGTTATTCTATATATAAACCACCCCGAACCCCTCGATTAGATTCCAGTCTGTAACTCACTCCCGGGTATCTGTTATTCTATATATAAACCCAACAAACCCCTCGATTATATTCCAGTCTGTAACTCACTCCCGGGTATCTGTTATTCTGTATAAAAACCACCCCGAACACCTCGATTTGATTCCAGTCTGTAAATCACTCCCGAGTATCTGTTATTCTCTATATAAACCACCCCGAACCCCTCGATTAGATTCAAGACATTAACTCAATCATTGGTATCTATTATTCAATATATAAACCCCACAAACCCCACGATTAGATTCCAGTCCGCAACGCACACCCGGGTGTCTGTTATTCTGTATATAAACCACCCCGAACCCCTCGATTAGATTCCAGTCCGTAAACTCACACCCGAGTATCTGTTATTCTCTATATAAACCCACCAAACCCCTCGATTAGATTCCAATCTGTAACTCACTCCCGGGTATCTGTTATTCTGTATATAAACCACCCCAAACACCTCGATTAGATTCCAGTCCGTAAACTCACTCCCGAGTATCTGTTATTCTCTATATAAATCACCCCGAACCCCTCGATTAGATTCCAGTCTTTAACTCAATCCATGGTATCTATTATTCTATATATAAACCCCACAATCCCCACGATTAGATTCCAGTCTGCAACGCGCGCCCGGGTATCTGTTATTCTGTATATAAACCACCCCGAACCCCTCGATTAGATTCCAGTCCGTAAACTCACTCCCGGGTATCTGTTATTCTATATATAAACCACCCCGAAACCCTCGATTAGATTCCAGCACTTCCACATCACAAGTTCAGGAAGGGGTCTCCCCCCATTTTAAAGTTGGTTAAAGGCTCTCCCGCCAATTTTAAGATGGAGAAGGGATGTCTCACAGGATATTGTCCTTTACACTCAACAATGTTAACACATTTTTGAATATTTTCAGTTTCGCACTACACTTTCTCATTCTCTCACCCTGTCTCGTTCCTTCTCTCCCTCTCCCACCCCATCTCTCTGCCACCCTATACATTTCCCTGTTTCTCTCTCTCACCCCATATCTTTACCCTACACTCGCTCCCCTCTCTTCATCTCTCTCTCTCAACTCATCCCTTTTTTATCGCCTGATCTCCTCTCTCTATCTCACTCACTTACCCAGCTCTCTATCCCTCTCTCCCTACCTCTCTTCCTCTGAGAATCTAGTCTACAAACACCAGGCAGCCATTTTAGGTTTGTTCACAGTGGCCATTTTATGTCCCCACAGCAATGGGACACTTAGGACAGAGTTGATTCATGTAACATTAATATTTGAAACGTGACAGAGACGCAGGTATGGAGACATAAATTCCACGTGTATTCCCTGGAATATTGAAGGAACCGGGCGTTCACTCCCACACTTTGCTGCTGTGAATTTGAATTCTGAATTTTCTAAAACTGAATCTGGAAGTAAAAACCCCCGGGATGGAATGATTCACATTCTTTCTGCTGCTGCAAAGCCCGTGTCTGTGTCTGTTTCTCAGTATTTATAAACAATTTAAGATAATAGTTTAGAATGCCACAAGTTTGCCATAATGTCTGGAAAGTGGGTTGAAACAGAGGGGCTGAGGTAGCAAAACAAGAGGATTGGGTGTGAATAGACACAGGATATGGAAGTCTCCAATGTGTAGACTCTGCCCAGCTCCCAGAAACATCTTTTAGAAATGGCCGAATTGCGAAAATGAATCCAGGGACAGTGAAGCAAGTGACTCACTAACAATGAGAGCATTTTAAACATTCATTCATTCAACTGCAAAGCGCTCAGTCTTTCTGAGGTTCTGAAGGGGTCGGGGGTCTTCACTGTACCTGTCCTGGGAGTTTTTGATGGGGACAGTGTAGAGGGAGCTATATTCTGTATCTAACCCAGTGCTATTAAAGTCGTGGGAGTGTTTGATAGGAACAGTGTAGAGGAAGCATTACTCTGTATCTAACCCTGTGCTTTAACTGCCCTGGGAGTGTTTGTTGGGGACGGCGTAGAGGGAGATTTACTCTGAATCTAACCCTGTGCTGTACCTGTCTTTGGAGTGTTTGATGGGGACAGTATAGAGGGAGCTTTACTCTGTATCTAACCCCGTGCTGTACGTGTCCTAGGAGTGTTTGATGGGGAGAGTGCAGAGGGAGCTTTATTCTGTATCTAAACACGTGCTGTACCTGCCCTGGGAGTGTTTGATGGTCACAGTGTAGAGGGAGCTTTATTCTTTATCTAAACGCATGCTGTACCGGTCCTGGGACTGTTTGATGTGGACAGTGTAGAGGGAGCTTTACTCTGTATCTAACCCCGTGCTGTACCTGTCCTGGGAGTGTTTGATGGGGACGGTGTAGAGGAAGCTTTACTCTGTATCTAACACAGTGCTGTACCTGCCCTGGGATGTTTGATGGGAACAGTGTAGAGGGAGCTTTACTCTGTATCTAAACCCGTGCTGTACCTGTCCTGCGAGTGTTTGATGGGGACAGTATCGAGGGAGCTTTACTCCTTATCTAACCATGTCCAGTTCCTGTCCTGGGAGTGTTTGATGGGGACAGTATAGAGGGAGCTTTACTCTGTATCTAACCCTGTTCTGTTCCTGTCCAGGGAGTGTTTGATGGGAACAGTGCAGAGGGAGCTTTACTCTGTATCTAACCCTGTGCTGTACCTGTCCTGGGAGTGTTTGATGGGGACAGTATAGATGGAGCTTTACTCTGTATCTAACCCAGTGCTGTACTTGCTCTAGGAGTGTTTGATGATGACAGTGCAGTGGGACCGTTATTCTGTATATAAACCCGTGCTGTACCTGGCCTGGGAGTGTTTGATGGGGACGGTGTAGTGGGAGATTTACTCTGTATCTAACACCGTGCTGTACCTGTCCTGGGAGTGTTTGATGGGGACAGTGTAGAGGAAGTTTTACTCTGTATCTAACACACTAATGTACCTGCACTGGGAGTGTGTAATAGGTAAGGTGTAAAGGGTGCTTTCCTCTGTATCGAACCCCGTGCTGTACCTGTCCTGGGATGGTTTGATGGGGACAGTTTAGAGGGAGCTTTACTCTGTATATAAACCTGTCCTGTACCTGCCCTGGGAGTGCTTCATGGGGACAGTGCAGAGGGAGCTTTACTCTGAATCTTACTCTGGGCAGTACCAGTCCTGGGAGTGTTTGATGGGGAAAGGTTAGAGGGAGATTTACTCTGTATCTCACCCCGTGATGTGCCAGTCCTGTGAGTGTTTGATGGGGAGAGTATAGAGTAAGGTTTACACTGTATCTAACCCTGTGCTGTAGGGGACCTGGGAGTGTTTGATGGAGACAGTGTAGAGGGAGCTTTACTCTGTATCTAACCCAATCCTTTTCCTGACCTGGGAGTGTTTGATGGGGAAATTGTAGAGGAAGCTTTACTCTGTATCTAACCCTGTGCTGTAACTGCCGTGGGAGTGTATGATGGGCACAGTGTAGGGGGAGTTTTTCTCTGTTTCTAACCCCGGGATGTACTAGTCCTGGGAGTGTTTGATGGGTACAGTATGGAGGGAGCTTTACTCTGTATCTAACCCCGTGCTGCACCAGTCCTGGGTGTGTTTGATGGGGACAGCTTAGAGGGAAATTTAGACTGTATCTAACCCCGTGCTGTACCTGCCCTGGGAGTGAACGATGGGCACAGTGTAGGGGGAGCTTTACTCTGTATCTAACCCCGTGTTTAACAGTCCTGGGAGTGTTTGATGGGGACAGTATCGAGGAAGTTTTACTCTGTACCTATCCCCGTGCTGAACCTGTCCTGGGTGTGTTTGATGGGCACAGTATTGAGGGGTCTTTACACTGTATCTAACCCCGTGCTGTACCTGTCCTGGGAGTGTTTGATGGGGACGGTGTAGAGGGAGATTTACTCTGCATCTAACTCTGTCCTGTACCTGCCCTGTGAGTGCTTGATGGGGAGAGTGAAGTCTGAGCTTTACTCTGTATCTAACCCCGTGCTGCACCAGTCCTGGGAGTGTTTGATGGGGACAACTTAGAGGGAAATTTAGACTGTATCTAACCCCGTGCTGTAACTGCCCTGGGAGGGTACGATGGGCACAGTGTAGGTGGAGCTTTACTCTGTATCTAACCCCTTGCTGGACCAGTCCTGGGAGTGTTTGATGGGGAGAGTATAGAGGGAGGTTTACACTGTATCTAACCCTGTGCTGTACCTGTCCTGGGAGTGTTTGATGGGGACAGTGCAGAGGGAGCTTTACTCTGTATCTAACCCAGTGCTGTACCTGGCCTGGGAGTGTTTGATGGTGACGGTGTAGAGGGATATTTACTCTGTATATAACACCGTGCTGTACCTGTCCTGGTAGTGTTTGAGGGAGACAGTGTAGAGGAAGCTTTACTCTGTATCTAACCCCGTGCTGTACCTTCCCTGGGAGTGTTTGATGGGGACGGTGCAGAGGGAGCTTTACTCTGTATCTAACCCCGTGCTGTACCTGCCCAGGGAGTGTATGATGGGCACAGTGTAGGGGGAGATTTACTCTGTATCTTACCCCGTGCTGTACCTGCCCTGGGAGTGTATGATGGTCACAGTGTAGGGGGAGATTTACTCTGTATCTAACCCCGTGCTGTACCTGTACTGGTAGTGTTTGATTGGGACAGTATAGAGGGAGCTTTTTTATGTATCTAACCCTGAGCTGTACCAGTCCTGGGAGTGTTTGATGTAGACAGTGAATAGGGAATTTTATTCCGTATCTAACCCCGTGCTGTACCTGCCCTGGGAGTGTATGATGTCCACAGTGTAGGGTGAGCTTTACGCGGTATTTAACCCCGTGCTGTACCAGTCCTGGGAGTGTTTGATGGGGAGAGTATAGAGGGAGGTTTACTCTGTATCTAACCCTGTGCTGTACCGGACCTGGTAGTGTTTGATGGGGAGTGTATAGAGGGAGGTTTACTCTGTATCTATCCCTGTCCTGTTCCTGTCCAGGAGTGTTTGATTGGGACAGTGCAGAGGGAGCTTTACTCTGTGTCTAACCCCGTGTTGTACCTGTCCTGGGAGTGGTTGATGGGGACAGTATAGAGGGAGCTATACTCTATATCTACCCCGTGCTGTACCTGTCCTGGGAATGTTTCATGGGTACAGTATCGAGGGATCTTTACTCTGTATCTAACCCCGTGCTGTACCTGTCCTGGGAGTGTTTGATATGGACAGTATCGAGGGAGCTTTACTTTGTATCTAACCCCGTGCTTACCTGTCTTGGAAGTGCTTGATGGGGACAGTATCGAGGGAGCTTTACTCTGTATCTAACCCCGTGCTGTACCTGTCCTGGGAGTGCTTGATGGGGACAGTATCGAGGGAGCTTTATCCGTATCTAACCCCGTGCTGTACCTGTCCTTGGAGTGTTTGATGGGGACAGTATCGAGGGAGCTTTACTCTGTATCTAACCCCGTGCTGTACCTGTCCTGGGAGTGTTTGATGGGGACAGTATCGTGGGAGCTTTACTCTGAACCTAGCCCTTGCTGCATCCTTTCTGGGAGTGTTTGTTGGCAACATTCTCGCCCAAAACAAAAACAATCCACAAATCAGGCCTAATAAATTGAACATCAGTTTCCTTGTTTGATTCTCCCTGGTCTGTTCTGATTCTCTGATAGATTCCTCGTGTTTACCCTCCACATGAGCAGTCATCCTAATCCCGTCTACCTGTCCTGCTCCCAACGCGGCATCCGACTACAATAAGGCCAGTGATACAGGAGCGTCTCAGCGAGTGAGACAGGTGAGTCTTGAACCTGACCTGGGTGTATGTGAGTGACCCGGGTTAATCCGACACTACAGGGACAGTTTAGACAGTTCGAGTGCATCACAGCTTTGCCAGAATGAGACCTGGATTCCAAGGGTTAAATTGCAAAGTGAGATTGCACAAACTCGGGTTGTATTCCCTGAAATTTAGTAGCATCAGGGGTGACTTGATCAAATTGTCAAATCCTGAGAGGAACTGTTTGGGGAGATTAGGGGAATGTATGAGCTCTTGTCCTGAGTAACAAGCTTTGTGAGGCATCTTAACGAATCCCTTTTAAACAGACAAGTATCCTCCTGTCACTACAGGTTACCTGTATGTTGCAAAGTAATTCTGATAATTTTCATCCCACAGAGTCAAAATTTCTGCGATTCTGTGTCTGAGTCAGAACTTCAAATAGTTCAGATTCACTGTTTAAAATAAGCAGTCTCTTTTCTGTGGTGGTTTTTGAGATTGAGTATGGATCTCAGAATCTGTCAGTGGAAGGGAGTTTCTACAGAGATAGGAAATGGGATTGATGAATAAAGGTGCAGGATTTTGATCACTGCATAAGATTGTGTCTGTTGCAGTTTCTAGACAATCACAGAATTGATGTTGTGGGGCCCTCTCCTGTTTCAGAATGTCAGTTTTGATGTTTAACTCTGTGAAACTTTGTTAATGATTCTTAAAGCAGAAAGTTCCAATCCAATCTGTAACCTGCACTTCAAATTCCAAAGAGATATGTACACCTTAAGTGAATGAGTGAAATAGTGAAAGATGGATTTCATTATAGGCAAATGTGTGGCTGCCCACTTTAAAAAGGATGGAACAGGTTACATTATAAATGGTGAAAAGCTGCAAACAGTGTGGGTCCAAAGAGTCCCTATCCATTTGTGTCAAGACTAAGAAAACATCAAACAGTTCCAATGAGAAATTAAATTTGATATTTGGGATAAAGCTGGTTAAAAACTCACACTACCCATTCCATGAATCAGCCTCTGTAACCTGCACTTCAGCACATCACATGAAAAATGATATTTTCAACTGTTCTTGATTCCAGTCTGTAACTCAATCCCGGATATCTATTATTCTCTATATAAACCCACTGAACCCCTCGATTAGATTGCAGTCTGTAACTCAATCCCAGGTATTTATTATTCTATATATAAACCCCCTGAACCCCTCGATTAGATTCCAGTCTGTAACTCAATCCCGGGTATCGATTATTCTATATATAAACTCCCCGAACCCCTCGATTAGATTGCAGTCTGTAACTCAATCCCGGGTATTTATTATTCTATATATAAACCCCGTGATCCCTTCGATTAGATTCGAGTCTGTAACTCAATCCCGGGTATCGATTATTCTATATATAAACCCCCTGCACCCCTTAATTAAATTCCAGCCTGTAACTCAATCCCGGGTATCGATTCTATATAGAAAGCCCCGGAAGCACTCGATTAGATTCCTGTCTGTAACTCACTCCCGGGTATCAATTATTCTATATATAAACCCCCTGAAACCATCGATTAGATTCCACTCTGTAACTCACTCCCGGGTATCTATTATTCTGTATATAAAACCACTGCACCCTTCAATTAGATTCCAGTCTGTAACTCACTCCCGGGTATCTGTTATTCTGTATATAAAACCACTGCACCCTTCAATTAGATTCCAGTCTGTAACTCTCTCCCGTTATCTATTATTCTATATATAAACCCCTCATTCCCCTCGATGAGATTCCGTTCTTTAACTCACTCCCGGATATCTTTTATTCGATATATATTATATCGACATGATTTATATATAAACCACCCCCAACCCCTCGATTAAATTTCAGCCCGTAACTCACTCCCGGGCATCTGTTAATCTATATATAAACCACCCCAAACCCCTCCGTTAGATTCCTGCCTGTAACTCACTGCCGGGTGTCTGTTATTCTATATATAAACCACCCCAAACCCCTCCGTTAGATTCCTGCCTGTAACTCACTGCCGGGTATCTGTTATTCTATATATAAACAAACCCAAACCCCTCCGTTAGATTCCAGTCTGTAACTCAATCTCGGGTATCTGTTATTCTATATATAAACCACCCCGAACTCCTCGATAAGATTCCAGCATGTAACTCAATCTCGGGTATCTGTTATTCTATATAAAGACCACCCCAAACCCCTCGATTTGATTCCAGTCTGTAACTCAATCTCGGGTATCTGTTATTCTATATATAAACCACCCCGAACTCCTCGATAAGATTCCAGCATGTAACTCAATCCCGGGAATCTGTTATTCTATATAAAGACCACCCCAAACCCCTCGATTAGATTCCAGTCTGTAACTCATTTCCGTCTAACTGTTATTCTGTATATAAATGTCCCAAACCGCTCGACTAGATTTCAGTCTGTTACTCATTCCCGGGCTTCTGTTAATCTATATATATTATATTCATATGATTTATATATAAACACCCCGAACCCATCGATTTGTTTCCAGTCTATAACTCACTCCCGGGTATCTGTTATTCTATACATAAATTCCCCAAAGCCCTCGATTAGATTCCAGTCTGTAACTCACTCTCGGGTATCTGTTATTCTAAATATAACCCCCCTGAACCCCTCGATTAGATTCCAGTCTGTAAATCACTCCCGGGTATCTGTTATTCTATATATAATCCACCCCGAATCTCTCGATTAGATTCCAGTCTGTAACTCACTCCCGGGTATTTGTTATTCTGTATATAAACCACCCCGAATCTCTCGATTAGATTCCAGCCTGTAACTCACTCCCGGGTATTTGTTATTCTATATATAAACCACCCCGAACCCCTCGATTAGATTCCAGTCTGTAACTCACTCCCGGGTATCTGTTATTCTATATATAAACCCAACAAACCCCTCGATTATATTCCAGTCTGTAACTCACTCCCGGGTATCTGTTATTCTGTATAAAAACCACCCCGAACACCTCGATTTGATTCCAGTCTGTAAATCACTCCCGAGTATCTGTTATTCTCTATATAAACCACCCCGAACCCCTCGATTAGATTCAAGACATTAACTCAATCATTGGTATCTATTATTCAATATATAAACCCCACAAACCCCACGATTAGATTCCAGTCCGCAACGCACACCCGGGTGTCTGTTATTCTGTATATAAACCACCCCGAACCCCTCGATTAGATTCCAGTCCGTAAACTCACACCCGAGTATCTGTTATTCTCTATATAAACCCACCAAACCCCTCGATTAGATTCCAATCTGTAACTCACTCCCGGGTATCTGTTATTCTGTATATAAACCACCCCAAACACCTCGATTAGATTCCAGTCCGTAAACTCACTCCCGAGTATCTGTTATTCTCTATATAAATCACCCCGAACCCCTCGATTAGATTCCAGTCTTTAACTCAATCCATGGTATCTATTATTCTATATATAAACCCCACAATCCCCACGATTAGATTCCAGTCTGCAACGCGCGCCCGGGTATCTGTTATTCTGTATATAAACCACCCCGAACCCCTCGATTAGATTCCAGTCCGTAAACTCACTCCCGGGTATCTGTTATTCTATATATAAACCACCCCGAAACCCTCGATTAGATTCCAGCACTTCCACATCACAAGTTCAGGAAGGGGTCTCCCCCCATTTTAAAGTTGGTTAAAGGCTCTCCCGCCAATTTTAAGATGGAGAAGGGATGTCTCACAGGATATTGTCCTTTACACTCAACAATGTTAACACATTTTTGAATATTTTCAGTTTCGCACTACACTTTCTCATTCTCTCACCCTGTCTCGTTCCTTCTCTCCCTCTCCCACCCCATCTCTCTGCCACCCTATACATTTCCCTGTTTCTCTCTCTCACCCCATATCTTTACCCTACACTCGCTCCCCTCTCTTCATCTCTCTCTCTCAACTCATCCCTTTTTTATCGCCTGATCTCCTCTCTCTATCTCACTCACTTACCCAGCTCTCTATCCCTCTCTCCCTACCTCTCTTCCTCTGAGAATCTAGTCTACAAACACCAGGCAGCCATTTTAGGTTTGTTCACAGTGGCCATTTTATGTCCCCACAGCAATGGGACACTTAGGACAGAGTTGATTCATGTAACATTAATATTTGAAACGTGACAGAGACGCAGGTATGGAGACATAAATTCCACGTGTATTCCCTGGAATATTGAAGGAACCGGGCGTTCACTCCCACACTTTGCTGCTGTGAATTTGAATTCTGAATTTTCTAAAACTGAATCTGGAAGTAAAAACCCCCGGGATGGAATGATTCACATTCTTTCTGCTGCTGCAAAGCCCGTGTCTGTGTCTGTTTCTCAGTATTTATAAACAATTTAAGATAATAGTTTAGAATGCCACAAGTTTGCCATAATGTCTGGAAAGTGGGTTGAAACAGAGGGGCTGAGGTAGCAAAACAAGAGGATTGGGTGTGAATAGACACAGGATATGGAAGTCTCCAATGTGTAGACTCTGCCCAGCTCCCAGAAACATCTTTTAGAAATGGCCGAATTGCGAAAATGAATCCAGGGACAGTGAAGCAAGTGACTCACTAACAATGAGAGCATTTTAAACATTCATTCATTCAACTGCAAAGCGCTCAGTCTTTCTGAGGTTCTGAAGGGGTCGGGGGTCTTCACTGTACCTGTCCTGGGAGTTTTTGATGGGGACAGTGTAGAGGGAGCTATATTCTGTATCTAACCCAGTGCTATTAAAGTCGTGGGAGTGTTTGATAGGAACAGTGTAGAGGAAGCATTACTCTGTATCTAACCCTGTGCTTTAACTGCCCTGGGAGTGTTTGTTGGGGACGGCGTAGAGGGAGATTTACTCTGAATCTAACCCTGTGCTGTACCTGTCTTTGGAGTGTTTGATGGGGACAGTATAGAGGGAGCTTTACTCTGTATCTAACCCCGTGCTGTACGTGTCCTAGGAGTGTTTGATGGGGAGAGTGCAGAGGGAGCTTTATTCTGTATCTAAACACGTGCTGTACCTGCCCTGGGAGTGTTTGATGGTCACAGTGTAGAGGGAGCTTTATTCTTTATCTAAACGCATGCTGTACCGGTCCTGGGACTGTTTGATGTGGACAGTGTAGAGGGAGCTTTACTCTGTATCTAACCCCGTGCTGTACCTGTCCTGGGAGTGTTTGATGGGGACGGTGTAGAGGAAGCTTTACTCTGTATCTAACACAGTGCTGTACCTGCCCTGGGATGTTTGATGGGAACAGTGTAGAGGGAGCTTTACTCTGTATCTAAACCCGTGCTGTACCTGTCCTGCGAGTGTTTGATGGGGACAGTATCGAGGGAGCTTTACTCCTTATCTAACCATGTCCAGTTCCTGTCCTGGGAGTGTTTGATGGGGACAGTATAGAGGGAGCTTTACTCTGTATCTAACCCTGTTCTGTTCCTGTCCAGGGAGTGTTTGATGGGAACAGTGCAGAGGGAGCTTTACTCTGTATCTAACCCTGTGCTGTACCTGTCCTGGGAGTGTTTGATGGGGACAGTATAGATGGAGCTTTACTCTGTATCTAACCCAGTGCTGTACTTGCTCTAGGAGTGTTTGATGATGACAGTGCAGTGGGACCGTTATTCTGTATATAAACCCGTGCTGTACCTGGCCTGGGAGTGTTTGATGGGGACGGTGTAGTGGGAGATTTACTCTGTATCTAACACCGTGCTGTACCTGTCCTGGGAGTGTTTGATGGGGACAGTGTAGAGGAAGTTTTACTCTGTATCTAACACACTAATGTACCTGCACTGGGAGTGTGTAATAGGTAAGGTGTAAAGGGTGCTTTCCTCTGTATCGAACCCCGTGCTGTACCTGTCCTGGGATGGTTTGATGGGGACAGTTTAGAGGGAGCTTTACTCTGTATATAAACCTGTCCTGTACCTGCCCTGGGAGTGCTTCATGGGGACAGTGCAGAGGGAGCTTTACTCTGAATCTTACTCTGGGCAGTACCAGTCCTGGGAGTGTTTGATGGGGAAAGGTTAGAGGGAGATTTACTCTGTATCTCACCCCGTGATGTGCCAGTCCTGTGAGTGTTTGATGGGGAGAGTATAGAGTAAGGTTTACACTGTATCTAACCCTGTGCTGTAGGGGACCTGGGAGTGTTTGATGGAGACAGTGTAGAGGGAGCTTTACTCTGTATCTAACCCAATCCTTTTCCTGACCTGGGAGTGTTTGATGGGGAAATTGTAGAGGAAGCTTTACTCTGTATCTAACCCTGTGCTGTAACTGCCGTGGGAGTGTATGATGGGCACAGTGTAGGGGGAGTTTTTCTCTGTTTCTAACCCCGGGATGTACTAGTCCTGGGAGTGTTTGATGGGTACAGTATGGAGGGAGCTTTACTCTGTATCTAACCCCGTGCTGCACCAGTCCTGGGTGTGTTTGATGGGGACAGCTTAGAGGGAAATTTAGACTGTATCTAACCCCGTGCTGTACCTGCCCTGGGAGTGAACGATGGGCACAGTGTAGGGGGAGCTTTACTCTGTATCTAACCCCGTGTTTAACAGTCCTGGGAGTGTTTGATGGGGACAGTATCGAGGAAGTTTTACTCTGTACCTATCCCCGTGCTGAACCTGTCCTGGGTGTGTTTGATGGGCACAGTATTGAGGGGTCTTTACACTGTATCTAACCCTGTGCTGTACCTGTCCTGGGAGTGTTTGATGGGGACGGTGTAGAGGGAGATTTACTCTGCATCTAACTCTGTCCTGTACCTGCCCTGTGAGTGCTTGATGGGGAGAGTGAAGTCTGAGCTTTACTCTGTATCTAACCCCGTGCTGCACCAGTCCTGGGAGTGTTTGATGGGGACAACTTAGAGGGAAATTTAGACTGTATCTAACCCCGTGCTGTAACTGCCCTGGGAGGGTACGATGGGCACAGTGTAGGTGGAGCTTTACTCTGTATCTAACCCCTTGCTGGACCAGTCCTGGGAGTGTTTGATGGGGAGAGTATAGAGGGAGGTTTACACTGTATCTAACCCTGTGCTGTACCTGTCCTGGGAGTGTTTGATGGGGACAGTGCAGAGGGAGCTTTACTCTGTATCTAACCCAGTGCTGTACCTGGCCTGGGAGTGTTTGATGGTGACGGTGTAGAGGGATATTTACTCTGTATATAACACCGTGCTGTACCTGTCCTGGTAGTGTTTGAGGGAGACAGTGTAGAGGAAGCTTTACTCTGTATCTAACCCCGTGCTGTACCTTCCCTGGGAGTGTTTGATGGGGACGGTGCAGAGGGAGCTTTACTCTGTATCTAACCCCGTGCTGTACCTGCCCAGGGAGTGTATGATGGGCACAGTGTAGGGGGAGATTTACTCTGTATCTTACCCCGTGCTGTACCTGCCCTGGGAGTGTATGATGGTCACAGTGTAGGGGGAGATTTACTCTGTATCTAACCCCGTGCTGTACCTGTACTGGTAGTGTTTGATTGGGACAGTATAGAGGGAGCTTTTTTATGTATCTAACCCTGAGCTGTACCAGTCCTGGGAGTGTTTGATGTAGACAGTGAATAGGGAATTTTATTCCGTATCTAACCCCGTGCTGTACCTGCCCTGGGAGTGTATGATGTCCACAGTGTAGGGTGAGCTTTACGCGGTATTTAACCCCGTGCTGTACCAGTCCTGGGAGTGTTTGATGGGGAGAGTATAGAGGGAGGTTTACTCTGTATCTAACCCTGTGCTGTACCGGACCTGGTAGTGTTTGATGGGGAGTGTATAGAGGGAGGTTTACTCTGTATCTATCCCTGTCCTGTTCCTGTCCAGGAGTGTTTGATTGGGACAGTGCAGAGGGAGCTTTACTCTGTGTCTAACCCCGTGTTGTACCTGTCCTGGGAGTGGTTGATGGGGACAGTATAGAGGGAGCTATACTCTATATCTACCCCGTGCTGTACCTGTCCTGGGAATGTTTCATGGGTACAGTATCGAGGGATCTTTACTCTGTATCTAACCCCGTGCTGTACCTGTCCTGGGAGTGTTTGATATGGACAGTATCGAGGGAGCTTTACTTTGTATCTAACCCCGTGCTTACCTGTCTTGGAAGTGCTTGATGGGGACAGTATCGAGGGAGCTTTACTCTGTATCTAACCCCGTGCTGTACCTGTCCTGGGAGTGCTTGATGGGGACAGTATCGAGGGAGCTTTATCCGTATCTAACCCCGTGCTGTACCTGTCCTTGGAGTGTTTGATGGGGACAGTATCGAGGGAGCTTTACTCTGTATCTAACCCCGTGCTGTACCTGTCCTGGGAGTGTTTGATGGGGACAGTATCGTGGGAGCTTTACTCTGAACCTAGCCCTTGCTGCATCCTTTCTGGGAGTGTTTGTTGGCAACATTCTCGCCCAAAACAAAAACAATCCACAAATCAGGCCTAATAAATTGAACATCAGTTTCCTTGTTTGATTCTCCCTGGTCTGTTCTGATTCTCTGATAGATTCCTCGTGTTTACCCTCCACATGAGCAGTCATCCTAATCCCGTCTACCTGTCCTGCTCCCAACGCGGCATCCGACTACAATAAGGCCAGTGATACAGGAGCGTCTCAGCGAGTGAGACAGGTGAGTCTTGAACCTGACCTGGGTGTATGTGAGTGACCCGGGTTAATCCGACACTACAGGGACAGTTTAGACAGTTCGAGTGCATCACAGCTTTGCCAGAATGAGACCTGGATTCCAAGGGTTAAATTGCAAAGTGAGATTGCACAAACTCGGGTTGTATTCCCTGAAATTTAGTAGCATCAGGGGTGACTTGATCAAATTGTCAAATCCTGAGAGGAACTGTTTGGGGAGATTAGGGGAATGTATGAGCTCTTGTCCTGAGTAACAAGCTTTGTGAGGCATCTTAACGAATCCCTTTTAAACAGACAAGTATCCTCCTGTCACTACAGGTTACCTGTATGTTGCAAAGTAATTCTGATAATTTTCGTCCCACAGAGTCAAAATTTCTGCGATTCTGTGACTGAGTCAGAACTTCAAATAGTTCAGATTCACTGTTTAAAATAAGCAGTCACTTTTCTGTGGTGGTTTTTGAGATTGAGTATGGATCTCAGAATCTGTCAGTGGAAGGGAGTTTCTACATAGATAGGAAATGGGATTGATGAATAAAGGTGCAGTATTTTGATCACTGCAAAAGATTGTTTCTGTTGCAGTTTCCCAGGAGTTTACATTTTCATGGGAAAGGGATGATTATCCAATGTCAACAATTCAATTTCTTCAGACAAGTGAAAACGCAAGAGAAAGAGGGAATATACCAACACTGGAACAAACAGGCAACTGTATGAGGAAGGTTTCAATTCTCTGCATGTTTTAATGTGAATTCCTGAGCTAAAGATTGAAATAAACAGGAGTTTAAATCTCACACTGGGATGCCATACAATTTGAGTCCTGTTATCCCAAAATTAAAAATAAAAATCTACAATTAGCTGGAGCTGGAAATCTGTCAGTTGATGAATGTTGTCTTGAAAATTTCACCCTGAATAGTGTGAGCCTTAGTATTGTGGTCGTGTGAAGAAAGTGTTTGCATTCACACATTCCTACATTGTGAAAGGTAAGTTAACTTTGAAACAATAGGATGTAGGGCCAGGGAGTCTGAATGGACAAAAGGATTTGGATGATTAAAGAGTGAATTTTAATGATGTCCTTTGAAGGAGCCGTTTACTGTAAATGTCCCAAGACAATGAAATGCTTCAAAGGAAATATCCCGATTGACAGAAATGGTTCCCCAATGTCTGAATGATTTCCCAAGTCTTCAGAGACATGAAGGGGGCGGACATTGTAAGATACAGATCATGAGGTGCTAGAGAATCACAGAATTGAAGTTGTGGGGACCTCTCCTGTTTCAGAATGTCAGTTTTGATGTTTAACTCTGTGAAACTTGGTTAATGATTCTTGAAGCAGAAAGTTCCAATCCAATCTGTAACCTGCACTTCAAATTCCAAAGAGATATGTACACCTTAAGTGAATGAGTGAAATAGTGAAATATGGATTTCATTATAGGCAAATGTGTGGCTGCCCTCTTTAAAAAGCATGGAACAGGTTACATTATAAATGGTGAAAAGCTGCAAACAGTGAGGGTCCAAAGAGTCCCTATCCATTTGTGTCAAGACTAAGAAAACATCAAACAGTTCCAATGAGAAATTAAATTTGATATTTGGGATAAAGCTGGTTAAAAACTCACACTACCCATTCCGTGAATCAGCCTCTGTAACCTGCACTACAGCACATCACAAGATAAATGATATTTTGAATTGTTCTTGATTCCAGTCTGTAATTCATTCCCGGGTATCTATTATTCTCTATATAAACCCCCTGCACCCCTCGATTAGATTGCAGTCTGTAACTCAATCCCAGGTATTTATTATTCTATATATAAACCCCCTGTACCCCTCGATTAGATTCCAGTCTGTAACTCAATCCCGGGTATCGATTATTCTATATATAAACCCCCTGCACCCCTTAATTAAATTCCAGCCTGTAACTCAATCCCGGGTATCTATGATTCTATATATAAACCCCCGGAAGCACTCGATTAGATTCCTGTCTGCAACTCACTCCCGGGTATCGATAATTCTATATATAAACCCCCTGAAACCCTCGATTAGATTCCACTCTGTAACTCACTCCCGGGTATCTATTATTCTGTATATAAAACCACTGCACCCTTCAATTAGATTCCAGTCTGTAACTCTCTCCCGTTATCTATTATTCTATATATAAACCCCTCATTCCCCTCAATGAGATTCCGTTCTTTAACTCACTCCCGGATATCTTTTATTCGATATATATCATATCTACATGATTTATATATAAACCACCCCGAACCCCTCGATTAAATTTCAGCCCATAACTCACTCCCGGGCATCTGTTAATCTATATATAAACCACCCCAAACCCCTCCGTTAGATTCCTGCCTGTAACTCACTGCCGGGTGTCTGTTATTCTATATTTAAACCACCCCGAATGCCTCGATTAAATTCCAGTGTGTAACTCACTCCCGGGTGTTTGTTATTCTATATATAAACCCCACAAACCCCTCGATTAGATTCCAGTCTGTTACTCACTCCCGGGTGTCTGTTATTCTATATATAAACCACCCCGAACCCCTCGATTAGATTCCAGCACTTCCACATCACAAGTTGAGGAAGGGGTCTCCCCCCATTTTAAAGTTGGTTAAAGGCTCTCCCGCCAATTTTAAGATGGAGAAGGGATGTCTCACAGGATATTGTTCTGTACACTCAATAATGTTAACACATTTTTGAATATTTTCAGTTTCACACTACACTTTCTCTTTCTCTCATCCTGTCTCGTTCCTTCTCTCCCTCTCCCACCCCATCTCTCTGCCACTCTATACATTTCTCTGTTTCTCTCTCTCACCCCATATCTTTACCCTACACTCGCTCCCCTCTCTTCATCTCTCTCTCTCAACTCATCCCTTTTTTATCGCTTGATCTCCTCTCTCTATCTCACTCGCTTACCCAGCTCTCTTTCCCTCTCTCCCTGTCTCTCTTCCTCTGAGAATCTAGTCTACAAACACCAGGCAGCCATTTTAGGTTTGTTCACAGTGGCCATTTTATGTCCCCACAGCAATGGGACATTGAGGACAGAGTTGACTCATGTAACATTAGTATTTTAAACGTGACAGAGACACAGGTATGGAGACATAAATTCCACGTGTATTCCCTAGAATATTGAAGGATCCGGGCGTTCACTCCCACACTTTGCTGCTGTGAATTTGAATTCTGAATTTTCTAAAACTGAATCTGGAAGTAAAAACCCCCGGAATGGAATGATTCACATTCTTTCTGCTGCTGCAAAGCCCGTGTCTGTGTCTGTTTCTCAGTATTTATTAACAATTTAAGATAATAGTTTAGAATGCCACAAGTTTGCCATAATGTCTGGAAAGAGGGTTGAAACAGAGGGGCTGAGGTAGCAAAACAAGAGGAGGGGGTGTGAATAGACACAGGATCTGGGGGTCTCCAATGTGTAGAGTCTGCCCAGCTCCCAGTCACATCTTTTAGAAAAGGCTGAATTGCGAAAATGAATCCAGGGACAGTGAAGCAAGAGACTCACTAACAATGAGAGCATTTTAAACATTCATTCATTCACTGCAAAGCACTCAGTCTTTCTGAGGTTCTGAAGGGGTCGGGGGTCTTCACTGTCTTAGTCCCTCTCCAACTTGCTGCCTCTCTCTCTCTGTGTAAATATTGCCCCATTTTAAAAGGTGCTGAACTGAGGTGGCTGCACCCTGTGGGATCTTGCTGTGCACAAATTCCCAGCAGTGTTTCATACTGTGCCACAACCACTAAATTTATTAAAAATGTGCTGATTGGACTGATTTCTTGTCCCTCAGGAGCCCTTTACCAAGTCCTAACTGTGAGAGTGTGTAAAAGTTTGTGCTAATTCCTGAATAATGCTGGTGTTTTAGTCAGGGCGATGAATTGGGAGGTGGAACAGTCATTTGAATTCAGTCTCTCTAGGATGTGTCCCTATGTTACAACAGAGAGAGAGGGGGGAGATTGAGGGAAACAGGAAAAGACAGTGAAACAGAGGCAGGGGGTTGGGGGTGAGGAAGAGACACAGGGTCTGGGTGGGTTTAGGGGAGGGTGTCCAGTGTGGAATCAGTGCCCAGCTCCCAGTCTCTGCAGAAAAGCCTCAGTCAAACCCTCCCGGGGACGCCTGGTTTGTAAAAATCGATGCTGGGATGGAGATTTCAAAAAGTCTCCCCCAGGAAGCAGCAGCTTGTTCCCGGTTTGAAGAGAAGGAGTTTAGGCCTTTCTGGGGATGTGTCCGGACTCAGAGCACACATGGTGCCCCGGGGGGGAGAGGGGGAAGAGGGAGGGTTACAGCAGGCATGAGGCTGGGGAAGGAAATGTGTCTCCCTGTTCCCATCCGGATAGCAATACATTGCTGCCTGTGGGATCCCCCTGTGCAGAAACATCCTGCAGCTTTTCCTGAACTGCAACAGGGAACACACGACGTTTCTGGGGGAGGGGGTGGAATTTTCCTGACTCTGTCACTCCAGCTTTCTCTCTCCCTCTCTCTTTCCAGACAGGACCCCTTGCTGATCCTCTCCACTGAGGGTTAACCCCAGGACAGACATGGTTTCAACAAGGGCCTGTCTTTATTTTTGGTTTAATAATAAATCTATATTTCTTTCCCCTGTTGGTTGTGTTACTCCAGTTCCAAACCCTGATCTCACACAAAATCCCAAAACACTGGCAGTGATCGCAGTCCCCAACCCACTCTCCCTCTCACCCCAACCCACTCACCCTCTCACCCCAACCCACTCTCCCTCTCACCCCAACCCACTCTCCCTCTCACCCCAACCCACTCTCCCTCTCACTCCAACCCACTCTCCCTCTCACCCCAACCCACTCACCCTCTCACCCCAACCCACTCTCCCTCTCACCCCAACCCACTCTCCCTTTCACCACAACCCACTCTCCCTCTCACCCCAACCCACTCTCCCTCTCACCCCAACCCACTCTCCCTCTCACCCCAACCCACTCTCCCTCTCACCCCAACCCACTCACCCTCTCACCCCAACCCACACTCCCTCTCACCCCATCCCACACTCCCTCTCAGCCCAACCCTCTCACCCCAACCCACTCTCCGTCTCACCACTCCCTGTCCTGGGAGTGTTTGATGGGGACAGTATAGAGGGAGCTTTACTCTGTATCTAACCCTGTCCTGTTCATGTCCTGGGAGTGTTTGATGGGGACTGTGTAGAGGGAGAATTACTCTGTATCTAACCCCGTGCTGTACCAGTCCTGGGAGTGTTTGATGGGGACAAGTTAGAGGGAGATTTACTGTGTATTTAACTCCGTGCTGTACCAGCTCTGGGAGTTTATGATGGGCACAGTGTAGGGGGAGATTTACTCCGTATCTAACCCCGGGCTGTACCAGTCCTGGGAGTGTTTGATGGGGACAGTATAGAGGGAGATTTACGCTGTTTCTAACCCTGAGCTGTACCAGTCCTGGGAGTGTTTGATGGAGACAGTGTAGAGGGAGCTTTACTCTGTATCTAACCCTGTCCTGTTCCTGTCCTGGGAGTTTTTGATGGGGACAGTATAGAGGGAGCTTTACTCTGTATCGAACCCTGTTCTGTTCCTGTCCAGGGAGTGTTTTATGGGAACAGTGCAGAGGGAGCTTCACCTTGTATCAAACCCCGTGCTGTACCTTTCCTGGGAGTGTTTGATGGGGACTGTGTAGTGGGAGATTTACTCTGTATCTAACACCGTGCTGTATCTGTCCTGGGAGTGTTTGATGGGGACAGTGCAGTGGGACCTTTATTCTGTATCTAAACCCGTGCTGTAGCTGGCCTGGGAGTGTTTGATGGGGACTGTGTAGTGGGAGATTTACTCTGTATCTAACACCGTGCTGTATCTGTCCCGGGAGTGTTTGATGGGGACAGTGCAGAGGAAGTTTTACTCTGTATCTAACCCCGTGCTGTATCTGTCCTGGGAGGGTTTGATGGGGACAGTTTAGAGTGAGCTTTACTCTATATATAACCCTTTCCTGTACCTCCCCTGGGAGTGCTTCATAGGGACTGTGTAGAGGGAGCTTTACTCTGAATCTTACCCCGGGCAGTACCAGTCCTGGGAGTTTTAGATGGGGACAGGTTAAAGGGAGATTTACTCTGTATCTAACCCTGTGCTGTAACTGCCGTGGGAGTGTATGATGGCCACAGTGTAGGGGGAGTTTTTCTCTGTTTCTAACACCGGGCTGTACTAGTCCTGGGAGTGTTTGATGGGTACATTATCGAAGGAACTTTTCTCTGCATCAAACCCCGTGCTGTACCTGTCCTGGGAGTGTTTGATGGGGACAGTATCGAGGGAGCTTTACTCTGTATCTAACCCCGTGCTGTACCAGACCTGGGAGTGTTTCATGGGGACAGTGTAGAGGGAGCTTTACTCTGAATCTGACCCCTTGCTGTACCAGTCCTGGGAGTGTTTGATGACGATAGTGTAGAGGGAGATTTACTCTCTATCTAACCCCGTGCCGTACCAGTCCTGGGAGTGTTTGATGGGGAGAGTATAGAGGGAGGTTTACACTGTATCTAACCCTGTGCTGTACTGGACCTGGGAGTGTTTGATGGGGACAGTGTAGATGGAGCTTTACTCTATATCTAACCCCGTGCTGTACCTGCCCTGGGAGTGAACAATGGGCACAGTGTAGGGGGAGCTTTACTCTGTATCTAACCGCGTGCTTAACAGTCCAGGGAGTATATGATGGGGACAGTGTAGAGGGAGCTTTACTCTGTATCTAACTACGTGCTGTACCAGTCCTGGGAGTGTTTGATGGGGAGAGTATAGAGGGAGGTTTACACTGTATCTAACCCTGTGCTGTAGGGGACCTGGGAGTGTTTGGTGGAGACAGTGTAGAGGGAGCTTTACTCTGTATCTAACCCAGTGCTTTTCCAGCCCTGGGAGTGTTTGATGGGGAAAGTGTAGAGGTAGCTTTACTCTGTTTCTGACCCTGTCTTGTTCCCGTCGTGGGAGTGTTTGATGGGGACAGTATCGAGGGAGCTTTACTCTGTATCTAACCCAGTTCTGTTCCTGTCCAGGGAGTGTTTGAATGGGACAGTGCAGAGGGAGCTTTACTCTGTATCTAACCCTGTGCTGTACCTGTCCTGGGAGTGTTTGATGGGGACAGTATAGCGGGAGCTTTACTCTGTATCTAAGCCAGTGCTGTACTTGCCCTGGGAATGTTTAATGATGACAGTGCACTGTGACCTTTATTCTGTATATAAACCCGTGCTGTACCTGGCCAGGGAGTGTTTGCTGGGGACGGTATAGTGGGAGATTTACTCTGTATCTAACACTGTCCTGTACCTGACCTGGGAGTGTTTGATGGGTTTAGTATCGAGGGAGCTTTACTCTGTATCTAACCCTGTGGTGTACCTGTCCTGGGAATTTAAGATGGATACATTATAGAGGGAAATTTTCTCTGCGTCTAATCGGGTGCTGTACCTGTCCTGGGAGTGTTTGATGGGGACAGTATCGAGGAAGTTTAACTCTGTACCTAACCCCATGTGTACCTGTCCTGGGAGAGTTTGATGGGGACAGTGTAGAGGAAGCCTTACTCTGTATCAAACCCTCTACTGTATCTGCCCTGGGAGGGTTTGATGGGGACGGTGTAGAGGTTGATTTACTCTGCATCTAACTCTGTCCTGTACCTGCCCTGTGAGTGCTTGATGGGGACAGTGAAGACTGAACTTTACTCTGTATCTAACTCTGTGCTGCACCAGTCCTGGGAGAGTTTGATGGGGACAGCCTAGAGGGAAAATTAGACTGTATCTAAGTCCGTGCTGTACCTGCCCTGGGAGTGTACGATGGGCACAGTGTAGGGGGAGCATTACTCTGTATCTAACCCCGTGCTGTACCAGCCCTGGGAGTGTTTGATGGGGACAGTATAGTGGGAGCTTTACTCTGTATCTAACCCCGTGCTGTACCAGTCCTGGGAGTGTTTGATGGCGATAGTGTGGAGGGAGCTTTACTCTGTATCTAACCCCTTGCTGTACCAGTCCTGGGAGTGTTTGATGGGGAGAGTATAGAGGGAGGTTTACACTGTATCTAACCCTTTGCTGTACCGGACCTGGGAGTGTTTGATGGGGACAGTGTAGAGGGAGCTTTACACACTATCTAACCGCGTGCTGTACCTGTCCTGGGAGTGTTTGATGGGGACAGATTAGAGGGAAATTTACTCTTCATATAACCCCGTTCTGTACCAGTCCTTTGAGAGTTTGATGGGGAGAGTATAGAGGGAGGTTTACCCTGTATCTAACCCTGTGCTGTAGCGGACCAGGTAGTGTTTGATGGAGACAGTGTAGAGGGAGCTTTACTCTGTATCTAACCCAATGCTTTTCATGCCCTGGGAGTGTTTGATGGGGAAATTGTAGAGGTAACTTTACTCTGTATCTAACCCTGTCCTGTTCCTGTCCAGGGATTGTTTGATGGGGACAGTATAGAGGGAGCTTTACTCTGTATCTAACCCAGTTCTGTTCCTGTCCAGGGAGCGTTTGAAGGGGACAGTGCAGAGGGAGCTTTACTCTGTATCTAACCCCGTGCTGTACCTGTCCTGGGAGTGTTTGATATGGACAGTATCGAGGGAGCTTTACTTTGTATCTAACCCCGTGCTTACCTGTCTTGGAAGTGCTTGATGGGGACAGTATCGAGGGAGCTTTACTCTGTATCTAACCCCGTGCTGTACCTGTCCTGGGAGTGCTTGATGGGGACAGTATCGAGGGAGCTTTATCCGTATCTAACCCCGTGCTGTACCTGTCCTTGGAGTGTTTGATGGGGACAGTATCGAGGGAGCTTTACTCTGTATCTAACCCCGTGCTGTACCTGTCCTGGGAGTGTTTGATGGGGACAGTATCGTGGGAGCTTTACTCTGAACCTAGCCCTTGCTGCATCCTTTCTGGGAGTGTTTGTTGGCAACATTCTCGCCCAAAACAAAAACAATCCACAAATCAGGCCTAATAAATTGAACATCAGTTTCCTTGTTTGATTCTCCCTGGTCTGTTCTGATTCTCTGATAGATTCCTCGTGTTTACCCTCCACATGAGCAGTCATCCTAATCCCGTCTACCTGTCCTGCTCCCAACGCGGCATCCGACTACAATAAGGCCAGTGATACAGGAGCGTCTCAGCGAGTGAGACAGGTGAGTCTTGAACCTGACCTGGGTGTATGTGAGTGACCCGGGTTAATCCGACACTACAGGGACAGTTTAGACAGTTCGAGTGCATCACAGCTTTGCCAGAATGAGACCTGGATTCCAAGGGTTAAATTGCAAAGTGAGATTGCACAAACTCGGGTTGTATTCCCTGAAATTTAGTAGCATCAGGGGTGACTTGATCAAATTGTCAAATCCTGAGAGGAACTGTTTGGGGAGATTAGGGGAATGTATGAGCTCTTGTCCTGAGTAACAAGCTTTGTGAGGCATCTTAACGAATCCCTTTTAAACAGACAAGTATCCTCCTGTCACTACAGGTTACCTGTATGTTGCAAAGTAATTCTGATAATTTTCGTCCCACAGAGTCAAAATTTCTGCGATTCTGTGACTGAGTCAGAACTTCAAATAGTTCAGATTCACTGTTTAAAATAAGCAGTCACTTTTCTGTGGTGGTTTTTGAGATTGAGTATGGATCTCAGAATCTGTCAGTGGAAGGGAGTTTCTACAGAGATAGGAAATGGGATTGATGAATAAAGGTGCAGGATTTTGATCACTGCAAAAGATTGTTTCTGTTGCAGTTTCCCAGGAGTTTACATTTTCATGGGAAAGGGATGATTATCCAATGTCAACAATTCAATTTCTTCAGACAAGTGAAAACGCAAGAGAAAGAGGGAATATACCAACACTGGAACAAACAGGCAACTGTATGAGGAAGGTTTCAATTCTCTGCATGTTTTAATGTGAATTCCTGAGCTAAAGATTGAAATAAACAGGAGTTTAAATCTCACACTGGGATGCCATACAATTTGAGTCCTGTTATCCCAAAATTAAAAATAAAAATCTACAATTAGCTGGAGCTGGAAATCTGTCAGTTGATGAATGTTGTCTTGAAAATTTCACCCTGAATAGTGTGAGCCTTAGTATTGTGGTCGTGTGAAGAAAGTGTTTGCATTCACACATTCCTACATTGTGAAAGGTAAGTTAACTTTGAAACAATAGGATGTAGGGCCAGGGAGTCTGAATGGACAAAAGGATTTGGATGATTAAAGAGTGAATTTTAATGATGTCCTTTGAAGGAGCCGTTTACTGTAAATGTCCCAAGACAATGAAATGCTTCAAAGGAAATATCCCGATTGACAGAAATGGTTCCCCAATGTCTGAATGATTTCCCAAGTCTTCAGAGACATGAAGGGGGCGGACATTGTAAGATACAGATCATGAGGTGCTAGAGAATCACAGAATTGAAGTTGTGGGGACCTCTCCTGTTTCAGAATGTCAGTTTTGATGTTTAACTCTGTGAAACTTGGTTAATGATTCTTGAAGCAGAAAGTTCCAATCCAATCTGTAACCTGCACTTCAAATTCCAAAGAGATATGTACACCTTAAGTGAATGAGTGAAATAGTGAAATATGGATTTCATTATAGGCAAATGTGTGGCTGCCCTCTTTAAAAAGCATGGAACAGGTTACATTATAAATGGTGAAAAGCTGCAAACAGTGAGGGTCCAAAGAGTCCCTATCCATTTGTGTCAAGACTAAGAAAACATCAAACAGTTCCAATGAGAAATTAAATTTGATATTTGGGATAAAGCTGGTTAAAAACTCACACTACCCATTCCGTGAATCAGCCTCTGTAACCTGCACTACAGCACATCACAAGATAAATGATATTTTGAATTGTTCTTGATTCCAGTCTGTAATTCATTCCCGGGTATCTATTATTCTCTATATAAACCCCCTGCACCCCTCGATTAGATTGCAGTCTGTAACTCAATCCCAGGTATTTATTATTCTATATATAAACCCCCTGTACCCCTCGATTAGATTCCAGTCTGTAACTCAATCCCGGGTATCGATTATTCTATATATAAACCCCCTGCACCCCTTAATTAAATTCCAGCCTGTAACTCAATCCCGGGTATCTATGATTCTATATATAAACCCCCGGAAGCACTCGATTAGATTCCTGTCTGCAACTCACTCCCGGGTATCGATAATTCTATATATAAACCCCCTGAAACCCTCGATTAGATTCCACTCTGTAACTCACTCCCGGGTATCTATTATTCTGTATATAAAACCACTGCACCCTTCAATTAGATTCCAGTCTGTAACTCTCTCCCGTTATCTATTATTCTATATATAAACCCCTCATTCCCCTCAATGAGATTCCGTTCTTTAACTCACTCCCGGATATCTTTTATTCGATATATATCATATCTACATGATTTATATATAAACCACCCCGAACCCCTCGATTAAATTTCAGCCCATAACTCACTCCCGGGCATCTGTTAATCTATATATAAACCACCCCAAACCCCTCCGTTAGATTCCTGCCTGTAACTCACTGCCGGGTGTCTGTTATTCTATATTTAAACCACCCCGAATGCCTCGATTAAATTCCAGTGTGTAACTCACTCCCGGGTGTTTGTTATTCTATATATAAACCCCACAAACCCCTCGATTAGATTCCAGTCTGTTACTCACTCCCGGGTGTCTGTTATTCTATATATAAACCACCCCGAACCCCTCGATTAGATTCCAGCACTTCCACATCACAAGTTGAGGAAGGGGTCTCCCCCCATTTTAAAGTTGGTTAAAGGCTCTCCCGCCAATTTTAAGATGGAGAAGGGATGTCTCACAGGATATTGTTCTGTACACTCAATAATGTTAACACATTTTTGAATATTTTCAGTTTCACACTACACTTTCTCTTTCTCTCATCCTGTCTCGTTCCTTCTCTCCCTCTCCCACCCCATCTCTCTGCCACTCTATACATTTCTCTGTTTCTCTCTCTCACCCCATATCTTTACCCTACACTCGCTCCCCTCTCTTCATCTCTCTCTCTCAACTCATCCCTTTTTTATCGCTTGATCTCCTCTCTCTATCTCACTCGCTTACCCAGCTCTCTTTCCCTCTCTCCCTGTCTCTCTTCCTCTGAGAATCTAGTCTACAAACACCAGGCAGCCATTTTAGGTTTGTTCACAGTGGCCATTTTATGTCCCCACAGCAATGGGACATTGAGGACAGAGTTGACTCATGTAACATTAGTATTTTAAACGTGACAGAGACACAGGTATGGAGACATAAATTCCACGTGTATTCCCTAGAATATTGAAGGATCCGGGCGTTCACTCCCACACTTTGCTGCTGTGAATTTGAATTCTGAATTTTCTAAAACTGAATCTGGAAGTAAAAACCCCCGGAATGGAATGATTCACATTCTTTCTGCTGCTGCAAAGCCCGTGTCTGTGTCTGTTTCTCAGTATTTATTAACAATTTAAGATAATAGTTTAGAATGCCACAAGTTTGCCATAATGTCTGGAAAGAGGGTTGAAACAGAGGGGCTGAGGTAGCAAAACAAGAGGAGGGGGTGTGAATAGACACAGGATCTGGGGGTCTCCAATGTGTAGAGTCTGCCCAGCTCCCAGTCACATCTTTTAGAAAAGGCTGAATTGCGAAAATGAATCCAGGGACAGTGAAGCAAGAGACTCACTAACAATGAGAGCATTTTAAACATTCATTCATTCACTGCAAAGCACTCAGTCTTTCTGAGGTTCTGAAGGGGTCGGGGGTCTTCACTGTCTTAGTCCCTCTCCAACTTGCTGCCTCTCTCTCTCTGTGTAAATATTGCCCCATTTTAAAAGGTGCTGAACTGAGGTGGCTGCACCCTGTGGGATCTTGCTGTGCACAAATTCCCAGCAGTGTTTCATACTGTGCCACAACCACTAAATTTATTAAAAATGTGCTGATTGGACTGATTTCCTGTCCCTCAGGAGCCCTTTACCAAGTCCTAACTGTGAGAGTGTGTAAAAGTTTGTGCTAATTCCTGAATAATGCTGGTGTTTTAGTCAGGGCGATGAATTGGGAGGTGGAACAGTCATTTGAATTCAGTCTCTCTAGGATGTGTCCCTATGTTACAACAGAGAGAGAGGGGGGAGATTGAGGGAAACAGGAAAAGACAGTGAAACAGAGGCAGGGGGTTGGGGGTGAGGAAGAGACACAGGGTCTGGGTGGGTTTAGGGGAGGGTCTCCAGTGTGGAGTCAGTGCCCAGCTCCCAGTCTCTGCAGAAAAGCCTCAGTCAAACCCTCCCGGGGACGCCTGGTTTGTAAAAATCGATGCTGGGATGGAGATTTCAAAAAGTCTCCCCCAGGAAGCAGCAGCTTGTTCCCGGTTTGAAGAGAAGGAGTTTAGGCCTTTCTGGGGATGTGTCCGGACTCAGAGCACACATGGTGCCCCGGGGGGGAGAGGGGGAAGAGGGAGGGTTACAGCAGGCATGAGGCTGGGGAAGGAAATGTGTCTCCCTGTTCCCATCCGGATAGCAATACATTGCTGCCTGTGGGATCCCCCTGTGCAGAAACATCCTGCAGCTTTTCCTGAACTGCAACAGGGAACACACGACGTTTCTGGGGGAGGGGGTGGAATTTTCCTGACTCTGTCACTCCAGCTTTCTCTCTCCCTCTCTCTTTCCAGACAGGACCCCTTGCTGATCCTCTCCACTGAGGGTTAACCCCAGGACAGACATGGTTTCAACAAGGGCCTGTCTTTATTTTTGGTTTAATAATAAATCTATATTTCTTTCCCCTGTTGGTTGTGTTACTCCAGTTCCAAACCCTGATCTCACACAAAATCCCAAAACACTGGCAGTGATCGCAGTCCCCAACCCACTCTCCCTCTCACCCCAACCCACTCACCCTCTCACCCCAACCCACTCTCCCTCTCACCCCAACCCACTCTCCCTCTCACCCCAACCCACTCTCCCTCTCACTCCAACCCACTCTCCCTCTCACCCCAACCCACTCACCCTCTCACCCCAACCCACTCTCCCTCTCACCCCAACCCACTCTCCCTTTCACCACAACCCACTCTCCCTCTCACCCCAACCCACTCTCCCTCTCACCCCAACCCACTCTCCCTCTCACCCCAACCCACTCTCCCTCTCACCCCAACCCACTCACCCTCTCACCCCAACCCACACTCCCTCTCACCCCATCCCACACTCCCTCTCAGCCCAACCCTCTCACCCCAACCCACTCTCCGTCTCACCACTCCCTGTCCTGGGAGTGTTTGATGGGGACAGTATAGAGGGAGCTTTACTCTGTATCTAACCCTGTCCTGTTCATGTCCTGGGAGTGTTTGATGGGGACTGTGTAGAGGGAGAATTACTCTGTATCTAACCCCGTGCTGTACCAGTCCTGGGAGTGTTTGATGGGGACAAGTTAGAGGGAGATTTACTGTGTATTTAACTCCGTGCTGTACCAGCTCTGGGAGTTTATGATGGGCACAGTGTAGGGGGAGATTTACTCCGTATCTAACCCCGGGCTGTACCAGTCCTGGGAGTGTTTGATGGGGACAGTATAGAGGGAGATTTACGCTGTTTCTAACCCTGAGCTGTACCAGTCCTGGGAGTGTTTGATGGAGACAGTGTAGAGGGAGCTTTACTCTGTATCTAACCCTGTCCTGTTCCTGTCCTGGGAGTTTTTGATGGGGACAGTATAGAGGGAGCTTTACTCTGTATCGAACCCTGTTCTGTTCCTGTCCAGGGAGTGTTTTATGGGAACAGTGCAGAGGGAGCTTCACCTTGTATCAAACCCCGTGCTGTACCTTTCCTGGGAGTGTTTGATGGGGACTGTGTAGTGGGAGATTTACTCTGTATCTAACACCGTGCTGTATCTGTCCTGGGAGTGTTTGATGGGGACAGTGCAGTGGGACCTTTATTCTGTATCTAAACCCGTGCTGTAGCTGGCCTGGGAGTGTTTGATGGGGACTGTGTAGTGGGAGATTTACTCTGTATCTAACACCGTGCTGTATCTGTCCCGGGAGTGTTTGATGGGGACAGTGCAGAGGAAGTTTTACTCTGTATCTAACCCCGTGCTGTATCTGTCCTGGGAGGGTTTGATGGGGACAGTTTAGAGTGAGCTTTACTCTATATATAACCCTTTCCTGTACCTCCCCTGGGAGTGCTTCATAGGGACTGTGTAGAGGGAGCTTTACTCTGAATCTTACCCCGGGCAGTACCAGTCCTGGGAGTTTTAGATGGGGACAGGTTAAAGGGAGATTTACTCTGTATCTAACCCTGTGCTGTAACTGCCGTGGGAGTGTATGATGGCCACAGTGTAGGGGGAGTTTTTCTCTGTTTCTAACACCGGGCTGTACTAGTCCTGGGAGTGTTTGATGGGTACATTATCGAAGGAACTTTTCTCTGCATCAAACCCCGTGCTGTACCTGTCCTGGGAGTGTTTGATGGGGACAGTATCGAGGGAGCTTTACTCTGTATCTAACCCCGTGCTGTACCAGACCTGGGAGTGTTTCATGGGGACAGTGTAGAGGGAGCTTTACTCTGAATCTGACCCCTTGCTGTACCAGTCCTGGGAGTGTTTGATGACGATAGTGTAGAGGGAGATTTACTCTCTATCTAACCCCGTGCCGTACCAGTCCTGGGAGTGTTTGATGGGGAGAGTATAGAGGGAGGTTTACACTGTATCTAACCCTGTGCTGTACTGGACCTGGGAGTGTTTGATGGGGACAGTGTAGATGGAGCTTTACTCTATATCTAACCCCGTGCTGTACCTGCCCTGGGAGTGAACAATGGGCACAGTGTAGGGGGAGCTTTACTCTGTATCTAACCGCGTGCTTAACAGTCCAGGGAGTATATGATGGGGACAGTGTAGAGGGAGCTTTACTCTGTATCTAACTACGTGCTGTACCAGTCCTGGGAGTGTTTGATGGGGAGAGTATAGAGGGAGGTTTACACTGTATCTAACCCTGTGCTGTAGGGGACCTGGGAGTGTTTGGTGGAGACAGTGTAGAGGGAGCTTTACTCTGTATCTAACCCAGTGCTTTTCCAGCCCTGGGAGTGTTTGATGGGGAAAGTGTAGAGGTAGCTTTACTCTGTTTCTGACCCTGTCTTGTTCCCGTCGTGGGAGTGTTTGATGGGGACAGTATCGAGGGAGCTTTACTCTGTATCTAACCCAGTTCTGTTCCTGTCCAGGGAGTGTTTGAATGGGACAGTGCAGAGGGAGCTTTACTCTGTATCTAACCCTGTGCTGTACCTGTCCTGGGAGTGTTTGATGGGGACAGTATAGCGGGAGCTTTACTCTGTATCTAAGCCAGTGCTGTACTTGCCCTGGGAATGTTTAATGATGACAGTGCACTGTGACCTTTATTCTGTATATAAACCCGTGCTGTACCTGGCCAGGGAGTGTTTGCTGGGGACGGTATAGTGGGAGATTTACTCTGTATCTAACACTGTCCTGTACCTGACCTGGGAGTGTTTGATGGGTTTAGTATCGAGGGAGCTTTACTCTGTATCTAACCCTGTGGTGTACCTGTCCTGGGAATTTAAGATGGATACATTATAGAGGGAAATTTTCTCTGCGTCTAATCGGGTGCTGTACCTGTCCTGGGAGTGTTTGATGGGGACAGTATCGAGGAAGTTTAACTCTGTACCTAACCCCATGTGTACCTGTCCTGGGAGAGTTTGATGGGGACAGTGTAGAGGAAGCCTTACTCTGTATCAAACCCTCTACTGTATCTGCCCTGGGAGGGTTTGATGGGGACGGTGTAGAGGTTGATTTACTCTGCATCTAACTCTGTCCTGTACCTGCCCTGTGAGTGCTTGATGGGGACAGTGAAGACTGAACTTTACTCTGTATCTAACTCTGTGCTGCACCAGTCCTGGGAGAGTTTGATGGGGACAGCCTAGAGGGAAAATTAGACTGTATCTAAGTCCGTGCTGTACCTGCCCTGGGAGTGTACGATGGGCACAGTGTAGGGGGAGCATTACTCTGTATCTAACCCCGTGCTGTACCAGCCCTGGGAGTGTTTGATGGGGACAGTATAGTGGGAGCTTTACTCTGTATCTAACCCCGTGCTGTACCAGTCCTGGGAGTGTTTGATGGCGATAGTGTGGAGGGAGCTTTACTCTGTATCTAACCCCTTGCTGTACCAGTCCTGGGAGTGTTTGATGGGGAGAGTATAGAGGGAGGTTTACACTGTATCTAACCCTTTGCTGTACCGGACCTGGGAGTGTTTGATGGGGACAGTGTAGAGGGAGCTTTACACACTATCTAACCGCGTGCTGTACCTGTCCTGGGAGTGTTTGATGGGGACAGATTAGAGGGAAATTTACTCTTCATATAACCCCGTTCTGTACCAGTCCTTTGAGAGTTTGATGGGGAGAGTATAGAGGGAGGTTTACCCTGTATCTAACCCTGTGCTGTAGCGGACCTGGTAGTGTTTGATGGAGACAGTGTAGAGGGAGCTTTACTCTGTATCTAACCCTGTCCTGTTCCTGTCCTGGGAGTGTTTGATGGGGACAGTTTAGAGGGAGCTTTACTCCGTATCTAACCCTGTTCTGTTCCTGTCCAGGGCGTGTTTTATGGGAACAGTGCAGAGGGAGCTTCACCTTGTATCAAACCCTGTGCTGTACCTGTCCTGGGAGTGTTTGATGGGGACAGAATTGAGGGAGCTTTACCCTGTATCTAACCCAGTGCTGTACTTGCCCTGGGAGTGTTTGATGAGGACAGTGCAGTGGGACCTTTATTCTGTATCTAAACCCGTGCTGTACCTGGCCTGGGAGAGTTTGATGGGGACGGTGTAGTGGGAGATTTACTCTGTATCTAACACCGTGCTGTACCTGTCCTGGGAGGGTTTGATGGGGACAGTTTAGAGGGAGCTTTACTCTGTATATAACCCTGTCCTGTACCTGCCCTGGGAGTGCTTCATGGGGACTGTGTAGAGGGAGCTTTACTCTGAATCTTACCCCGGGCAGTACCAGTCCTGGGAATTGTAGATGGGGACAGGTTAAAAGGAGATTTACTCTGTATCTAACCCCGTGCTGTACTTGTACTGGGAATTTTAGATGGATAAATTATCGAAGGCGCTTTACTCTGTATCTAACCCCGTGCTGTACCTGACCTGGGAGTGTTTGATGGGTTTAGTATCGAGGGAGCTTTACTCTGTATCTAACCCTGTGGTGTACCTGTCCTGGGAATTTAAGATGGATACATTATAGAGGGAAATTTTCTCTGCGTCTAATCGGGTGCTGTACCTGTCCTGGGAGTGTTTGATGGGGACAGTATCGAGGAAGTTTAACTCTGTACCTAACCCCGTGTGTACCTGTCCTGGGAGAGTTTGATGGGGACAGTGTAGAGGAAGCCTTACTCTGTATCAAACCCTCTACTGTATCTGCCCTGGGAGGGTTTGATGGGGACGGTGTAGAGGTTGATTTACTCTGCATCTAACTCTGTCCTGTACCTGCCCTGTGAGTGCTTGATGGGGACAGTGAAGACTGAACTTTACTCTGTATCTAACTCTGTGCTGCACCAGTCCTGGGAGTGTTTGATGGGGACAGCCTAGAGGGAAAATTAGACTGTATCTAAGTCCGTGCTGTACCTGCCCTGGGAGTGTACGATGGGCACAGTGTAGGGGGAGCATTACTCTGTATCTAACCCCGTGCTGTACCAGCCCTGGGAGTGTTTGATGGGGACAGTATAGTGGGAGCTTTACTCTGTATCTAACCCCGTGCTGTACCAGTCCTGGGAGTGTTTGATGGCGATAGTGTGGAGGGAGCTTTACTCTGTATCTAACCCCTTGCTGTACCAGTCCTGGGAGTGTTTGATGGGGAGAGTATAGAGGGAGGTTTACACTGTATCTAACCCTTTGCTGTACCGGACCTGGGAGTGTTTGATGGGGACAGTGTAGAGGGAGCTTTACACACTATCTAACCGCGTGCTGTACCTGTCCTGGGAGTGTTTGATGGGGACAGATTAGAGGGAAATTTACTCTTCATATAACCCCGTTCTGTACCAGTCCTTTGAGAGTTTGATGGGGAGAGTATAGAGGGAGGTTTACCCTGTATCTAACCCTGTGCTGTAGCGGACCAGGTAGTGTTTGATGGAGACAGTGTAGAGGGAGCTTTACTCTGTATCTAACCCAATGCTTTTCATGCCCTGGGAGTGTTTGATGGGGAAATTGTAGAGGTAACTTTACTCTGTATCTAACCCTGTCCTGTTCCTGTCCAGGGATTGTTTGATGGGGACAGTATAGAGGGAGCTTTACTCTGTATCTAACCCAGTTCTGTTCCTGTCCAGGGAGCGTTTGAAGGGGACAGTGCAGAGGGAGCTTTACTCTGTATCTAACCCTGTGCTGTACCTGTCCTGGGAGTGTTTGATGGGGACAGTATAGAGGGAGCTTTACTCTGTATCTCAGCCAGTGCTGTCCTTGCCCTGGGAGTGTTTGATGATGACAGTGCAGTGTGACCTTTATTCTGTATATAAACCCGTGCTGTACCTGGCCTGGGAGTGTTTGATGGGGACGGTATAGTGGGAGATTTACTCTGTATCTAACACCGTGCTGTACCTGTCCTGGGAGTGTTTGATGGGGATATTGTAGAGGAAGTTTTACTCTGTATCTAACCCCGTAATGTACCTGCACTGGGAGTGTTTGATGGGGAAGTTTAGAGTGAGCTTTACTCTGTATCTAACCCCGTGCTGTACCAGTCCTGTGAGAGTTTGATAGGGAGAGTATAGAGGGCGATTTACACTGTATCTAACCCTGTCCTGTTCCTGTCCTGGGAGTTTTTGATGGGGACAGTATAGAGGGTGCTTTACTCTGTATCTAACCCTGTCCTGTTCCTGTCCAGGGAGTGTTTTATGGGAACAGTGCAGAGGGAGCTTTACCTTGTATCAAACCCTGTGCTGTACCTGTCCAGGGAGTGTTTGATGGGGACAGTATTGAGGGAGCTTTACTCTCTATCTAACCCCGTGCTGTACCTGTCATGGGAGGGTTTGATGGGGACAGTTTAGAGTGAGCTTTACTCTGTATATAACCCTGTCCTGTACCTGCCCTGGGATTGCTTCATGGGGACTGTGTAGAGGGAGCTTTACTCTGAATCTTACCCCGGGCACTACCAGTCCTTGGAGTTTTTGATGGGGACAGGTTAAAGGGAGATTTACTCTGTATCTAACCCTGCGCTGTAACTGCCGTGCGAGTGTATGATGGGCACAGTGTAGGGAGAGTTTTTCTCTGTGTCTAACCCCGGGCTGTACTAGTCCTGGGAGTGTTTGATGGGTACAGTATGGAGGGAGCTTTACTCTGTATCTAACCCCGTGCTGTACCTGTACTGGGAATTTTTGATGGATACATTATCGAGGGAACTTATCTCTGCATCTATCCCCGTGCTGTACCTGTCCTGGGAGTGTTTGATGGGGACAGTGTAGAGGAAGTTTTACTCTGTATCTAACCCCGTAATGTACCTGCACTGGGAGTGTTTGATGGGGATGGTGTAGAGGGAGCTTTACTCTGTATTTAACCTCGTGCTGTACCTGTCCTGGGAGGGTTTGATGGTTTAGAGGGAGCTTTACTCTGTATCTAACCCCGTGCTTTACCAGTCCTGTGAGAGTTTGATGGGGAGAGTATACCCTGTATCTAACCCTGTGCTGTAGCGGACCTGGTAGTGTTTGATGGAGACAGTGTAGAGTGAGCTTTACTCTGTATCTAACCCTGTCCTGTTCCTGTCCTGGGAGTGTTTGATGGGGACAGTTTAGAGGGAGCTTTACTCCGTATCTAACCCTGTTCTGTTCCTGTCCAGGGCGTGTTTTATGGGAACAGTGCAGAGGGAGCTTCACCTTGTATCAAACCCTGTGCTGTACCTGTCCTGGGAGTGTTTGATGGGGACAGAATTGAGGGAGCTTTACCCTGTATCTAACCCAGTGCTGTACTTGCCCTGGGAGTGTTTGATGAGGACAGTGCAGTGGGACCTTTATTCTGTATCTAAACCCGTGCTGTACCTGGCCTGGGAGAGTTTGATGGGGACGGTGTAGTGGGAGATTTACTCTGTATCTAACACCGTGCTGTACCTGTCCTGGGAGGGTTTGATGGGGACAGTTTAGAGGGAGCTTTACTCTGTATATAACCCTGTCCTGTACCTGCCCTGGGAGTGCTTCATGGGGACTGTGTAGAGGGAGCTTTACTCTGAATCTTACCCCGGGCAGTACCAGTCCTGGGAATTGTAGATGGGGACAGGTTAAAAGGAGATTTACTCTGTATCTAACCCCGTGCTGTACTTGTACTGGGAATTTTAGATGGATAAATTATCGAAGGCGCTTTACTCTGTATCTAACCCCGTGCTGTACCTGACCTGGGAGTGTTTGATGGGTTTAGTATCGAGGGAGCTTTACTCTGTATCTAACCCTGTGGTGTACCTGTCCTGGGAATTTAAGATGGATACATTATAGAGGGAAATTTTCTCTGCGTCTAATCGGGTGCTGTACCTGTCCTGGGAGTGTTTGATGGGGACAGTATCGAGGAAGTTTAACTCTGTACCTAACCCCGTGTGTACCTGTCCTGGGAGAGTTTGATGGGGACAGTGTAGAGGAAGCCTTACTCTGTATCAAACCCTCTACTGTATCTGCCCTGGGAGGGTTTGATGGGGACGGTGTAGAGGTTGATTTACTCTGCATCTAACTCTGTCCTGTACCTGCCCTGTGAGTGCTTGATGGGGACAGTGAAGACTGAACTTTACTCTGTATCTAACTCTGTGCTGCACCAGTCCTGGGAGTGTTTGATGGGGACAGCCTAGAGGGAAAATTAGACTGTATCTAAGTCCGTGCTGTACCTGCCCTGGGAGTGTACGATGGGCACAGTGTAGGGGGAGCATTACTCTGTATCTAACCCCGTGCTGTACCAGCCCTGGGAGTGTTTGATGGGGACAGTATAGTGGGAGCTTTACTCTGTATCTAACCCCGTGCTGTACCAGTCCTGGGAGTGTTTGATGGCGATAGTGTGGAGGGAGCTTTACTCTGTATCTAACCCCTTGCTGTACCAGTCCTGGGAGTGTTTGATGGGGAGAGTATAGAGGGAGGTTTACACTGTATCTAACCCTTTGCTGTACCGGACCTGGGAGTGTTTGATGGGGACAGTGTAGAGGGAGCTTTACACACTATCTAACCGCGTGCTGTACCTGTCCTGGGAGTGTTTGATGGGGACAGATTAGAGGGAAATTTACTCTTCATATAACCCCGTTCTGTACCAGTCCTTTGAGAGTTTGATGGGGAGAGTATAGAGGGAGGTTTACCCTGTATCTAACCCTGTGCTGTAGCGGACCAGGTAGTGTTTGATGGAGACAGTGTAGAGGGAGCTTTACTCTGTATCTAACCCAATGCTTTTCATGCCCTGGGAGTGTTTGATGGGGAAATTGTAGAGGTAACTTTACTCTGTATCTAACCCTGTCCTGTTCCTGTCCAGGGATTGTTTGATGGGGACAGTATAGAGGGAGCTTTACTCTGTATCTAACCCAGTTCTGTTCCTGTCCAGGGAGCGTTTGAAGGGGACAGTGCAGAGGGAGCTTTACTCTGTATCTAACCCTGTGCTGTACCTGTCCTGGGAGTGTTTGATGGGGACAGTATAGAGGGAGCTTTACTCTGTATCTCAGCCAGTGCTGTCCTTGCCCTGGGAGTGTTTGATGATGACAGTGCAGTGTGACCTTTATTCTGTATATAAACCCGTGCTGTACCTGGCCTGGGAGTGTTTGATGGGGACGGTATAGTGGGAGATTTACTCTGTATCTAACACCGTGCTGTACCTGTCCTGGGAGTGTTTGATGGGGATATTGTAGAGGAAGTTTTACTCTGTATCTAACCCCGTAATGTACCTGCACTGGGAGTGTTTGATGGGGAAGTTTAGAGTGAGCTTTACTCTGTATCTAACCCCGTGCTGTACCAGTCCTGTGAGAGTTTGATAGGGAGAGTATAGAGGGCGATTTACACTGTATCTAACCCTGTCCTGTTCCTGTCCTGGGAGTTTTTGATGGGGACAGTATAGAGGGTGCTTTACTCTGTATCTAACCCTGTCCTGTTCCTGTCCAGGGAGTGTTTTATGGGAACAGTGCAGAGGGAGCTTTACCTTGTATCAAACCCTGTGCTGTACCTGTCCAGGGAGTGTTTGATGGGGACAGTATTGAGGGAGCTTTACTCTCTATCTAACCCCGTGCTGTACCTGTCATGGGAGGGTTTGATGGGGACAGTTTAGAGTGAGCTTTACTCTGTATATAACCCTGTCCTGTACCTGCCCTGGGATTGCTTCATGGGGACTGTGTAGAGGGAGCTTTACTCTGAATCTTACCCCGGGCACTACCAGTCCTTGGAGTTTTTGATGGGGACAGGTTAAAGGGAGATTTACTCTGTATCTAACCCTGCGCTGTAACTGCCGTGCGAGTGTATGATGGGCACAGTGTAGGGAGAGTTTTTCTCTGTGTCTAACCCCGGGCTGTACTAGTCCTGGGAGTGTTTGATGGGTACAGTATGGAGGGAGCTTTACTCTGTATCTAACCCCGTGCTGTACCTGTACTGGGAATTTTTGATGGATACATTATCGAGGGAACTTATCTCTGCATCTATCCCCGTGCTGTACCTGTCCTGGGAGTGTTTGATGGGGACAGTGTAGAGGAAGTTTTACTCTGTATCTAACCCCGTAATGTACCTGCACTGGGAGTGTTTGATGGGGATGGTGTAGAGGGAGCTTTACTCTGTATTTAACCTCGTGCTGTACCTGTCCTGGGAGGGTTTGATGGTTTAGAGGGAGCTTTACTCTGTATCTAACCCCGTGCTTTACCAGTCCTGTGAGAGTTTGATGGGGAGAGTATACCCTGTATCTAACCCTGTGCTGTAGCGGACCTGGTAGTGTTTGATGGAGACAGTGTAGAGTGAGCTTTACTCTGTATCTAACCCTGTCCTGTTCCTGTCCTGGGAGTGTTTGATGGGGACAGTTTAGAGGGAGCTTTACTCCGTATCTAACCCTGTTCTGTTCCTGTCCAGGGCGTGTTTTATGGGAACAGTGCAGAGGGAGCTTCACCTTGTATCAAACCCTGTGCTGTACCTGTCCTGGGAGTGTTTGATGGGGACAGAATTGAGGGAGCTTTACCCTGTATCTAACCCAGTGCTGTACTTGCCCTGGGAGTGTTTGATGAGGACAGTGCAGTGGGACCTTTATTCTGTATCTAAACCCGTGCTGTACCTGGCCTGGGAGAGTTTGATGGGGACGGTGTAGTGGGAGATTTACTCTGTATCTAACACCGTGCTGTACCTGTCCTGGGAGGGTTTGATGGGGACAGTTTAGAGGGAGCTTTACTCTGTATATAACCCTGTCCTGTACCTGCCCTGGGAGTGCTTCATGGGGACTGTGTAGAGGGAGCTTTACTCTGAATCTTACCCCGGGCAGTACCAGTCCTGGGAATTGTAGATGGGGACAGGTTAAAAGGAGATTTACTCTGTATCTAACCCCGTGCTGTACTTGTACTGGGAATTTTAGCGGATAAATTATCGAAGGCGCTTTACTCTGTATCTAACCCCGTGCTGTACCTGACCTGGGAGTGTTTGATGGGTTTAGTATCGAGGGAGCTTTACTCTGTATCTAACCCTGTGGTGTACCTGTCCTGGGAATTTAAGATGGATACATTATAGAGGGAAATTTTCTCTGCGTCTAATCGGGTGCTGTACCTGTCCTGGGAGTGTTTGATGGGGACAGTATCGAGGAAGTTTAACTCTGTACCTAACCCCGTGTGTACCTGTCCTGGGAGAGTTTGATGGGGACAGTGTAGAGGAAGCCTTACTCTGTATCAAACCCTCTACTGTATCTGCCCTGGGAGGGTTTGATGGGGACGGTGTAGAGGTTGATTTACTCTGCATCTAACTCTGTCCTGTACCTGCCCTGTGAGTGCTTGATGGGGACAGTGAAGACTGAACTTTACTCTGTATCTAACTCTGTGCTGCACCAGTCCTGGGAGAGTTTGATGGGGACAGCCTAGAGGGAAAATTAGACTGTATCTAAGTCCGTGCTGTACCTGCCCTGGGAGTGTACGATGGGCACAGTGTAGGGGGAGCATTACTCTGTATCTAACCCCGTGCTGTACCAGCCCTGGGAGTGTTTGATGGGGACAGTATAGTGGGAGCTTTACTCTGTATCTAACCCCGTGCTGTACCAGTCCTGGGAGTGTTTGATGGCGATAGTGTGGAGGGAGCTTTACTCTGTATCTAACCCCTTGCTGTACCAGTCCTGGGAGTGTTTGATGGGGAGAGTATAGAGGGAGGTTTACACTGTATCTAACCCTTTGCTGTACCGGACCTGGGAGTGTTTGATGGGGACAGTGTAGAGGGAGCTTTACACACTATCTAACCGCGTGCTGTACCTGTCCTGGGAGTGTTTGATGGGGACAGATTAGAGGGAAATTTACTCTTCATATAACCCCGTTCTGTACCAGTCCTTTGAGAGTTTGATGGGGAGAGTATAGAGGGAGGTTTACCCTGTATCTAACCCTGTGCTGTAGCGGACCAGGTAGTGTTTGATGGAGACAGTGTAGAGGGAGCTTTACTCTGTATCTAACCCAATGCTTTTCATGCCCTGGGAGTGTTTGATGGGGAAATTGTAGAGGTAACTTTACTCTGTATCTAACCCTGTCCTGTTCCTGTCCAGGGATTGTTTGATGGGGACAGTATAGAGGGAGCTTTACTCTGTATCTAACCCAGTTCTGTTCCTGTCCAGGGAGCGTTTGAAGGGGACAGTGCAGAGGGAGCTTTACTCTGTATCTAACCCTGTGCTGTACCTGTCCTGGGAGTGTTTGATGGGGACAGTATAGAGGGAGCTTTACTCTGTATCTAAGCTAGTGCTGTACTTTCCCTGGGAGTGTTTGATGATGACAGTGCAGTGTGACCTTTATTCTGTATATAAACCCGTGCTGTACCTGGCCTGGGAGTGTTTGATGGGGACGGTATAGTGGGAGATTTACTCTGTATCTAACACCGTGCTGTACCTGTCCTGGGAGTGTTTGATGGGGATATTGTAGAGGAAGTTTTACTCTGTATCTAACCCCGTAATGTACCTGCACTGGGAGTGTTTGATGGGGAAGTTTAGAGTGAGCTTTACTCTGTATCTAACCCCGTGCTGTACCAGTCCTGTGAGAGTTTGATAGGGAGAGTATAGAGGGAGATTTACACTGTATCTAACCCTGTCCTGTTCCTGTCCTGGGAGTTTTTGATGGGGACAGTATAGAGGGTGCTTTACTCTGTATCTAACCCTGTCCTGTTCCTGTCCAGGGAGTGTTTTATGGGAACAGTGCAGAGGGAGCTTTACCTTGTATCAAACCCTGTGCTGTACCTGTCCAGGGAGTGTTTGATGGGGACAGTATTGAGGGAGCTTTACTCTCTATCTAACCCCGTGCTGTACCTGTCATGGGAGGGTTTGATGGGGACAGTTTAGAGTGAGCTTTACTCTGTATATAACCCTGTCCTGTACCTGCCCTGGGATTGCTTCATGGGGACTGTGTAGAGGGAGCTTTACTCTGAATCTTACCCCGGGCACTACCAGTCCTTGGAGTTTTTGATGGGGACAGGTTAAAGGGAGATTTACTCTGTATCTAACCCTGCGCTGTAACTGCCGTGCGAGTGTATGATGGGCACAGTGTAGGGAGAGTTTTTCTCTGTGTCTAACCCCGGGCTGTACTAGTCCTGGGAGTGTTTGATGGGTACAGTATGGAGGGAGCTTTACTCTGTATCTAACCCCGTGCTGTACCTGTACTGGGAATTTTTGATGGATACATTATCGAGGGAACTTATCTCTGCATCTATCCCCGTGCTGTACCTGTCCTGGGAGTGTTTGATGGGGACAGTATCGAGGGAGCTTTACTCTGTATCTAACCCCGTGCTGTACCTGTCCTGGGAGTGTTTGATGGGGACAGTGTAGAGGAAGCTTTACTCTGTATCAAACCCTCTACTGTATCTGCCCTGGGAGTGTTTGATGGCGATAGTGTAGAGGCAGCTTTGCTCTGCATCTAACCCCGTGCTGTACCTGTACTGGGAATTTTTGATGGATACATTATCGAGGGAACTTATCTCTGCATCTATCCCCGTGCTGTACCTGTCCTGGGAGTGTTTGATGGGGACAGTATCGAGGGAGATTTACTCTGTATCTAACCCCGTGCTGTACCTGTCCTGGGAGTGTTTGATGGGGACAGTGTAGAGGAAGCTTTACTCTGTATCAAACCCTCTAATGTATCTGCCCTGGGAGTGTTTGATGGGGACGGTGTAAGGTAGATTTACTCTGCATCTAACTCTGTCCTGTACCTGCCCTGTGTGTGCTTGATGGGGACAGTGAAGACTGAGCTTTACTCTGTATCTAACCCCGTGCTGCACCAATCCTAGGAGTGTTTGATGGGGACAGCTTAGAGGGATATTTAGACTGTATCTAACTCCGTGCTGTACCTGCCCTGGGAGTGTACGATGGGCACAGTGTAGGGGTAGCTTTACTCTGTTTCTAACCCCGTGCTGTACCAGTCCTGGGAGTGTTTGATGGGGACAGTATAGAGAGAGCATTACTCTGTATCTAACCCCGTGCTGTTCCAGTCCTGGGAGTGTTTGATGGCGATAGTGTGGAGGGAGCTTTACTCTGTATCTAACCCCTTGCTGTTCCAGACCTGGGAGTGTTTGATGGGGAGAGTATCGAGGAAGCTTTGCTCTGTATCTAACCCTGTGCTGTACCTGTCCTGGGAGTGTTTGATGGGGACAGTATAGAGGGAGCTTTACTCTGTATCTAACCCAGTGCTGTAGTTGCCCTGGGAGTGTTTGATGATGACAGTGCAGTGTGACCTTTATTCTGTATATAAACCCGTGCTGTACCTGGCCTGGGAGTGTTTGATGGGGACGGTGTAGTGGGATATTTACTCTGTATCTAACACCGTGCTGTACCTGTCCAGGGAGTGTTTGATGGGGACAGTGTAGAGGAAGTTTTACTCTGTATCTAACCCCGTGCTGTACCTGTCCTGGGAGGGTTTGACGGGGACAGTGTAGAGGGAGCTTTACTCTGTATATAACCCTGTCCTGTAGCTGCCCTGGGAGTGCTTCATGGGGACTGTGTAGAGGTAGCTTTACTCTGAATCTTACCCCGGGCAGTACCAGTCCTGGGAGTTTTAGATGGGGACAGATTAAAGGGAGATTTACTCAGTATCTAACCCTGTGCTGTAACGGCCGTGGGAGTGTATGATGGGCACAGTGTAGGGGGTATTTTTCTCTGTTTCTAACCCCGAGCTGTACTAGTCCTGGGAGTGTTTGATGGGGACAGTATCGAGGAAGTTTAACTCTGTACCTAACCCCGTGCTGTACCTGTCCTGGGAGAGTTTGATGGGGACAGTGTAGAGGAAGCTTTACTCTGTATCAAACCCTGTCATATACCTGCCCTGTGAGTGCTTGATGGGGACAGTGAAGACTGAGCTTTACTCTGTATCTAACTCTGTGCTGCACCAGTCTTGGGAGTGTTTGATGGGGACAGCTTAGAGGGAAATTTAGACTGTATCTAACCCCGTGCTGTACCTGCCCTGGGAGTGTACGATGGGCACAGTGTAGGGGGAGCTTTACTCTGTATCTAACCCCGTGCTGTACCAGTCCTGGCAGTGTTTGATGGGGACAGTGTAGAGGGAGCTTTACTCTGTATCTAACCCCGTGCTGTACCAGTCCTGGGATTGTTTGATGGCGATAGTGTAGAGGTAGCTTTGCTCTGTATCTAACCCCTTGCTGTATCAGTCCTGGGAGTGTCTGATGTGGAGAGTATAGAGAGAGGTTTACACTGTATCTAACCCCTTGCTGTACCGGTCCTGGGAGAGTTTCATGGGGACAGTGTAGAGGGAGCTTTACTCTGTATCTAACCCCGAGTTGTACCTGTCCTGGGAGTGTTTGATGGGGACAGATTAGAGGGAAATTTACTCTATATATAACCCCGTGCTGTACCTGCCCTGGGAGTGTATGATTGCCACAGTGTAGGGGCAGCTTTACTCTGGATCTAACCCCGTGCTGTACCAGTCCTGGGAGTGTTTAATGGGGAGAGTATAGAGGGAGGTTTACACTGTATCTAACCCTGTGCTCTAGGGGACCTGGGAGTGTTTGATGGAGACATTGTAGAGGGAGCTTTACTCTGTATCTAACCCAGTGCTTTTCCTGCCCAGGGATTGTTTGATGGGGAAAATGTAGAGGTAGCTTTACTCTGTATCTGCCCCTGTCTTGTTCCCGTCATGGGAGTGTTTGATGGGGACAGTATCGAGGGAGCTTTACTCTGTATCTAACCCTGTGCTTTACCTGTCCTGGGAGTGTTTGATGGGGACAGTATAGAGGGTGCTTTACTCTGTACCTAACCCAGTGCTGTACTTTCCCTGGGAGTGTTTGATGATGACAGTGCAGTGTTACCTTTATTCTGTATATAAACCCGTCCTGTACCTGGCCTGGGAGTGTTTGATCGGGACGGTGTAGTGGGATATTTACTCTGTATCTAACCCTGTGCTGTACCTGTCCTGGGAGGGTTTGATGGGGACAGTTTAGAGTGAGCTTTACTCTGTATATAACCCTATCCTGTAGCTGCCCTGGGAGTGCTTCATGGGGACTGTGTAGAGGGAGCTTTACTCTGAATCTTACCCCGGGCAGTACCAGTCCTGGTAGTTTTAGATGGGGACAGATTAAAGGGAGATTTACTCTGTATCTAACCCTGTGCTGTACCTGTCCTGGGAGTGTTTGATGGGGACATTATCGAGGATGTTTAACTCTGTACCTAACCCCGTGCTGTACCTGTCCTGGGAGAGTTTGATGGGGACAGTGTAGAGGAAGATTTACTCTGTATCAAACCCTCTGCTGTATCTGCCCTGGGAGTGTTTGATGCGGACGGTGTAAGGTAGACTTACTCTGAATCTAACTCTGTCCTGTACCTGCCCTTTGTGTGCTTGATGGGGACAGTGAAGACTGAGCTTTACTCTGTATCTAACTCTGTGCTGCACCGGTCCTGGGAGTGTTTGATGGGGACAGCTTAGAGGGAAATGTGGACTGTATCTAACCCCGTGCTATACCTGCCCTGGGAGTGTACGATGGGCATAGTGTAGGGGGAGCTTTACTCTGTATCTATCCCCATGCTGTACCAGTCCTGGGAGTGTTTGATGGGCATAGTGTAGGGGGAGCTTTACTCTGTATCTATCCCCATGCTGTACCAGTCCTGGGAGTGTTTGATGACGATAGTGTAGAGGGAGCTTTACTCTGTATCTAACCCATTGCTGTACCAGACCTGGGAGTGTTTGATGGGGAGAGTATAGAGGGAGGTTTACACTGTATCTAACCATGTGCTGTACCGGACCTGGGAGTGTTTGTTGGGGACAGTGTAAAGGGAGCTTTACTCTGTATCTAACCCCGTGCTGTACCAGTACTGGGAGTGTTTGATGGGGAGAGTATAGAGGGAGGTTTACCCTCTATCTAACCCTGTGCTGTAGCGGACCTGGTAGTGTTTGATGGATCATGTGTAGACGGAGCTTTACTCTGTATCTAACCCTGTCCTGTTCCTGTCCTGGGAGTGTTTGATGAGGACAGTATCGAGGCAGCTTTAATCTGTATCTAACCCTGTTCTGTTCCTGTCCAGGGAGTGTTTTATGGGAACAGTGCAGAGGGAGCTTCACCTTGTATCAAACCCTGTGCTGTACCTGTCCTGGGAGTGTTTGATGGGGACAGTATTGAGGAAGCTTTACTCTGTATCTAACCCAGTGCTGTACGTGCCCTGGGTGTGTTTGATGATGACAGTGCAGTGGGACCTTTATTCTGTATCTAAACCCGTGCTGTCCCTGGCCTGGGAGTTTTTGATGGGGACGGTGTAGTGGGATATTTACTCTGTATCTAACAGTGTGCTGTACCTGTCCTGGGACTGTTTGATGTGGACAGTGTAGAGGAAGTTTTACTCTTTATCTAACCCCGTAATGTACCTGCACTGGGAGTGTTTGATTGGGACAGTATCGAGGAAGCTTTGCTCTGTATCCATCCCTGTGCTGTACCTGTCCTGGGAGTGTTTGATGGGGACAGTATAGAGGGAGCTTTACTCTGTATCTAACCCAGTGCTGTAGTTGCCCTGGGAGTGTTTGATGATGACAGTGCAGTGTGACCTTTATTCTGTATATAAACCCGTGCTGTAACTGGCCTGGGAGTGTTTGATGGGGAAGGTGTAGTGGGATATTTACTCTGTATCTAACACCCTGCTGTACCTGTCCTGGGAGTGTTTGATGGGGACAGTGTAGAGGAAGTTTTACTCTGTATCTAACCCCGTAATGTACCTGCACTGGGAGTGTTTGATGGGGACGGTGTAGAGGGAGCTTTACTCTGTATCTAACCCCGTGCTGTACCTGCCCTGGGAGGGTTTGATGGGGACAGTGTAGAGGGAGCTTTACTCTGTATATAACCCTATCCTGTAGCTGCCCTGGGAGTGCTTCATGGGGACTGTGTAGAGGTAGCTTTACTCTGAATCTTACCCCGGGCAGTACCAGTCCTGGGAGTTTTAGATGGGGACAGATTAAAGGGAGATTTACTCTGTATCTAACCCTGTGCTGTACCTGTCCTGGGAGTGTTTGATGGGGACATTATCGAGGATGTTTAACTCTGTACCTAACCCCGTGCTGTACCCGTCCTGGGAGAGTTTGATGGGGACAGTGTAGAGGAAGATTTACTCTGTATCAAACCCTCTGCTGTATCTGCCCTGGGAGTGTTTGATGCGGACGGTGTAAGGTAGACTTACTCTGAATCTAACTCTGTCCTGTACCTGCCCTTTGTGTGCTTGATGGGGACAGTGAAGACTGAGCTTTACTCTGTATCTAACTCTGTGCTGCACCGGTCCTGGGAGTGTTTGATGGGGACAGCTTAGAGGGAAATTTGGACTGTATCTAACCCCGTGCTATACCTGCCCTGGGAGTGTACGATGGGCATAGTGTAGGGGGAGCTTTACTCTGTATCTATCCCCATGCTGTACCAGTCCTGGGAGTGTTTGATGGCGATAGTGTAGAGGGAGATTTACTCTGTATCTAACCCATTGCTGTACCAGACCTGGGAGTGTTTGATGGGGAGAGTATAGAGGGAGGTTTACACTGTATCTAACCATGTGCTGTACCGGACCTGGGAGTGTTTGTTGGGGACAGTGTAAAGGGAGCTTTACTCTGTATCTAACCCCGTGCTGTACCAGTACTGGGAGTGTTTGATGGGGAGAGTATAGAGGGAGGTTTACCCTCTATCTAACCCTGTGCTGTAGCGGACCTGGTAGTGTTTGATGGATCATGTGTAGACGGAGCTTTACTCTGTATCTAACCCTGTCCTGTTCCTGTCCTGGGAGTGTTTGATGAGGACAGTATCGAGGCAGCTTTAATCTGTATCTAACCCTGTTCTGTTCCTGTCCAGGGAGTGTTTTATGGGAACAGTGCAGAGGGAGCTTCACCTTGTATCAAACCCTGTGCTGTACCTGTCCTGGGAGTGTTTGATGGGGACAGTATTGAGGAAGCTTTACTCTGTATCTAACCCAGTGCTGTACGTGCCCTGGGTGTGTTTGATGATGACAGTGCAGTGGGACCTTTATTCTGTATCTAAACCCGTGCTGTCCCTGGCCTGGGAGTTTTTGATGGGGACGGTGTAGTGGGATATTTACTCTGTATCTAACAGTGTGCTGTACCTGTCCTGGGACTGTTTGATGTGGACAGTGTAGAGGAAGTTTTACTCTTTATCTAACCCCGTAATGTACCTGCACTGGGAGTGTTTGATGGGGACAGTATCGAGGAAGCTTTGCTCTGTATCTAACCCTGTGCTGTACCTGTCCTGGGAGTGTTTGATGGGGACAGTGTAGAGGGAGCTTTACTCTGTATCTAACCCAGTGCTGTAGTTGCCCTGGGAGTGTTTGATGATGACAGTGCAGTGTGACCTTTATTCTGTATATAAACCCGTGCTGTACCTGGCCTGGGAGTGTTTGATGGGGAAGGTGTAGTGGGATATTTACTCTGTATCTAACACCCTGCTGTACCTGTCCTGGGAGTGTTTGATGGGGACTGTGTAGAGGAAGTTTTACTCTGTATCTAACCCCGTAATGTACCTGCACTGGGAGTGTTTGATGGGGACGGTGTAGAGGGAGCTTTACTCTGTATCTAACCCCGTGCTGTACCTGCCCTGGGAGGGTTTGATGGGGACAGTGTAGAGGGAGCTTTACTCTGTATATAACCCTGTCTTGTACCTGCCCTGGGAGTGCTTCATGGGGACTGTGTAGAGGGAGCTTTACTCTGAATCTTACCCCGGGCAGTACCAGTCCTGGGAGTTTTAGATGGGGACAGGTTAAAGTGAGATTTACTCAGTATCTAACCCTGTGCTGTAACGGCCGTGGGAGTGTATGATGGGCACAGTGTAGGGGGAGTTTTTCTCTGTTTCTAACCCCGAGCTGTACTAGTCCTGGGAGTGTTTGATGGGTACAGTATCGAGGGAGCTTTCCTCTGTATCTAACCCCGTGCTGTACCTGTACTGGGAATTTTAGATGGATACATTATCGAAGGAATTTTCTCTGCATCTAACCCCGTGCTGTACCTGTCCTGGGAGTGTTTGATGGGGACAGTATCGAGGGAGCTATACTCTGTATCTAACCCCGTGCTGTACCTGTCCTGGGAGTGTTTGATGGGTACAGTATCGAGGGAGCTATAATCTGTATCTAACCCTGTTCTGTACATGTCCTGGGAGTGTTTGATGAGTACATTATCGAGGGATTATCATCCATTTTATGGGAACAGTGCAGAGGGAGCTTTACCTTGTATCAAACCCTGTGCTGTACCTGTCCAGGGAGTGTTTGATGGGGACAGTATTGAGGGAGCTTTACTCTCTATCTAACCCCGTGCTGTACCTGTCATGGGAGGGTTTGATGGGGACAGCTTAGAGTGAGCTTTACTCTGTATATAACCCTGTCCTGTACCTGCCCTGGGATTGCTTCATGGGGACTGTGTAGAGGGAGCTTTACTCTGAATCTTACCCCGGGCACTACCAGTCCTTGGAGTTTTTGATGGGGACAGGTTAATGGGAGATTTACTCTGTATCTAACCCTGCGCTGTAACTGCCGTGCGAGTGTATGATGGGCACAGTGTAGGGAGAGTTTTTCTCTGTGTCTAACCCCGGGCTGTACTAGTCCTGGGAGTGTTTGATGGGTACAGTATGGAGGGAGCTTTACTCTGTATCTAACCCCGTGCTGTACCTGTACTGGGAATTTTTGATGGTTACATTATCGAGGGAACTTATCTCTGCATCTATCCCCGTGCTGTACCTGTCCTGGGAGTGTTTGATGGGGACAGTATCGAGGGAGCTTTACTCTGTATCTAACCCCGTGCTGTACCTGTCCTGGGAGTGTTTGATGGGTTCAGTATCGAGGGAGCTTTACTCTGTATCTAACCCTGTGGTGTACCTGTACTGGGAATTTTAGATGGATACATTATCAAGGGAAATTTTCTCAGCATCTAACCCCGTGCTGTACCTGTCCTGGGAGTGTTTGATGGGGACAGTATCGAGGAAGTTTAACTCTGTACCTAACCCCGTGCTGTACCTGTCCTGGGAGAGTTTGATGGGGACAGTGTAGAGGAAGCTTTACTCTGTATCAAACCCTCTACTTTATCTGCCCTGGGAGTGTTTGATGGGGACGGTGTAAGGTAGATTTACTCTGCATCTAACTCTGTCCTGTACCTGCCCTGTGTGTGCTTGATGGGGACAGTGAAGACTGAGCTTTATTCTGTATCTAACCCCGTGCTGCACCAATCCTAGGAGTGTTTGATGGGGACAGCTTAGAGGGATATTTAGACTGTATCTAACTCCGTGCTGTACCTGCCCTGGGAGTGTACGATGGGCACAGTGTAGGGGTAGCTTTACTCTGTTTCTAACCCCGTGCTGTACCAGTCCTGGGAGTGTTTGATGGGGACAGTATAGAGGGAGCATTACTCTGTATCTAACCCCGTGCTGTTCCAGTCCTGGGAGTGTTTGATGGCGATAGTGTGGAGGGAGCTTTACTCTGTATCTAACCCCTTGCTGTTCCAGACCTGGGAGTGTTTGATGGGGAGAGTATCGAGGAAGCTTTGCTCTGTATCTAACCCTGTGCTGTACCTGTCCTGGCAGTGTTTGATGGGGCCAGTATAGAGGGAGCTTTACTCTGTATCTAACCCAGTGCTGTAGTTGCCCTGGGAGTGTTTGATGATGACAGTGCAGTGTGACCTTTATTCTGTATATAAACCCGTGCTGTACCTGGCCTGGGAGTGTTTGATGGGGACGGTGTAGTGGGATATTTACTCTGTATCTAACACCGTGCTGTACCTGTCCTGGGAGTGTTTGATGGGTACAGTGTAGAGGAAGTTTTACTCTGTATCTAACCCCGTGCTGTACCTGTCCTGGGAGGGTTTGACGGGGACAGTGTAGAGGGAGCTTTACTCTGTATATAACCCTGTCCTGTAGCTGCCCTGGGAGTGCTTCATGGGGACTGTGTAGAGGGAGCTATACTCTGAATCTTACCCCGGGCAGTACCAGTCCTGGGAGTTTTAGATGGGGACAGATTAAAGGGAGATTTACTCAGTATCTAACCCTGTGCTGTAACGGCCGTGGGAGTGTATGATGGGCACAGTGTAGGGGGTATTTTTCTCTGATTCTAACCCCGAGCTGTACTAGTCCTGGGAGTGTTTGATGGGGACAGTATCGAGGAAGTTTAACTCTGTACCTAACCCCGTGCTGTACCTGTCCTGTGAGAGTTTGATGGGGACAGTGTAGAGGAAGCTTTACTCTGTATCAAACCCTGTCATATACCTGCCCTGTGAGTGCTTGATGGGGACAGTGAAGACTGAGCTTTACTCTGTATCTAACTCTGTGCTGCACCGGTCCTGGGAGTGTTTGATGGGGACAGCTTAGAGGGAAATTTGGACTGTATCTAACCCCGTGCTATACCTGCCCTGGGAGTGTACGATGGGCATAGTGTAGGGGGAGCTTTACTCTGTATCTATCCCCATGCTGTACCAGTCCTGGGAGTGTTTGATGGCGATAGTGTAGAGGGAGCTTTACTCTGTATCTAACCCATTGCTGTACCAGACCTGGGAGTGTTTGACGGGGAGAGTATAGAGGGAGGTTTACACTGTATCTAACCATGTGCTGTACCGGACCTGGGAGTGTTTGTTGCGGACAGTGTAAAGGGAGCTTTACTCTGTATCTAACCCCGTGCTGTACCAGTACTGGGAGTGTTTGTTGGGGAGAGTATAGAGGGAGGTTTACCCTCTATCTAACCCTGTGCTGTAGCGGACCTGGTAGTGTTTGATGGATCATGTGTAGACGGAGCTTTACTCTGTATCTAACCCTGTCCTGTTCCTGTCCTGGGAGTGTTTGATGAGGACAGTATAGAGGGAGCTTTAATCTGTATCTAACCCTGTTCTGTTCCTGTCCAGGGAGTGTTTTATGGGAACAGTGCAGAGGGAGCTTCACCTTGTATCAAACCCTGTGCTGTACCTGTCCTGGGAGTGTTTGATGGGGACAGTATTGAGGAAGCTTTACTCTGTATCTAACCCAGTGCTGTACGTGCCCTGGGTGCGTTTGATGATGACAGTGCAGTGGGACCTTTATTCTGTATCTAAACCCGTGCTGTCCCTGGCCTGGGAGTTTTTGATGGGGACGGTGTAGTGGGATATTTACTCTGTATCTAACAGTGTGCTGTACCTGTCCTGGGACTGTTTGATGTGGACAGTGTAGAGGAAGTTTTACTCTTTATCTAACCCCGTAATGTACCTGCACTGGGAGTGTTTGATGGGGACAGTATCGAGGAAGCTTTGCTCTGTATCTAACCCTGTGCTGTACCTGTCCTGGGAGTGTTTGATGGGGACAGTGTAGAGGGAGCTTTACTCTGTATATAACCCTGTCCTGTAGCTGCCCTGGGAGTGCTTCATGGGGACTGTGTAGAGGGAGCTTTACTCTGAATCTTACCCCGGGCAGTACCAGTCCTGGGAGTTTTAGATGGGGACAGGTTAAAGGGAGATTTACTCAGTATCTATCCCTGTGCTGTAACGGCCGTGGGAGTGTATGATGGGCACAGTGTAGGGGGAGTTTTTCTCTGTTTCTAACCCCGAGCTGTACTAGTCCTGGGAGTGTTTGATGGGTACAGTATCGAGGGAGCTTTCCTCTGTATCTAACCCCGTGCTGTACCTGTACTGGGAATTTTAGATGGATACACTATCGAAGGAATTTTCTCTGCATCTAACCCCGTGCTGTACCTGTCCTGGGAGTGTTTGATGGGGACAGTATCGAGGGAGCTATACTCTGTATCTAACCCAGTGCTGTACCTGTCCTGGGAGTTTTTGATGGGGACAGTATAGAGGGTGCTTTACTCTGTATCTAACCCTGTTCTGTTCCTGTCCAGGGATTGTTTTATGGGAACAGTGCAGAGGGAGCTTTACCTTGTATCAAACCCTGTGCTGTACCTGTCCAGGGAGTGTTTGATGGGGACAGTATTGAGGGAGCTTTACTCTCTATCTAACCCCGTGCTGTACCTGTCATGGGAGGGTTTGATGGGGACAGTTTAGAGTGAGCTTTACTCTGTATATAACCCTGTCCTGTACCTGCCCTGGGATTGCTTCATGGGGACTGTGTAGAGGGAGCTTTACTCTGAATCTTACCCCGGGCACTACCAGTCCTTGGAGTTTTTGATGGGGACAGGTTAAAGGGAGATTTACTCTGTATCTAACCCTGCGCTGTAACTGCCGTGCGAGTGTATGATGGGCACAGTGTAGGGAGAGTTTTTCTCTGTGTCTAACCCCGGGCTGTACTAGTCCTGGGAGTGTTTGATGGGTACAGTATGGAGGAAGTTTAACTCTGTACCAAACCCCGTGCTGTACCTGTCCTGGGAGAGTTTGACTGGGACAGTGTAGAGGAAGCTTTATTCTGTATCAAACCCTGTCCTATACCTGCCCTGTGAGTGCTTGATGGGGACAGTGAAGACTGAGCTTAACTCTGTATCTAACTCTGTGCTGCACCCGTCTTGGGAGTGTTTGATGGGGACAGCTTAGAGGGAAATTTAGATTGTATCTAACCCCGTGCTGTACCTGGCCTGGCAGTGTACGATGGGCACAGTGTAGGGGGAGCTTTACTCTGTATCTAACCCCGTGCTGTACCAGTCCTGGGAGTGTTTGATGGGGACAATGTAGAGGGAGCTTTACTCTGTATCTAACCCCGTGCTGTACCAGTCCTGGGATTGTTTGATGGCGATAGTGTAGAGGCAGCTTTGCTCTGCATCTAACCCCTTGCTGCATCAGTCCTGGGAGTGTTTGATGGGGAGAGTATAGAGGGAGGTTTACTCTGTATCTGACCCTGTGCTGTTCCGGACCAGGGAGAGTTTGATGGGGACAGTGTAGAAGGAGCTTTACTCTGTATCTAACCCAGTGCTTTTCCTGCCCTGGGAGTGTTTGATGCGGAAAGTGTAGAGGTTGCTTTACTCTGTATCTGCCCCTGTCTTGTTCCCGTCATGGGAGTGTTTGATGGGGACAGTATCGAGGGAGCTTTACTCTGTATCTAACCCCGTGCTGTACCTGTCCTGGGAGTGTTTGATGGGGACAGATTAGAGGGAAATTTACTCTATATCTAACCCCGTGCTGTACCTGCCCTGGGAGTATATGATTGCCACAGTGTAGGGGCAGCTTTACTCTGGATCTAACCCCATGATGTACCAGTCCTGGGAGTGTTTGATGGGGAGAGTATAGAGGGAGGTTTACACTGTATCTAACCCTGTGCTCTAGGGGACCTGGGAGTGTTTGATGTAGACAGTGTAGAGGGAGCTTTACTCTGTATCTAACCCATGGCTTTTCCTGCCCTGGGAGTGTTTGATGGGGAAAGTGTAGAGGTTGCTTTACTCTGTATCTGCCGCTGTCTTATTCCCGTCATGGGAGTGTTTGATGGGGACAGTATCGAGGGAGCTTTACTCTGTATCTAACCCTGTGCTGTACCTGTCCTGGGAGTGTGTGATGGGGACAGTATAGAAGGAGCTTTACTCTGTATCTAACCCAGTGCTTTTCCTGCCCTGGGAGTGTTTGATGCGGAAAGTGTAGAGGTAGCTTTACTCTGTATCTGCCCCTGTCTTGTTCCCGTCATGGGAGTGTTTGATGGGGACAGTATCGAGGGAGCTTTACTCTGTATCTAACCCAGTGCTGTACTTGCCCTGGGAATGTTTGATGATGACAGTGCAGTGTTACCTTTATTCTGTATATAAACCCGTGCTGTACCTGCCCTGGGAGTGTTTGATGGGGACGGTGTAGTGGGATATTTACTCTGTATCTAACACCCTGCTGTACCTGTCCTGGGAGTGTTTGATGGGGACAGTGTAGAGGAAGTTTTACTCTGTATCTAACCCCGTAATGTACCTGCACTGGGAATGTTTGATGGGGACGGTGTAGAGGGAGCTTTACTCTGTATCTAACCCCGTGCTGTACCTGCACTGGGAGTGTTTGATGGGGATGGTGTAGAGGGAGCTTTACTCTGTATCTAACCCCGTGCTGTACCTGTCCTGGGAGGTTTTGATGGGGACAGTGTAGAGGGAGCTTTACTCTGTATATAACCCTGTCCTGTAGCTGCCCTGGGAGTGCTTCATGGGGACTGTGTAGAGGGAGCTTTACTCTGAATCTTACCCCGGGCAGTACCAGCATGGTAGTTTTAGATGGGGACAGGTTAAAGGGAGATTTACTCTGTATCTATCCCTGTGCTGTAACTGCCGTGGGAGTGTATGATGGGCACAGTGTAGGGGGAGTTTTTCTCCGTTTCTAACCCCGGGCTGTAAGAGTCCTGGGAGTGTTTGATGGGTACAGTATCGAGGGAGCTTTACTCTGTATCTAACCCCGTGCTGTACCTGTACTGGGAATTTTAGACGGATACATTATCGAAGGAACTTTTCTCTACATCTAACCCCGTGCTGTACCTGTCCTGGGAGTGTTTGATGGGGACAGTATCGAGGGAGCTTTACTCTGTATCTAACCCCGTGCTGTACCTGTCCTGGGAGTGTTTGATGGGTACAGTATCGAGGGAGCTTTACTCTGTATCTAACCCTGTGGTGTACCTGTACTGGGAATTTTAGATGGATACATTATAGTGGGAAATTTTCTCTGCATCTAACCCTGTGCTGTACCTGTCCTGGGAGTGTTTGATGGGGACATTATCGAGGAAGTTTAACTCTGTACCTAACCCCGTGCTGTACCTGTCCTGGGAGAGTTTGATGGGGACAGTGTAGAGGAAGATTTACTCTGTATCAAACCTTCTACTGTATCTGCCCTGGGAGTGTTTGATGCGGACGGTGTAAGGTAGACTTACTCTGCATCTAACTCTGTCCTGTACCTGCCATGTGTGTGCTTGATGGGGACAGTGAAGACTGAGCTTTACTCTGTATCTAACTCTGTGCTGCACCTGTCCTGGGAGTGTTTGATGGGGACAGCTTAGAAGGAAATTTAGACTGTATCTAACCACGTGCTGTACCTGCCCTGGTAGTGTACGATGGGCACAGTGTAGGGGGAGCTTTACTCTGTATCTAACCCCGTGCTGTACCAGTCCTGGGAGTGTTTGATGGGGACAGTATAGAGGGAGCGGTACTCTGTATCTAACCCCGTGCTGTACCAGTCCTGGGAGTGTTTGATGGTGATAGTGTAGAGGTAGCTTTACTCTGAATCTAACCCCTTGCTGTACCAGACCTGGGAGTGTTTGATGGGGAGAGTATAGAGGGAGGTTTACACTGTATCTAACCCTGTGCTGTACCGTACCTGGGAGTGCTTGATGGGGACAGTGTAGAGGGAGCTTTACACTGTATCTAACCCCGTGCTGTACCTGTCCTGGGAGCGTTTGATGGGGACAGATTAGAGGGAAATTTACTCTGTATATAACCTTGTGCTCTACCTGCCCTGGGTGTGTATGTTGGGCACAGTGTAGGGGCAGCTTTACTCTGTATCTAACCCTGTGCTGTACCAGTCCTGGGAGTGTTTGATGGGGAGAGCATAGAGGGAGGTTTACACTGTATCTAACCCTGTGCTGTACCAGACCTGGGAGTGTTTGATGGAGACAGTGTAGAGGGAGCTTTACTGTCTATCTAACCCAGTGCTTTTCCTGCCCTGGGAGTATTTGATGGGGAAAGTGTAGAGGTAGCTTTACTCTGTATCTGACCCTGTCCTGTTCCCGTCCTGGGAGTGTTTGATGGGGAAAGTATCGAGGGAGCTTTTCTCTGTATCTAGCCCCTGCTGCATCCTTTCTGGGAGTGTTTGTTGGCAACTTTCTCGCCCAAAACAAAAACAATCCACAAATCAGGCCTAATAAATTGAACATCAGTTTCCTTGTTTGATTCTCCCTGGTCTGTTCTGATTCTCTGATAGATTCCTCGTGTTTACCCTCCACATGAGCAATCATCCTAATCCCGTCTACCTGTCCTGCTCCCAACGCGGCATCCGACTACAATGAGGCCAGTGATACAGGAGCGTCTCAGCGAGTGAGACAGGTGAGTCTTGAACCTGACCTGGGTATAAGTGAGTGACCCGGGTTAATCCGACACTCCAGGGGCAGTTTTGACAGTTCGAGTGCATCACAGCTTTGCCAGAATGAGACCTGGATTCCAAGGGTTAAATTGCAAAGTGAGATTGCACAAACTCGGGTTGTATTCCCTGAAATTTAGTAGCATCAGGGGTGACTTGATCAAATTGTCAAATCCTGAGAGGAACTGTTTGGGGAGATTAGGGGAATGTATGAGCTCTTGTCCTGAGTAACAAGCTTTGTGAGGCATCTTAACGAATCCCTTTTGAACAGACAAGTATCCTCCTGTCACTACAGGTTACCTGTATGTTGCAAAGTTATTCTGATAATTTTCATCCCACAGAGTCAAAATTTCTGCGATTCTGTGTTTGAGTCAGAACTTCAAATAGTTCAGATTCACTGTTTAAAATAAGCAGTCACTTTTCTGTGGTGGTTTTTGAGATTGAGTATGGATCTCAGAATCTGTCAGTGGAAGGGAGTTTCTACATAGATAGGAAATGGGATTGATGAATAAAGGTGCTGGATTTTGATCACTGCATAAGATTGTGTCTGTTGCAGTTTCCCAGCAGTTTACATTTTACGGGAAAGGGATGATTATCCAATGTCAACAATTCAATTTCTTCAGACAAGTGAAAACGCAAGAGAAAGAGGGAATATACCAACACTGGAACAAACATGCAACTGTGTGAGGAAGGTTTCAATTCTCTGCATGTTTTAAAGTGAATTCCTGAGCTAAAGATTGAAATAAACAGGAGTTTAAATCTCACACTGGAATGCTGTACAATTTCAGTCCTGTTATCCCAAATTTAAAAATAAAAATCTACAATTAGCTGGAGCTGGAAATCTGTCAGTTGATGAATGTTGTCTTGAAAATTTCACCCTGAATAGTGTGAGCCTTAGTATTGTGGAAAGGTGTGAAGAAAGTGTTTGCATTCACACATTCCAACATTGTGAAATGTAAGTTAGCTTTGAAACAATAGGATGTAGGGCCAGGGAGTCTGAATGGGCAAAAGGATTTGGATGAGTAGAGAGTGAATTTTAATGATGTCCTTTGAAGGAGCCATTTACTGTAAATGTCCCAAGACAATGAAATGCTTCAAAGGAAATATCCCGATTGACAGAAATGGTTCCCCAATGTCTGAAAGATTTCCCAAGTCTTCAGAGACATGAAGGGGGCGGACATATTGTAAGATACAGATCATGAGGTGCTAGAGAATCACAGAATTGAAGTTGTGGGGCCCTCTCCTGTTTCAGAATGTCAGTTTTGATGTTTAACTCTGTGAAACTTGGTTAATGATTCTTAAAGCAGAAAGTTCCAATCCAATCTGTAACCTGCACTTCAAATTCCAAAGAGATACGTACACCTTAAGTGAATGAGTGAAATAGTGAAAGATGGATTTCATTATAGGCAAATGTGTGGCTGCCCTCTTTAAAAAGCATGGAACAGGTTACATTATAAATGGTGAAAAGCTGCAAACAGTGAGGGTCCAAAGAGTCCCTATCCATTTGTGTCAAGACTAAGAAAACATCAAACAGTTCCAATGAGAAATTAAATTTGATATTTGGGATAAAGCTGCTTAAAAACTCACACTACCCATTCCATGAATCAGCCTCTGTAACCTGCACTTCAGCACATCACAAGAAAAATGATATTTTCCACTGTTCTTGATTCCAGTCTGTAACTCAATTCCGGGTATCTATTATTCTCTATATAAACCCAATGAACCCCTCGATTAGATTGCAGTCTGCAACTCAATCCCAGGTATTTATTATTCTATATATAAACCCCCTGAACCCCTCGATTAGATACCAGTCTGTAACTCAATCCCGGGTATCGATTATTCTATATATAAACTCCCCGAACCCCTCGATTAGATTGCAGTCTGTAACTCAATCCCGGGTATCTATGATTCTATATATAAACCCCCTGATCCCTTCGATTAGATTCGAGTCTGTAATTCAATCCCGGGTATCGATTATTCTATATATAACCCCCCTGCACCCCTTAATTAAATTCCAGCCTGTAACTCAATCCCGGGTATCTATGATTCTATATATAAACCCCCGGAAGCACTCGATTAGATTCCTGTCTGTAACTCACTCCCGGGTATCGATTATTCTATATATAAACCCCCTGAAACCCTCGATTAGATTCCACTCTGTAACTCACTCCCGGGTATCTGTTATTCTGTATATAAAACCACTGCATCCTTCAATTAGATTCCAGTCTGTAACTCTCTCCCGTTATCTATTATTCTATATATAAACCCCTCATTCCCCTCGATGAGATTCCGTTCTTTAACTCACTCCCGGATATCTTTTATTCGATATTTGTTATATCTACATGATTTATATATAAACCACCCCGAACCCCTCGATTAAATTTCAGCCCGTAACTCACTCCCGGGCATCTGTTAATCTATATATAAATCACCCCAAACCCCTCCGTTAGATTCCTGCCTGTAACTCACTGCCGGGTGTCTGTTATTCTATATATAAACCACCCCAAACCCCTCCGTTAGATTCCTGTTTGTAACGCAATCTCTGGTATCTGTTATTCTATATATCAACCACCCCGAACTCCTCGATAAGATTCCAGCATGTAACTCACTCCCAGGAATCTGTTATTCTATATAAAGACCACCCCAAACCCCTCGATTTGATTCCAGTCTGTAACTCATTTCCGTCTAACTGTTATTCTGTATATAAATGTCCCAAACCGCTCGACTAGATTTCAGTCTGTTACTCATTCCCGGGCTTCTGTTAATCTATATATATTATATTCATATGATTTATATATAAACACCCCGAACCCATCGATTTGTTTCCAGTCTGTAACTCACTCCCGGGTATCTGTTATTCTATACATAAATTCCCCAAAGACCTCGATTAGATTCCAGTCTGTAACTCACTCTCGGGTATCTGTTATTCTAAATATAACCCCCCTGAACCCCTCGATTAGATTCCAGTCTGTAACTCACTCTCGGGTAACTGTTATTCTATATATAAATCCCTCAAACCCCTCGATTTGATTCCAGTCTGTAACTCACTCCCGGGTATCTGTTATTCTAAATATAACCCCCCTGAACCCCTCGATTAGATTCCAGTCTGTAAATCACTCCCGGGTATCTGTTATTCTATATATAATCCACCCCGAATCTCTCGATTAGATTCCAGTCTGTAAATCACTCCCGGGTATTTGTTATTCTGTATATAAACCACCCCGAATCTCTCGATTAGATTCCAGCCTGTAACTCACTCCCGGGTATTTGTTATTCTATATATAAACCACCCCGAACCCCTCGATTAGATTCCAGTCTGTAACTCACTCCCGGGTATCTGTTATTCTATATATAAACCCAACAAACCCCTCGATTATATTCCAGTCTGTAACTCACTCCCGGGTATCTGTTATTCTGTATAAAAACCACCCCGAACACCTCGATTTGATTCCAGTCTGTAAATCACTCCCGAGTATCTGTTATTCTCTATATAAACCACCCCGAACCCCTCGATTAGATTCAAGACATTAACTCAATCATTGGTATCTATTATTCAATATATAAACCCCACAAACCCCACGATTAGATTCCAGTCCGCAACGCACACCCGGGTGTCTGTTATTCTGTATATAAACCACCCCGAACCCCTCGATTAGATTCCAGTCCGTAAACTCACACCCGAGTATCTGTTATTCTCTATATAAACCCACCAAACCCCTCGATTAGATTCCAATCTGTAACTCACTCCCGGGTATCTGTTATTCTGTATATAAACCACCCCAAACACCTCGATTAGATTCCAGTCCGTAAACTCACTCCCGAGTATCTGTTATTCTCTATATAAATCACCCCGAACCCCTCGATTAGATTCCAGTCTTTAACTCAATCCATGGTATCTATTATTCTATATATAAACCCCACAATCCCCACGATTAGATTCCAGTCTGCAACGCGCGCCCGGGTATCTGTTATTCTGTATATAAACCACCCCGAAACCCTCGATTAGATTCCAGCACTTCCACATCACAAGTTCAGGAAGGGGTCTCCCCCCATTTTAAAGTTGGTTAAAGGCTCTCCCGCCAATTTTAAGATGGAGAAGGGATGTCTCACAGGATATTGTCCTTTACACTCAACAATGTTAACACATTTTTGAATATTTTCAGTTTCGCACTACACTTTCTCATTCTCTCATCCTGTCTCGTTCCTTCTCTCCCTCTCCCACCCCATCTCTCTGCCACTCTATACATTTCTCTGTTTCTCTCTCTCACCCCATATCTTTACCCTACACTCGCTCCCCTCTCTTCATCTCTCTCTCTCAACTCATCCCTTTTTTATCGCTTGATCTCCTCTCTCTATCTCACTCACTTACCCAGCTCTCTATCCCTCTCTCCCTACCTCTCTTCCTCTGAGAATCTAGTCTACAAACACCAGGCAGCCATTTTAGGTTTGTTCACAGTGGCCATTTTATGTCCCCACAGCAATGGGACACTTAGGACAGAGTTGACTCATGTAACATTAATATTTGAAACGTGACAGAGACGCAGGTATGGAGACATAAATTCCACGTGTATTCCCTGGAATATTGAAGGAACCGGGCGTTCACTCCCACACTTTGCTGCTGTGAATTTGAATTCTGAATTTTCTAAAACTGAATCTGGAAGTAAAAACCCCCGGGATGGAATGATTCACATTCTTTCTGCTGCTGCAAAGCCCGTGTCTGTGTCTGTTTCTCAGTATTTATAAACAATTTAAGATAATAGTTTAGAATGCCACAAGTTTGCCATAATGTCTGGAAAGTGGGTTGAAACAGAGGGGCTGAGGTAGCAAAACAAGAGGATTGGGTGTGAATAGACACAGGATCTGGAAGTCTCCAATGTGTAGACTCTGCCCAGCTCCCAGAAACATCTTTTAGAAATGGCCGAATTGCGAAAATGAATCCAGGGACAGTGAAGCAAGTGACTCACTAACAATGAGAGCATTTTAAACATTCATTCATTCAACTGCAAAGCGCTCAGTCTTTCTGAGGTTCTGAAGGGGTCGGGGGTCTTCACTGTACCTGTCCTGGGAGTTTTTGATGGGGACAGTGTAGAGGGAGCTATATTCTGTATCTAACCCAGTGCTATTAAAGTCGTGGGAGTGTTTGATAGGAACAGTGTAGAGGAAGCATTACTCTGTATCTAACCCTGTGCTTTAACTGCCCTGGGAGTGTTTGTTGGGGACGGCGTAGAGGGAGATTTACTCTGAATCTAACCCCGTGCTGTACCAGTCCTGGGAGTGCTTGATGGCGATAGTGTAGAGGGAGATTTACTCTCTATCTAACCCCGTGCTGTACCAGTCCTGGGAGTTTTTGATGGGGAGAGTATAGAGGGAGGTTTACACTGTATCTAACCCTGTGCTGTACCGGAGCTGGGAGTGTTTGATGGGGACAGTGTAGAGGGAGCTTTACTCTGTATCTAACCCCGTGCTGTACCAGTCCTGTGAGAGTTAGATGGGGAGAGTATAGAAGGAGGTTTACTCTGTCTCTAACCCTGTGCTGTAGCGGACCTGGTAGTGTTTGATGGAGACAGTGTAGAGGGAGCTTTACTCTGTATCTAACCCTGTCCTGTTCCTGTCCAGGGAGTGTTTGATGGGGACAGTATAGAGGGAGCTTTACTCTGTATCTAACCCTGTATTTTTCCTGTCTAGGGAGTGTTTTATGGGAACAGTGCAGAGGGAGCTTCACCTTGTAACAAACCCTGTGCTGTACCTGTCCTGGGAGTGTTTGATGGGGACAGTATTGAGAGAGCTTTACTCTGTATCTAACCCAGTGCTGTACGTGCCCTGGGAGTGTTTGATGCTGACAGTGCAGTGGGACCTTTATTCGGTATCTACACCCGTGCTGTACCTGACCTGGGAGTGTTTGATGGGAACGGTGTAGTGGGATATTAACTCTGTATCTAACACCGTGCTGTACCTGTCCTGGGAGTGTTTGATGGGGACAGTGTAGAGGAAGTTTTACTCTGTATCTAACCCCGTAATGTACCTGCACTGGGCGTGTTTGATGGGGACGGTGCAGAGGGAGCTTTACTCTGTATCTAACCCCGTGCTGTACCTGTCCTGGGAGGGTTTGATGGGGACAGTTTAGAGTGAGCTTTACTCTGTATTTAACTCTGTCCTGTACCTGCCCTGGGAGTGCTTCATGGGGACAGTGTAGAGGGAGCTTTACTCTGAATCTTACCCCGGGCAGTACCAGTCCTGGGAGTTCTATGTGGGGAGAGGTTAGAGGGATATTTACTCTGTATCTAACCCCGGGCTGTACTAGTCCTGGGATTGTTTGATGGGTACAGTATCAAGGGAGAATTCCTCTGTATCTAACCCCTTGCTGTACCTTTACTGGGAATTTTAGATGGATACATTATCGAGGGAATTTTTCTCTGCATCTAACGCCGTGCTGTACCTGTCCTGGGAGTGTTCGATGGGGACAGTATCGAGGGAGCTTTACTCTGTATCCAACCCCGTGCTGTACCTGTCCTGGGAGTGTTTGATGGGGACAGTATCGAGGAAGTTTTACTCTGTACCTATCCCCGTGCTGATCCTGTCCTGGGAGTGTTTGATGGGCACAGTATTGAGGGGGCTTTACTCTGTATATAACCCCGTGCTGTAACTGCCGTGGGAGTGTATGATGGGCACAGTGTAGGGGGAGTTTATCTCTGTTTCTAACCCCGGGCTGTACGAGTCCTGGGAGTGTTTGACGGGGACAGTATCGAGGGAGCTTTACTCTGTATCTAACCCCGTGCTGTACCTGTCCTGGGAGTGTTTGATGGGTACAGTATCGAGGGAGATTTACTCTGTATCTAACCCTGTGGTGTACCTGTACTGGGAATTTTGGATGGATACATTATAAAGGGAAATTTTCTCTGCATCTAACCAAGTGATGTACCTGTCCTGGGAGTGTTTGATGGGGACAGTATTGAGGAAGTTTAACTCTGTACCTAACCCCGTGCTGTACCTGTCCTGGGAAAGTTTGATGGGGACAGTGTAGAGGAAGCTTTACTCTCTATCAAACCCTCTACTGTATATGCCCTGGGAGTGTATGATGGGGACAGTGTAAGGTAGATTTACTCTGCATCTAACTCTGTCCTGTACCTGCCCTGTGAGTGGTTGATGGGGACAGTGAAGACTGAGCTTTACTCTGTATCTAACTCTGTGCTGCACCAGTCCTGGGAGTGTTTGATGGGGACAGCTTAGAGGGAAATTTAGACTGTATCTAACCCCGTGCTGTACCTGCCCTGGGAGTGTACGATGGGCACAGTGTAGCGGGAGCTTTACTCTGTATCTATCCCCGTGCTGTACCAGTCCTGGGAGTGTTTGATGGGGACAGTATAGAGGGAGCTTTACTCTCTATCTAACCCCGTGCTGTACCAGTCCTGGGAGTGTTTGATGGCGATAGTGTAGAGGGAGCTTTACTCTGTATCTAACCCCTTGCTTTACCAGTCCTTGGAGTGTTTGATGGGGAGAGTATAGAGGGAGGTTTACACTGTATCTAACCCTGTGCTGTTCCGGACCTGGGAGTGTTTGATGGGGACAGTGTAGAGGGAGCTTTACTCTGTATCTAACCCCGTGCTGTACCTGTCCTGGGAGTGTTTGATGGGGACAGATTAGAGGGAAATTTAGTCTGTATCTAACCCCGTGCTGTACCTGCCCTGGCAGTGTATGTTGGGCCCAGTGTAGGGGGCGCTTTACTCTGTATCTAACTCCGTGCTGTACCTGCCCTGGGTGTGTATGATGGCCACAGTGTAGGGGCAGCTTTACTCTGTATCTAACCCGTGCTTTACCAGTCCTGGGAGTGTTTAATGGGGAGACTATAGAGGGAGGTTTACACTGTATCTAACCCTGTGCTGTACCAGACCTGGAAGTGTTTGATGGGGACAGTATAGAGGGAGCTTCACTGTGTATCTAACCTTGTTCTGTCCCTGTCCAGGGAGTGTTTTATGGGAACAGTGGAGAGGGAACTTCACCTTGTATCAAACACTGTGCTGTACCTGTCCTGGGAGTGTTTGATGGGGACAGTATTGTGGGAGCTTTACTCTGCATCTAAACCAGTGCTGTACGTGCCCTGGGAGTTTTTGATGATGACAGTGCAGTGGGACCTTAATTCTGTATCTAAACCCGTGCTGTACCTGGCCTGGGACTGTTTGATGGGGATGGTGTAGTGGGAGATTTACTCTGTATCTAAAACCGTGCTGTACCTGTCCTGGGAGTGTTTGATGGGGACAGTGTAGAGGAAGTTTTACTCTGTATCTAACCCCGTAATGTACCTGCACTGGGAGTTTTTGATGGGGACGGTGTAGAGGGAGATTTATTCTGTATCTAACCCCGTGCTGTACCTGTCCTGGGAGTGTTTGATGGGGACAGTGTAGAGGAAGATTTAGTCTGTATCTAACCCCGTGCTGTACCTGCACTGGGAGTGTTTGATGGGGACGGTGTAGAGGGAGCTTTACTCTGTATCTAACCCTGTGCTGTACCTGTCCTGGGATGGTTTGATGGGGACAGTTTAGAGTGAGCTTTACTCTGTATATAACCCTGTCCTGTAGCTGCCCTGGGAGTGCTTCATGGGGACTGTGTAGAGGGAGCTTTACTCTGAATCTTACCCCGGGCAGTACCAGTCCTGGGAGTTTTAGATGGGGACAGGTTAAAGGGAGATTTACTCTGTATCTAACCCTGTGCTGTAACTGCCATGGGAGTGTATGATGGGCACAGTGTAGGGGGAGTTTTTCTCTGTTTCTAACCCCGGGCTGTACTAGTCCTGGGAGTGTTTGATGGGGACAGTATCGACGGAGCTTTACTCTGTATCTAACCCCGTGCTGTACCTGTCCTGGGAGTGTTTGATGGGGACAGTATCGAGGAAGTTTAACTCTGTACCTAACCCCATGCTGTACCTGTACTGCGAGAGTTTGATGGGGACAGTGTAGAGGAATCTTTACTCTGTATCAAACCCTGTCCTGTACCTGCCCTGTGAGTGCTTGATGGGGACAGTGAAGACTGAGCTTTACTCTGTATCTAACTCTGTGCTGCACCAGTCCTGGGAGTGTTTGATGGGGACAGCTTAGAGGAAAATTTAGACTGTATCTAACCCCGTGCTGTACCTGCCCTCGGAGTGTACGATGGGCAGAGTGTAGGGGGACCTTTACTCTGTATCTAACCCCGTGCTGTACCAGTCCTGGGAGTGTTTGATGGGGACAGTGTAGAGGGAGCTTTACTGTGTATCTAACCCCGTGCTGTAGCTGTCCTGGGAGTGTTTGATGGGGACAGATTAGAGGGAAATTTACTCTGTATCTAACCCCGTGCTGTACCAGTCCTGGGACTGTTTGATGGGGACAGTGTAGAGGAAGTTTTACTCTGTATCTAACCCCCTAATGTACCGGCACTGGGAGTGTTTGATGGGGACCGTGTAAAGGGAGCTTTACTCTGTATCTAACCCCGTGCTGTACCTGTCCAGGGAGGGTTTGAAGGGGACAGTTTAGAGGGAGCTTTACTCTGTATATAAACCTGTCCTGTACCTGCCCTGGGAGTGCTTCATGGGGACAGTGTAGAGGGAGCTTTACTCTGAATCTTACCCCGGACAGTACCAGTCCTGGGAGTGTTTGATGCGGACAGGTTAGAGGGATATTTTCTCTTTATCTAACCCCGTGCTGTGCCAGTCCTGTGAGTGTTTGATGGGGAGAGTATAGAGGGAGATTTACACTGTATCTAACCCTGTGCTGTAGGGGGCCTGGGAGTGTTTGATGGAGACAGTGTAGAGGGAGCTTTACTCTGTATCTAACCCAATGCTTTTCCTGCCCTGGGAGTGTTTGATGGGGAAAGTGTAGAGGTAGCTTTACTCAGTATCTAACCCTGTCCTGTTCCTGTCCTGGGAGTGTTTGATGGGGACAGTATAGAGGGAGCTTTAATCTGTATCTAACCCTGCTCTGTTCCTGTCCAGGGTGTGTTTTATGGGAGCAGTGCAGAGGGAGCTTTACCTTTTACCAAACCCTGTGCTTTACCTGTCCTGGGAGTGTTTTATGGGGACAGTGTAGAGGGAGCTTTACTCTGTATCTAACCATGTGCTTTTCCTGCCCTGGGAGTGTTTGATGGGGAAAGTGTAAAGGTAGCTTTACTCTGTATCTGACCCTGTCTTGTTCCCGTCGTGGGAGTGTTTGATGGGTACAGTATCGAGGGATCTATACTCTGTATCTAACCCCGTGCTGTACCTGTCCTGGGAGTGTTTGATGGGTACAGTATCGAGGGAGCTTTATTCTGTATCTATCCCTGTGGTGTACCTGTACTGGGAATTTTAGATGGATACATTATAGAGGGAAATTTTCTCTGCATCTAACCCCGTGCTGTACCTGTCCTGGGAGTGTTTGATGGGGACAGTATCGAGGAAGTTTAACTCTGTACCAAACCCCGTGCTGTGCCTGTCTTGGGAGAGTTTGATTGGGACAGTGTAGAGGATGCTTTATTCTGTATCAAACCCTGTCCTATACCTGCCCTCTGAGTGCTTGATGGGGACAGTGAAGACTGAGCTTTACTCTCTATCTAACTCTGTGCTGCACCAGTCTTGGGAGTGTTTGATGGGGAGAGCTTAGAGGGAAATTTAGACTGTATCTAACCCCGTGCTGTACCTGCCCTGGCAGTGTACGATGGGCACAGTGTAGGGGGAGCTTTACTCTGTATCTAACCCCGTACTGTACCAGTCCTGGGAGTGTTTGATGGGGACAGTGTAGAGGGAGCTTTACTCTGTATCTAACCCCGTGCTGTACCAGTCCTGGGATTGTTTGATGGCGATAGTGTAGAGGCAGCTTTGCTCTGCATCTAACCCCTTGCTGTATCAGTCCTGGGAGTGTTTGATGTGGAGAGTATAGATGGAGGTTTACTCTGTATCTGACCCTGTGCTGTACCGGACCAGGGAGGGTTTGATGGGGACAGTGTAGAGGGAGCTTTACTCTGTATCTAACCCCGTGCTGTACCTGTCCTGGGAGTGTTTGATGGGGACATATTAGAGGGAAATTTACTCTATATCTAACCCCGTGCTGTACCTGCCCTGGGAGTGTATGATTGCCACAGTGTAGGGGCCTCTTTACTCTGGATCTAACCCCGTGATGTACCAGTCCTGGGAGTGTTTGATGGGGAGAGTATAGAGGGAGGTTTACACTGTATCTAAACGTGTGCTCTAGGGGACCTGGAAGTGTTTGATGGAGACAGTGTTTAGGGAGCTTTACTCTGTATCTAACCCAGTGCTTTTCCTGCCCTGGGAGTGTTTGATGGGGACAGTATAGAGGGAGCTTTACTCTGTATCTAACCCAGTGCTTTTCCTGCCCTGGGAGTGCTTGATGCGGAAAGTGTAGAGGTAGCTTTACTCTGAATCTGTCCCTGTCTTGTTCCCGTCATGGGAGTGTTTGATGGGGACAGTATCGAGGGAGCTTTACTCTGTATCTAACCCTGTGCTGTACCTGTCCTGGGAGTGTGTGATGGGGACAGTATAGGGGGAGCTTTACTCTGTACCTAACCCAGTGCTGTACTTGCCCTGGGAGTGTTTGATGATGACAGTGCAGTGTGACCTTTATTCTGTATATAAACCCGTGCTGTACCTGGCCTGGGAGTGTTTGATGGGGACGGTGTAGTGGGATATTTACTCTGTATCTAACACCGTGCTTTACCTGTCCTGGGAGTGTTTGATGGGGACAGTGTAGAGGAAGTTTTACTCTGTATCTAACCCCATAATGTACCTGCACTGGGAGTGTTTGATGGGGACGGTGTAGAGGGAGCTTTACTCTGTATCTACCCCGTGCTGTACCTGTCATGGGAGGGTTTGATGGGGACAGTTTAGAGTGAGCTTTACTCTGTATATAACCCTGTCCTGTAGCTGCCCTGGGAGTGCTTCATGGGGACTTTGTAGAGGGAGCTTTACTCTGAATATTACCCCGGGCAGTACCAGTCCTGGTAGTTTTAGATGGGGACAGGTTAAGGGGAGATTTACTCTGTATCTATCCCTGTGCTGTAACTGCCGTGGGAGTGTATGATGGGCACAGTGTAGGGGGAGTTTTTCTCTGTTTCTAACCCCGGGCTGTACTAGTCCTGGGAGTGTTTGATGGGTACAGTATCGAGGGAGCTTTACTCTGTATCTAACCCCATGCTGTACCTGTACTGGGAATTTTAGACGGATACATTATCGAAGGAACTTTTCTCTACATCTAACCCCGTGCTGTACCTGTCCTGGGAGTGTTTGATGGGGACAGTATCGAGGGAGCTTTACTCTGTATCTAACCCCGTGCTGTACCTGTCCTGGGAGTGTTTGATGGGTACAGTATCGAGGGAGCTTTACTCTGTATCTAACCCTGTGGTGTACCTGTACTGGGAATTTTAGATGGATACATTATAGAGGGAAATTTTCTCTGCATCTAACCCTGTGCTGTACCTGTCCTGGGAGTGTTTGATGGGGACATTATCGAGGAAGTTTAACTCTGTACCTAACCCCGTGCTGTACCTGTCCTGGGAGAGTTTGATGGGGACAGTGTAGAGGAAGATTTACTTTCTATCAAACCTTCTACTGTATCTGCCCTGGGAGTGTTTGATGCGGACGGTGTAAGGTAGACTTACTCTGCATCTAACTCTGTCCTGTACCTGCCATGTGTGTGCTTGATGGGGACAGATTAGACTGAGCTTTACTCTGTATCTAACTCTGTGCTGTACCTGTCCTGGGAGTGTTTGATGGGGACAGCTTAGAGGGAAATTTAGACTGTATCTAACCCCGTGCTGTACCTGCCCTGGTAGTGTACGATGGGCACAGTGTAGGGGGAGCTTTACTCTGTATCTAACCCCGTGCTGTACCAGTCCTGTGATTGTTTGATGGGGACAGTATAGAGGGAGCGTTACTCTGTATCTAACCCCGTGCTGTACCAGTCCTGGGAGTGTTTGATGGCGATAGTGTAGAGGGAGCTTTACTCTGAATCTAACCCCTTGCTGTACCAGACCTGGGAGTGTTTGATGGGGAGAGTATAGAGGGAGGTTTACACTGTATCTAACCCTGTGCTGTACCGGACCTGGGAGTGCTTGATGGGGACAGTGTAGAGGGAGCTTTACTCTGTATCTAACCCCGTGCTGTACCTGTCCTGGGAGCGTTTGATGGGGACAGATTAGAGGGAAATTTACTCTGTATATAACCCCGTGCTCTACCTGCCCTGGGTGTGTATGTTGGGCACAGTGTAGGGGGCGCTTTAGTTGGTGTCTAACCCCGTGCTGTACCTGCCCTGGGAGTGTATGATGGCCACAGTGTAGGGGCAGCTTTACTCTGTATCTAACCCCGTGCTGTACCAGTTCTGGGAGTGTTTGATTGTGAGAGCATAGCGGGAGGTTTACACTGTATCTAACCCTGTGCTGTACCAGACCTGAGAGTGTTTGATGGAGACAGTGTAGAGGGAGCTTTACTCTCTATCTAACCCAGTGCTTTTCCTGCCCTGGGAGTGTTTGATGGGGACAGTTTTGAGGGAGCTTTTCTCTGTATCTAACCCCTGCTGCATCCTTTCTGGGAGTGTTTGTTGGCAACTTTCTCGCCCAAAACAAAAACAATCCACAAATCAGGCCTAATAAATTGAACATCAGTTTCCTTGTTTGATTCTCCCTGGTCTGTTCTGATTCTCTGATAGATTCCTCGTGTTTACCCTCCACATGAGCAGTCATCCTAATCCCGTCTACCTGTCCTGCTCCCAATGCGGCATCCGACTACAATAAGGCCAGTGGTACAGGAGCGTCTCAGCGAGTGAGACAGGTGAGTCTTGAACCTGACCTGGGTGTATGTGAGTGACCCGGGTTAATCCGACACTCCAGGGACATTTTAGACAGTTCGAGTGCGTCACAGCTTTGCCAGAATGAGACCTGGATTCCAAGGGTTAAATTGCAAAGTGAGATTGCACAAACTCGGGTTGTATTCCCTGAAATTTAGTAGCATCAGGGGTGACTTGATCAAATTGTCAAATCCTGAGAGGAACTGGGTGGGGAGATTAGGGGAATGTATGAGCTCTTGTCCTGATTAACAAGCTTTGTGAGGCATCTTATCGAATCCCTTTTGAACAGACAAGTATCCTCCTGTCACTACAGGTTACCTGTATGTTGCAAAGTTATTCTGATAATTTTCATCCCACAGAGTCAAAATTTCTGCGATTCTGTGACTGAATCAGAACTTCAAATAGTTCAGATTCACTCTTTAAAATAAGCAGTCACTTTTCTGTGGTGGTTTTTGAGATTGAGTATGGATCTCAGAATCTGTCAGTGGAAGGGAGTTTCTACAGAGATAGGAAATGGGATTGATGAATAAAGGTGCTGGATTTTGATCACTGCATAAGATTGTGTCTGTTGCAGTTTCCCAGCAGTTTACATTTTCATGGGAAAGCGATGATTATCCAATGTCAACAATTCAATTTCTTCAGACAAGTGAAAACGCAAGAGAAGGAGGGAATATACCAACACTGGAACAAACAGGCAACTGTATGAGGAAGGTTTCAATTCTCTGCATGTTTTAATGTGAATTCCTGAGCTAAAGATTGAAATAAACAGGAGTTTAAATCTCACACTGGGATGCTGTACAATTTCAGTCCTGTTATCCCAAATTTAAAAATAAAAATCTACAATTAGCTGGAGCTGGAAATCTGTCAGTTGATGAATGTTGTCTTGAAAATTTCACCCTGAATAGTGTGAGCCTTAGTATTCTGGAAACGTGTGAAGAAAGTGTTTGCATTCACACATTCCTACATTGTGAAATGTAAGTTAGCTTTGAAACAATAGGATGTAGGGCCAGGGAGTCTGAATGAACAAAAGGATTTGGATGATTAAAGAGTGAATTTTAATGATGTCCTTTGAAGGAGCCGTTTACTGTAACTGTCCCAATGCTTCAAAGGAAATATCCCGATTGACAGAAATGGTTCCCCAATGTCTGAAACATTTCCCAAGTCTTCAGAGACATGAAGGGGGCGGACATATTGTAAGATACAGATCATGAGGTGCTAGAGAATCACAGAATTGAAGTTGTGGGGCCCTCTCCTGTTTCAGAATGTCAGTTTTGATGTTTAACTCTGTGAAACTTGGTTAATGATTCTTAAAGCAGAAAGTTCCAATCCAATCTGTAACCTGCACTTCAAATTCCAAAGAGATATGTACACCTTAAGTGAATGAGTGAAATAGTGAAAGATGGATTTCATTATAGGCAAATGTGTGACTGCCCACTTTAAAAAGGATGGAACAGGTTACATTATAAATGGTGAAAAGCTGCAAACAGTGAGGGTCCAAAGAGTCCCTATCCATTTGTGTCAAGACTAAGAAAACATCAAACATTTCCAATGAGAAATTAAATTTGATATTTGGGATAAAGCTGCTTAAAAACTCACACTACCCATTCCATGAATCAGCCTCTGTAACCTGCACTTCAGCACATCACAAGAAAAATTATATTTTCCACTGTTCTTGATTCCAGTCTGTAACTCAATTCCGGGTATCTATTATTCTCTATATAAACCCACTGAACCCCTCGATTAGATTGCAGTCTGTAACTCAATTCCAGGTATTTATTATTCTATATATAAACCCCCTGAACCCCTCGATTAGATTGCAGTCTGTAACTCAATCCCGGGTATCTATGATTCTATATATAAAACCCCTGATCCCTTCGATTAGATTCGAGTCTGTAACTCAATCCCGGGTATCGATTATTCTATATATAAACCCCCTGCACCCCTTAATTAAATTCCAGCCTGTAACTCAATCCCGGGTATCTATGATTCTATATAGAAACCCCCGGAAGCACTCGATTAGATTCCTGTCTGTAACTCACTCCCGGGTATCGTTAATTCTATATATAAACCCCCTGAAACCCTCGATTAGATTCCTGTCTGTAACTCACTCCCGGGTATCTATTATTCTGTATATAAACCCCCTGAACCCCTCGATTAGATTCCAGTCTGTAACTCACTCCCGGGTATCTGTTATTCTGTATATAAAACCACTGCACCCTTCAATTAGATTCCAGTCTGTAACTCTCTCCCGTTATCTATTATTCTATATATAAAGCCCTCATTCCCCTCGATGAGATTCCGTTCTTTAACTCACTCCTGGATATCTTTTATTCGATATTTATTATATCTACATGATTTATATATAAACCACCCCGAACCCCTCGATTAAATTTCAGCCCGTTACTCACTCCCGGGCATCTGTTAATCTATATATAAACCACCCCAAACCCCTCCGTTAGATTCCTGCCCGTAACTCACTACCGGGTGTCTGTTATTCTATATATAAACAAACCTTAACCCCTCCGTTAGATTCCTGTCTGAAACTCACTGCCGGGTGTCTGTTATTCTATATATAAACCACCCCGAACCCCTCCATTAGATTCCTATCTGAAACTCACTGCCGGGTGTCTGTTATTCTATATATAAACAAACCCAAACCCCTCCGTTAGATTCCAGTCTGTAACTCAATCTCGGGTATCTGTTATTCTATATATAAACCACCCCGAACCCCTCGATAAGATTCCAGCATGTAACTCACTCCCAGGAATCTGTTATTCTATATAAAGACCACCCCAAACCACTCGATTTGATTCCAGTCTGTAACTCATTTCCGTCTAACTGTTATTCTGTATATAAATGTCCCAAACCGCTCGACTAGATTTCAGTCTGTTACTCATTCCCGGGCTTCTGTTAATCTATATATATTATATTCATATGATTAATATATAAACACCCCGAACCCATCGATTTGTTTCCAGTCTGTAACTCACTCCCGGGTATCTGTTATTCTATATATAAACCCACCAAACCCCTCGATTAGATTCCAGTCTGTAACTCACTCCTGGGTATCTGTTATTCTGTACATAATCCACCCCGAACCCCTCGATTAGATTCCAGTCTTTAACTCAATCCATGGTATCTATTATTCTATATATAAACCCCACAAACCCCATGATTAGAATCCAGTCTGCAACGCACACCCGGGCATCTGTTAAACTATTTATATAAACCACCCCGAACCCCTCGATTAGATTCTAGCACTTCCTCATCACAAGTTGGGGAAGGGGTCTCCCCCCATTTTAAAGTTGGTTAAAGGCTCTCCCGCCAATTTTAAGATGGAGAAGGGATGTCTCACAGGATATTGTCCTTTACACTCAATAATGTTAACACATTTTTGAATATTTTCAGTTTCGCACTACACTTTCTCATTCTCTCATCCTGTCTCGTTCCTTCTCTCCCTCTCCCACCCCATCTCTCTGCCACTCTATACATTTCTCTGTTTCTCTCTCTCACCCCATATCTTTACCCAACACTCGCTCCCCTCTCTTAATCTCTCTCACTCAACTCATCCCTTTTTTATGGCTTGATCTCCTCTCTCTATCTCACTCGCTTACCCAGCTCTTTTTCCCTCTCTCCCTGCCTCTCTTCCTCTGAGAATCTAGTCTACAAACACCAGGCAGCCATTTCAGGTTTGTTCACAGTGGCCATTTTATGTCCCCACAGCAATGGGACATTTAGGACAGAGTTGACTCATGTAACATTAGTATTTTACACGAATCAGAGACACAGGTATGGAGACATAAATTCCACGTGTATTCCCTGGAATATTGAAGGATCCGGGCGTTCACTCCCACACTTTGCTGCTGTGAATTTGAATTCTGAATTTTCTAAAACTGAATCTGGAAGTAAAAACCCCCGGGATAGAATGATTCACATTCTTTCTGCTGCTGCAAAGCCCGTGTCTGTCTCTGTTTCTCAGTATTTATTAACAATTTAAGATAATAGTTTAAAATGCCACAAGTTTGCCATAATGTCTGGAAAGAGGGTTGAAACAGAGGGGCTGAGGTAGCAAAACAAGAGGAGGGGGTGTGAATAGACACAGGATCTGGGAGTCTCCAATGTGTAGACACTGCCCAGCTCCCAGTCACATCTTTTAAAAAAGGCTGAATTGTGAAAATGAATCCAGGGACAGTGAAGCAAGTGACTCACTAACAATGAGAGCATTTTAAACATTCATTCATTCACTGCAAAGCGCTCAGTCTTTCTGAGGTTCTGAAGGGGTCGGGGGTCTTCATTGTCTTAGTCCCTCTCCAACTTGCTGCCTCTCTCTCTCTGTGTAAATATTGCCCCATTTAAAAAGTGCTGAGCAGAGCTGGCTGCACCCTGTGGGATCTTGCTGTGCCCAAATTCCCTGCAGTGTTTCATACTGTGCCACAACCAGTTAATTGATTAAAAATGTGCGGATTGGACTGATTTCCTGTCCCTCAGGAGCCCTTTACCAAGTCCTAACTGTGAGAGTGTGTAAAAGTTTGTGCTAATTCCTGAATAATGCTGGTGTTTTAGGCAGGGCGATGAATTGGGAGGTGGAACAGTCATTTGAATTCAGTCTCTCTAGGATGTGTCCCTACGTTACAACAGAGAGAGAGGGGGGAGAGCGAGGGAATCAGGGAAAGACAGTGAAACAGAGGCAGGGGGTTGGGGGTGAGGAAGATACAAAGGGTCTGGGGGGGGTTAGGGGAGGGTCTCCAGTGTGGAGTCAGTGCCCAGCTCCCAGTCTCTGCAGAAAAGCCTCAGTCACACCCTCCCGGGGACGCCTGGTTTGTAAAAATCGATGCTGGGACGGAGATTTCAAAAAGTCTCCCCCAGGAAGCAGCAGCTTGTTCCCGGTTTGAAGAGAAGGAGTTTAGACCTTTCTGGGGATGTGTCCGGACTCAGAGCACACATGGTGCCCGGGGGGGGAGAGGGGGAAGAGGGAGGGTTACAGCAGGCATGAGGCTGGGGAAGGAAATGTGTCTCCCTGTTCCCATCCGGATATCATTACATTGCTGCCTGTGGGATCCCCCTGTGCAGAAACGGCCTGCAGCTTTTCCTGAACTGCAACAGGGAACACACGACGTTTCTGGGGGAGGGGGTGGAATTTCCCTGTCTCTGTCACTCCAGCTTTCTCTCTCCCTCTCTCTTTCCAGACAGGACCCCTTGCTGCTCCTGACCACTGAGGGTTAACCCCAGGACAGACATGGTTTCAACAAGGGCCTGTCTTTATTTTTGGTTTAATAATAAATCTATATTTCTTTCCCCTGTTGGTTGTGTTACTCCAGTTCCAAACCCTGATCTCACACAAACCCCCAAAACACTGGCAGTAGTCACAGTCCCCAACCCACTCTCCCTCTCACCCCAACCCACTCTCCCTCTCACCCCAACCCACTCTCCCTCTCACTCCAACACACTCTCCCTCTCACCCCAACCCACTCTCCCTCTCACCCCAACCCTCTCTCCCTCTCACCCCAACCCTCTCTCCCTCTCACCCCAACACACTCTCCCTCTCACCCCAACCCACTCTCCCTCTCACCCCAACCCACTCTCCCTCTCACCCCAACCCACTCTCCCTCTCACCCCAACCCACTCTCCCTCTCACCCCAACCCACTCTCCCTCTCACCCCAACCCACTCTCCCTCTCACCCCAACCCACTCTCCCTCTCACCCCAACCCTCTCTCCCTCTCACTCCAACACACTCTCCCTCTCACCCCAACCCTCTCTCCCTCTCACCAAAACCCACTCTCCCTCTCACCCCAACCCACTCTCCCTCTCACCCCAACCCTCTCTCCCTCTCACCCCAACCCACTCTCCCTCTCACCCCAACCCTCTCTCCCTCTCACTCCAACACACTCTCCCTCTCACCCCAACACTCTCTCCCTCTCACCCCAACCCACTCTCCCTCTCACCCCAACCCACTCTCCCTCTCACCCCAACCCACTCTCCCTCTCACCCCAACCCACTCACCCTATCATCCCAAACCACTCTCCCTCTCACTCCAACTCTCACTCCCTCTCACCCCAACACTCTCTCCCAGATACTCTGTATCTAACCTCGTGCTGTACCTGTCCTGGGAGTGTTTGATGGGGACAGTGTAGAGGAAGCTTTACTCTGTACCTAACCCCGTACTGTACCTGCCCTGGGAGTGTCTGATGGGGACGGTGTAGAGGGAGCTTTACTCTGTATATAACCCCGTGCTGTACCTGTCCTGGGAGTGTTTGATGGGGACAGTTTAGAGGGAGCTTTACTCAATATATAACCCCGTGCTGTACCAGTCCTGGGACTGTTTGATGGGGACAGGTAAGAGGGAGATTTACTCTGTATCTAACCCCGTGCTGTACCTGCCCTGGGAGCGTATGATGGCCACAGTGTAGGGGGTGCTTTACTCTGTATCTAACCCCGTGCTCTACCAGTCCTGAGAGTGTTTGATGGGGAGAGTATAGAGGGAGCTTTACTCTGTATCTAAGCCTGTGATGTACCAGTCCTGGGAGTGTTTGTTGGAGACAGTGTAGAGGGAGCTTTACTCTGTATCTAACCATGTGCTGTACCTGTCCTGGGAGTGTTTGATGGGGACAGTGTAGAGGGAGATTTATCCGTATCTAACCCCGTGCTTTACCTGTCCTGGGAGTGTTTGATGAGGACAGTGTAGAGGAAGCTTTACTCTGTATCTTTCCCCGTACTGTACCTGCCCTGGGAGTGTTTGATGGGGACGGTGTAGAGGGACCTTTAATCTGTATCTCATCCCGTGCTGTACCTGACCTGGGAGTGTTTGATGGGGACAGTTTAGAGGGAGCTTTACTCTGGAAATACCCTGTGTTGTACCAGTCCAGGGAGTGTTTGATGGGGCCAGAATAGAGGGAGCTTTACTCTGTATCTAACCCCGTGCTGTACCTGCCCTGTGAGTGCTTGATGGGGACAGTGTAGAGGGAGATTTACTCTGTATCTAACCCCGTGCTGTTCCTGCCCTGTGAGTGCTTGATGGGGACAGTGTAGAGGGAGATTTACTCTGTATCTAACCCCGTGCTGTATCAGTCCTGGAAGTGTTTGATGGGGACAGGTTAGAGGGAGATTTACTCTGTATCTAACCACTTGCTGTACCACTCCTGTGAGTGTTTGATGGGGACAGTATAGAGGGAGCTTTACTTTGTATCTAACCCTGTGCTGTACATCTCCTGGGAGTGTTTGATGGGGACGGTGTAGAGGGAGATTTACTCTGTATCTATCGCCGTGCTGTACCTGTCCTGGGAGAGTTTGATGGGGACAGTTTTGAGGAAGCTTTACTCTGTACCTAACCCCGTACTGTACCTGCCCTGCGAGTGTTTGATGGGGACGGTGTCGAGGGAGATTTACTCTTTAGCTAACCCCGAGCTGTAAGTGTCCTGGGAGTGTTTGATGGGGAGCGTTTAGAGGGAGCTTTACTCTGTATATAACCCCGTGCTGTACCTGTCCAGGGAGTGATTGATGGGGACGGTCTAGAGGGAGATTTACTCTGTATCTAACCCTGTCCTGTACCTGCCCTGTGTGTGCTTGATGGGGACAGTGTAGAGGGAGCTTTACTCTTTATTTATCCCTGTGCTTTACCAATCCTGGGAGTGTTTGATGGGGACAGGTTAGAGGGAGATTTACTCTGTATCTAACGCCGTGCTGTACCAGTCCTGGGAGTGTTTGATGGAGACAGTGTAGAGGGAGCTTTACTCTATATCTAACCCCGTGCTGTACCTGCCCTGCGAGTGTATGTTGGCCACAGTGTAGGTGGAGCTTTACTCTGTATCTATCCCCGTGCTGTACCAGTCCTGGGATTGTTTGATGGGGTGAGTATAGAGGGAGGTTTAATCTGTATCTAACCCTGTGCTGTAGCAGTCCTGGGAGTGTTTGGTGGGGAGAGTATAGAGGGAGGTTTACTCTGTATCTAACCCTGTCCTGTTCCTGTCCTGGGAGTGTTTGATGGGGAAAGTGTAGAGGTAGCTTTACTCTGTACCTAACTCTGTCCTGTTCCTGTCCTGGGAGTGTTTGATGGGGACAGTATAGAGGGAGCTTTACTCTGTATCTAACCCTGTCCTGTTCCTGTCCAGAGAGTGTTTGATCAGGACTGTGCAGAGGGAGCTTTACTCTGTTTTTAATCGCGTGCTGTAGCTGTCCTGGCAGTGTTTGCTGGGGACAATGTAGAGGGAGATTTACTCTGTATCTAATCCCGTTGCGTACCTGTCCTGGGAGTGTTTGATGGGGACAGTGAAGGGGAAGCTTTACTCTGTATCTAACCACGTACTGTACCTGCCCTGGGAGTGTTTGATGGAGACAGTGTAGAGGGAGCTTTACTCTGTATCTAACCACGTGCTGTACCAGTCCTGGGAGTGTTTGATGGGGACAGTATAGAGGGAGCTTTACTCTGTATCTAACCCTGAGCTGTACCAGTCCTGGGTGTGTTTGATGGCGAGAGAATAGAGGGAGGTTTACTCTGTATCTAACCCTGCGCTGTACCTGTCCTGGGAGTGTTTGATGGGGACGGTGTAGAGAGAGATTTACTCTGTATCTATCCCCGTGCTGTACTTGTCCTGGGAGTGTTTGATGGGGACCGTTTAGAGGGTGCTTAACTCTGTATCTAACCCCGTGCTGTACCTGCCCTGGGAGTGTTTCAGGGGGGCGGTGTGGAGGGAGATTTACTCTGTATCTAACCCTGTCCTGTACCTGCCCTGTGAGTGCTTGATGGGGACGGTGTAGATGGAGCATTAGTCTGTATCTAACCCTGTGCTGTACCAGCCCTGGGAGTGTTTGATGGAGACAGTGTAGAGGGAGCTTTACTCAGTATCTAACCACGTGCTGTACCTTCCCTGCGAGTGTATGATGGCCACAATGTAGGCGGAGCTTTACTCTGTATCTAACCCCGTGCTGTAACAGTCCTGGGAGTGTTTGATGGGGAGAGTCTAGACGGAGGATTACTCTGCATCTAACCCTGTGCTGTACCAGTCCTGGGAGTGTTTAATGGGGAGTGCATAGAGGGAGGTTTACTCTGTATCTAACCCTGTCCTGTTCCTTTCCTGGGAGTGTTTGATGGGGACAGTATAGAGGGAGCTTTACTCTGTATCTAACCCTGTCCTGTTCCTCTCCAGGAAGTGTTTGATTAGGACAGTGCAGAGGAAACTTTACTCTGTTTCTAACCCCGTGCTGTACCTGTCCTGGGAATGTTTGATGGGGACAGTTTAGAGGGAGCTTTACGCTGTATATAACCCGGTGCTGTTCCTGTCCTGGGAGTGTATGATGGCCACAGTTTAGGGGGAGATTTACTCTGTATTTAACCCCGTGCTGTACCAGTCCTGGGAGTTTTTGATGGGGAGAGTATAGAGGGAGATTTACTCTGTATCTAACCCTGTCCTGTTCCTGTCCAGGGAGTGTTTGATGTGGACAGTGCAGAGGGAGCTGTACTCTGTATCTAACCCCGTGCTCTACCAGTACTGGGAGTGTTTGATGGGGACAGTGTAGAGGGAGCTTTACTCGTTATCTATCCCTGTGCTGTACCTGTCCTGGGAGTGCTTGATGAGGACGGAGTAGAGGGCGATTTACTCTCTATCTAACTCCGTGCTGTACCTGTCCTGGGATTGTTTGAAGGGGACAGTGTAGAGGAAGCTTTACTCTGTATCTAACCCCGTAATGTAACTGCCCTGGGAGTGTTTGATGGGGTCGTTGTAGAGGTAGTTTTTCTCTGTTTTAACCCCGTGCTGTACATGTCCCGTGAGTGTTTGTAGGGGACAGTGTTGAGGAAGCTTAACTCTCTATCTAACCCCATGCTGTACCTGTCCTGGGAGTTTTTGATTGGGACAGTATAGAGGAAGCTTTACTCTGTATCTAACCCCATGCTGTACTTGCCCTGGGAGTGTTTGATGGGGACAGTGCAGAGGGACATTTATTCTTTATCTAAATCTGTGCTGTATCTGCCCTGGGACTGTTTGATGGGATCGGTGTAGAGGGAGCTTTAATCTGTATCTAACCCAGTGCTGTACCTGCCCTGGGACTGTTTGATGGGGGCGGTGTAGAGGGAGATTTACTCTGTATCTAACCCAGTGCTGTACCTGTCCTGGGAGTGCTTGATGGGGACAGTGTAGAGGGCCATTTACTCTGTATCTAACCCTGTCCAGTTCCTGTCCTGGGAGTGTTTGATGGGGACAGTATAGAGGGAGCTTTACTCTGTATCTAACCCTGTCCTGTTCCTTTCCTGGGAGTGTTTGATGGGGAAAGTGTAGTGGTAGCTTTACTCTGTATCTAACCCCGTGCTTTACTTATCCTGGGAGTGTTTGATGGGCACAGTGCAGAGGGAGCTTTACTCTGTATCGAACCCCGTAATGTACCTGTCCTGCGAGTGTTTGATATGGACGGTGTAGAGGGAGCTTTACTCTGTATCTAAACCTGTGCTGTACCTGTCCTGGGAGTGTTTGATGGAGACAGTGTAGAGGGAGCTTTGCTCTGTATCTAACCGCTTGCTGTACCTGTCCTGGGAGTGTTTGATGGGGACAGTATAGAGGGAGCTTTACTCTGTATCTAACCGCGTGCTGTACCTGTCCTGGGAGTGTTTGTTGGCAACATTCTCACCCAAAACAAAAACAATCCACAAATCAGTCCTAATAAATTGAACATCAGTTTCCTTGTTTGATTCTCCCTGGTCTGTTCTGATTCTCTGATAGATTCCTCGTGTTTACCCTCCACATGAGCAGTCATCCTAATCCCGTCTACCTGTCCTGCTCCCAACGCGGCATCCGACTACAATAAGGCCAGTGATACAGGAGCGTCTCAGTGAGTGAGACAGGTGAGTCTTGTACCTGACCTGGGTGTATGTGAGTGACCCGGGTTAATCCGACACTCCAGGGACAGTTTAGACAGTTCGAGTGCATCACAGCTTTGCCAGAATGAGACCTGGATTCCAAGGGTTAAATTGCAAAGTGAGATTGCACAAACTCGGGTTGTATTCCCTGAAATTTAGTAGCATCAGGGGTGACTTGATCAAATGGTCAAATCCTATTGATGTTACCTGTATGTTGCAAAGTTATTCTGATAATTTTCATCCCTCAGAGTCAAAATTTCTGCGATTCTGTGTCTGAGTCAGAACTTCAAATAGTTCAGATTCACTGTTTTAAATAAGCAGTCACTTTTCTGTGGTGGTTTTTGAGATTGAGTATGGATCTCAGAATCTGTCAGTGGAAGGGAGTTTCTACAGAGATAGGAAATGGGATTGATGAATAAAGGTGCAGGATTTTGTTCACTGCATTTGATTGTGTCTGTTGCAGTTTCCCAGGAGTTTACTTTTTCATGGGAAAGGGGTGAATAACCAATGTCAACAATTCAATTTCTTCAGACAAGTGAAAACGCAAGAGAAAGAGGGAATATACCAAGACTGGAACAAACAGGCAACTGTATGAGGAAGCTTTCAATTCTCTGCATGTTTTAATGTGAATTCCTGAGCGAAAGATTGAAATAAACAGGAGATTAAATCTCACACTGGGATGCCGTACAATTTCAGTCCTGTTATCCTAAAATTAAAAATAAAAATCTGCAACTAAAAATTTCTTGGAAAGAGCAGAGGTAATTTGACTCTGTATCGAACCCCATACTGTATTTGGGTTGGGAGTGTTTGATGAACAGTGTAGTCAGAGCTTTAGTTTGAAACAATCTTCTGCAAACGGCAATTGATCCAAAGTCTCTTGTTCATGTTTCAATTTGAGGCTGATAGATTTTTGTTAGGCAAAGGCGTAAAGAGATATGTAGTTAGATCAGAGATCAGTCAGGATCTCATTGAATTTCGGAAACAGGGTGTGGGGTGAAATGGCAACTTCCTCTTCCCATGTGCTATGATAAATATCCTTTCTTCAATCTCTGTCTCTCGGTCTCCCTCTCGATGTGAGTCTCTCTCTTCTTCTCACTCGCTCGATCTGTCTCTCTCTCCCTCTCTTCCTCTCTCTTTAGCTGCCCTAGGAGTTTTTGATGGGGAAAGTGTAGAGGGAGCTTTACTCTGTATCTAACCCTGTCCTGTTCCTGTCCTGGGAGTGTTTGCTGGGGACAGTGTGGAGGGATCTTTACTCTGTATATAACCCTGTCCTGTACCTGCCCTGTGAGTGTATAACGGGCACAGTGTAGGTAGAGCTTTACTCTGTATCTAACCCCGTGCTGTATGTGCCCTGGGAGTGTTTGATGGGGACAGTGTAGAGCGAGCTTTACTCTGTATCTAACCCCGTAATGTACCTGCCCTGGGAGTGTTTGATGGGGACGGTGTAGAGGGAGCTTTACTCTGTATATAACCCTGTCCTGTACCTGCCCTGTGAGTGTATAACGGGCACAGTGTAGGTAGAGCTTTACTCTGTATCCAACCCCGTGCTGTACCAGTCCTGGGAGTCTTTGTTGGGGACAGTATAGAGGGAGCTTTACTCTGTATCTAACCCCGTGCTGTACCTGTCCAGGGACTGTTTGATTGGGACAATGTAGAGGGAGCTTTACTCTGTATCTTCCCCCGTGCAGTAGTTGCCCTTGGAGTGTTAGATGGGCACAGTATCGAGGGAGCTTTACTCTGTATCTAACCCCGTGCTGTACCAGTCCTGGGAGTGTTTGATGGGACAGTATCGAGGGAACTTTACTCTGTATCTAGCCCCTGCTGCATCCTTTCTGGGAGTTTTTGTTGGCAACAATCTCGCCCAAAACAAAAACAATCCACAAATCAGGCCTAATAAATTGAACATCAGTTTCCTTGTTTGATTCTCCCTGGTCTGTTCTGATTCTCTGATAGATTCCTCGTGTTTACCCTCCACATGAGCAGTCAGCCTAATCCCGTCTACCTGTCCTGCTCCCAACGCGGCATCCGACTACAATAAGGCCAGTGATACAGGAGCGTCTCAGCGAGTGAGACAGGTGAGTCTTGAACCTGACCTGGGTATATGTGAGTGACCTGGGTTAATCCGACACTCCAGGGACAGTTTTGACAGTTCGAGTGCATCACAGCTTTGCCAGAATGAGACCTGGATTCCAAGGGTTAAATTGCAAAGTGAGATTGCACAAACTCGGGTTGTATTCCCTGAAATTTAGTAGCATCAGGGGTGACTTGATCAAATTGTCAAATCCTGAGAGGAACTGAGGGGGGAGATTAGGGGAATGTATGAGCTCTTGTCCTGAGTAACAAGCTTTGTGAGGCATCTTATCGAATCCCTTTTGAACAGACAAGTATCCACCTGTCACTACAGGTTACCTGTATGTTGCAAAGTTATTCTGATAATTTTCATCCCACAGAGTCAAAATTTCTGCGATTCTGTGACTGAGTCAGAACTTCAAATAGTTCAGATTCACTGTTTAAAATAAGCAGTCACTTTTCTGTGGTGGTTTTTGAGATTGAGTATGGATCTCAGAATCTGTCAGTGGAAGGGAGTTTCTACAGAGATAGGAAATGGGATTGATGAATAAAGGTGCAGGATTTTGTTCACTGCATTAGATTGTGTCTGTTGCAGTTTCCCAGGAGTTTACATTTTCATGGGAAAGGGATGATTATCCAATGTCAACAATTCAATTTCTTCAGACAAGTGAAAACGCAAGAGAAAGAGGGAATATACCAACACTGGAACAAACAGGCAACTGTATGAGGAAGGTTTCAATTCTCTGCATGTTTTAATGTGAATTCCTGAGCTAATGATTGAAATAAACAGGTGTTTAAATCTCACACTGGGATGCCGTACAATTTCAGTCCTGTTATCCCAAAATTAAAAATAAAAATCTACAATTAGCTGGAGCTGGAAATCTGTCAGTTGATGAATGTTGTCTTGAAAATTTCACCCTGAATAGTGTGAGGCTTAGTATTGTGGAAACGTGTGAAGAAAGTGTTTGCATTCACACATTCCTACATTGTGAAATGTAAGTTAGCTTTGAAACAATAGGATGTAGGGCCAGGGAGTCTGAATGGACAACACGATTTGGATGATTAAAGAGTGAATTTTAATGATGTCCTTTGAAGAAGCCGTTTACTGTAAATGTCCCGAGACAATGAAATGCTTCAAAGGAAATATCCCGGTTGACAGAAGTGGTTCCCCAATGTCTGAAACACTTTCCCAAGTCTTCAGAGACATGAAGGGGGCAGAGATATTGTAAGATACAGATCATGAGATACCAGTGAATCACAGAATTGAAGTTGTGGGGCCCTCTCCTGTTTCAGAATGTCAGTTTTGATGTTTAACTCTGTGAAACTTGGCTAATGATTCAGAAAGCAGGAAGTTCCAATCCAATCTGTAACCTGCACTTCAAATTCCAAAGAGATATGTACACCTTATGTGAATGGGTGAAATAGTGAAAGATGGATTTCATTATAGGCAAATGTGTGGCTGCCCACTTTAAAAAGGATGGAACAGGTTACATTATAAATGGTGAAAAGCTGCAAACAGTGAGGGTCCAAAGAGTCCCTATCCATTTGTGTCAAGACTAAGAAAACATCAGACAGTTCCAATCAGAAATTAAATTTGATATTTGGGATAAAGCTGATTAAAAACTCACACTACCCATTCCATGAATCAGCCTCTGTAACCTGCACTTCAGCACATCACAAGAAAAATGATATTTTCAACGGTTCATGATTCCAGTCTGTAACTCAATCCCGGGTATCTATTATTCTATATATAAACCCCCTGAACCCCTCGATTAGATTCCAGTCTGTAACTCAATCCCGGGTATCTATTATTCTCTATATAAACAACCTGAACCCTTTATTTAGATTCCAGTCTGTAACTCAATCCCGGGTATCAATTATTCTACATATAAACCCCCTGAACCCCTCGATTAGATTCCAGTCTGTAACTCAAACCCGGGAATCAATTATTCTACATATAAACCTCCCAAAACCACTCGATTAGATTCTACTCTGTAACTCACTCCGGGGAATCTGTTATTCTATATATAAACCACCCGGAAGCACTCGATTAGATTCCAGTCTGTAACTCACTCCGGGGAAGCTGTTGTTCTATATATACACCACCCCAAACCCCTCGATTAGATTCCAGTCTGTAACATACTCTCGGGTATCTATGATTCTATGTTTAAACCCTCTGAACCCCTCGATTATATTCCAGTCTGTAACTCACTCCCGGGTAACTGTTATTCTATATATAAAAGCCCCGAACCCCTCGATGAGATTCCAGTCTGTAACTCACTCCCGGGTATCTGTTATTCTATATAATTATAAACCACCTCGAACCCCTCGATGAGATTCCAGTCTGTAACTCGCTCCCGGGAAACTGTTATTCTATATATAAAAACCCCGAACCCCTCGATGAGATTCCACTCTGTAACTCACTCCCATTATGTTATTCTATGTATAAACCATCCCAAATCCCTCCATTAGATTCTGTTCTGTAACTCACTCCCGGGTATCTGTTATTCAAAATATAAACCACTCCAACCCCTCAATTAGATTCCAGTCTGCACCTCACTCCCGGGTGTCTGTTATTCTATGTAAAAACCACCCCAACCCCCTCTTTTGGATTCCAGTCTGTAACTCACTCCTGGGTGTCTCTTATTCTATATGTAAACCACCCCATACCCCTCGATTAGATTCCAGTCTGAAACTCACTCCCGGGTGTCTGTTATTCTATATATAAACCACCCCATACCCCTGGATTGGATTCCAGTCTGTAACTCACTCCCGGGTAACTGTTATTCTTATATAAACCTCCCCAAACCCCTCGATTTGATTCCAGTATGTAACTCATTCCCGGGTATCTGTTATTCTATATATAAATCCCCCGAACCCCTCGATGATATTCCAGTCTGTAACTCACTCGCGGGTATCTGTTGTTCTATATATAAACCACCACGAACACCTCAATTAGATTCCAGCCTGAAAATCACTCCCGGGTATCTGTTATCCTATATATAAACCACCACAAAACCTACGATTTGATTCCAGTCTAACTCACTCTTGGTTATCTGTGATTCTATATTTAAAACCCCTAAACCCCTCGATTAGATTCCAGTCTGTAACTCACTCCCGGGAATCAATTATTCTACATATAAACCCCCTGAACACCTCGATTAGATTCCAGTCTGTAACTCACTGCAGGGAATCTGTTATTCTATATATACACTCCCCAAACCCCTCGATTAGATTCCAATCTTTAACATACTCTCGGGTATCTATGATTCTATATATAATCCACCCCGAACCCCTCGATTTGATTCCAGTCTGTAACTCAGTCCCGGGTACTGTTATTCTATGTATAAACACCCCGAAACCCTCGATGAGATTCCAGTCTGTAACTCACTCCCGGGTAACTGTTATTCTATATATAAACCCCCGAACCCCTCGATGAGATTCCACTCTGTAACTCACTCCCTTTGTGTTATTCTATGTATAAACCATTCCAAATCCCTCCATTAGATTCTGTTCTGTAACTCACTCCCGGGTATCTGTTATTCTATGTAAAAACCACCCCAAACCCCTCTTTTAGATTCCAGTCTGTAACTCACTCCCGGGTGTCTCTTATTCTATATATAAACCACCCCAAACCCCTCGATTTGATTCCAGTCTGTAAATCACACCCGGGTAACTGTTATTCTAAGTATAAACCACCCCCCCGACACCCAGGATGAGATTCCAGTCTGTAACTCACTCCCGGGTATCTGTTATTCTATATATAAATCCCCCGAACCCCTCAATGAGATTCCAGTCTGTAACTCACTCCCGGGTATCTGTTATTCTATATATAAACCACCCCGACCCCCTCGATTAGATTCCAGTCTGTAACTCACTCGCAGGTATCTGTTATTCTATATATAAACCACCACGAACACCTCAATTAGATTCCAGCCTGAAAATCACTCCCGGGTATCTGTTTTCCTATATATAAACAACCACAAAACCTACGATTTGATTCCAGTCTAACTCACTCCCGGGAATCAATTGTTCTACATATAAACCCCCTGAACCCCTCGATTAGATTCCAGTCTGTAACTCAATCCCGCGAATCAATTATTCTACATATAAATCCCCTGAACCCCTCGATTAGATTCCAGTCTGTAACACAAGGCTGGGAATCAATTATTCTACATATAAACCACCTGAACCCCTCGATTAGATTCCAGCCTGTAACTCAATCCCGCGAATCAATGATTCTACATATAAACCCCCTGAAGCCCTCGATTAGATTCCAGTCTGTAACTCAATCCCGCTAATCAATTATTCTACATATAAACCCCCTGAACCCCTCGATTAGATTCCAGTCTGTAACACAAGCCCAGGAATCTATTATTCTATATATAAACCCCCTGAACCCCTCGATTAGATTCCAGCCTGGAACTCAATCCAGCGAATCAATTATTCTACATATATACCCCCCGAACCCCTCGATTAGATTCCAGTCTGTAACTCACTTTCGGGTAACTGTTATTCTATAAATAAACCCCCTGAAGTCCTCGATTAGATTCCAGTCTGTAACTCACTCCCGGGTATCTGTTATTCTATATATAAACCACCCCGAACCCCGCGATTAGATTCCAGTCTGTAACTCACTCCAGGGTATTTGTTATTCTGTATATAAACCACCCCGAACCCCTCGATTAGATTCCAGTCTGTAACTCACTCCCGGGTATCTGTTATTCTATATATAAACCACCCCGAACCCCTCGATTAGATTCCAGCAATTCCACATCACAAATTGAGGAAGGGGTCTCCCCCCATTTTAAAGTTGTTTAATAGCTCTCCTAATTTAAAGATGGAGAAGGGATGTCTCACAGGATATTGTTCTTTATACTCAATAAAGTTAACAAATTTATGATCATTTTCAGTTTCCCCCTACACTTTCTCTTTCTCTCACCCTGTCTCGTTCCTTCTCTCCCTCTCCCACCCCATCTCTCTGCCACCCTATATATTTCTCTGTTTCTCAATCTCACCCCATATCTTTACCCTACACTCGCTCCCCTCTCTTCATCTCTCTCTCTCACCTCAACCCTTTTTTATCGCTTGATCTCCTCTCTCTATCTCACTCGCTTACCCAGCTCTCTTTCCCTCTCTCCCTACCTCTCTTCCTCTGAGAATCTAGTCTACAAACACCAGGCAGCCATTTTAGGTTTGTTCACAGTGGCCATTTTATGTCCCCACAGCAATGGGACACTTAGGACAGAGTTGACTCATGTAACATTAGTATTTTAAACGTGACAGAGACACAGGTATGGAGACATAAATTCCACGTGTATTCCCTGGAATATTGAAGGATCCGGGCGTTCACTCCCACACTTTGCTGCTGTGAATTTGACTTCTGAATTTTCTAAAACTAAATCTGGAAGTAAAAACCCCCGGGATGGAATGATTCACATTCTTTCTGCTGCTGCAAAGCCCGTGTCTGTGTCTGTTTCTCAGTATTTATTAACAATTTAAGATAATAGTTTAGAATGCCACAAGTTTGCCATAATGTCTGGAAAGAGGGTTGAAACAGAGGGGCTGAGGTAGCAAAACAAGAGGAGGGGGTGTGAATAGACACAGGATCTGGGGGTCTCCAATGTGTAGACTCTGCCCAGCTCCCAGTCACATCTTTTAGAAAAGGCTGAATTGCGAGAATGAATCCAGGGACATTGAAGCAAGTGACTCACTAACAATGAGAGCATTTTAAACATTCATTCGTTCACTGCAAAGCGCTCAGTCTTTCTGAGGTTCTGAAGGGGTCGGGGGTCTTCACTGTCTTAGTCCCTCTCCAACTTGCTGCCTCTCTCTCTCTGTGTAAATATTGCCCCATTTAAAAAGTGCTGAACAGAGCTGACTGCACCCTGTGGGATCTTGCTGTGCACAAATTCCCTGCAGTGTTTCATACTGTGCCACAACCAGTTAATTTATTAAAAATGTGCTGATTGGACTCATTTCCTGTCCCTCAGGAGCCCTTTACCAAGTCCTAACTGTGAGAGTGTGTAAAAGTTTGTGCTAATTCCTGAATAATGCTGGTGTTTTAGGCAGGGCGATGAATTGGGAGGTGGAACAGTCATTTGAATTCAGTCTCTCTAGGATGTGTCCCTACGTTACAACAGAGAGAGAGGGGGGAGATTGAGGGGAACAGGAAAAGACAGTGAAACAGAGGCAGGGGTTGGGGGTGAGGAAGAGACACAGGGTCTGGGGGGGGTTAGGGGAGGGTCTCCAGTGTGCAGTCAGTGCCCAACTCCCAGTCTCTGCAGAAAAGCCTCAGTCACACCCTCCCGGGGACGCCTGGTTTGTAAAAATCGATGCTGGGACGAAGATTTCAAAAAGTCTCCCCCAGGAAGCAGCAGCTTGTTCCCGGTTTGAAGAGAAGGAGTTTAGGCCTTTCTGGGGATGTGTCCGGACTCAGAGCACACATGGTGCCCGGGGTGGGGGGGAGAGGGGGAAGAGGGAGGGTTACAGCAGGCATGAGGATGGGGAAGGAAATGTGTCTCCCTGTTCCCATCCTGATAGCATTACATTGCTGTCTGTGGGATCGCCATGTGCAGAAACGGCCTGCAGCTTTTCCTGAACAGCAACAGGGAACACACGACGTTTCTGGGGGAGGGGGTGAAATTTCCCTGTCTCTGTCACTCCAGCTTTCTCTCTCCCTCTCTCTTCCCAGACAGGACCCCTTGCTGCTGCTGTCCATTGAATGTTAATAACAGGACAGGACCGCTGTTTCTTGGGGAAAGTATAGAGGGTGCTTTACTCTGTATCTAACCCTGTCCTGTTCCTGTCCTTGGAGTGTTTGATGGGGACAGTGTAGAGGGAGCTTTACTCTGTATCTAACCCCGTGCTGTACCTGTCCTGGGAGTATTTGATGGAGGCAGTGTAGAGGGAGCTTTACTCTCTGTGTAACCCAGTGCTTTACCTGTCCTGGGAGTGTTTGATGGGTACAGAATAGAGGGAGCTTTACTCTGTATCTACAAGTGCTGTACTTGCCCTGGGAGTGTTTGATGGGGACAGTGCAGAGGGAGCTTTATTCTGTATCAAACCACGTGCTGTACCGGCCCTTGGAGTGTTTGATGGGCACAGTGTAGAGGAAACTTTACTCTGTATCTAATTCCGTGCTTTACCTGCCCTGGTAGTGTTTGATGGATACGGTGTATGGGGAGATTTACTCTGTATCTAACCCCGTTCTGGACCTGTCCTGGGAGTGTTTGATGGGGACAAGATAGACGGAGCTTTACTCTGTATCTAACCCTGTCCTGTTCCTGGCCTAGGAGTGTTTGATGGGGACAGTGTAGAGGAAGCTTTACTCTGTATCTAACCCCGTGCTGTACGTGTCCTGTGAGTGTTTGATGGGGACAGTTTAGAGGGAGCTTTACTCTTTATATAACCCTGTCCTGTACCTCCCCTGGGAGTGTTTGATGGGGACAGTATAGCAGGAGCTTTACTCTGTATCTAACCCCGTGCTGTACCTGTCCTGGGACTGTATGATGGGCACAGTGTAGAGGGAGCTTTATTCTGTATCTAACCCAGTGCTTTACCTGTCCTGGGTGTGTTTGATGGGATCAGTGTAGAGGAAGATTTACTCTGTATCTAACCCTGTGCTGTACTTGCCCTGGGACTGTTTGATGGGGACAGTGCAGAGGGAGCTTTATTCTGTATCTAACCCCGTGCTGTACCTGCCCTGTGTGTGTTTGATGGGGACATTGTAGAGGGAGCTTTACTCTGTATTTAACCCCGTGCTGTACCTGTCCTGGGAGTTTTTGATGGGGACAGTATCGAGGGAGCTTTACTCAGTATCTAACCCCGTGCAATACCTGTCCTGGGAGTGTTTGATGGGGACAGTATCGAGGGAGCTTTACTCTGTATCTAACCCAGTGCTTTACATGCCCTGGGAGTGTTTGATGGGCACAGTGTAGTGGGAGCTTTACTCTGTATCTAACCCTGTCCTGTTCCTGTCCTGGGAGTGTTTGATGGGTCAGTGTAGTGGGAGATTTACTCTGTATCTAACCCAGTGCTTTACCTGTCCTGGGAGTGTTTGATGGGGTCAGTGTAGCGGAAGATTTACTCTGTATCTAACCCCGTGCTGTACGTGCCCTGCGAGTGTTTGATGGGGACTGTAAAGAGGGAGCATTATTCTTTATCTCAACCCGTGCTGTATCTGCCCTGGGAGTGTTTGATGGGCACAGTGTAGAGAGAGCTTCACTCTGTATCTAACCCTGTGCTGTAGCGGTACTGGGAGTGTTTGATGGAGACATTGTAGAGGGAGCTTTACTCTGTATCTTACCCATTGCTTTACCTGCCCTGGGAGTGTTTGATGGGAAAAGTGTAGGGGTTGCTTTGCTCTGTATCTCAACCCGTGCTGTTCCTGTCCTGGGAGTGTTTGATGGGGACAGTATTGATGGAGCTTTACTCTGTATCTAACCCTGTCCTGTTCCTGTACTGGGAGTGTTTGATGGGGACAGTGTAGAGGGAGCTTTACTCTGTATCTAACCCCGTGCTGTACCTGTCCTGGGAGTGTTTGATGGCGACAGTGTAGATGGAGCTTTACTCCTTATCTAACTCTGTGCTGTACCTGTCCTGGGAGTGTTTGATGGGGACAGTATAGAGGGAGCTTTACTCTGTATCTAACCCCGTGCTGTGATTGCCCTGGGAGTGTTTGATGGGGATAGTGCAGAGCGAGCTTCATTCTGTATCTAACCCCTTGTTGTACCTGCCCTGGGTGTGTTTGATGGACACAGTGAAGAGGGAGCTTTACACTGTATCTAACCCTGTCCTGTTCCTGTCCTGGGAGTGTTTGATGGGGACAGTGTAGAGGGAGCTTTACACTGTATCTAACCCCGTGCTGTAACAGGCCTGGGAGTGTTTGATGGCGACAGTATCGAGCGAGCTTTACTCTGTATCGAATCCCGTGCTGTACCTTGTCTGGGAGCGTTTGATGGTGACATTATCGAGGGAGATTTAATCTGTATCTAGCCCCGTGCTGTACCTGCCCTGGGAGTGTTTGATGGGGACATTGTAGAGGGAGCTTTACTCTATATCTAACCCCGTGCTGTAACTGTCCTGGGAGTGTTTGATGTAGACAGTGTCGAGAGAACTTTACTCTGGATCTAACGCAGTGCTTTACCTGCCCTGGGATTGTTTGATGGGGAAAGTGTAGCGGTAGCTTTTACTCTGTATCTAAACCTGTCCTGTTCCTGTCCTGGGAGTGTTTTATGGGGACAGTGTAGAGGGAGCTTTACTCTGTATCTAACCCCGTGCTGTAACTGTCCTGGGAGTGTTTGATGGGACAGTGCAGTGGGAGCTTTACTCTGTATCTAACTCTGTGATGTACCTGTCCTGGTAGTGTTTGATGGGGACAGTATAGCAGGAGCTTTACTCTGTATTTAACCCCGTGCTGTACTTTCCCTTTTGAGTGTTTGATCGGGACAGTGCAGTGGGACCTTTATTCTGTGTCTACCCCCGTGCTGCACCATATCCTGGGAGTGTTTGATGGTGACAGTATCGAGGGAGCTTTATTCTGTATCTAGCCCCGTGCTGTACCTGCCCTAGGAGTGTTTGAGGGGGACAGTGTAGAGGGAGCTTAACTCTGTATCTAACCCCGTGCTGTACCTGTCCTGGGATTGTTTGAAGGGTACAGTATCGAGGGAGCTTTACTCTGTATCTAACCCTGTGCTGTACCTGTCCTGGGAGTGTTTGATGGGCACAGTGTAGAGGGAGCTTTACTCTGTATCTAACCCTGTCCTGTTCCTGTCCTGGGAGTGTTTGATGGGGACAGTTTAGAGGAATCTGTACTCTGTAATTAACGCAGTGCTTTACCTGCACTGGGAGTGTTTGATGGGGAAAGTGTAGAGGTAGCTTTACTCTGTATCTAACCCTGTCCTGTTCCTGTCCAGGGAGTGTTTGATGGGGACAGTGTAGAGGGAGCTTTACTCTGTATCTAACCCTGACCTGTTCCTGTCCAGGGAGTGTTCGGTGGGGACAGTGCAGAGGGAGCTTTACTCTGTATCTAACCCTGTGCTGTACTTGCCCTGGGAGTGTTTGATGGGGACAGTGCAGAGGGAGCTTTATTCTGTTTCTAACCCCGTGCTGTACCTGTCCTGGGAGTGTTTGATGGGGACAGTGTAGAGGGAGCTATACTCTGTATCTAACCCCGTGCTGTACCTGCCCTGGGAGTGTTTGATGGGGACAGTGTAGAGGGAGCTTTACTCTGTATCTAACCCTGTGCTGTAACTGTCCTGGGCGTGTTTGATGGGGACGGTATAGACGGAGCTTTACTCCATATCTTAAGCAGTGCTTTACCTGCCCTGGGAGTGTTTGACGGGGAAAATGTAGCGGTAGCTTTACTCTGTATCTAACCCTGTCCTGTTCCTGTCCTGGGAGTGTTTGATGGGGACATTATAGAGGGAGCTTTGCTCTGTATCTAACCTCGTCCTGTTCCTGTCCTGGGAGTGTTTGATGGGGACAGTGTAGAGGGAGCTTTACTGTGTATCTAACCCCTTGCTGTACCTGTCCTGGGAGTGTTTGATGGGGACAGTATAGAGGGAGCTTTACTCTGTATCTAACCCTTTTCTTTCCTGTCCAGGGAGTGTTTGATGGGGAAAGTGTAGAGGAAGCTTTACTCTGTATCTAACCCTGTGCTGTACCTGTCCTGGGAGTGTTTGATCGGGACACTATAGAGGGAGTTTTACTCTGTGTCTAATCCCGTGCTGTGCCTGTCGTGAGAGCGTTTAATGGTGACAGTATCGAGGGGTCTTTACTCTGTATCTAGCCCCTGCTGCATCATCTCTGAGAGTGTTTGTTGGCAACATTCTCGCCCAAAACAAAAACAATCCACCAATCAGGCCTAATAAATTGAACATCAGTTTACTTGTTTGATTCTCCCTGGTCTGTTCTGATTCTCTGACAGATTCCTCGTGTTTACCCTCCACATGAGCAGTCATCCTAATCCCGTCTACCTGTCTTGCTCCCAACGCGGCATCCGACTACAATAAGGCCAGTGATACAGGAGCGTCTCAGTGAGTGAGACAGGTGAATCTTGAACCTGACCTGGGTGTATGTGAGTGACCCGGGTTAATCCGACACTCCAGGGGCAGTTTAGACAGTTCGAGTGCATCACAGCTTTGCCAGAATGAGACCTGGTTTCCAAGGGTTAAATTGCAAAGTGAGATTGCACAAAGTGTTTGATTGTGACAGTATCGAGGGAGCTTTACTCTGTATCTAACCCTGTGCTGTACCTGTCCTGGGAGTGTTTGATGGGGACGGTGTAGAGGGAGCTTTACTCTGTATCTAAACCCGGGCTGTACCTCCCCTGGGAGTGTTTGATGGGGACGGTGTAGATGGAGATTTACTCTATATCTAACCCTGTCCTGTACCTGCCCTGTGAGTGCATGATGGGGACAGTGTAGAGGGAGCTTTACTCTGTATCTAACCCTGTGCTGCACCAGTCCTGGGAGTGTTTGATGGGGACAGCCTAGAGGGAGCTTTACTCTGTATCTAACCCCGTGCTGTACCAGTCCTGGGAGTGTTTGATGGTGAGAGTATAGAGGGAGGTTTACACTGTATCTAAGCCTGTGCTGTACCTGTCCTGGGAGTGTTTGATGGAGACAGTGTAGAGGGTCCTTTATTCTTTATCTAAGCCCGTGCTGTACCTGCCCTGGGAGTGTTTGATTGGCACAGTGTAGAGGGAGCTTTACTCTGCATCGAACCCATTGCTTTACCTGCCCTCGGTGTGTTTGATGGGGAAAGTGTAGAGGTAGCTTTACTCTGTATCTAACTGTGTCCTGTTGCTGCCCTGGGAGTGTTTGATGGGGACGGTGTAGAAGGAGATTTACTCTTTATCTAACACCGTGCTGTAGCTGTCCTGGGAGTGTTTGATGGGGGCAGTGTAGAGGAAGCTTTACTCTGTATCTAACCCCGTAATGTACCTGCCCTGGGACTGTTTGTTTGGGATGGTGTAGTGGGTGCTTTACTCTGTATCTAAACCCTTGCTGTACCTGTCCTGGGAGTGTTTGATGGGGACTGTTTGGATGGAGCTTTACTCCGTATGTAACCCTGTCCTGTACCTGCCCTGGGAGTGCTTGATGTGGACAGTGTAGAGGGAGCTTTACTCGGTATCTAACCCCGTGCTGTACCTGTCCTGGGAGTGTTTGATGGGGACAGTGTAGAGGGATCTTTACTCTGTATCTAATCCAGTGCTTTACCTGTCCTGGGAGTGTTTGATGCGGACAGTGCAGAGGGAGCTTTATTCTGAATCTAACCCCGTGCTGTTCCTGTCCTGGGAGTGTTTGATGGGGACAGCATAGAGGGAAATTTACTCTGTATGTAACCTCGTGCATGCTGTACCTGCCATGGGATTTTATGTTGGGCACAGTGTAGGGGGACCTTTACTCTGTATCTAACCCTGAGCTGTACCATTCATGGGAGTGTTTGATGGAGACAGGTGTAGAGGGAGTTTACTCTGCATCTAACCCCGTGCTGTACCTGCCCTGGGAGTGTTTGATGGGGAGAGTATAGAGGGAGGTTTACACTGTATCTAACCCTGTGCTGTACTGGACATGGGAATGTTTGATGGGGAAAGTGTAGAGGGAGCTTTACTCTGTATTTAACCCCGTGCTGTACCAGTCCTGTGAGTGTTTGATGGGGAGAGTATAGAAGGAGGTTTACTCTGTATATAACCCTGTCCTGTTCCTGTCCAGGGAGTGTTTGATTGGAACAGTGCAGAGGGAGCTTTACTCTGTGTCTAACTCTGTGCTGTACCTTTCATGGGAGTGTTTGATGGATCAGTATAGAGGGAGCTTTACTCTATATCTAACCCCGTGCTGTACCTGTCCTGGGAGTGTTTGATGGGTACAGTATCGAGGGAGCTTTACTCTGTATCTAACCCCGTGCTAACCTGTCTTGGGAGTGCTTGATGGGAACAGTACCGAGGGAGCTTTATCCGTATCTAACCCCGTGCTGTTCTGTCCTGAGAGTTTCTGATGGGGACAGTATAGAGGGAGCTTTACTCTGTATCTAACCCCGTGCTGTACCTTTCCTGGGAGTGCTTGATGGGGACAGTATCGAGGGAGCTTTATCCGTATCTAACCCCGTGCTGTACCTGTCCAGGGAGTGTTTGATGGGGACAGTATAGAGGGAGCTTTACTCTGTATCTAACCCCTTGCTGTACATGTCCTGGGAGTGTTTGATGGGGACAGTATCGAGGGAGCTTAACTCTGTATCTAACCCAGTGCTTTACCTGCCCTGGGAGTGTTTGATGGGGACAGTGTAGAGGGAGATTTATTCTGTATCTAACCCCGTGCTGTACGTGTCCTGTGAGTGTTTGATGGGGTCAGAGTAGAGGAAGATTTACTCTGTATCTAACCATGTGCTGTACAAGTCCTGGGAGTGTTTGATGGGGAAAGTGTAGAGTTAGCTTTACTCTCGATCTAAACCTGTCCTGTTCCTGTCCTGGGAATGTATGATGGGGACAGTATAGACGGAGCTTTAATCTGTTTCTAACTCTGTGCTGTACCTGTCCTGGGAGTGTTTGATGGGGACTGTGCAGAGGGAGCTTTATTCTGTATCTTAACCCGTGCTGTACCAGCCCTGGGAGTGTTTGATGGGCACAGTGTAGAGAGAGCATCACTCTCTATCTAATCCCGTGCTGTACCTTGTCTGGGAGCGTTTGATGGTGACATTATCGAGGGAGATTTAATCTGTATCTAGCCCCGTGCTGTACCTGTCCTGGGAGTGTTTGATGGGGACAGTATCGAGGGAGCTTTACTCTGTACCTAGCCCCTGCTGCTTCCTTTCTGGGACTGTTTGTTGGCAACATTCTCGCCCAAAACAATAACAATCCACAAATCAGGCCTAATAAATTGAACATCAGTTTCCTTGTTTGATTCTCCCTGGTCTGTTCTGATTCTCTGATAGATTCCTCGTGTTTACCCTCCACATGAGCAGTCTTCCTAATCCCGTCTACCTGTCCTGCTCCCAACGCGGCATCCAACTACAATAAGGCCAGTGATACAGGAGCGTCTCAGTGAGTGAGACAGGTGAGTCTTGAACCTGACCTGGGTATATGTGAGTGACCCGGGTTAAGCCGACACTCCAGGGACAGTTTAGACAGTTCGAGTGCATCACAGCTTTGCCAGAATGAGACCTGGATTCCAAGGGTTAAAGTGCAAAGTGAGATTGCACAAACTCGGGTTGTATTCCCTGAAATTTAGTAGCATCAGGGGTGACTTGATCAAATTGTCAAATCCTGAGAGGAATGGAGGGGGGAGATTAGGGGAATGTATGAGCTCTTGTCCTGAGTAACAATCTTTGTGAGGCATCTTATCGAATCCCTTTTGAACAGACAAGTATCCACCTGTCACTATAGGTTATCTGTATGTTGCAAAGTTATTCTGATAATTTTCATCCCACAGAGTCAAAATTTCTGCGATTCTGTGTCTGAGTCAGAACTTCAAATAGCTCAGATTCACTGTTTAAAATAAGCAGTCACTTTTCTGTGGTGGTTTTTGCGATTGAGAATGGATCTCAGAATCTGTCAGTGGAAGGGAGTTTCTACAGAGATAGGAAATGGGATTGATGAATAAAGGTGCAGGATTTTGTTCACTGCATAAGATTGTGTCTGTTGCAGTTTCCCAGGAGTTTACATTTTCATGGGAAAGGGATGATTATCCAATGTCAACAATTCAATTTCTTCAGACAAGTGAAAACGCAAGAGAAAGAGGGAATATACCAACACTGGAACAAACAGGCAACTGTATGAGGAAGGTTTCAATTCTCTGCATGTTTTAATGTGAATTCCTGAGCTAAAGATTGAACTAAACAGGAGTTTAAATCTCACACTTGGACAATTTGAGTCCTGTTAGCCAAAAATTAAAAATAAAAACCTACAACTAAAAATTTCTTGGGTTAGAGCAGAGGTAATTTGACTCTGTATCGAACCCCATACTATATTTGGGTTGGGAGTGTTTGATGAACAGTGTAGCCAAAGCTTTAGTTTGAAACAATTTTCTGCAAACGGTAATTGACGCAAAGTCTCTTGTTCATGTTTCAATTTGAGGCTGATAGATTTTTGTTAGGCAAAGGTGTAAAGAGATATGGAGGAAGATCAGAGATCAGCCAGGATCTCATTGAATGTCGGAAACAGGGTGCGGGGAGAAATGGAATCTTCCTCTTCCAATGTACTATGATAAATATCCTTCCTTCAATCTCTGTCTCTTGATCTCCCTCTCGATGTGAGTCTCTCTCTTCTCACTCGCTCGGTCTCTCTCTCTCTCTCTCTTCCTCTCTCTCAGAATCTAAATAAATGACACAAACAGCAGTCAGCCTTTTAGGTTTGTTCACAGAGGCCATATTATGTCCCCAAAGCACTGGGACATTTCTGACAGAGTTGACGCCACAGGAATGTGACATTGGCACTATATATAAACCCACCAAACACCTCTATTAGATTCCAGTCTGTAACTCACTCCCAGGTGTCTGTTATTTTATATATAAACTACCCCGCACCCCTCGATTAGATTCCAGTCTGTAACTCACTCCCGGGTATGTTATTCTGTATATAAATCCCCAAAATCCCTCGATTAGATTCCATGGATAAACGATATGACAGGACAATGTTGTTTATACCCAGGCATGTTGAAAAATATTTGGAGCTTTACCCTTTTCTCCAGCTGATGAACTTTTAATTTGAACACTGTGTTTATTTTGAAATCTAATTCAAAGGAGAATGAGGCTTTTTAACCTCATAACTCTACTGTTGAGGGAGCTGTACTCTGTATCAAACCCCATGCTGTACCTGTTCTGGGAGTGTTTGATGGGGACAATTTAAGAACAACTTTAATTCCTATCTAACCCCGCGCTGTCCAATAACGGATGCAGATTCAGATAAATCAGATGTTTCGTTTCTGTGCCACTTTCTGTATCTTGAAGCTTCTATTTGGAGCTGGAAATCTGTCAGTTGATGAATGTTGTCTTGAAAATTTCACCCTGAATAGTGTGAGCCTTAGTATTGTGGAAACGTGTGAAGAAAGTGTTTGCATTCACACATTCCTACATTGTGAAATGTAAGTTAATTGTGAAACAATAGGATGTAGGGCCAGGTAGTCTGAATGGACAACAGGATTCGGTTGATTAAAGAGTGAATGTTAATGATGTCCTTTGAAGAAGCCGTTTACTGTAAATGTCCCGAGACAATGAAATGCTTCAAAGCAAATATCCTGGTTGACAGAAATGGTTCCCCAATGTCTGAAACACTTTCCCAAGTCTGCAGAGACATGAAGGGGGCAGAGATATTGTATGATACAGATCATGAGATACCAGGGAACCACAGAATTGAAGTTGTGGGGCCCTCTCCTGTTTGAGAATGTCAGTTTTGATGTTTAACTCTGTGAAACTTGGCTAATGATTCAGAAAGCAGAAAGTTCCAATCCAATCTGTAACCTGCACTTCAAATTCCAAAGAGATATGTACACCTTAAGTGAATGAGTGAAATAGTGAAAGATGGATTTCATTGTAGGCAAATGTGTGGCTGCCCACTTTAAAAAGGAAGAAACAGGTTACATTATAAATGGTGAAAAGCTGCAAACAGTGAGGGTCCAAAGAGTCCCTATCCATTTGTGTCAAGACTAAGAAAACATCAAACAGTTCCAATGAGAAATTAAATTTGATATTTGGGATAAAGCTGGTTAAAAACTCACACTACCCATTCCATGAATCAGCCTCTGTAACCTGCACTTCAGCACATCACAAGAAAAATGATATTTTAAACTGTTCTTGATTCCAGCCTGTAACTCAAACCCGTGTATTTATTATTCTATATATAAACCCCCTGATCCCCTCTATTAGATTCCAGTCTGTAACTCACTCCCGGGTATCTATGATTCTATATATAAACCCCCTGAACCCCTCGATTAGATTCCAGTCTGTAACTCAATCCCGGGTATCGATAATTCTATATATAAACCCCCTGAATCCCTCAATTAGATTCCAGTCTGTAACTCACTCCCCGGTATCTGTTATTCTATATATAGACCACCCCAAACCCCTCGATTTGATTCCAGTCTGTAACTCATTCCCGTCTAACTGTTATTCTGTATATAAATGTCCCAAACCCCTCGACTAGATTTCAGTCTGTTACTCATTCCCGGGCTTCTGTTATTCTATATATATTATATTCATATCATTTATATATAAACCCCCCGAACCCCTCGATTTGATTCCAGTCTGTAAATCACTCTCGGGTATCTGTTATTCTATATATAAATCCCCCAAAACCCTCGATTAGATTCCAGTCTGTAACTCAATCCCGGGTATCTGTTATTCTATATATAAACCCCCTGAACCCCTCGATTAGATTCCGGTCTGTAACTCAATCCCGCGTGGCTATTATTCTATATATAAACCCCCTGAACCCTTCGATCAGATTCCAGCCTGTAACTCACTCCCGGGTATCTATGATTCTATATATAAATCCCCTGAACCCCTCGATTAGATTCCAGTCTGTAACTCACTCCCGGGTATCTATTATTCTATATATAAACCCCCTGCACCCCTCAATTAGATTCCAGTCTGTAACTCAATCCCGGGTATCTATTATTTTATATATAAACCCTTCAATCCCCTCGCTGAGATTCCGTTATGTAACTCACTCCCGGATATCTTTTATTCGATATATATTATATCTACATGATTAATATATAAACCACCCCGATCCCCTCGATTAAATTGCAGCCTGTAACTCACTCCCGGGCATCTGTTATTCTATATATAAACCACCCCAAACCCCTCCATTAGATTCCAGTCTGTAACTCTCTCCCGGGTATCTGTTATTCTATATATAAACCACCAAGAACACCTCGATCAGATTCCAGTCTGTAACACTCTGCCGGGCGTCTGTTATTCTATATATAAACCACCCCAAACCCCTCCGTTAGATTCCAGTCTGTAACTCTCTCCCGGGTATCTGTTATTCTATATATAAACCACCAAGAACACCTCGATTAGATTCCAGTCTGTAACACACTGCCGTGTATCTGTTATTCTATATATAAACCACCCCGAACCCCTCGATTAGATTCCAGTCTGTAACTCACTCCCGGGTATCTGTTATTCTATATATAGACCACCCCAAACCCCTCGATTAGATTCCTGTCTGTAACTCACTCCCGGGTATCTGTTATTCTATATATAGACCGCCCCAAACCCCTCGATTTGATTCCAGTCTGTAACTCATTCCCGTGTAACTGTTATTCTGTATATAAATGTCCCAAATCCCTCGACAAGATTTCAGTCTGTTATCATACCCGGGGTTCTGTTATTCTATATATATTATATTCATATGATTTATATATAAACCCCCCGAACCCCTCGATTTGATTCCAGTATGTAACTCACTCTCGGGTATCTATTAATCTATATATAAATCCCCCAAACCCCTCGATTTGATTCCAGTCTGTATCTCACACTCGGGTATCTGATTCTAAATATAAACCCACCAAACCCCTCGATTTGATTCCAGTCTGTAACTCACTCCCGCGTATCAGTTATTCTACATGTAAACCCCCCAAACCCCTTGATTAGGTTCCAGTCTGTAACTCACTCTCGGGTATCTGTGATTCTATATATAAATCCCCGAAACTCTCGATTAGATTCCAGTCTATAACTCACTCTCAGGTATCTGATTTTCTATATTTAATCCATTCCAAAAATCCTCCATTAGATTCGAATCTGTAACTCATTCCCGGTATCTGTTAGCCTATATATATATATATATATATATATATACCCTCCAAACTCAACAATTCGATTCCAGTCTGTAACTCCATCGCGGGTATCTGTTATTCTATATATAATCCACCTCGAACCCCTCGGTTAGATTCCAGCTTGTAACTCACTCCCAGGTATCTGTTATTATATATATGAACCACCCCTAACCCCTCGATTAGATTCCAGTCTGTAACTCACTCCTGGGTATCTGTTATTCTATAAATAAACCCCCTGAAGTCCTCGATTAGATTCCAGCTTGTAACTCACTCCCGGGTATCTGTTATTATATATATAAACCACCCCGAACCCCTCGATTAGATTCCAGTCTGTAACACAATCCCGGGTAACTGTTATTCTATATATATAATCCACCCCGAACCCCTCGATTAGATTCCAGTCTGTAACTCACTCCCGGGTATCTGTTATTCTATATATAAACCACCCCGAACCCCTCGATTATATTCCAGTCTGTAACTCACTCCCGGGTGTCTGTTATTCTATATATAAGCCACCCCGAACCCTTCGATTAGATTCCAGTCTGTAAATCACTCCCGGTTATCTGTTATTCTATATATAATCCACCCCGAACCCCTCTATTAGATTCCAGTCTGTAACTCACTCCCGGGTATTTTTTATTCTGTATTTAAACCACCCCGAACCCCTCGATTAGATTCCAGTCTGTAACTCACTCCCGGTATGTTATTCTATATATAACCACCCCAAACCCCTCGATTAGATTCCAGCACTTCCACATCACAAGTTGAGGAAGGGGTCTCCCCCCATTTTAAAGTTGGTTAAAGGCTCTCCCTCTATTTTAAAGAAGGAGAAGGGATGTCTCACAAGATATTGTTCTTTACCCTCAATAATGTTAACACATTTTTGAACATTTTCAGTTTCCCCCTACACTTTCTCTTTCTCTCACCCTGTCTCGTTCCTTCTCTCCCTCTCCCACCCCATCTCTCTGCCACCCTATATATTTCTCTGTTTCTCTCTCTCACCCCATATCTTTACCCTACACTCGCTCCTCTCTCTTCATCTCTCTCACTCAACTCATCCCTTTTTTATCGCTTGATCTCCTCTCTCTATCTCACTCGCTTACCCAGCTCTCTTTCCCTCTCTCCCTGCCTCTCTTCCTCTGAGAATCTAGACTACAAACACCAGGCAGCCATTTTAGGTTTGTTCACAGTGGCCATTTTATGTCCCCACAGCAATGGGACATTTAGGACAGAGTTGACTCATGTAACATTAATATTTTAAACGTGACAGAGACACAGGTATGGAGACATAAATTCCACGTGTATTCCCTGGAATAGTGGAGGATCCGGGCGTTCAGTCCCACACTTTGCTGCTGTGAAATTGAATTCTGAATTTTCAAAAACTGAATCTGGAAGTAAACACCCCCGGGATGGAATGATTCACATTCTTTCTGCTGCTGCAAAGCCCGTGTCTGTGTCTGTTTCTCAGTATTTATTAACAATTTAAGATAATAGGATAGAATGCCACTAGTTTGCCATAATTCAACTCAGTCAGAAATGTCCCAATGTTATGACCGATATCAATCTTTCATCGTCTGCCTGTTCATCCCCTCTCACTCTGTGTCTCTCTCTTTAACATTCCCTCATTCCGCATCTGCTCTCTCTCTCTCTCTCTCCCTCTCTCAGATTCTGTAAGAAAAATCCCCAAACTCCAGGCGTCCATTTTAGGTTTGTTCACAGTGGCCATTTTATGTTCCCACAGCACTGGGACATTTATGACAGAGTTGACTCCTCACGAATGGTAAATTAGTCCTTTCAACGTGACAGAGACACAGATATCTCCCTCCATTTTAAAGATGGAGAAATTCTGTTTATCACTCAATAGGCCCTGTCTTTACTTGGTATCTAACCCTGTGCTGCCCCTTCCCTGGGCCTGTTTGATGGGACAGAGCAGAGGGAATGTTACTCTCTATCGAACCCCATACTGTAGTTGGTTTGGGTGTGTTTGTTGAACAGTGTGGATGAAGCTTTACACTGGAATATAGGTGAGGGGGTGATTTGATGCAATATTTCAGGATAATAATGCAAGTAGAGGTTGGAAAAAGAGTAACTATTCCCGCCGGTTTGGGGAGTCTGGGCCTTGGGGTCATGGTTTTTCAACTATGTTTAGAATTTTAGAATTTCAGGAGGGAAACTAAGAAACATTTTAAAACACCAAGTGTGGTATTAGTTTGGATCTCTCTCACATGAACGGAAATTGATGCTGAGCCACTATTCCATGTTTAAAACTGAGGCTGATAGATTTCTGTTAGCTAACACGCTGCAGAGATATGAGACCAAGGGGTTCAATCACAGATCAGCCAGGATCTCATTGAATGTCAGAACAGGGTTGGAGGGTTAAATGGCCTCTTGCTCTTTCCATGTGCTATGACCAATATCCTTTATTCACTGTCTGGCTCTCAGTCACCCACTTGGTCTGAGAGTCTCTATTTCTCATTCACTCGATCTGTGTCTTCTCTCCCTGTCTCTCTTCCTCTGAGAATCTAGTCTACAAACACCAGGCAGCCATTTTAGGTTTGTTCACAGTGGCCATTTTATGTCCCCACAGGAATGGGACACTTAGGACAGAGTTGACCCCTCTCTCATGTAACATTAATATTTTAAACGTGACAGAGACACAGGTATGGAGACATAAATTCCCTGTGTATTCCCTGGAATATTGAAGGATCTGGGCGTTCAGTCCCACACCTTGCAGCTGTGAATTTGAATTCTGAATTTTCTATTACTGAATCTGGAAGTAAAAACCCCCGGGATGGAATGATTCACATTCATTCTGCTTCTACAAAGCCCGTGTCTGTGTCTGTTTCTCAGTATTTATTAACTGTTTAAGATAAGCCTGTCTCTTTCTCCATCGCTCTCTTTCTCGCCTCGCCTTTCACTGTCACTCTCTCACTACAACACCCTGCCCCTCTCTCTTGCTCGCCCTGTCTCTCTCTCTCTCTTGGCGAGTTTTGTCTCTCTCTCTCTATCTCAATCTGTCTCTCTCTCACCATCTCTCTGCCTCTCTCTCTCTCTCACTCTCTCTCTCACTCTATCAGCCTCCCCCTCTCCCCACCATCCCCAATTTTCCTTTTCATCAAATTTTGGGTGTGAAGCTGAAGGGAAAATATTTTCAGGGTTTCGGGGAAAGGGCGGATGAGTGAGACCAGTTAAACTTTCCTTGCAGAGTGTCGAAAGTAGTTTGATGGGCTGAATGGCCTCTTCGATTAGATTCCAGTCGCTAACTCACTTCCGGATATCTGTTATTCTATATATAAACCCCCTGAACCCCTCGATTTGATTCCAGTCTGTAACTCACTCCCGGGTATCTGTTATTCTATAGATAAACCCCCTGTACCCCTCGATTAGATTCCAGCCTGTAACTCACTCCCGGGTATCTGTTATTCTATATATAATCCACCCCGAACCCCTCGATTAGATTCAGCCTGTAACTCACTCCCGGGCATCTGTTATTCTATATATAAACCACCCCAAACCCCTCGATTAGATTCCAGTCTGTAACTCACTCCCGGGCATCTGTTATTCTGTATATAAACCAACTCGAACCCCTCGATTAGATTCCAGTCTGTAAGTCACTCCCTGGTATTTGTTATTCTGTATATAAACCACCCCGAACCCCTCGATTAGATTCCAGTCTGTAACTCACTCCCGAGTATCTGCTATTCTATATATAAACCAACCCGAACCCCTCGATTAGATTCCAGACTGCAACTCACTCCCGGGTATGTTTTTCTATATATAAACCACCCCGAACCCCTCTATTAGATTCCAGCACTTCCACATCACAAATTGAGGAAGGGGTCCCCCCCATTTTAAAGTTGGTTAAAGGCTCTCCCTCTAATTTAAAGATGGAGAAGGGATGTCTCACAGGATATTGTTCTTTACACAATAATGTTAACAAATTTTTGAACATTTTCAGTTTCCCCCTACACTTTCTCTTTCTCTTACCCTGTCTCGTTCCTTCTCTCCATCTCCCACCCCGTCTCTCTGCCACCCTATACATTTCTCTGTTTCTCTCTCTCTCCCCATATCTTTACCCTACACTCGCTCCCCTCTCTTCATCTCTCTCTCTCACCTCATCCCTTTTTTATCGCTTGATCTCCTCTCTCTATCTCACTCGCTTACACAGCTCTCTTTCCCTCTCTCCCTGCCTCTCTTCCTCTGAGAATCTAGTCTACAAACACCAGGCAGCCATTTTAGGTTTGTTCACAGTGGCCATTTTATGTCCCCACAGCAATGGGACATTTAGGACAGAGTTGACTCATGTAACATTAATATTTTAAACGTGACAGAGACACAGGTATGGAGACATAAATTCCACGTGTATTCCCTGGAATAGTGGATGATCCGGGCGTTCAGTCCCACACTTTGCTGCTGTGAATTTGAATTCTGAATTTTCAAAAACTGAATCTGGAAGTAAAAACCCCCGGGATGGAATGATTCACATTCTTTCTGCTGCTGCAAAGCCCGTGTCTGTGTCTGTTTCTCAGTATTTATTAACAATTTAAGATAATAGGATAGAATGCCACTAGTTTGCCATAATTCAACTCAGTCAGAAATGTCCCAATGTTATGACCGATATCAATCTTTCATCATCTGCCTGTTCATCCCCTCTCACTCTGTGTCTCTCTCTTTAACATTCCCTCATTCTGCATCTGCTCTCTCTCTCTCTCTCTCCCTCTCTCAGATTCTGTAAGAAAAATCCCCAAACTCCAGGCAGCCATTTTAGGTTTGTTCACAGTGGCCATTTTATGTGCCCACAGCACTGGGACATTTATGACAGAGTTGACTCCTCACGAATGGTAAATTAGTCCTTTCAACGTGACAGAGACACAGATATCTCCCTCCATTTTAAAGATGGAGAAACTCTGTTTATCACTCAATAGGCCCTGTCTTTACTTGGTTTCTGACCCTGTGCTGCCCCTTCCCTGGGCCTGTTTGATGGGACAGAGCAGAGGGAATGTTACTCTCTATCGAACCCCATACTGTATTTGGTTTGGGTGTGTTTGTTGAACAGTGTGGATGAAGCTTTACACTGGAATTTAGGTGAGGGGGTGATTTGATGAAATATTTCAGGATAATAATGCAAGTAGAGGTTTGAAAAAGACTAACCATTCCCGCCGGTTTGGGGAGTCTGGGCCTTGGGTTCATGGTTTTTCAACTATGTTTAGAATTTTAGAATTTCAGGAGGGAAACTAAGAAACATTTTAAAACACCAAGTGTGGTATTAGTTTGGATCTCTCTCACATGAATGGAAATTGATGCTGAGCCACTAGTCCATGTTTAAAACTGAGGCTGATAGATTTCTGTTAGCTAACACGCTGCAGAGATATGAGACCAAGGGGTTCAGTCACAGATCAGCCAGGATCTCATTGAATGTCAGAACAGGGTTGGAGGGTTAAATGGCCTCTTGCTCTTTCCATGTGCTATGACCAATATCCTTTATTCACTGTCTGGCTCTCAGTCACCCACTTGGTCTGAGAGTCTCTATTTCTCATTCACTCGATCTGTGTCTTTTCTCCCTGTCTCTCTTCCTCTGAGAATCTAGTCTACAAACACCAGGCAGACATGTTAGGTTTGTTCACAGTGGCCATTTTATGTCCCCACAGGAATGGGACATTTAGGACAGAGTTGACCCCTCTCTCATGTAACATTAATATTTTAAACGTGACAGAGACACAGGTATGGAGACATGAATTCCCTGTGTATTCCCTAGAATATTGAAGGATCTGGGCGTTCAGTCCCACACCTTGCAGCTGTGAATTTGAATTCTGAACTTTCTATTACTGAATCTGGAAGTAAAAACCCCCGGGATGGAATGATTCACATTCATTCTGCTTCTACAAAGCCCGTGTCTGTGTCTGTTTCTCAGTATTTATTAACTGTTTAAGATAAGCCTGTCTCTTTCTCCATCGCTCTCTTTCTCGCCTCGCCTTTCACTGTCTCTCTCTCACTACAACACCCTGCCCCTCTCTCTTGCTCACCCTGTCTCTCTCTCTCTCTCGGCGAGTTTTGTCTCTCTCTCTCTATCTCAATCTGTCTCTCTCTCACCATCTCTCTGCCTCTCTCTCTCTCTCACTCCATCAGCCTCCCCCTCTCCCCACCATCCCCAATTTCCCTTTTCATCAAATTTTGGGTGTGAAGCTGAAGGGAAAATATTTTCAGGGTTTCGGGGAAAGGGCGGATGAGTGAGACCAGTTAAACTTTCCTTGCAGAGTGTCGAAAGTAGTTTGATGGGCTGAATGGCCTCTTCGATTAGATTCCAGTCGGTAACTCACTTCCGGATATCTGTTATTCTATATATAAACCCCCTGAACCCCTCGATTTGATTCCAGTCTGTAACTCACTCCCGGATATCTGTTATTCTATATATAAACCCCCTGAACCCCTCGATTAGATTCCAGCCTGTAACTCACTCCCGGGTATCTGGTATTCTATATATAATCCACCCCGAACCCCTCGATTAGATTCCAGTCTGTAACTCACTCCCGGGCATCTGTTATTCTATATATTAAACACCCCAAACCCCTCGATTAGATTCCAGTCTGTAACTCACTCCCGGGCATCTGTTATTCTATATATAAACCAACTCGAACCCCTCGATTAGATTCCAGTCTGTAAGTCACTCCCTGGTATTTGTTATTCTGTATATAAACCACCCCGAACCCCTCGATTAGATTCCAGTCTGTAACTCACTCCCGAGTATCTGTTATTCTATATATAAACCAACCCGAACCCCTCGATTAGATTCCAGTCTGCAACTCACTCCCGGGTATGTTTTTCTATATATAAACCACCCCGAACCCCTCTATTAGATTCCAGCACTTCCACATCACAAATTGAGGAAGGGGTCCCCCCCATTTTAAAGTTGGTTAAAGGCTCTCCCTCTAATTTAAAGATGGAGAAGGGATGTCTCACAGGATATTGTTCTTTACACAATAATGTTAACAAATTTTTGAACATTTTCAGTTTCCCCCTACACTTTCTCTTTCTCTTACCCTGTCTCGTTCCTTCTCTCCCTCTCCCACCCCATCTCTCTGCCACCCTATATATTTCTCTGTTTCTCTCTCTCACCCCATATCTTTACCCTACACTCGCTCCCCTCTCTTAATCTCTCTCTCTCACCTCATCCCTTTTTTATCGCTTGATCTCCTCTCTCTATCTCACTCGCTTACCCAGCTCTCTTTCCCTCTCTCCCTGTCTCTCTTCCTCTGAGAATCTAGACTACAAACACCAGGCAGCCATTTTAGGTTTGTTCACAGTGGCCATTTGATGTCCCCACAGCAATGGGACACTTAGGACAGAGTTGACTCATGTAACATTAATATTTTAAACGTGACAGAGACACAGGTATGGAGACATAAATTCCACGTGTATTCCCTGGAATATTGAAGGATCCGGGCGTTCACTCCCACACTTTGCTGCTGTGAATTTGAATTCTGAATTTTCTAAAACTGAATCTGGAAGTAAAAACCCCCGGGATGGAATGATTCACATTCTTTCTGCTGCTGCAAAGCCCGTGTCTGTGTCTGTTTCTCAGTATTTATTAACAATTTAAGATAATAGGATAGAATGCCACTAGTTTGCCATAATTCAACTCAGTCAGAAATGTCCCAATGTTATGACCGATATCAATCTTTCATCGTCTGCCTGTTCATCCCCTCTCACTCTGTGTCTCTCTCTTTAACATTCCCTCATTCCGCATCTGCTCTCTCTCTCTCTCTCTCTCTCCCTCTCTCAGATTCTGTAAGAAAAATCCCCAAACTCCAGGCGTCCATTTTAGGTTTGTTCACAGTGGCCATTTTATGTGCCCACAGCACTGGGACATTTATGACAGAGTTGACTCCTCACAATTGGTAAATTAGTCCTTTCAACGTGACAGAGACACAGATATCTCCCTCCATTTTAAAGATGGAGAAATTCTGTTTATCACTCAATAGGCCCTATCTTTACTTGGTATCTAACCCTGTGCTGCCCCTTCCCTGGGCCTGTTTGATGGGACAGAGCAGAGGGAATGTTACTCTCTCTCGAACCCCATACTGTAGTTGGTTTGGGTGTGTTTGTTGAACAGTGTGGATGAAGCTTTACACTGGAATTTAGGTGAGGGGGTGATTTGATGCAATATTTCAGGATAATAATGCAAGTGGAGGTTTGAAAAAGAGTAACTATTCCCGCTGGTTTGGGGAGTCTGGGCCTTGAGGCCATGGTTTTTCAACTATGTTTAGAATTTTAGAATTTCAGGAGAGAATCTAAGAAACACTTTAAAACGCCAAGTGTGGTATTAGTTTGGATCTCTCTCACATGAACAGAAATTGATGCTGAGCCACTAGTCCATGTTTAAAACTGAGGCTGATAGATTTCTGTTAGCTAACACGCTGCAGAGATATGAGACCAAGGGGTTCAGTCACAGATCAGCCAGGATCTCATTGAATGTCAGAACAGGGTTGGAGGGTTAAATGGCCTCTTGCTCTTTCCATGTGCTATGACCAATATCCTTTATTCACTGTCTGGCTCTCAGTCACCCACTTGGTCTGAGAGTCTCTATTTCTCATTCACTCGATCAGTGTCTTCTCTCCCTGTCTCTCTTCCTCTGAGAATCTAGTCTACAAACACCAGGCAGACATGTTAGGTTTGTTCCCAGTGGCCATTTTATGTCCCCACAGGAATGGGACATTTAGGACAGATTTGGCTCCTCACGAATGGAAAATTAGTACTTTCAACGTGACAGAGACACAGATATCTCCGTCCATTTTAAAGACGGAAAAGGGAACTCCCTCCGTTTTAACGGTGGAGAAGTTATCTGCCTCCATTTTAAATATTGAGAATGGTTCTCGCCCCATTTCGTCAGGTCTCTCTCTCCCTACCGCTTTTTCCTTCCCTCGACTCGTCTCTCTGATACTCTCTCTCATCCCTTCGCTATTTCGGACACTCACTTCCCTCTCTCTGCCTCTCCCTCACCCCACCCATTTTTCTTTCATTCAATCGCCTCTCTCTATCTCTCTCTCTTGCCCTCTCTCTCTTTCTCCCTCAGCCCATCTCATTGTCGCTATCTCCCTCTCTCTCGCCCCATCTCTCTCCCCTTCACCCTCTCTGTCTTTCATTTTATCTCTCTGTCATTCTCTGACCCTCTCTCTCTCGCCCTCTCTCTCTTTCTTTCTCACCCCATCTCACTCTCACTATTTCCCGCTCTCTCTCTCTCTCGCGCTCTCTCTCTTTCTTTCTCACCCCATCTCACTCACTATTTCCCTCACTCTCTCTCTCTCATCCTATCTCTCTTTCTTTCTCACCCCATCTCACTCTCACTATTTCCCTCTCTCTCTCTCTCTCTCTCGCGCTCTCTCTCTTTCTTTCTCACCCCATCTCACTGTAACTATTTCCCTCTCTCTCTCACCCCATCTCTCTGCCCTTCACCCTCTCTCTCTCACCCCATCTCACTCTCACTAATTCCATCTCTCTCTCTCTCTCGCGCTCTCTCTCTTTCTTTCTCATCCCATCTCACTGTAACTATTTCCCTCTCTCTCTCACCCCATCTCTCTGCCCTTCACCCTCTCTCTCTGTCTCTCATTCTATCTCTGTCATTCTCTGACCCTCTCTCTATCGCCCCGTCTCTATCCCTATCACCACCTCTCTCTGTCGCTCTCTCTCCCTCGCTCTGCCACTGACTCTCTGTCACATTCGTTGTCTCCCACGCCTGTCTCTTTCTCCATGGCTCTCTTTCTCGCCTCGCCTTTCACTGTCTCTCTCTCACTACAACACCCTGCCCCTCTCTCTCTCGCCCTGTCTCTCTCTCTCTCTTGGCGAGTTTTGTCTCTCTTTCTCTATCTCAATCTGCCTTTCTCTCACCATCTCTCTGCCTCTCTCTCTCACATACTCTCTCTCTCACTCCATCAGCCTCCCCCTCTCCCCACCATCCCCAATTTCCCTTTTCAGCAAATTTTGGGCGTGAAGCTGAAGGGAAAATATTTTCAGGGTTTCGGGGAAAGGGCGGACGAGAGAGACCAGGGAAACTTTCCTTGCAGAGTGTCGAAAGTAGTTTGATGGGCTGAATGGCCTCCTCGATTAGATTCCAGTCTGTTACTCAATCGGAGGTATCTGTTATTCTATATATTATCCACCCCGAACCCCTCAATAAGATTCCAGCCTGTAACTCACTCCCGGGTATCTGTTATTCTACATATAAACCACCCCGAACCCCTCGATTAGATTCCAGTCTGTAAGTCACTCCCGGGCATCTGTTATTCTATATATAAACCACCCCGAACCCCTCGGTTAGATTCCAGTCTGTAACTCACTCCCGGTTATCTGTTATTCTATATATAATCCACCCGGAACCCCTCGGTTAGATTCCAGTCTGTAACTCACTCCCGGTTATCTGTTATTCTATATATAATCCACCCGGAACCCCTCGATTAGATTCCAGTCTGTAACTCACTCCTGTTATTTGTTATTCTGTATATGAACCACCCCGAACCCCTCGATTAGATTCCAGCCTGTAACTCACTCCCGGGTATATGTTATTCTATATATAAACCATCCCGAATCCCTCGATTAGATCCAGTCTGTAACTCACTCCCGGGTATGTTATTCTATATAGAAACCACCCCCAACCCCTCGATTAGATTCCAGTCTGTAACTCACTCCCGGGTATGTTATTCTATATATAAACCACCCCCAACCCCTCGATTAGATTCCAGCACTTCCACACCACAAGTAGAGGAAGGGGTCTCCCCCATTTTAAAGTTGGTTAAAGGCTCTCCCTCTAATTTTAAGATGGAGAAGGGATGTCTCACAGGATATTGTCCTTTACACTCAATAATGTTCACAAATTTTTGAACATTTTCAGTTTCCCCCTACACTTTCTCTCATCCTGTCTCGTTCCTTCTCTCCCTCTCCCACCCCATCTCTCTGCCACCCTATATATTTCTCTGTTTCTCTCTCTCACCCCATATCTTTACCCTACACTCGCTCCCCTCTCTTCATCTCTCTCTCTCAACTCATCCCTTATTTATCGCTTGATCTCCTCTCCCTATCTCACTCGCTTACCCAGCTCTCTTTCCCTCTCTCCCTACCTCTCTTCCTCTGAGAATCTAGTCTACAAACACCAGGAAGCCATTTTAGGTTTGTTCACAGTGGCCATTTTATGTCCCCACAGCAATGGGACATTTAGGACAGAGTTGACTCCTCACTCATGTAACATTAGTATTTTAAACGTGACAGAGACACAGGTATGGAGACATGAATTCCCTGTGTATTCCCAGGAATATTGAAGGATCCGGGCGTTCAGCCCCACACTTTGCTGTTGTGAATTTGAATTCTGAATTTTCTATTACTGAATCTGGAAGTAAAAACCCCCGGGATGGAATGATTCACATTCATTCTGCTTCTACAAAGCCCATGTCTGTGTCTGTTTCTCAGTATTTATTAACTGTTTAAGATAAGCCTGTCTCTTTCTCCATCGCTCTCTTTCTTGCCTCGCCTTTCACTGTCTCTCTCTCACTACAACACCCTGCCCCTCTCTCTATCTCGTCCTGTCCCTCTCTCTCTCTCGGTGAGTTTTGTCTCTCTTTCTCTATCTCAATCTGTCTCTCTCACCATCTCTCTGCCTCTCTCTCTCATTTACTCTCACTCTCACTCCATCAGCCTTCCCCTCTCCCCACCATCCCGAATTTCTCTTTTCAGCAAATTTTGGGTGTGAAGCTGAAGGGAAAATATTTTCAGGGTTTCGGTGAAAGGGCGGACGAGTGAGACCAGTGAAACTTTTCTTGCAGAGTGTCGAAAGTAGTTTGATGGGCTGAATGGCCTCCTCGATTAGATTCCAGTCTGTAACTCACTCCCGGGTATCTGTTATTCTATATATAATCCACCCCGAACCCCTCGATTAGATTCCAGCCTGTGACTCACTCCCGGGTATCTGTTATTCTATATATAATCCACCCCGAACCCCTCGATTAGATTCCAGCCTGTGACTCACTCCCGGGTATCTGTTATTCAATATATAAACCACCCCGAACCCCTCGATTAGATTCCAGTCTGTAACTCACTCCCGGGTATGATATTCTATATATAAACCCCCCCGAACCCCTCGATTTGATTCCAGCACTTCCACATCACAAATTGAGGAAGGGGTCTGCCCCCATTTTCAAGTTGGTTAAAGGCTCTCCCTCTAATTTAAAGATGGAGAAGGGATGTCTCACAGGATATTGTTCTTTACACTCAATAATGTTAACACATTTTTGAATATTTTCAGTTTCCCCCTACACTTTCTCTTTCTCTCATCCTGTCTCGTTTCTTCTCTCCCTCTCCCAGCCCATCTCTCTGCCACTCTATACATTTCTCTGTTTCTCTCTCTCACCCCATATCTTTACCCTACACTCGCTCCCCTCGCTTCATCTCTCCCTCTCTCAACTCATCCCTTTTTTATCGCTTGATCTCCTCTCTCTATCTCACTCGCTTACCCAGCTCTCTTTCCCTCTCTGCCCGCCTCTCTTCCTCTGAGAATCTAGTCTACAAACACCAGGCAGCCATGTTAGGTTTGTTCACAGTGGCCATTTTATGTCCCCACAGCAATGGGACATTTAGGACAGAGTTGACTCATGTAACATTAGTATTTTAAACGTGACAGAGACACAGGTATGGAGACATAAATTCCACGTGTATTCCCTGGAATATTGAAGGATTCGGGCGTTCACTCCCACACTTTGCTGTTGTGAATTTGAATTCTGAATTTTCTAAAACTGAATCTGGAAGTAAAAACCCCCGGGATGGAATGATTCACATTCTTTCTGCTGCTGCAAAGCCCGTGTCTGTGTCTGTTTCTCAGTATTTATTAACAATTTAAGATAATAGTTTAGAATACCACAAGTTTGCCATAATGAATGGAAAGAGGGTTGAAACAGAGGGGCTGAGGTAGCAAAACAAGAGGAGGGGGTGTGAATAGACACAGGATCTGGGGGTCTCCAATGTGTAGACTCTGCCCAGCTCCCAGTCACATCTTTTAGAAAAGGCTGAATTGCGAAAATAAATCCAGGGACAGTGAAGCAAGTGACTCACTAACAATGAGAGCATTTTAAACATTCATTCTTTCACTGCAAAGCGCTCAGTCTTTCTGAGGTTCTGAAGGGGTCGGGGGTCTTCACTGTCTTAGTCCCTCTCCAACTTGCTGCCTCTCTCTCTCTGTGTAAATATTTCCCCATTTAAAAAGTGCTGAACAGAGCTGGTTGCACCCTGTGGGATCTTGCTGTGCACAAATTCCCTGCAGTGTTTCATACTGCGCCACAACCAGTTAATTGATTAAAAATGAGCTGATTGGACTCATTTCCTGTCCCTCAGGAGCCCTTTACCAAGTCCTAACTGTGAGAGTGTGTAAAAGTTTGTGCTAATTCCTGAATAATGCTGGTGTTTTAGGCAGGGCGATGAATTGAGAGGTGGAACAGTCATTTGAATTCAGTCTCTCTAGGATGTGTCCCTACGTTACAACAGAGAGAGAGGGGGGAGAGCGAGGGAATCAGGGAAAGACAGTGAAACAGAGGCAGGGGGTTGGGGGTGAGGAAGATACAAAGGGTCTGGGGGGGGTTAGGGGAGGGTCTCCAGTGTGGAGTCAGTGCCCAGCTCCCAGTCTCTGCAGAAAAGCCTCAGTCACACCCTCCCGGGGACGCCTGGTTTGTAAAAATCGATGCTGGGACGGAGATTTCAAAAAGTCTCCCCCAGGAAGCAGCAGCTTGTTCCCGGTTTGAAGAGAAGGAGTTTAGGCCTTTCTGGGGATGTGTCCGGACTCAGAGCACACATGGTGCCCGGTGAGGGGCTGAGAGGGAAGAGGGAGGGTTACAGCAGGCATGAGGCTGGGGAAGGAAATGTGTCTCCCTGTTCCCATCTGGATAGCATTACATTGCTGCCTGTGGGATCCCCCTGTGCAGAAACGGCCTGCAGCTTTTCCTGAACTGCAACAGGGAACACACGACGTTTCTGGGGGAGGGGGTGGCATTTCCCTGTCTCTGTCATTCCAGCTTTCTCTCTCCCTCTCTCTTTCCAGACAGGACCCCTTGCAGCTCCTGTCCATTGAATGTTAATACCAGTCCTGGGAGTGTTTGATGGGGACAGTGTAGAGGGAGGTTTACTCCTTATCTAACGCCGTGCTGTACCAGCACTGGGAGTGTATGATGGCCACAGTGTAGGGGGAGCTTTACTCTGTATTTAACCCCGTGCTGTACCAGTCCTGGGAGTGTTTGATGGGGGGAGTATAGATGCAGGTTTACTCTGTATCTAACCCTGTCCAGTTCCTGTCCAGGGAGTGTTTGATGGGGACAGTGCAGAGGGAGCTTTTCTCTGTATCTAACCCAGTGCTTTAACTGCCCTGGGAGTGTTTGATGGGGCAAGTGTAGAGGTAGCTATACTCAGTATCTAACCCTGTCCTGTTCCTGTCCTGGGAGTGTTTGATGGGGAAGGTATAGAGGGTGCTTTACTCTGTATCTAACCCTGTTCTGTTCCTGTCCAGGGAGTGTTTGATGGGGACAGTGCAGAGGGAGCATTACTCTGTATCTAATCCTGTCCAGTACCAGTCCTGAAAGTGTTTTATTGGGAGAGAATAGAGCGAGCTTTACTCTGTATCTAGCCCTGTCCTGTTCCTGTCCTAGGTGTGTTTGAGGGGGACTGTGTAGAGGGAGCTTTACTTTGTATCTAACCCCGAGCTTTACCTGTCTTGGGAGTGTTTGATGGGGACAGTGTAGAGGAAGCTTTACTCTGTATCTAAATTGTGCTGTACCTGTACTGGGAGTGTTTGATGTGGACAGTATAGAGGGAGATTTACTCTGCATCTAATCCCATGCTGTATGTGGCCTGGGAGTGTTTGATGGGGACAATGCAGAGGGAGCTTTATTCTGTATCTAACCCCTTGCTGTACCTGCCCTGGGAGTGTGTGATGGGCAGAGTGTAGAGGGAGCTTTACTCTGTATCAAAGCCCGTCCTGTACCTGTCCAGGGAGTGTTTGATGGGGACAGTATTGAGGATGCTTTACTCTGCATCCAGCCCCGTGCTGTACCTGCCCTGGGAGCGTTTGATGGAGACAGTGTAGAGGGAGCATTACTCTGTATTTAACACGTTGCTTTAGCTGCCCTGGGAGGGTTTGATGGGGAAAGTGTAGAGGTAGCTTTACTCTGTATCTAATCCTGTCCAGTTCCTGTCCTGGGAGTGTTTGATGGGGACAGTGCAGAGGTTGCTTTATTCTGTATCTAACCCCGTGCTGTACCTGTCCTGGGAGTGTTTGATGAGGACAGCATCGAGGGAGCTTTACTCTGTATCTAGCCCCGTGCTGTACCTGTCCTGGGAGTGTTTGATGGGGACAGTATCGAGGGAGATTTACTCTGTATCTAACGCCGTGCTGTACATGTCCTGGGAGTGTTTGATGGGGACGGTGAAGAGGGAGCTTTACTCTGTATCTAACCCAGTGCTTTACCTGCCCTGAGAGTGTTTGATGGGGACAGTTTAGAGGGAGCTTTAATCTGTATCTAACCCCGTGCTGTACCTGTCCTGGGAGTGTTTGGTGAGGACCGTGTAGAATAAGCTTTAGTCTGTATCTAACCCCGTACTGTACCTGCACTGGGAGTGTTTGATGGTTACAGTGTAGAGGGAGATTTACTCTGTATCTAACACCGTGCTGTACCTGTCCTGGGAGTGTTTGATGGGGACAGTTTAGTGGGAGCTTTACTCCGTATATAACCCTGTCCTGTACCTGCCCTGGGAGTGCTTGATGGGGACAGTGTAGAGGGAGCTTTACTCTGTATCTTATCCTGTCCAGTTCCTGTCCTGAGATTGTTTGATGGGGACAGTGTAGAGGATGCATTACTCTGTATCTAACCCCTTGCTGTACCTGTCCTGGGAGTGTTTGATGGGGACAGTATCGAGGGAGCTTTACTCTGTATCTATCCCCTGCTGCATCCTTTCTGGGAGTGTTTGTTGGCAACATTCTCACCCAAAACAAAAACAATCCACAAATCAGGCCTAATAAATTGAACATCAGTTTCCTTGTTTGATTCTCCCTGGTCTGTTCTGATTCTCTGATAGATTCCTCGTGTTTACCCTCCACATGAGCAGTCATCCTAATCCCGTCTACCTGTCCTGCTCCCAACGCGGCATCCGACTACAATAAGGCCATTGATACAAGAGCGTCTCAGCGAGTGAGACAGGTGAGTCTTGAACCTGACCTGGGTGTATGCGTTTGACCCGGGTTAATCCGACACTCCAGGGACAGTTGAGACAGTTCAAGTGCATCACAGCTTTGCCAGAATGAGACCTGGATTCCAAGGGTTAAATTGCAAAGTGAGATTGCACAAACTCGGGTTGTATTCCCTGAAATTTAGTAGCATCAGGGGTGACTTGATCAAATTGTCAAATCCTGAGAGGAACTGGGTGGGGAGATTAGGGAATGTATGAGCTCTTGTCCTGAGTAACAAACTTTGTGAGGCATCTTATCGAATCCCTTTTGAACAGACAAGTATCCTCCTGTCACTACAGGTTACCTGTATGTTGCAAAGTTATTCTGATAATTTTCATTCCACAGAGTCAAAATTTCTGCGATTCTGTGACTGAGTCAGAACTTCAAATAGTTCAGATTTACTGTTTAAAATAAGCAGTCACTTTTCTGCGGTGGTTTTTGAGATTGAGTATGGATCTCAGAATCTGTCAGTGGAAGGGAGTTTCTACAGAGATAGGAAATGGGATTGATGAATAAAGGTGCAGGATTTTGATCACTGCATAAGATTGTGTCTGTTGCAGTTTCCCAGCAGTTTACATTTTCATGGGAAAGGGATGATTATCCAATGTCAACAATTCAATTTCTTCAGACTAGTGAAAACGCAAGAGAAAGAGGGAATATACCAACACTGGAACAAACAGGCAACTGTATGAGGAAGGTTTCAATTCTCTGCATGTTTTAATGTGAATTCCTGAGCTAAAGATTGAAATAAACAGGAGTTTAAATCTCACACTGGGATGCCGTACAATTTGAGTCCTGTTATCCCAAAATTAAAAATAAAAATCTACAATTAGCTGGAGCTGGAAATCTGTCAGTTGATGAATGTTGTCTTCAAAATTTCATCCTGAATACTGTGAGCCTTAGTATTGTGGAAAGGTGTGAAGAAAGTGTTTGCATTCACACATTCCTACATTGTGAAATGTAAGTTAGCTTTGAAACAATAAGGATGTAGGGCCAGGGAGTCTGAATGGGCAAAAGGATTTGGATGATTAAAGAGTGAATGTTAATGATGTCCTTTGAAGGAGCCGTTTACTGTAAATGTCCCAAGACAATGAAATGCTTCAAAGGAAATATCCCGATTGACAGAAATGGTTCCCCAATGTCTGAAAGACTTTCCCAAGTCTTCAGAGACATGAAGGGGGCAGACATATTGTAAGATACAGATCATGAGGTGCTAGAGAATCACAGAATTGAAGTTGTGGGGCCCTCTCCTGTTTCAGAATGTCAGTTTTGATGTTTAACTCTGTGAAACTTGGTTAATGATTCTTAAAGCATAAAGTTCCAATCCAATCTGTAACCTGCACTTAAAATGCCAAAGAGATATGTACACCTTAAGTGAATGAGTGAAATAGTGAAAGATGGATTTCATTATAGGCAAATGTGTGGCTGCCCACTTTAAAAAGGATGGAACAGGTTACATTATAAATGGTGAAAAGCTGCAAACAGTGAGGGTCCAAAGAGTCCCTATCCATTTGTGTCAAGACTAAGAAAACATCAAACAGTTCCAATGAGAAATTAAATTTGATATTTGGGATAAAGCTGGTTAAAAACTCACACTACCCATTCCATGAATCAGCCTCTGTAACCTGCACTTCAGCACATCACAAGAAAAATGATATTTTCAACTGTTCGTGATTCCAGTCTGTAACTCAATCCCGGGTATCTATTATTCTCTATATAAACCCCCTGCACCCCTCAATTAGATTCCAGTCTGTAACTCACTCCCGGGTATCTATTATTCTCTATATAAACCCACTGAACCCCTCGATTAGATTGCAGTCTGTAACTCAATCCCAGGTATTTATTATTCTATATATAAACCCCCTGAACCCCTCGATTAGATTCCAGTCTGTAACTCAATCCCAGGTATCGATTATTCTATATATAAACCCCCTGATCCCTTCGATTAGATTCGAGTCTGTAACTCAATCCCGGGCATCGATTATTCTATATATAAACCCCCTGCACCCCTTAATTAAATTCCAGCCTGTAACTCAATCCCGGGTATCTATGATTCTATATATAAACCCCCGGAAGCACTCGATTAGATTCCTGTCTGTAACTCACTCCCGGGTATCGATTATTCTATATATAAACGCCCTGAACCCCTCGATTAGATTCCAGTCTGTAACTCACTCCCGGGTATCTATTTTTCTGTATATAAAACCACTGCACCCTTCAATTAGATTCCAGTCTGTAACTCTCTCCCGTTATCTATTATTCTATATATAAACCCCTCATTCCCCTCGATGAGATTCCGTTCTTTAACTCACTCCCAGATATCTTTTATTCGATACATATTGTATCTACATGATTTATATATAAACCACCCCGAACCCCTCGATTAAATTTCAGCCCGTAACTCACTCCCGGGCATCTGTTAATCTATATATAAATCACCCCAAACCCCTCCGTTAGATTCCTGCCTGTAACTCACTGCCGGGTGTCTGTTATTCTATATATAAACCACCCCAAACCCCTCCGTTAGATTCCTGTCTGAAACTCACTGCCGGGTGTCTGTTATTCTATATATAAACCACCCCGAACTCCTCGATAAGATTCCAGCATGTAACTCACTCCCAGGAATCTGTTATTCTATATTAAGACCACCCCAAACCCCTCGATTAGATTCCAGTCTGTAACTCATTTCCGTCTAACTGTTATTCTGTATATAAATGTCCCAAACCGCTCGACTAGATTTCAGTCTGTTACTCATTCCCGGTCTTCTGTTAATCTATATATATTATATTCATATGATTTATATATAAACACCCCGAACCCATCGATTTGTTTCCAGTCTATAACTCACTCCCGGGTATCTGTTATTCTATATAAAAATTCCCCAAAGCCCTCGATTAGATTCCAGTCTGTAACTCACTCTCGGGTATCTGTTATTCTATATATAAATCCCTCAAACCCCTCGATTTGATTCCAGTCTGTAACTCACTCCCAGGTATCTGTTATTCTAAATATAACCCCCCTGAACCCCTCGATTAGATTCCAGTCTGTAAATCACTCCCGGGTATCTGTTATTCTATATATAATCCACCCCGAATCTCTCGATTAGATTCCAGTCTGTAACTCACTCCCGGGTATTTGTTATTCTGTATATAAACCACCCCGAACCCCTCGATTAGATTCCAGTCTGTAACTCACTCCCGGGTATCTGTTATTCTATATATAAACCCACCAAACCCCTCGATTAGATTCCAGTCTGTAACTCACTCCCGGGTATCTGTTATTCTGTATATAAACCACCCCGAACCCCTCGATTAGATTCCAATCTTTAACTCAATCCTTGGTATCTATTATTCAATATATAAACCCCACAAACCCCACGATTAGATTCCAGTCCGCAACGCACACCCGGGTATCGGTTATTCTGCATATAAACCACCCCGAACCCCTCGATTAGATTCCAGTCCATAAACTCACTCCCGAGTATCTGTTATTCTCTATATAAACCACCCCGAACCCCTCGATTAGATTCCAGTCTTTAACTCAATCCATGGTATCTATTATTCTATATATAAACTCCACAAACCCCACGATTAGATTCCAGTCTGCAACGCACTCCCGGGTATCTGTTATTCTATATATAAACCACCCCGAACCCCTCGATTAGATTCCAGCACTTCCACATCACAAGTTGAGGAAGGGGTGTCCCCCCATTTTGAAGTTGGTTAAAGGCTCTCCTGCCAATTTTAAGATGGAGAAGGGATGTCTCACAGGATATTGTCCTTTACACTTAATAATGTTAACACATTTTTGAATATTTTCAGTTTCGCACTACACTTTCTCATTCTCTCATCCTGTCTCGTTCCTTCTCTCCCTCTCCCACCCCATCTCTCTGCCACTCGATACATTTCTCTGTTTCTCACTCTCACCCCATATCTTTACCCTACACTCGCTCCCCTCTCTTCATCTCTCTCTCTCAACTCATCCCTTTTTTATCGCTTGATCTCCTCTCTCTATCTCACTCGCTTACCCAGCTCTCTATCCCTCTCTCCCTACCTCTCTTCCTCTGAGAATCTAGTCTACAAACACCAGGCAGCCATTTTAGGTTTGTTCACAGTGGCCATTTGATGTCCCCACAGCAATGGGACACTTAGGACAGAGTTGACTCATGTAATATTAATATTTTAAACGTGACAGAGACGCAGGTATGGAGACATGACTTCCCTGTGTATTCCCTGTAATATTGAAGGATCGGGGCGTTCACTCTCACACTTTGCTGCTGTGAATTTGAATTCTGAATTTTCTAAAACTGAATCTGGAAGTAAAAACCCCCGGGATAGAATGATTCACATTCTTTCTGCTGCTGCAAAGCCCGTGTCTGTGTCTGTTTCTCAGTATTTATTAACAATTTAAGATAATAGTTTAGAATGCCACAAGTTTGCCATAATGTCTGGAAAGAGGTTTGAAACAGAGGGGCTGAGGTAGCAAAACAAGAGGAGGGGGTGTGAATAGACACAGGATCTGGGGGTCTCCAATGTGTAGACTCTGCCCAGCTCCCAGACACATCTTTTAGAAATGGCCGAATTGCGAAAATGAATCCAGGGACAGTGAAGCAAGTGACTCACTAACAATGAGAGCATTTTAAAGATTCATTCATTCACTGCAAAGCGCTCAGTCTTTCTGAGGTTCTGAAGGGGACGGGGGTCATCACTGTACCTGTCCTGGGAGTGTTTGATGGGGACAGTGTAGAGGGAGCTAAACTCTGTATCTAACCCAGTGCTGTAAAAGTCCTGGGAGTGTTTGATAGGAACAGTGTAGAGGAAGCATTACTCTTTATCTAACCCTGTGCTTTACCTGCCCAGGGAGTGTTTGATGGGGACGGCATAGAGGGAGATTTACTCTGAATCTAACCCTGTGCTGTAGCAGTCCTGGGAGTGTTTGATGGGGAAAGTGTAGAGGTAGCTTTACTCTGTATCTAACCCTGTCCTGTTCCTGTCCTGGGAGTGTTTGATGGGGACAGTATAGAGGGAGCTTTACTCTGTATCTAACCCTGTCCTGGGAGAGTTTTATGGAGACAGTGTAGAGGTAGCTTTACTCTGTATCTAACCCCGTGCTGTTCTTGTCCTGGCAGTGTTTGATGGGGACAGTATAGAGGGAGCTTTACTCTGTATCTAACCCTGTGCTGTACCTGTCCTGGGAGTGTTTGATGGGGACAGTTTAGATGGAGCTTTACTCTGTATCTAACCCAGTGCTGTTCTTGCCCTGGGAGTGTTTGATGATGACAGTGCAGTGGGACCTTTATTCTGTATATAAACCCGTGCTGTACCTGGCCTGGAGGTGTTTGATGGGGACGGTGTAGTGGGAGATTTACTCTGTATCTAACACTGTGCTGTACCTGTCCTGGGATTGTTTGATGGGGACAGTGTAGAGGAAGTTTTACTCTGTATCTAACCCCCTAATGTACCGGCACTGGGAGTGTTTGATGGGGACCGCGTAAAGGGAGCTTTACTCTGTATCTAACCCCGTGCAGTACCTGTCCAGGGAGGGTTTGAAGGGGACAGTTTAGAGGGAGCTTTACTCTGTATATAAACCTGTCCTGTACCTGCCCTGGGAGTGCTTCATGGGGACAGTGTAGAGGGAGCTTTACTCTGAATCTTACCCCGGGCAGTACCAGTCCTGGGAGTGTTTGATGCGGACAGGTTAGAGGGATATTTTCTCTGTATCTAACCCCGTGCTGTGCCAGTCCTGTGAGTGTTTGATGGGGAGAGTATAGAGGGAGATTTACACTGTATCTAACCCTGTGCTGTAGGGGGCCTGGGAGTGTTTGATGGAGACAGTTTAGAGGGAGCTTTACTTTGTATATAAACCTGTCCTGTACCTGCCCTGGGAGTGCTTCATGGGGACAGTGTAGAGGGAGCTTTACTCTGAATCTTACCCCGGGCAGTACCAGTCCTGGGAGTGTTTGATGCGGACAGGTTAGAGGGAGATTTTCTCTGTATCTAACCCCGTGCTGTGCCAGTCCTGTGAGTGTTTGATGGGGAGAGCATAGAGGGAGATTTACACTGTATCTAACCCTGTGCTGTAGGGGGCCTGGGAGTGTTTGATGGAGAAAGTGTAGAGGGAGCTTTACTCTGTATCTAACCCAATGCTTTTCCTGCCCTGGGAGTGTTTGATGGGGAAAGTGTAGAGGTAGCTTTACTCTGTATCTAACCCTGTCCTGTTCCTGTCCTGGGAGTGTTTGATGGGGACAGTATAGAGGGAGCTTTAATCTGTATCTAACCCTGTTCTGTTCCTGTCCAGGGTGTGTTTTATGGGAACAGTGCAGAGGGAGCTTTACCTTGTATCAAACCCTGTGCTGTACCTGTCCTGGGAGTGTTTTATGGGGACAGTATAGAGGGAGCTTTAATCTTTATCTAACCCAGTGCTGTACCTGCCCTGGGAGTGTTTGATGATGACAGTGCAGTGGGACATTTATTCTGTATCTAAACCCGTGCTGAACCTGGCCTGGGAGTTTTTTATTGGGGACGTTGTAGTGGGAGAATTACTCTGTATCTCACACCGTGCTGTACCTGTCCTAAGAGTGTTTGATGGGGACAGTGTAGAGGAAGTTTTACTCTGTATCTAACCCCCTAATGTACCTGCACTGGGAGTGTTTGATGGGGACGGTGTAGAGGGAGCTTTACTCTGTATCTAACCCCGTGCTGTACCTGTACTGGGAGGGTTTGATGGGGACAGTTTAGAATGTGCTTTACTCTGTATATAACCCTGTCCTGTACCTGCCCTGGGAGTGCTTCATGGGGACTGTGTAGAGGGAGCATTACTCTGAATGTTACCCCGGGCAGTACCAGTCCTTGGAGTTTTAGAATGGGACAGTTTAGAGGGAGATTTACTCTGTATCTAACCCTGAGCTGTAACTGCCATGGGAGTGTATGATGGGCACAGTGTAGGGGGAGTTTTTCTCTGTTTCTAACACCGGGCTGTACTAGTCCTGGGAGTGTTTGATGGGTACAGTATCGAGGGAGCTTTACGCTGTATCTAACCCCGTGCTGCACCAGTCCTGGGAGTGTTTGATGGGGACAGCTTAGAGGGAAATTTAGACTGTATCCAACCCCGTGCTGTACCTGCCCTGGGAGTGCACGATGGGCATAGTGTAGGGGGAGCTTTACTCTGTATCTATCCCCGTGCTGTACCAGTCCTGGGAGTGTTTGATGGGGACAGTATAGAGGGAGCTTTACTCTGAATCTAACCCCGTGCTGTACCAGTCCTGGGAGTGTTTGATGGCGATAGTGTAGAGGGAGCTTTACTCTCTATCTAACCCCGTGCTGTACCAGTCCTGGGAGTGTTAGATGGGGAGTGTATAGAGGGAGTTTTACACTGTATCTAAACCCGTGCTGTACCTGCCCTGGGAGTGTACGATGGGCACAGTGTAGGGGGAGCTTTACTCTGTATCTAACCCCGTGCTGTACCAGTCCTGGAAGTGTTTGATGGGGAGAGTATTGAGGGAGGTATACACTGTATCTAACCCTGTGCTGTAGGGGACCTGGGAGTGTTTGATGGAGACAGTGTAGAGGGAGCTTTACTCAGTATCTCACCCAGTGCTTTTCCTGCCCTGGGAGTGTTTGATGGGGAAAGTGTAGAGGAAGCTTTTCTCTGTATCGGATCCTGTCATGTTCCCGTCGTGGGAGTGTTTGATGGGGCCAGTATCGAGGGAGCTTTACTCTGTATCTTACCCAGTTCTGTTCCTGTCCAGGGAGTGTTTGAAGGGGACAGTGCAGAGGGAGCTTTGCTCTGTATCTAACCCTGTGCTGTACCTGTCCTGGGAGTGTTTGATGGGGACAGTATAGAGGGAGCTTTAATCTTTATCTAACCTAGTGCTGTACGTGCCCTGGGAGTGTTTGATGATGACAGTGCAGTGTGAACTTTATTCTGTATATAAACCCGTGCTGTACCTGTCCTGGGAGTGTTTGGTGGGGACAGTGTAGAGGAAGTTTTATTCTGTATCTAACCCCGTAATGTACCTGCACTGGGAGTGTTTGATGGGGATGGTGTAGAGGGAGCTTTACTCTGTATCTAACCCCGTGCTGTAGCGGACCTGGTAGTGTTTGATTGAGACACTGTAGAGGGAGCTTTACTCTGTATCTAACCCTGTCCTGTTCCTGTCCTGGGAGTGTTTGATGGGGACAGTATAGAGGGAGCTTTACTGTTTATCTAACCTTGTTCTGTCCCTGTCCAGGGAGTGTTTTATGGGAACAGTGCAGAGGGAGCTTCACCTTGTATCAAACCCTGTGCTGTACCTGTCCTGGGAGTGTTTGATGGGGACAGTATTGAGGGAGCTTTACTCTGTATCTAACCCAGTGCTGTACGTGCCCTGGGAGTGTTTGATGATGACAGTGCAGTGGGACCTTAATTCTGTATCTAAACCCGTGCTGTACCTGGCCTGGGACTGTTTGATGGGGACGGTGTAGTGGGAGATTTACTCTGTATCTAACACCGTGCTGTACCTGTCCTGGGAGTGTTTGATGGGGACAGTGTAGAGGAAGTTTTACTCTGTATCTAACCCCGTAATGTACCTGCACTGGGAGTGTTTGATGGGGACTGTGTAGAGGGAGCTTTACTCTATATATAACCCTGTCCTGTACCTGCCCTGGGAGTGCTTCATGGGGACTGTGTAGAGGGAGCTTTACTCTGAATCTTACCCCGGGCAGTACCAGTCCTGGGAGTTTTAGATGGGGACAGGTTATTGGGAGATTTACTCTGTATCTAACCCTGTGCTGTAACTGCCATGGGAGTGTATGATGGGACAGTGTAGAGGGAGTTTTTCTCTGTTTCTAACCCCGGGCTGTACCAGTCCTGGGAGTGTATGATGGGACAGTATCGAGGGAGCTTTACTCTGTATCTTACCCCGTGCTGTACCTGTACTGGGAATTTTAGATGGATACATTATCGAGGAAGCTTTACTGTATATCTAACCCTGTGGTGTACCTGTACTTGGAATTTTAGATGGATACATTATAGAGGAAAATTTTCTCTGCATCTAACCCCGTGCTGTACCTGTCCTGGGAGTGTTTGATGGGGACAGTATCGAGGAAGTTTAACTCTGTACCTAACCCCGTGCTGTACCTGTCCTGCGAGAGTTTGATGGGGACAGTGTAGAGGAAGCTTTACTTTGTATCAAACCCTGTCCTGTACCTGCCCTGTGAGTGCTTGATGGGGACAGTGAAGACTGAGCTTTACTCTGTATCTAACTCTGTGCTGCACCAGTCCTGGGAGTGTTTGATGGGGACAGCTTAGAGGAAAATTTAGACTGTATCTAACCCCGTGCTGTACCTGCCCTCGGAGTGTACGATGGGCAGAGTGTAGAGGGAGCTTTACTCTCTATCTAACCCCGTGCTGTACCAGTCCTGGGAGTGTTAGATGGGGAGAGTATAGAGGGAGTTTTACACTGTATCTGAACCCGTGCTGTACCTGCCCTGGGAGTGTACGATGGGCACAGTGTAGGGAGAGCTTTACTCTGTATCTAACCCCGTGCTGTACCAGTCCTGGGAGTGTTTGATGGGGAGAATATTGAGGGAGGTATACACTGTATCTAACCCTGTGCTGTAGGGGACCTGGGAGTGTTTGATGGAGACAGTGTAGAGGGAGCTTTACTCAGTATCTCACCCAGTGCTTTTCCTGCCCTGGGAGTGTTTGATGGGGAAAGTGTAGAGGTAGCTTTTCTCTGTATCTGACCCTGTCATGTTCCCGTCGTAGGAGTGTTTGATGGGGCCAGTATCGAGGGAGCTTTACTCTGTATCTTACCCAGTTCTGTTCCTGTCCAGGGAGTGTTTGAAGGGGACAGTGCAGAGGGAGCTTTGCTCTGTATCTAACCCTGTGCTGTACCTGTCCTGGGAGTGTTTGATGTGGACAGTATAGAGGGAGCGTTACTCTTTATCTAACCTAGTGCTGTACGTGCCCTGGGAGTGTTGGATGATGACAGTGCAGTGGGAACTTTATTCTGTATATAAACCCGTGCTGTACCTGGCCTGGGAGTGTTTGATGGGGGCCGTGTAGTGGGAGATTTACTCTGTATCTAACACCGTGCTGTACATGTCCTGGGAGTGTTTGATGGGGACAGTATAGAGGGAGCTTTACTGTTTATCTAACCTTGTTCTGTCCCTGTCCAGGGAGTGTTTTATGGGAACAGTGCAGAGGAAGCTTCACCTTGTATCAAACCCTGTGCTGTACCTGTCCTGGGAGTGTTTGATGGGGACAGTATTGAGGGAGCTTTACTCTGTATCTAACCCAGTGCTGTACGTGCCCTGGGAGTGTTTGATGATGACAGTGCAGTGGGACCTTAATTCTGTATCTAAACCCGTGCTGTACCTGTCCAGGGACTGTTTGATGGGGATGGTGTAGTGGGAGATTTACTCTGTATCTAACACCGTGCTGTACCTGTCCTGGGAGTGTTTGATGGGGACAGTGTAGAGGAAGTTTTACTCTGTATCTAACCCCGTAATGTACCTGCACTGGGAGAGTTTGATGGGGACAGTGTAGAGGGAGCTTTACTCTGTATCAAACCCCGTGCTGTACCTGTCCTGGGAGTGTTTGATGGGGACAGATTAGTGGGAAATTTACTCTATATCTAACCCCGTGCTGTACCTGTCCTGGGAGTGTTTGATGGGGACAGTATCGAGGGAGCTTTACTCTGTATCTAACCCCGTGCTGTACCTGTCCTGGGAGTGTTTGATGGGTACAGTATCGAGGGAGCTTTACTCTGTATCTAACCCTGTGGTGTACCTGTCCTGGGAGTGTTTGATGGGGACAGATTAGTGGGAAATTTACTCTATATCTAACCCCGTGCTGTACCTGTCCTGGGAGTGTTTGATGGGGACAGTATCGAGGGAGCTTTACTCTGTATCTAACCCCGTGCTGTACCTGTCCTGGGAGTGTTTGATGGGTACAGTATCGAGGGAGCTTTACTATGTATCTAACCCTGTGGTGTACCTGTACTAGGAATTTTAGATGGATACATTATAGAGGGAAATTTTCTCTGCATCTAACCCTGTGCTGTACCTGTCCTGGGAGTGTTTGATGGGGACATTATCGAGGAAGTTTAACTCTGTACCTAACCCCGTGCTGTACCTGACCTGGGAGAGTTTGATGGGGACAGTGCAGTGGAAGATTTACTCTGTATCAAACCTTCTACTGTATCTGCCCTGGGAGTGTTTGATGCGGACGGTGTAAGGTAGACTTACTCTGCATCTAACTCTGTCCTGTACCTGCCATGTGTGTGCTTGATGGGGACAGTTTAGACTGAGCTTTACTCTGTATCTAACTCTGTGCTGCACCTGTCCTGGGAGTGTTTGATGGGGACAGCTTAGAGGAAAATTTAGACTGTATCTAACCCCGTGCTGTACCTGCCCTGGTAGTGTACGATGGGCACAGTGTAGGGGGAGCTTTACTCTGTATCTAACCCCGTGCTGTACCAGTCCTGGGAGTGTTTGATGGGGACAGTATAGAGGGAGCGTTACTCTGTATCTAACCCCGTGCTGTACCAGTCCTGGGAGTGTTTGATGGCGATAGTGTAGAGGGAGCTTTACTCTGAATCTAACCCCTTGCTGTACCAGACCTGGGAGTGTTTGATGGGGAGAGTATAGAGGGAGGTTTACACTGTATCTAACCCTGTGCTGTACCGGACCTGGGAGTGCTTGATGGGGACAGTGTAGAGGGAGCTTTACTCTGTATCTAACCCCGTGCTGTACCTGTCCTGGGAGCGTTTGATGGGGACAGATTAGAGGGAAATTTACTCTGTATATAACCCCGTGCTCTCCCTGCCCTGGGTGTGTATGTTGGGCACAGTGTAGGGGGCGCTTTACTCGGTATCTAACCCCGTGCTGTACCTGCCCTGGGAGTGTATGATGTCCACAGTGTAGGGGCAGCTTTACTCTTTATCTAACCCCGTGCTGTACCAGTCCTGGGAGTGTTTGATGGGGAGAGCATAGAGGGAGGTTTACACTGTATCTAACCCTGTGCTGTACCAGACCTGAGAGTGTTTGATGGAGACAGTGTAGAGGGAGCTTTACTCTCTATCTAACCCAGTGCTTTTCCTGCCCTGGGAGTGTTTGATGGGGAAAGTGTAGAGGTAGCTTTACTCTGTATCTGATCCTGTCCTGTTCCCGTCCTGGGAGTGTTTGATGGGGACAGTATCGAGGGAGCTTTTCTCTGTATCTAGCCCCTGCTGCATCCTTTCTGGGAGTGTTTGTTGGCAACTTTCTCGCCCAAAACAAAAACAATCCACAAATCAGGCCTAATAAATTGAACATCAGTTTCCTTCTTTGATTCTCCCTGGTCTGTTCTGATTCTCTGATAGATTCCTCGTGTTTACCCTCCACATGAACAGTCATCCTAATCCCGTCTACCTGTCCTGCTCCCAATGCGGCATCCGACTACAATAAGGCCAGTGGTACAGGAGCGTCTCAGCGAGTGAGACAGGTGAGTCTTGAACCTGACCTGGGTATATGTGAGTGACCCGGGTTAATCCGACACTCCAGGGACATTTTAGACAGTTCGAGTGCATCACAGCTTTGCCAGAATGAGACCTGGATTCCAAGGGTTAAATTGCAAAGTGAGATTGCACAAACTCGGGTTGTATTCCCTGAAATTTAGTAGCATCAGGGGTGACTTGATCAAATTGTCAAATCCTGAGAGGAACTGGGTGGGGAGATTAGGGGAATGTATGAGCTCTTGTCCTGATTAACAAGCTTTGTGAGGCATCTTATCGAATCCCTTTTGAACAGACAAGTATCCTCCGGTCACTACAGGTTACCTGTATGTTGCAAAGTTATTCTGATCATTTTCATCCCACAGAGTCAAAATTTCTGCGATTCTGTGACTGAGTCAGAACTTCAAATAGTTCAGATTCACTGTTTAAAATAAGCAGTCACTTTTCTGTGGTGGTTTTTGAGATTGAGTATGGATCTCAGAATCTGTCAGTGGAAGGGAGTTTCTACAGAGATAGGAAATGGGATTGATGAATAAAGGTGCTGGATTTTGATCACTGCATAAGATTGTGTCTGTTGCAGTTTCCCAGCAGTTTACATTTTCATGGGAAAGGGATGATTATCCAATGTCAACAATTCAATTTCTTCAGACAAGTGAAAACGCAAGAGAAAGAGGGAATATACCAACACTGGAACAAACAGGCAACTGTATGAGGAAGGTTTCAATTCTCTGCATGTTTTAATGTGAATTCCTGAGCTAAAGATTGAAATAAACAGGAGTTTAAATCTCACACTGGGATGCCGTACAATTTGAGTCCTGTTATCCCAAAATTAAAAATAAAAATCTACAATTAGCTGGAGCTGGAAATCTGTCAGTTGATGAATGTTGTCTTGAAAATTTCACCCTGAATAGTGTGAGCCTTAGTATTGTGGAAACGTGTGAAGAAAGTGTTTGCATTCACACATTCCTACATTGTGAAATGTAAGTTAGCTTTGAAACAATAGGATGTAGGGCCAGGGAGTCTGAATGGGCAAAAGGATTTGGATGATTAAAGAGTGAATTTTAATGATGTCTTTTGAAGGAGCCGTTTACTGTAAATGTCCCAAGACAATGAAATGCTTCAAGGGAAATATCCCCATTGACAGAAATGGTTCCCCAATGTCTGAAACATTTCCCAAGTCTTCAGAGACATGAGGGGGGCAGACATATTGTAAGATACAGATCATGAGGTGCTAGAGAATCACAGAATTGAAGTTGTGGGGCCCTCTCCTGTTTCAGAATGTCAGTTTTGATGTTTAACTCTGTGTAACTTGGTTAATGATTCTTAAAGCAGAAAGTTCCAATCCAATCTGTAACCTGCACTTCAAATTCCAAAGAGATATGTACACCTTAAGTGAATGAGTGAAATAGTGAAAGATGGATTTCATTATAGGGAAATGTGTGGCTGCCCACTTTAAAAAGGATGGAACAGGTTACATTATAAATGGTGAAAAGCTGCAAACAGTGAGGGTCCAAAGAGTCCCTTTCCATTTGTGTCAAGACTAAGAAAACATCAAACAGTTCCAATGAGAAATTAAATTTGATATTTGGGATAAAGCTGCTTAAAAACTCACACTACCCATTCCATGAATCAGCCTCTGTAACCTGCACTTCAGCACATCACAAGAAAAATGATATTTTCAACTGTTCTTGATTCCAGTCTGTAACTCAATCCCGGTTATCTATTATTCTCTATATAAACCCCCTGCACCCCTCAATTAGATTCCAGTCTGTAACTCACTCCCGGGTATCTATTATTCTCTATATAAACCCACTGAACCCCTCGATTAGATTGCAGTCTGTAACTCAATCCCAGGTATTTATTATTCTATATATAAACCCCCTGAACCCCTCGATTAGATTCCAGTCTGTAACTCAATCGCTGGTATCTATGATTCTATATATAAACCCCCTGAACCCCTCGATTAGATTCCAGTCTGTAACTCAATCCCGGGTATCTATGATTCTATATATAAACCCCCTGATCCCTTCAATTAGAATCGAGTCTGTAACTCAATCCCGGGTATCGATTATTCTCTATATAAACCCCCTGCACCCCTTAATTAAATTCCAGCCTGTAACTCAATCCCGGGTATCTATGATTCTGTATATAAACCCCCGGAAGCACTCGATTAGATTCCTGTCTGTAACTCACTCCCGGGTATCTATTATTCTATATATAAACCCCTCATTCCCCTCGATGAGATTCCGTTCTTTAACTCACTCCCGGATATCTTTTATTCGATATATATTATATCTACATGATTTATATATAAACCACCCCGAACCCCTCGATTAAATTTCAGCCCGTAACTCACTCCCGGGCATCTGTTATTCTATATATAAACCACCCGAAACTCCTCCGTTAGATTCCTGCCTGTAACTCACTGCCGGGTGTCTGTTATTCTATATATAAACCACCCCAAACCCCTCCGTTAGATTCCTGTCTGAAACTCACTGCCGGGTGTCTGTTATTCTATATATAAACAAACCCAAACCCCTCCGTTAGATTCCAGTCTGTAACTCAATCTCGGGTATCTGTTGTGATTAATATCATTCTTTGATCGTCTGCCTGTTCATCCCCTCTCACTCTGTGTCTCGCTCTTTAACATTCCCTCATTCCGCGTCTGCTCTCTCGCTCTCTCTCTCTCCCCCTCTCAGATTCTGTAAGAAATTTCCCCAAACTCCAGGCGTCCATTTTAGGTTTGTTCACAGTGGCCATTTTATGTCCCCACAGCACTGGGACATTTATGACAGAGTTGACTACTCACGAATGGTAAATTAGTCCTTTCAATGTGACAGAGACACAGATATCTCCCTCCATTTTAAAGATGGAGAAACTCTGTTTATCACTCAATAGGCCCTGTCTTTACTTGGTTTCTGACCCTGTGCTGCCCCTTCCCTGGGCCTGTTTGATGGGACAGAGCAGAGGGAATGTTACTCTCTATCGAACCCCATACTGTATTTGGTTTGGGTGTGTTTGTTAAACAGAGTGGATGAAGCTTTACACTGGAATTTAGGTGAGGGGGTGATTTGATGTTCTTTATACTCAATAATGTTAACAAATTTTTGAACATTATCAGTTTCCCCCTACACTTTCTCTTTCTCTCATCCTGTCTCGTTCCTTCTCTCCCCCTCCCATCCCATCTGTCTGCCGCTCTATATATTTCTCTGTTTCTCTCTCTCACCCCATCAATTTACCCTACACTCGCTCCCCTCTCTTCATTTCTCTCTCTCAACTCATCCCTTTTTCTTTTTCTCGATCTCCCCTCTCTATTTCACTCGCTTACCCAGCTCTCTTTCCCTCTCACCCTGTCTCTCTGCCCCTCTGTCTCTCTATCTGTCGTTCCGTCTTTCTCTCTCTCACTCACTCCTTTCCTCCGTTACTCTGCTACTCTCTCTGTCGCACCCATCGCTCTCCCTTTTACCTTGTCTCTCTGTTGCTCTCTTTCTATCTCTGTACCTCTTTCATCCCATCTATCTCACCATCTATCTCTCTCTCTCTCTCTTTCTCTCCCAGGAAAACAGAGAATACACACAATCTCACACACACATACATTCTTCCTCACACACAAACACACACACACACATATATACATTCTCTCTCTCTCATGTACACACAAAGACACGCACACACTTGCACAGATATATACTTTCTCATAGACGCAGGCACACACACATAAAAACCAGGATCGCATTGAATGTCAGAACAGGGTTGGAGGGTTAAATGGCCTCTTGCTCTTTCCATGTGCTATGACCAATATCCTTTTTTCACTGTCTGGCTCTCAGTCACCCACTTGGTCTGAGAGTCTCTATTTCTCATTCACTCGATCTGTGTCTTCTCTCCCTGCCTCTCTTCCTCTGAGAATCTAGTCTACAAACACCAGGCAGCCATGTTAGGTTTGTTCACAGTGGCCATTTTATGTCCCCACAGCAATGGGGCATTTAGGACAGAGTTGACTCCTCACTCATGTAACATTAGTATTTTAAACGTGACAGAGACACAGGTATGGAGACATGAATTCCCTGTGTATTCCCTGGAATATTGAAGGATCTGGGCGTTCAGTCCCACACTTTGCAGCTGTGAATTTGAATTCTGAATTTTCTATTACTGAATCTGGAAGTAAAAACCCCCGGGATGGAATGATTCACATTCATTCTGCTTCTACAAAGCCCGTGTCTGTGTCTGTTTCTCAGTATTTATTAACTGTTTAAGATAAGCCTGTCTCTTTCTCCATCGCTCTCTTTCTCGCCTCGCCTTTCACTCTCTCTCTCTCACTACAACACCCTGCCCCTCTCTCTTGCTCGCCCTGTCTCTCTCTCTCTCTTGGCGAGTTTTGTCTCTCTCTCTATCTCAATCTGTCCCTCTCTCACCATCTCTCTGCCTCTCTCTCTCTCTCACTCCATCAGCCTCCCCCTCTCCCCACCATCCCCAATTTCCCTTTTCAGCAAATTTTGGGTGTGAAGCTGAAGGGAAAATATTTTCAGGGTTTCGGGGAAAGGGCGGATGAGTGAGACCAGTTAAACTTTCCTTGCAGAGTGTCGAAAGTAGTTTGATGGGCTGAATGGCCTCTTCAATTAGATTCCAGTCGGTAACTCACTTCCGGATATCTGTTATTCTATATATAAACCCCCTGAACCCCTCGATTTGATTCCAGTCTGTAACTCTCTCCCGGATATCTGTTATTCTATAGATAAACCCCCTGTACCCCTCGATTAGATTCCAGCCTGTAACTCACTCCCGGGTATCTGTTATTCTATATATAATCCACCCCGAACCCCTCGATTAGATTCAGCCTGTAACTCACTCCCGGGCATCTGTTATTCTATATATTAACCACCCCAAACCCCTCGATTAGATTCCAGTCTGTAACTCACTCCCGGGCATCTGTTATTCTGTATATAAACCAACTCGAACCCCTCGATTAGATTCCAGTCTGTAAGTCACTCCCTGGTATTTGTTATTCTATATATAAACCAACCCGAACCCCTCGATTAGATTCCAGTCTGCAACTCACTCCCGGGTATGTTTTTCTATATATAAACCACCCCAAACTCCTCTATTAGATTCCAGCACTTCCACATCACAAATTGAGGAAGGGGTCCCCCCCATTTTAAAGTTGGTTAAAGGCTCTCCCTCTAATTTAAAGATGGAGAAGGGATGTCTCACAGGATATTGTTCTTTACACAATAATGTTAACAAATTTTTGAAAATTTTCAGTTTCCCCCTACACTTTCTCTTTCTCTTACCCTGTCTCGTTCCTTCTCTCCCTCTCCCACCCCATCTCTCTGCCACCCTATATATTTCTCTGTTTCTCTCTCTCACCCCATATCTTTACCCTACACTCGCTCCCCTCTCTTCATCTCTCTCTCTCACCTCATCCCTTTTTTATCGCTTGATCTCCTCTCTCTATCTCACTCGCTTACCCAGCTCTCTTTCCCTCTCTCCCTGTCTCTCTTCCTCTGAGAATCTAGACTACAAACACCAGGCAGCCATTTTAGGTTTGTTCACAGCGGCCATTTTATGTCCCCACAGCAATGGGACACTTAGGACAGAGTTGACTCATGTAACATTAATATTTTAAACGTGACAGAGACACAGGTATGGAGACATAAATTCCACGTGTATTCCCTGGAATAGTGGAGGATCCGAGCGTTCAGTCCCACACTTTGCTGCTGTGAATTTGAATTCTGAATTTTCTAAAACTGAATCTGGAAGTAAAAACCCCCGGGATAGAATGATTCACATTCTTTCTGCTGCTGCAAAGCCCATGTCTGTGTCTGTTTCTCAGTATTTATTAACAATTTAAGATAATAGGATAGAATGCCACTAGTTTGCCATAATTCAACTCAGTCAGAAATGTCCCAATGTTATGACCGATATCAATATTTCATCGTCTGCCTGTTCATCCCCTCTCACTCTGTGTCTCTCTCTTTAACATTCCCTCATTCCGCATCTGCTCTCTCTCTCTCTCTCTCCCTCTCTCAGATTCTGTAAGAAAAATCCCCAAACTCCAGGCAGCCATTTTAGGTTTGTTCACAGTGGCCATTTTATGTTCCCACAGCACTGGGACATTTATGACAGAGTTGACTCCTCACAATTGGTAAATTAGTCCTTTCAACGTGACAGAGACACAGATATCTCCCTCCATTTTAAAGATGGACAAACTCTGTTTATCACTCAATAGGCCCTATCTTTACTTGGTATCTAACCCTGTGCTGCCCCTTCCCTGGGCCTGTTTGATGGGACAGAGCAGAAGGAATGTTACTCTCTATCGAACCCCATACTGTATTTGGTTTGGGTGTGTTTGTTGAACAGTGTGGATGAAGCTTTACACTGGAATATAGGTGAGGGGGTGATTTGATGAAATATTTCAGGATAATAATGCAAGTAGAGGTTTGAAAAAGACTAACCATTCCCGCCGGTTTGGGGAGTCTGGGCCTTGGGGTCATGGTTTTTCAACTATGTTTAGAATTTTAGAATTTCAGGAGGGAAACTAAGAAACATTTTAAAACACCAAGTGTGGTATTAGTTTGGATCTCTCTCACATGAACGGAAATTGATGCTGAGCCACTAGTCCATGTTTAAAACTGAGGCTGATAGATTTCTGTTAGCTAACACGCTGCAGAGATATGAGACCAAGGGGTTCAGTCACAGATCAGCCAGGATCTCATTGAATGTCGGAACAGGGTTGGAGGGTTAAATGGCCTCTTGCTCTTTCCATGTGCTATGACCAATATCCTTTATTCACTGTCTGGCTCTCAGTCACCCACTTGGTCTGAGAGTCTCTATTTCTCATTCACTCGATCTGTGTCTTCTCTCCCTGTCTCTCTTCCTCTGAGAATCTAGTCTACAAACACCAGGCAGCCATTTTAGGTTTGTTCACAGTGGCCATTTTATGTCCCCACAGGAATGGGACATTTAGGACAGAGTTGACCCCTCTCTCATGTAACATTAATATTTTAAACGTGACAGAGACACAGGTATGGAGACATGAATTCCCTGTGTATTCCCTAGAATATTGAAGGATCTGGGCGTTCAGTCCCACACCTTGCAGCTGTGAATTTGAATTCTGAATTTTCTATTACTGAATCTGGAAGTAAAAACCCCCGGGATGGAATGATTCACATTCATTCTGCTTCTACAAAGCCCGTGTCTGTGTCTGTTTCTCAGTATTTATTAACTGTTTAAGATAAGCCTGTCTCTTTCTCCATCGCTCTCTTTCTCGCCTCGCCTTTCACTGTCTCTCTCTCACTACAACACCCTGCCCCTCTCTCTTGCTCACCCTGTCTCTCTCTCTCTCTCGGCGAGTTTTGTCTCTCTCTCTCTATCTCAATCTGTCTCTCTCTCACCATCTCTCTGCCTCTCTCTCTCTCTCACTCCATCAGCCTCCCCCTCTCCCCACCATCCCCAATTTCCCTTTTCAGCAAATTTTGGGTGTGAAGCTGAAGGGAAAATATTTTCAGGGTTTCGGGGAAAGGGCGGATGAGTGAGACCAGTTAAACTTTCCTTGCAGAGTGTCGAAAGTAGTTTGATGGGCTGAATGGCCTCTTCGATTAGATTCCAGTCGGTAACTCACTTCCGGATATCTGTTATTCTATATATAAACCCCCTGAACCCCTCGATTTGATTCCAGTCTGTAACTCACTCCCGGATATCTGTTATTCTATATATAAACCCCCTGAACCCCTCGATTAGATTCCAGCCTGTAACTCACTCCCGGGTATCTGGTATTCTATATATAATCCACCCCGGACCCCTCGATTAGATTCCAGTCTGTAACTCACTCCCGGGCATCTGTTATTCTATATATTAAACACCCCAAACCCCTCGATTAGATTCCAGTCTGTAACTCACTCCCGGGCATCTGTTATTCCATATATAAACCAACTCGAACCCCTCGATTAGATTCCAGTCTGTAAGTCACTCCCTGGTATTTGTTATTCTGTATATAAACCACCCCGAACCCCTCGATTAGATTCCAGTCTGTAACTCACTCCCGAGTATCTGTTATTCTATATATAAACCAACCCGAACCCCTCGATTAGATTCCAGTCTGCAACTCACTCCCGGGTATGTTTTTCTATATATAAACCACCCCGAACCCCTCTATTAGATTCCAGCACTTCCACATCACAAATTGAGGAAGGGGTCCCCCCCATTTTAAAGTTGGTTAAAGGCTCTCCCTCTAATTTAAAGATGGAGAAGGGATGTCTCACAGGATATTGTTCTTTACACAATAATGTTAACAAATTTTTGAACATTTTCAGTTTCCCCCTACACTTTCTCTTTCTCTTACCCTGTCTCGTTCCTTCTCTCCCTCTCCCACCCCATCTCTCTGCCACCCTATATATTTCTCTGTTTCTCTCTCTCACCCCATATCTTTACCCTACACTCGCTCCCCTCTCTTCATCTCTCTCTCTCACCTCATCCCTTTTTTATCGCTTGATCTCCTCTCTCTATCTCACTCGCTTACCCAGCTCTCTTTCCCTCTCTCCCTGTCTCTCTTCCTCTGAGAATCTAGACTACAAACACCAGGCAGCCATTTTAGGTTTGTTCACAGTGGCCATTTGATGTCCCCACAGCAATGGGACACTTAGGACAGAGTTGACTCATGTAACATTAATATTTTAAACGTGACAGAGACACAGGTATGGAGACATTAATTCCACGTGTATTCCCTGGAATAGTGGAGGATCCGGGCGTTCAGTCCCACACTTTGCTGCTGTGAATTTGAATTCTGAATTTTCAAAAACTGAATCTGGAAGTAAAAACCCCTGGGATGGAATGATTCACATTCTTTCTGCTGCTGCAAAGCCCGTGTCTGTGTCTGTTTCTCAGTATTTATTAACAATTTAAGATAATAGGATAGAATGCCACTAGTTTGCCATAATTCAACTCAGTCAGAAATGTCCCAATGTTATGACCGATATCAATCTTTCATCGTCTGCCTGTTCATCCCCTCTCACTCTGTGTCTCTCTCTTTAACATTCCCTCATTCCGCATCTGCTCTCTCTCTCTCTCTCTCTCTCCCTCTCTCAGATTCTGTAAGAAAAATCCCCAAACACCAGGCAGCCATTTTAGGTTTGTTCACAGTGGCCATTTTATGTGCCCACAGCACTGGGACATTTATGACAGAGTTGACTCCTCACAATTGGTAAATTAGTCCTTTCAACGTGACAGAGACACAGATATCTCCCTCCATTTTAAAGATGGAGAAATTCTGTTTATCACTCAATAGGCCCTATCTTTACTTGGTATCTAACCCTGTGCTGCCCCTTCCCTGGGCCTGTTTGATGGGACAGAGCAGAGGGAATGTTACTCTCTATCGAACCCCATACTGTATTTGGTTTGGGTGTGTTTGTTGAACAGTGTGGATGAAGCTTTACACTGGAATTTAGGTGAGGGGGTGATTTGATGCAATATTTCAGGATAATAATGCAAGTGGAGGTTTGAAAAAGACTAACTATTCCCGCCGGTTTGGGGAGTCTGGGCCTTGGGGTCATGGTTTTTCAACTATGTTTAGAATTTTAGAATTTCAGGAGAGAAACTAAGAAAGACTTTAAAACGCCAAGTGTGGTATTAGTTTGGATCTCTCTCACATGAACAGAAATTGATGCTGAGCCACTAGTCCATGTTTAAAACTGAGGCTGATAGATTTCTGTTAGCTAACACGCTGCAGAGATATGAGACCAAGGGCTTCAATCACAGATCAGCCAGGATCTCATTGAATGTCGGAACAGGGTTGGAGGGTTAAATGGCCTCTTGCTCTTTCCATGTGCTATGACCAATATCCTTTATTCACTGTCTGGCTCTCAGTCACCCATTTGGTCTGAGAGTCTCTATTTCTCATTCACTCGATCTGTGTCTTCTCTCCCTGTCTCTCTTCCTCTGAGAATCTAGTCTACAAACACCAGGCAGACATTTCAGGTTTGTTCCCAGTGGCCATTTTATGTCCCCACAGGAATGGGACATTTAGGACAGATTTGACTCCTCACGAATGGAAAATTAGTACTTTCAACGTGACAGAGACACAGATATCTCCCTCCATTTTAAAGACGGAAAAGGGAACTCCCTCCGTTTTAACGGTGGAGAAGTTATCTGCCTCCATTTTAAATATTGAGAATGGTTCTCGCCCCATTTCGTCAGGTCTCTCTCTCCCTACCGCTTTTTCCTTCCCTCGACTCGTCTCTCTGATACTCTCTCTCATCCCATCGCTATTTCGGACACTCACTCCCCTCTCTCTGCCTCTCCCTCACCCCACCCATTTTTCTTTCATTCAATCGCCTCTCTCTATCTCTCTTTCTCGCCCTCTCTCTCTTTCTCCCTCAGCCCATCTCATTGTCGCTATCTCCCTCTCTCTCGCCCCATCTCTCTCCCCTTCACCCTCTCTGTCTTTCATTTTATCTCACTGTCATTCTCTGACCCTCTCTCTCTCGCCCTCTCTCTCTTTCTTTCTCACCCCATCTCACTCTCACTATTTCCCGCTCTCTCTCTCTCTCGCGCTCTCTCTCTTTCTTTCTCACCCCATCTCACTCACTATTTCCCTCACTCTCTCTCTCTCATCCTATCTCTCTTTCTTTCTCACCCCATCTCACTCTCACTATTTCCCGCTCTCTCTCTCTCTCGCGCTCTCTCTCTTTCTTTCTCACCCCATCTCACTCACTATTTCCCTCACTCTCTCTCTCTCATCCTATCTCTCTTTCTTTCTCACCCCATTTCACTCTCACTATTTCCCTCTCTCTCTCTCTCTCTCTCTCTCTCGCGCTCTCTCTCTTTCTTTCTCACCCCATCTCACTGTAACTATTTCCCTCTCTCTCTCACCCCATCTCTCTGCCCTTCACCCTCTCTCTCTCACCCCATCTCACTCTCACTAATTCCATCTCTCTCTCTCTCTCGCGCTCTCTCTCTTTCTTTCTCACCCCATCTCACTGTAACTATTTCCCTCTCTCTCTCACCCCATCTCTCTGCCCTTCACCCTCTCTCTCTGTCTCTCATTCTATCTCTGTCATTCTCTGACCCTCTCTCTATCGCCCCATCTCTATCCCTATCACCACCTCTCTCTGTCGCTCTCTCTCCCTCGCTCTGCCACTGACTCTCTGTCACATTCGTTCTCTCCCACGCCTGTCTCTTTCTCCATCGCTCTCTTTCTCGCCTCGCCTTTCACTGTCTCTCTCTCACTACAACACCCTGCCCCTCTCTCTATCTCGCCCTGTCTCTCTATCTCTCTTGGCGAGTTTTGTCTCTCTTTCTCTATCTCAATCTGTCTCTCTCTCACCATCTCTCTGCCTCTCTCTCTCTCTCACTCTCTCTCTCACTCCATCAGCCTCCCCCTCTCCCCACCATCCTCAATTTCCCTTTTCAGCAAATTTTGGGTGTGAAGCTGAAGGGAAAATATTCTCAGGGTTTCGGGGAAAGGGCGGACGAGTCAGACCAGTGAAACTTTCCTTGCAGAGTGTCGAAAGTAGTTTGATGGGCTGAATGGCCTCTTCGATTAGATACCAGTCTATTACTCAATCGGAGGTATCTGTTATTCTATATATAAATCCCCTGAACCCCTCGATTAGATTCCAGTCTGTAACTCAATCGCGGATATCTATTATTCTATATATAAACCCCCTGAACCCCTCGATTAGATTCAAGTCTGTAACTCACTCCCGGGTATCTGTTATACTAAATATGAACCCAACGAACCCTTCGATTAGATTCCAGCCTGTAACTCAATCCCGGGAATCTGTTATTCTATATATAAACCAACCCGAACCCCTCGATTAGATTCCAGTCTGTAACTCCCTCCCGGGTATATGTTATTCTATATATAAACCACCCCGAACCCCTCGATTAGATTCCAGCCTGTAACTCACTCCCAGGTATCTGTTATTCTGTATATAATCCACCCCGAACCCCTCGATTAGATTCCAGTCTGTAACTCACTCCCGGTTATCTGTTATTCCATATATAAAGCCCCTGAACCCCTCGATTAGATTCCAGCCTGTAACTCACTCCCGGGAATCTGTTATTCTATATATAAACCACCCCGAACCCCTTGATTAGATTCCAGTCTGTAACTCACTCCCGGGTATCTGTTATTCTATATATAAACCACCCCGAACCCCTTGATTAGATTCCAGTCTGTAACTCACTCCCGGGTATCTGTTACTATATAAATAAACCCCCTGAAACCCACGATTAGATTCCAGTCTGTAACTCACTCCTGGGTATCTATTATTCTGTATATAATCCACCCCGAACCCCTTGATTAGATTCCAGTCTGTAACTCACTCCCGGGTATCTGTTATTCTATATATAAACCCCCTGAACCCCACGATTAGATTCCAGTCTGTAACTCACTCACGGGTATGTTATTCTATATATAATCCACCCTGAATCCCTCGATTAGATTCCAGTCTGTAACTCACTCCCAGGTATCTATTATTCTATATATAAACCCCCCGAACCCCTCGATAAGATTCCAGTCTGTAACTCACTGCCGGGTTTCTGATATACTAAATATGAACCCACCGAACCCCTCGATTAGAATCCAGCCTATAGCTCAATCCCGGGTATCTGCTATTCCATATATAATCCACCCCGAACCCCGCGATTAGATTCCAGTCTGTAACTCATTCCCGGGTATCTGTTATTCTATATATAAACAACCCCGAACCCCTCGATTAGATTCCATTTTCTAACTCACTCCCGGGTATCTGTTATTCTATATATAAATCCCCCAAACCTCTCGAATTGATTCCAGTCTGTAACTTCATCTCGGGAATCTGTGATTGTATCTATAAAACCCTCAAACCCCTCAATTAGATTCCAGTCTGTAACTCAATCTCGGGCATCTGTGATTGTATAAATTAAACCCCGAATCTCTCGATTAGATTTCAGCTTGTAACTCACTCTCCTCCATCAGTGATTCTATATATAAACCCACCAAACACCTCTATTAGATTCCAGTCTGTAACTCACTCGCGGGTCTCTGTTATTCTATATATAAACCACCTCGAACACCTCGATTTGATTCCAGTCTGTAACTCACTCCCGGGTATCTGTTATTCTATATATAAACCACCACAAAACCTTCGATTTGATTCCAGTCATACTCACTCTTGGTTATCTGTGATTCTATATTTAAACCCCCTGAACACCTCGATTAGATTCCAGTCTGTAACTCATTCTCACCTATCTGATTATCTATATTTAAACCATCCCGAAAACGTCTATTAGATTCTAATCTGTAACTCACTCCCGGGTATCTGTTAGCCTATATAAATACACCCCACTCTACTCAATTAGAATCTAGTCTGTAACTCACTCCCGGGTATCTGTTATTCTATATATAAACCACCCCGAACCCCTCGATTAGATTCCAGTCTGTAACATACTCCCGGGTATCTGTTATTCTATATATAAACCACCCCTAACCCCTCGATTAGATTCCAGTCTGTAACTCACTCCCGGGTATCTGTTATTCTATATATAAACCCCCGGAACCCCTCGATTAGATTCCAGTCTGTAACTCACTCCCAGGTATCTGTTATTCTGTATATAAACCACCCCGAACCCCTCGATTAGATTCCAGTCTGTAACTCACTTCTGGGTATCTGTTATTCTATATTTCAACCCGCTGAACCCCTCGATTAGATTCCAGTCTTTAACTCACTCCCGGGTATGTTATTCTACATATAAACCACCCCGAACCCCTCGATTAGATTCCAGTCTGTAACTCACTCCCGGGTATGTTATTCTATATATAAACCACCCCGAACCCCTCGATTAGATTCCAGTCTGTAACTCACTCCCGGGTATGTTATTCTATTTTAAACCACCCCGAACCCCTCAATTAGATTCCAGTCTGTAACTCACTCCCGGGTATCTGTTATTCTATTTTAAACCACCCCGAACCCCTCGATTAGATTCCAGTCTGTAACTCACTCCCGGGTATGTTATTCTATATATAAACCACCCCGAACCCCTCGATTAGATTCCAGCACTTCCACATCACAAGTTGCGGAAGGGGTCCCCCCCATTTTAAAGTTGGTTAAAGGCTCTCCCTCTAATTTAAAGATGGAGAAGGGATGTCTCACAGGATATTGTCCTTTACACTCAATAATGTTAACAAATTTTTGAACATTTTCAGATTCCGCCTACACTTTCTCTTTCTCTCATCCTATCTCATTCCTTCTCTCCCTCTCCCACCCCATCTCTCTGCCACTCTATACATTTCTCTGTTTCTCTCTCTCACCCCATATCTTTACCTTACACTCGCTCCCCTCTCTTCATCTCTCTCTCTCAACTCATCCCTTTTTCTTTCGCTCGATCTCCCCTCTCTATTTCACTCGCTTACCCAGCTCTCTTTCCCTCTCACCCTGTCTCTCTGCCGCTCTGTCTCTCTATCTGTCGTTCCGTCTTTCTCTCTCTCTCTCACTCAGTACTTATCTCTGTTGCTCTGCTACTCTCTCTGTCGCTGCCATATCTCTCCCTTTCGCCTTGTCTCTCTGTTGCTCTCTTTCTATCTCTGTACCTCTTTCATCCAATCTATCTCTCCGTCTATCTCTCTCTCTCTCTTTCTCTCCCAGGAAAACAGAGAGTAATGGTTCATGGGAATTTTTCCGGCTGGATGTAGGATTGTAGTGGAGTTCCCCAGGGGTCAGTATTGGAACCCTGGATTTCCCTGATGTATATAAATGATTGAGATATTGGTGTGCAGGGGACCATTTCAGAGTTTGTGGATGGCACAAAACTTGGGAGAATGATAAACAGAGAGGGGGACAGTGTAGAGCATCAAAAGGACATTTACAAGTTGGGAGAGTGGGCAGATAGGTGGCCAATGATGTTCAATGTGGAGACGTTTGATGTGATGCATTTTGGTAGGAGAAACATGGACATGAAAAACAAAATTAGGGGTGTAATTTTGAAGGGGGTGCAGGAGCAGAAAGACCTGGGTGAAGATGTGCATATTTCATTGAAGGTTGCAGGACAGGTTGAGCGAGTGGTTCATAAAGCATATTGTATCCTGGGCTTTACTAATAGGGGCTTAGAGTACAAGAGCAGGGAGGTTATGCTGAATTTATATAAGACGCTAGTTAGACCTCAGATGGAGTATTGTGTACAGTCCTGGGAGCCACACTATAGGAAGGATATGATTCCCGGGGCAGTGTGATTACGTGGGATGGAATTGAGATTTACACTCCTTCTGTGTTTGATGTTGGAATCAGCTTCATTTGAGGTGTGCTGTGTTTTGTAGACATTTTCAGATCTTTTTAAATAATTCCCTTTTTTTATAGACTGCATCACTGAGTGTGAATTGGAGCTTAGCATCCATTTTTTAAATTGTTTGAAAATAGTTTTAAACTTCGCCCCTAGTTCCAAACTCTCCCACAAGGGGAAACATCTTCTCCACATCCACCCTGTTAAGACCCCTCAGCAACTTACATCTTTCACTAAGATCACCTCTCCAAATTCTAAACTCCAATGGATACAAGCCCAGCCTGTCCAACCTTTCCTAATAAGAAAATCAGAATCCTTTCCTCATAAGGTCAGAGATGATGCGAAATGCCTCACACAATTGGCCTTGTCCTTGTCTTCATTGGCTTCTGAGCAACAACCTTCAATAACAATTATAATAATTTTGGGGAAAGGGCAGACGAGTGAGACCAGTGAAATTTTCCTTGCAGAGTGTCGAAAGTAGATTGATGGGCTGAATGTCCTCCTTCTGTGTTGTAAACTTTCTGTGTTACACACGCAGGTTAACATTTCATTCTCGAATAAGCTTCACTCTTTCCTCCATTGTAGGTTCCAGCACCTCCGCATCACAAGTTGGGCAATGGATCTCCCTCCATTTTAAAGACGGGAATGGATCTTCCTCCACTTTAAAGATGGAGAAGACGTAGCCTAGTGGGACATAAGCAAGGCTTTTGGTAAGGTCCCACAAGGGAGAACAAAAGCGAAGGTAAGATCCCATGGGATCCAAGGCAATTTTTCAATTTGGATCCAGAATTGGCTGAGTGGCAGGAAGCAGAGGGTGATGGTCAAGGGGTGTTTTTGTGACTGAATCCCTGTGTCCAGTGGGGTTCCCCTGGGGTCGGTGTTGGGTCCCTTGCTGTGTGTGGTACGTATAAACAATTTAGACTTCAATGTAGGAGGGTTGATCAGCAAGTTTGTGGATGACACGATAATTGGTGGTGTGGTAAATAGTGAGGAGGAGAGCCTTAGATTACAGGCGGATATAGACGGACTGGTCAGTGGTTCAAGGACTTTAATCCGGATAAGTGTGAGGTGATGCACTTGGGCAGGACACACAAGGCACAGGAATATATGATGAATGGTAGGACCCTGGGATCTAATGCGCATTAGAGAGACCTTGGTGTGTATGTCCACTGGTCCCTTAAGGTAGTGGGACAGGTAAATAAGGTGTTTAAGAAGGCATATGAGATACTTTCCTTTATTAGCCGAGACATAGAATATAAGAGCAGGGAAGTCATGCTGGAACTGCATAAAACGCTGGTTAGGCCACAGCTAGAGTATTGCGTGTAGTTCTGGAGTCCGCATTGTAGGAAGGATGTGATTGCACTAGAGAGAGAGCAGAGGAGATTTACCAGGATGTTGCCTGGGCTGGAGAATGTAAGATATGAGGAGAGATAGGATAGACTTGGATTATTTTCCCATGAGCAGAGGAGATTGAGGAAGGACATGATTGAGGTGAATAAAATAATGAGGGGCATTGATAGGGTAGAGAGGAAGGAACTTTTCCCCTTGGTGGAGGGAACAATAACCACGGAGCATAGATTTAAGGCAGGGGGCAGGAGGGTTAGAGGGGAAGTAGGGAAGGATTTTTTCACCCAGAGGGTGGTGGGAATCTGGAACTCACTGCCTGAAAGGGGGTTAGAGGCAGAAACCCTCATAACATTTAAGAATATTTGGATGTGCACTTGTGATGCCTTGGCATAGAAGGCTGTGGGCCTAGTGCTGTAAAATAGGATTAGAATTGTTAGGTTCTTGTTCGATCGGCACAGACTTGATGGGCCAAAAGGCCTTTTTCTGTGCTGTTGACCTCTGTGACTCTATGACAGAGATATCCCTGCATTTTAAAGACGGAGAAGGGATCTACCTCAATTTTAAAGATTGAGAAAACATCTCCCTCCATTTTAATGACGGAGAAGGGATCTACCAACATTTTAAAGATGGAAAAGGGACCTCACTCTATTTTTAAGATGTAGGAGGTGTCGCCCTCCATTTAAAATATACAGAAGGGATCTCCGTACAATTTAAAATGGGGAAGGGATCCCCCTCCATTTTAATGATGTGGAAGGAATCCACTACATTTCAATTTGGACACAAACGCTCTCAAACACACAAACACACAATTGCACAGATATATTCTTTCTCATAAACGCAGACACACACACACATCCTCTCACACACAGACACACTCACGCACATATATTCTCTATTTCACACATACATACACACACACATTCTCTCTCACACTCACGCTACACAGATATATTATTCCTCATAGACACACACTCTCTCTCACACACTCACAAAGACATATTCTTTCTCATACACATGCTCACACAGACATAGTCACAATCACACAGATGTATTCTCAAACGCACACACATCCTCTCTCACACAGACACTGATTCTCTATCTCACCGATTCACACACAGACTCGTAGATCTATTCATTCTCATACACGCAAACACACACAATCTCACACACACATATATTCTTCCTCACACACAAACACACACACACACACCAACTCACACACATACACGCTCTCTCACACACACACACATATATACATTCTCTCTCTCTCATGTACACACAAAAACACGCACACACTTGCACAGATATTTACTTTTTCATAGACGCAGGCACACACACATAAAAACCAGGATCGCATTGAATGTCAGAACAGGGTTGGAGGGTTAAATGGCCTCTTGCTCTTTCCATGTGCTATGACCAATATCCTTTATTCACTGTCTGGCTCTCAGTCACCCACTTGGTCTGAGAGTCTCTATTTCTCATTCACTCGATCTGTGTCTTCTCTCCCTGTCTCTCTTCCTCTGAGAATCTAGTCTACAAACACCAGGCAGCCATTTTAGGTTTGTTCACAGTGGCCATTTTATGTCCCAACAGCAATGGGACATTTAGGACAGAGTTGACTCATGTAACATTAGTATTTTAAACGTGACAGAGACACAGGTATGGAGACATAAATTCCACGTGTATTCCCTGGAATATTGAAGGATCCGGGGGTTCAGTCCCACACTTTGCTGCTGTGAATTTGAATTCTGAATTTTCTAAAACTGAATCTGGAAGTAAAAACCCCCGGGATGGAATGATTCACATTCTTTCTGCTGCTGCAAAGCCCGTGTCTGTGTCTGTTTCTCAGTATTTATTAACAATTTAAGATAATAGGATAGAATGCCACTAGTTTGCCATAATTCAACTCGGTCAGAAATGTCCCAATGTTATGACCGATATCATTCTTTGATCGTCTGCCTGTTCATCCCCTCTCACTCTGTGTCTCTCTCTTTAACATTCCCTCATTCCGCGTCTGCTCTCTCTCTCTCTCTCTCTCTCTCTATCCCCCTCTCAGATTCTGTAAGAAAAATCCCCAAACTCCAGGTGTCCATTTTAGGTTTGTTCACAGTGGCCATTTTATGTGCCCACAGCACTGGGACATTTATGACAGAGTTGACTACTCACGAATGGTAAATTAGTCCTTTCAACGTGACAGAGACACAGATATCTCCCTCCATTTTAAAGATGGAGAAACTCTGTTTATCACTCAATAGGCCCTGTCTTTACTTGGTATCTAACCCTGTGCTGCCCCTTCCCTGGGCCTGTTTGATGGGACAGAGCAGAGGGAATGTTACTCTCTATCGAACCCCATACTGTATATGGTTTGGGTGTGTTTGTTGAACAGTGTAGATGAAGCTTTACACTGGAATTTAGGTGAGGGGGTGATTTGATGAAATATTTCAGGATAATAATGGAAGTAGAGGTTTGAAAAAGACTAACTATTCCCGCCAGTTTGGGGAGTCTGGGCCTTGAGGCCATGGTTTTTCAACTATGTTTAGAATTTTAGAATTTCAGGAGAGAAACTAAGAAACACTTTAAAACACCAAGTGTGGTATTAGTTTGGATCTCTCTCACATGAACGGAAATTGATGCTGAGCCACTAGTCCATGTTTAAAACTGAGGCTGATAGATTTCTGTTAGCTAACACGCTGCAGAGATATGAGACCAAGGGGTTCAATCACACATCAGCCTGGATCTCATTGAATGTCGGAACAGGGTTGGAGGGTTAAATGGCCTCTTGCTCTTTCCATGTGCTATGACCAATATCCTTTATTCACTGTCTGGCTCTCAGTCACCCACTTGGTCTGAGAGTCTCGATTTCTCATTCACTCGATCTGTGTCTTCTCTCCCTGCCTCTCTTCCTCTGAGAATCTAGTCTACAAACACCAGGCAGACATGTTAGGTTTGTTCCCAGTGGCCATTTTATGTCCCCACAGGAATGGGACATTTAGGACAGATTTGACTCCTCTCGAATGGAAAATTAGTACTTTCAACGTGACAGAGACACAGATATCTCCCTCCATTTTAAAGATTGAAAAGGGAACTCCCTCCGTTTTAACGGTGGAGAAGTTATCTGCCTCCATTTTAAATATTGAGAATGGTTCTCGCTCCATTTCATCAGGTCTCTCTCTCCCTACCGCTTTTTCCTTCCCTCGACTCGTCTCTCTGAGGATCTCTCTCATCCCATCGCTATTTCGGACACTCACTCCCCTCTCTCTGCCTCTCCCTCACCCCACCCATTTTTCATTCACTCAATCGCCTCTCTCTATCTCTCTCCCTCGCCCTCTCTCTATTTCTCCCTCAGCCCATCTCATTGTCGCTATCTCCCTCTCTCTCTCCCCATCTCTCTCCCCTTCACCCTCTCTGTCTATCATTTCATCTCTCTGTCATTCTCTGACCCTCTCTCTCGCCCTCTCTCTCTTTCTTTCTCACCCCATCTCACTCTCACTATTTCCCTCTCTATCTCGCGCCCTCTCTCTTTCTTTCTCACCCCATCTCACTGTCACTATTTCCCTCTCTCTCTCACCCCATCTCTCTGCCCTTCACCCTCTCTCTCTGTCTCTCACTCTATCTCTGTCATTCTCTGACCCTCTCTCTATCGCCCCGTCTCTATCCCTGTCACCACCTCTCTCTGTCGCTCTCTCTCTCCCTCGCTCTGCCACTGTCTCTCTGTCACATTCGTTCTCTCTCACGCCTGTCTCTTTCTCCATCGCTCTCTTTCTCGCCTCGCTTTTCACTGTCTATCTCTCACTACAACACCCTGCCCCTCTCTCTATCTCGCCCTGTATCTCTCTCTCTCTTCACGAGTTTTGTCTCTCTTTCTCTATCTCAATCTGTCTGTCTCTCACCATCTCTCTGCCTCTCTCTCTCTCTCACTCTCTCTCTCACTCCATCAGCCTCCCCCTCTCCCCACCATCCCCAATTTCCCTTTTCAGCAAATTTTGGGTGTGAATCTGAAGGGAAAATATTTTCAGGGTTTCGGGGAAAGGGCGGACGAGTGAGACCAGTGAAACTTTCCTTGCAGAGTGTCGAAAGTAGTTTGATGGTCTGACTGGCCTCCTCGATTAGATTCCAGCCTGTTACTCAATCGCGGGTATCTATTATTCTATATATAAACCCCCTGAACCCCTCGATTAGATTCCAGTCTGTAACTCACTCCCGGGTATCTGTTATTCTATATATAAACCCCCCACACTCTTTTTTATCCCCCCCACACTTTTTTTTATCCCCCCCACACTCTTTTTTTTTTATTCCCCCCCCACACTCTTTTTTTTATTCCCCCCCCCACACTCTTTTCTTTATTCCCCCCCCCCACGCTCTTTTTTTTATTCCCCCCCCCCACACTCTTTTCTTTTTTCCCCCCCCCACACTCTTTTTTTTATCCCCCCCCACACTCTTTTTTTTATTCCCCCCCACACTCTTTTTTTTTTATTCCCCCCCCACACTCTTTTTTTTATTCCCCCCCCACACTCTTTTTTTTATTCCCCCCCCCACACTCTTTTTTTTATTCCCCCCCCCACACTCTTTTTTTTATTCCCCCCCCACACTTTTTTTTATTCCCCCCCCCACACTCTTTTTTTTATTCCCCCCCCACACTCTTTTTTTTATTCCCCCCCCACACACTCTTTTTTTTATTCCCCCCCCACACTCTTTTTTTTATTCCCCCCCCACACTCTTTTTTTTATTCCCCCCCCACACACTCTTTTTTTTATTCCCCCCCCACACTCTTTTTTTTATTCCCCCCCCCACACTCTCTTTTTTATTCCCCCCCCACGCTCTCTATTCCCCCCCCACGCTCTCTATTCCCCCCCCACGCTCTCTTTTTTTTATTCCCCCCCCACACTCTTTTTTTTATTCCCCCCCCACACTCTTTTTTTTATTCCCCCCCCACGCTCTTTTTTTAAAAACTCCCCCCACGCTCTTTTTTCTTTCCCCCCCACGCTCTTTTTTCTTTCCCCCCCACGCTCTTTTTTTCTTTCCCCCCCACGCTCTTTTTTTTTATACCCCCCCCACCACGCTTTTTTTTTTATCCAACCCCCCACGCTCATTTCCCCCCCCCCCCACGCTCTTTCCCCCCCCCAAACGCTCTTTCTTTCCCCCCCTGTAATTTTCCACCCCCCGGCTCTAATCATTGTCCTGACACTAAAGATCCTCAAACCCATACAGACCCTGAAACTAATACACGGTCTGGAATTAATACTGACCCTGAAACTAATACATGGTCTGGAATTAATACAGACCCTGAAACTAATACACGGTCTGGAATTAATACAGACCCTGAAACTAATACACGGTCTGGAATTAATACAGACCCTGAAACTAATACACGGTCTGGAATTAATACAGACCCTGAAACTAATACACGGTCTGGAATTAATACAGACCCTGAAACTAATACACGGTCTGGAATTAATACAGACCCTGAAACTAATACACGGTCTGGGATTAATACAGACCCTGAAACTAATACACGGTCTGGAATTAATACTGACCCTGAAACTAATACATGGTCTGGGATTAATACAGACCCTGAAACTAATACATGGTCTGGAATTAATACTGACCCTGAATCTAATCCAGGCCCAGAAACCAATGCAGACCCAACACTAATACTGGACCCGGAATTAATAGAGACTATGAAAAAAATGCAGACCTGGATTAAATAATCTAGTTCCAGAATCGAAATCGGGCATTGAAACTAATGGAGCCCCTGAGACTAGGATTCACCATGAAACTCATTTTGGCCCTGATCATTAGACGGTGCCTGAAACTATTACTGAGCCAAAAAATGAATATGATCCCTGAAATTACTATGACACAAGGGCAAATACAGACCTTGAAATTTATTCAATCACTGAAACTAACAGAATCCCTCAAATCCAATATTAAACACTGAAACCCACACGGGCCGTGAAATAAATATTCATAGAGGCCATTAAAGTAATACAGACACGATGGGCATGATGCCTCTCCCGCCGATGTATGATTTGTTGGGTGTGAGCTAACAGAGGCCAGCGGAGGCCTGAGGCCTAACAGAAGCCGGGGGCCCTTATGTCTTGGTTAAGGTTGTGCTGAACAGTTTCTTTGTGCCAGAGGCTGATCCTCCTTGGGCGGTAATAAATCAAAAGCAGAAACAAATCCACCCAGCGACAACTGAATCCCCCCCAAACTGATCAAAACCATCAAACAAAGACAGGCCCCCAATCTAATAGAGATAATATAATGCAGAATTGATACCGTTAAAGGATAATGATCCAGGCCGTGAATCGAATGCAGACCCTGTGAGTGTTACAGGCCCTGAAACTATCACTGAGTAAGAGTGAGCAGAGATAAGAGAGGCAGGAAGAGGTGGAGGGATTGAACTCGATGGGATTAGATTGGGCTCTCTGCAGCACCGTGTCTCAACCTGGATCCCCCTGAGTAAAACCCCCATTCCCCAAACCCCCCCACCCCAACCGACACTGAACCCAATCGTCGGTGTGAAAATTCCACACGTCCTTTCTCCGGGTATAAGAATGAGCGACAAAGGCACGGACACATTTTTATTATTTTTCTCTCCGGTTACAGCTCTTGTCCGAGGATTCCTCGCGGCAAATCGATTCTCTCTCTGCATCGTCCGAGCTGCAGCTGCCAAATCCATTCTCCTTGTGGGGGAGAGGGAAAGAGAGAGAGAGAAATGGAAATTGATTAAAATAAAGCACAGAATTTTAAAACACAAGACACAGCAAGATCCCAGGGCTCTTCTCACTCGCTGACAACCACAATCTCAATCAAAAGAGGGAGGTGGGCGTGTGGGGCCTTTACTCTGAGGCTGGGGCTGTGACTAAACACTGGAGACCACCCCAGTGCCTCCCCTGTCCCCCCAACTCCCAGAGGCTGCGTCTCTCCCTCTGTGTGTAACCTGCCAGCTCCAGCTGTTTTACTGCCTCATTGTAAAAACCACACAAACACTGATCATTCCCCTCTCGCCGTCCCTCTCCCATTCACTGTCCTCACCCCCTCTACCTGCTCACTCCAGGGCTGCTGCTGTTTGCACACTAAATATTCACATTGCACTTTCCGATTCTAACACTGTCACCTCTCCCTCTCCCTCTGTCTCTCTCCCCCTCCCTCTGTACCTATCTAGCCTCCCCTCTATCTCTGCTCATCTTTACCTCTCTAATCTGTCGCTATCTCTGTTCCTTTTCTTTACCTCAGGATCAATCTTGACTGAAATGCGCTCAGAAAAGCTTCTTTCTGACCATTTGAAATAATGATGCACTGTGGCCATGTTTTATATTTATCCAGGGTTTACTGAGAGAAATGACAGGGGGGGCGGCGGGAAATGGGAGCAATCCTCAATCAGCCCGTCACTGAACTGAATTCAGGGGGAGGGCAGCCACAGGGTTGCAGTGCAGGACAGGCTGCAGGTTGGACACGCACAGCAAGATCCCACAAGCAAGGTGATATTAGCCAGGTATCCTTCCGCCACCCCCTATTCCCAGAAAATCTTCCTCTTTAAAACTGGGCCCGGGGTTGGGAACTAATTGATTTACAAAATATATGAAAACTTCAGAGAAATCAGTGATGGGGATTCAAGCCCCCACCCTCCCTCCCCCCCAGTCCAATTCATCATCTGGCCTTCCACACAGGAAATAGAACAATAAATAAACAACATAAAACTAACAGGCCTTTACGCAGCCTCACATTTAGAAATTCAATTCCAGGACCTCCGAAAGTCAACACATCAATGTTTACAATTGCAGCGCACAGCAGGATCCCACAAACAGGCCCACGAGGGACATGGACTGGACAAACCCCAGATCCTGTCTGTCTCTCTCCCTCATGACCGTCCCCTCCCACCATCTGTTAACCTCCCCACTCAATAGTTCCCTCAATCTTTCCTCTTTCCCACCTCTCTCTCTCCCTCCCTCCCTCTCTCCCTCTGTCTCTCTCTCTCTGTTTCTCCCATGCCAGAATATAGAGGCAGAGAGAGAGAAAACCACAGTCAGGGCCTCAATAAACTCAATTCAAAATGATTAAAATAAAGCAAACATTACTGAAACAAAAAAGACACAGCAAGATCCCAGGGCTCTTCTCACTCACTTACATCCACAATCTCGGAGGGGCGGTGGAGTGGGGGTAGAGGCATCATTTAGTAAACACACCCCCTGTTAGTAAACACAGACAATGGGAACAGATTTGAAATGAGATGACGGTGTAAATGCCTCGTGACCAGCCCTCTCCCTCTGTGTGTAACCTGCCAGCTCCAGCTGTTTTACTGCCTGATTGTAACCTCCCCATGATCTCACCCTCTTTCCCTTTAACCCTCCCGTGATCTCATTCCCTGTCCCTTTAACCTCCCCGTGATCTCACCCTCTGTCCCTATAACATCCCCGTGATCTCACTCTCTGTCCCTTTAACCTCCACGTGATCTCACTCTCTGCCCCTTTAACCTCCCCGTGATCTCACTCTCTGTCCCTTTAACCTCGCTTTGATCAAACTCTCTGTCCCTTTTACCTCCCCGTGATCTCACTGTCTGTCCCTTTTACCTCCCCGTGATCTCACTGTCTGTCCCTTTAACCACCCCGTGATCTCACTGTCTGTCCCTTTAACGTCCCCGTGATCTCACACTCTGTCCCTTTAACCTCGCCGTGATCTCACTCTCTGTCCCTTTAACCTTCCCGTGATCTCACTCTCTATCCCTTTAACTCCCCGTGATCTCACTCTCTGTCCCTTTAACCTTCCCGTGATCTCACTCTCTGTCCATTTAACATCCCCGTGATCTCACTCTCTGTTCCTTTAACCTCACCGTGATCTCACTCTGTGTACGTTTAACCTCCCCGTCATCTAACACTCTGGCCCTTTAACCGCCCAGTGATCTCACTCTCTGTCTCTTTAACCTCCCCATGTTCTCAATCTCTGGCCTTTTAACCTCACCTTAACTCACTCTCTGTCCCTTTAACCTCCCCGTGATCGCAATCTCTGTCCCTTTAACAGTCCCTGTTCTCACTTTCTGTCCTTTTGACTGTCCCCGATCTCAATCTCTGTCCCTATAACATCCCCGTGATCTCAGGGGGAGGGCAGCCACAGGGTTGCAGTGCAGGACAGGCTGCAATTTGGACACGCACAGCAAGATCCCACAAGCAAGGTGATGTTAGCCAGGTATCCTTCCGCCACCCCCTATTCCCAGAAAATCTTCCTCTTTAAAACTGGGCCCGGGGTTGGGAACTAATTGATTTACAAATTATATGAAAACTTCAGAGAAATCAGTGACGGGGATTCAAGCCCCCAACCTCCCTCCCCCCCAGTCCAATTCATCATCTGGCCTTCCACACAGGAAATAGAACAATAAATAAACAACATAAAACAGGCCTTTACGCAGCCTCACATTTAGAAATTCAATTCCAGGACCTCCGAAAGTCAACACATCAATGTTTACAATTGCAGCGCACAGCAGGATCCCACAAACAGCCCCATGAGGGACATGGACTGGACAAACCCCAGATCCTGTCTGTCTGTCTCTCCCTCATGAGCGTCCCCTCCCACCATCTGTTAACCTCCCACTCAATAGTTCCCTCAATCTTTCCTCTTTCCCACCTCTCTCTCTCTCCCTCCCTCCCTCTCTCCCTCTGTCTCTCTCTCTCTCTCTCTCTGTTTCTCCCATGCCAGAATATGGAGAGGCAGAGAGAGAGAAATCCACAGTCAGGGCCTCAATAAACTCAATTTAAAATGCTTCCCGCACATTTCATTCAAGCCTCAATTCATCGCAGTGTCTAATACAGCAGCATTATTCGGGGAAACAGCCTCACTTGAACAAGTTTCACTTCAGGCCCTCCCGCCTGCTTCACCAGTCGGGGAATTAATTTTCAAAGTGTGCTCCCTGCTGGTCATTTGGGAAAACCTGTTTGGTATTTGCGCACAGAAAGATCCCACACACTGCAGTGCGCTCACAGTCAGATCAGATTGGTTTAGACTGAGAATTGATGGAAAAGGAAAGGGCAGAGAAATATCTTGAAACAAACTGGCACAGATTGGCCCCTCAGTGACACAGTTTCTTTTCACTAATCCAAACTTCTGGGAGGCTGGGAGTGAGGGTCTTTTCTCCAGAGGCTGGGAGCTGGGCAGTGACTGCACGCCGGAGACCCCCAGATCCTCGTCTCTCCCCTCCCTGTCCCTCTCTCTCCCTGTTTCCCTCCCTCTCCCCTTTCTCTCTCCCTCCCTCCCTGATAACTCACAATCGAGAGAGAGAGAGAGAGAGAGAGAGAGACAGCAGGAAAACGCACAATCACATCCTCAATCAAATGAATTCAAGAGGCTGCTGCACATTTTGTTTCACCGTCACATTCATGGCCTGAAACACGGGCCTTTATTGGGGAGTTTAGCCAATGCACAGACCCTCCCGAGGGGCCTGAATACAGGCCGTGAATTGGGCCTAGTCGCAGAGGCTGCATTAAAGCTCAGGGACAGGAAGAGGCCCCAGTCTAACAGAACATTCCTCTCCCTCCACAGCTCAGCCCAAACCTCACAGGCAGGGCTGGAAGGAGTGAGAAGGAAATGGGACCCACTCCCCCTTAACCCCCCCAATTCAAATATCGACAAATCACATTATGACTTTCCTGTCAGTTTACTACAAGATGAAGCAGAGAAAGAAATGTCTGGAAAGAGAGAGGGAGAGAGAAAGCTGGAGTGACAGAGACAGGGAAATCCCACCCCCTCCCCCAGAAACGTCGTGTGTTCCCTGTTGGCAGTTCAGTAAAAGCTGCAGGCCGTTTTTGCACAGGGGGATCCCACAGGCAGCTATGTAATGATATCCGGATGGGAACAGGGAGACACATTTCCTTCCCCAGCCTCATGCCTGCTGTAACCCTCCCTCTTCCCCCTCTCCCCCGCCCCCGGGCACCATGTGTGCTCTGAGTCCGGACACATCCCCAGAAAGGCCTAAACTCCTTCTCTTCAAACCGGGAACAAGCTGCTGCTTCCTGGGGGAGACTTTTTGAAATCTCCGTCCCAGCATCGATTTTTACAAACCAGGCGTCCCCGGGAGGGTGTGACTGAGGCTTTTCTGCAGAGACTGGGAGCTGGGCACTGACTCCACACTGGAGACCCTCCCCTAACCACCCCCCAGACCCTGTGTCTCTTCCTCACCCCCAACCCCCTGCCTCTGTTTCACTGTCTTTTCCTGTTTCCCTCAATCTCCCCCCTCTCTCTCTGTTGTAACGTAGGGACACATCCTAGAGAGACTGAATTCAAATGACTGTTCCACCTCCCAATTCATCGCCCTGCCTAAAACACCAGCATTATTCAGGAATTAGCACAAACTTTTACACACTCTCACAGTTAGGACTTGGTAAAGGGCTCCTGAGGGACAGGAAATGAGTCCAATCAGCACATTTTTAATCAATTAACTGGTTGTGGCACAGTATGAAACAATGCAGGGAATTTGGGCACAGCAAGATCCCACAGGGTGCAGCCACCTCTGTTCAGCACCTTTTAAAATGGGGCAATATTTACACAGAGAGAGAGAGAGGCAGCAAGTTGGAGAGGGACTAAGACAGTGAAGACCCCCGACCCCTTCAGAACCTCAGAAAGACTGAGCGCTTTGCAGTGAAAGAATGAATGTTTAAAATGCTCTCATTGTTAGTGAGTCACTTGCTTCACTGTCCCTGGATTCATTTTCGCAATTCAGCCTTTTCTAAAAGATGTGACTGGGAGCTGGGCAGATTCTACACATTGGAGACCCCCAGATCCTGTGTCTATTCACACCCCCTCCTCTTGTTTTGCAATCTCAGCCCCTCTGTTTCACCTCACTCACTCCCCCCTTACTCTCTCTCTCTCTCTTCCCCCATTGGAGAGACCGAGGGGGAGAGAGGAGACTGAGAATTTGACAGTCAGAGATCGGTGAAGTGAATTAAATTGGCTGCCGGGCCTTTACCTTTCACCGTGACATGAATTGCTCTCAGACACGGGCCCTGTGCTCTTGGTGAATTAGACCCGGGTACAAGTTCCGGCCTTTTTAATTCCCCGCCCCTGTGAGTGCTGGATAGAAAGGGCACTCTGTAAAGTTCCTGTCTCACCATCGACAAAAATCCACACCACACTGGCCATCTTTTACATTTATAGTTCCACAATCACATCCCCCAGTCAATCAAATAGTTACTAGAGTTGCAACTAAGGCAATTTGCACGGCAGGATCCCACGAGCGGTCCCACAATGGAGGGGGAGACCCCCAGACCCTGTGTCTCCTTCCCCTGCCCCTGAGGCCCCAACATCCCCACCCCCTCTCTGTCGAAGTCTCCCTCATTCTGTTCCTCTTTCTCTCTCTCTGCCCCCATCACTCCTCCCTCTGCACCCACCTCTCTCTCTGCCCCCATGTGTACACAGCAAGATCCCACTCCCCACCTGCTCATGACCGGTTAAAAATGTATTGGCTGAGGATAGCGGGACAGTGAGTGGGGAATGGGCCTCACCCCCTCTCTCTCTCCCCCTCCAACACCCTCCCCCACCCCCAATCAAAGTAACGACAAATCACATTGGTGTTTTTATACATTTTATTGAAAGATGAATTATGGACAGAATTGGCTGGAGAGAGAGAGGGAGAGAGGGAACAAGCTGGAGAGACAGAGACTGGGGGCTGCTCTCTCCCCACCCTCACCACCAGCCCGCACCCTCAGATCTACATTAAACTCAATTGAAATGGCTGCTGCCCTTTCCATTTAACCCAGGAAAGCCCGTGGCCCGGCCTGTCTAACACACACCGACATGACTCTGGGGAGTGAGAAGAAGCCTTCGCACAGGCTCCAGGTTCTCATTTCAGGCCCTCTCCCTCTCCCTCTCTCTCTCTCTCTGTGTGTCCAACTGCTTCACCCTCCATGAACCCATTTCTATCAAGTGTGGTCACTGTTGCAGTTCAGGAAAGGCTGGCGGCCTCTTTGTTTTATTTTTTTACACAGCAGGATCCCATGACTTTCCCAATCTCCACACCTGCTGTGAAAGCCTCTCTCTCCCCGTCTTCCCCGTGGGAATTCCCCAGTCTGGGGGCCATCCCCTCAGTTCCCTCCCTCCCCACCACCACAACCCCCTGAAAGGGCTGAAACTCAAACTGGGGAGCAGCTGGATTCTCTCAGGAGACATTTTCAAATCACTGCCTCGGGATTTCAGTTGGGGTCAAATCTCACTTTCTGGAAGGCCCTGACTGGGAGCTGGGCAGTGACTGCACACGAGGAGCCCTCTCTCTCTCCCCCCGGACCCTGTGTCTTCTCACCTACCCACACCAACTCCGCTCTGTTTTGTTATCTCTCCCCCTCTTTCCCCTGACCTCTCCTTTCTCTCTCTCTCATGTGGGGAAAGGCCACAGGCCCCTGTGGGCACAGCAAGATCAGGAGGATGGAGCGAGAGAGAGAAATCCACACACAGAAGCTGCGTAAACTGTATTAAAATGGTTCCCCCTGTCCCACCCATCAGTCTCCAGAAGGTGCTAAACTCCCTGTCTTATTTTGGAATTATAACAAGCTTCTAAACAGCTTCAGGTTTCAGATTTTCAATCTCCTCTTTGTCACACACCAAAGGGTTAATGTGTTTGTGACTAATCGCAAGGCCGGGATATTTTAACCCCAGGGTTTCAAAATCCAGCACCCCATCATCTAACAGAAACCGCTTCATCGATGAACCAAAAACCAGGGTCCCTCCCAGATTAAAATTAAACCTCGGGGTCATAAAGAGACACAACTCACGTGGGTGGGTGGGTGGGGGGTGTGGAACAGGCCTGAGTCCATCCATCCAAGCTGGGGAACAGCTCCTGCCCATGGATTCATAGTCACATTGCAGTCTTCAAACTCCAAATTCCTGGGGAAAAGAGAGAGGGAAAAGAATTGTCTAAAACACAAAGGAAGAACATTTCTAAACAAAATAGCACAGCAAGAGCCCAGGATTAAACACCCCCCTCCTCCCCTCCCCTCCCCTTCACAATTACACAATCTCTTAGCAACATCCAAATACAAAAATATCTCAGTTATAAACCAGAGGCTAAAACAGATTGAGAGACCTTTCCCATCCCCTGTGTTTCTCTCTGTATCTCTCTTCCTATCTCACTCACATCTCTGTCCCCCTCAATCTCTCTCTATCTCTCTTTGTCTCTCAGAGATGAAAATTAAACCTCGATTGGGGAAATAAACAGACACAACTCATGTGGGTGAAGCCTGTGGACCAGGCCTCAGACTATCCCTCTCTGGAAGAAGCTCCTTGTTATTGTCCCAGACTTTCCCTCTATGGATCCTCACCTTCCAGTTTTCAGAATACAAATTTCTCAGGAGAAAAAGAGATAAAATTGGTTAAAAAGACAAAAGCAAGGACACTTAACTGCATAAATTGAATTAAAATGGTTCCCTTTGTCACCCCATCAGTCTCCAGAAGGTGCTAAACTCCCTGTTTCAGTTTGGGAAGGGGCTGCACATTCCTTTGGGACACTTTTTAAAATTACCATCCCAGGATTTAATTTAAAATCTCATTCTATCTCAGAGGATGTGAGTGGAGGTGGCTTGTGACTACACACTGGAGACCATCAGACCCTGTCTCTCTTTCCCACACCCCCTCCTGTTTTTACACCTCCACTCGCGTCGGCTTCCCTCTCTCTCTGTTTCAATCACTCCCTCCCTTTTCTCTCTCTGCTCCCGTCTCTCACATTCAGGGTAAAGATGGATGCTCCTATCTAGGCCCTTGTCCCTGTCCTCTCTTTCTCCATCCCTCTTTCTCGCTCGTTCTCTCTGTCCATCTTTCTATTTTCCTTCCCTCTGTCTCATGTGCTCTGCATTGAAATGAGAGATGAAATGTTCCTGTCTCCCCATTTAAAATAATGACAAATCACATTGCTGTTTCTGGTCAGTTTTTGTTGATTAAATTTTAAAATGGGCACAACGAGAGCTGGAGAAAGAGAGAGAGAGAGAGAAAAGCTGGAGGGAGAAAGACACAGAAAATCACACAGGTAAAACTAAAGTCAGAATGTCAGTAAACTGAACAGTAATGGCCCCTGTGAATCTGATTGAACAGATTCCACTTCATCGCACTGTCTCCCCACCTGTCTTATTTTGCAATTATAACAAGCTTTTAAACAGCTTCAGATTTCAGATTTTTAATCTCCTCTTTGTCACACACCAAAGGGTTAATGTGTTTGTGACTAATCGCAAGTCCGGGATATTATAACCCCAGGGTTTCAAAATCCAGCACCCCATCCTCTAACAGATACCGCTTCATCGATGCACCAAAAACCAGGGTCCCTCCGAGATTAAAATTAAACCTCGGGGTCATAAAGAGACACAACTCACGTGGGTGGGTGGGGAGGTGTGGAACAGGCCTGAGACCATCCATCCAAGCTGGGGAAAAGCTCCTGCCCATGGATTCATAGTCACATTGCAGTCTTCAAACTCCAAATTCCTGGGGAAAAGAGAGAGGGAAAAGAATTAACTAAATACACAAAGCAAGAACATTTCTAAACAAAATAGCACAGCAAGAGCCCAGGATTCCACCCCCCCTCCTCCCCTCCCCTTCACAGTTACACAATCTCTTAGCAACATCCAAATACAAAAATATCCCAGTTATAAACCAGAGGCTAAAACAGATTGAGGACCTTTCCCATCCCCTGTGTTTCTCTCTGTATCTCTCTTCCTATCTCACTCACATCTCTGTCCCCCTCACTAACTTACTCTCACTCTGTGTCTCAGAGATGGAAATTAAACCTCGATTGGGGTAAGAAACAGACACAACTCACGTGGGTGAAGCCTGTGGACCAGGCTTCAGTCTATCCCCCTCCCTCCGCACCCTCTTCTCTCTCTGACCCCATCACCCCTCCCTCCGCACTCTCCTTTCCCTCAACTTTTATTTTGAAAGTGTTGTCACTGTTGTGGGGGGCAAGGAACAAGGCGGAGGGTGGGGGGGGCGGTGGAGACCATGTGTACACAGCAAGATCCCACTCCCCACCTGCTCATGACCAGTTAAAAATGTATTGGCTGAGGATAGCGGGACAGTGAGTGGGGAATGGGCCTCACCCCCTCTCTCTCCCCCACCCCCAACACCCTCCCCCACCCCCAATTAAAGTAACGACAAATTACATTGGTTTTCTTATACATTTTATAGAAAGATGAATTATGGACAGAATTGGCTGGAGTGAGAGAGGGAGAGAGGGAACAAGCTGGAGAGACAGAGACTGGGGGCTGCTCTCTCCCCACCCTCACCACCAGCCCGCACCCTCAGATCTACATTAAACCCAATTGAAATGGCTGCTGCCCTTTCCATTTAACCCAGGAAAGCCCGTGGCCCGGCCTGTCTAACACACACCGACATTACTCTTGGGGGTGAGAAGAAGCCTTCGCACAGGCTCCGGGTTCTCATTTCAGGCCCTCTCCCTCTCCCTCTCCCTCTGTGTCCGACTGCTTCACCCTCCATGAACCCATTTCTATCAAGTGTGGTCACTGTTGCAGTTCAGGAAAGGCTGGCGGCCTCTTTGTTTTATTTTTTTACACAGCAGGATCCCATGACTTTCCCTATCTCCACACCTGCTGAGAAAGCTTCTCCCTCCCCGTCTTCCCCATGGGAATTCCCCAGTCTGGGGGCCATCCCCTCAGTTCCCTCCCTCCCCACCACCACAACCCCCTGAAAGGGCTGAAACTCAAACTGGGGAGCAGCTGGATTCTCTCAGGAGACATTTTCAAATCACTGCCTCGGGATTACAGTTGGGGTCAAATCCCACTTTCTGGAAGGCCCTGACTGGGAGCTGGGCAGTGACTGCACACGAGGAGCCCTCTCTCTCTCCCCCGGACCCTGTGTCTTCTCACCTACCCACACCAACTCCGCTCTGTTTTGTTATCTCTCCCCCTCTTTCCCCTGACCTCTCCTTTCTCTCTCTCTCATGTGGGGAAAGGCCACAGGCCCCTGTGGGCACAGCAAGATCAGGAGGATGGAGCGAGAGAGAGAAATCCACACACAGAAGCTGCGTAAACTGTATTAAAATGGTTCCCCCTGTCCCACCCATCAGTCTCCAGAAGGTGCTAAACTCCCTGTCTTATTTTGGAATTATAACAAGCTTCTAAACAGCTTCAGGTTTCAGATTTTCAATCTCCTCTTTGTCACACACCAAAGGGTTAATGTGTTTGTGACTAATCGCAAGGCCGGGATATTTTAACCCCAGGGTTTCAAAATCCAGCACCCCATCATCTAACAGAAACCGCTTCATCGATGAACCAAAAACCAGGGTCCCTCCCAGATTAAAATTAAACCTCGGGGTCATAAAGAGACACAACTCACGTGGGTGGGTGGGTGGGGGGTGTGGAACAGGCCTGAGTCCATCCATCCAAGCTGGGGAACAGCTCCTGCCCATGGATTCATAGTCACATTGCAGTCTTCAAACTCCAAATTCCTGGGGAAAAGAGAGAGGGAAAAGAATTGTCTAAAACACAAAGGAAGAACATTTCTAAACAAAATAGCACAGCAAGAGCCCAGGATTAAACACCCCCCTCCTCCCCTCCCCTCCCCTTCACAATTACACAATCTCTTAGCAACATCCAAATACAAAAATATCTCAGTTATAAACCAGAGGCTAAAACAGATTGAGAGACCTTTCCCATCCCTGTGTTTCTCTCTGTATCTCTCTTCCTATCTCACTCACATCTCTGTCCCCCTCAATCTCTCTCTATCTCTCTTTGTCTCTCAGAGATGAAAATTAAACCTCGATTGGGGAAATAAACAGACACAACTCATGTGGGTGAAGCCTGTGGACCAGGCCTCAGACTATCCCTCTCTGGAAGAAGCTCCTTGTTATTGTCCCAGACTTTCCCTCTATGGATCCTCACCTTCCAGTTTTCAGAATACAAATTTCTCAGGAGAAAAAGAGATAAAATTGGTTAAAAGACAAAAGCAAGGACACTTAACTGCATAAATTGAATTAAAATGGTTCCCTTTGTCACCCCATCAGTCTCCAGAAGGTGCTAAACTCCCTGTTTCAGTTTGGGAAGGGGCTGCACATTCCTTTGGGACACTTTTTAAAATTACCATCCCAGGATTTAATTTAAAATCTCATTCTATCTCAGAGGATGTGAGTGGAGGTGGCTTGTGACTACACACTGGAGACCATCAGACCCTGTCTCTCTTTCCCACACCCCCTCCTGTTTTTACACCTCCACTCGCGTCGGCTTCCCTCTCTCTCTGTTTCAATCACTCCCTCCCTTTTCTCTCTCTGCTCCCGTCTCTCACATTCAGGGTAAAGATGGATGCTCCTATCTAGGCCCTTGTCCCTGTCCTCTCTTTCTCCATCCCTCTTTCTCGCTCGTTCTCTCTGTCCATCTTTCTATTTTCCTTCCCTCTGTCTCATGTGCTCTGCATTGAAATGAGAGATGAAATGTTCCTGTCTCCCCATTTAAAATAATGACAAATCACATTGCTGTTTCTGGTCAGTTTTTGTTGATTAAATTTTAAAATGGGCACAACGAGAGCTGGAGAAAGAGAGAGAGAGAGAGAAAAGCTGGAGGGAGAAAGACACAGAAAATCACACAGGTAAAACTAAAGTCAGAATGTCAGTAAACTGAACAGTAATGGCCCCTGTGAATCTGATTGAACAGATTCCACTTCATCGCACTGTCTCCCCACCTGTCTTATTTTGCAATTATAACAAGCTTTTAAACAGCTTCAGATTTCAGATTTTTAATCTCCTCTTTGTCACACACCAAAGGGTTAATGTGTTTGTGACTAATCGCAAGTCCGGGATATTATAACCCCAGGGTTTCAAAATCCAGCACCCCATCCTCTAACAGATACCGCTTCATCGATGCACCAAAAACCAGGGTCCCTCCGAGATTAAAATTAAACCTCGGGGTCATAAGAGACACAACTCACGTGGGTGGGTGGGGAGGTGTGGAACAGGCCTGAGACCATCCATCCAAGCTGGGGAAAAGCTCCTGCCCATGGATTCATAGTCACATTGCAGTCTTCAAACTCCAAATTCCTGGGGAAAAGAGAGAGGGAAAAGAATTAACTAAATACACAAAGCAAGAACATTTCTAAACAAAATAGCACAGCAAGAGCCCAGGATTCCACCCCCCCTCCTCCCCTCCCCTTCACAGTTACACAATCTCTTAGCAACATCCAAATACAAAAATATCCCAGTTATAAACCAGAGGCTAAAACAGATTGAGGACCTTTCCCATCCCCTGTGTTTCTCTCTGTATCTCTCTTCCTATCTCACTCACATCTCTGTCCCCCTCACTAACTTACTCTCACTCTGTGTCTCAGAGATGGAAATTAAACCTCGATTGGGGTAAGAAACAGACACAACTCACGTGGGTGAAGCCTGTGGACCAGGCTTCAGTCTATCCCCCTCCCTCCGCACCCTCTTCTCTCTCTGACCCCATCACCCCTCCCTCCGCACTCTCTTTCCCTCAACTTTTATTTTGAAAGTGTTGTCACTGTTGTGGGGGGCAAGGAACAAGGCGGAGGGTGGGGGGGCGGTGGAGACCATGTGTACACAGCAAGATCCCACTCCCCACCTGCTCATGACCAGTTAAAAATGTATTGGCTGAGGATAGCGGGACAGTGAGTGGGGAATGGGCCTCACCCCCTCTCTCTCCCCCACCCCCAACACCCTCCCCCACCCCCAATTAAAGTAACGACAAATTACATTGGTTTTCTTATACATTTTATAGAAAGATGAATTATGGACAGAATTGGCTGGAGTGAGAGAGGGAGAGAGGGAACAAGCTGAGAGACAGAAGACTGGGGGCTGCTCTCTCCCCACCCTCACCACCAGCCCGCACCCTCAGATCTACATTAAACCCAATTGAAATGGCTGCTGCCCTTTCCATTTAACCCAGGAAAGCCCGTGGCCCGGCCTGTCTAACACACACCGACATTACTCTTGGGGGTGAGAAGAAGCCTTCGCACAGGCTCCGGGTTCTCATTTCAGGCCCTCTCCCTCTCCCTCTCCCTCTGTGTCCGACTGCTTCACCCTCCATGAACCCATTTCTATCAAGTGTGGTCACTGTTGCAGTTCAGGAAAGGCTGGCGGCCTCTTTGTTTTATTTTTTTACACAGCAGGATCCCATGACTTTCCCTATCTCCACACCTGCTGAGAAAGCTTCTCCCTCCCCGTCTTCCCCATGGGAATTCCCCAGTCTGGGGGCCATCCCCTCAGTTCCCTCCCTCCCCACCACCACAACCCCCTGAAAGGGCTGAAACTCAAACTGGGGAGCAGCTGGATTCTCTCAGGAGACATTTTCAAATCACTGCCTCGGGATTACAGTTGGGGTCAAATCCCACTTTCTGGAAGGCCCTGACTGGGAGCTGGGCAGTGACTGCACACGAGGAGCCCTCTCTCTCTCCCCCCGGACCCTGTGTCTTCTCACCTACCCACACCAACTCCGCTCTGTTTTGTTATCTCTCCCCCTCTTTCCCCTGACCTCTCCTTTCTCTCTCTCTCATGTGGGGAAAGGCCACAGGCCCCTGTGGGCACAGCAAGATCAGGAGGATGGAGCGAGAGAGAGAAATCCACACACACAAGCTGCGTAAACTGTATTAAAATGGTTCCCCCTGTCCACCCATCAGTCTCCAGAAGGTGCTAAACTCCCTGTCTTATTTTGGAATTATAACAAGCTTCTAAACAGCCTCAGGTTTCAGATTTTTAATCTCCTCTTTGTCACACACCAAAGGGTTAATGTGTTTGTGAATAATCGCAAGGCCGGGGTATTTTAACCCCAGGGTTTCAAAATCCAGCACCCCATCATCTAACAGAAACCGCTTCATCGATGAACCAAAAACCAGGGTCCCTCCCAGATTAAAATTAAACCTCGGAGTCATAAAGAGACACAACTCACGTGGGTGTTTGGGGGGGGTGTGGAACAGGCCTGAGTCCATCCATCCAAGCTGGGGAAAAGCTCCTGCTCATGGATTCATAGTTACATTGCAGTCTTCAAACTCCAAATTCCTTGGGAAAAAAGAGAGGGGATAGAATTGACTAAATACACAAAGCAAGAACATTTCTAAACAAAATAGCACAGCAAGAGCCCAGGATTCCACCCCCACACCCACCCCCTCTTTCACAGTTACACAACCTCTTAGCAACATCCAAATACAAAAATATTCCAATTATAAACCAGAGGGTAAAACAGATTGAGAGACCTTTCCCATCCCCTGTGTTTCTCTCTGTATCTCTCTTCCTATCTCACTCACATCTCTCTCCCCCTCACTCATTCACTCTCTCACTCTGTGTCTCAGAGATGGAAATTAAACTTCGATTGGGGTAAGAAACAGACCCAACTCACGTGGGTTAAGCCTGTGGACCAGGCCTCAGTCTATCCCCCTCCCTCTGCACCCTCCTCTCTCTCTGACCCCATCATCCCTCCCTCCGCATCCTCCTCCTTTCCCTCAATGTTTTATTTTGAAAATGTTGTCACTGTTGTGGGGGGCAAGGAACAGGGTGGGGAGGGGGTGGAGACCATGTGTACACAGCAAGATCCCACTCCCCACCTGCTCATGACCAGTTAAAAATGTATTGGCTGAGGATAGCGGGACAGTGAGTGGGGAATGGGCCTCACCCCCTCTCTCTCTACCGTCCCAACACCCTCCCCCACCCCCAATTAAAGTAACGACAAATCACATTGGTGTTTTTATACATTTTATTGAAAGATGAATTATGGACAGAATTGGCTGGAGAGAGAGAGGGAGAGAGGGAACAAGCTGGAGAGACAGAGACTGGGGGCTGCTCTCCCCCCACCCTCACCACCAGCCCGCACCCTCAGATCTACATTAAACCCAATTGAAATGGCTGCTGCCCTTTCCATTTAACCCAGGAAAGCCCGTGGCCCGGCCTGTCTAACACACACCGACATGACTCTGGGGGGTGAGAAGAAGCCTTCGCACAGGCTCCGGGTTCTCATTTCAGGCCCTCTCCCTCTCCCTCTCCCTCTCTCTCTGTGTCCGACTGCTTCACCCTCCATGAACCCATTTCTATCAAGTGTGGTCGGTCACTGATACAGTTCAGGAAAGGCTGGCGGCCTATTTGTTTTATTTTTTTACACAGCAGGATCCCAGGACTTAGGATCCCATGACTTTCCCTATCTCCACACCTGCTGTGAAAGCTTCTCCCTCCCCGTCTTCCCCATGGGAATTCCCCAGTCTGGGGGCCATCCCCTCAGTTCCCTCCCTCCCCACCACCACAACCCCCTGAAAGGGCTGAAACTCAAACTGGGGAGCAGCTGGATTCTCTCAGGAGACATTTTCAAATCACTGCCTCGGGATTTCAGTTGGGGTCAAATCCCACTTTCTGGAAGGCCCTGACTGGGAGCTGGGCAGTGACTGCACACGAGGAGCCCTCTCTCTCTCCCCCCGGACCCAGTGTCTTCTCACCTACCCACACCAACTCCGCTCTGTTTTGTTATCTCTCCCCTCTTTCCCCTGACCTCTCCTTTCTCTCTCTCTCATGTGGGGAAAGGCCACAGGCCCCTGTGGGCGCAGCAAGATCAGGAGGATGGAGAGAGAGAGAGAAATCCACATACAGAAGCTGCGTAAACTGTATTAAAATGGTTCCCCCTGTCCTCCCATCAGTCTCCAGAAGGTGCTAAACTCACTGTCTTATTTTGGAATTATAACAAGCTTCTAAACAGCCTCAGGTTTCAGATTTTTAATCTCCTCTTTGTCACACACCAAAGGGTTAATGTGTTTGTGACTAATCGCAAGGCCGGGATATTTTAACCCCAGGCTTTCAAAATCCAGCACCCCATCATCTAACAGAAACCGCTTCATCGATGAACCAAAAACCAGGGTCCCTCCGAGATTAAAATTAAACCTCGGAGTCATAAAGAGACACAACTCACGTGGGTGGGTGGGTAGGTGGGGGGGTGTGGAACAGGCCTGAGTCCATCCATCCAAGCTGGGGAAAAGCTCCTGCTCATGGATTCATAGTCACATTGCAGTCTTCAAACTCCTAATTCCAGGGGAAAAGAGAGAGGGAAAAGAATTGACTAAAACACAAAGCAAGATTATTTTAAACAAAATAGCACAGCAAGAGCCCATCCACCCCCACCCCCACCCCCTCTTTCACAGTTACACAACCTCTTAGCAACATCCAAATACAAAAATATCTCAGTTATAAACCAGAGGCTAAAACAGATTGAGAGACCTTTCCCATCCCTTGTGTTTCTCTCTGTATCTCTTTTCCTATCTCACTCACATCTCTGTCCCCCTCACTCATTCACTCTCTCACTCTGTGTCTCAGAGATGGAAATTAAACCTCGACTGGGGTAAGAAACAGACACAACTCACGTGGGTGAAGCCTGTGGACCAGGCCTCAGTCTATCCCCCTCTCTCCGCACACTCCTCTATCTCTGCCTCCATCATCCCTCCCTCCGGACCCTCCTCTTTTCCTTCAATCTTTTATTTTGAAAGTGTGGTCACTCTTGTGGGGGGCAAAGAACAGGGCGGGGGTGGAGACCATGTATACACAGCAAGATCCCACTACACATCTGCTCATGACCAGTTAAAAATGTATTGGCTGAGGATTGCGGGACAGTGAGTGGGGAATGGGCCTCACCCCCTCTCTCTCTCCCACCCCCCCACCCTCTCTCCCCACCCCCCACCCCCTCAACACCCTCCCCCAACCCCAATTAAAGTAACAACAAATCACAATTGAGAGGGAACAAGCTGGAGAGGCAGAGACTGGGGGCTGCTCTCTCCCCACCCTCACCACACCACACTGGCCATGTTTTACATTTATAGTTCCCCCTGTCCACCCATCAGTCTCCAGAAGGTGCTAAACTCCCTGTCTTATTTTGGAATTATAACAAGCTTTTAACAGCCTCAGGTTTCAGATTTTTAATCTCCTCTTTGCCACACACAAAAGGGTAAATGTGTTTGTGACTAATCGCAAGGCCGGGATATTTTAACCCCAGGGTTTCAAAATCCAGCACCCCATCCTCTAACAGAAACCGCTTCATCGATGCACCAAAAACCAGGGTCCCTCCGAGATTAAAATTAAACATCGGGGTCATAAGGAGACACAACTCACGTGGGTGGGTGGGGGGGATGTGGAATAGGCCTGAGACCATCCATCCAAGCTGGGGAAAAGCTCCTGCCCATGGATTCATAGTCACATTGCAGTCTTCAAACTCCAAATTCCTGGGGAAAAGAGAGAGGGAAAAGAATTGACTAAAACACAAAGCAAGATCATTTCTAAACAAAATAGCACAGCAAGAGTCCAGGATTCCACCCCCACCCCCACCCCCTCTTTCACAGTTACACAACCTCTTAGCAACATCCAAACACAAAAATATCTCAGTTATAAACCAGAGGCGAAAACAGATTGAGGACCTTTCCCATCCCCTATGTTTCTCTCTGTCTCTCTCTTCCTATCTCACTCACATCTCTGCCCCCCTCACTCATTCACTTTCTCACTCTGTGTCTCAGAGATGGAAATTAAACCTCGATTGGGGTAATAAACAGACACAACTCACGTGGGTGAAGCCTGTGGACCAGGCCTCAGTCTATCCCCCTCCCTCCGCACCCTCCTTTATCTCTGCCTCCATCATCCCTCCCTCCGCACCCTCCTTTCCCTCAATCTTTTATTTTGAAAGTGTGGTCACTCTTGTGGGGGGCAAAGAACAGGGCGGGGGTGGAGACCATGTGTACACAGCAAGATCCCACTACCCACCTGCTCATGACCAGTTAAAAATGTATTGGCTCAGGATTGCGGGACAGTGAGAGGGGAATGGGCCTCACCCCCTCTCTCTCTCTCTTTCCCCCCAACACCCTCCCCCAACCCCAAAAAAAGTAACGACAAATCACATTGAGAGGGAACAAGCTGGTGAGGCAGAGACTGGGGGCTGCTCTCTCCCCACCCTCACCACACCACACTGGCCATGTTTTACATTTATAGTTCCATTTATAGTTCCCCCTGTCCACCCATCAGTCTCCAGAAGGTGCTAAACTCCCTGTCTTATTTTGGAATTATAACAAGCTTTTAACAGCCTCAGGTTTCAGATTTTTAATCTCCTCTTTGCCACACACAAAAGGGTAAATGTGTTTGTGACTAATCGCAAGGCCGGGATATTTTAACCCCAGGGTTTCAAAATCCAGCACCCCATCATCTAACAGAAACCGCTTCATCGATGCACCAAAAACCAGGGTCCCTCCGAGATTAAAATTAAACATCGGGGTCATAAGGAGACACAACTCACGTGGGTGGGTGGGGGGATGTGGAACAGGCCTGAGACCATCCATCCAAGCTGGGGAAAAGCTCCTGCCCATGGATTCATAGTCACATTGCAGTCTTCAAACTCCAAATTCCTGGGGAAAAGAGAGAGGGAAAAGATTGGACTAAAACACAAAGCAAGATCATTTCTAAACAAAATAGCACAGCAAGAGCCCAGGATTCCATCCCCCCCCATACCGACCCCTTCACAGTTACACAACCTCTTAGCAACATCCAAATACAAAAATATCCCAGTTATAAACCAGAGGCTAAAACAAATTCAGAGACATTTCCCATCCCCTGTGTTTCTCTCTGTATCTCTCTGTATCTCACTCACATCTCTGTCCCCCTCTCTCTCTCTCTTTCTCTCTCTGTCTCTCAGAGATGAAAATTAAAGCTCGATTGGGGTAATAAACCGACACAATTCATGTGGGTGAAGCCAGTGGACCAGGCCTCAGACTATCCCCCTCTGGAAGAAGCTCCTTGTCCTTGTCCCAGACTTTCCCTCTATGGATCCTCACCTTCCAGTTTTCAGAATACAAATTTCTCAGGAGAAAAAGAGATAAACTTTGTTGAAAGGACAAAAGCAAGGACATTTAACTGCATAAATTGAATTAAAATAGTTCCCCCTGTCCCCCCCACCATCAGACTCCAGAACGTGCTAAACTCCCTCTTTCAGTTTGGGAAGGGGCTGCTCATTCCTTTGGGACACTTTTTAAAATTACCATCCCAGGATTTATTTTAAAATCTCATTCTATCTCAGAGGATGTGAGTGGAGGTGGCTTGTGACTACACACTGGAGACCATCAGACCCTGTCTCTCTTTCCCACACCCCCTCCTGTTTTTACACCTCCACTCCCGTCGGCCTCCCTCTCTCTCTCTGTTTCAATCACTCCCTCTCTTTTCTATCTCTGCTCCCGTCTCTCACATTCAGGGTAAAGATGGATGCTCCTATCGAGGCCCTTGTCCCTGTCCTCTCTTTCTCCATCCCTCTTTCTCGCTCGTTCTCTCTGTCCATCTTTCTATTTTCCTTCCCCCTGTCTCATGTGCTCTGCATTGAAATGAGAGATGAAATGTTCCTGTCTCCCCATTTAAAATAATGACAAATCACATTGCTGTTTCTGGTCAGTTTGTGTTGAATAAAGTTTAAAATGGGCACAAAGACAGCTGGAGAGAGAGAGAGAGGGAGAGAGAAAAGCTGGAGGGAGAAAGACACAGAAAATCACACAGGTAAAACTAAAGTCAGAATGTCAGTAAACTGAACAGTAGTGGCCCCTGTGAATCTGATTGAACAGATTCCACTTCATCGCACTGTCTCCCCACCTGTCTTATTTTGCAATTATAACAACCTTTTAAATAGCTTCAGATTTCAGATTTTTAATCTCCTCTTTGTCACACACCAAAGGGTTAATGTGTTTGTGACTAATCGCAAGGCCGGGATATTTTAACCCCAGGGTTTCAAAATCTAGCACCCCATCATCTAACAGAAACCGCTTCATCGATGAACCAAAAACCAGGGTCCCTCCGAGATTAAAATTAAACCTCGGGGTCATAAAGAGACACAACTCACGTGGGTGGGTGGGGGGTGTGGAACAGGCCTGAGACCATCCATCCAAGCTGGGGAAAAGCTCCTGCCCATGGATTCAAAGTCACATTACAGTCTTCAAACTCCAAATTCCTGGGGAAAAGAGAGAGGGAAAAGAATGGACTAAAACACAAAGCAAGATCATTTCTAAACAAAATAGCACAGCAAGAGCCCAGGATTCCACCCCCACACCCACCCCCTCCCCTTCAAAGCTACACAACCTCTTAGCAACATCCAAATACCAAAATATCCCAGTTATAAACCAGAGGCGAAAACAGATTGAGGACCTTTCCCATCCCCTGTGTTTTTCTCTGTATCTCTCTTCTTATCTCACTCACACCTCTGCCCCCCTCACTCATTCATTCTCTCACTCTGTGTCTCAGAGATGGAAATTAAACCTCGATTGCGGTAATAAACAGACACAACTCACGTGGGTGAAGCCTGTGGACCAGGCCTCAATCTATCCCCCTCCCTCCACACCCTCCTCTATCTCTGCCTTCATCATCCCTCCCTCCGCACCCTCCTCCTTTCCCTCAATCTTTTATTTTGAAAGTGTTGTCACTCTTGTGGGGGGCAAAGAACAGGGCGGGGTGGTGGAGACCATGTGTACACAGCAAGATCCCACTACCCACCTGCTCATGACCAGTTAAAAATGTATTGGCTGAGGATTGCGGGACAGTGAGAGGGGAATGGGCCTCACCCCGTCTCTCTCTCCCCTCCCAACACCCTCCCCCAACCCAATTAAAGTAACGACAAATCACATTGAGAGGGAACAAGCTGGAGAGGTAGAGACTGGGGGCTGTTCTCTCCCCACCCTCACCACACCACACTGGCCATGTTTTACATTTATAGTTCCCCCTGTCCACCCATCAGTCTCCAGAAGGTGCTAAACTCCCTGTCTTATTTTGGAATTATAACAAGCTTTTAAACAGCCTCAGGTTTCAGATTTTTAATCTCCGCTTTGCCACACACAAAAGGGTTAATGTGTTTCTGACTAATCGCGAGGCCGGGATATTTTAACCCCAGGGTTTCAAAATCCAGCACCCCATCATCTAACAGAAACCGCTTCATCGATGAACCAAAAACCAGGGTCCCTCCCAGATTAAAATTATAACTAGGGGTCATAAAGAGACACAACTCACGTGGGTGGGTGGGGAGTGTGGAACAGGCCTGAGTCCATCCATCCAAGCTGGGGAAAAGCTCCTGCCCATGGATTCATAGTCACATTGCAGTCTTCAAACTCCAAATTCCTGGGGAAAAGAGAGAGGGAAAAGAATTGACAAAAACACAAAGCAAGAACATTTCTAAACAAAATAGCACAGCAAGAGCCCAGGATTCCATCCCCCCCATACCGACCCCTTCACAGTTACACAAGCTCTTAGCAACATCCAAATACAAAAATATCCCAGTTATAAACCAGAGGCTAAAACAAATTCAGAGACATTTCCCATCCCCTGTGTTTCTCTCTGTATCTCTCTTCCTATCTCACTCACATCTCTGTCCCCCTCTCTCTCTCTCTCTCTCTGTCTCTCAGAGATGAAAATTAAACCTCGATTGGGGTAATAAACAGACACAATTCATGTGGGTGAAGCCTGTGGACCAGGCCTCAGACTATCCCCCTCTGGAAGAAGCTCCTTGTCCTTGTCCCAGACTTTCCCTCTATGGATCCTCACCTTCCAGTTTTCAGAAAACAAATTTCTCAGGAGAAAAAGGGATAAATTTTGTTGAAAGAACAAAAGCAAGGACATTTAACTGCATAAATTGAATTAAAATGGTTCCCTCTGTCCCCCCTCCATCAGTCTCCAGAAGGTGCTAAACTCCCTCTTTCAGTTTGGGAAGGGGCTGCTCATTCCTTTGGGACACTTTTTAAAATTACCGTCCCAGGATTTATTTTAAAATCTCATTCTATCTCAGAGGATGTGAGTGGAGGTGGCTTGTGACTACACACTGGAGACCATCAGACCCTGTCTCTCTTTCCCACACCCCCTCCTGTTTTTACACCTCCACTCCCGTCGGCTTCCCTCTCTCTCCCTGTTTCAATCACTCCCTCCCTTTTCTATCTCTGCTCCCGTCTCTCACATTCAGGGTAAAGATGGATGCTCCTATCTAGGCCCTTGTCCCTGTCCTCTCTTTCTCCATCCCTCTTTCTCGCTCGTTCTCTCTATCCATCTTTCTATTTTCCTTCCCCCTGTCTCATGTGCTCTGCATTGAAATGAGAGATGAAATGTTCCTGTCTCCCCATTTAAAATAATGACAAATCACATTGCTGTTTCTGGTCAGTTTGTGTTGATTAAAGTTTAAAATGGGCACAAAGAGATCTGGAGAGAGAGAGAGGGAGAAAAGCTGGAGGGAGAAAGACACAGAAAATCACAAAGGTAAAACTAAAGTCAGAATGTCAGTAAACTGAACAGTAATGGCCCCTGTGAATCTGATTGAACAGATTCCACTTCATCGCACTGTCTCCCCACCTGTCTTATTTTGCAATTATAACAACCTTTTAAATAGCTTCAGATTTCAGATTTTTAATCTCCTCTTTGTCACACACCAAAGGGTTAATGTGTTTGTGACTGATCGCAAGGCCGGGATATTTTAACCCCAGGCTTACAAAATCCAGCACCCCATCATCTAACAGAAACCGCTTCATCGATGAACCAAAAACCAGGGTCCCTCCCAGATTAAAATTAAACCTCGGGGTCATAAAGAGACACAACTCACGTGGGTGGGTGGGGGGTGTGGAACAGGCCTGAGACCATCCATCCAAGCTGGGGAAAAGCTCCTGCCCATGGATTCATAGTCACATTGCAGTCTTCAAACTCCAAATTCCTGGGGAAAAGAGAGAGAAAAGAATTGACTAAAACACAAAGCAAGAACATTTCTAAACAAAATAGCACAGCAAGAGCCCAGGTTTCCACCCCACCTCCCCCCCCCTTCACAGTCTCACAATCTTTTAGCAACATCCAAATACAAAAATATCCCAGTTATAAACCAGAGGCTAAAACAGATTGAGAGACCTTTCCCATCCCCTGTGTTTCTCGCAGTATCTCTCTTCCTATCTCACTCACATCTCTGTCCCCCTCACTCTCACTCTCTCTCTGTCTCAGGTATGAAAATTAAACCTTGATTGGGGTAATAAACAGACACAACTCACGTGGGTGAAGCCTGTTGACCAGGCCTCAGACTATCCCCCTCTGGAAGAAGCTCCTTGTCCTTGTCCCAGACTTTCCCTCTTTGGATCCTCACCTTCCAGTTTTCAGAATACAAATTTCTCAGGAGAAAATGAGATAAAATTGGTTAAAAAGACAAAAACTAGGACATTTAAAAAAAAACACAACATAGCACAGCAAGATCCCAGAGTTACCACTCTCAAGTCAGTCTCTCAGCAACTTCCCAACACAAGCAAATCACAGTTCAAAAGCAGGTTGAGACACACAGAAACACACACACACACTGAACCAGAGTGGGGAGAGTGTTCACTCTCTCCATAGAGAGAGTGCACAGGGAGTTTGTTGGTTTGGGACTGGTTTGGGAATATCCTGATCCTTATTTATCCTGAGTGAGCTGGATACAGACCCCACCCCCTGATTCTCGCACATGTTTGGAATGTCACTCACTCTATCCCCTAGGAGCCCTGTCCATTGAATGTTAATCAGCGGACAGGACCCCTTGCTGATCCTGTCCTTTGAATGTTAATCCCCGGACAGGACCCCTTGCTGATCCTGTCCTTTGAATGTTAATAACAGGACAGGACCCCTTGCTGCTCCTTTCCACTGAGGGTTAACTCCAGGACAGACATGGTTTCAACAAGGGCCTGTCTTTATTTTTGGCTTAATAATACATCTATATTTCTTTCCCCTGTTGGTTGTGTTACTCCAGTTACAAACCCTGATCTCACACAAAATCCCAAAACACTGGCAGTAATCGCAGTCCCCAACCCACTCTCACTCTCACCTCAACCCACTCTTCCTCTCTTTCCAGAGTATAGAATCTGTTATTCTATATATCAACTCCCCAAACCCCTCGATTAGATTCCAGTCTGTAACATACTCTCGTGTATCTATGATTCTATATATAAACCCTCTGAACACCTCGATTATATTCCAGACTGTAACTCACTCCCGGGTAACTGTTATTCTATATATAAAACCCCCGAACCACTCGATGAGATTCCAGTCTGCAACTCAAGCCCGGGAATCTATTATTCAATATATAAACCCCCGAAACCCTCGATTGCATTCCACTCTGTAACTCAATCCCGGGAATCAATTATTCTACATATAAACCCCCTGAACCCCTCGATTAGATTCCAGTCTGTAACACAATCCCCCGGATCAATTATTCTACATATATACCCCCTGAACCCCTCGTTTAGATTTCAGTCTGTAACTCACTCCGGGGAATCTGTTATTCTATATATAAACCACCCCGAACCCCTCAATTAGATTCCAGTCTGTAACATACTCTCGGATATCTATGATTCTATATATAAACCCTCTGAGCCCGTCGATTATATTCCAGTCTGGGACTCACTGGGAGTGTTTGATGTAGACAGTGTAGAGGGAATTTTATTCTGTATCTAAACCCGTGCTGTACCAGCCCTGGGAGTGTATGATGTCCACAGTGTAGGGGGAGCTTTACTCTGTATTTAACCCCGTGCTGTACCAGTCCTGGGACTGTTTGATGGGGAGAGTATAGAGGGAGGTTTACTCTGTATCTAACCCTGTCCTGTTCCTGTCCAGGAGTGTTTGATTGGGACAGTGCAGAGGGAGCTTTACTCTGTGTCTAACCCCGTGCTGTAACTGTCCTGGGAGTATTGATGGGGACAGTATAGAGGGAGCTTTACTCTAAATCTACCCCGTGCTGTACCTGTCCTGGGAGTGTTTCATGGGTACAGTATCGAGGGATCTTTACTCTGTATCTAACCCCGTGCTGTTCCTGTCCTAGGAGTGTTTGATGGGTACAGTATTGAGGGAGCTTTACTCTGTATCTAACCCCGTGCTGTACCTGTCCTGGGAGTGTTTGATGGGGACAGTATCGAGGGAGCTTTAATCTGTATCTAACCCCGTGCTTACCTGTCTTGGGAGTGCTTGATGGGGACAGTATCGAGGGAGCTTTACTCTGTATCTAACCCCGTGCTGTACCTGTCCTGGGAGTGCTTGATGGGGACAATATCGAGGGAGCTTTATCCGTATCTAACCCCGTGCTGTACCTTTCCTGGGAGTGTTTGATGGGGACAGCATCGAGGGAGCTTTACTATGTATCTAACCCCGTGCTGTACCTGTCCTGGGAGTGTTTGATGGGGACAGTATCGAGGGAGCTTTACTCTGTATCTAGCCCCTGCTGCATCCTTTCTGGGAGTGTTTGTTGGCAACATTGTCACCCAAAACAAAAACAATCCACAAATCAGGCCTAATAAATTGAACATCAGTTTCCTTGTTTGATTCTCCCTGGTCTGTTCTGATTCTCTGATAGATTCCTCATGTTTACCCTCCACATGAGCAGTCATCCTAATCCCGTCTACCTGTCCTGCTCCCAACGCGGCATCCGACTACAATAAGGCCAGTGATACAGGAGCGTCTCAGCGAGTGAGACAGGTGAGTCTTGAACCTGACCTGGGTGTATGTGAGTGACCCGGGTTAATCCGACACTCCAGGTACAGTTTAGACAGTTCGAGTGCATCACAGCTTTGCCAGAATGAGACCTGGATTCCAAGGGTTAAATTGCAAAGTGAGATTGCACCAACTCGGGTTGTATTCCCTGAAATTTAGTAGCATCAGGGGTGACTTGATCAAATTATCAAATCCTGAGAGGAACTGGGTGGGGAGATTAGGGGAATGTATGAGCTCTTGTCCTGAGTAACAATCTTTGTGAGGCATCTTATCGAATCCCTTTTGAACAGACAAGTATCCACCTGTCACTACAGGTTACCTGTATGTTGCAAAGTTATTCTGATAATTTTCATCCCACAGAGTCAAAATTTCTGCGATTCTGTGACTGAGTCAGAACTTCAAATAGTTCAGATTCACTGTTTAAAATAAGCAGTCACTTTTCTGTGGTGGTTTTTGAGATTGAGTATGGATCTCAGAATCTGTCAGTGGAAGGGAGTTTCTACAGAGATAGGAAATGGGATTGATGAATAAAGGTGCAGGATTTTGATCACTGCATAAGATTGTGTCTGTTGCAGTTTCTAGACAATCACAGAATTGAAGTTGTGGGGCCCTCTCCTGTTTCAGAATGTCAGTTTTGATGTTTAACTGTGTGAAACTTGGTTAATGATTCTTAAAGCAGAAAGTTCCAATCCAATCTGTAACCTGCACTTCAAATTCCAAAGAGATATGTACACCTTAAGTGAATGAGTGAAATAGTGAAAGATGGATTTCATTATAGGCAAATGTGTGGCTGCCCACTTTAAAAAGGATGGAACAGGTTACATTATAAATGGTGAAAAGCTGCAAACAGTGAGGGTCCAAAGAGTCCCTATCCATTTGTGTCAAGACTAAGAAAACATCAAACAGTTCCAATGAGAAATTAAATTTGATATTTGGGATAAAGCTGGTTAAAAATTCACACTACCCATTCCATGAATCAGCCTCTGTAACCTGCACTTCAGCACATCACAAGAAAAATGATATTTTCAACTGTTCTTGATTCCAGTCTGTAACTCAATCCCGGATATCTATTATTCTCTATATAAACCCACTGAACCCCTCGATTAGATTGCAGTCTGTAACTCAATCCCAGGTATTTATTATTCTATATATAAACCCCCTGAACCCCTCGATTAGATTCCAGTCTGTAACTGACTCCCGGGTAACTGTTATTCTATATATAAACCACCCCGAACCCCTCCATTAGATTCCAGTCTGTAACTCACTCCCGGGTAACTGTTATTCTATATATAATCCCCCTGAACCCCTCGATGAGATTCCACTCTGTAACTCACTCCCGTTGTGTTATTCTATGTATAAACCATACCAAATCCCTCCATTAGATTCTGTTCTGTAACTCACTCCCGGGTATCTGTTATTCAAAATAAAAACCAACCCAACCCCCTCTTTTAGATTCCAGTCTGTAACTCACTCCCGGGTGCCTGTTGTTCTATATATAAACCACCCCAAACTCTTCGATTTGATTCCAGTGTGTAACTCACACCCGGGAAGCTGTTATTCTACGTATAAACCCCCCGAAACTCTCGATGAGATTCCAGTCTGTAACTCACTCCCGGGTACCTGTTATTCTATATATAAACCCCCTGAACCCCTCGATTAGATTCCAGTCTGTAACTCACGCCCGGGTATCTGTTATTCTATATATAAACTCCCCGAACCCCTCGATTAGATTCCAGTCTGTAACTCACTCCCGGGTTTCTGTTATTCTATATATAAACCCCCTGAACCCCTCGATTAGATTCCAGTCTGTAACTCACTCCCGGGTTTCTGTTATTCTATATATAAACCCCCAGATCTCCTCGATTAGATTCCAGTCTGTAACTCACTCCCGGGTATCTGTTATTCTAAATATAAACCAACCCGAACCCCTCAATTAGATTCCAGTCTGTAACTCCCTCCGGGGGAATCTGTTATTCTATATATAAACCCCCTGAACCCCTCGATTAGATTCCAGTCGGTAACTCATTCTCACCAATCTGATTATCTATATTTAAACCATCCCGAAAAGCACTGTTAGATTCGAATTTGTAGCTCACTCCCGGGTATCTGTTAGCCTATATAAAAACACCCCACACTCCTCAATTAGAATCCAGTCTGTAAATCACACCCGGGTATCTGTTATTCTATATATATATATCTGTTATTCTATATATATATATATCTGTTATTCTATATATTCTATATATAGGGAGCTTTACTCTCTATCTAGCCCCGTGCTGTACCTGCCCTGGGAGTGTTTGATGGGGACAGTGGAGGGGGAGCTTTACTCTGTATCTAACCCCGTGCTGTACCAGTACTGGGAGTGTTTGATGGGGATAGTATAGAGGGAGCTTTACTCTGTATCTAACCCTGAGCTGTACCATTCCTGGGAGTGTTTGATGGAGACAGTGCAGAGGCAGCTTTACTCTGTACCTAACCCCATGCTGTACCTGCCCTGGGAGTGTATGATGGCCACAGTGTAGGGGTAGATTTACTCTGTATCTAAACCCGTGCTGTACCAGTCCTGGGAGTGTTTGATGGGGAGAGTATAGAGGGAGGTTTACACTGTATCTAACCCTGTGCTGTACCGGACATGGGAGTGTTTGATGCAGACAGTGTAGAGGGAGCTTTACTCTGTATCTAACCCAGTGCTTTTCCTTCCCTGGGAGTGTTTGATGGAGAAAGTGTAGAGGTAGCTTTACTCTGTATCTAACCCTGTCCTGTTCCTGTCCTGGGAGTGTTTGATGGGGACAGTATAGATGGAGCTTTACTCTGTAACTAACCCAGTGCTGTACGTGCCCTGGAAGTGTTTAATGATGAAAGTCCATTGGGACCTTTATTCTGTATCTAAACCCGTGCTGTACCTGGCCTGGGAGTGTTTGATGGGGACGGTGTAGAGGGAGCTTTACTCTGTATCTAACCCTGTGCTGTACCTGTCCTGGGAGGGTTTGATTGGGACAGTTTAGAGTGAGCTTTACTCTGTATATAACCCTGTCCTGTAGCTGCCCTGGGAGTGCTTCATGGGGACTGTGTAGAGGGAGCTTTAATCTGAATCTTACCCCGGGCAGTACCAGTCCTGGGAGTTTTAGATGGGGACAGGTTAAAGGGAGATTTACTCTGTATCTAACCCTGTGCTGTAACTGCCGTGGGAGTGTATGATGGGCACAGTGTAGGGGGAGTTTTTCTCTGTTTCTGACCCCGAGCTGTACGAGTCCTGGGAGTGTTTGATGGGCAAAATATCGAGGGATCTTTACTCTGTATCTAACCCCTTGCTGTACCAGACCTGGGAGTGTTTGATGGGGACAGTGTAGAGGAAGTTTTACTCTGTATCTAACCCCGTAATGTACCTGCAATGTGAGTGTTTGATGGGGACGGTGTAGAGGGAGCTTCACTCTGTATCTAACCCTGTGCTGTACCTGTACTGGGAATTTTAGATGGATACATTATAGAGTGAAATTTTCTCTGCATCTAACCCCGTGCTGTACCTGTCCTGGGAGTGTTTGATGGAGACAGTATCGAGGAAGTTTAACTCTGTACCTAACCCCGTGCTGTACCTGTCCTGGGAGAGTTTGATGGGGACAGTGTAGAGAAAGCTTTACTCTGTATCAAACCCTCTACTGTATCTGCCCTGGGATTGTTTGATGGGGATGGTGTAAGGTAGATTTACTCTGCATCTAACTCTGTCCTGTACCTGCCCTGTGAGTGCTTGATGGGGACAGTGAAGACTGAGCTTTACTCTGTATCTAACTCTGTGCTGCACCAGTCCTGGGAGTGTTTGATGGGGACAGTTTAGAGGGAAATTTAGACAGTATCTAACCCCGTGCTGTACTTTCCCTGGGAGTGTACGATGGGCACAGTGTGGGGGGAGCTTGACTCTGTATCTAACCCCGTGCTGTACAAGTCATGGGAGTGTTTGATGGGGTCAGTATAGCGGGAGCTTTACTCTGTATCTAACCCCGTGCTGTACCAGTCCTGGGAGTGTTTGATGGCGATAGTGTAGAGGGAGCTTTACTCTGTATCTAACCCCTTGCTGTAACAGTCCTGGGAGTGTTTGATGGGGAAAGTATAGAGGGAGTTTTACACTGTATCTAACCCTGTGCTGTACCGGACCTGGGAGTGTTTGATGGGGACAGTGTAGAGGGAGCTTTACTTTGTATCTAACCGCGTGCTGTACATGTCCTGGGAGTGTTTGATGGGGACAGCTTAGAGGGAAATTTAGACAGTATCTAACCCCGTGCTGTACTTTCCCTGGGAGTGTACGATGGGCACAGTGTGGGGGGAGCTTGACTCTGTATCTAACCCCGTGCTGTACCAGTCATGGGAGTGTTTGATGGGGTCAGTATAGCGGGAGCTTTACTCTGTATCTAACCCCGTGCTGTACCAGTCCTGGGAGTGTTTGATGGCGATAGTGTAGAGGGAGCTTTACTCTGTATCTAACCCCTTGCTGTAACAGTCCTGGGAGTGTTTGATGGGGAAAGTATAGAGGGAGTTTTACACTGTATCTAACCCTGTGCTGTAGGGGACCTGGGATTGTTTGATGGAGTCAGTGTAGAGGGAGCTTTACTCTGTATCTTACCCAGTGCTTTTCCTGCCCTGGGAGTGTTTGATGGGGAAAGTGTAGAGGTAGCTTTACACTGTATCTGACCCTGTCTTGTTCCCGTCGTGGGAGTGTTTGATGGGGACAGTATAGAGGGAGCTTTACTCTGTATCTAAACCAGTTCTGTTCCTGTCCAGGGAGTGTTTGAAGGGGACAGTGCAGAGGGAGCTTTACTCTGTATCTAACCCTGTGCTGTACCAGTCCTGGGAGTGTTTGATGGGGACAGTATAGAGGGAGCTTTACTCTGTATCTAACCCTGTGCTGTACTTGCCCTGGGAGTGTTTGATGATGACAGTGCAGTATGACCTTTATTCTGTATATAAACCCGTGCTGTACCTGGCCTGGGAGTGTTTGTTGGGGACGGTATAGTGGGAGATTTACTCTGTATCTAACACCGTGCTGTACCTGTCCTGGGAGTGTTTGATGGGGACAGTGTAGAGGAAGTTTTACTCTGTATCTAACCCCGTGATGTACCTGCACTGGGAGTGTTTGATGGGGATGGTGTAGAGGGAGCTTTACTCTGTATCTAACCCTGTGCTGTACCTGTCCTGGGAGGGTTTGATGGGGAAGTTTAGAGGGAGCTTTACACTGTATCTAACCCCGTGCTGTACCAGTCTTGTGAGAGTTTGATGGGGAGAGTATAGATGGAGGTTTACCCTGTATCTAACCCTGTGCTGTAGCGGACCTGGTAGTGTTTGATGGAGACAGTGTAGAGGGAGCTTTACTCTTTATCTAACCCGATGCTTTTCCTGCCCTGGGAGTGTTTCATGGGGAAAGTGTAGAGGGAGCTTTACTCTGTATCTAACCCTCTTCTGTTCTTGTCCAGGGAGTGTTTTATGGGAACAGTATTGAGGGAGCTTTACTCTGTATCTAACCCAGTGCTGTACGTGCCCTGGGAGTGTTTGATGATAACAGTGCAGTGGGCCCTTTATTCAGTATCTAAATCCGTGCTGTAGCAGGCCTGGGAGTTTTTGATGGGAACGGTGTAGTGGGATATTTACTTTGTATCTAAAACCTTGCTGTACCTGTCCTGGGAGTGTTTGATGGGGACAGTGTAGAGGAAGTTTTACTCTGTATCTATCCCCGTAATGTACCTGCACTGTGAGTGTTTGATGGGGACGGTGTAGAGGGAGCTTTACTCTCTATCTAACCCCGTGCTGCACCTGTCCTGGGAGGGTTTGATGGGGACAGTTTAGAGTGAGCTTTACTCTGTATATAACCCTGTCCTGTAGCTGCCCTGGGAGTGCTTCATGGGGACTGTGTAGAGGGAGCTTTACTCTGAATCTTACCCCGGGCAGTACCAGTCCTGGGAGTTTTAGATGGAGACAGGTAAAGGGAGATTTACTCTATATCTAACCCTGTGCTGTAACTGCCGTGGGAGTGTATGATGGGCACAGTGTAGGGGGAGTTTTTCTCTGTTTCTAACCCCGGGCTGTACTAGTCCTGGGAGTGTTTGATGGGTACAGTGTCGAGGGAGTTTTACTCTGTATCTAACCCTGTGGTGTACCTGTACTGGGAATTTTAGATGATAACATTATAGAGGGAAATTTTCTCTGCATCTAACCCCGTGCTGTACCTGTCCTGGGAGTGTTTAATGGGGACAGTGTAGAGGAAGCTTTACTCTGTATCAAACCATCTACTTTATCTGCCCTGGGAGTGTTTGATGGGGACGGTGTAGAGGTAGATTTACTCTGCATCTAACTCTGTCCAGTACCTGCCCTGTGAGTGCTTGATGGGGACAGTGTAGACTGAGCTTTACTCTGTATCTAACTCTGTGCTGCACCAGTCCTGGGAGTGTTTGATGGGGACAGTATAGAGGGAGCTTGACTCTGTATCTAACCCCGTGCTGTACCAGTCCTGGGAGTGTTTGATGGCGATAGTGTAGAGGGAGCTTGACTCTGTATCTAACCCCTAGCTGTACCAGTCCTGGGAATGTTTGATGGGGAGAGTATAGAGGGATGTTTACACTGTATCTAACCCTGTGCTGTACCGGACCTGGGAGTGTTTGATGGGGACAGTGTAGAGGGAGCTTTACTCTGTATCTAACCCCGTGCTGTACCTGTCCTGGGAGTGTTTGATGGGCACAGATTAGTGGGAAATTTTCTCTGCATCTAACCCCGTGCTGTACCTGCCCTGTGTGTGTATGTTGGGCACAGTGTAGGGGGCGCTTTACTCGGTATCTAAACCCGTGCTGTACCTGCCCTGGGATTGTTGGATGGGGAGAGTATAGTGGGAGGTTTACACTGTATCTAACCCTGTGCTGTAGGGGACCTGGGAGTGTTTGATGGAGACAGTGTAGAGGGAGCTTTACTCTGTATCTAACCCTGTCCTGTTCCTGTCCTGGGAGTTTTTGATAGGGAAAGTGTAGAGGTAGCTTTACTCTGTATCTGACCCTGTCCTGTTCCTGTCCTGGGAGTTTTTGATGGGGAAAGTGTAGAGGTAGCTTTACTCTGTATCTGACCCTGTCCTGTTCCCTTCCTGGGAGTGTTTGATGGGGACAGTATCGAGGGAGCTTTACTCTGTATCTAACCCTGTTCTGTTCCTGTCCAGTGAGTGTTTGATGGGGAAAGTATCGAGGGAGCTTTACTCTGTATCTAGCCCCTGCTGCATCCTTTCTGGGAGTGTTTGTTGGCAACATTCTCGCCCAAAACAAAAACAATCCAAAAATCAGGCCTAATAAATTGAACATCAGTTTCCTTGTTTGATTCTCCCTGGTCTGTTCTGATTCTCTGATAGATTCCTCGTGTTTACCCTCCACATGAGCAGTCATCCTAATCCCGTCTACCTGTCCTGCTCCCAACGCGGCATCCGACTACAATAAGGCCAGTGATACAGGAGCGTCTCAGCGAGTGAGACAGGTGAGTCTTGAACCTGACCTGGGTATATGTGAGTGACCCGGGTTAATCCGACACTCCAGGGACAGTTTAGACAGTTCGAGTGCATCACAGCTTTGCCAGAATGAGACCTGGATTCCAAGGGTTAAATTGCAAAGTGAGATTGCACAAAGTCGGGTTGTATTCCCTGAAATTTAGTAGCATCAGGGGTGACTTGATCAAATTATCAAATCCTGAGAGGAACTGTGCGGAGAGATTAGGGGAATGTATGAGCTCTTGTCCTGAGTAACAAGCTTTATGAGGCATCTTATCGAATCCCTTTTGAACAGACAAGTATCCTCCTGTCACTACAGGTTACCTGTATGTTGCAAAATTATTCTGATAATTTTAATCCCACAGAGTCAAAATTTCTGCGATTCTGTGACTGAGTCAGAACTTCAAAAAGTTCAGATTCACTCTTTAAAATAAGCAGTCACTTTTCTGTGGTGGTTTTTGAGATTGAGTATGGATCTCAGAATCTGTCAGTGGAAGGGAGTTTCTACAGAGATAGGAAATGGGATTGATGAATAAAGGTGCAGGATTTTGATCACTGCATAAGATTGTGTCTGTTGCAGTTTCCCAGGAGTTTACATTTTCATGGGAAAGGGATGATTATCCAATGTCAACAATCCAATTTCTTCAGGCAGGTGAAAACGCAAGAGAAAGAGGGAATATACCAACACTGGAACAAACAGGCAACTGTATGAGGAAGGTTTCAATTCTCTGCATGTTTTAAAGTGAATTCCTGAGCTAAAGATTGAAATAAACAGGAGTTTAAATCTCACACTGAGATGCCGTACAATTTCAGTCCTGTTATCCCAAAATTAAAAATAAAAATCTACAATTAGCTGGAGCTGGAAATCTGTCAGTTGATGAATGTTGTCTTGAAAATTTCACCCTGAATAGTGTGAGCCTTAGTATTGTGGCAACGTGTGAAGAAAGTGTTTGCATTCACACATTCCTACATTGTGAAATGTAAGTTAGCTTTGAAACAATAGGATGTAGGGCCAGGGAGTCTGAGTGGGCAAAAGGATTTGGATGATTAAAGAGTGAATTTTAATGATGTCCTTTGAAGGAGCCGTTTACTGTAAATGTCCCAAGACAATGAAATGCTTCAAAGGAAATATCTCGATTGACAGAAATTTTTCCCCAATGTCTGAAACATCTCTCAAGTCTTCAGAGACATGAAGGGGGCAGACATATTGTAAGATACAGATCATGAGGTGCTAGAGAATCACAGAATTGAAGTTGTGGGGCCCTCTCCTGTTTCAGAATGTCAGTTTTGATGTTTAACTGTGTGAAACTTGGTTAATGATTCAGAAAGCAGAAAGTTCCAATCCAATCTGTAACCTGCACTTCAAATTCCAAAGAGATATGTACACCTTAAGTGAATGAGTGAAATAGTGAAAGATGGATATCATTATAGGCAAATGTGTGGCTGCCCACTTTAAAAAGGATGGAACAGGTTACATTATAAATGGTGAAAAGCTGCAAACAGTGAGGGTCCAAAGGGTCCCTATACATTTGTGTCAAGACTAATAAAACATCAAACAGTTCCAATGAGAAATTAAATTTGATATTTGGGATAAAGCTGATTAAAAACTCACACTACCCATTCCATAAATCAGCCTCTGTAACCTGCACTTCAGCACATCACAAGAAAAATGATATTTTCAACTGTTCTTGATTCCAGTCTGTAACTCAATCCCGGGTATCTATTATTCTCTATATAAACCTTCTGCACCCCTCAATTAGATTCCAGTCTGTAACTCACTCCCGGCTATCTATTATTCTCTATATAACCCACTGAACCCCTCGATTAGATTGCAGTCTGTAACTCAATCCCAGGTATTTATTATTCTATATAAAAACCCCCTGAACCCCTCGATTAGATTCCAGTCTGTAACTCAATCCCGGGTATCGATTATTCTATATATAAACCCCCTGATCCCTTCGATTAGATTCGAGTCTGTAACTCAATCCCGGGCATCGATTATTCCCTATATAAACCCCCTGCACCCCTTAATTAAATTCCAGCCTGTAACTCAATCCCGGGTATCTATGATTCTATATATAAACCCCCGGAAGCACTCGATTAGATTCCTGTCTGTAACTCACTCCCGGGTATCGATTATTCTATATATAAACGCCCTGAACCCCTCGATTAGATTCCAGTCTGTAACTCACTCCCGGGTATCTATTATTCTGTATATAAAACCACTGCACCCTTCAATTAGATTCCAGTCTGTAACTCTCTCCCATATCTATTATTATATATAAACCACCCCAAACCCCTCCGTTAGATTCCTGCCTGTAACTCACTGCCGGGTGTCTGTTATTCTATAAATAAACCACCCCAAACCCCTCCGTTAGATTCCTGTCTGAAATTCACTGCCGGGTGTCTGTTATTCTATATATAAACAAACCCAAGCCCCTCCGTTAGATTCCAGTCTGTAACTCAATCTCGGGTATCTGTTATTCTATATATAAACCACCCCGAACTCCTCGATAAGATTCCAGCATGTAACTCACTCCCGGGAATCTGTTATTCTATATAAAGACCACCCCAAACCCCTCGATTAGATTCCAGTCTGTAACTCATTTCCGTCTAACTGTTATTCTGTATATAAATGTCCCAAACCGCTCGACTAGATTTCAGTATGTTACTCATTCCCGGTCTTCTGTTAATCTATATATATTACATTCATATGATTTATATATAAACACCCCGAACCCATCGATTTGTTTCCAGTCTGTAACTCACTCCCGGGTATCTGTTATTCTATATATAAATTCCCCAAAGCCCTCGATTAGATTCCAGTCTGTAACTCACTCTCGGGTATCTGTTATTCTATATATAAATCCCTCAAACCCCTCGATTTGATTCCAGTCTGTAACTCACTCCCAGGTATCTGTTATTCTAAATATAACCCCCCTGAACCCCTCGATTAGATTCCAGTCTGTAACTCACTCCCGGGTATCTGTTATTCTATATATAAACCCACCAAACCCCTCGATTAGATTCCAGTCTGTAACTCACTCCCGGGTATCTGTTATTCTGTATATAAACCACCCCAAACCCCTCGATTAGATTCCAATCTTTAACTCAATCCTTGGTATCTATTATTCAATATATAAACCCCACAAACCCCACGATTAGATTCCAGTCCACAACGCACACCCGGGTATCGGTTATTCTGTATATAAACCACCCCGAACCCCTCGATTAGATTCCAGTCCGCAAACTCACTCCCGAGTATCTGTTATTCTCTATATAAACCACCCCGAACCCCTCGATTAGATTCCAGTCTTTAACTCAATCCATGGTATCTATTATTCTATATATAAACTCCACAAACCCCACGATTAGATTCCAGTCAGCAACGCACTCCCGGGTATCTGTTATTCTATATATAAACCACCCCGAACCCCTCGATTAGATTCCAGCACTTCCACATCACAAGTTGAGGAAGGGGTGTCCCCCCATTTTGAAGTTGGTTAAAGGCTCTCCCGCCAATTTTAAGATGGAGAAGGGATGTCTCACAGGATATTGTCCTTTACACTTAATAATGTTAACACATTTTTGAATATTTTCAGTTTCGCACTACACTTTCTCATTCTCTCATCCTGTCTCGTTCCTTCTCTCCCTCTCCCACCCCATCTCTCTGCCACACTATACATTTCTCTGTTTCTCACTCTCACCCCATATCTTTATCCTACACTCGCTCCCCTCTCTTCATCTCTCTCTCTCAACTCATCCCTTTTTTATCGCTTGATCTCCTCTCTCTATCTCACTCGCTTACCCAGCTCTCTATCCCTCTCTCCCTACCTCTCTTCCTCTGAGAATCTAGTCTACAAACACCAGGCAGCCATTTTAGGTTTGTTCACAGTGGCCATTATATGTCCCCACAGCAATGGGACACTTAGGACAGAGTTGACTCATGTAATATTAATATTTTAAACGTGACAGAGACACAGGTATGGAGACATGACTTCCCTGTGTATTCCCTGGAATATTGAAGGATCCGGGCGTTCAGTCCCACACTTTGCTGCTGTGAATTTGAATTCTGAATTTTCTAAAACTGAATCTGGAAGTAAAAACCCACGGGATGGAATGATTCACATTCTTTCTGCTGCTGCAAAGCCCGTGTCTGTGTCTGTTTCTCAGTATTTATTAACAATTTAAGATAATAGTTTAGAATGCCACAAGTTTGCCATAATGTCTGGAAAGAGGGTTGAAACAGAGGGGCTGAGGTAGCAAAACAAGAGGAGGGGGTGTGAATAGACACAGGATCTGGGGGTCTCCAGTGTGTAGACTCTGCCCAGCTCCCAGTCACATCTTTTAGAAAAGGCTGAATTGCGAAAATGAATCCAGGGAAATTGAAGCAAGTGACTCACTAACAATGAGAGCATTTTAAACATTCATTCATTCACTGCAAAGCGCTCAGTCTTTCTGAGGTTCTGAAGGGGTCGGGGGTCTTCACTGTACCTGTCCTGGGAGTGTTTGAATGGGGACAGTGTAGAGGGAGCTATACTCTGTACCTAACCCAGTGCTGTAAAAGTCCTGGGAGTGTTTGATAGGAACAGTGTAGAGGAAGCATTACTCTGTATCTAACCCTGTGCTTTAACTGCCCTGGGAGTGTTTGATGGGGACGGCGTAGAGGCAGATTTACTCTGAATCTAACCCTGTGCTGTACCTGTCTTTGGAGTGTTTGATGGGGACAGTAGAGAGGGAGCTTTACTCTGTATCTAACCCCGTGCTGTACTTGCCCTGGGAGTGTTTGATGGGGACAGCGCAGAGGGAGCTTTATTCTGTATCTAAACCCGTGCTGTACCTGCCCTGGGAGTGTTTGATGGTCACAGTGAAGAGGGAGCTTTATTCTTTATCTAAAACCATGCTGTACAGGTCCTGGGACTGATTGATGGGGACAGTGTAGAGGGAGCTTTACTCTGTATCTAACACCGTGCTGTACCTGTCCTGGGAGTGTTTGATGGGGACGGTGTAGAGGAAGCTTTACTCTGTATCTAACACAGTGCTGTACCTGCCCTGGGAGGTTTGATGGGAAAAGTGCAGAGGGAGCTTTACTCTCTATCTAAACCCGTGCTGTACCTGTCCTGCGAGTGTTTGATGGGGACAGTATCGAGGGAGCTTTACTCCTTATCTAACCATGTCCTGTTCCTGTCCTGGGAGTGTTTGATGGGGACAGTGTAGAGTGAGCTTTACTCTGTATCTATCCCAGTGCTGTACCTGTCCATGGAGGGTTTTTGGGGACATTGTAGAGGAAGCTTTACTCTGTATCTAACCCTTTGCTGTACCTATCCTGGGAGTGTTTGATGGGGACAGTATAGAGGGAGCATTAATCTGTATCTAACCCAGTGCTGTACGTGCCCTGGGAGTGTTTGATGATGACATTGCAGTGGGACCTTTATTCTGTATCAAAACCAGTGCTGCACCTGGCCTGGGAGTGTTTGATCAGGACGGTGTAGTGGGAGATTTACTCCGTATCTCACACCGTGCTGTACCTGTCCTGGGTGTGTTTGATGGGGACAGTGTAGAGGAAGTTTTGCTCTGTATCTAACCCCGTAATTTACCTGCACTGGGAGTGTATGATGGGGACGGTGTAGAGGGAGCTTTACTCTGTATATAACCCTGTCCTGTAGCTGCCCTGGGAGTGCTTCATGGGGACTGCGTAGAGGGAGCTTTACTCTGAATCTTACCCCGGGCAGTACCAGTCCTGGGAGTTTTAGATGGGGACAGGTTAGAGGGAGATTTACTCTGTATCTAACACTGTGCTGTAAATGCCGTGGGAGTGTATGATGGGCACAGTGTAGGGGGAGTTTTTCTCTGTTTCTACCCCGGGCTGTACTAGTCCTGGGAGTGTTTGATGGGGACAGCTTAGAGGGAAATTTAGACTGTATCTAACCCCGTGCTGTTCATGCCCTGGGAGTGTTTCATGGGGACAGTATAGAGGGAGCTTTAGTCTGAATCTAACCCCGTGCTGTACCAGTCCTGGGAGTGGTTGATGGCGATAGTGTAAATGGAGATTTACTCTCTATCTAACCCCGTGCTGTACCAGTCCTGGGAGTGTTTGATGGGGAGAGTATTGAGGGAGGTTTACTCTGTATCTAACCCCGTGCTGTACCAGTCCTGGGAGTGTTTGATGGGGAGAGTATAGAGGGAGGTTTACACTGTATCTAACCCTGTGCTGTAGGGGACCGGGGAGTGTTTGTTGGAGACAGTGTAGAGGGAGCTTTACTCTGTATCTAACCCAGTGCTGTACCTGTCCTGGGAGTGTTTGATGGGGACAGTATAGAGGGAGCTTTACTCTGTATCTAACCCATTGCTGTACTTGCCCTGGGAGTGTTAGGTGATGACAGTGCAGTGTGACCTTTATTCTGTATATAAACCCGTGCTGTACTTGCCCTGGGAGTGTTTGATGGGGAAGGTATAGTGGGAAATTTACTCTGTATCTAACACCGTGCTGTACCTGTCCTGGGAGTGTTTGATGGGGACAGTGTAGAGGAAGTTTTACTCTGTATCTAAACCCGTAATGTACCTGCACTGGGAGTGTTTGATGGGGATGGTGTAGAGCGAGCTTTACTCTGTATCTAACCCCGTGCTGTACCAGTCCTGGGAGGGTTTGATGGGGAAGTTTAGAGGGAGCTTTACTCTGTATCTAACCCCGTTCTGTACCAGTCCTGTGAGAGTTTGATGGGGAGAGTATAGAGGGAGGTTTACCCTGTATCTAACCCTGTGCTGTAGCGGACCTGGTAGTGTTTGATGGAGACAGTGTAGAGGGAGCTTTACTCTGTATTTAACCCTGTCCTGTTGCTGTCCTGGGAGTGTTTGATGGGGACAGTATAGAGGGAGCTTTACACTGTATCTAACCCTGTTCTGTTCCTGTCCAGGGAGTGTTTTATGGGAACAGTACAGAGGGAGTTCCACCTTGTATCAAACCCTGTGCTGTACCTGTCCTGGGGGTGTTTGATGGGGACAGTATTGAGGGAGCTTTACTCTATATCTAACCAAGTGCTGTCCGTGCCCTGGGAGTGTTTGATGATGACAGTGCAGTGGGACCTTTATTCTGTATCTAAACCCGTGCTGTACCTGGCCTGGGAGTGTTTGATGGGGACGGTGTAGTGGGATATTTACTCTGTATCTAACACCGTGCTGTTCCTGTCCTGGGTGTGTTTGATGGGGACAGTGTAGAGGAAGTTTTACTCTGTATCTAACCCCGTAATGTACCTGCACTGGGAGTGTTTGATGGGGACGGTGTAGAGGGAGCTTTACTCTGTATCTAACCCCGTGCTGTACATGTCCTGGGAGGGTTTGATGGGGACAGTTTAGAGTGAGCTTTACTCTGTATATAACCCTGTCCTGTACCTGCCCTGGTAGTGCTTCATGGGGACTGTGTAGAGGGAGCTTTACTCTGAATCTTACCGCGGGCAGTACCAGTCCTGGGAGTGTTTGATGGGGACAGTGTAGAGGAAGCTTTACTCTGTACCAAACCCGGTACTGTACCTGCCCTGGGAGTGTTTGATGGGGACGGTGTAGGGGGCATTTTTCTCTGTTTCTAACCCCGGGCTGTACCTGCCTGGGAGTGTTTGATGGGGACTGTATCGAGGGAGCTTTACTCTGTATCTAACCCCGTTCTACCTGTCCTGGGAGTGTTTGATGGGGACAGTAGCGAGGGAGCTTTATTCTGTATCTAACCCCGTGGTGTACCTGTCCTGGGAGTGTTTGATGGGGACAGTGTAGAGGAAGCATTACTCTGTACCAAACCTGGTACTGTACCTGCCCTGGGAGTTTTTGATGGGGACGGTGTAGAGGGAGATTTTCTCTGCTTCTAACTCTGTGCTGTAACTGCCCTGGGAGTGTATGATGGGCACCGTGTAGGGGGAGTTTTTCTCTGTTTCTAACCCCGGGCTGTACCTGTACTGGGAATTTTAGATGGATACATTATCGAGGGAACTTTTCTCTGCATCTAACCCCGTGCTGTACCTGTCCTGGGAGTGTTTGATGGGGACAGTATCGAGGGAGCTTTACTCTGTATCTAACCCCGTGCTGTACCTGTCTTGGGAGTGTTTGATGGGTACAGTAGCGAGGGAGCTTTACTCTGTATCTAAGCCCGTGGTGTACCTGTACTGGGAATTTTAGATGGATACATTATGAAGGGAAAATTTCTCTGCATGTAACCCCGTGCTGTACCTGTCCTGGGAGTGTTTGATTGGGACAGTATCGAGGGAGCTTTACTCTGTATCTAACCCCGTTCTGTACCTGTCCTGGGAGTGTTTGATGGGGACAGTAGCGAGGGAGCTTTATTCTGTATCTAACACCGTGGTGTACCTGTCCTGGGAGTGTTTGATGGGGACAGTTTAGAGGAAGCTTTACTCTACCAAACCCGGTACTGTACCTGCCCTGGGAGTTTTTGATGGGGACGGTGTAGAGGGAGATTTTCTCTGCATCTAACTCTGTGCTGTAACTGCCCAGGGAGTGTATGATGGGCACCGTGTAGGGGGAGTTTTTCTCTGTTTCTAACCCCGGGCTGTACCTGTACTGGGAATTTTAGATGGATACATTATCGAGGGAACTTTTCTCTGCATCTAACCCCGTGCTGTACCTGTCCTGGGAGTGTTTGATGGGGACAGTATCGAGGGAGCTTTACTCTGTATCTAACCCCGTGCTGTACCTGTCTTGGGAGTGTTTGATGGGTACAGTAGCGAGGGAGCTTTACTCTGTATCTAAGCCCGTGGTGTACCTGTACTGGGAATTTTAGATGGATACATTATGAAGGGAAAATTTCTCTGCATGTAACCCCGTGCTGTACCTGTCCTGGGAGTGTTTGATGGGGACAGTATCGAGGAAGTTTTACTCTGTACCTATCCCCGTGCTGAACCTGTCCTGGGAGTGTTTGATGGGCACAGTATTGAGGGGGCTTTACTCTGTATCTAACCCCGTGCTGTACCTGTCCTGGGAGTGTTTGATGGGGACAGTGTAGAGGAAGCTTTACTCTGTATCAAACCCTGTATGTACCTGCCCTGGGAGTGTTTGATGGGGACGGTGTAGAGGGAGATTTAATCTGCATCTAACTCTGTCCTGTACCTGCCCTGTGAGTGCTTGATGGGGACAGTGAAGACTGAGCTTTACTCTGTATCTAACCCCGTGCTGCACCAGTCCTGGGAGTGATTGATGGGGACAGCTTAGAGGGAAATTTAGACTGTATCTAACCCCGTGCTGTACGTGCCCTGGGAGTGTACGATGGGCACAGTGTAGGGGGAGCTTTACTCTGTATCTAACCCCGTGCTGTACCAGTCCTGGGAGTGTTTGAAAGCGATAGTGTAGAGGGAGATGTACTCTCCATCTATCCCCGTGCTGTACCAGTCCAGGGAGTGTTTGATGGGGAGAGTATAGAGGGAGGTTTACACTGTATCTAACCCAGTGCTGTACCTAACCTGGGAGTGTTTGATGGGGACAGTGTAGAGGGAGCTTTACTCTGTATCTAACCCCGTGCTGTAGCTGTCCTGGGAGTGTTTGATGGGGACAGATTAGAGGGAAATTTACTCTGTATCTAACCCCGTGCTGTACCAGTCCTGGGAGTGTTTGATGGGGAGAGTATAGAGGGAGGTTTACACTGTAGCTAATCCTGTGCTGTAGGGGATCTGGGAGTGTTTGATGGGGATGTTGTAGAGGGAGCTTTACTCTGTATCTAACCCCGTGCTGTACCAGTCCTGTGAGAGTATGATGGGGAGAGTATAGAGGGAGGTTTACCCTGTATCTAACCCAGTGCTGTAGCGGACCTGGTAGAGTTTGATGGAGACAGTGTAGAGGGAGCTTTACTCTGTATCTAACCCTGTTCTGTTCCTGTGCAGGGACTGTTTTATGGGAACAGTACAGAGGGAGCTTCACCTTGTATCAAACGCCGTGCTGTACCTGTCCTGGGAGTGTTTGATGGGGACATTATTGAGGGAGCTTTACTCTGTTTCTTACCCAGTGCTGTACGTGGCCTGGGAGTGTCTGATGATGACAGTGCAGTGTGACCTTTATTCTGTATCTAAACCCGTTCTGTTCCTGGCCTGGCAGTGCTGGATGGGGACGGTGTAGTGGGATTTTTACTCTGTATCTAACACCGTGCTGTTCCTGTCCAGGGAGTGTTTGATGGGGACAGTGTAGAGGATGTTTTACTCTGTATCTAACCCCGTAATGTACCTGCACTGGGAGTGTTTGATGGGGACGGTGTAGATGCAGCTTTACTCTGTAACACCGTGCTGTTCCTGTCCTGGGAGTGTTTGATGTGGACAGTGTAGAGGAAGTTTTACTCTGTATCTAACCCCGTAACGTACCTGCACTGGGAGTGTTTAATGGGGACTGCGTAGAGGGAGCTTTACTCTGAATCTTACCCCAGGCAGTACCAGTCCTGGGAGTTTTAGATGGGTCAGGTTAAAGGGAGATTTACTCTGTATCTAACCCTGTGCTGTAACTGCCGTGGGAGTGTATGATGGGCACAGTGCAGGGGGAGTTTTTCTCTGCTTCTAACCCCAGGCTGTACTAGTCCTGGCAGTGTTTGATCGGTACAGTATCGAGGGAGCTTTACTCTGTATCTAACCCCGTGCTGTAACTGCCGTGGGAGTGTATGATGGGTACAGTGTAGGGGGAGTTTTTCTCTGTTTCTTACCCCGGTCTGTACTAGTCCTGGGAGTGTTTGATGGGTACAGAATCGAGGGAGCTTTACTTTGTACCTAACCCCGTGCTGTACCTGTACTGGGAATTTTAGATGGATACATTATGGAGGGAAATTTTCTCTGCATCTAACCCCGTGCTGTACCTGTCCTGGGAGTGTTTGATGGGGACAGTATCGAAGGAGCTTTACTCTGTATCTAACCCTGTGCTGTACCTGTCCTGGGAGTGTTTGGTGGGTTCAGTATCGAGGGAGCTTTACTCTGTATCTAACCCTGTGGTGTACCTGTACTGGGAATTTTAGATGGATACATTATAGAGGAAAATTTTCTCTGCATCTTACCCCGTGCTGTACCTGTCCTGGGAGAGTTTGATGGGGACAGTGTAGAGGAAGCTTTACTCTGTATCAAATCCTCTACTGTATCTGCCCTGGGAGTGTTCGATGGGGACGGTGTAGAGGTAGATTTACTCTGCATCTAACTCTGTCCTGTACCTGCCCTGTGAGTACTTGATGGAGTCAGTGAAGACGGAGCTTTACTCTGTATCTAACTCTGTGCTGCACCAGTCCAGGGAGTGTTTGATGGGGACAGCTTAGAGGGTAATTTAGACAGTATCTAACCCCGTGCTGTACCTTCCCTGGGAGTGTACGATGGGCACAGTGTAGGGAGAGCTTTACTCTGTATCTAAGCCCGTGCTGTACCAGTCCTGGGAGTGTTTGATGGGGACAGTATAGAGGGAGCTTTACTCTGTATCTAACCCCGTGCTGCACCAGTCCTGGGAGTGTTTGATGGCGATAGTGTAGAGGGAGCTTTACTCTGTATCTAACCCCTTGTTGTACGAGTCCTGGGAGTGTTTGATGGGGAGAGTATAGAGGGAGGTTTACACTGTATCTAACCCTGTGCTGTACCGGACCTGGGAGTGCTTGATGTGGACAGTGTAGAGGGATCTTTACTCTGTATCTAACCCCGTGCTGTACCTGTCCTGGGAGTATTTGATGGGGACAGATTAGAGGGAAATTTACTCTGTATCTAACCCTGTCCTGTTCCCGTCCTGGGAGTGTTTGATGGGGAAAGTGTAGAGGTAGCTTTACTCTGTATCTGACCCTGTCCTGTTCCCGTCCTGGGAGTGTTTCATGGGGACAGTATCGAGGGAGCTTTACTCTGTATCTAGCCCCTGCTGCATCCTTTCTGGGAGTGTTTGTTGGCAACATTCTCTCCCAAAACAAAAACAATCCACAAATCAGGCCTAATAAATTGAACATCAGTTTCCTTGTTTGATTCTCCCTGGTTTGTTCTGATTCTCTGATAGATTCCTCGTGTTTACCCTCCACATGAGCAGTCATCCTAATCCCGTCTACCTGTCCTGCTCCCAACGCGGCATCCGACTACAATAAGGCCAGTGATACAGGAGCGTCTCAGCGAGTGAGACAGGTGAGTCTTGAACCTGACCTGGGTGTATGTGAGTGACCTGGGTTAATCCGACACTCCAGGGACAGTTTAGACAGTTCGAGTGCATCACAGCTTTGCCGGAATGAGACCTGGATTCCAAGGGTTAAATTGCAAAGTGAGATTGCACAAACTCGGGTTGTATTCCCTGAAATTTAGTAGCATCAGGGATGACTTGATCAAATTGTCAAATCCTGAGAGGAACTGGTTGGGGAGATTAGGGGAATGTATGAGCTCTTGTCCTGAGTAACAAGCTTTGTGAGGCATCTTATCGAATCCCTTTTGAACAGACAAGTATCCTCCTGTCACTACAGGTTACCTGTATGTTGCAAAGTTATTCTGATAATTTTCCTCCCACAGAGTCAAAATTTCTGCGATTCTGTGACTGAGTCAGAACTTCAAATAGTTCAGATTCACTGTTTAAAATAAGCAGTCACTTTTCTGTGGTGGTTTTTGAGATTGAGTATGGATCTCAGAATCTGTCAGTGGAAGGGAGTTTCTACAGAGATAGGAAATGGGATTGATGAATAAAGGTGCAGGATTTTGATCACTGCATAAGATTGTGTCTGTTGCAGTTTCCCAGGAGTTTACATTTTCATGGGAAAGGGATGATTATCCAATGTCAACAATTCAATTTCTTCAGACAAGTGAAAAAGCAAAGGAAAGAGGGAATATACCAACACTGGAACAAACAGGCAACTGTATGAGGAAGGTTTCAATTCTCTGTATGTTTTAATGTGAATTCCTGAGCTAAAGATTGAAATAAACAGGAGTTTAAATCTCACACTGGGATGCCGTACAATTTCAGTCCTGTTATCCCAAAATTAAAAATAAAAATCTACAATTAGCTGGAGCTGGAAATCTGTCAGTTGATGAATGTTGTCTTGAAAATTTCACCCTGAATAGTGTGAGCCTTAGTATTGTGGAAACGTGTGAAGAAAGTGTTTGCATTCACACATTCCTACATTGTGAAATGTAAGTTAGCTTTGAAACAATAGGATGTAGGGCCAGGGAGTCTGAGTGGGCAAAAGGATTTGGATGATTAAAGAGTGAATTTTAATGATGTCTTTTGAAGGAGCCATTTACTGTAAATGTCCCAAGACAATGAAATGCTTCAAAGGAAATATCCCGGTTGACAGAAATGTTTCCCCAATGTCTGAAACATTTCCCAAGTCTTCAGAGACATGAAGGGGGCAGACATATTGTAAGATACAGATCATGAGGTGCTAGAGAATCACAGAATTGAAGTTGTGGGGCCCTCTCCTGTTTCAGAATGTCAGTTTTGATGTTTAACTCTGTGTAACTTGGTTAATGATTCTTAAAGCAGAAAGTTCCAATCCAATCTGTAACCTGCACTTCAAATTCCAAAGAGATATGTACACCTTAAGTGAATGAGTGAAATAGTGAAAGATGGATTTCATTATAGGCAAATGTGTGGCTGCCCACTTTAAAAAGGATGGAACATGTTACATTATAAATGGTGAAAAGCTGCCAACAGTGAGGGTCCAAAGAGTCCCTATCCATTTGTGTCAAGACTAAGAAAACATCAAACAGTTCCAATGAGAAATTAAATTTGATAGTTGGGATAAAGCTGCTTAAAAACTCACACTACCCATTCCATGAATCAGCCTCTGTAACCTGCACTTCAGCACATCACAAGAAAAATGATATTTTCAACTGTTCTTGATTCCAGTCTGTAACTCAATCCCGGGTATCTATTATTCTCTATATAAACCCCCTGCACCCCTCAATTAGATTCCAGCCTGTAACTCACTCCCGGGTATCTATTATTCTCTATATAACCCACTGAACCCCTCGATTAGATTGCAGTCTGTAACTCAATCCCAGGTATTTATTATTCTATATATAAACCCCCTGAACCCCTCGATTAGATTCCAGTCTGTAACTCAATCGCTGGTATCTATGATTCTATATATAAACCCCCCGAACCCCTCGATTAGATTCCAGTCTGTAACTCAATCCCGGGTATCTATGATTCTATATATAAACCCCCTGATCCCTTCAATTAGATTCGAGTCTGTAACTCAATCCCGGGTATCGATTATTCTCTATATAAACCCCCTGCACCCCTTAATTAGATTCCAGTCTGTAACTCACTCCCGGGTATCTATGATTCTATATATAAACCCCCGGAAGCACTCGATTAGATTCCAGTCTGTAACTCTCTCCCGTTATCTATTATTCTATATATAAACCCCTCATTCCCCTCGATGAGATTCCGTTCTTTAACTCATTCCCGGATATCTTTTATTCGATATATATTATATCTACATGATTTATATATAAACCACCCCAACCCCTCGATTAAATTTCAGCCCGTAACTCACTCCCGGGCATCTGTTAATCTATATATAAACCACCCCAAACCCCTCTGTTAGATTCCTGCCTGTAACTCACTGCCGGGTGTCTGTTATTCTATATATAAACCACCCCAAACCCCTCCGTTAGATTCCTGTCTGTAACTCACTCCCGGGTATCTGTTATTCTATATATAAACCACCACGAACCCCTCCGTTAGATTCCTGTCTGTAACTCAATCTCGGGCATCTGTTGTGATTAATATCATTCTTTGATCGTCTGCCTGTTCATCCCCTCTCACTCTGTGTCTCGCTCTTTAACATTCCCTCATTCCGCGTCTGCTCTCTCTCTCTCTCTCTCTCCCCCCCTGTCAGATTCTGTAAGAAATTTCCCCAAACTCCAGGCATCCATTTTAGGTTTGTTCACAGTGGCCATTTTATGTGCCCACAGCACTGGGACATTTATGACAGAGTTGACTACTCACGAATGTTAAATTAGTCCTTTCAATGTGACAGAGACACAGATATCTCCCTCCATTTTAAAGATGGAGAAACTCTGTTTATCACTCAATAGGCCCTGTCTTTACTTGGTTTCTGACCCTGTGCTGCCCCTTCCCTGGGCCTGTTTGATGGGACAGAGCAGAGGGAATGTTACTCTCTATCGAACCCCATACTGTATTTGGTTTGGGTGTGTTTGTTAAACAGAGTGGATGAAGCTTTACACTGGAATTTAGGTGAGGGGGTGATTTGATGTTCTTTATACTCAATAATGTTAACAAATTTTTGAACATTATCAGTTTCCCCCTACACTTTCTCTTTCTCTCATCCTGTCTCGTTCCTTCTCTCCCCCTCCCATCCCATCTGTCTGCCACTCTATATATTTCTCTGTTTCTCTCTCTCACCCCATCAATTTACCCTACACTCGCTCCCCTCTCTTCATCTCTCTCTCTCAACTCATCCCTTTTTCTTTTTCTCGATCTCCCCTCTCTATTTCACTCGCTTACCCAGCTCTCTTTCCCTCTCACCCTGTCTCTCTGCCCCTCTGTCTCTCTATCTGTCGTTCCGTCTTTCTCTCTCTCACTCACTCCTTTCCTCCGTTACTCTGCTACTCTCTCTGTCGCACCCATCGCTCTCCCTTTTACCTTGTCTCTCTGTTGCTCTCTTTCTATCTCTGTACCTCTTTCATCCCATCTATCTCACCGTCTATCTCTCTCTCTCTCTTTCTCTCCCAGGAAAACAGAGAATACACACAATCTCACACACACATACATTCTTCCTCACACACAAACACACACACACACATATATACATTCTCTCTCTCTCATGTACACACAAACACACGCACACACTTGCACAGATATATACTTTCTCATAGACGCAGGCACACACACATAAAAACCAGGATCGCATTGAATGTCAGAACAGGGTTGGAGGGTTAAATGGCCTCTTGCTCTTTCCATGTGCTATGACCAATATCCTTTATTCACTGTCTGGCTCTCAGTCACCCACTTGGTCTGAGAGTCTCTATTTCTCATTCACTCGATCTGTGTCTTCTCTCCCTGTCTCTCTTCCTCTGAGAATCTAGTCTACAAACACCAGGCAGCCATTTTAGGTTTGTTCACAGTGGCCATTTTATGTCCCCACAGCAATGGGACGTTTAGGACAGAGTAAACTCATGTAACATTAGTATTTTAAACGTGACAGAGACACAGGTATGGAGACATAAATTCCACGTGTACTCCCTGGAATATTGAAGGATCCGGGGGTTCAGTCCCACACTTTGTTGTTGTGAATTTGAATTCTGAATTTTCTAAAAGCGAATCTTGAAGTAAAAACCCCCGGGATGGAATGATTCACATTCTTTCTGCTGCTGCAAAGCCCGTGTCTGTGTCTGTTTCTCAGTATTTATTAACAATTTAAGATAATAGGATAGAATGCCACTAGTTTGCCATAATTCAACTCAGTCAGAAATGTCCCAATGTTATGACCGATATCATTCTTTCATCGTCTGCCTGTTCATCCCCTCTCACTCTGTGTCTCTCTCTTTAACATTCCCTCATTCCGCGTCTGCTCTCTCTCTCTCTCTCTCTCCCCCTGTCAGATTCTGTAAGAAAAATCCCCAAACACCAGGCAGCCATTTTAGGTTTGTTCACAGTGGCCATTTTATGTTCCCACAGCACTGGGACATTTATGACAGAGTTGACTCCTCACGAATGGTAAATTAGTCCTTTCAACGTGACAGAGACACAGATATCGCCCTCCATTTTAAAGATGGAGAAACTCTGTTTATCACTCAATAGGCCCTGTCTTTACTTGGTATCTAACCCTGTGCTGCCCCTTCCCTGGGCCTGTTTGATGGGACAGAGCAGAGGGAATGTTACTCTCTATCGAACCCCATACTGTATTTGGTTTGGGTGTGTTTGTTGAACAGTGTGGATGAAGCTTTACACTGGAATTTAGGTGAGGGGGTGATTTGATGAAATATTTCAGGATAATAATGGAAGTAGAGGTTTGAAAAAGACTAACTATTCCCGCTGGTTTGGGGAGTCTCGGCCTTGGGGTCATGGTTTTTCAACTATGTTTAGAATTTTAGAATTTCAGGAGGGAAACTAAGAAACATTTTAAAACACCAAGTGTGGTATTAGTTTGGATCTCTCTCACATGAACGGAAATTGATGCTGAGCCACTATTGCATGTTTAAAACTGAGGCTGATAGATTTCTGTTAGCTAACACGCTGCAGAGATATGAGACCAAGGGGTTCAGTCACAGATCAGCCAGGATCTCATTGAATGTCAGAACAGGGTTGGAGGGTTAAATGGCCTCTTGCTCTTTCCATGTGCTATGACCAATATCCTTTATTCACTGTCTGGCTCTCAGTCACCCACTTGGTCTGAGAGTCTCTATTTCTCATTCACTCGATCTGTGTCTTCTCTCCCTGCCTCTCTTCCTCTGAGAATCTAGTCTACAAACACCAGGCAGACATGTTAGGTTTGTTCACAGTGGCCATTTTATGTCCCCACAGGAATGGGACATTTAGGACAGAGTTGACCCCTCTCTCATGTAACATTAATATTTTAAACGTGACAGAGACACAGGTATGGAGACATGAATTCCCTGTGTATTCCCTAGAATATTGAAGGATCTGGGCGTTCAGTCCCACACTTTGCAGCTGTGAATTTGAATTCTGAATTTTCTATTACTGAATCTGGAAGTAAAAACCCCCGGGATGGAATGATTCACATTCATTCTGCTTCTACAAAGCCCGTGTCTGTGTCTGTTTCTCTGTATTTATTAACTATTTAAGATAAGCCTGTCTCTTTCTCCATCGCTCTCTTTCTCGCCTCGCCTTTCACTGTCTCTCTCTCACTACAACACCCTGCCCCTCTCTCTTGCTCGCCCTGTCTCTCTCTCTCTCTTGGCGAGTTTTGTCTCTCTCTCTCTATCTCAATCTGTCTCTCTCTCACCATCTCTCTGCCTCTCTCTCTCTCTCACTCCATCAGCCTCCCCCTCTCCCCACCATCCCCAATTTCCCTTTTCAGCAAATTTTGGGTGTGAAGCTGAAGGGAAAATATTTTCAGGCTTTCGGGGAAAGGGCGGATGAGTGAGACCAGTTAAACTTTCCTTGCAGAGTGTCGAAAGTAGTTTGATGGGCTGAATGGCCTCTTAGATTAGATTCCAGTCGCTAACTCACTTCCGGATATCTGTTATTCTATATATAAACCCCCTGAACCCCTCGATTTGATTCCAGTTTGTAACTCACTCCCGGATATCTGTTATTCTATAGATAAACCCCCTGTACCCCTCGATTAGATTCCAGCCTGTAACTCACTCCCGGGTATCTGTTATTCTATATATAATCCACCCCGAACCCCTCGATTAGATTCAGCCTGTAACTCACTCCCGGGCATCTGTTATTCTATATATAAACCACCCCAAACCCCTCGATTAGATTCCAGTCTGTAACTCACTCCCGGGCATCTGTTATTCTATATATAAACCAACTCGAACCCCTCGATTAGATTCCAGTCTGTAAGTCACTCCCTGGTATTTGTTATTCTGTATATAAACCACCCCGAACCCCTCGATTAGATTCCAGTCTGTAACTCACTCCCGAGTATCTGTTATTCTATATATAAACCAACCCGAACCCCTCGATTAGATTCCAGTCTGCAACTCACTCCCGGGTATGTTTTTCTATATATAAACCACTCCGAACCCCTCTATTAGATTCCAGCACTTCCACATCACAAATTGAGGAAGGGGTCCCCCCCATTTTAAAGTTGGTTAAAGGCTCTCCCTCTAATTTAAAGATGGAGAAGGGATGTCTCACAGGATATTGTTCTTTACACAATAATGTTAACAAATTTTTGAACATTTTCAGTTTCCCCCTACACTTTCTCTTTCTCTTACCCTTTCTCGTTCCTTCTCTCCCTCTCCCACCCCATTTCTCTGCCACCCTATATATTTCTCTGTTTCTCTCTCTCACCCCATATCTTTACCCTACACTCGCTCCCCTCTCTTCATCTCTCTCTCTCACCTCATCCCTTTTTTATCGCTTGATCTCCTCTCTCTATCTCACTCGCTTACCCAGCTCTCTTTCCCTCTCTCCCTGTCTCTCTTCCTCTGAGAATCTAGACTACAAACACCAGGCAGCCATTTTAGGTTTGTTCACAGTGGCCATTTTATGTCCCCATAGCAATGGGACACTTAGGACAGAGTTGACTCATGTAACATTAATATTTTAAACGTGACAGAGACACAGGTATGGAGACATAAATTCCACGTGTATTCCCTGGAATAGTGGAGGATCCGGGCGTTCAGTCCCACACTTTGCTGCTGTGAAATTGAATTCTGAATTTTCTAAAACTGAATCTGGAAGTAAAAACCCCCGGGATGGAATGATTCACATTCTTTCTGCTGCTGCAAAGCCCGTGTCTGTGTCTGTTTCTCAGTATTTATTAACAATTTAAGATAATAGGATAGAATGCCACTAGTTTGCCATAATTCAACTCAGTCAGAAATGTCCCAATGTTATGACCGATATCATTCTTTCATCGTCTGCCTGTTCATCCCCTCTCACTCTGTGTCTCTCTCTTTAACATTCCCTCATTCTGCATCTGCTCTCTCTCTCTCTCTCTCCCTCTCTCAGATTCTGTAAGAAAAATCCCCAAACTCCAGGCAGCCATTTTAGGTTTGTTCACAGTGGCCATTTTATGTTCCCCCAGCACTGGGACATTTATGACAGAGTTGACTACTCACGAATGGTAAATTAGTCCTTTCAACGTGACAGAGACACAGATATCTCCCTCCATTTTAAAGATGGAGAAATTCTGTTTATCACTCAATAGGCCCTGTCTTTACTTGGTATCTAACCCTGTGCTGCCCCTTCCCTGGGCCTGTTTGATGGGACAGAGCAGAGGGAATGTTACTCTCTATCGAACCCCATACTGTATTTGGTTTGGGTGTGTTTGTTGAACAGTGTGGATGAAGCTTTACACTGGAATTTAGGTGAGGGGGTGATTTGATGCAATATTTCAGGATAATAATGCAAGTAGAGGTTTGAAAAAGACTAACTATTCCCGCCGGTTTGGGGAGTCTGGACCTTGAGGCCATGGTTTTTCAACTATGTTTAGAATTTTAGAATTTCAGGAGAGAAACTAAGAAACACTTTAAAACGCCAAGTGTGGTATTAGTTTGGATCTCTCTCACATGAACAGAAATTGATGCTGAGCCACTAGTCCATGTTTAAAACTGAGGCTGATAGATTTCTGTTAGCTAACACGCTGCAGAGATGTGAGACCAAGGGCTTCAATCACAGATCAGCCAGGATCTCATTGAATGTCGGAACAGGGTTGGAGGGTTAAATGGCCTCTTGCTCTTTCCATGTGCTATGACCAATATCCTTTATTCACTGTCTGGCTCTCAGTCACCCACTTGGTCTGAGAGTCTCTATTTCTCATTCACTCGATCTGTGTCTTCTCTCCCTGCCTCTCTTCCTCTGAGAATCTAGTCTACAAACACCAGGCAGACATGTTAGGTTTGTTCCCAGTGGCCATTTTATGTCCCCACAGGAATGGGACATTTAGGACAGATTTGACTCCTCACGAATGGAAAATTAGTACTTTCAACGTGACAGAGACACAGATATCTCCCTCCATTTTAAAGATTGAAAAGGGAACTCCCTCCGTTTTAACGGTGGAGAAGTTATCTGCCTCCATTTTAAATATTGAGAATGGTTCTCGCCCCATTTCGTCAGGTCTCTCTCTCCCTACCGCTTTTTCCTTCCCTCGACTCGTCTCTCTGAGGATCTCTCTCATCCCATCGCTATTTCGGACACTCACTCCCCTCTCTCTGTCTCTCCCTCACCCCACCCATTTTTCTTTCATTCAATCGCCTCTCTCTATCTCTCTTTCTCGCCCTCTCTCTCTTTCTCCCTCAGCCCATCTCATTGTCGCTATCTCCCTCTCTCTCGCCCCATCTCTCTCCCCTTCACCCTCTCTGTCTTTCATTTTATCTCACTGTCATTCTCTGACCCTCTCTCTCTCGCCCTCTCTCTCTTTCTTTCTCACCCCATCTCACTCTCACTATTTCCCGCTCTCTCTCTCTCTCGCGCTCTCTCTCTTTCTTTCTCACCCCATCTCACTCACTATTTCCCTCACTCTCTCTCTCTCATCCTATCTCTCTTTCTTTCTCACCCCATCTCACTCTCACTATTTCCCGCTCTCTCTCTCTCTCGCGCTCTCTTTCTTTCTCACCCCATCTCACTCACTATTTCCCTCACTCTCTCTCTCTCATCCTATCTCTCTTTCTTTCTCACCCCATCTCACTCTCACTATTTCCCGCTCTCTCTCTCTCTCGCGCTCTCTTTCTTTCTCACCCCATTTCACTCTCACTATTTCCCTCTCTCTCTCTCTCTCTCTCTCTCTCTCGCGCTCTCTTTCTTTCTTTCTCACCCCATCTCACTGTAACTATTTCCCTCTCTCTCTCACCCCATCTCTCTGCCCTTCACCCTCTCTCTCTCACCCCATCTCACTCTCACTAATTCCATCTCTCTCTCTCTCTCGCGCTCTCTCTCTTTCTTTCTCACCCCATCTCACTGTAACTATTTCCCTCTCTCTCTCACCCCATCTCTCTGCCCTTCACCCTCTCTCTCTGTCTCTCATTCTATCTCTGTCATTCTCTGACCCTCTCTCTATCGCCCCGTCTCTATCCCTATCACCACCTCTCTCTGTCGCTCTCTCTCCCTCGCTCTGCCACTGACTCTCTGTCACATTCGTTCTCTCCCACGCCTGTCTCTTTCTCCATCGCTCTCTTTCTCGCCTCGCCTTTCACTGTCTCTCTCTCACTACAACACCCTGCCCCTCTCTCTATCTCGCCCTGTCTCTCTATCTCTCTTGGCGAGTTTTGTCTCTCTTTCTCTATCTCAATCTGTCTCTCTCTCACCATCTCTCTGCCTCTCTCTCTCTCTCACTCTCTCTCTCACTCCATCAGCCTCCCCCTCTCCCCACCATCCTCAATTTCCCTTTTCAGCAAATTTTGGGTGTGAAGCTGAAGGGAAAATATTCTCAGGGTTTCGGGGAAAGGGCGGACGAGTCAGACCAGTGAAACTTTCCTTGCAGAGTGTCGAAAGTAGTTTGATGGGCTGAATGGCCTCTTCGATTAGATACCAGTCTATTACTCAATCGGAGGTATCTGTTATTCTATATATAAATCCCCTGAACCCCTCGATTAGATTCCAGTCTGTAACTCAATCGCGGATATCTATTATTCTATATATAAACCCCCTGAACCCCTCGATTAGATTCAAGTCTGTAACTCACTCCCGGGTATCTGTTATACTAAATATGAACCCAACGAACCCTTCGATTAGATTCCAGCCTGTAACTCAATCCCGGGAATCTGTTATTCTATATATAAACCACCCCGAACCCCTCGATTAGATTCCAGTCTGTAACTCCCTCCCGGGTATATGTTATTCTATATATAAACCACCCCGAACCCCTCGATTAGATTCCAGCCTGTAACTCACTCCCAGGTATCTGTTATTCTGTATATAATCCACCCCGAACCCCTCAATTAGATTCCAGTCTGTAACTCACTCCCGGTTATCTGTTATTCCATATATAAAGCCCCTGAACCCCTCGATTAGATTCCAGCCTGTAACTCACTCCCGGGAATCTGTTATTCTATATATAAACCACCCCGAACCCCTTGATTAGATTCCAGTCTGTAACTCACTCCCGGGTATCTGTTATTCTATATATAAACCACCCCGAACCCCTTGATTAGATTCCAGTCTGTAACTCACTCCCGGGTATCTGTTACTATATAAATAAACCCCCTGAAACCCACGATTAGATTCCAGTCTGTAACTCACTCCTGGGTATCTATTATTCTGTATATAATCCACCCCGAACCCCTTGATTAGATTCCAGTCTGTAACTCACTCCCGGGTATCTGTTATTCTATATATAAACCCCCTGAACCCCACGATTAGATTCCAGTCTGTAACTCACTCACGGGTATGTTATTCTATATATAATCCACCCCGAATCCCTCGATTAGATTCCAGTCTGTAACTCACTCCCAGGTATCTATTATTCTATATATAAACCCCCCGAACCCCTCGATAAGATTCCAGTCTGTAACTCACTGCCGGGTTTCTGATATACTAAATATGAACCCACCGAACCCCTCGATTAGAATCCAGCCTATAACTCAATCCCGGGTATCTGCTATTCCATATATAATCCACCCCGAACCCCGCGATTAGATTCCAGTCTGTAACTCATTCCCGGGTATCTGTTATTCTATATATAAACAACCCCGAACCCCTCGATTAGATTCCATTTTCTAACTCACTCCCGGGTATCTGTTATTCTATATATAAATCCCCCAAACCTCTCGAATTGATTCCAGTCTGTAACTTCATCTCGGGAATCTGTGATTGTATCTATAAAACCCTCAAACCCCTCAATTAGATTCCAGTCTGTAACTCAATCTCGGGCATCTGTGATTGTATAAATTAAACCCCGAATCTCTCGATTAGATTTCAGCTTGTAACTCACTCTCCTCCATCAGTGATTCTATATATAAACCCACCAAACACCTCTATTAGATTCCAGTCTGTAACTCACTCGCGGGTCTCTGTTATTCTATATATAAACCACCTCGAACACCTCGATTTGATTCCAGTCTGTAACTCACTCCCGGGTATCTGTTATTCTATATATAAACCACCACAAAACCTTCGATTTGATTCCAGTCATACTCACTCTTGGTTATCTGTGATTCTATATTTAAACCCCCTGAACACCTCGATTAGATTCCAGTCTGTAACTCATTCTCACCTATCTGATTATCTATATTTAAACCATCCCGAAAACGTCTATTAGATTCTAATCTGTAACTCACTCCCGGGTATCTGTTAGCCTATATAAATACACCCCACTCTACTCAATTAGAATCTAGTCTGTAACTCACTCCCGGGTATCTGTTATTCTATATATAAACCACCCCGAACCCCTCGATTAGATTCCAGTCTGTAACATACTCCCGGGTATCTGTTATTCTATATATAAACCACCCCTAACCCCTCGATTAGATTCCAGTCTGTAACTCACTCCCGGGTATCTGTTATTCTATATATAAACCCCCGGAACCCCTCGATTAGATTCCAGTCTGTAACTCACTCCCAGGTATCTGTTATTCTGTATATATACCACCCCGAACCCCTCGATTAGATTCCAGTCTGTAACTCACTTCTGGGTATCTGTTATTCTATATTTCAACCCGCTGAACCCCTCGATTAGATTCCAGTCTTTAACTCACTCCCGGGTATGTTATTCTACATATAAACCACCCCGAACCCCTCGATTAGATTCCAGTCTGTAACTCACTCCCGGGTATGTTATTCTATATATAAACCACCCCGAACCCCTCGATTAGATTCCAGTCTGTAACTCACTCCCGGGTATGTTATTCTATTTTAAACCACCCCGAACCCCTCAATTAGATTCCAGTCTGTAACTCACTCCCGGGTATCTGTTATTCTATTTTAAACCACCCCGAACCCCTCGATTAGATTCCAGTCTGTAACTCACTCCCGGGTATGTTATTCTATATATAAACCACCCCGAACCCCTCGATTAGATTCCAGCACTTCCACATCACAAGTTGCGGAAGGGGTCCCCCCCATTTTAAAGTTGGTTAAAGGCTCTCCCTCTAATTTAAAGATGGAGAAGGGATGTCTCACAGGATATTGTCCTTTACACTCAATAATGTTAACAAATTTTTGAACATTTTCAGATTCCGCCTACACTTTCTCTTTCTCTCATCCTATCTCATTCCTTCTCTCCCTCTCCCACCCCATCTCTCTGCCACTCTATACATTTCTCTGTTTCTCTCTCTCACCCCATATCTTTACCTTACACTCGCTCCCCTCTCTTCATCTCTCTCTCTCAACTCATCCCTTTTTCTTTCGCTCGATCTCCCCTCTCTATTTCACTCGCTTACCCAGCTCTCTTTCCCTCTCACCCTGTCTCTCTGCCGCTCTGTCTCTCTATCTGTCGTTCCGTCTTTCTCTCTCTCTCTCACTCAGTACTTATCTCTGTTGCTCTGCTACTCTCTCTGTCGCTGCCATATCTCTCCCTTTCGCCTTGTCTCTCTGTTGCTCTCTTTCTATCTCTGTACCTCTTTCATCCAATCTATCTCTCCGTCTATCTCTCTCTCTCTCTTTCTCTCCCAGGAAAACAGAGAGTAATGGTTCATGGGAATTTTTCCGGCTGGATGTAGGATTGTAGTGGAGTTCCCCAGGGGTCAGTATTGGAACCCTGGATTTCCCTGATGTATATAAATGATTGAGATATTGGTGTGCAGGGGACCATTTCAGAGTTTGTGGATGGCACAAAACTTGGGAGAATGATAAACAGAGAGGGGGACAGTGTAGAGCATCAAAAGGACATTTACAAGTTGGGAGAGTGGGCAGATAGGTGGCCAATGATGTTCAATGTGGAGACGTTTGATGTGATGCATTTTGGTAGGAGAAACATGGACATGAAAAACAAAATTAGGGGTGTAATTTTGAAGGGGGTGCAGGAGCAGAAAGACCTGGGTGAAGATGTGCATATTTCATTGAAGGTTGCAGGACAGGTTGAGCGAGTGGTTCATAAAGCATATTGTATCCTGGGCTTTACTAATAGGGGCTTAGAGTACAAGAGCAGGGAGGTTATGCTGAATTTATATAAGACGCTAGTTAGACCTCAGATGGAGTATTGTGTACAGTCCTGGGAGCCACACTATAGGAAGGATATGATTCCCGGGGCAGTGTGATTACGTGGGATGGAATTGAGATTTACACTCCTTCTGTGTTTGATGTTGGAATCAGCTTCATTTGAGGTGTGCTGTGTTTTGTAGACATTTTCAGATCTTTTTAAATAATTCCCTTTTTTTATAGACTGCATCACTGAGTGTGAATTGGAGCTTAGCATCCATTTTTTAAATTGTTTGAAAATAGTTTTAAACTTCGCCCCTAGTTCCAAACTCTCCCACAAGGGGAAACATCTTCTCCACATCCACCCTGTTAAGACCCCTCAGCAACTTACATCTTTCACTAAGATCACCTCTCCAAATTCTAAACTCCAATGGATACAAGCCCAGCCTGTCCAACCTTTCCTAATAAGAAAATCAGAATCCTTTCCTCATAAGGTCAGAGATGATGCGAAATGCCTCACACAATTGGCCTTGTCCTTGTCTTCATTGGCTTCTGAGCAACAACCTTCAATAACAATTATAATAATTTTGGGGAAAGGGCAGACGAGTGAGACCAGTGAAATTTTCCTTGCAGAGTGTCGAAAGTAGATTGATGGGCTGAATGTCCTCCTTCTGTGTTGTAAACTTTCTGTGTTACACACGCAGGTTAACATTTCATTCTCGAATAAGCTTCACTCTTTCCTCCATTGTAGGTTCCAGCACCTCCACATCACAAGTTGGGCAATGGATCTCCCTCCATTTTAAAGACGGGAATGGATCTTCCTCCACTTTAAAGATGGAGAAGACGTAGCCTAGTGGGACATAAGCAAGGCTTTTGGTAAGGTCCCACAAGGGAGAACGAAAGCGAAGGTAAGATCCCATGGGATCCAAGGCAATTTTTCAATTTGGATCCAGAATTGGCTGAGTGGCAGGAAGCAGAGGGTGATGGTCAAGGGGTGTTTTTGTGACTGAATCCCTGTGTCCAGTGGGGTTCCCCTGGGGTCGGTGTTGGGTCCCTTGCTGTGTGTGGTACGTATAAACAATTTAGACTTCAATGTAGGAGGGTTGATCAGCAAGTTTGTGGATGACACGATAATTGGTGGTGTGGTAAATAGTGAGGAGGAGAGCCTTAGATTACAGGCGGATATAGACGGACTGGTCAGTGGTTCAAGGACTTTAATCCGGATAAGTGTGAGGTGATGCACTTGGGCAGGACACACAAGGCACAGGAATATATGATGAATGGTAGGACCCTGGGATCTAATGCGCATTAGAGAGACCTTGGTGTGTATGTCCACTGGTCCCTTAAGGTAGTGGGACAGGTAAATAAGGTGTTTAAGAAGGCATATGAGATACTTTCCTTTATTAGCCGAGACATAGAATATAAGAGCAGGGAAGTCATGCTGGAACTGCATAAAACGCTGGTTAGGCCACAGCTAGAGTATTGCGTGTAGTTCTGGAGTCCGCATTGTAGGAAGGATGTGATTGCACTAGAGAGAGAGCAGAGGAGATTTACCAGGATGTTGCCTGGGCTGGAGAATGTAAGATATGAGGAGAGATAGGATAGACTTGGATTATTTTCCCATGAGCAGAGGAGATTGAGGAAGGACATGATTGAGGTGAATAAAATAATGAGGGGCATTGATAGGGTAGAGAGGAAGGAACTTTTCCCCTTGGTGGAGGGAACAATAACCACGGAGCATAGATTTAAGGCAGGGGGCAGGAGGGTTAGAGGGGAAGTAGGGAAGGATTTTTTCACCCAGAGGGTGGTGGGAATCTGGAACTCACTGCCTGAAAGGGGGTTAGAGGCAGAAACCCTCATAACATTTAAGAATATTTGGATGTGCACTTGCGATGCCTTGGCATAGAAGGCTGTGGGCCTAGTGCTGTAAAATAGGATTAGAATTGTTAGGTTCTTGTTCGATCGGCACAGACTTGATGGGCCAAAAGGCCTTTTTCTGTGCTGTTGACCTCTGTGACTCTATGACAGAGATATCCCTGCATTTTAAAGACGGAGAAGGGATCTACCTCAATTTTAAAGATTGAGAAAACATCTCCCTCCATTTTAATGACGGAGAAGGGATCTACCAACATTTTAAAGATGGAAAAGGGACCTCACTCTATTTTTAAGATGTAGGAGGTGTCGCCCTCCATTTAAAATATACAGAAGGGATCTCCGTACAATTTAAAATGGGGAAGGGATCCCCCTCCATTTTAATGATGTGGAAGGAATCCACTACATTTCAATTTGGACACAAACGCTCTCAAACACACAAACACACAATTGCACAGATATATTCTTTCTCATAAACGCAGACACACACACACATCCTCTCACACACAGACACACTCACGCACATATATTCTCTATTTCACACATACATACACACACACATTCTCTCTCACACTCACGCTACACAGATATATTATTCCTCATAGACACACACTCTCTCTCACACACTCACAAAGACATATTCTTTCTCATACACATGCTCACACAGACATAGTCACAATCACACAGACGTATTCTCAAACGCACACACATCCTCTCTCACACAGACACTGATTCTCTATCTCACCGATTCACACACAGACTCGTAGATCTATTCATTCTCATACACGCAAACACACACAATCTCACACACACATATATTCTTCCTCACACACAAACACACACACACACACCAACTCACACACATACACGCTCTCTCACACACACACACATATATACATTCTCTCTCTCTCATGTACACACAAAAACACGCACACACTTGCACAGATATTTACTTTCTCATAGACGCAGGCACACACACATAAAAACCAGGATCGCATTGAATGTCAGAACAGGGTTGGAGGGTTAAATGGCCTCTTGCTCTTTCCATGTGCTATGACCAATATCCTTTATTCACTGTCTGGCTCTCAGTCACCCACTTGGTCTGAGAGTCTCTATTTCTCATTCACTCGATCTGTGTCTTCTCTCCCTGTCTCTCTTCCTCTGAGAATCTAGTCTACAAACACCAGGCAGCCATTTTAGGTTTGTTCACAGTGGCCATTTTATGTCCCAACAGCAATGGGACATTTAGGACAGAGTTGACTCATGTAACATTAGTATTTTAAACGTGACAGAGACACAGGTATGGAGACATAAATTCCATGTGTATTCCCTGGAATATTGAAGGATCCGGGGGTTCAGTCCCACACTTTGCTGCTGTGAATTTGAATTCTGAATTTTCTAAAACTGAATCTGGAAGTAAAAACCCCCGGGATGGAATGATTCACATTCTTTCTGCTGCTGCAAAGCCCGTGTCTGTGTCTGTTTCTCAGTATTTATTAACAATTTAAGATAATAGGATAGAATGCCACTAGTTTGCCATAATTCAACTCGGTCAGAAATGTCCCAATGTTATGACCGATATCATTCTTTGATCGTCTGCCTGTTCATCCCCTCTCACTCTGTGTCTCTCTCTTTAACATTCCCTCATTCCGCGTCTGCTCTCTCTCTCTCTCTCTCTCTCTCCCCCTCTCAGATTCTGTAAGAAAAATCCCCAAACACCAGGCAGCCATTTTAGGTTTGTTCACAGTGGCCATTTTATGTGCCCACAGCACTGGGACATTTATGACAGAGTTGACTACTCACGAATGGTAAATTAGTCCTTTCAACGTGACAGAGACACAGATATCTCCCTCCATTTTAAAGATGGAGAAACTCTGTTTATCACTCAATAGGCCCTGTCTTTACTTGGTATCTAACCCTGTGCTGCCCCTTCCCTGGGCCTGTTTGATGGGACAGAGCAGAGGGAATGTTACTCTCTATCGAACCCCATACTGTATATGGTTTGGGTGTGTTTGTTGAACAGTGTAGATGAAGCTTTACACTGGAATTTAGGTGAGGGGGTGATTTGATGAAATATTTCAGGATAATAATGGAAGTAGAGGTTTGAAAAAGACTAACTATTCCCGCCAGTTTGGGGAGTCTGGGCCTTGAGGCCATGGTTTTTCAACTATGTTTAGAATTTTAGAATTTCAGGAGAGAAACTAAGAAACACTTTAAAACACCAAGTGTGGTATTAGTTTGGATCTCTCTCACATGAACGGAAATTGATGCTGAGCCACTAGTCCATGTTTAAAACTGAGGCTGATAGATTTCTGTTAGCTAACACGCTGCAGAGATATGAGACCAAGGGGTTCAATCACACATCAGCCTGGATCTCATTGAATGTCGGAACAGGGTTGGAGGGTTAAATGGCCTCTTGCTCTTTCCATGTGCTATGACCAATATCCTTTATTCACTGTCTGGCTCTCAGTCACCCACTTGGTCTGAGAGTCTCTATTTCTCATTCACTCGATCTGTGTCTTCTCTCCCTGCCTCTCTTCCTCTGAGAATCTAGTCTACAAACACCAGGCAGACATGTTAGGTTTGTTCCCAGTGGCCATTTTATGTCCCCACAGGAATGGGACATTTAGGACAGATTTGACTCCTCACGAATGGAAAATTAGTACTTTCAACGTGACAGAGACACAGATATCTCCCTCCATTTTAAAGATTGAAAAGGGAACTCCCTCCGTTTTAACGGTGGAGAAGTTATCTGCCTCCATTTTAAATATTGAGAATGGTTCTCGCTCCATTTCATCAGGTCTCTCTCTCCCTACCGCTTTTTCCTTCCCTCGACTCGTCTCTCTGAGGATCTCTCTCATCCCATCGCTATTTCGGACACTCACTCCCCTCTCTCTGCCTCTCCCTCACCCCACCCATTTTTCATTCACTCAATCGCCTCTCTCTATCTCTCTCCCTCGCCCTCTCTCTATTTCTCCCTCAGCCCATCTCATTGTCGCTATCTCCCTCTCTCTCTCCCCATCTCTCTCCCCTTCACCCTCTCTGTCTATCATTTCATCTCTCTGTCATTCTCTGACCCTCTCTCTCGCCCTCTCTCTCTTTCTTTCTCACCCCATCTCACTCTCACTATTTCCCTCTCTATCTCGCGCCCTCTCTCTTTCTTTCTCACCCCATCTCACTGTCACTATTTCCCTCTCTCTCTCACCCCATCTCTCTGCCCTTCACCCTCTCTCTCTGTCTCTCACTCTATCTCTGTCATTCTCTGACCCTCTCTCTATCGCCCCGTCTCTATCCCTGTCACCACCTCTCTCTGTCGCTCTCTCTCTCCCTCGCTCTGCCACTGTCTCTCTGTCACATTCGTTCTCTCTCACGCCTGTCTCTTTCTCCATCGCTCTCTTTCTCGCCTCGCTTTTCACTGTCTATCTCTCACTACAACACCCTGCCCCTCTCTCTATCTCGCCCTGTATCTCTCTCTCTCTTCACGAGTTTTGTCTCTCTTTCTCTATCTCAATCTGTCTCTCTCTCACCATCTCTCTGCCTCTCTCTCTCTCTCACTCTCTCTCTCACTCCATCAGCCTCCCCCTCTCCCCACCATCCCCAATTTCCCTTTTCAACAAATTTTGGGTGTGAATCTGAAGGGAAAATATTTTCAGGGTTTCGGGGAAAGGACGGACGAGTGAGACCAGTGAAACTTTCCTTGCAGAGTGTCGAAAGTAGTTTGATGGTCTGACTGGCCTCCTCGATTAGATTCCAGCCTGTTACTCAATCGCGGGTATCTATTATTCTATATATAAAACCCCAAACCCCTCGATTAGATTCCAGTCTGTTACTCAATCCCGGGTATCTATTATTCTATGTATAAACACCCTGAACCCCTCGATTAGATTCCAGTCTGTACCTCACTCCCGGGAATCTGTTATTCTATATATAAACCAGCCCGAACCCCTTGATTAGATTCCAGTCTGTAACTCATTCCCGGGTATCTGTTATTCTATATATAAACCCCCTGAACCCCTCGATTAGATTCCACTCTGTAACTCACTCCCGTTGTGTTATTCTATGTATAAACCATTCCAAATCCCTCCATTAGATTCTGTTCTGTAACTTACTCCCGGGTATCTGTTATTCAATATATAATCCACCCCAATGCCCAATTTTAGATTCCAGTCTGTAACTCACTCCCGGGTGTCTGTTGTTCTATATATAAACCACCCCAAAACGCTCGATTTGATTCCAGACTGTAGCTCACACCCGGGTAACTGTTATTCTATGTATAAACCCCCCGAAACTCTCGATGAGATTCCAGTCTGTAACTCACTCCCGGGTACCTGTTATTCTGTATATAAACCACCGCGAACCCCTTGATTAGATTCCAGTCTGTAACTCAGTCCCGGTTATCTGTTAATCTGTATATAATCCACCCCGAACCCCTCGATTATATTCCAGTCTGTAACTCACTCCCGGGTATCTGTTATTATATACATAAACTACCCCGAACCCCTCAATTAGATTCCAGTCTGTAACTCACTCCCGGGTATGTTGTTCTGTATATAAATCCCCAAAATCCCTCGATTAGATTCCATGGATAAACGATATGACAGGACAATGTTGTTTATACCCAGGCACATTGAAAAATAATTGGAGCTTTTCCATTTTCTCCAGCTGATGAACTTTTAATTTGAACACTGTATTTATTTTGAAATCTAATTCAAAGGAGAATGAGGCTTTTTAACAGCATAACTCAAGTGTTGAGGGAGCTTTACTCTGTATCAAACCCCATGCTGTACCTGTCCTGGGAGTGTTTGATGGGGACAGTATCGAGGGAGCTTTACTCTGTACCTAACCCCGTGCTGTACCTGTCCAGGGAGTGTTTGATGGGGACAGTTTCGAGGGAGCTTTACTCTGTATCTAAAACAGTGCTTTACCTGCCCTGGGAGTGTTTGACGGGGAAAGTGTAGAGGTAGCTTTAGTCTGTATCTAACCCTGTCCTGTTCCTGTCCTGGGAGTGTTTGATGGGGACAGTATAGAGGGAGCTTAACTCTGTATCTAACCCTGTTCTGGGAGTGTTTAATGGGAACAGTGTAGAGGGAGCTTTACTCTAATTCTAACCCAGTGCTTTACCTATCCTGGGAGTGTTTGATGAACACAGTGTAGAGGGAGCTTTACTCTATATCTAACCCCATGCTGTACGTGCTCTGGGAGTGTTTGATGGGCACAGTGTAGAGGGAGCTTTACTCTGTATCTAACCCTTTTGCTGTACCTATCCTTGGAGTGTTTGATGGGGACAGTAACGAGGGAGCTTTACTCTGTATCTAACCCCGTGCTGTACCTGTCCTGGGAGTGTTTGATGGGGACAGCTTAGAGGGAAATTTACTCTGTATCTAACCCCGTGCTGTACCTGCCCTGGGAGTGTATGTTGGGCACAGTGTAGGGGGAGCTTTACTCTGTATCTAACCCCGTGCTGTACCAGTCCAGGGAGTGTTTGATGGGGAGAGTATAGAGGGAGGTTTACACTGTATCTAACCCTGTGCTCTACCGGACATGGGAGTGTTTGATTGAGACAGTGTAGAGGGAGCTTTACTCTGTATCTAACCCAGTGCTTTTCCTGCCCTGGGAGTGTTTGATGGGGAAAGTGTAGAGGAAGCTTTACTCTATCTAACACTGTCCTGTTCCTGTCCTGGGAGTGTTTGATGAGGACAGTATCGAGGGAGCTTTGCTCTGTATATAACCCTGTTCTGTTCCTGTCCAGGGAGTGTTTGACGGGGACATTGCAGAGGGACCTTTACTCTGTATCTAAACCTGTGCTGTACCTGTCCTGGTAGTGTTTGATGGGGACGGTGTAGAGGGAGATATACTCTGTGTCTAACACCGTGCTGTACCTGCCCTGGGAGTGATTGATGGGGACAGTGTAGAGGGAGCGTTACTCTGTATTTAACCCCGTGCTGTACCTGTCCTGGGAGGGTTTGATGGGGACAGTTTAGAGAGAGCTTTACTCTGTATATAACCCTGTCCTGTACCTGCCCTGGGAGTGCTTCATGGGGACAGTGTAGAGGGAGCTTTAATCTGTATCTTACCCCGGGCAGTACCAGTCCTGGGACTGTTTGATGGGGACAGGTTAGCGGGAGCTTTACTCTGTATCTAACCCCGTGCTGTACCTGCCCTGGGAGTGTATGATGGGCACAGTGTAGGGGGAGATTTACTCTGCATCTTACCCCGTACTGTACCTGCCCTGGGAGTGTATGATGGGCACAGTGTAGGGGGAGCTATAGTCTGTATCTAAACCCGTGCTGTACCAGACCTGGGAGTGTACGATGGGGACAGTATAGAGGGAGCTTTACTCTGTATCTAACCCTGAGCTGTACCAGTCCTGGGAGTGTTTGATGTAGACAGTGTAGAGGGAGCTTTACTCTGTATCTAACCCCGTGCTGTACCTGTACTGGTAGTGTTCGATTGGGACAGTATAGAGGGAGCTTTTTTCTGTATCTAACCCTGAGCTGTACCAGTCCTGGGAGTGTTTGATGTAGACAGTGTAGAGGGAATTTTATTCTGTATCTAACCCCGTGGTGTACCTGCCCTGGGAGTGTATGATGTCCAAAGTGTAGGGGGAGCTTTACTGTGTATTTAACCCCGTGCTGTACCAGTCCTGGGAGTGTTTGATGGGGAGAGTATAGAGGGAGTTTTACTCTGTATCTAACCCTGTCCGGTTCCTGTCCAGGGAGTGTTTGATTGGTACATTATCGAGGGAGCTTTACTCTGTATCTAACTCCGTGCTGTACCTGTCCTGGGAGTGTTTCATTGGTACAGTATCGAGGGAGCTTTACTCTGTATCTAACCCTGTGCTGTACCTGTCCTGGGAGTGTTTGATGGGGACAGTATAGAGGGAGCTTTACTCTGTATCTAGCCCCTGCTGCATCATCTCTGGGAGTGTTTGTTGGCAACATACTCGCCCAAAACAACAACAATCCACAAATCAGGCCTAATAAATTGAACATCAGTTTACTTGTTTGATTCTCCCTGGTCTGTTCTGATTCTCTGATAGATTCGTCGTGTTTACCCTCCACATGAGCAGTCATCCTAATCCCGTCTACCTGTCCTGCTCCCAACGCGGCATCCGACTACAGTAAGGCCAGTGACACAGGAACCTCTTGAGTGAGACAGGTGAGTCTTGAACCTGACCTGGGTATATGTGAGTGACCTGGGTTAATCCGACACTCCAGGGACAGTTTAGACAGTTTGAGTGCATCACATCTTTGCCAGAATGAGACCTGGAATCCAAGGGTTAAATTGCAAAGTGAGATTGCACAAACTCGGGTTGTATTCCCTGAAATTTAGTAGCATCAGGGGTGACTTGATCAAATTATCAAATCCTGAGAGGAACTGAGGGGGGAGATTAGGGGAATGTATGAGCTCTTGTCCTGAGTAACAAGCTTTGTGAGGCATCTTATCGAATCCCTTTTGAACAGACAAGTATCCACCTGTCACTACAGGTTACCTGTATGTTGCAAAGTTATTCTGATAATTTTCATCCCACAGAGTCAAAATTTCTGCGATTCTGTGACTGAGTCAGAACTTCAAATAGTTCAGATTCACTGTTTAAAATAAGCAGTCACTTTTCTGTGGTGGTTTTTGAGATTGAGTATGGATCTCAGAATCTGTCAGTGGAAGGGAGTTTCTACAGAGATAGGAAATGGGATTGATGAATAAAGGTGCAGGATTTTGTTCACTGCATTAGATTGTGTCTGTTGCAGTTTCCCAGGAGTTTACATTTTCATGGGAAAGGGATGATTATCCAATGTCAACAATTCAATTTCTTCAGACAAGTGAAAACGCAAGAGAAAGAGGGAATATACCAACACTGGAACAAACAGGCAACTGTATGAGGAAGGTTTCAATTCTCTGCATGTTTTAATGTGAATTCCTGAGCTAAAGATTGAAATAAACAGGTGTTTAAATCTCACACTGGGATGCCGTACAATTTCAGTCCTGTTATCCCAAAATTAAAAATAAAAATCTACAATTAGCTGGAGCTGGAAATCTGTCAGTTGATGAATGTTGTCTTGAAAATTTCACCCTGAATAGTGTGAGCCTTAGTATTGTGGAAACGTGTGAAGAAAGTGTTTGCATTCACACATTCCTACATTGTGAAATGTAAGTTAGCTTTGAAACAATAGGATGTAGGGCCAGGGAGTCTGAATGGACAACACGATTTGGATGATTAAAGTTTGAATTTTAATGATGTCCTTTGAAGAAGCCGTTTACTGTAAATGTCCCGAGACAATGAAATGCTTCAAAGGAAATATCCTGGTTGACAGAAGTGGTTCCCCAATGTCTGAAACACTTTCCCAAGTCTTCAGAGACATGAAGGGGGCAGAGATATTGTAAGATACAGATCATGAGATACCAGTGAATCACAGAATTGAAGTTGTGGGGCCCTCTCCTGTTTCAGAATGTCAGTTTTGATGTTTAACTCTGTGAAACTTGGCTAATGATTCAGAAAGCAGGAAGTTCCAATCCAATCTGTAACCTGCACTTCAAATTCCAAAGAGATATGTACACCTTATGTGAATGGGTGAAATAGTGAAAGATGGATTTCATTATAGGCAAATGTGTGGCTGCCCACTTTAAAAAGGATGGAACAGGTTACATTATAAATGGTGAAAAGCTGCAAACAGTGAGGGTCCAAAGAGTCCCTATCCATTTGTGTCAAGACTAAGAAAACATCAGACAGTTCCAATCAGAAATTAAATTTGATATTTGGGATAAAGCTGATTAAAAACTCACACTACCCATTCCATGAATCAGCCTCTGTAACCTGCACTTCAGCACATCACAAGAAAAATGATATTTTCAACGGTTCATGATTCCAGTCTGTAACTCAATCCCGGGTATCTATTATTCTATATATAAACCCCCTGAACCCCTCGATTAGATTCCAGTCTGTAACTCAATCCCGGGTATCTATTATTCTCTATATAAACAACCTGAACCCTTTATTTAGATTCCAGTCTGTAACTCAATCCCGGGTATCAATTATTCTACATATAAACCCCCTGAACCCCTCGATTAGATTCCAGTCTGTAACTCAAACCCGGGAATCAATTATTCTACATATAAACCTCCCAAAACCACTCGATTAGATTCTACTCTGTAACTCACTCCGGGGAATCTGTTATTCTATATATAAACCACCCGGAAGCACTCGATTAGATTCCAGTCTGTAACTCACTCCGGGGAAGCTGTTGTTCTATATATACACCACCCCAAACCCCTCGATTAGATTCCAGTCTGTAACATACTCTCGGGTATCTATGATTCTATGTTTAAACCCTCTGAACCCCTCGATTATATTCCAGTCTGTAACTCACTCCCGGGTAACTGTTATTCTATATATAAAAGCCCCGAACCCCTCGATGAGATTCCAGTCTGTAACTCACTCCCGGGTATCTGTTATTCTATATAATTATAAACCACCTCGAACCCCTCGATGAGATTCCAGTCTGTAACTCGCTCCCGGGAAACTGTTATTCTATATATAAAAACCCCGAACCCCTCGATGAGATTCCACTCTGTAACTCACTCCCATTATGTTATTCTATGTATAAACCATCCCAAATCCCTCCATTAGATTCTGTTCTGTAACTCACTCCCGGGTATCTGTTATTCAAAATATAAACCACTCCAACCCCTCAATTAGATTCCAGTCTGCACCTCACTCCCGGGTGTCTGTTATTCTATGTAAAAGCCACCCCAACCCCCTCTTTTGGATTCCAGTCTGTAACTCACTCCTGGGTGTCTCTTATTCTATATGTAAACCACCCCATACCCCTCGATTAGATTCCAGTCTGAAACTCACTCCCGGGTGTCTGTTATTCTATATATAAACCACCCCATACCCCTGGATTGGATTCCAGTCTGTAACTCACTCCCGGGTAACTGTTATTCTTATATAAACCTCCCCAAACCCCTCGATTTGATTCCAGTATGTAACTCATTCCCGGGTATCTGTTATTCTATATATAAATCCCCCGAACCCCTCGATGATATTCCAGTCTGTAACTCACTCGCGGGTATCTGTTGTTCTATATATAAACCACCACGAACACCTCAATTAGATTCCAGCCTGAAAATCACTCCCGGGTATCTGTTATCCTATATATAAACCACCACAAAACCTACGATTTGATTCCAGTCTAACTCACTCTTGGTTATCTGTGATTCTATATTTAAAACCCCTAAACCCCTCGATTAGATTCCAGTCTGTAACTCACTCCCGGGAATCAATTATTCTACATATAAACCCCCTGAACACCTCGATTAGATTCCAGTCTGTAACTCACTGCAGGGAATCTGTTATTCTATATATACACTCCCCAAACCCCTCGATTAGATTCCAATCTTTAACATACTCTCGGGTATCTATGATTCTATATATAATCCACCCCGAACCCCTCGATTTGATTCCAGTCTGTAACTCAGTCCCGGGTACTGTTATTCTATGTATAAACACCCCGAAACCCTCGATGAGATTCCAGTCTGTAACTCACTCCCGGGTAACTGTTATTCTATATATAAACCCCCGAACCCCTCGATGAGATTCCACTCTGTAACTCACTCCCTTTGTGTTATTCTATGTATAAACCATTCCAAATCCCTCCATTAGATTCTGTTCTGTAACTCACTCCCGGGTATCTGTTATTCTATGTAAAAACCACCCCAAACCCCTCTTTTAGATTCCAGTCTGTAACTCACTCCCGGGTGTCTCTTATTCTATATATAAACCACCCCAAACCCCTCGATTTGATTCCAGTCTGTAAATCACACCCGGGTATCTGTTATTCTATATATAAATCCCCCGAACCCCTCAATGAGATTCCAGTCTGTAACTCACTCCCGGGTATCTGTTATTCTATATATAAACCACCCCGACCCCCTCGATTAGATTCCAGTCTGTAACTCACTCGCAGGTATCTGTTATTCTATATATAAACCACCACGAACACCTCAATTAGATTCCAGCCTGAAAATCACTCCCGGGTATCTGTTTTCCTATATATAAACAACCACAAAACCTACGATTTGATTCCAGTCTAACTCACTCCCGGGAATCAATTGTTCTACATATAAACCCCCTGAACCCCTCGATTAGATTCCAGTCTGTAACTCAATCCCGCGAATCAATTATTCTACATATAAATCCCCTGAACCCCTCGATTAGATTCCAGTCTGTAACACAAGGCTGGGAATCAATTATTCTACATATAAACCACCTGAACCCCTCGATTAGATTCCAGCCTGTAACTCAATCCCGCGAATCAATGATTCTACATATAAACCCCCTGAAGCCCTCGATTAGATTCCAGTCTGTAACTCAATCCCGCTAATCAATTATTCTACATATAAACCCCCTGAACCCCTCGATTAGATTCCAGTCTGTAACACAAGCCCAGGAATCTATTATTCTATATATAAACCCCCTGAACCCCTCGATTAGATTCCAGCCTGGAACTCAATCCAGCGAATCAATTATTCTACATATATACCCCCCGAACCCCTCGATTAGATTCCAGTCTGTAACTCACTTTCGGGTAACTGTTATTCTATAAATAAACCCCCTGAAGTCCTCGATTAGATTCCAGTCTGTAACTCACTCCCGGGTATCTGTTATTCTATATATAAACCACCCCGAACCCCGCGATTAGATTCCAGTCTGTAACTCACTCCAGGGTATTTGTTATTCTGTATATAAACCACCCCGAACCCCTCGATTAGATTCCAGTCTGTAACTCACTCCCGGGTATCTGTTATTCTATATATAAACCACCCCGAACCCCTCGATTAGATTCCAGCAATTCCACATCACAAATTGAGGAAGGGGTCTCCCCCCATTTTAAAGTTGTTTAATAGCTCTCCTAATTTAAAGATGGAGAAGGGATGTCTCACAGGATATTGTTCTTTATACTCAATAAAGTTAACAAATTTATGATCATTTTCAGTTTCCCCCTACACTTTCTCTTTCTCTCACCCTGTCTCGTTCCTTCTCTCCCTCTCCCACCCCATCTCTCTGCCACCCTATATATTTCTCTGTTTCTCAATCTCACCCCATATCTTTACCCTACACTCGCTCCCCTCTCTTCATCTCTCTCTCTCACCTCAACCCTTTTTTATCGCTTCATCTCCTCTCTCTATCTCACTCGCTTACCCAGCTCTCTATCCCTCTCTCCCTACCTCTCTTCCTCTGAGAATCTAGTCTACAAACACCAGGCAGCCATTTTAGGTTTGTTCACAGTGGCCATTTTATGTCCCCACAGCAATGGGACACTTAGGACAGAGTTGACTCATGTAACATTAGTATTTTAAACGTGACAGAGACACAGGTATGGAGACATAAATTCCACGTGTATTCCCTGGAATATTGAAGGATCCAGGCGTTCACTCCCACACTTTGCTGCTGTGAATTTGACTTCTGAATTTTCTAAAACTAAATCTGGAAGTAAAAACCCCCGGGATGGAATGATTCACATTCTTTCTGCTGCTGCAAAGCCCGTGTCTGTGTCTGTTTCTCAGTATTTATTAACAATTTAAGATAATAGTTTAGAATGCCACAAGTTTGCCATAATGTCTGGAAAGAGGGTTGAAACAGAGGGGCTGAGGTAGCAAAACAAGAGGAGGGGGTGTGAATAGACACAGGATCTGGGGGTCTCCAATGTGTAGACTCTGCCCAGCTCCCAGTCACATCTTTTAGAAAAGGCTGAATTGCGAAAATGAATCCAGGGACAGTGAAGCAAGTGACTCACTAACAATGAGAGCATTTTAAACATTCATTCTTTCACTGCAAAGCGCTCAGTCTTTCTGAGGTTCTGAAGGGGTCGGGGGTCTTCACTGTCTTAGTCCCTCTCCAACTTGCTGCCTCTCTCTCTCTCTGTGTAAATATTGCCCCATTTTAAAAGTGCTGAACAGAGCTGGCTGCACCCTGTGGGATCTTGCTGTGCACAAAATCCCTGCAGTGTTTCATACTGTACCACAACCAGTTAATTGATTAAAAATGTGCTGATTGGACTCATTTCCTGTCCCTCGGGATCCCTTTACCAAGTCCTAACTGTGAGAGTGTGTAAAAGTTTGTGCTAATTCCTGAATAATGCTGGTGTTTTAGGCAGGGCGATGAATTGGGAGGTGGAACAGTCATTTGAATTCAGTCTCTCTAGGATGTGTCCCTACGTTACAACAGAGAGAGAGGGGGGAGATTGAGGGAAACAGGAAAAGACAGTGAAACAGAGGCAGGGGCTTGGGGGTGAGGAAGAGACACAGGGTCCGGGTGGGTTTAGGGGAGGGTCTCCAGTTTGGAGTCAGTGCCCAGCTCCCAGTCTCTGCAGAAAAGCATCAGTCACACCCTCCCGGGGACGCCTGGTTTGTAAAAATCGATGCTGGGACGGAGATTTCAAAAAGTCTCCCCCAGGAAGCAGCAGCTTGTTCCCGGTTTGAAGAGAAGGAGTTTAGGCCTTTCTGGGGATGTGTCTGGACTCAGAGCACACATGGTGCCCAGGGGGGGAGAGAGGGGGAAGAGGGAGGGTTACAGCAGGCATGAGGCTGGGGAAGGAAATGTGTCTCCCTGTTCCCATCCGGATAGCATTACATTGCTGCCTGTGGGATCCCCCTGTGCAGAAACGGCCTGCAGCTTTTCCTGAACTGCAACAGGGAACACACGACGTTTCTGGGAGAGGGGGTGGAATTTCCCTGTCTCTGTCACTCCAGCTTTCTCTCTCCCTCTCTCTTTCCAGACAGGACCCCTTGCTGCTCCTGTCCACTGAGGGTTAACCCCAGGACAGACATGGTTTCAACAAGGGCCTATCATTATTTTTGGTTTAATAATAAATCTATATTTCTTTCCCCTGTTGGTTGTGTTACTCCAGTTCCAAACCCTGATCTCACACAAACCCCCAAAACACTGGCAGTAATCACAGTCCCCAACCCACTCTCCCTCTCACCCCAACCCACTCTCCCTCTCGCCCCAACCCACTCTCCCTCTCACCCCAACCCACTCTCCCTCTCACCCCAACCCACTCTCCCTCTCGCCCCAACCCACTCTCCCTCTCACCCCAACCCACTCTCCCTCTCACCCCAACCCACTCTCCCTCTCACCCCAACCCACTCTCCCACTCACCCCAACCCACTCTCCCTCTCACCCCAACCCATTCTCCCTCTCACCCCAACCCACTCTCCCTCTCAGCCCAACCCACTCTCCCTCTCAGCCCAACCCACTCTCCCTCTCAGCCCAACCCACTCTCCCTCTCAGCCCAACCCACTCTCCCTCTACCCCAACCCACTCTCCCTCTCACCCCAACCCACTCTCCCTCTCACCCCAACCCACTCTCCCTCTCACCCCAACCCACTCTCCCTCTCACCCCAACCCACTCTCCCTCTCACCCCAACCCACTCTCCCTCTCACCCCAACCCACTCTCCCTCTCACTCCAACCCACTCTCCCTCTCAACCCAACCCACTCTCCCTCTCACCCCAACCCACTCTCCCTCTCACCCCAACCCACTCTCTCTCTCACCCCAACCCACTCTCCCTCTCACCCCAACCCACTCTCCCTCTCACCCCAACCCACTCTCCCTCTCACCCCAACCCTCTCTCCCTCTCACCCCAACCCACTCTCCCTCTCACCCCAACCCACTCTCCCTCTCACCCCAACCCACTCTCCCTCTCACCCCAACCCAGTCCCCCTCTCACCCCAACCCACTCTCCCTCTCACCCTAACACAATCTCCCTCTCATCCCAACCCACTCTCCCTCTCACCCCAACCCACTCTCCCTCTCACCCCAACCCTCTCTCCCTCTCACTCCAACCCACTATCCCTCTCAGCCCAACCCTCTCTCTCCACTCTCCCTCTCACCCCAACCCACTCACCCTCTCACCCCAATCCACTCTCCCTCTCACCCCAACCCACTCTCCCTCTCACCCCAACCCACTCTCTCTCTCACCCCAACCCACTCTCCCTCTCACCCCAACCCACTCTCCCTCTCAACCCAACCCACTCTCACCCTCACTCCAACCCTCTCTCCCAGGGAGATTTACTCTGTATCTTATCCCGGGTTCTACCTGTCCTGGGAGTTTTTGATGGGGACAGTGTAGAGGAAGCTTTACTCTGTATCTAACCCCGTACTGTACCTGCCCTCGGAGTGTTTGATGGGGACGGTGTAGAGGGAGCTTTACTCTGTATCAATCCCGTGCTGTACCTGTCCTGGGAGTGTTTGATGGGCACGGTGTAGAGGAAGATTTACTCTGTATCTAACCCCGTGCTGTACCTGCCCTGGGAGTGTTTGATGGGGACGGTGTAGAGGGAGCTTTACTCTGTATCTAACCCCGTGCTGTACCTCTAGTGGGAGTGTTTGATGGGGAGAGTGTAGAGGGAGCTTTACTCTGTATCTAACCCTGTGCTGTACCTGTCCTGGGAGTGTTTGATGGGGACAGTTTAGAGGGAGCTTTACTCTGTATATAACCCCGTGCTGTACATATCCAGGGAGTGTATGATGGGACAGTGTAGAGGAAGCTTACCTCTGTATCTAACCCCGTGCTGTACCTGACCTGGGAGTGATTAATGGGGACAGTGTAGAGGGAGCTTTACTCTGTATCTGACCCCGTGCTGTACCTGCCCTGGGAGTGTTTGATGGGGACGGTGTAGAGGGAGATTTACTCTGTATCTAACCCTGTCCTGTACCTGCCCTGTGAGTGCTTGATAGGGACAGTGTAGAGGGAGCTTTACTTTGTATCTACCCCCGCGCTATACCAGTCCTGGGAGTGTTTGATGGGGACATGTTAGAGGGAGACATACTCTGTATCTAACCCCGTGATGTACCTGCCCTGGGAGTGTATGATGGCCACAGTGTAGGGGGAGCTTTACTCTGTATCTAACCCCGTGCTGTACCAGTCCTGGGAGTATTTGATGGGGACAGAATAGAGGGAGCATTACTCTGTATCTAACCCTGAGCTGTACCAGTCCTGGGAGTGTTTGATGGAGACAGTGTAGATGGAGCTTTACTCTGAAACTAACCCCGTGGTGTACTGCCCTGGGAGTGTATTATGGCCTCAGTGTAGGGGGAGCTTTACTCTGTATTGAACCCCGTGCTGTACCAGTCCTGAGAGTGTTTGATGGGGAGAGTATAGAGGGAGGTTTACTCTGTATCTAACCCTGTCCTGTTCTTTTCCAGGGAGTGTTTGATGGGGACAGTGCAGAGGGAGCTTTACTCTGTATCTAACCCTGTGCTGTACCTGTAGTGGGAGTGTTTGATGGGGACACTGTAGAGAGAGCTTTACTGTGTATCTAAACCTGTGCTGTACCTGTCCTGGGAGTGTTTGATGGGGACGGTGTAGAGGGAGATTTACTCTGTATCTAACCCCGTGCTGTTACTCTCCTGGGAGTGTTTGATGGGGACAGTGTAGGGGGAGCTTTACTCTGTATCTAACCCCTTGCTGTACCTGCCCTGGGAGTGTTTGATGGGCACAGTTTAGAGGGAGCTTTACTCTGTATCTAACCCCGTGCTGTACCTGTCCAAGGAGTTTTTGATGGGTACAGCATGGAGGGAGCTTTATTCTCTATCTAACCATGTGCTCTGTACCTGTCCTTGGAGTGTTTGTAGGGGACGGTGTAGAGGGAGGTTTGTTCTATATCTAAATCTGTGTTGTACCTGCCCTGGGAGTGTTTGATGTCCACAGTATCGAGGGGGCTTTACTTTGTATCTAGCCCCTGCTGTATCATCTCTGGGAGTGTTTGTTGGCAAAATTCTCGCCAAAAACTGAATCAAACCACAAATAAGGACTCACAAATAGAACATGAATTTCCTTGTTTGATTCTCCCTGGTCTGTTCTGATTCTCTGACAGATTCCTCGTGTTTACCCTCCACATGAGCAGTCATCCTAATCCCGTCTACCTGTCCTGCTCCCAACGCGGCATCCGACTACAATAAGGCCAGTGATACAGGAGCGTCTCAGTGAGTTAGACAGGTGAGTCTTGAACCTGACCTGGGTGTATGTGAGTGACCCTGGTTAATCCGACACTCCGGGGACAGTTTAGACAGTTCGAGTGCATCACAGCTTTGCCAGAATGAGACCTGGATTCCAAGGGTTAAATTGCAAAGTGAGATTGCACAAACTCGGGTTGTATTCCCTGAAATTTAGTAGCATCAGGGGTGACTTGATCAAATGGTCAAATCCTATTGATGTTACCTGTATGTTGCAAAGTTATTCTGATAATTTTCATCCCACAGAGTCAAAATTTCTGCGATTCTGTGTCTGAGTCAGAACTTCAAATAGTTCAGATTCACTGTTTAAAATAAGCAGTCACTTTTCTGTGGTGGTTTTTGAGATTGAGTATGGATCTCAGAATCTGTCAGTGGGAGGGAGTTTCTACAGAGATAGGAAATGGGATTGATGAATAAAGGTGCAGGATTTTGTTCACTGCATAAGATTGTGTCTGTTGCAGTTTCCCAGGAGTTTACATTTTCATGGGAAAGGGATGATTATCCAATGTCAACAATTCAATTTCTTCAGACAAGTGAAAACGCAAGAGAAAGAGGGAATATACCAACACTGGAACAAACAGGCAACTGTATGAGGAAGGTTTCAATTCTCTGCATGTTTTAATGTGAATTCCTGAGTTAAAGATTGAAATAAACAGGAGTTTAAATCTCACACTGGGATGCCGTACAATTTCAGTCCTGTTATCCTAAAATTAAAAATAAAAATCTACAATTAAAAATTTCTTGGAAAGAGCAGAGGCAATTTGACTCTGTATCGAACCCCATACTGTATTTGGGTTGGGAGTGTTTGATGAACAGTGTAGTCAAAGCTTTAGTTTGAAACAATCTTCTGCAAACGGCAATTGATCCAAAGTCTCTTGTTCATGTTTCAATTTGAGGCTGATAGATTTTTGTTAGGCAAAGGCATAAAGAGATATATAGTTAGATCCGAGATCAGTCAGGATCTCATTGAATTTCGGAAACAGTGTGTGGGGTGAAATGGCATCTTCCTCTTCCCATGTGCTATTATAAATATCCTTCCTTCAATCTCTGTCTCTCGGTCTCCCTCTCGATGTGAGTCTGTCTCTTCTCACTCGCTCGGTCTGTCTCTCTCTCTCTCTTCCTCTCTCTCAGAATCTGTATAAATGACACAAACACCAGTCAGCCTTTTAGGTTTGTTCACAGAGGCCATTTTATGTCCCCACAGCACTGGGACATTTCTGACAGAGTTGACTCTTCAGGAATGTGACATTGGTACTTTCAACGTGACAGAGACAAAACTATGGAGACACTGAGGCACTGATCAAACACTCATCCCTGAAACACCGCATTGCCCACAGGTTCCAGGTCATCACCACTCGCTGATTTAAAAATGTCTTCACCACATCCCCCCCCCCTTTGTCCCTTTCCCTCAACCTTCACTCTGTGAACTTCTGTTGACATTCTGCAAGAAAAGTTTCACTGGTTTCACTCGTCCTCCATTTCCCCGTCACCATGAAAATATTTTTCCCTTCAACCTCACATCCTATTATGGCGCAAAAGAGGGACTGGGGGTGTGGGGCAGAGAGATAGTGTTGAGGGAACTTTACTCTGTATGGAACCCCATGCTGTACCTTTTCTGGGAGTCTTTAATGGGGACAATTTAAGAACAACTTTAATTCCTATCTAACCCCGCGCTGTCCAATAACGGATGCAGAAACAAATAAATGGCATGTTTCATTTCTGTGTCACTTTCTGTATCTTGAAGCTTCCATTTGGAGCTGGAAATCTGTCAGTTGATGAATGTTGTCTTGAAAATTTCACCCTGAATAGTGTGAGCCTTAGTATTGTGGAAACGTGTGAAGAAAGTGTTTGCATTCACACATTCCTACATTGTGAAATGTAAGTTAGCTTTGAAACAATAGGATGTAGGGCCAGGGAGTCTGAATGGACAACAAGATTTGGTTGATTAAAGAGTGAATTTTAATGATGTCCTTTGAAGAAGCCGTTTACTGTAAATGTCCCGAGACAATGAAATGGTTCCCCAATGTCTGAAACACTTTCCCAAGTCTTCAGAGACATGAAGGGGGCAGAGATATTGTAAGATACAGATCATGAGATGCCAGAGAATCACAGAATTGAAGTTGTGGGGCCCTCTCCTGTTTCAGAATGTCAGTTTTGACGTTTAACTCTGTGAACCTTGGCTAATGATTCAGAAAGCAGAAAGTTCCAATCCAATCTGTAACCTGCACTTCAAATTCCAAAGAGATATGTACACCTTATGTGAATGGGTGAAATAGTGAAAGATGGGATTCATTGTAGGCAAATGTGTGGCTCCTCACTTTAAAAAGGATGGAACAGGTTACATTATAAATGGTGAAAAGCTGCAAACAGTGAGGGTCCAAAGAGTCCCTATCCATTTGTGTCAAGACTAAGAAAACATCAAACAGTTCCAGTGAGAAATTAAATTTGATATTTGGGATAAAGCTGCTTAAAAACTCACACTACTCATTCCATGAATCAGCCTCTGTAACCTGCACTTCAGCACATCACAAGAAAAATGATATTTTCAACTGTTCTTGATTCCAGTCTGTAACTCAATCCCGGGTATCTATTATTCTATATATAAACCCCCTGCACCCCTCAATTAGATTCCAGTCTGTAACTCACTCCCGGGTATCTATTATTCTCTATATCAACCCACTGAACCCCTCGATTAGATTGCAGTCTGTAACTCAATCCCAGGTATTTATTATTCTATATATAAACCCCCTGAACCCCTCGATTAGATTCCAGTCTGTAACTCAATCACGGGTATCTATGATTCTCTATATAAACCCCCGGAAGCACTCGGTTAGATTCCTGTCTGTAACTCACTCCCGGGTATCGATTATTCTATATATAAACCCCCTGAAACCCTCGATTAGATTCCACTCTGTAACTCACTCCCGGGTATCTATTATTCTGTATATAAAACCACTGCACCCTTCAATTAGATTCCAGTCTGTAACTCTCTCCCGTTATCTATTATTCTATATATAAACCCGTCATTCCCCTCGATGAGATTCCGTTCTTTAACTCACTCCCGGATATCTTTTATTCGATATATATTATCTCGACATGATTTATATATAAACCACCCCGAGCCCCTCGATTAAATTTCAGCCCGTAACTCACTCCCGGGCATCTGTTAATCTATATATAAACCACCCCAAACCCCTCCATTTGATTCCTGCCTGTAACTCACTGCCGGGTGTCTGTTATTCTATATATAAACCACCCCAAACCCCTCCGTTAGATTCCTGTCTGAAACTCACTGCCGGGTGTCTGTTATTCTATATATAAACAAACCCAAACGCCTCCGTTAGATTCCAGTCTGTAACTCAATCTCGGGTATCTGTTATTCTACATATAAACCACCCCGAACCCCTCGATTAGATTCCAGTCTTTAACTCAATCCATGGTATCTATTATTCTATATATAAACCCCACAAACCCCACGATTAGATTCCAGTCTGTAACTCACTCCCGGGTATCTGTTATTCTATACATAAACCACCCCGAAACCCTCGATTAGATTCCAGCACTTCCACATCACAAGTTGAGGAAGGGGTCTCCCCCCTTTTTAAAGTTGGTTAAAGGCTCTCCCGCCAATTTTAAGATGGAGAAGGGATGTCTCACAGGATATTGTCCTTTACACTCAACAATGTTAACACATTTTTGAATATTTTCAGTTTCGCACTACACTTTCTCATTCTCTCATCCTGTCTCGTTCCTTCTCTCCCTCTCCCACCCCATCTCTCTGCCACTCTATACATTTCTCTGTTTCTCTCTCTCACCCCATATCTTTACCCTACACTCGCTCCCCTCTCTTCATCTCTCTCTCTCAACTCATCCCTTTTTTATCGCTTGATCTCCTCTCTCTATCTCACTCACTTACCCAGCTCTCTATCCCTCTCTCCCTACCTCTCTTCCTCTGAGAATCTAGTCTACAAACACCAGGCAGCCATTTCAGGTTTGTTCACAGTGGCCATTTTATGTCCCCACAGCAATGGGACACTTAGGACAGAGATGACTCATGTAACATTAATATTTGAAACGTGACAGAGACGCAGGTATGGAGACATAAATTCCACGTGTATTCCCGGGAATATTGAAGGATCCGGGCGTTCACTCCCACACTTTGCTGCTGTGAATTTGAATTCTGAATTTTCTAAAACTGAATCTGGAAGTAAAAACCCCCGGGATGGAATGATTCACATTCTTTCTGCTGCTGCAAAGCCCGTGTCTGTGTCTGTTTCTCAGTATTTATTAACAATTTAAGATAATAGTTTAGAATGCCACAAGTTTGCCATAATGTCTGGAAAGAGGGTTGAAACAGAGGGGTTGAGGTAGCAAAACAAGAGGAGGGGGTGTGAATAGACACAGGATCTGGGGGTCTCCAATGTGTAGACTCTGCCCAGCTCCCAGTCACATCTTTTAGAAATGGCCGAATTGCGAAAATGAATCCAGGGACAGTGAAGCAAGTGACTCACTAACAATGAGAGCATTTTAAAGATTCATTCATTCACTGCAAAGCGCTCAGTGTTTCTGAGGTTCTGAAGGGGTCGGGGGTCTTCACTGTACGTGTCCTGGGAGTGTTTGATGGTGACAGTGTAGAGGGAGCTATACTCTGTATCTAACCCTGTGCTTTACCTGCCATGGGAGTGTTTGATGGGGACGGCGTAGAGGGAGATTTACTCTGAATCTAACCCTGTGCTGTACCTGTCTTTGGAGTGTTTGATGGGGACAGTATAGAGGGAGCTTTACTCTGTATCTAACCCCGTGCTGTACTTGCCCTGGGAGTGTTTGATGGGGACAGTGCAGAGGAAGCTTTATTCTGTATCTAAACCCGTGCTGTACCTGCCCTGGGAGTGTTTGATGGTCACAGTGTAGAGGGAGCTTTATTCTTTATCTAAACCCATGCTGTACCAGTCCTGGGACTGTTTGATGGGGACAGTGTAGAGGTAGCTTTACTTTGTATCTAACCCCCTGCTGTACCTGAGCTGCGAGTGTTTGATGCGGACAGTATCGAGGGAGCTTTACTCCTTATCTAACCATGTCCTGTTCCTGTCCAGGGAGTATTTGATGGGGACAGTGTAGAGGCAGCTTAACTCTATATCTATCCCAGTGCTGTACCTGTCCATTGAGGGTTTGATGGGGACAGTGTATAGGGAGCTTTACTCTGTATCTAACCCCGTGCTTTACCTATCCTGGGAGTGTTTCATGGGGACAGTGTAGAGGAAGCTTTACTCTGTATCTAACCCTTTGCTGTACCTGTCCTGGGAGTGTTTGATGGGGACAGTATAGAGGGAGCTTTGCTCTGTATCTAACCTCGTGCTGTACGTGCCCTGGGAGTGTTTGATGGGGACAGTGCAGAGGGAGCTTTATTCTGTATCTAAACCCATGCTTTCCCTGCCCTGGGAGTTTTTAATGGGGACAGTGTCGACGGAGCTTCACTCTGTATCTAATCCCGTGCTGTACCTGTCCTGGGATTGTTTGATGATGACAGTATCGATGGAGCTTTAATCTGTATCTAGCCCCGTGCTGTACCTGCCCTGGGAGTGTTTGATGGGGACAGTGTAGAGGGAGCTTTACTCTGTATCTAACCCTGTGCTGTAGCAGTCCTGGGAGTGTTTGATGGGGAAAGTGTAGAGGTAGCTTTACTCTGTATCTAACCCAGTCCTGTTCCTGTCCTGGGGATGTTTGATGGGGACAGCATAGAGGGAGCTTTACTCGGTATCTAACCCTGTCCTGTTCCAGTCCTGGGAGCGTTTGATGGAGACAGTGTAGAGGGAGCTTTACTCTTTATCTAACCCAATGCTGTTCCTGCCCTGGGAGTGTTTGATGGGGAAAGTGTAGAGGGAGCTATGTTCTGTATCTAACCCCATGCTGTTCTTGTCCTGGGAGTGGTTGATGGGGACAGTATAGAGGGAGCTTTACTCTGTATCTAAACCTGTTCTGATCCTGTCCAGGGAGTGTTTGGTGGGAACAGTGCAGAGGGAGCCTTACTCTGTATCTAACCCTGTGCTGTACCTGTCCTGGGAGTTGTTGATGGGGACAGTATCGATGGAGCTATACTCTGTATCTAACCCAGTGCTGCACTTGCCATGGGAGTGTTTGATGATGACAGTGCAGTGGGACCTTTATTCTGTATTTAAACCCGTGCTGTACCTGTCCTGGGAGTGTTTGATGGGGACAGTGTAGAGGAAGTTTTACTCTGTATCTAACCCCGTAATGTACCTGCACTGGGAGTGTTTGATGGGGACGGTGTAGCGGGAGCTTTACTCTGTATCTAAACCCATGCTGTACCTGTCCTGTGAGGGTTTGACGGGGACAGTTTAGAGTGAGCTTTACTCTGTATATAACCCTGTCTTGTACCTGCCCTGGGAGTGCTTCATGGGGACCGTGTAGAGGGAGCTTTACTCTGAATCACACCCCGGGCAGTACCAGTCCTGGGAGTTTTAGATGGGGACAGGTTAGAGGGAGATTTACTCTGTATCTAACCCTGTGCTGTAACTGCCGTGGGAGTGTATGATGGGCACAGTGTAGGGGGAGTTTTTCTCTGTTTCTAACACCGGGCTGTACTAGTCCTGGGAGTGTTTGATGGGTAAAGTATCGAGGGAGCTTTACTCTGTATCTAACCCCGTGCTGTACCTGTACTGGGAATTTTAGATGGATACATTATCGAGGGAACTTTTCTCTGCATCTAACTCCGTGATGTACCTGTCCTGGAAGTGTTTGATGGGGACAGTATCGAGGGAGCTTTACTCTGTATCTAACCCCGTGCTGTACCTGTCCTGGGAGTGTTTGATGGGTACAGTAGCGAGGGAGCTTTACTCTGTATCTAACCCTGTGGTGTACCTGTACTGGGAACTTTAGTTGGATACATTATCAAGTGAAATTTTCTCTGCATCTAACCCCGTGCTGTACCTGTCCTGGGAGTGTTTGATGGGGACAGTATCGAGGAAGTTTAACTCTGTACCTATCCCCGTGCTGAACCTGTCCTGGGAGTGTTTGATGGGCACATTATTGAGGGGGCTTTACTCTGTATTTAACCCCGTGCTGTACCTGTCCTGGGAGTTTTTGATGGGGACGGTGTAGAGGAAGCTTTACTCTGTATCTAACACAGTGCTGTACCTGCCCTTGGATGTTTGATGGGAACAGTGTGGAGGGAGCTTAACTCTGTATCTAAACCCGTGCTTTACCTATCCTGGGAGTGTTTCATGGGAGCAGTGTAGAGGAAGCTTTAATCCGTATCTAACCCTTTGCTGTACCTGTCCTGGGAGTGTTTGATGGGGACAGTATAGAGGGAGCTTAACTCTGTATCTAACCTCGTGCTGTACGTGCCCTGGGAGTGTTTGATGGGGACAGTGCAGAGGGAGCTTTATTCTGTATCTAAACCCGTGCTGTCCCTGCCCTGGGAGTGTTTGATGGGGACGGTGTAAAGGAAGTTTTACTCTGTATCTAACCCCGTAATGTACCTGCACTGGGAGTGTCTGATGGGGACGGTGTAAAGGGAGCTTTACTCTGTATCTAACCCCGTGCTGTACCTGTCCTGGGAGGGTTTGATGGGGACAGTTTAGAGGGAGCCTTACTCTGTATATAAACCTGTCCTGTACCTGCCCTGGGAGTGCTTCATGAGTACAGTGTAGAGGGAACTTTACTCTGAATCTTACCCCGGGCAGTACCAGTCCTGGGAATGTTTGATGGGGACAGGTTAGAGGGAGATTTACTCTGTATCTAACCCCGTGCTGTGCCAGTCATGTGAGTGTTTGATGGGGAGAGTATAGAGGGAGGTTTACACTGTATCTAACCCTGTGCTGTAGGGGACCTGGGAGTGTTTGATGGAGACAGTGTAGAGGGAGCTTAACTCTGCATCTAACCCAATGCTTTTCCTGACCTGGGAGTGTTTGATGGGGAAAGTGTAGAGGTAGCTTTACTCAGTATCTAACCCTGTCCTGTACCTGTCCAGGGAGTGTTTGATGGGGACAGTATAGAGGGAGCTTTACTCTGTATCTAACCCTGGTCTGTTCCTGTCCCGGGTGTGTTTTATGGGAACAGTGCAGATGGAGCTTTACCTTGTATCAAACCCTGTGCTGTACCTGTCCTGGTAGTGTTTGATGGGGACAGTATAGAGGGAGCTTTACTCTGTATCTAACCCAGTGCTGTACGTGCCCTGGGAGTGTTTGATGATGACAGTGCAGTGGGACCTTTATTCTGTATCTAAACCAGTGCTGCACCTGGCCTGGGAGTGTTTGATGGGGACGGTGAAGTGGGAGATTTACTCTGTATCTCACACCGTGCTGTACCTGTCCTGGGAGTGTTTGATGGGGACAGTGTAGAGGAAGTTTTACTCTGTATCTAACCCCGTAATGTACCTGCACTGGGAGTGTTTGATGGGGACGGTGTAGTGGGAGCTTTACTCTGTATCTAACCCCGTGCTGTACCTGTCCTGCGAGGGTTTGATGGGGACAGTTTAGAGTGAGCTTTACTCTGTATATAACCCTGTCTTGTACCTGCCCTGGGAGTGCTTCATGGGGAATGTGTAGAGGGAGCTTTACTCTGAATCTTACCCCGGGCAGTACCAGTCATGGGAGTTTTAGATGGGGACAGGTTAAAGGGAGATTTACTCTGTATCTAACCCTGTGCTGTAACTGCCGTGGGAGTGTATGATGGGCACAGTGTAGGGGGAGTTTTTCTCTGTTTCTAACACCGGGCTGTACTAGTCCTGGGAGTGTTTGATGGGTAAAGTATCGAGGGAGCTTTACTCTGTATCTATCCCCGTGCTGTACCTGTACTGGGAATTTTAGATGGATACATTATCGAAGGAACTTTTCTCTGCATCTAACTCCGTGATGTACCTGTCCTGGGAGTGTTTGATGGGGACAGTATCGAGGGAGCTTTACTCTGTATCTAACCCCGTGCTGTAACTGTCCTGGGAGTGTTTGATGGGTACAGTAGCGAGGGAGCTTTACTCTGTATCTAACCCTGTGGTGTATCTGTACTGGGATCTTTAGTTGGATACATTATCAAGTGAAATTTTCTCTGCATCTAACCCCGTGCTGTACCTGTCCTGGGAGTGTTTGATGGGGACAGTATCGAGGAAGTTTAACTCTGTTCCTATCCCCGTGCTGAACCTGTCCTGGGAGTGTTTGATGGGCACAGTATTGAAGGGGCTTTACTCTGTATCTAACCCCCTGCTGTACCTGTCCTGGGAGTTTTTGATGGGGACGGTGTAGAGGAAGCTTTACTCTGTATCTAACACAGTGCTGTACCTGCCCTTGGATGTTTGATGGGAACAGTGTAGAGGGGGCTTTACTCTGTATCTAAACCCGTGCTGTACCTGTCCTGCGAGTGTTTGATGGGGACAGTATCGAGGGAGCTTTACTCCTTATCTAACCATGTCCTGTTCCAGTCCTGGGAGTGTTTGATGGGGACAGTGTAGAGGGAGCTTTACTCTCTATCTATCCCAGTGCTGTACCTGTCCATGGAGGGTTTGATGGGGAAAGTGTAGAGGGAGATTTACTCTGTATCTAACCCCGTGCTTTACCTATCCTGGGAGTGTTTCATGAGAGCAGTGTAGAGGAAGCTTTACTCTGTATCTAACCCTTTGCTGTACCTGTCCTGGGAGTGTTTGATGGGGACAGTATAGAGGGAGCTTAACTCTGTATCTAACCTCGTGCTGTCCCTGCCCTGGGAGTGTTTGTTGGGTACAGTGCAGAGGGAGATTTATTCTGTATCTAAACCCGTGCTGTCCCTGCCCTGGGAGTGTTTGATGGGATCAGTGTAGAGGGAGCTTCACTCTATATCTAATCCCGTGCTGTACCTGTCCTGGGATTGTTTGATGATGACAGTGTCGAGGGAGCTTTGATCTGTATCTAGCCCCGTGCTGTACCTGCCCTGGGAGTGTTTGATGGGGACAGTGTAGAGAGAGCTTTACTCTGTATCTAACCCTGTGCTGTAGCAGTCCTGGGAGTGTTTGATGGGGAAAGTGTAGAGGTAGCTTTACTCTGTATCTAACCCTGTCCTGTTCCTGTCCTGGGAGTGTTTGATGGGGACAGTATAGAGGGAGCTTTACTCTGTATCTAACCCTGTTCTGTTCCAGTCCTGGGAGTGTTTGATGGAGATAGTGTAGAGGGAGCTTTACTCTGTATCTAACCCAATGCTGTTCCTGCCCTGGGAGTGTTTGATGGGGAAAGTGTAGAGGGAGCTATGTTCTGTATCTAACCCCGTGCTGTTCTTGTCCTGCGAGTGTTTGATGGGGAAAATATAGAGGGAGCTTTACTCTGTATCTAACCCTGTTCTGTTCCTGTCCAGGGAGTGTTTGATGGGAACAGTGCAGAGGGAGCTTTACTCTGTATCTAACCCTGTGCTGTAGCTGTCCTGGGAGTGTTTGATGGTGACAGTATAGATGGAGCTTTACTCTGTATCTAACCCAGTGCTGTACTTGCCCTGGGAGTGTTTGATGATGACAGTGCAGTGTACCTTTATTCTGTATATAAACCCATGCTGTACCTGGCCTGGGAGTGTTTGATGGGGACGGTGTAGTGGGAGATTTACTCAGTATCTAACACCGTGCTGTACCTGCCCTGGGAGTGTTTGAATGGGACACTGTAGAGGAAATTTTACTCTGTATCTAACCCATCTAATGTACGTGCACTGGGAGTGTTTGATGGGGACGGTGTAAAGGGAGTTTTACTCTCTATCTAACCCCGTGCTGTACCTGTCGTGGGAGGGTTTGATGGGGACAGTTTTGAGGGAGCTTTACTCTGTATATAAACCTGTCCTGTTCCTGCCCTGGGAGTGCTTCATGAGGACAGTGTAGAGGGAGCTTTACTCTGAATCTTACCCCGGGCAGTACCAGTCCTGGCAGTGTATGATGGGTACAGGTTAGAGGGAGATTTACTCTGTATCTAACCCCATGCTGTGCCAGTCCTGTGAGTGTTTGATGGGGAGAGTATAGAGGGAGGTATACACTGTATCTAACCCTGTGCTGTAGGGGACCTGGGAGTGTTTGATGGAGACAGTGCAGAGGGAGCTTTACTCTGTATCTAACCCAATGCTTTTTCTGACCTGGTAGTGTTTGATGGAGACAGTGTAGAGGTAGCTTTACTCTGTATCTAACCCTGTCCTGTTCCTGTCCTGGGAGTGTCTGATGGGGACAGTATGGAGGGAGCTTTACTCTGTATATAACCCTGTTCTGTTCCTGTCCAGGGAGTGTTTTATGGGAACAATGCAGAGGGAGCTTTACCTTGTATCAAACCCTGTGCTGTACCTGTCCTGGGTTTGTTTGATGGGGACAATATAGAGGGAGCTTTACTCTGTATCTAACCCAGTGCTGTATGTGCCCTGGGAGTGTTTGATGATGACAGAGCAGTGGGACCTTTATTCTGTATCTAAACCAGTGCTGCACCTGGCCTGGGAGTGTTTGATGGGGACGGAGTAGTGGGAGATTTACTCTGTATCTCACACCGTGCTATACCTGTCCTGGGAGTGTTTGATGGGGACAGTGTAGAGGAAGTTTTACTCTGTATCTAACCCCGTAATGTACCTGCACTGGGAGTGTTTGATGGGGACGGTGTAGAGGGAGCTTTACTCTCTATCTAACCCCGTGCTGTACCTGTGCTGGGAGGGTTTGATGGGGACAGTTTAGAGTGAGCTTTACTCTGTATATAACCCTGTCCTGTACCTGCACTGGGAGTGCTTCATGGGGACTGTGTAGAGGGAGCTTTACTCTGAATCCTACACCGGGCAGTACCAGTCCTGGGAGTTTTAGATGGGGACAGGTTTAAGGGAGCTTTAGTCTGTATCTAACCCTGTGCTGTAACTGCCGAGGGAGTGTATGATGGGAACAGTGTAGGGGGAGTTTTTCTCTGTTTCTAACCCCGGGCTGTACTAGACCTGGGAGTGTTTGATGGGTACAGTATCGAGGGAGCTTTACTCTGTATCTAGCCCCATGCTGTACCTGTACTGGGAATTTTAGATGGATACATTATCGAAGGAACTTTTCTCTGCATCTAACACGGTGCTGTAACTGTCCTGGGAGTGTTTGATGGGGACAGTATCGAGGGAGCTTTAGTCTGTATCTAACCCCGTGCTGTACCTGTCCTGGGAGTGTTTGATGGGTACAGTATCGAGGGCGCTTTACTCTGTATCTAACACTGTGGTGTACCTGTACTGGGAATATTAGATGGATACATTATAGAGGGAAATTTTCTCTGCATCTAACCCCGTGCTGTACCTGTCCTGGGAGTGTTTGATGGGGACAGTATCGAGGAAGTTTAACTCTGCACCTAACCCCGTGCTGTACCTGTCCTGGGAGAGTTTGCTGGGGACAGTGTAGAGGAAGCTTTACTCTGTATCAAACCCTGTCCTGTACCTGCCCTGTGAGTGCTTGATGGGCACAGTGAAGACTGAGCTTTACTCTGCATCTAACTCTGTGCTGCACCAGTCCTGGGAGCGTTTGATGGGGACAGCTTAGAGGGAAATTTAGACTGTATCTAACCCCGTGCTGTACCTGCCCTGGGAGTGTACGTTGGGCACAGTGTAGGGGGAGCTTTGCTCTGTATCTAACCCCGTGTTGTACCAGTCCTGGGAGTGTTTGATGGGGACAGTGTAGAGGGAGCTTTACTCTGTATCTAACCCCGTGCTGTACCAGTCCTGGGAGTTTTTGATGGCGATAGTGTAGACGGAACTTGACTCTATATCTAACCCCTTGCTGTACCAGTCCTGGGAGTGTTTGATGGGGAGAGTATAGAGGGAGGTTTGCACTGTATCTAACACTGTGCTGTACCGGACTTGGGAGAGTTTGATGGGGACAGTGTAGAGGGAGCTTTACTCTGTATCAAACCCCGTGCTGTACCTGTCCTGAGAGTGATTGATGGGGACAGATTAGAGGGAAATTTGCTCTGTATCTAACCCCGTGCTGTACCTGCCCTGGGAGGGTATGATGGCCACTGTGTAGGGGCAGCTTTACTCTGTATCAAACCCCGTGCTGTACCTGTCCTGAGAGTGTTTGATGGGGACAGATTAGAGGGAAATTTACTCTGTATCTAACCCCGTGCTGTACCTGCCCTGGGAGTGTATGATGGCCACAGTGTAGGGGCAGCTTTACTCTGTATCTAACCCCGTGCTGTACCATTCCTGGGAGTGTTTGCTGGGGAGAGTATAGAGGGAGCTTTACACTGTATCTAACCCTGTGCTGTAGGGGACCTGGGAGTGTTTGATTTAGACAGTGTAGAGGGAGCTTTACTCTGTATCTAACCCTGTGCATTTCCTGCCCTGGGAGTGTTTGATGGGGAAAGTGAAATGGTAGCTTTACTCTTTATCGGACCCTGGCTTGTTCCCGTCGTGGGAGTGTTTGATGGGGACAGTATCGAGGGAGCTTTACTCTGTATCTAACCCAGTTCTGTTCCTGTCCATGGAGTGTTTGAAGGGGACAGTGCAGAGGGAGCTTTACTCTGTATTTAACACTGTGCTGTACCTGTCCTGGGAGTGTTTGATGGGGTCCGTATAGAGCTAGCTTTACTCTGTATCTATCCCAGTGCTGTACTTGCCCTGGGAGTGTTTGATGATGACAGTGCAGTGTGACCATTATTCTGTATATAAACCCGTGCTGTACCTGCACTGGGAGTGTTTGATGGGGATCGTGTAGAGGGAGCTTTACTCTGTATCTAACCCTGTGCTGTACCTGTCGTGGGAGTGTTTGATGGGGAAGTTTAGAGGGAGCTTTACTCTGTATCTAACCCCGTGCTGTACCAGTCCTGTGAGAGTTTGATGGGGAGAGTATAGAGGGAGGTTTACCCTGTATCTAACCCTGTGCTGTAGCGGACCTGGTAGTGTTTGATGGAGACAGTGTAGAGTGTGCTTTAGTCTGTATCTAACCCTGTCCTGTTCCTGTCCTGGGCGAGTTTAATGGGGACAGTATAGAGGGAGCTTTACTCTGTATCTAACCCTGTTCTGTTCCTGTCCAGGGAGTGTTTTATGGGAACAGTGCAGAGGGAGCTTCACCTTGTATCAAACCCTGTGCTGTACCTGTCCTGGGAGTGTTTGATGGGCACAGTATTGAGGGAGCTTTACTCTGTAGCTAACCCAGTGCTGTACGTGCCCTGGGAGTGTTTGATGATGAAAATGCAGTGGGACCTTTATTCTGTATCTAAACCCGTGCTGTACCTGGCCTGGGAGTGTTTGATGGGGACGGTGTAGTGGGATATTTACTCTGTATCTAATCCCGTAATGTACCTGCACTGGGAGTGTTTGATGGGGACGGTGTAGAGGGAGCTTTACTCTCTATCTAACCCCGTGCTGTACCTGTCCTGGGAGGGTTTGATGGGGACAGTTTAGAGTGAGCTTTACTCTGTATATAACCCTGTCCTGTACCTGCCCTGGGAGTGCTTCATGGGGACTGTGTAGAGGGAGCTTTACTCTGAATCTTAAACCGGGCAGTACCAGTCCTGGGAGTTTTAGATGGGGACAGGTTAAACGGAGATTTACTCTGTATCTAACCCTGTTCTGTAACTGCCGTGGGAGTGTATGATGGGCACAGTGTAGGGGGAGTTTTTCTCTGTTTCTAACCCCGGGCTGTACTAGTCCTGGGAGTGTTTGATGGGGACAGTATCGAGGGAGCTTTACTCTGTATCTAACCCTGTGCTGTACCTGTACTGGGAATTTTAGATGGATAGATTATAGAGGGAAATTTTCTCTGCATCTAACACCGTGCTGTACCCGTACTGGGAATTTTAGATGGATACATTATCGAGGGAACTTTTCTCTGCATCTAACCCCTTGCTGTACCTGTCCTGGGAGTGTTTGAATGGGAAAGTATCGAGGGAGATTTACTCTGTATCTAACCCCGTGCTGTACCTGTCCTGGGAGTGTTTGATGGGGACAGTGTAGAGGAAGCTTTACTCAGTATCAAACCCTGTACTGTTCCTGCCCTGGGAGTATTTGATGGGGAGGGTGTAGAGGGAGCTTTACTCTGAATCTTACCCCGGGCAGTACCAGTCCTGGGAGTTTTAGATGGGGACAGGTTAAAGGGAGATTTACTCTGTATCTAACCCTGTGCTGTAACTGCCCTGGGAGTGTATGATGGGCACAATGTAGGGGGAGTTTTTCTCTGTTTCTAACCCCGGGCTGTGCTAGTCCTGGGAGTGTATTTTTGGGTAAAGTATCGAGGGAGCTTTACTCTGTATCTTACCCCGTGCTGTACCTGTACTGGGAATTTTAGATGGATACATTATCGAAGGAACTTTTCTCTGCATCTAACACGGTGCTGTGCCTGTCCTGGGAGTGTTTGATGGGGACAGTATCGAGGGAGCTTTACTCTGTATCTAACCCCGTGCTGTAGCTGTCCTGGGAGTGTTTGATGGGTACAGTATCGAGGGAGCCTTACTCTGTATCTAACCCTGTGGTGTACCTGTACTGGGAATTTTAGATGGATACATTATAGAGGGAAATTTTCTCTGCATCTAACCCCGTGCTGTACCTGTCCTGGGAGTGTTTGATGGGGACAGTATCGAGGAAGTTTAACTCTGTACCTAACCCCGTGCTGTGCCTGTCCTGGGAGAGTTTGCTGGGGACAGTGTAGAGGAAGATTTACTCTGTATCTAACCCTGTCCTGTACCTGCCCTGTGAGTGCTTGATGGGCACAGTGAAGACTGAGCTTTACACTGTATCTTACTCTGTGCTGCACCAGTCCTGGTAGTGTTTGATGGGGACAGCTTAGAGGGAAATTTAGACTGTATCTAACCCCGTGCTGTACCTGCCCTGGGAGTGTACGATGGGCACAGTTTAGGGGGAGCTTTACTCTGTATCTAACCCCGTGCTTTACCAGTCCTGGGAGTGTTTGATGGGGACAGTGTAGAGGGAGCTTTACTCTGAATCTAACCCCGTGCTGTACCAGTCCTGGGAGTGTTTGATGGCGATAGTGTAGAGGGAGCTTGACTCTGTATCTAACCCCTTGCTGTACCAGTCCTGGGAGTGTTTGATGGGGAGAGTATAGAGGGAGGTTTACACTGTATCTAACCCTGTGCTGTACCGGAATTCGGAGAGTTTGATGGGGACAGTGTAGAGGGAGCTTTACTCTTTATCTAACCCCGTGCTGTACCTGTCCTGAGAGTGTTTGATGGGGACAGATTAGAGGGAAATTTACTCTGTATCTAACGCTGTGCTGTACCTGCCCTTGGAGTGTATGATGGCCACAGTGTAGGGGCATCTTTACTCTGTATCTAACCCCGTGCTGTACCAGTCCTGGGAGTGTTTGATGGGGAGAGTACAGTGTGAGGTTTACACTGTATCTAACCCTGTGCTGTAGGGGACCTGGGAGTGTTTGATGTAGACAGTGTAGAGGGAGCTTAACTCTGTATCTAACCCAGTGCTTTTCCTGCCCTGGGAGTGTTTGATGGGGAAATTGAAGAGGTAGCTTTACTCTGTATCTGACCCTGTCTTGTTCCCGTCGTGGGAGTGTTTGATGGGGACAGTATCGAGGGAGCCTTACTCTGTATCTATCCCAGTTCTGTTCCTGTCCAGGGAGTGTTTGAAGGGGACAGTGCAGAGGGTGCTTTACTCTGTATTTAACCCAGTGCTGTACGTGCCCTGGGAGTGTTTGATGATGACAGTGCAGTCGGCCCTTTATTCAGTATCTAAATCCGTGCTGTAGCGGGCCTGGGAGTTTTTGATGGGAACGGTGTAGTGGGATATTTACTTTGTATCTAACACCTTGCTGTACCTGTCCTGGGAGTGTTTGATGGGGACAGTGTAGAGGAAGTTTTACTCTGTATCTAACCCCGTAATGTACCTGCACTGGGAGTGTTTGATGGGGACGGTGTAGAGGGAGCATTACTCTCTATCTAACCCCGTGCTGCACCTGTCCTGGGAGGGTTTGATGGGGTCAGTTTAGAGTGAGCTTTACTCTGTATATAACCCTGTCCTGTACCTGCCCTGGGAGTGCTTCATGGGGACTGTGTAGAGGGAGCTTTACTCTGAATCTTACCCCGGGCGGTACCAGTCCTGGGAGTTTTAGATGGGGACAGGTTAGAGGGAGATTTACTCTGTATCTAACCCTGTGCTGTAACTGCCGTGGGAGTGTATGATGGGCACAGTGTAGGGGGGGTTTTTCTCAGTTTCTAACCCCGGGCTGTACTAGTCCTGGGAGTGTTTGATGGGTACATTATCGAAGGAACTTTTCTCTGCATCAAACCCCGTGCTGTACCTGTCCTGGGGGTGTTTGATGGGTACAGTGTCGAGGGAGTTTTACTCTGTATCTAACCCTGTGGTGTACCTGTCCTGGGAGTGTTTAATGGGGACAGTGTAGAGGAAGCTTTACTCTGTATCAAACCATCTACTTTATCTGCCCTGGGAGTGTATGATGGGGACGGTGTAGAGGTAGATTTACTCTGTATCTTACCCTGTCCTGTTCCTGTCCTGGGAGTTTTTGATGGGGAATGTGTAGAGGTAGCTTTACTCTGTATCTGACCCTGTCCTGTTCCCTTCCTGGGAGTGTTTGATGGGGACAGTATCGAGGGAGCTTTACTCTATATCTAACCCTGTTCTGTTCCTGTCCAGTGAGTGTTTGATGGGGAAAGTATCGAGGGAGCTTTACTCTGTATCTAGCCCCTGCTGCATCCTTTCTGGGAGTGTTTTTTGGCAACATTCTCACCCAAAACAAAAACAATCCACAAATCAGGCCTAATAAATTGAACATCAGTTTCCTTGTTTGATTCTCCCTGGTCTGTTCTGATTCTCTGATAGATTCCTCGTGTTTACCCTCCACATGAGCAGTCATCCTAATCCCGTCTACCTGTCCTGCTCCCAAAGCGGCATCCGACTACAATAAGGCCAGTGATACAGGAGCGTCTCAGCGAGTGATACAGGTGAGTCTTGAACCTGACCTTGGTATATGTGAGTCACCCGGGTTAATGCGACACTCCAGGTACAGTTTAGACAGTTTGAGTGCATCACAGCTTTGCCAGAATGAGACCTGGATTCCAAGGGTTAAATTGCAAAGTGAGATTGCACAAAGTCGGGTTGTATTCCCTGAAATTTAGTAGCATCAGGGGTGATTTGATCAAATTGTCAAATCCTGAGAGGAACTGGGTGGGGAGATTAGGGGAATGTATGAGCTCTTGTCCTGAGTAACAAGCTTTATGAGGCATCTTATCGGATCCCTTTTGAACAGACAAGTATCCTCCTGTCACTACAGGTTACCTGTATGTTGCAAAATTATTCTGATAATTTTAATCCCACAGAGTCAAAATTTCTGCGATTCTGTGACTGAGTCAGAACTTCAAATAGTTCAGATTCACTCTTTAAAATAAGCAGTCACTTTTCTGTGGTGGTTTTTGAGATTGAGTATGGATCTCAGAATCTGTTAGTGGAAGGGAGTTTCTACAGAGATAGGAAATGGGATTGATGAATAAAGGTGCAGGATTTTGATCACTGCATAAGATTGTGTCTGTTGCAGTTTCCCAGGAGTTTACATTTTCATGGGAAAGGGATGATTATCCAATGTCAACAATCCAATTTCTTCAGACAAGTGAAAACGCAAGAGAAAGAGGGAATATACCAACACTGGAACAAACAGGCAACTGTATGAGGAAGGTTTCAATTCTCTGCATGTTTTAAAGTGAATTCCTGAGCTAAAGATTGAAATAAACAGGAGTTTAAATCTCACACTGGGATGCCGTACAATTTCAGTCCTGTTATCCCAAAATTAAAAATAAAAATCTACAATTAGCTGGAGCTGGAAATCTGTCAGTTGATGAATGTTGTCTTGAAAATTTCACCCTGAATAGTGTGAGCCTTAGTATTGTGGCAACGTGTGAAGAAAGTGTTTGCATTCACACATTCCTACATTGTGAAATGTAAGTTAGCTTTGAAACAATAGGATGTAGGGCCAGGGAGTCTGAGTGGGCAAAAGGATTCGGTTGATTAAAGAGTGAATTTTAATGATGTCCTTTGAAGGAGCCGTTTACTGTAAATGTCCCAAGACAATGAAATGCTTCAAAGGAAATATCTCGATTGACAGAAATTTTTCCCCAATGTCTGAAACATTTCTCAAGTCTTCAGAGACATGAAGGGGGCGGACATATTGTAAGATACAGATCATGAGGTGCTAGAGAATCACAGAATTGAAGTTGTGGGGCCCTCTCCTGTTTCAGAATGTCAGTTTTGATGTTTAACTGTGTGAAACTTGGTTAATGATTCTTAAAGCAGAAAGTTCCAATCCAATCTGTAACCTGCACTTCAAATTCCAAAGAGATATGTACACCTTAAGTGAATGAGTGAAATAGTGAAAGAAGGATTTCATTATAGGCAAATGTGTGGCTGCCCACTTTAAAAAGGATGGAACAGGTTACATTATAAATGGTGAAAAGCTGCAAACAGTGAGGGTCCAAAGGGTCCCTATCCATTTGTGTCAAGACTAATAAAACATCAAACAGTTCCAATGAGAAATTAAATTTGATATTTGGGATAAAGCTGATTATAAACTCACACTACCCATTCCATGAATCAGCCTCTGTAACCTGCACTTCAGCACATCACAAGCAAAATGATATTTTCAACTGTTCTTGATTCCAGTCTGTAACTCAATCCCGGGTATCTATTATTCTCTATATAATCCCTCTGCACCCCTCAATTAGATTGCAGTCTGTAACTCACTCCCGGCTATCTATTATTCTCTATATAACCCACTGAACCCCTCGATTAGATTGCAGTCTGTAACTCAATCCCAGGTATTTATTATTCTATATATAAACCCCCTGAAACACTCGATTAGATTCCAGTCTGTAACTCAATCCCGGGTATCGATTATTCTATATATAAAACCCCTGATCCCTTCGATTAGATTCGAGTCTGTAACTCAATCCCGGGCATCGATTATTCTATATATAAACCCCCTGCACCCCTTAATTAAATTCCAGCCTGTAACTCAATCCCGGGTATCTATGATTCTATATATAAACCCCCGGAAGCACTCGATTAGATTCCTGTCTGTAACTCACTCCCGGGTATCGATTATTCTATATATAAACCCCCTGAAACCCTCAATTAGATTCCAGTCTGTAACTCAATCTCGGGTATCTGTTATTCTATATATAAACCACCCCGAACTCCTCGAAAAGATTCCAGCATTTAACTCACTCCCGGGAATCTGTTATTCTATATAAAGTCCACCCCAAACCCCTCGATTAGATTCCAGTCTGTAACTCATTTCCGTCTAACTGTTATTCTGTATATAAATGTCCCAAACCGCTCGACTAGATTTCAGTCTGTTACTCATTCCCGGGCTTCTGTTAATCTATATATATTATATTCATATGATTTATATATAAACACCCCGAACCCATCGATTTGTTTCCAGTCTGTAACTCACTCTCGGGTATCTGTTATTCTATATATAAATCCCTCAAACCCCTCGATTTGATTCCAGTCTGTAACTCACTCCCAGGTATCAGTTATTCTATATATAAACCCACCAAACCCCTCGATTAGATTCCAGTCTGTAAATCACTCCCGGGTATCTGTTATTCTGTATATAAACCACCCCGAACCTCTCGATTAGATTCCAGTCTTTAACTCAATCCTTGGTATCTATTATTCAATATATAAACCCCACAAACCCCACGATTAGATTCCAGTCCGCAACGCACACCCGGGTATCGGTTATTCTGTATATAAACCACCCAGAACCCCTCGATTAGATTCCAGTCCGTAAACTCACTCCCGAGTATCTGTTATTCTATATATAAACCACCCCGAACCCCTCGATTAGATTCCAGTCTTTAACTCAATCCATGGTATCTATTATTCTATATATAAACTCCACAAACCCCACGATTAGATTCCAGTCTGCAACGCACTCCCGGGTATCTGTTATTCTATATATAAACCACCCCGAACCCCTCGATTAGATGCCAGCACTTCCACATCACAAGTTGAGGAAGGGGTGTCCCCCCATTTTGAAGTTGGTTAAAGGCTCTCCCGCCAATTTTAAGATGGAGAAGGGATGTCTCACAGGATATTGTCCTTTACACTTAATAATGTTAACACATTTTTGAATATTTTCAGTTTCGCACTACACTTTCTCATTCTCTCATCCTGTCTCGTTCCTTCTCTCCCTCTCCCACCCCATCTCTCTGCCAGTCTATACATTTCTCTGTTTCTCACTCTCACCCCATATCTTTACCCTACACTCGCTCCCCTCTCTTCATCTCTCTCTCTCACCTCAACCCTTTTTTATCGCTTGATCTCCTCTCTCTATCTCACTCGCTTACCCAGCTCTCTTTCCCTCTCTCCCTTCTTATCTTCCTCTGAGAATTTAGTCTACAAACACCAGGCAGCCATTTTAGGTTTGTTCACAGTGGCCATTATATGTCCCCACAGCAATGGGACACTTAGGACAGAGTTGACTCATGTAATATTAATATTTTAAACGTGACAGAGACACAGGTATGGAGACATGACTTCCCTGTGTATTCCCTGGAATATTGAAGGATCGGAGCGTTCACTCCCACACTTTGCTGCTGTGAATTTGAATTCTGAATTTTGTAAAACTGAATCTGGAAGTAAAAACCCCCGGGATAGAATGATTCACATTCTTTCTGCTGCTGCAAAGCCCGCGTCTGTGTCTGTTTCTCAGTATTTATTAACAATTTAAGATAATAGTTTAGAATGCCACAAGTTTGCCATAATGTCTGGAAAGAGGGTTGAAACAGAGGGGCTGAGGTAGCAAAACAAGAGGAGGGGGTGTGAATAGACACAGGATCTAGGGGTCTCCAATGTGTAGACTCTGCCCAGCTCCCAGTCACATCTTTTAGAAAAGGCTGAATTGCGAAAATGAATCCAGGGAAATTGAAGCAAGTGACTCACTGACAATGAGAGCATTTTAAACATTCATTCATTCACTGCAAAGCGCTCAGTCTTTCTGAGGTTCTGAAGGGGTCGGGGGTCTTCACTGTACCTGTCCTGGGAGTGTTTGATGGGGACAGTGTAGAGGGAGCTATACTCTGTACCTAACCCAGTGCTGTAAAAGTCCTGGGAGTGTTTGATAGGAACAGTGTAGAGGAAGCATTACTCTGTATCTAACCCTGTGCTTTAACTGCCCTGGGAGTGTTTGATGGGGACGGCGTAGAGGCAGATTTACTCTGAATCTAACCCTGTGCTGTACCTGTCTTTGGAGTGTTTGATGGGGACAGTAGAGAGGGAGCTTTACTCTGTATCTAACCCCGTGCTGTACTTGCCCTGGGAGTGTTTGATGGGGACAGCGCAGAGGGAGCTTTATTCTGTATCTAAACCCGTGCTGTACCTGCCCTGGGAGTGTTTGATGGTCACAGTGAAGAGGGAGCTTTATTCTTTATCTAAAACCATGCTGTACAGGTCCTGGGACTGATTGATGGGGACAGTGTAGAGGGAGCTTTACTCTGTATCTAACACCGTGCTGTACCTGTCCTGGGAGTGTTTGATGGGGACGGTGTAGAGGAAGCTTTACTCTGTATCTAACACAGTGCTGTACCTGCCCTGGGAGGTTTGATGGGAAAAGTGCAGAGGGAGCTTTACTCTCTATCTAAACCCGTGCTGTACCTGTCCTGCGAGTGTTTGATGGGGACAGTATCGAGGGAGCTTTACTCCTTATCTAACCATGTCCTGTTCCTGTCCTGGGAGTGTTTGATGGGGACAGTGTAGAGTGAGCTTTACTCTGTATCTATCCCAGTGCTGTACCTGTCCATGGAGGGTTTTTGGGGACATTGTAGAGGAAGCTTTACTCTGTATCTAACCCTTTGCTGTACCTATCCTGGGAGTGTTTGATGGGGACAGTATAGAGGGAGCATTAATCTGTATCTAACCCAGTGCTGTACGTGCCCTGGGAGTGTTTGATGATGACATTGCAGTGGGACCTTTATTCTGTATCAAAACCAGTGCTGCACCTGGCCTGGGAGTGTTTGATCGGGACGGTGTAGTGGGAGATTTACTCCGTATCTCACACCGTGCTGTACCTGTCCTGGGTGTGTTTGATGGGGACAGTGTAGAGGAAGTTTTGCTCTGTATCTAACCCCGTAATTTACCTGCACTGGGAGTGTATGATGGGGACGGTGTAGAGGGAGCTTTACTCTGTATATAACCCTGTCCTGTAGCTGCCCTGGGAGTGCTTCATGGGGACTGCGTAGAGGGAGCTTTACTCTGAATCTTACCCCGGGCAGTACCAGTCCTGGGAGTTTTAGATGGGGACAGGTTAGAGGGAGATTTACTCTGTATCTAACACTGTGCTGTAAATGCCGTGGGAGTGTATGATGGGCACAGTGTAGGGGGAGTTTTTCTCTGTTTCTACCCCGGGCTGTACTAGTCCTGGGAGTGTTTGATGGGTACAGTATCGAGGGAGCTTTACTCTGTATCTAACCCCGTGCTGCACCAGTCCTGGGAGTATTTGATGGGGACAGCTTAGAGGGAAATTTAGACTGTATCTAACCCCGTGCTGTTCATGCCCTGGGAGTGTTTCATGGGGACAGTATAGAGGGAGCTTTAGTCTGAATCTAACCCCGTGCTGTACCAGTCCTGGGAGTGGTTGATGGCGATAGTGTAAATGGAGATTTACTCTCTATCTAACCCCGTGCTGTACCAGTCCTGGGAGTGTTTGATGGGGAGAGTATTGAGGGAGGTTTACTCTGTATCTAACCCCGTGCTGTACCAGTCCTGGGAGTGTTTGATGGGGAGAGTATAGAGGGAGGTTTACACTGTATCTAACCCTGTGCTGTAGGGGACCGGGGAGTGTTTGATGGAGACAGTGTAGAGGGAGCTTTACTCTGTATCTAACCCAGTGCTTTTCCTGCCCTTGGAGTGTTTGATGGGGAAAGTGTAGAGGAAGCTTTACTCTGTATCTAACCCAGTTCTGTTTTTGTCCAGGGAGTGATTGATGGGAACAGTGCAGAGGGAGCTTTACTCTGTATCTAACCCTGTCTTGTTCCTGTCTTGGGAGTGTTTGATGGGGACAGTATCGAGGGAGTTTTACTCTGTATCTAACCCAGTTCTGTTTTTGTCCAGGGAGTGATTGATGGGAACAGTGTAGAGGGAGCTTTACTCTGTATCTAACCCTGTGCTGTACCTGTCCTGGGAGTGTTTGATGGGGACAGTATAGAGGGAGCTTTACTCTGTATCTAACCCATTGCTGTACTTGCCCTGGGAGTGTTAGGTGATGACAGTGCAGTGTGACCTTTATTCTGTATATAAACCCGTGCTGTACTTGCCCTGGGAGTGTTTGATGGGGAAGGTATAGTGGGAAATTTACTCTGTATCTAACACCGTGCTGTACCTGTCCTGGGAGTGTTTGATGGGGACAGTGTAGAGGAAGTTTTACTCTGTATCTAAACCCGTAATGTACCTGCACTGGGAGTGTTTGATGGGGATGGTGTAGAGCGAGCTTTACTCTGTATCTAACCCCGTGCTGTACCAGTCCTGGGAGGGTTTGATGGGGAAGTTTAGAGGGAGCTTTACTCTGTATCTAACCCCGTTCTGTACCAGTCCTGTGAGAGTTTGATGGGGAGAGTATAGAGGGAGGTTTACCCTGTATCTAACCCTGTGTTGTAGCGGACCTGGTAGTGTTTGATGGAGACAGTGTAGAGGGAGCTTTACTCTGTATTTAACCCTGTCCTGTTGCTGTCCTGGGAGTGTTTGATGGGGACAGTATAGAGGGAGCTTTACACTGTATCTAACCCTGTTCTGTTCCTGTCCAGGGAGTGTTTTATGGGAACAGTACAGAGGGAGTTCCACCTTGTATCAAACCCTGTGCTGTACCTGTCCTGGGGGTGTTTGATGGGGACAGTATTGAGGGAGCTTTACTCTATATCTAACCAAGTGCTGTGCGTGCCCTGGGAGTGTTTGATGATGACAGTGCAGTGGGACCTTTATTCTGTATCTAAACCCGTGCTGTACCTGGCCTGGGAGTGTTTGATGGGGACGGTGTAGTGGGATATTTACTCTGTATCTAACACCGTGCTGTTCCTGTCCTGGGTGTGTTTGATGGGGACAGTGTAGAGGAAGTTTTACTCTGTATCTAACCCCGTAATGTACCTGCACTGGGAGTGTTTGATGGGGACGGTGTAGAGGGAGCTTTACTCTGTATCTAACCCCGTGCTGTACATGTCCTGGGAGGGTTTGATGGGGACAGTTTAGAGTGAGCTTTACTCTGTATATAACCCTCTCCTGTACCTGCCCTGGTAGTGCTTCATGGGGACTGTGTAGAGGGAGCTTTACTCTGAATCTTACCGCGGGCAGTACCAGTCCTGGGAGTGTTTGATGGGGACAGTGTAGAGGAAGCTTTACTCTGTACCAAACCCGGTACTGTACCTGCCCTGCGAGTGTTTGATGGGGACGGTGTAGGGGGCATTTTTCTCTGTTTCTAACCCCGGGCTGTACCTGCCTGGGAGTGTTTGATGGGGACTGTATCGAGGGAGCTTTACTCTGTATCTAACCCCGTTCTGTACCTGTCCTGGGAGTGTTTGATGGGGACAGTAGCGAGGGAGCTTTATTCTGTATCTAACCCCGTGGTGTACCTGTCCTGGGAGTGTTTGATGGGGACAGTGTAGAGGAAGCATTACTCTGTACCAAACCTGGTACTGTACCTGCCCTGGGAGTTTTTGATGGGGACGGTGTAGAGGGAGATTTTCTCTGCTTCTAACTCTGTGCTGTAACTGCCCTGGGAGTGTATGATGGGCACCGTGTAGGTGGAGTTTTTCTCTGCATCTAACCCCGTGCTGTACCTGTCCTGGGAGTGTTTGATGGGGACAGTATCGAGGGAGCTTTACTCTGTATCTAACCCCGTGCTGTACCTGTCTTGGGAGTGTTTGATGGGTACAGTAGCGAGGGAGCTTTACTCTGTATCTAAGCCCGTGGTGTACCTGTACTGGGAATTTTAGATGGATACATTATGAAGGGAAAATTTCTCTGCATGTAACCCCGTGCTGTACCTGTCCTGGGAGTGTTTGATTGGGACAGTATCGAGGGAGCTTTACTCTGTATCTAACCCCGTTCTGTACCTGTCCTGGGAGTGTTTGATGGGGACAGTAGCGAGGGAGCTTTATTCTGTATCTAACACCGTGGTGTACCTGTCCTGGGAGTGTTTGATGGGGACAGTTTAGAGGAAGCTTTACTCTACCAAACCCGGTACTGTACCTGCCCTGGGAGTTTTTGATGGGGACGGTGTAGAGGGAGATTTTCTCTGCATCTAACTCTGTGCTGTAACTGCCCAGGGAGTGTATGATGGGCACCGTGTAGGGGGAGTTTTTCTCTGTTTCTAACCCCGGGCTGTACCTGTACTGGGAATTTTAGATGGATACATTATCGAGGGAACTTTTCTCTGCATCTAACCCCGTGCTGTACCTGTCCTGGGAGTGTTTGATGGGGACAGTATCGAGGGAGCTTTACTCTGTATCTAACCCCGTGCTGTACCTGTCTTGGGAGTGTTTGATGGGTACAGTAGCGAGGGAGCTTTACTCTGTATCTAAGCCCGTGGTGTTCCTGTACTGGGAATTTTAGATGGATACATTATGAAGGGAAAATTTCTCTGCATGTAACCCCGTGCTGTACCTGTCCTGGGAGTGTTTGATGGGGACAGTATCGAGGAAGTTTTACTCTGTACCTATCCCCGTGCTGAACCTGTCCTGGGAGTGTTTGATGGGCACAGTATTGAGGGGGCTTTACTCTGTATCTAACCCCGTGGTGTACCTGTCCTGGGAGTGTTTGATGGGGACAGTGTAGAGGAAGCTTTACTCTGTATCAAACCCTGTATGTACCTGCCCTGGGAGTGTTTGATGGGGACGGTGTAGAGGGAGATTTAATCTGCATCTAACTCTGTCCTGTACCTGCCCTGTGAGTGCTTGATGGGGACAGTGAAGACTGAGCTTTACTCTGTATCTAACCCCGTGCTGCACCAGTCCTGGGAGTGATTGATGGGGACAGCTTAGAGGGAAATTTAGACTGTATCTAACCCCGTGCTGTACGTGCCCTGGGAGTGTACGATGGGCACAGTGTAGGGGGAGCTTTACTCTGTATCTAACCCCGTGCTGTACCAGTCCTGGGAGTGTTTGAAAGCGATAGTGTAGAGGGAGATGTACTCTCCATCTATCCCCGTGCTGTACCAGTCCAGGGATTGTTTGATGGGGAGAGTATAGAGGGAGGTTTACACTGTATCTAACCCAGTGCTGTACCTAACCTGGGAGTGTTTGATGGGGACAGTGTAGAGGGAGCTTTACTCTGTATCTAACCCCGTGCTGTAGCTGTCCTGGGAGTGTTTGATGGGGACAGATTAGAGGGAAATTTACTCTGTATCTAACCCCGTGCTGTACCAGTCCTGGGAGTGTTTGATGGGGAGAGTATAGAGGGAGGTTTACACTGTAGCTAATCCTGTGCTGTAGGGGATCTGGGAGTGTTTGATGGGGATGTTGTAGAGGGAGCTTTACTCTGTATCTAACCCCGTGCTGTACCAGTCCTGTGAGAGTATGATGGGGAGAGTATAGAGGGAGGTTTACCCTGTATCTAACCCAGTGCTGTAGCGGACCTGGTAGAGTTTGATGGAGACAGTGTAGAGGGAGCTTTACTCTGTATCTAACCCTGTTCTGTTCCTGTGCAGGGACTGTTTTATGGGAACAGTACAGAGGGAGCTTCACCTTGTATCAAACGCCGTGCTGTACCTGTCCTGGGAGTGTTTGATGGGGACATTATTGAGGGAGCTTTACTCTGTTTCTTACCCAGTGCTGTACGTGGCCTGGGAGTGTCTGATGATGACAGTGCAGTGTGACCTTTATTCTGTATCTAAACCCGTTCTGTTCCTGGCCTGGCAGTGCTGGATGGGGACGGTATAGTGGGAGATTTACTCTGTATCTAACACCGTGCTGTTCCTGTCCAGGGAGTGTTTGATGGGGACAGTGTAGAGGATGTTTTACTCTGTATCTAACCCCGTAATGTACCTGCACTGGGAGTGTTTGATGGGGACGGTGTAGAGGCAGCTTTACTCTGTAACACCGTGCTGTTCCTGTCCTGGGAGTGTTTGATGTGGACAGTGTAGAGGAAGTTTTACTCTGTATCTAACCCCGTAACGTACCTGCACTGGGAGTGTTTAATGGGGACTGCGTAGAGGGAGCTTTACTCTGAATCTTACCCCAGGCAGTACCAGTCCTGGGAGTTTTAGATGGGTCAGGTTAAAGGGAGATTTACTCTGTATCTAACCCTGTGCTGTAACTGCCGTGGGAGTGTATGATGGGCACAGTACAGGGGGAGTTTTTCTCTGCTTCTAACCCCAGGCTGTACTAGTCCTGGCAGTGTTTGATCGGTACAGTATCGAGGGAGCTTTACTCTGTATCTAACCCCGTGCTGTAACTGCCGTGGGAGTGTATGATGGGTACAGTGTAGGGGGAGTTTTTCTCTGTTTCTTACCCCGGTCTGTACTAGTCCTGGGAGTGTTTGATGGGTACAGAATCGAGGGAGCTTTACTTTGTACCTAACCCCGTGCTGTACCTGTACTGGGAATTTTAGATGGATACATTATGGAGGTAAATTTTCTCTGCATCTAACCCCGTGCTGTACCTGTCCTGGGAGTGTTTGATGGGGACAGTATCGAAGGAGCTTTACTCTGTATCTTACCCTGTGCTGTACCTGTCCTGGGAGTGTTTGGTGGGTTCAGTATCGAGGGAGCTTTACTCTGTATCTAACCCTGTGGTGTACCTGTACTGGGAATTTTAGATGGATACATTATAGAGGAAAATTTTCTCTGCATCTTACCCCGTGCTGTACCTGTCCTGGGAGAGTTTGATGGGGACAGTGTAGAGGAAGCTTTACTCTGTATCAAATCCTCTACTGTATCTGCCCTGGGAGTGTTCGATGGGGACGGTGTAGAGGTAGATTTACTCTGCATCTAACTCTGTCCTGTACCTGCCCTGTGAGTACTTGATGGAGTCAGTGAAGACGGAGCTTTACTCTGTATCTAACTCTGTGCTGCACCAGTCCAGGGAGTGTTTGATGGGGACAGCTTAGAGGGTAATTTAGACAGTATCTAACCCCGTGCTGTACCTTCCCTGGGAGTGTACGATGGGCACAGTGTAGGGAGAGCTTTACTCTGTATCTAAGCCCGTGCTGTACCAGTCCTGGGAGTGTTTGATGGGGACAGTATAGAGGGAGCTTTACTCTGTATCTAACCCCGTGCTGCACCAGTCCTGGGAGTGTTTGATGGCGATAGTGTAGAGGGAGCTTTACTCTGTATCTAACCCCTTGTTGTACGAGTCCTGGGAGTGTTTGATGGGGAGAGTATAGAGGGAGGTTAACACTGTATCTAACCCTGTGCTGTACCGGACCTGGGAGTGCTTGATGGGGACAGTGTAGAGGGATCTTTACTCTGTATCTAACCCCGTGCTGTACCTGTCCTGGGAGTATTTGATGGGGACAGATTAGAGGGAAATTTACTCTGTATCTAACCCTGTCCTGTTCCCGTCCTGGGAGTGTTTGATGGGGAAAGTGTAGAGGTAGCTTTACTCTGTATCTGACCCTGTCCTGTTCCCGTCCTGGGAGTGTTTCATGGGGACAGTATCGAGGGAGCTTTACTCTGTATCTAGCCCCTGCTGCATCCTTTCTGGGAGTGTTTGTTGGCAACATTCTCTCCCAAAACAAAAACAATCCACAAATCAGGCCTAATAAATTGAACATCAGTTTCCTTGTTTGATTCTCCCTGGTTTGTTCTGATTCTCTGATAGATTCCTCGTGTTTACCCTCCACATGAGCAGTCATCCTAATCCTGTCTACCTGTCCTGCTCCCAACGCGGCATCCGACTACAATAAGGCCAGTGATACAGGAGCATCTCAGCGAGTGAGACAGGTGAGTCTTGAACCTGACCTGGGTGTATGTGAGTGACCTGGGTTAATCCGACACTCCAGGGACAGTTTAGACAGTTCGAGTGCATCACAGCTTTGCCGGAATGAGACCTGGATTCCAAGGGTTAAATTGCAAAGTGAGATTGCACAAACTCGGGTTGTATTCCCTGAAATTTAGTAGCATCAGGGATGACTTGATCAAATTGTCAAATCCTGAGAGGAACTGGTTGGGGAGATTAGGGGAATGTATGAGCTCTTGTCCTGAGTAACAAGCTTTGTGAGGCATCTTATCGAATCCCTTTTGAACAGACAAGTATCCTCCTGTCACTACAGGTTACCTGTATGTTGCAAAGTTATTCTGATAATTTTCCTCCCACAGAGTCAAAATTTCTGCGATTCTGTGACTGAGTCAGAACTTCAAATAGTTCAGATTCACTGTTTAAAATAAGCAGTCACTTTTCTGTGGTGGTTTTTGAGATTGAGTATGGATCTCAGAATCTGTCAGTGGAAGGGAGTTTCTACAGAGATAGGAAATGGGATTGATGAATAAAGGTGCAGGATTTTGATCACTGCATAAGATTGTGTCTGTTGCAGTTTCCCAGGAGTTTACATTTTCATGGGAAAGGGATGATTATCCAATGTCAACAATTCAATTTCTTCAGACAAGTGAAAAAGCAAAGGAAAGAGGGAATATACCAACACTGGAACAAACAGGCAACTGTATGAGGAAGGTTTCAATTCTCTGTATGTTTTAATGTGAATTCCTGAGCTAAAGATTGAAATAAACAGGAGTTTAAATCTCACACTGGGATGCCGTACAATTTCAGTCCTGTTATCCCAAAATTAAAAATAAAAATCTACAATTAGCTGGAGCTGGAAATCTGTCAGTTGATGAATGTTGTCTTGAAAATTTCACCCTGAATAGTGTGAGCCTTAGTATTGTGGAAACGTGTGAAGAAAGTGTTTGCATTCACACATTCCTACATTGTGAAATGTAAGTTAGCTTTGAAACAATAGGATGTAGGGCCAGGGAGTCTGAATGGGCAAAAGGATTTGGATGATTAAAGAGTGAATTTTAATGATGTCTTTTGAAGGAGCCATTTACTGTAAATGTCCCAAGACAATGAAATGCTTCAAAGGAAATATCCCGGTTGACAGAAATGGTTCCCCAATGTCTGAAACATTTCCCAAGTCTTCAGAGACATGAAGGGGGCAGACATATTGTAAGATACAGATCATGAGGTGCTAGAGAATCACAGAATTGAAGTTGTGGGGCCCTCTCCTGTTTCAGAATGTCAGTTTTGATGTTTAACTCTGTGTAACTTGGTTAATGATTCTTAAAGCAGAAAGTTCCAATCCAATCTGTAACCTGCACTTCAAATTCCAAAGAGATATGTACACCTTAAGTGAATGAGTGAAATAGTGAAAGATGGATTTCATTATAGGCAAATGTGTGGCTGCCCACTTTAAAAAGGATGGAACATGTTACATTATAAATGGTGAAAAGCTGCAAACAGTGAGGGTCCAAAGAGTCCCTATCCATTTGTGTCAAGACTAAGAAAACATCAAACAGTTCCAATGAGAAATTAAATTTGATATTTGGGATAAAGCTGCTTAAAAACTCACACTACCCATTCCATGAATCAGCCTCTGTAACCTGCACTTCAGCACATCACAAGAAAAATGATATTTTCAACTGTTCTTGATTCCAGTCTGTAACTCAATCCCGGGTATCTATTATTCTCTATATAAACCCCCTGCACCCCTCAATTAGATTCCAGCCTGTAACTCACTCCCGGGTATCTATTATTCTCTATATAACCCACTGAACCCCTCGATTAGATTGCAGTCTGTAACTCAATCCCAGGTATTTATTATTCTATATATAAACCCCCTGAACCCCTCGATTAGATTCCAGTCTGTAACTCAATCGCTGGTATCTATGATTCTATATATAAACCCCCTGAACCCCTCGATTAGATTCCAGTCTGTAACTCAATCGCTGGTATCTATGATTCTATATATAAACCCCCTGAACCCCTCGATTAGATTCCAGTCTGTAACTCAATCCCGGGTATCTATGATTCTATATATAAACCCCCTGATCCCTTCAATTAGATTCGAGTCTGTAACTCAATCCCGGGTATCGATTATTCTCTATATAAACCCCCTGCACCCCTTAATTAGATTCCAGTCTGTAACTCACTCCCGGGTATCTATGATTCTGTATATAAACCCCCGGAAGCACTCGATTAGATTCCTGTCTGTAACTCACTCTCGGGTATCTATTATTCTATATATAAACCCCTCATTCCCCTCGATGAGATTCCGTTCTTTAACTCACTCCCGGATATCTTTTATTCGATATATATTATATCGACATGATTTATATATAAACCACCCCAACCCCTCGATTAAATTTCAGCCCGTAACTCACTCCCGGGCATCTGTTATTCTATATAAAAACGACCCCAAACCCCTCCGTTAGATTCCTGCCTGTAACTCACTGCCGGGTGTCTGTTATTCTATATATAAACCACCCCAAACCCCTCCGTTAGATTCCTGTCTGTAACTCACTGCCGGGTGTCTGTTATTCTATATATAAACCACCCCAAACCCCTCCGTTAGATTCCAGTCTGTAACTCACTGCCGGGTGTCTGTTATTCTATATATAAACCACCCCAAACCCCTCCGTTAGATTCCTGCCTGTAACTCACTGCCGGGTGTCTGTTATTCTATATATAAACAAACCCAAACCCCTCCGTTAGATTCCATTCTGTAACTCAATCTCGGGTATCTGTTGTGATTAATATCATTCTTTCATCGTCTGCCTGTTCATCCCCTCTCACTCTGTGTCTCGCTCTTTAACATTCCCTCATTCCGCGTCTGCTCTCTCTCTCTCTCTCTCTCCCCCTCTCAGATTCTGTAAGAAATTTCCCCAAACTCCAGGCAGCCATTTTAGGTTTGTTCACAGTGGCCATTTTATGTGCCCACAGCACTGGGACATTTATGACAGAGTTGACTACTCACGAATGGTAAATTAGTCCTTTCAATGTGACAGAGACACAGATATCTCCCTCCATTTTAAAGATGGAGAAACTCTGTTTATCACTCAATAGGCCCTGTCTTTACTTGGTTTCTGACCCTGTGCTGCCCCTTCCCTGGGCCTGTTTGATGGGACAGAGCAGAGGGAATGTTACTCTCTATCGAACCCCATACTGTATTTGGTTTGGGTGTGTTTGTTAAACAGAGTGGATGAAGCTTTACACTGGAATTTAGGTGAGGGGGTGATTTGATGTTCTTTATACTCAATAATGTTAACAAATTTTTGAACATTATCAGTTTCCCCCTACACTTTCTCTTTCTCTCATCCTGTCTCGTTCCTTCTCTCCCCCTCCCATCCCATCTGTCTGCCACTCTATATATTTCTCTGTTTCTCTCTCTCACCCCATCAATTTACCCTACACTCGCTCCCCTCTCTTCATCTCTCTCTCTCAACTCATCCCTTTTTCTTTTTCTCGATCTCCCCTCTCTATTTCACTCGCTTACCCAGCTCTCTTTCCCTCTCACCCTGTCTCTCTGCCCCTCTGTCTCTCTATCTGTCGTTCCGTCTTTCTCTCTCTCACTCACTCCTTTCCTCCGTTACTCTGCTACTCTCTCTGTCGCACCCATCGCTCTCCCTTTTACCTTGTCTCTCTGTTGCTCTCTTTCTATCTCTGTACCTCTTTCATCCCATCTATCTCACCATCTATCTCTCTCTCTCTCTTTCTCTCCCAGGAAAACAGAGCATACACACAATCTCACACACACATACATTCTTCCTCACACACAAACACACACACACACATATATACATTCTCTCTCTCTCATGTACACACAAAGGCACGCACACACTTGCACAGATATATACTTTCTCATAGACGCAGGCACACACACATAAAAACCAGGATCGCATTGAATGTCAGAACAGGGTTGGAGGGTTAAATGGCCTCTTGCTCTTTCCATGTGCTATGACCAATATCCTTTATTCACTGTCTGGCTCTCAGTCACCCACTTGGTCTGAGAGTCTCTATTTCTCATTCACTCGATCTGTGTCTTCTCTCCCTGCCTCTCTTCCTCTGAGAATCTAGTCTACAAACACCAGGCAGCCATGTTAGGTTTGTTCACAGTGGCCATTTTATGTCCCCACAGCAATGGGACATTTAGGACAGCGTTGACCCCTCACTCATGTAACATTAGTATTTTAAACGTGACAGAGACACAGGTATGGAGACATAAATTCCACATGTATTCCCTGGAATATTGAAGGATCCGGGCGTTCAGTCCCACACTTTGTTGTTGTGAATTTGAATTCTGAATTTTCTAAAACCGAATCTGGAAGTAAAAACCCCCGGGATGGAATGATTCACATTCTTTCTGCTGCTGCAAAGCCCGTGTCTGTGTCTGTTTCTCAGTATTTATTAACAATTTAAGATAATAGGATAGAATGCCACTAGTTTGCCATAATTCAACTCAGTCAGAAATGTCCCAATGTTATGACCGATATCATTCTTTCATCGTCTGCCTGTTCATCCCCTCTCACTCTGTGTCTCTCTCTTTAACATTCCCTCATTCCGCGTCTGCTCTCTCTCTCTCTCTCTCTCTCTCCCCCTGTCAGATTCTGTAAGAAAAATCCCCAAACACCAGGCAGCCATTTTAGGTTTGTTCACAGTGGCCATTTTATGTTCCCACAGCATTGGGACATTTATGACAGAGTTGACTACTCACGAATGGTAAATTAGTCCTTTCAACGTGACAGAGACACAGATATCTCCCTCCATTTTAAAGATGGAGAAACTCTGTTTATCACTCAATAGGCCCTGTCTTTACTTGGTATCTAACCCTTTGCTGCCCCTTCCCTGGGCCTGTTTGATGGGACAGAGCAGAGGGAATGTTACTCTCTCTCGAACCCCATACTGTATTTGGTTTGGGTGTGTTTGTTGAACAGTGTAGATGAAGCTTTACATTGGTATATAGGTGAGGGGGTGATTTGATGAAATATTTCAGGATAATAATGCAAGTAGAGGTTGGAAAAAGACTAACTATTCCCGCCGGTTTGGGGAGTCTGGGCCTTGGGGTCATGGTTTTTCAACTATGTTTAGAATTTTAGAATTTCAGGAGGGAAACTAAGAAACATTTTAAAACACCAAGTGTGGTATTAGTTTGGATCTCTCTCACATGAACGGAAATTGATGCTGAGCCACTATTCCATGTTTAAAACTGAGGCTGATAGATTTCTGTTAGCTAACACGCTGCAGAGATATGAGACCAAGGGGTTCAGTCACAGATCAGCCAGGATCTCATTGAATGTCAGAACAGGGTTGGAGGGTTAAATGGCCTCTTGCTCTTTCCATGTGCTATGACCAATATCCTTTATTCACTGTCTGGCTCTCAGTCACCCACTTGGTCTGAGAGTCTCTATTTCTCATTCACTCGATCAGTGTCTTCTCTCCCTGTCTCTCTTCCTCTGAGAATCTAGTCTACAAACACCAGGCAGACATGTTAGGTTTGTTCACAGTGGCCATTTTATGTCCCCACAGGAATGGGACATTTAGGACAGAGTTGACCCCTATCTCATGTAACATTAATATTTTAAACGTGACAGAGACACAGGTATGGAGACATGAATTCGCTGTGTATTCCCTGGAATATTGAAGGATCTGGGCGTTCAGTCCCACACCTTGCAGCTGTGAATTTGAATTCTGAATTTTCTATTACTGAATCTGGAAGTAAAAACCCCCGGGATGGAATGATTCACATTCATTCTGCTTCTACAAAGCCCGTGTCTGTGTCTGTTTCTCAGTATTTATTAACTGTTTAAGATAAGCCTGTCTCTTTCTCCATCGCTCTCTTTCTCGCCTCGCCTTTCACTGTCTCTCTCTCACTACAACACCCTGCCCCTCTCTCTTGCTCGCCCTGTCTCTCTCTCTCTCTTGGCGAGTTTTGTCTCTCTCTCTCTATCTCAATCTGTCTCTCTCTCACCATCTCTCTGCCTCTCTCTCTCTCTCACTCCATCAGCCTCCCCCTCTCCCCACCATCCCCAATTTCCCTTTTCAGCAAATTTTGGGTGTGAAGCTGAAGGGAAAATATTTTCAGGGTTTCGGGGAAAGGGCGGATGAGTGAGACCAGTTAAACTTTCCTTGCAGAGTGTCGAAAGTAGTTTGATGGGCTGAATGGCCTCTTCGATTAGATTCCAGTCGGTAACTCACTTCCGGATATCTGTTATTCTATATATAAACCCCCTGAACCCCTCGATTTGATTCCAGTCTGTAACTCTCTCCCGGATATCTGTTATTCTATAGATAAACCCCCTGTATCCCTCGATTAGATTCCAGCCTGTAACTCACTCCCGGGTATCTGTTATTCTATATATAATCCACCCCGAACCCCTCGATTAGATTCCAGTCTGCAACTCACTCCCGGGTATGTTTTTCTATATATAAACCACCCCGAACCCCTCTATTAGATTCCAGCACTTCCACATCACAAATTGAGGAAGGGGTCCCCCCCATTTTAAAGTTGGTTAAAGGCTCTCCCTCTAATTTAAAGATGGAGAAGGGATGTCTCACAGGATATTGTTCTTTACACAATAATGTTAACAAATTTTTGAACATTTTCAGTTTCCCCCTACACTTTCTCTTTCTCTTACCCTGTCTCGTTCCTTCTCTCCCTCTCCCACCCCATCTCTCTGCCACCCTATATATTTCTCTGTTTCTCTCTCTCACCCCATATCTTTACCCTACACTCGCTCCCCTCTCTTCATCTCTCTCTCAACTCATCCCTTATTTATCGCTTGATCTCCTCTCTCTATCTCACTCGCTTACCCAGCTCTCTTTGCCTCTCTCCCTGTCTCTCTTCCTCTGAGAATCTAGACTACAAACACCAGGCAGCCATTTTAGGTTTGTTCACAGTGGCCATTTTATGTCCCCACAGCAATGGGACACTTAGGACAGAGTTGACTCATGTAACATTAATATTTTAAACGTGACAGAGACACAGGTATGGAGACATAAATTCCACGTGTATTCCCTGGAATATTGAAGGAACCGGGCGTTCACTCCCACACTTTGCTGCTGTGAATTTGAATTCTGAATTTTCTAAAACTGAATCTGGAAGTAAAAACCCCCGGGATGGAATGATTCACATTCTTTCTGCTGCTGCAATGCCCGTGTCTGTGTCTGTTTCTCAGTATTTATTAACAATTTAAGAGGGTTGAAACAGAGGGGCTGAGGTAGCAAAACAAGAGGAGGGGGTGTGAATAGACACAGGATCTGGGGGTCTCCAATGTGTAGACTCTGCCCAGCTCCCAGTCACATCTTTTAGAAAAGGCTGAATTGCGAAAATGAATCCAGGGACAGTGAAGCAAGTGACCCCTTGCTGCTCCTGTCCACTGACAGACATGGTTTCAACAAGGGCCTGTCTTTATTTTTGGCTTAATAATAAATCTATATATCTTTCCCCTGTTGGTTGTGTTACTCCAGTTCCAAACCCTCATCTCACACAAACCCCCAAAACACTGGCAGTAATAGCAGTCCCCAACCCACTCTCCCTCTGTACCTGTCCTTGGAGTGTTTGTAGGGGACAGTATAGAGGGAGCTTTATTCTATATCTAAACCAGTGTTGTACCTGCCCTGGGAGTGTTTGATGGGGACAGTATCGAGGGAGCTTTACTCTGTATCTAGCCCGTGCTGCATCATCTCTGGGAGTTTTTGTTGGCAAAATTCTCGCCAAAAACTTAATCCAACCACAAATAAGGGCTCACAAATTGAACATGAATTTCCTTGTTTGATTCTCCCTGGTCTGTTCTGATTCTCTGACAGATTCCCCGGGTTTACCCTCCACATGAGCAGTCATCCTAATCCCGTCTACCTGTCCTGCTCCCAACGCGGCATCCGACTACAATAAGGCCAGTTATACAGGAACTTCTCAGTGAGTGAGACAGGTGAGTCTTGAGCCTGACCTGGGTGTATGTGAGTGACCCGGGTTAATCCGACACTCCATGGACAGTTTAGACAGTTTGAGTGCATCGCAGCTTTGCCAGAATGAGACCTGGATTCCAAGGGTTAAATTGCAAAGTGAGATTGCACAAACTCGGGTTGTATTCCCTGAAATTTAGTAGCATCAGGGGTGACTTGATCAAATGGTCAAATCCTGAGAGGAACTGGTTGGGGAGATTAGGGGAATGTATGAGCTCTTGTCCTGAGTAACAAGCTTTGTGAGGCATCTTATCGAAACCCTTTTGACCAGACAAGTATCCACCTGTCACTCCAGGTTACCTGTATGCTGCAAAGTTATTCTGATAATTTTCATCCCACAGAGTCAAAATTTCTGCGATTCTGTGTCTGAGTCAGAACTTCAAATAGTTCAGATTCACTGTTTAAAATAAGCAGTCACTTTTCTGTGGTGGTTTTTGAGATTGAGTATGGATCTCAGAATCTGTCAGTGGAAGGGAGTTTCTACAGAGATAGGAAATGGGATTGATGAATAAAGGTGCAGGATTTTGTTCACTGCATTAGATTTTGTCTGCTGCAGTTTCCCAGGAGGTTACATTTTCATGGGAAAGGGATGATTATCCAATGTCAACAATTCAATTTCTTCAGACAAGTGAAAATGCAAGAGAAAGAGGGAATATACCAACACTGGAACAAACAGGCAACTGTATGAGGAAGGTTTCAATTCTCTGCATGTTTTAATGTGAATTCCTGAGCTAAAGATTGAAATAAACAGGAGTTTAATTCTCACACTGGGATGCTGTACAATTTGAGTCCTGTTAGCCTAAAATTGAAAATAAAAACCTACAATTAAAAATTTCTTGTACAAAACAAAGAGTATTTGACTCTGCATCGATCCACATACTTTAGTTGGGTTGGGATTGTTTGATGAACAGTGTAGCCAAAGCTTTAGTTTGAAACAATTTTCTGCAAACGTCAATTGACACAAAGTCTCTTGTTAATGTTTCAATCTGAGGATGATAGATTTTTGTTAGGCAAAGGTGTAAAGAGATATAGAGTTAAATCAGAGATCAGTCAGGATCTCATTGAATGTCAGAAACAGGGTGTGGGGAGAAATGGAATCTTCCTCTTCCAATGTGCTGTGATAAATATCCTTCCTTCAATCTCTGTCTCTCGGTCTCCCTCTCGATCTGTGTCTCTGTCTTCTTCTCACTCGCTCGGTCTCTCTCTCTCTCATCCTCTCTCTCAGAATCTATATAAATGACACAAACACCAGTCAGCCTTTTAGATTTGTTCACAGAGGCCATATTATATCCCCACAGCACTGGGACATTTCTGACAGAGTTGACTCCTAAGCAATGTGACGTTGGTACTTTCAACGTGACAGAGACACAACTATGGAGACACTGATCAGACACTCATCCCCCAAACACCGCATTTTGCACGGGTTCCAGGTCATCACCACTCGCTGATTTAAAAAGATTTTCACCACATCCCCCCATTCATCCCTTTCTCAAAACCTTCACCCTGTCTCTCCCTCTGTCACCATCGAACCAATTTTTTGAATTTGACTCTGTATGGACCCCATACTGTAATTGGGTTGGGAGTGTTTGATGAACAGTGTAGTCAAAGCTTCACTCTGAAACACTGGAATTGAGGTTAAGGGGTGATTTGATCAAACGCATCAAGATACTAATGTAAATGAATAATGTTTTTATAGCCAGGCACGTTGAAAAATATTTGGAGCTTTACCCTTTTCTCCAGCTGATGAACTTTAAATTTGAACACTTTTTAAATTGAACTCAAATTCAAAGGTGAATGACGCTTTTTAATCTCATCACTCAATTGTTGTGGGAGCTTTACTCTGTATGGAACCCCATGCTGTACCTGTTCTGGGAGTGTTTGATGGGGACAATTTAAGAACAACTTTAATTCCTATCTAACCCCGCGCTGTCCAATAACGGATGCAGATTCATATAAATCGAATGTTTCATTTCTGTGCCACTTTCTGTATCTTGAAGCTTCCATTTGGAGCTGGAAATCTGTCAGTTGATGAATGTTGTCTTGAAAATTTCACCCTGAATAGTGTGAGCCTTAGTATTGTGGAAACGTGTGAAGAATGTGTTTGCATTCACACATTCCTAAATTGTGAAATGTAAGTTAGCTTTGAAACAATAGGATGTGGGGCCAGGGAGTCTGAATGGGCAAAAGGATTTGGATGATTAAAGAGTGAATTTTAATGATGTCCTTTGAAGGAGCCGTTTACTGTAAATGTCCCGAGACAATGAAATGGTTCCCCAATGTCTGAATCACTTTCCAAATCCTCAGAGACATGAAGGGGCAGAGATATTGTAAGATACAGAGCATGAGATACCTTTGAATCACAGAATTGAAGTTGTCAGAATGTCAGTTTTAAAGTTTTACTCTGTGAAACTTGGTTAATGATTCAGAAAGCAGAAAGTTCCAATCCAATCTGTAACCTGCACTTCAAATTCCAAAGAGATATGTACACCTCAAGTGAATGGGTGAAATAGTGAAAGATGGATTTCATTATAGGCAAATGTGTGGCTGCCCACTTTAAAAAGAATGGAACAGGTTACATTATAAATCGAAAAGCTGCAAACAGTGAGGGTCCAAAGAGTCCCTATCCATTTGTGTCAAGACTAAGAAAACATCAGATAGTTCCAATGAGAAATTAAATTTGATATTTGGAATAAAGCTGGTTAAAAACTCACACTACCCATTCCATGAATCAGCCTCTGTAACCTGCACTTCAGCACATCACAAGAAAAAATATGTTTTCAACAGTTCGAGATTCCAGTCTGTAACTCAATCCTTGGCATCTATTCTATATATAAACCCCCTGAACCCCTCGATTAGATTCCAGTCTGTAACTCACTCCCGGGTATCTATTATTCTATATATTAACCCCCTGAACCCCTCGATTAGATTCCAGTCCGTAACTCACTCCCGGGTATCTATTATTCTTTATATAAACCCCGTGAACACCTCGATTAGATTCCAGTCTGTAACTCACACCCAGGTAATTATTATTATAGATACACACCCCCTGAACACCTTGATTAGATTCCAGTCTGTAACTCACTCCCGGGTATCTATTATTCTATATATAAACCCCCTGAACAACTCGATTAGATTCCAGTCTGTAACTCACTCCCAGGTATCTGTTATTCTATATATAAACCCCACAAACCGCTCGATTAGGTTCCAGCACTTCCACATCACAAGTTGAGGAAGGGGTCTCCCCCCATTTTAAAGATGGAGAAAGGATATCCCTCCAATTTAAAGATGGTGAAGGGATGTCAGACCAGCGAAATGTGGATACAGAATTGGCTGATGGATAGGAAACAGAGAGTTCACGGATATTTTTCCGGCTGGATGTAGGATTGTAGTGGAGTTTCACTGGGGTTAGTACTGGAACCCTGGATTTCCCTGATGTATATGAATGATTGAGATATTGGTGTGCAGGGGACCATTTGAGAGTTTGTGGATGGCACAAAACTTGGGAGAATGATAAACAGAGAGGGGGACAGTGTAGAGCATCAAAAGGACATTTACAAGTTGGGAGAGTGGGCAGATAGGTGGCCAATGATGTTCAATGTGGAGACGTTTGATGTGATGCATTTTGCTAGGAGGAACATGGACAGGAAAAATAAAATTAAGTGTGAAATTTTTAAGGGGTTGCAGGAGCAGAAAGACCTGGGTGGAGATGTTCATAGATCATTGAAGGTTGCAGGACAGGTTGAGCGCTTATGTAATAAAGCATATCATATCCTGGGCTTTATTAATAGGGGACTAGAGTACAGGAGCAGGGAGGTTATGCTGAACTTATATCAGACACTAGTTAGAGCTCAGCTGGAGTACTGTGTACAGTCCTGGGAGCCACACTATAGGAAGGATAAGATTCCCGGGGCAGTGTGATTACGTGGGATGGAATTGAGATTTACACCCCTTCTGTCTTTGATGTTGGAATCAGCTTCATTTGGGGTGTGCTGTGTTTTGTGGACATTTTCAGATCTTTTTAAATAATTCCTTTTTTTATAGACTGCATCACTGAGTGTGAATTGGAGCTTAGCATCCATTTTTTAAATTGTTTGAAAATAGTTTTAAACTTCGCCCCTAGTTCCAAACTCTCCCACAAGGGGAAACATCTTCTCCACATCCACCCTGTTAAGACCCCTCAGGAACTTACATCTTTCACTAAGATCACCTCTCCAAATTCTAAACTCCAATGGATACAGGCCCAGCCTGTCCAACCTTTCCTCATATGAAAATCGGAATCCTTTCATCATAAGGCCAGAGATGATGAGAAATGCCTCACACAATTGGCCTTGTCCTTGTCTTCACTGGTTTCTGAGCAACAACCTATTTCCATTCTGACTGAACTAGACCAGGCCTCTGTTTCAATTACACTAGACACTGCCTCAGTTAATACTGCACTGGACATTCTCTATGTCGATATAAGACGTGGCCGTGTATCTGCGAATGCTACACTTCACCCGGCCTCTGTTTGGACTACACACGACCATTTCTCTGTTTATCACACAATAGGCCCTGTCTTTACTTGGTATCTAACCCGGTGTTGACCCTTCCCTGTGCCTGTTTGATGGGACAGAGCAGAGGGAAAGTTACTCTCTATCGAACCCCATACTGTAATTGGTTTGGGTGTGTTTGTTGAACAGGGTCGATGAAGCTTTACACTGGAATTTAGGTGAGGGGGTGATTTGATGAAATATTTCAGGATAATAATGCAAGTAGAGGTTTGAAAAAGACTAACTATTCCCGCCGGTTTGGGGAGTCTGGGCCTTGGGGTCATGGTTTTTCAACTATGTTTAGAATTTTAGAATTTCAGGAGAGAAACTAAGAAACACTTTAAAACACCAAGTGTGGTATTAGTTTGGATCTCTCTCACATGAACGGAAATTGATGCTGAGCCACTAGTCCATGTTTAAAACTGAGGCTGATAGATTTCTGTTAGCTAACACGCTGCAGAGATATGAGACCAAGGGCTTCAATCACAGATCAGCCAGGATCTCATTGAATGTCGGAACAGGGTTGGAGGGTTAAATGGCCTCTTGCTCTTTCCATGTGCTATGACCAATATCCTTTATTCACTGTCTGGCTCTCAGTCACCCACTTGGTCTGAGAGTCTCTATTTCTCATTCACTCGATCTGTGTCTTCTCTCCCTGTCTCTCTTCCTCTGAGAATCTAGTCTACAAACACCAGGCAGCCATTTTAGGTTTGTTCACATTGGCCATTTTATGTCCCCACAGCAATGGGACGTTTAGGACAGAGTTGACTCATGTAACATTAGTATTTTAAACGTGACAGAGACACAGGTATGGAGACATGAATTCCCTGTGTATTCCCTGGAATATTGAAGGATCCGGGCGTTCAGTCCCACACTTTGCTGCTGTGAATTTGAATTCTGAATTTTCTATTACTGAATCTGGAAGTAAAAACCCCCGGGATGGAATGGTTCACATTCATTCTGCTTCTACAAAGCCCGTGTCTGTGTCTGTTTCTCGGTATTTATTAACTGTTTAAGATAAGCCTGTCTCTTTCTCCATCGCTCTCTTTCTCGCCTCGCCTTTCACTGTCTCTCTCTCACTACAACACCCTGCCCCTCTCTCTATCTCGCCCTGTCTCTCTCTCTCTCTTGGCGAGTTTTGTCTCTCTTTCTCTATCTCAATCTCTCTCTCTCTCACCATCTCTCTGCCTCTCTCTCTCTTACTCTTTCTCTCACTCCATCAGCCTCCCCCTCTCCCCACCATCCCCAATTTCCCTTTTCAGCAAATTTTGGGTGTGAAGCTGAAGGGAAAATATTTTCAGGGTTTCGGGGAAAGGGCAGACGAGTGAGACCAGTGAAACTTTCCTTGCTGAGTGTCAAAAGTAGTTTGATGGGCTGAATGGCCTCCTCGATTAGATTCCAGTCTGTAACTCACTGCCGGGTATCTGTTATTCTATATATAATCAACCCCGAACCCCTCGATAAGATTCCAGTCTGTAACTCATTCCCGGGTATCTATTATTCTATATATAATCCACCCCGAACCATTCGATTAGATTCCAGTCTGTAACTCACTCCCGGGTATCTGTTATTCTATATATAAACAACACCGAACCCCTCGATTAGATTCCAGTCTGTAACTCATTCCCGGGAATCTGTTATTCTATATATAAACAACCCCGAACCCCTCGATTAGATTCCAGTCTGTAATGCACTCCTGGGTATCTGTTATTCTATATATAAACCACCTCGATCCCTCGATTAAATTCCAGCCTGTAACTCACTCCCGGGCATCTGTTATTCTATATATAAATCACCCCAAACCCCTCCGTTAGATTCCAGTCTGTAACTCACTGCCGGGTATCTGTTATTCTATATATAAACCATCCCGAACCCCTCGATTAGATTCCAGTCTGTAACTCACTCCCGGGTATCTGTTATTCTATATAAAAACCACCCCGAACCCCTCGATTAGATTCCAGTATGTAACTCTCTCCTGTTATCTATTATTCTATATATAAACCCCTCAATCCCCTCGATGAGATTCCAGTCTGTAACTCACTCCCGGATATCTTTTATTCGATATATATTATATCTACATGATTTATATATAAACCACCCCGATCCCTCGATTAAATTCCAGACTGTAACTCACTCCCGGGCATCTGTTATTCTGTATAAAAACCACTCCAAAACCCTCCGTTAGATTCCAGCACTTCCACATCACAAATTGAGGAAGGGGTCTCCCCCCATTTTAAAGTTGGTTAAAGGCTCTCCCGCCAATTTTAAGATGGAGAAGGGATGTCTCACAGGATATTGTTCTTTACACTCAATAATGTTAACACATTTTTGAACATTTTCAGTTTCCCCCTACACTTTCTCTTTCTGTCATCCTGTCTCTTTCCTTCTCTCCCTCTCCCACCCCATCTCTCTGCCACCCTACATATTTCTCTGTTTCTCTATCTCACCCCATATCTTTCCCTAAACTCGCTCCCCTCTCTTCATCTCTCTCTCTCAATTCATCCCTTTTTTATCGCTTGATCTCCTCTCTCTATCTCACTCGCTTACCCATCTCTCTATCCCTCTCTCCCTGCCTCTCTTCCTCTGAGAATCTAGTCTACAAACACCAGGCAGCCATTTTAGGTTTGTTCACAGTGGCCATTTTATGTCCCCACAGCAATGGGACATTTAGGACAGAGTTGACTCATGTAACAATAGTATTTTAAACGTGACAGAGACACAGGTATGGAGACATAAATTCCACGTGTATTCCCGGGAATATTGAAGGATCCGGGGGTTCAGTCCCACACTTTGCTGTTGTGAATTTGAATTCTGAATTTTCTAAAACTGAATCTGGAAGTAAAAACCCCCGGGATGGAATGATTCACATTCTTTCTGCTGCTGCAAAGCCCGTGTCTGTGTCTGTTTCTCAGGATTTATTAACAATTTAAGATAATAGTTTAGAATGCCACAAGTTTGCCATAATGTCTAGAAAGAGGGTTGAAACAGAGGGGCTGAGGTAGCAAAACAAGAGGAGGGGGTGTGAATCGACACAGGATCTGGGGGTCTCCAATGTGTAGACTCTGCCCAGCTCCCAGTCACATCTTTTAATAAAGTCTGAATTGCGAAAATGAATCCAGGGACAGTGAAGCAAGTGACTCACTAACAATGAGAGCATTTTAAACATTCATTCATCCACTGCAAAGTGCTCAGTCTTTCTGAGGTTCTGAAGGGGTCGGGGGTCTTCACTGTCTTAGTCCCTCTCCAACTTGCTGCCTCTCTCTCTCTGTGTAAATATTGCCCCATTTAAAAAGTGCTGAACAGAGCTGGCTGCACCCTGTGGGATCTTGCTGTGCACAAATTCCCTGCAGTGTTTTATACTGTGCCACAACCAGTTAATTGATTAAAAATGTGCTGATTCGACTCATTTCCTGTCCCTCAGGAGCCCTTTACCAAGTCCTAACTGTGAGAGTGTGTAAAAGTTTGTGCCAATTCCTGAATAATGCTGGTGTTTTAGGCAGGGCGATGAATTGGGAGGTGGAACAGTCATTTGAATTCAGTCTCTCAAGGATGTGTCCCTACGTTACAACAGAGAGAGAGGGGGGAGATTGAGGGAAACAGGAAAAGACAGTGAAACAGAGGCAGGAGGTTGGGGGTGAGGAAGAGACACAGGGTCTGGGGGGGAGGTTAGGGGAGGGTCTCCAGTGTGGAGTCAGTGCCCAGCTCCCAGTCTCTGCAGAAAAGCCTCAGTCACACCCTCCTGGGGACGCCTGGTTTGTAAAAATCGATGCTGGGACGGAGATTTCAAAAAGTTTCCCCCAGGAAGCAGCAGCTTGTTCCCGGTTTGAAGAGAAGGAGTTTAGGCCTTTCTGGGGATGTGTCCGGACTCAGAGCACACATGGTGCCCGGGGGTGGGGGGAGAGGGGGAAGAGGGAGGGTTACAGCAGGCATGAGGCTGGGGAAGGAAATGTGTCTCCCTGTTCCCATCCGGATAGCAATACATTGCTGCCTGTGGGATCCCCCTGTGCAGAAACGGCCTGCAGCTTTTCCTGAACTGCAGCAGGGAACACACGACGTTTCTGGGGGAGGGGGTGACATTTCACTGTCTCTGTCACTCCAGCTTTCTCTCTCCCTCTCTCTTTCCAGACAGGACCCCTTGCTGATCATGTCCACTGAGGGTTAATAACAGGACAGGACCCCTTGCTGCTCCTCTCCACTGAGGGTTAACCCCAGGACAGACATGGTTTCAACAAGGGCCTATCATTATTTTTGGTTTAATAATAAATCTATATTTCTTTCCCCTGTTGGTTGTGTTACTCCAGTTCCAAACCCTGATCCCACACAAACCCCCAAAACACTGGCAGTAATCACAGTCCCCAACCCACTCTCCCTCTCACCCCAACCCACTCTCCCTCTCACTCCAACCCACTCTCCCTCTCACCCCAACCCACTCTCCCTCTCACCCCAACCCACTCTCCCTCTCACCCCAACCCACTCTCCCTCTCACCCCAACCCACTCTCCCTCTCACCCCAACCCACTCTCCCTCTCACCCCAACCCACTCTCCCTCTCACCCCAACCCACTCTCCCTCTCACCCCAACCCACTCTCCCTCTCACCCCAACCCACTCTCCCTCTCACCCCAACCCACTCTCCCTCTCACCCCAACCCACTCACCCTCTCACCCCAACCCACTCACCCTCTCACCCCAACCCACTCTCCCTCTCACCCCAACCCACTCTCCCTCTCACCCCAACCCACTCTCCCTCTCACCCCAACCCACTCTCCCTCTCACCCCAACCCACTCTCCCTCTCACCCCAACCCACTCTCCCTCTCATCCCATCCCGCTCTCCCTCTCAGCCAAACCCTCTCACACCAACCCACTCTCCCTATCACCACTCCCTGTCCTGGGAGTGTTTGATGGGGACAGTATAGAGGGAGCTTTACTCTGTATCTAACCCTGTCCTGTTCCTGTCCTGGGAATGTTTGATGGAGACAGTGTAGAGGGAGCATTATTCTGTATCTAACCCCGTGCTGTACATGCCCTGGGAGTGTTTGATGGGGACAGTACAGATGGAGCTTTACTCTGCATCTAATCCCGTGCTGTACCTGTCCTGGCAGTGTTTGATGGGGACAGTGTAGAGGGAGCTTTACTCTGTATCTAACACCGTGCTGTACCTGCCCTGGGATTGTTTGATGGGGTTTGATGGGGACAGTATCCAGGGAGCTTTACTCTGTATCTAACCCCGTGCTGTACCTGTCCTGGGAGTGTTTGATGGCGACAGTGTCGAGGGAGCTTTACTCTGTATCTAACCCCGTGCTGAACCTGTCCTGGGAGTGTTTGATGGGGATAGTGTAGAGGGAGCTTTACTCTTTATCTAACTCTGTGCTGAACCTGTCCTGGGAGTGTTTGATGTGGAAAGTATAGAGGGAGCTTTACTCTGTATCTAACCCCGTGCTGTACCAGTCCTGGGAGTGTTTGATGGGGACAGGTTAGAGAGAGATTTACTCTGTATCTAACACCGTGCTGTACCTGCCCTGGGAGTGTATGATGGGCACATTGTAGGGGAAGATTAACTCTGTATCTAACCCCATGTTGTACCAGTCCTGGGAGTGTTTGATGGGGACAGTATAGAGGGAGCTTTACTCTGTATCTAACCCCGTGCTGTACCAGTCCTGGGAGTGTCTGATGGAGACAGTGTAGAGGGAGCTTTACTCTGTATCTAACCCCGTGCTGTACATGCCCTGGGACTGTATGATGGCCACAGTGTAGAGGGAGCTTTACTCTGTATCTAACCCTGTTCTGTTCCTGTCCTGGTAGTGTTTGAAGGGGACAGTATAGAGGGAGCTTTAATCTCTTTCTAACCCTGTCCAGTTCCTGTCCATGGAGTGTTTGATTGGGACAGTATAGAGGGAGCTTTACTCAGTATTTAACCCCGTACAGTACCTGCCCTGGCAGTTTTTGATGGGGACGGTATAGAGGGAGCTTTACTATGTATCTAACCTCGTGCTGAATCTGTCCTGGGAGTGTTTGATGGGACAGTTTAGAGGGAGATTTACTCTGCATATAAACCCGTGCTGTACCTGTCCTGGGAGTGTTTGATCGGCACAGTGTAGAGGGAGCTTTACTCTGTATCTAACCACGTGCTGTACCTGCCCTGGGAGTGTTTGATGGGGACAGAATCGAGGGAGCTTAACTCTGTATCTCGCCCCGTGCTGTACCTGTCCTGGGAGTGTTTGATGGGGACAGTGTAGAGGAAGCTTTACTCTGTATCTAACACCGTGCTGTACCTGTCCTGGGAGTGTTTGATGGGGTTTGATGGGGACAGTATCGAGGGAGCTTTACTCTGTATCTAACCGCGTGCTGTACCTATCCTGGGAGTGTTTGATGGGTCAGTATCGAGGGAGCTTTACTCTGTATCTAACCCAGTGCTTTACCTGCCCTGGGAGTGTTTGATTGGGAAAGTGAAGAGGTAGCTTTATTCTTTATCTAACCCTGTCCTGTTCCTGTCCTGGGAGTTTTTGATGGGGACAGTATAGAGGGAGCTTTACTCTGTAGCTAAGACTGTCCTGGTCCTGTCCTGGGAGTGTTTAATGGGGACAGTGTAGAGGGAGCTTTACTCTGTATCTAACCCCGTGCTGTACCTGTGCTGGGAGTGTTTGATGGCGAGAGTGTAGAGGGAGCTTTACTGTGTATCAAACCCTGTGCTGTACCAGTCCTGGGAGTGTTTAATGGGGCCAGTATAGAGGGAGCTTTACTCTGTATCTAACCCAATGGTGCATTGCACTGGGAGTGTTTGATTGAGACAGTGCAGTTGGACCTTTATTCTGTATCTAAACCTGTGCTCTACCTGGCCTGGGAGTGTTTGATGGGGTCGGTGTAGAGGGAGATTTACTCTGTATCTAAGCCTGTCCTGTCACTGCCCTGTGAGAGCTTGATGGGGACAGTTTAGAGAGAGCTTTACTCTGTATCTAACCCCGTGCTGTACCAGTCCTGGGAGTTTATGATGGGGACAGTGCAGAGGGAGCTTTACTCTGTATCTAACCCCATGCTGTACCTGCCCTGGGAGTGTATGATGGGCACAGTGGAGAGGGAGCATTACTCTGTATCTAACCCAGTGCTGTACCTGCCCTGGGAATGTTTGATGTGGACAGTATAGAGGGAGCTTTACTCTGTATCTAACCCCGTGGTCTATTGCCTGGGAGGGTTTGATGGGGACAGTATAGAGGGAGCTTTACTCTGTATCTAACCCCGTGCTGTACCTGCTTTGGGAGTGTTTGATGGGGTTTGATGGGGACAGTATCGAGGGAGCTTTACAATGCATCTAACCCCGTGCTGTACCTGTCCTGGGATGTTTGATGGGGACAGTATCGAGCGAGCTTTACTCTGTATCTAACCCAATGCTTTACCTGTCCTGGGAGTGTTTGATGGGGAAAGTGCAGAGGTAGCTTTACTCTGTATCTAACACTGTCCTGTTCCTCTCCTGGGACTGTTTGATGGGGACAGTATATAGCGAGCTTTACTCTGTATCTAATCCTGTCCTGTTCATGTCCTGGGAGTGTTTGATGGGGACAGTGTAGAGGGAGCTTTACTCTGTATCTAACCCAGTGCTTTACCTGTCCTGGGAGTGTTTGATGGGGACAGTGTAGAGGAAGATTTACTCTGTATCTAAATGTGTGCAGTACTTGTCGTGGGAGTGCTTGATGAGGATAGTATAGAGGGAGCTTTACTCTGTATCTAACACCGTGCTGTACGTGCCCTGGGAGTGTTTGATGGGGACAGTGCAGTTGAAGCTTTATTCTTTATCTAACCCCGAGCTGTACCTGTCCTCAGAGTGTTTGATGGGGACAGTATCGAGGGAGATTTACTCTGTATCTAGCCCCGTGCTGTACCTGTCCTGGGAGTGTTTGATGGGGACAGTATCGAGGGAGCTTTACTCTGTATCAAACCCCGTGCTGTACCTATCCTGGGAGTGTTTGATGGGGACAGTGTAGAGGGACCTTTACTCTGTATCTAACCCAGTGCATTACCTGCCCTGGAGTGTTTGATGGGGAAAGTGAAGAGGTAGCTTTATTCAGTATCTAACCCTGTCCTGTTCCTGTCCTGGTAGTTTTTGATGGAGACAGTATAGAGGGAGCTTTACTCTGAATCTAAGACTGTCCTGGTCCTGTCCTGGGAGTGTTTAATGGGGACAGTGTAGAGGGAGCTTTACTCTGTATTTAACCCCGTGCTGTACCTGTCCTGGGACTGTTTGATGGGGACAGTGTAGAGGGAACTTTACTGTGTATCTAACCCTGTGCTTTACCTGTCCTGGGAGTGTTTGATGGGTACAGTATAGAGGAAGCTTTACTCTGTATCTCACCCCGTGGTGTTTGCCCTGGGAGTGTTTGATGGAGACAGTTCAGAGGGAGCTTGACTCTGTATCTAACCCCGTGCTGTATCTGTCCTGGGAGTGTTTGATGGGGACAGTGTAGAGGAAGCTTTACTCTGTATCTAAACCCGTGCTGTACCTGCCCAGGGATTGGTGGATGGAGACGGTGTAGAGGGAGATTTACTCTGTATCTAACACTGTGATGTACATGTCCTGCGAGTGTTTGATGGGGACAGTGTATAGGAAGCTTTAGTCTGTATCTAACCCCGTAATGTACCTGTCCTGGGAGTGTTTGATGGGGACAGTTTAGCGGGAGCTTTACTCTGTATCTAACCCCGTGCTGTACCAGTCCTGGGAGTGATTGATGGGGACAGTTTAGAGGGAGCTTTGCTCTGTATCTAACCCCGTGCTGTACCAGTCCTGGGAGTGATTGATGGGACAGGTTAGAGGGAGCTTTAGTCTGTATCTAATTCCTTGCTGTACCTGCCCTGTGAGTGTATGATTGGCACAGTGTAGGGGGAGCTTTACTCTGTATCTAACCCCGTGCTGTACCAGTCCTGGGAGTGTTTGATGGGGACAGTAGAGAGGGAGATTTACTCTGTATCTAACCCTGTCCTGTCACTGCCCAGTTAGTGCTTGATGGGGACAGTGTAGAGGGAGCTTTACTCTGTATCTAACCTCGTGCTGTACCAGTCCTGGGAGTGTTTGATGGGCACAGTGTAGAGGGAGATTTACTCTCTATCTAACCCCGTGCTGTACCAGTCCTGAGAGTGTTTGATGGGGAGAGTGTATAGGGAGGTTTACTCTGTATCTAACCCCGTGCTGTACCTGCCCTGGGAGTGTTTGATGGGGACAGTGCAGATGGAGCTTTACTCAGTATCTAACCCCGTGCTGTACCTGTCCTGGGAGTGTTTGATATGGACAGTATCGAGGGAGCTTTACTCTGTATCTAACCCCGTGCTTACCTGTCTTGGATGTGCTTGATGGGGACAGCATCGAGGGAGCTTTACTCTCTATCTAACCCCGTGCTTCACCTGTCCTGGGAGTGTTTGATGGGGACAGTATCGAGGGCGCTTTTCTCTGTATCTAACCCTGTTCTGTTCCTGTCCAGGGAGTGTTTGATGGGGACAGTATCGAGGGAGCTTTACTCTGTATCTAGCCCCTGCTGCATCCTTTCTGGGAGTGTTTGTTGGCAACATTGTCGCCCAAAACAAAAACAATCCACAAATCAGGCCTAATAAATTGAACATCAGTTTCCTTGTTTGATTCTCCCTGGTCTGTTCTGATTCTCTGATAGATTCCTTATGTTTACCCTCCACATGAGCAGTCTTCCTAATCCCGTCTTCCTGTCCTGCTCCCAACGCGGCATCCGACTACAATAAGGCCAGTGATACAGGAGCGTCTCAGCGAGTGAGACAGGTGAGTCTTGAGCCTGACCTGTGTGTATGTGAGTGACCCGGGTTAATCCGACACTCCAGGGACAGTTTAGACAGTTCGAGTGCATCACAGCTTTGCCAGAATGAGACCTGGATTCCAAGGGTTAAATTGCAAAGTGAGATTGCACAAATTCGGGTTGTATTCCCTGAAATCTAGTAGCATCAGGGTTGACTTGATCAAATGGTCAAATCCTATTTATGTTACCTGTATGTTGCAAAGTTATTCTGATAATTTTCATCCCACAGAGTAAAAATTTCTGCGATTCTGTGTCTGAGTCGGAACTTCAAATAGTTCAGATTCACTGTTTAAAATAAGCAGTCACTTTTCTGTGGTGGTTTTTGAGATTGAGTATGGATCTCAGAATCTGTCAGTGGAAGGGAGTTTCTACAGAGATAGGAAATGGGATTGATGAATAAAGGTGCAGGATTTTGATCACTGCATAAGATTGTGTCTGTTGCAGTTTCCCAGGAGTTTATATTTTCTTGGGAAAGGGCTGATTATCCAATGTCAACAATTCAATTTCTTCTGACAAGTGAAAACGCAGGAGAAAGCGGGAATATACCAACACTGGAACAAACAGGCAACTGTATGAGGAAGGTTTCAATTCTCTGCATGTTTTAATGTGAATTCCTGAGCTAAAGATTGAAATAAACAGGAGTTTAAATCTCACACTGGGAAGCCGTACAATTTCAGTCCTGTTAGCCTAAAATTAAAAATAAAAATCTACAATTAAAAATTTCTTGTACAAAGCAAAGAGAATTTGACCCTGTATCGAACCCCATACTGTATTTGGGTTGGGAGTGTTTGATGACAGTGTAGCCAAAGCTTTAATTTGAAACAGGTTTCTGCAAACGTCAATTGACACAAAGTCTCTTGTTAATGTTTCAATCTGAGGATGATAGATTTTTGTTAGGCAAAGGTGTAAAGAGATATGGAGGTAGATCAGAGATCAGTCACGATCTCATTGAATGTCAGAAACAGGGTGTGGGGAGAAATGGAATCTTCCTCTTCCAATGTACTATGATAAATATCCTTCCTTCAATCTCTTGTCTCTCGGTCTCCCTCTCCATCTGTGTCTCTGTCTTCTTCTCACTCGCTCGGTCTCTCTCTCTCTCTCTTCCTCTCTCTCAGAATCTACATAAATGACACAAACACCAGTCAGCCTTTTAGGTTTGTTCACAGAGGCCATATTATGTGCCCACAGCACTGGGACATTTCTGACAGAGTTGATTGCTCAGGAATGTGACATTGGTACTTTCAACGTGACAGAGACACAACTATGGAGACACTGATCAGACACTCATCCCCCAGACACCGCATTTTGCACGGGTTCCAGGTCATCACCACTCGCTGATTTAAAAAGATTTTCACCACATCCCCCTCCCCCCCTTCATCCCTTTCTCAAAACCTTCACCCTGTCTCTCCCCCTGTCACCATCGAACCAATTTTTTGAATTTGACTCTGTATGGACCCCATACTGTAATTGGGTTGGGAGTGTTTGATGAACAGTGTAGTCAAAGCTTCACTCTGAAACACTGGAATTGAGGTTAAGGGGTGATTTGATCAAATGCTTCAAGATACTAATGTAAATGAATCATGTTTTTTATAGCCAGGCATGTTGAAAAATATTTGGAGCTTTACCCTTTTCTCCAGCTGATGAACTTTTAATTTGAACACTTTTAAAATTGAACTCAAATTCAAAGGTGAATGACGCTTTTTAATCTCATAACTCAATTGTTGTGGGAGCTTTACTCTGTATCAAACCCCATGCTGTACCTGTTCTGGGAGCGTTTGATGGGGACAATTTAACAACAACTTTAATTCCTATCTTACCCCGCGCTGTCCAATAACGGATGCAGATTCAGATAAATCGGATGTTTCATTTCTGTGTCACTTTCTGTATCTTGAAGCTTCCATATGGAGCTGGAAATCTGTCAGTTGATGAATGTTGTCTTGAAAATTTCACCCTGAATAGTGTGAGCCTTAGTATTGTGGCAACGTGTGAAGAAAGTGTTTGCATTCACACATTCCTACATTGTGAAATGTAAGTTACCTTTGAACCAATAGGATGTGGGGCCAGGGAGTCTGAATGGGCAACAGGATTTGGATGATTAAAGAGTGAATTTTAATGATGTCCTTTGAAGGAGCCGTTAACTGTAAATGTCCCGAGACAATGAAATGGTTCCCCAATGTCTGAATAACTTTCCAAGTCCTCAGAGACATGAAGGGGGCGGACATATTGTAAGTTACAGATCATGAGATACCAGAGAATCACAGAATTGAAGTTGTGGGGCCCTCTCCTGTTTCAGAATGTCAGTTTTGATGTTTAACTCTGTGAAACTTGGCTAATGATTCAGAAAGCAGAAAGTTCCAATCCAGTCTGTAACCTGCACTTCAAATTCCAAAGAGATATGTACACCTTAAGTGAATGGGTGAAATAGTGCAAGATGGGATTCATTGTAGGCAAATGTGTGGCTCCTCACTTTAAAAAGGATGGAACAGGTTACATTATAAATGGTGAAAAGCTGCAAACAGTGAGGGTCCAGAGAGTCCCTATGCATTTGTGTCAAGACTAAGAAAACATCAAACAGTTCCAATGAGAAATTAAATTTGATATTTGGGATAAAGCTGGTTAAAAACTCACACTACACATTCCATGAATCAGCCTCTGTAACCTGCACTTCAGCACATCACAAGAAAAAATATGTTTTCAACAGTTTGTGATTCCAGTCTGTAACTCAATCCCGGGTATCTATTATTCTATATATAAACCCCCTGAACCCCTCGATTAGATTTCAGTCTGTAACTCACTCCCGGGTCTCTATTATTCTTTATATAAACCCCCTGAACACCTCGATTAGATTCCAGTCTGGAACTCAATCCCGGGTATCGATTAATCTTTATATAAACCCCCTGAACACCTCGATTAGATTCCAGTCTGTAACTCACACCTGGGTAATTATTATTATATATATAAACCCCCTGATCACTTCGATTAGATTCCAGTCTGTAACTCACTCCTGGGTATCTATTATTCTATATATAAACCCCACAATCCCCTTGATTAGATTCCAGTCTGTAACTCACTCCCGCGTATCTATGATTCTATATATAAACCCTCTGAACCCCTCGATTAGATTCCAGTCTGTACCTCACTCCCGGGTATCTATTATTCTATATAAAAACCCCACAAACCCCTCGATTAGATTCCAGTCTGTACCTCACTCCCGGGTATCTATTATTCTATATATAAACCCCACAAACCCCTCGATTCCATTCCAGCACTTCCACATCACAAGTTGAGGAAGGGGTCTCCCCCCATTTTAAAGATGGAGAAAGGATCTCCCTCCAACTTAAAGATGGAGAAGGGATATGTCACAGGATATTGTTCTTTATACTCAATAAAGTTAACTAATTTCTGAACATTTTCAGTTTCCCCCTACACTTTCTCTTTCTCTCACCTTCATTTTCATTCTCTCCCTCTCCCACCCCATCTCTCTGCCACTCTACCACATTTCTCTGTTTCTCTCTCTCACCCCATCACTTTACCCTAAACTCGCTCCCCTCTCTTCACCTCTCTCTCTCTCACCTCATCCCTTTTCCTTTCATTTTATCTCTTCTCTCTATCTCACTCACTCGCCCCAGCTCTCTTTCTCTCTCACCCTGTCTCTCCACTGCTCTGTCTCTCTATCTCTCATTCCGGCTATCTCTCCCTCTCTCTCACTCCTTTCCTCCGTTGCTCTGCTCCTCTCTCTGTCGCCCCCATCTCTCTCCCTCTCGCCTTGTCTCTCTTTCTACCTCTGTACCTCTTTCATCCCATCTATCTCGCCCTCTCTCTCTCTCCCTCTCTCCCTCTCCCACTTCTTTTGAGCCAAAATTGGATATAAAGCTGAATAGAAAATTTTTTCAGGGTCCCGTGAAAACGCAGATGATTCAGACCAGCGAAATGTGGATACAGAATTGGCTGATGGATAGGAAACAGAGAGTTCACGGATATTTTCCCTGCTGGATGTAGGATTGTAGTAGAGTTTCACTGGGGTCAGTATTGGAACCCTGGATTTCCCTGCTGTATATACATGATTGAGATATTGGTGTGCAGGGGACCATTTGAGAGTTTGTGGATGGCACAAAACTTGGGAGAATGATAAACAGAGAGGGGGACAGTGTAGAGCATCAAAAGGACATTTACAAGTTGGGAGAGTGGGCAGATAGGTGGCCAATGATGTTCAATGTGGAGACGTTTGATGTGATGCATTTTGGTAGGAGGAACATGGACAGGAAAAATAAAATTAGGGGTGAAATTATGAATGGGGTGCAGGAGCAGAAAAAGCTGGTGGAGATGTTCATAGATCATTGAAGGTGGCAGGACAGGTTGAGCGAGTGGTTCAAAAAGCATATCGTATCCTGGACTTTACTAATAGGGGCATAGAGTACAAGAGCAGGGAGGTTATTCTGAATTTATATAAGACGCTAGTTAGACCTCAAATGGAGTATTGTGTACAGTCCTGGGAGCAACACTATAGGAAGGATATGATTCCCGGGGCAGTGTGATTACGTGGGATGGAATTGAGATTTACACCCCTTCTGTGTTTGATGTTGGAATCAGCTTCATTTGGGGTGTGCTGTGTTTCGTAGACATTTTCAGATCTTTTTAAATAATTCCTTTTTTTATAGACTGCATCACTGAGTGTGAATTGGAGCTTAGCATCCATTTTTTAAATTGTTTGAAAATAGTTTTAAACTTCGCCCCTAGTTCCAAACTCTCCCACAAGGGGAAACATCTTCTCCACATCCACTCTGTTAAGACCCCTCAGGAACTTACATCTTTCACTAAGATCACCTCTCCAAATTCTAAACTCCAATGGATACAGGCCCAGCCTGTCCAACCTTTCCTCATAAGAAAATCGGAATCCTTTCCTCATAAGGTCAGAGATGATGCGAAATGCCTCACACAATTGGCCTTGTCCTTGTCTTCATTGGCTTCTGAGCAACAACCTTCAATAACAATTATAATAATTTTGGGGAAAGGGCAGACGAGTGAGACCAGTGAAATTTTCCTTGCAGAGTGTCGAAAGTAGATTGATGGGCTGAATGGCCTCCTTCTGTGTTGTAAACTTTCTGTGTTACACATGCAGGTTAACATTTCATTCTCGAATAAGCTTCACTCTTTCCTCCATTGTAGGTTCCAGCACCTCCACATCACAAGTTGGGCAATGGATCTCCCTCCATTTTAAAGACGGGAATGGATCTTCCTCCACTTTAAAGATGGAGAAGATGTAGCCTAGTGGGACATAAGCAAGGCTTTTGATAAGGTCCCACAAGGGAGAACGAAAGCGAAGGTAAGATCCCATGGGATCCAAGGCAATTTTTCAATTTGGATCCAGAATTGGCTGAGTGGCAGGAAGCAGAGGGTGATGGTCAAGGGGTGTTTTTGTGACTGGATCCCTGTGTCCAGTGGGGTTCCCCTGGGGTCGGTGTTGGGTCCCTTGCTGTGTGTGGTACGTATAAACAATTTAGACTTCAATGTAGGAGGGTTGATCAGCAAGTTTGTGGATGACATGATAATTGGTGGTGTGGTAAATAGTGAGGAGGAGAGCCTTAGATTACAGGCGGATATAGACGGACTGGTCAGTGGTTCAAGGACTTTAATCCGGATAAGTGTGAGGTGATGCACTTGGGCAGGACACACAAGGCACAGGAATATATGATGAATGGTAGGACCCTGGGATCTAATGCGCATTAGAGAGACCTTGGTGTGTATGTCCACTGGTCCCTTAAGGTAGTGGGACAGGTAAATAAGGTGTTTAAGAAGGCATATGAGATACTTCCCTTTATTAGCCGAGACATAGAATATAAGAGCAGGGAAGTCATGCTGGAACTGCATAAAACGCTGGTTAGGCCACAGCTAGAGTATTGCGTGTAGTTCTGGAGTCCGCATTATAGGAAGGATGTGATTGCACTAGAGAGAGAGCAGAGGAGATTTACCAGGATGTTGCCTGGGCTGGAGAATGTAAGATATGAGGAGAGATAGGATAGACTTGGATTATTTTCCCATGAGCAGAGGAGATTGAGGAAGGACATGATTGAGGTGAATAAAATAATGAGGGGCATTGATAGGGTAGAGAGGAAGGAACTTTTCCCCTTGGTGGAGGGAACAATAACCACGGAGCATAGATTTAAGGCAGGGGGCAGGAGGGTTAGAGGGGAAGTAGGGAAGGATTTTTTCACCCAGAGGGTGGTGGGAATCTGGAACTCACTGCCTGAAAGGGGGTTAGAGGCAGAAACCCTCATAACATTTAAGAATATTTGGATGTGCACTTGCGATGCCTTGGCATAGAAGGCTGTGGGCCTAGTGCTGTAAAATAGGATTAGAATTGTTAGGTTCTTGTTCGATCGGCACAGACTTGATGGGCCGAAAGGCCTTTTTCTGTGCTGTTGACCTCTGTGACTCTATGACAGAGATATCCCTGCATTTTAAAGACGGAGAAGGGATCTACCTCCATTTTAAAGATTGAGAAAACATCTCCCTCCATTTTAATGACGGAGAAGGGATCTACCAACATTTTAAAGATGGAAAAGGGACCTCACTCTATTTTTAAGATGTAGGAGGTGTCGCCTTCCATTTAAAATATATAGAAGGGATCTCCGTACAATTTAAAATGGGGAAGGGATCCCCCTCCATTTTAATGATGTGGAAGGAATCCACTACATTTCAATTTGGACACAAACGCTCTCAAACACACAAACACACAATTGCACAGATATATTCTTTCTCATAAACGCAGACACACACACACACCCTCTCACACACAGACACACTCACGCACATATATTCTCTATTTCACACATACATACACACACACATTCTCTCTCACACTCACGCTACACAGATATATTATTCCTCATAGACACACACTCTCTCTCACACACTCACAAAGACATATTCTTTCTCATACACATGCTCACACAGACATAGTCACAATCACACAGATGTATTCTCAAACGCACAAACATCCTCTCTCACACAGACACTGATTCTCTATCTCACCGATTCACACACAGACTCGTAGATCTATTCATTCTCATACACGCAAACACACACAATCTCACACACACATATATTCTTCCTCACACACAAACACACACACACACACCAACTCACACACATACACGCTCTCTCACACACACACACATATATACATTCTCTCTCTCTCATGTACACACAAAAACACGCACACACTTGCACAGATATATACTTTCTCATAGACGCAGGCACACACACATAAAAACCAGGATCGCATTGAATGTCAGAACAGGGTTGGAGGGTTAAATGGCCTCTTGCTCTTTCCATGTGCTATGACCAATATCCTTTATTCACTGTCTGGCTCTCAGTCACCCACTTGGTCTGAGAGTCTCTATTTCTCATTCACTCGATCTGTGTCTTCTCTCCCTGTCTCTCTTCCTCTGAGAATCTAGTCTACAAACACCAGGCAGCCATTTTAGGTTTGTTCACAGTGGCCATTTTATGTCCCAACAGCAATGGGACATTTAGGACAGAGTTGACTCATGTAACATTAGTATTTTAAACGTGACAGAGACACAGGTATGGAGACATAAATTCCACGTGTATTCCCTGGAATATTGAAGGATCCGGGGGTTCAGTCCCACACTTTGCTGCTGTGATTTTGAATTCTGAATTTTCTAAAACTGAATCTGGAAGTAAAAACCCCTGGGATGGAATGATTCACATTCTTTCTGCTGCTGCAAAGCCCGTGTCTGTGTCTGTTTCTCAGTATTTATTAACAATTTAAGATAATAGGATAGAATGCCACTAGTTTGCCATAATTCAACTCAGTCAGAAATGTCCCAATGTTATGACCGATATCAATCTTTCATCGTCTGCCTGTTCATCCCCTCTCACTCTGTGTCTCTCTCTTTAACATTCCCTCATTCCGCATCTGCTCTCTCTCTCTCTCTCTCCCTCTCTCAGATTCTGTAAGAAAAATCCCCAAACTCCAGGCAGCCATTTTAGGTTTGTTCACAGTGGCCATTTTATGTGCCCACAGCACTGGGACATTTATGACAGAGTTGACTCCTCACGAATGGTAAATTAGTCCTTTCAACGTGACAGAGACACAGATATCTCCCTCCATTTTAAAGATGGAGAAATTATGTTTATCACTCAATAGGCCCTGTCTTTACTTGGTATCTAACCCTGTGCTGCCCCTTCCCTGGGCCTGTTTGATGGGACAGAGCAGAGGGAATGTTACTCTCTACCGAACCCCATACTGTATTTGGTTTGGGTGTGTTTGTTGAACAGTGTGGATGAAGCTTTACACTGGAATTTAGGTGAGGGGGTGATTTGATGCAATATTTCAGGATAATAATGCAAGTGGAGGTTTGAAAAAGACTAACTATTCCCGCCGGTTTGGGGAGTCTGGGCCTTGGGGTCATGATTTTTCAACTATGTTTAGAATTTTAGAATTTCAGGAGAGAAACTAAGAAACACTTTAAAACGCCAAGTGTGGTATTAGTTTGGATCTCTCTCACATGAACGGAAATTGATGCTGAGCCACTAGTCCATGTTTAAAACTGAGGCTGATAGATTTCTGTTAGCTAACACGCTGCAGAGATATGAGACCAAGTGGTTCAATCACAGATCAGCCAGGATCTCATTGAATGTCAGAACAGGGTTGGAGGGTTAAATGGCCTCTTGCTCTTTCCATGTGCTATGACCAATATCCTTTATTCACTGTCTGGCTCTCAGTCACCCACTTGGTCTGAGAGTCTCTATTTCTCATTCACTCGATCTGTGTCTTCTCTCCCTGTCTCCCTTCCTCTGAGAATCTAGTCTACAAACACCAGGCAGACATGTTAGGTTTGTTCCCAGTGGCCATTTTATGTCCCCACAGCAATGGGACATTTAGGACAGATTTGGCTCCTCACGAATGGAAAATTTGTACTTTCAACGTGACAGAGACACAGATATCTCCGTCCATTTTAAAGATTGAAAAGGGAACTCCCTCCGTTTTAACGGTGGAGAAGTTATCTGCCTCCATTTTAAATATTGAGAATGGTTCTCGCCCCATTTCGTCAGGTCTCTCTCTCCCTACCGCTTTTTCCTTCCCTCGACTCGTCTCTCTGATACTCTCTCTCATCCCATCGCTATTTCGGACACTCACTTCCCTCTCTCTGCCTCTCCCTCACCCCACCCATTTTTCTTTCATTCAATCGCCTCTCTCTATCTCTCTCTCTTGCCCTCTCTCTCTTTCTCCCTCAGCCCATCTCATTGTCGCTATCTCCCTCTCTCTCGCCCCATCTCTCTCCCCTTCACCCTCTCTGTCTTTCATTTTATCTCTCTGTCATTCTCTGACCCTCTCTCTCTCGCCCTCTCTCTCTTTCTTTCTCACCCCATCTAACTCTCACTATTTCCCGCTCTCTCTCTCTCTCGCGCTCTCTCTCTTTCTTTCTCACCCCATCTCACTCACTATTTCCCTCACTCTCTCTCTCTCATCCTATCTCTCTTTCTTTCTCACCCCATCTCACTCTCACTATTTCCCTCTCTCTCTCTCTCTCTCTCGCGCTCTCTCTCTTTCTTTCTCACCCCATCTCACTGTAACTATTTCCCTCTCTCTCTCACCCCATCTCTCTGCCCTTCACCCTCTCTCTCTCACCCCATCTCACTCTCACTAATTCCATCTCTCTCTCTCTCTCACGCTCTCTCTCTTTCTTTCTTATCCCATCTCACTGTAACTATTTCCCTCTCTCTCTCACCCCATCTCTCTGCCCTTCACCCTCTCTCTCTGTCTCTCATTCTATCTCTGTCATTCTCTGACCCTCTCTCTATTGCCCCGTCTCTATCCCTATCACCACCTCTCTCTGTCGCTCTCTCTCCCTCGCTCTGCCACTGACTCTCTGTCACATTCGTTCTCTCCCACGCCTGTCTCTTTCTCCATGGCTCTCTTTCTCGCCTCGCCTTTCACTGTCTCTCTCTCACTACAACACCCTGCCCCTCTCTCTCTCTCGCCCTGTCTCTCTCTCTCTCTCTTGGCGAGTTTTGTCTCTCTTTCTCTATCTCAATCTGCCTTTCTCTCACCATCTCTCTGCCTCTCTCTCTCACATACTCTCTCTCTCACTCCATCAGCCTCCCCCTCTCCCCACCATCCCCAATTTCCCTTTTCAGCAAATTTTGGGCGTGAAGCTGAAGGGAAAATATTTTCAGGGTTTCGGGGAAAGGGCGGACGAGAGAGACCAGGGAAACTTTCCTTGCAGAGTGTCGAAAGTAGTTTGATGGGCTGAATGGCCTCCTCGATTAGATTCCAGTCTGTTACTCAATCGGAGGTATCTGTTATTCTATATATTATCCACCCCGAACCCCTCAATAAGATTCCAGCCTGTAAGTCACTCCCGGGTATCTGTTATTCTACATAAAAACCACCCCGAACCCCTCGATTAGATTCCAGTCTGTAACTCACTCCCGGTTATCTGTTATTCTATATATAATCCACCCGGAACCCCTCGATTAGATTCCAGTCTGTAACTCACTCCTGTTATTTGTTATTCTGTATATGAACCACCCCGAACCCCTCGATTAGATTCCAGCCTGTAACTCACTCCCGGGTATATGTTATTCTATATATAAACCATCCCGAATCCCTCGATTAGATCCAGTCTGTAACTCACTCCCGGGTATGTTATTCTATATAGAAACCACCCCCAACCCCTCGATTAGATTCCAGCACTTCCACACCACAAGTAGAGGAAGGGGTCTCCCCCATTTTAAAGTTGGTTAAAGGCTCTCCCTCTAATTTTAAGATGGAGAAGGGATGTCTCACAGGATATTGTCCTTTACACTCAATAATGTTCACAAATTTTTGAACATTTTCAGTTTCCCCCTACACTTTCTCTCATCCTGTCTCGTTCCTTCTCTCCCTCTCCCACCCCATCTCTCTGCCACCCTATATATTTCTCTGTTTCTCTCTCTCACCCCATATCTTTACCCTACACTCGCTCCCCTCTCTTCATCTCTCTCTCAACTCATCCCTTATTTATCGCTTGATCTCCTCTCTCTATCTCACTCGCTTACCCAGTTCTCTTTCTCTCTCTCCCTACCTCTCTTCCTCTGAGAATCTAGTCTACAAACACCAGGCAGCCATTTTAGGTTTGTTCACAGTGGCCATTTTATGTCCCCACAGCAATGGGACACTTAGGACATAGTTGACTCCTCACTCATGTAACATTAGTATTTTAAACGTGACAGAGACACAGGTATGGAGACATGAATTCCCTGTGTATTCCCAGGAATATTGAAGGATCCGGGCGTTCAGCCCCACACTTTGCTGCTGTGAATTTGAATTCTGAATTTTCTATTACTGAATCTGGAAGTAAAAACCCCCGGGATGGAATGATTCACATTCATTCTGCTTCTACAAAGCCCATGTCTGTGTCTGTTTCTCAGTATTTATTAACTGTTTAAGATAAGCCTGTCTCTTTCTCCATCGCTCTCTTTCTTGCCTCGCCATTCACTGTCTCTCTCTCACTACAACACCCTGCCCCTCTCTCTATCTCATCCTGTCCCTCTCTCTCTCTCGGTGAGTTTTGTCTCTCTTTCTCTATCTCAATCTGTCTCTCTCACCATCTCTCTGCCTCTCTCTCTCATTTACTCTCACTCTCACTCCATCAGCCTTCCCCTCTCCCCACCATCCCGAATTTCTCTTTTCAGCAAATTTTGGGTGTGAAGCTGAAGGGAAAATATTTTCAGGGTTTCGGTGAAAGGGCGGACGAGTGAGACCAGTGAAACTTTTCTTGCGGAGTGTCGAAAGTAATTTGATGGGCTGAATGGCCTCCTCGATTAGATTCCAGTCTGTAACTCAGTCCCGGATATCTGTTATTCTATATATAAACCCCCTGAACCCCTCGATTAGATTCCAGTCTGTAACTCACTCCCGGGTATCCGTTATTCTATATATAAACCCCCTGAACCCCTCGATTAGATTCCAGTCTGTAACTCACTCCCGGGTATCTGTTATTCTATATATAATCCACCCCGAACCCCTCGATTAGATTCCAGTATGTAACTCACTCCCGGGTATGTGTTACTCTGTATATCAACCACCCCGAACCCCTCGATTAGATTCCAGCCTGTGACTCACTCCCGGGTATCTGTTATTCTATATATAATCCACCCCGAACCCCTCGATTAGATTCCAGCCTGTAACTCACTCTCGGGTATGATATTCTATATATAAACCACCCCGAAGCCCTCGATTAGATTCCAATCAGGAACTCACTCCCGGGTATCTGTTATTCAATATATAAACCCCCCCGAACCCCTCGATTAGATTCCAGTCTGTAACTCACACCCGGGTATCTGTTATTCAATATATAAACCACCCCGAACCCCTCGATTAGATTCCAGTCTGTAACTCACTCCCGGGTATGATACTCTATATATAAACCACCCCGAACCCCTCGATTAGAATCCAGTCTGCAACTCACTCCCGGGTATCTGTTATTCTATATATAAACCCCCCCGAACCCCTCGATTAGATTCCAGCACTTCCACATCACAAATTGAGGAAGGGGTCTGCCCCCATTTTCAAGTTGGTTAAAGGCTCTCCCTCTAATTTTAAGATGGAGAAGGGATGTCTCACAGGATATTGTTCTTTACACTCAATAATGTTAACACATTTTTGAATATTTTCAGTTTCCCCCTATACTTTCTCTTTCTCTCATCCTGTCTCATTTCTTCTCTCCCTCTCCCAGCCCATCTCTCTGCCACTCTATACATTTCTCTGTTTCTCTATCTCACCCCATATCTTTACCCTATACTCGCTCCCCTCTCTTCACCTCTCTCTCTCATCTCATCCCTTTTTTATCGCTTCATCTCCTCTCTCTATCTCACTTCCTTACCCAGCTCTCTATCCCTCTCTCCCTACCTCTCTTCCTCTGAGAATCTAGTCTACAAACACCAGGCAGCCATTTCAGGTTTGTTCACAGTGGCCATTTTATGTCCCCACAGCAATGGGACATTTAGGACAGAGTTGACTCATGTAACATTAGTATTTTAAACGGGACAGAGACACAGGTATGGAGACATAAATTCCACGTGTATTCCCTTGAATATTGAAGGATCCGGGCGTTCCCTCCCACACTTTGCTGCTGTGAATTTGAATTCTGAATTTTCTAAAACTGAATCTGGAAGTAAAAACCCCCGGGATAGAATGATTCACATTCTTTCTGCTGCTGCAAAGCCCGTGTCTGTGTCTGTTTCTCAGTATTTATTAACAATTTAAGATAATAGTTTAGAATGCCACAAGTTTGCCATAATGTCTGGAAAGAGGGTTGAAACAGAGGGGCTGAGGTAGCAAAACAAGAGGAGGGGGTGTGAATAGACACAGGATCTGGGGGTCTCTAATGTGTAGACACTGCCCAGCTCCCAGTCACATCTTTTTGAAAAGGCTGAATTGCGAAAATGAATCCAGGGACAGTGAAGCAAGTGACTCACTAACAATGAGAGCATTTTAAACATTCATTCATTCACTGCAAAGCGCTCAGTCTTTCTGAGGTTCTGAAGGGGTCGGGGGTCTTCACTGTCTTGGTCCCTCCCCAACTTGCTGCCTCTCTCTCTCTGTGTAAATATTGCCCCATTTAAAAAGTGCTGTGCAGAGCTGACTGCACCCTTTGGGATCTTGCTGTGCACAAATTCCCTGCAGTGTTTCATACTGTGCCACAACCAGTTAATTGATTAAAAATGTGCTGATTGGACTGATTTCCTGTCCCTCAGGAGCCCTTTACCAAGTCCTAACTGTGAGAGTGTGTAAAAGTTTGTGCTAATTCCTGAATAATGCTGGTGTTTTAGGCAGGGCGATGAATTGGGAGGTGGAACAGTCATTTGAATTCAGTCTCTCTAGGATGTGTCCCTACATTACAACAGAGAGAGAGGGGGGAGATTGAGGGAAACAGGAAAAGACCGTGAAACAGAGGCAGGGGTTGGGGGTGCAGAAGAGACACAGGGTCTGGGGGGGGTTAGGGGAGGGTCTCCAGTGTGGAGTCAGTACCCAGCTCCCAGTCTCTGCAGAAAAGCCTCAGTCACACCCTCCCGGGGACGCCTGGTTTGTAAAAATCGATGCTGGGACGGAGTTTCATAAGTCTCCCCCAGGAAGCAGCAGCTTGTTCCCGGTTTGAAGAGAAGGAGTTTAGACCTTTCTGGGGATGTGTCCGGACTCAGAGCACACATGGTGCCCGGGGGGGGAGAGAGGGGGAAGAGGGAGGGTTACAGCAGGCATGAGGCTGGGGAAGGAAATGTGTCTCCCTGTTCCCATCCGGATAGCATTACATTGCTGCCTGTGGGATCCCCCTGTGCAGAAACGGCCTGCAGCTTTTCCTGAACTGCAGCAGGGAACACACGACGTTTCTGGGGGAGGAGGTGGAATTTCCCTGTCTCTGTCACTCCAGCTTTCGCTCTACCTCTCTCTTTCCAGACAGGACCCCTTGCTGCTCCTGTCCACTGAGGGTTAACCCCAGGACAGACATGGTTTCAACAAGGGCCTATCATTACTTTTGGTTTAATAATAAATCTATATTTCTTTCCCCTGTTGGTTGTGTTACTCCAGTTCCAAACCCTGATCTCACACAAACCCCCAAAACACTGGCAGTAATCACAGTCCCCAACCCACTCTCCCTCTCACCCCAACCCACTCTCCCTCTCACCCCAACCCACTCTCCCTCTCACCCCAACCCACTCTCCCTCTCACCCCAACCCACTCTCCCTCTCACCCCAACCCACTCTCCCTCTCACCCCAACCCACTCTGCCTCTCACCCCAACCCACTCTCCCTCTCACCCCAACCCACTCTCCCTCTCACCCCAACCCACTCTCCCTCTCACCCCAACCCACTCTCCCTCTCACCCCAACCCACTCTCCCTCTCACCCCAACCCACTCTCCCTCTCACCCTAACCCACTCTCCCTCTCATCCCATCCCACTCTCCCTCTCAGCCCAACCCTCTCACACCAACCCACTCTCCCTATCACCACTCCCTGTCCTGATAGTCTTTGATGGGGACAGTATAGAGGGAGATTTACTCTGTATCTAACCCCGTTCTGTACCTGCCCTGGGGGTGTTTGATGGGGACGGTGTAGAGGGAGATTTACTCAGTATCTAACACCGTGCTGTACCTGCTCTGGGAGTGTATGATGGGCACAGTGTAGGGGGAGCTTTACTCTGTATCTAACCCCGTGCTGTACCAGTCCTGGGAGTGTTTGATGGGGACAGTATAGAGGTAGATTTACTCTTATATAACCTTGAGCTGTACCAGTCCTGGGAGTGTTTGATGGAGACAGTGTAGAGGGAGATTTACTCTGTATCTAACCCCGTGCTGTACATGCCCTGGGAGTGTATGATGGCCACAGTGTAGAGGGAGCTTTACTCTGTATCTAACCCTGATCTGTTCCAGTCCTGGGAGTGTTTGATAGGGACAGTATAGAGGGAGCTTTAATCTGTTCCTAACCCTGTCCAGTTCCTGTCCAGGGAGTGTTTGATGGGGACAGTATAGAGGGAGCTTTACTCTGTATCTAACCCCGTGGTGTATTGCCTGGGAGTGTTTGATGTGGACAGTGTAGAGGTAGCTTTACTCTGTATCTAACCCCGTGCTGTACCTGCCCTGGGAGTGTTTGATGGGGACAGTATCGAGGGAGTTTTACTCTGTATCTAACCCTGTTCTGTTCCTGTGCAGGGAGTGTTTGATGGGGACAGTATCGAGGGAGCTTTACTCTGTATCTAGCCCCTGCTGCATCATCTCTGGGAGTGTTTGTTGGCAACATTCTCGCCCAAAACAAAAACAATCCACAAATCAGGCCTAATAAATTGAACATCAGTTTCCTTGTTTGATTCTCCCTGGTCTGTTCTGATTCTCTGATAGATCCCTCGTGTTTACCCTCCACATGAGCAGTCTTCCTAATCCCGTCTACCTGTCCTGCTCCCAAAGCGGCATCCGACTACAATAAGGCCAGTGATACAGGAGCGTCTCAGTGAGTGAGACAGGTGAGTCTTGAACCTGACCTGGGTGTATGTGAGTGACCCGGGTTAATCCGACACTCCAGGTACAGTTTAGACAGTTCGAGTGCATCACAGCTTTGCCAGAATGAGACCTGGATTCCAAGGGTTAAATTGCAAAGTGAGATTGCACAAACTCGGGTTGTATTCCCTGAAATCTAGTAGCATCAGGGGTGACTTGATCAAATGGTCAAATCCTATTGATGTTACCTGTATGTTGCAAAGTTATTCTAATAATTTTCATCCCACAGAGTCAAAATTTCTGTGATTCTGTGTCTGAGTCAGAACTTCACATAGTTCAGATTCACTGTTTAAAATAAGCAGTCACTTTTCTGTGGTGGTTTTTGAGATTGAGTATGGATCTCATAATCTGTCAGTGGAAGGGAGTTTCTACAGAGATAGGAAATGGGATTGATGAATAAAGGTGCAGGATTTTGTTCACTGCATTAGATTGTGTCTGTTGCAGTTTCCCAGGAGTTTACATTTTCATGGGAAAGGGATGATCATCCAATGTCAACAATTCAATTTCTTCAGACAAGTGAAAACGCAAGAGAAAGAGGGAATATACCAACACTGGAACAAACAGGCAACCGTATGAGGAAGGTTTCAATTCTCTGCATGTTTTAATGTGAATTCCTGAGCTAAAGATTGAAATAAACAGGAGTTTAAATCTCACACTGGGAAGCCGTACAATTTCAGTCCTGTTAGCCTAAAATTAAAAATAAATATCTACAATTAAAAATTTCTTGTACAAAGAGAATTTGACCCTGTATCGAACCCCATACTGTATTTGGGTTGGGAGTGTTTGATGACAGTGTAGCCAAAGCTTTAATTTGAAACAAGTTTCTGCAAACGTCAATTGACACAAAGTCTCTTGTTAATGTTTCAATCTGAGGATGATAGATTTTTGTTAGGCAAAGGTGTAAAGAGATATGGAGGTCGATCAGAGATCAGTCAGGATCTCATTGAATGTCAGAAACAGGGTGTGGGGAGAAATGGAATCTTCCTCTTCCAATGTGCTATGATAAATATCCTTCCTTCAATCTCTGTCTCTCGGTCTCCCTCTCCATCTGTGTCTCTGTCTTCTTCTCACTCGCTCGATCTGTCTCTCTCTCTCTCTCTTCCTCTCTCTCAGAATCTATATAAATGACACAAACACCAGTCAGCCTTTTAGGTTTGTTCACAGAGGCCATATTATGTTTTTTTTTTTTTTTTGTAAAAATATACTTTATTCATAAAAATCTTCAATCACATTCAAAACCATTTCAAAAACAACATTACAAGGGTACAATCCAGGTTAAACTTTTACAAAATGTATCACCAGGTGCATCAGTACAAACAATATTACAGTCATTTACAGCCTTTCATTTTGATCTGTACAGCCCGAGGGGCTCTAAACAGTTCCCAGTCTCTCGGTGCGCTGTGGTAGAAAGGTCTTAGACAGCGACCCTTCCCCATTGCGCCTTTGCGGCAGCTGCCCCAAGCTTTAGTGCGTCCCTCAGCACGTAGTCCTGGACTTTGGATTGTGCCAGTCCGCAACAATCGGTCGGGGACAAATCTTTGTGCTGGAAGACCAACAAGTTTCGGGCAGACCAAAGCGCGTCTTTCACCGAGTTGATGATCCTCCAGCTGCAGTTGATGTTTGTCTCGGTGTGTGTCCCTGGGAACAGCCCGTAGAGCACAGAGTCCTGTGTCACAGAACTGCTCGGGATGAACCTCGACAGCAACCACTGCATCTCTCTCCAGACTTTCTTTGCAAAGGCACAATCCACCAGGAGGTGAACAACGGTCTCTTCCCCACCACAGCCACCTCGAGGGCATCGTGCAGAGGGGGTGAGACTCCTGGCGTGTAGGAAGGATCTGACGGGGAGGGCCTTTCTCACCACCAGCCAAGCTACGTCTTGGTGCTTGTTGGAAAGTTCTGGCGATGAGGCATTCTGCCAAATGACTTTGACAGTCTGCTCGGGGAACCATCCCACAGGGTCCACCCTCTCCTTATCCCTCAGGGCCTCTAGGACGTTACGTGCTGACCACTGCCTGATGGACTTGTGGTCAAAGGTGTTTTTCTGCATAAATTTTTTCACCAGGGACAGGTGGTACGGCACGGTCCAACTACTTGGAGCGTTCCGCGGCAGCGTGGCCAGACCCATCCTTCGCAACACCGGGGACAGGTAGAACCTCAGCACGTAGTGACACTTGGTGTTTGCGTACTGAGGGTCTACGCACCGCTTGATGCAGCCGCACACAAAGGTGGCCATCAGTATGAGGGCGATGTTGGGCACGTTTTTTCCCCCTTTATCTAGAGGCTTGTACATCGCGTCCCTGCAGACACGATCCATTTTCGACCTCCAGATAAAGCGGAAGATGGCTCGAGTGATCGCCATCGCGCAGGAGTGTGGAATGGGCCAGACCTGCGCCACGTACAGCAACAGCGAGAGTACCTCACACCTGATGACCAGGTTCTTACCCGCAATGGAGAGGGAGCGTCGCTCCCACATGCCCAGTTTCCTTTTCACCATAGCCACTCGCTCCTTCCAGTTTCTAACGCATGCCCCGGTCCCTCCGAACCATATCCCCAGCACCTTCAGGCCGTCAGCCCTGACAGTGAAGGGGACAAAGGATCGGTCAGCCCACTTCCCAAAGAACAGCCATATTATGTGCCCACAGCACTGGGACATTTCTGACAGAGTTGACTCCTCAGGAATGTGACATTGGTACTTTCAACGTGACAGAGACACAACTATGGAGACACTGATCAGACACTCATCCCCCAGACACCGCATTTTGCACGGATTCCAGGTCATCCCCACTCACTGATCTAAAAAGATTTTCACCACATCCCCCCCCCTTCATCCCTTTCTCAAAACCTTCACCCTGTCTCTCCCCCTGTCACCATCGAACCAATTTTTTGAATTTGACTCTGTATGGACCCCATACTGTAATTGGGTTGGGAGTGTTTGATGAACAGTGTAGTCAAAGCTTCACTCTGAAACACTGGAATTGAGGTTAAGGGGTGATTTGATCAAATGCTTCAAGATACTAATGTAAATGAATCATGTTTTTTATAGCCAGGCATGTTGAAAAATATTTGGAGCTTTACCCTTTTCTCCAGCTGATGAACTTTTAATTTGAACACTTTTAAAATTGAACTCAAATTCAAAGGTGAATGACGCTTTTTAATCTCATAACTCAATTGTTGTGGGAGCTTTACTCTGTATCAAACCCCATGCTGTACCTGTTCTGGGAGCGTTTGATGGGGACAATTTAAGAACAACTTTAATTCTAATCTAGCCCCGCGCTGTCCAATAACGGATGCAGATTCAGATAAATCGGATGTTTCATTTCTGTGCCACTTTCTGTATCTTGAAGCTTCTATTTGGAGCTGGAAATCTGTCAGTTGATGAATGTTGTCTTGAAAATTTCACCCTGAATAGTGTGAGCCTTAGTATTGTGGAAACGTGTGAAGAAAGTGTTTGCATTCACACATTCCTACATTGTGAAATGTAAGTTAGCTTTGAAACTATAGGATGTAGGGCCAGGGAGCCTGAATGGACAAAAGGTTTTGGTTGATTAAAGAGTGAATTTTAATGATGTCCTTTGAAGAAGCCGTTTACTGTAAATGTCCCGAGACAATGAAATGCTTCAAAGGAAATATCCTGGTTGACAGAAGTGGTTCCCCAATGTCTGAAACACTTTCCCAAGTCTTCAGAGACATGAAGGTGGCAGGGATATTGTAAGATACAGATCATGAGATACCAGAGAATCACAGAATTGAAGTTGTGGGGCCCTCTCCTGTTTCAGAATGTCAGTTTTGATGTTTAACTCTGTGAAACTTGGCTAATGATTCTTAATGCAGAAAGTTCCAATCCAATCTGTAACCTGCACTTCAAATTCCAAAGAGATATGTACACCTTAAGTGAATGGGTGAAATAGTGAAAGATGGATTTCATTATAGGCAAATGTGTGGCTCCTCACTTTAAAAAGGATGGAACAGGTTACATTATAAATGGTAAAAAGCTGCAAACAGTGAGGGTCCAAAGAGTCCCTATCCATTTGTGTCAAGACTAAGAAAACATCAAACAGTTCCAATGAGAAATTAAATTTGATATTTGGGATAAAGCTGGTTAAAAACTCACACTACCCATTCCATGAATCAGCCTCTGTAACCTGCACTTCAGCACATCACAAGAAAAATGATATTTTCAACTGTTCTTGATTCCAGTATGTAACTCAATTCCGGGAATCAATTATTCTACATATAACCCCTCTGAACCCCTCGATTAGATTCCAGTCTGTAACTCAATGCCGGGAATCAATTATTCTACATATAAACCCCCTGAACCCCTGGATTAGATTCCAGTCTGTAACTCAATCCCGCGAATCAATTATTCTACATATAAACCCCCTGAATTCCTCAATTAGATTCCAGTCTATAATTCAAGCCCGAGAATCTATTATTTTATATATAAACCCCATAAACCCCTCGATTGGATTCCAGTCTGTAACTCACTCCCGGGTGTCTGTTATTCTATATATAAACCCCCTGAACCCCTCGATTAGATTCCACTCTGTAACTCAATCCCGGAAATCAATTATTCTACACATAAACCCCCTCGACCCCGCGATTAGATTCCAGTCTGTAACTCAATCCCGCAAATCAATTATTCTACATATAAACCCCCTGAACCCCTCAATTAGATTCCAGTGTATAACTCACTCCCGGGTATTTGTTATTCTGTATATAAACCACCCCGAACCCCTCGATTATATTCCAGTCTGTAAATCACTCCCGGGTATTTCTTATTCTATAAATAAACCAACCCGAACCCCTCGATTAGATTCCAGTCTGTAACTCAATCCTTTGTATCTATTATTCTATATATAAACAACACAAACGCCTCGATTAGATTCCAGCACTTCCACATTACAAGTTGAGGAAGGGGTCTCCCCCCATTTTAAAGTTGGTTAAAGGCTCTCCCTCTAATTTAAAGATGGAGAAGGGATATCTCACAGGATATTGTTCTTTACACTCACTAATGTTAACACATTTTTGAACATTTTAATTTTCCCCCTACACTTTCTCTTTCTCTCACCCTGTCTCATTCCTTCTCTCCCTCTCCCACCCCATCTCTCTGCCACTCTATTCATTTCTCTGTTTCTCTATCTCACCCCATATCTTTACCCTACACTCGCGCCGCTCTCTTCATCTCTCTCTCTCAACTCATCCCTTCTTTATCGCTTGATCTCCTCTCTCTATCTCACTCGCTTACCCAGCTCTCTATCCCTCTCTCCCTACCTCTCTTCCTCTGAGAATCTAGTCTACAAACACCAGGCAGACATTTTAGGTTTGTTCACAGTGGCCATTATATGTCCCCACAGCAATGGGACACTTAGGACAGAGTTGACTCATGTAACATTAATATTTGAAACGTGATAGAGACACAGGTATGGAGACATAAATTCCACAAGTATTCCCTGGAATATTGAAGGATCCGGGCGTTCACTCCCACACTTTGCTGTTGTGAATTTGAATTCTGAATTTTCTAAAACTGAATCTGGAAGTAAAAACCCCCGGGATGGAATGATTCACATTCTTTCTGCTGCTGCAAAGCCAGTGTCTGTGTCTGTTTCTCAGTATTTATTAACAATTTAAGATAATAGGATAGAATGCCACAAGTTTGCCATAATGTCTGGAAAGAGGGTCGAAACAGAGGGGCTGAGGTAGCAAAACAAGAGGAAGGGGTGTGAATAGACACAGGATCTGGGGGTCTCCAATGTGTAGACTCTGCCCAGCTCCCAGTCACATCTTTTCGAAATGGCCGAATTGCGAAAATGAATCCAGGGACAGTGAAGCAAGTGACTCACTAACAATGAGAGCATTTTAAACATTCATTCATTCACTGCAAAGCGCTCAGTCTTTCTGAGGTTCTGAAGGGGTCGGGGGTCTTCACTGTACCTGTCCTGGGAGTGTTTGATGGGGACAGTGTAGAGGGAGCTATACTCTGTATCTAACCCAGTGCTGTAAAAGTCCTGGGAGTGTTTGATAGGAACAGTGTAGAGGAAGCATTACTCTATATCTAACCCTGTGCTTTACCTGCCCTGGGAGTGTTTGATGGGGACGGCGTAGAGGGAGATTTAGTCTGAATCTAACCCAGTGCTGTACCTGTCTTTGCAGTGTTTGATGGGGACAGTATAGAGGGAGCTTTACTCTGTATCTAACCCCGTGCTGTACTTGCCCTGGGAGTGTTTGATGGTCACAGTGTAGAGGGAGCTTTATTCTTTATTTAAACCCATGCTGTACCGGTCCTGCAAGTGTTTGATGGGGACAGATTCAAGGGAGCTTTACTCCTTATCTAACCATGTCCTGTTCGTGTCCTGGGAGTGTTTGATGGGGACAGTGTAGAGGGAGCTTTACTCTGAATCTATCCCATTGCTGTACCTGTCCATGGAGGGTTTGATGGGGACAGTGCAGAGGGAGCTTTATTCTGTATCTAACCCCGTGCTTTACCTATCCTGGGAGTGTTTCATGGGGACAGTGTAGAGGAAGCTTTACTCTGTATCTAACCCTTTGCTGTACCTGTCCTGGGAGTGTTTGATGGGGACAGTATAGAGGGAGCTTTACTCTGTATCTAACCCCGTGCTGTACGTGTCCTGGGAGTGTTTGATGGGGACAGTGCAGAGGAAGCTTTATTCAGTATATAATCCCGTGATGTCCCTGCCCTGGGAGTGTTTGATGGGGACAGTGTAGAGGGAGCTTCACTCTGTATCTAATCCCGTGCTGTACCTGTCCTGGGATTGTTTGATGATGACAGTATCGAGGGAGCTTTAATCTGTATCTAGCCCCGTGCTGTACCTGCCCTGGGAGTGTTTGATGGGGACGGTGTAGAGGGAGCATTACTCTGTATCTAACCCTGTGCTGTAGCAGTCCTGGGAGTGTTTGATGGGGAAAGTGTAGAGGTAGCTTTACTCTGTATCTAACCCTTTCCTGTTCCTGTCCTGGGAGTGTTTGATGGGGACAGTATAGAGGGAGCTTTACTCTGTATCTAACCCTGTCCTGTTCCTGTCCTGGGAGTGTTTGATGGAGACAGTGTAGAGGGAGCTTTTTTCTGTATGTAAACCCAATGCTGTTCCTGCCCTGGGAGTGTTTGATGGGGACAGTATAGAGGGAGCCTTACTCTGTATCTAACCCTGTTCTGTTCCTGTCCAGGGAGTGTTTGATGGGAACAGTGCAGAGGGAGCTTTTCTGTGTACCTAACCCTGTGCTGTACCTGTCCTGGGAGTGTTTGATGGGGACATTATAGATGTAGCTTTACTCTGTATCTAACCCAGTGCTGTAGTTGCCCTGGGAGTGTTTGATGATGACAGTGCAGTGGGATCTTTATTCTGTATATAAACCCGAGCTGTACCAGGCCTGGGAGTGTTTGATGGGGACGGTATAGTGGGAGATTTACTCTGTATCTAACACCGTGCCGTACCTGTCCTGGCAGTGTTTGGTGGGGACAGTGTAGAGGAAGTTTTACTCTGTATCTAACCCCCTAATGTACCTGCACTGGGAGTGTTTGATGGGGACGGTGTAAAGGGAGCTTTACTCTGTATCTAACCCCGTGCTGTACCTGTCCTGTGAGGTTTTGATGGGGACAGTTTAGAGGGAGCTTTAGTCAGTATATAAACCTGTCCTGTACCTGCCCTGGGAGTGCTTCATGGGGACAGTGTAGACAGAGCTTTTTTCTGAATCTTACCCCGGGCAGTACCAGTCCTGGGAGTGTTTGATGGGGACAGGTTAGAGGGAGATTTACTCTGTATCTAACCCTGTGCTGTAACTGCCATGGGAGTGTATGATGGGCACAGTGTAGGGGGAGTTTTTCTCTGTTTCTAACCCCGGGCTGTACTAGTCCTGGGAGTGTTTGATGGATACAGTATCGAGGGAGCTTTACTCTGTATCTAACCCTGTGCTGCACCCGTCCTGAGAGTGTTTGATGGGGACAGTATCGAGGAAGTTTTACTCTGTACCTATCCCCGTGCTGAACCTGTCCTGGGAGTGTTTGATGGGCACAGTATTGAGGGGGCTTTACTCTGTATCTAACCCCGTGCTGTACCTGTCCTGGGAGTGTTTGATGGGGACAGTGTAGAGGAAGCTTTACTCTGTATCAAACCCTGTATGTACCTGCCCTGGGAGTGTTTGATGGGGACGGTGTAGAGGGAGATTTAATCTGCATCTAACTCTGTCCTGTACCTGCCCTGTGAGTGCTTGATGGGGACAGTGAAGACTGAGCTTTACTCTGTATCTAACCCCGTGCTGCACCAGTCCTGGGAGTGATTGATGGGGACAGCTTAGAGGGAAATTTAGACTGTATCTAACCCCGTGCTGTACGTGCCCTGGGAGTGTACGATGGGCACAGTGTAGGGGGAGCTTTACTCTGTATCTAACCCCGTGCTGTACCAGTCCTGGGAGTGTTTGAAAGCGATAGTGTAGAGGGAGATGTACTCTCCATCTATCCCCGTGCTGTACCAGTCCAGGGAGTGTTTGATGGGGAGAGTATAGAGGGAGGTTTACACTGTATCTAACCCAGTGCTGTACCTAACCTGGGAGTGTTTGATGGGGACAGTGTAGAGGGAGCTTTACTCTGTATCTAACCCCGTGCTGTAGCTGTCCTGGGAGTGTTTGATGGGGACAGATTAGAGGGAAATTTACTCTGTATCTAACCCCGTGCTGTACCAGTCCTGGGAGTGTTTGATGGGGAGAGTATAGAGGGAGGTTTACACTGTAGCTAATCCTGTGCTGTAGGGGATCTGGGAGTGTTTGATGGGGATGTTGTAGAGGGAGCTTTACTCTGTATCTAACCCCGTGCTGTACCAGTCCTGTGAGAGTATGATGGGGAGAGTATAGAGGGAGGTTTACCCTGTATCTAACCCAGTGCTGTAGCGGACCTGGTAGAGTTTGATGGAGACAGTGTAGAGGGAGCTTTACTCTGTATCTAACCCTGTTCTGTTCCTGTGCAGGGACTGTTTTATGGGAACAGTACAGAGGGAGCTTCACCTTGTATCAAACGCCGTGCTGTACCTGTCCTGGGAGTGTTTGATGGGGACATTATTGAGGGAGCTTTACTCTGTTTCTTACCCAGTGCTGTACGTGGCCTGGGAGTGTCTGATGATGACAGTGCAGTGTGACCTTTATTCTGTATCTAAACCCGTTCTGTTCCTGGCCTGGCAGTGCTGGATGGGGACGGTGTAGTGGGATTTTTACTCTGTATCTAACACCGTGCTGTTCCTGTCCAGGGAGTGTTTGATGGGGACAGTGTAGAGGATGTTTTACTCTGTATCTAACCCCGTAATGTACCTGCACTGGGAGTGTTTGATGGGGACGGTGTAGATGCAGCTTTACTCTGTAACACCGTGCTGTTCCTGTCCTGGGAGTGTTTGATGTGGACAGTGTAGAGGAAGTTTTACTCTGTATCTAACCCCGTAACGTACCTGCACTGGGAGTGTTTAATGGGGACTGCGTAGAGGGAGCTTTACTCTGAATCTTACCCCAGGCAGTACCAGTCCTGGGAGTTTTAGATGGGTCAGGTTAAAGGGAGATTTACTCTGTATCTAACCCTGTGCTGTAACTGCCGTGGGAGTGTATGATGGGCACAGTGCAGGGGGAGTTTTTCTCTGCTTCTAACCCCAGGCTGTACTAGTCCTGGCAGTGTTTGATCGGTACAGTATCGAGGGAGCTTTACTCTGTATCTAACCCCGTGCTGTAACTGCCGTGGGAGTGTATGATGGGTACAGTGTAGGGGGAGTTTTTCTCTGTTTCTTACCCCGGTCTGTACTAGTCCTGGGAGTGTTTGATGGGTACAGAATCGAGGGAGCTTTACTTTGTACCTAACCCCGTGCTGTACCTGTACTGGGAATTTTAGATGGATACATTATGGAGGGAAATTTTCTCTGCATCTAACCCCGTGCTGTACCTGTCCTGGGAGTGTTTGATGGGGACAGTATCGAAGGAGCTTTACTCTGTATCTAACCCTGTGCTGTACCTGTCCTGGGAGTGTTTGGTGGGTTCAGTATCGAGGGAGCTTTACTCTGTATCTAACCCTGTGGTGTACCTGTACTGGGAATTTTAGATGGATACATTATAGAGGAAAATTTTCTCTGCATCTTACCCCGTGCTGTACCTGTCCTGGGAGAGTTTGATGGGGACAGTGTAGAGGAAGCTTTACTCTGTATCAAATCCTCTACTGTATCTGCCCTGGGAGTGTTCGATGGGGACGGTGTAGAGGTAGATTTACTCTGCATCTAACTCTGTCCTGTACCTGCCCTGTGAGTACTTGATGGAGTCAGTGAAGACGGAGCTTTACTCTGTATCTAACTCTGTGCTGCACCAGTCCAGGGAGTGTTTGATGGGGACAGCTTAGAGGGTAATTTAGACAGTATCTAACCCCGTGCTGTACCTTCCCTGGGAGTGTACGATGGGCACAGTGTAGGGAGAGCTTTACTCTGTATCTAAGCCCGTGCTGTACCAGTCCTGGGAGTGTTTGATGGGGACAGTATAGAGGGAGCTTTACTCTGTATCTAACCCCGTGCTGCACCAGTCCTGGGAGTGTTTGATGGCGATAGTGTAGAGGGAGCTTTACTCTGTATCTAACCCCTTGTTGTACGAGTCCTGGGAGTGTTTGATGGGGAGAGTATAGAGGGAGGTTTACACTGTATCTAACCCTGTGCTGTACCGGACCTGGGAGTGCTTGATGTGGACAGTGTAGAGGGATCTTTACTCTGTATCTAACCCCGTGCTGTACCTGTCCTGGGTGTATTTGATGGGGACAGATTAGAGGGAAATTTACTCTGTATCTAACCCTGTCCTGTTCCCGTCCTGGGAGTGTTTGATGGGGAAAGTGTAGAGGTAGCTTTACTCTGTATCTGACCCTGTCCTGTTCCCGTCCTGGGAGTGTTTCATGGGGACAGTATCGAGGGAGCTTTACTCTGTATCTAGCCCCTGCTGCATCCTTTCTGGGAGTGTTTGTTGGCAACATTCTCTCCCAAAACAAAAACAATCCACAAATCAGGCCTAATAAATTGAACATCAGTTTCCTTGTTTGATTCTCCCTGGTTTGTTCTGATTCTCTGATAGATTCCTCGTGTTTACCCTCCACATGAGCAGTCATCCTAATCCCGTCTACCTGTCCTGCTCCCAACGCGGCATCCGACTACAATAAGGCCAGTGATACAGGAGCGTCTCAGCGAGTGAGACAGGTGAGTCTTGAACCTGACCTGGGTGTATGTGAGTGACCTGGGTTAATCCGACACTCCAGGGACAGTTTAGACAGTTCGAGTGCATCACAGCTTTGCCGGAATGAGACCTGGATTCCAAGGGTTAAATTGCAAAGTGAGATTGCACAAACTCGGGTTGTATTCCCTGAAATTTAGTAGCATCAGGGATGACTTGATCAAATTGTCAAATCCTGAGAGGAACTGGTTGGGGAGATTAGGGGAATGTATGAGCTCTTGTCCTGAGTAACAAGCTTTGTGAGGCATCTTATCGAATCCCTTTTGAACAGACAAGTATCCTCCTGTCACTACAGGTTACCTGTATGTTGCAAAGTTATTCTGATAATTTTCCTCCCACAGAGTCAAAATTTCTGCGATTCTGTGACTGAGTCAGAACTTCAAATAGTTCAGATTCACTGTTTAAAATAAGCAGTCACTTTTCTGTGGTGGTTTTTGAGATTGAGTATGGATCTCAGAATCTGTCAGTGGAAGGGAGTTTCTACAGAGATAGGAAATGGGATTGATGAATAAAGGTGCAGGATTTTGATCACTGCATAAGATTGTGTCTGTTGCAGTTTCCCAGGAGTTTACATTTTCATGGGAAAGGGATGATTATCCAATGTCAACAATTCAATTTCTTCAGACAAGTGAAAAAGCAAAGGAAAGAGGGAATATACCAACACTGGAACAAACAGGCAACTGTATGAGGAAGGTTTCAATTCTCTGTATGTTTTAATGTGAATTCCTGAGCTAAAGATTGAAATAAACAGGAGTTTAAATCTCACACTGGGATGCCGTACAATTTCAGTCCTGTTATCCCAAAATTAAAAATAAAAATCTACAATTAGCTGGAGCTGGAAATCTGTCAGTTGATGAATGTTGTCTTGAAAATTTCACCCTGAATAGTGTGAGCCTTAGTATTGTGGAAACGTGTGAAGAAAGTGTTTGCATTCACACATTCCTACATTGTGAAATGTAAGTTAGCTTTGAAACAATAGGATGTAGGGCCAGGGAGTCTGAGTGGGCAAAAGGATTTGGATGATTAAAGAGTGAATTTTAATGATGTCTTTTGAAGGAGCCATTTACTGTAAATGTCCCAAGACAATGAAATGCTTCAAAGGAAATATCCCGGTTGACAGAAATGTTTCCCCAATGTCTGAAACATTTCCCAAGTCTTCAGAGACATGAAGGGGGCAGACATATTGTAAGATACAGATCATGAGGTGCTAGAGAATCACAGAATTGAAGTTGTGGGGCCCTCTCCTGTTTCAGAATGTCAGTTTTGATGTTTAACTCTGTGTAACTTGGTTAATGATTCTTAAAGCAGAAAGTTCCAATCCAATCTGTAACCTGCACTTCAAATTCCAAAGAGATATGTACACCTTAAGTGAATGAGTGAAATAGTGAAAGATGGATTTCATTATAGGCAAATGTGTGGCTGCCCACTTTAAAAAGGATGGAACATGTTACATTATAAATGGTGAAAAGCTGCAAACAGTGAGGGTCCAAAGAGTCCCTATCCATTTGTGTCAAGACTAAGAAAACATCAAACAGTTCCAATGAGAAATTAAATTTGATAGTTGGGATAAAGCTGCTTAAAAACTCACACTACCCATTCCATGAATCAGCCTCTGTAACCTGCACTTCAGCACATCACAAGAAAAATGATATTTTCAACTGTTCTTGATTCCAGTCTGTAACTCAATCCCGGGTATCTATTATTCTCTATATAAACCCCCTGCACCCCTCAATTAGATTCCAGCCTGTAACTCACTCCCGGGTATCTATTATTCTCTATATAACCCACTGAACCCCTCGATTAGATTGCAGTCTGTAACTCAATCCCAGGTATTTATTATTCTATATATAAACCCCCTGAACCCCTCGATTAGATTCCAGTCTGTAACTCAATCGCTGGTATCTATGATTCTATATATAAACCCCCCGAACCCCTCGATTAGATTCCAGTCTGTAACTCAATCCCGGGTATCTATGATTCTATATATAAACCCCCTGATCCCTTCAATTAGATTCGAGTCTGTAACTCAATCCCGGGTATCGATTATTCTCTATATAAACCCCCTGCACCCCTTAATTAGATTCCAGTCTGTAACTCACTCCCGGGTATCTATGATTCTATATATAAACCCCCGGAAGCACTCGATTAGATTCCAGTCTGTAACTCTCTCCCGTTATCTATTATTCTATATATAAACCCCTCATTCCCCTCGATGAGATTCCGTTCTTTAACTCATTCCCGGATATCTTTTATTCGATATATATTATATCTACATGATTTATATATAAACCACCCCAACCCCTCGATTAAATTTCAGCCCGTAACTCACTCCCGGGCATCTGTTAATCTATATATAAACCACCCCAAACCCCTCTGTTAGATTCCTGCCTGTAACTCACTGCCGGGTGTCTGTTATTCTATATATAAACCACCACGAACCCCTCCGTTAGATTCCTGTCTGTAACTCAATCTCGGGCATCTGTTGTGATTAATATCATTCTTTCATCGTCTGCCTGTTCATCCCCTCTCACTCTGTGTCTCGCTCTTTAACATTCCCTCATTCCGCGTCTGCTCTCTCTCTCTCTCTCTCTCCCCCCCTGTCAGATTCTGTAAGAAATTTCCCCAAACTCCAGGCATCCATTTTAGGTTTGTTCACAGTGGCCATTTTATGTGCCCACAGCACTGGGACATTTATGACAGAGTTGACTACTCACGAATGTTAAATTAGTCCTTTCAATGTGACAGAGACACAGATATCTCCCTCCATTTTAAAGATGGAGAAACTCTGTTTATCACTCAATAGGCCCTGTCTTTACTTGGTTTCTGACCCTGTGCTGCCCCTTCCCTGGGCCTGTTTGATGGGACAGAGCAGAGGGAATGTTACTCTCTATCGAACCCCATACTGTATTTGGTTTGGGTGTGTTTGTTAAACAGAGTGGATGAAGCTTTACACTGGAATTTAGGTGAGGGGGTGATTTGATGTTCTTTATACTCAATAATGTTAACAAATTTTTGAACATTATCAGTTTCCCCCTACACTTTCTCTTTCTCTCATCCTGTCTCGTTCCTTCTCTCCCCCTCCCATCCCATCTGTCTGCCACTCTATATATTTCTCTGTTTCTCTCTCTCACCCCATCAATTTACCCTACACTCGCTCCCCTCTCTTCATCTCTCTCTCTCAACTCATCACTTTTTCTTTTTCTCGATCTCCCCTCTCTATTTCACTCGCTTACCCAGCTCTCTTTCCCTCTCACCCTGTCTCTCTGCCCCTCTGTCTCTCTATCTGTCGTTCCGTCTTTCTCTCTCTCACTCACTCCTTTCCTCCGTTACTCTGCTACTCTCTCTGTCGCACCCATCGCTCTCCCTTTTACCTTGTCTCTCTGTTGCTCTCTTTCTATCTCTGTACCTCTTTCATCCCATCTATCTCACCGTCTATCTCTCTCTCTCTCTTTCTCTCCCAGGAAAACAGAGAATACACACAATCTCACACACACATACATTCTTCCTCACACACAAACACACACACACACATATATACATTCTCTCTCTCTCATGTACACACAAACACACGCACACACTTGCACAGATATATACTTTCTCATAGACGCAGGCACACACACATAAAAACCAGGATCGCATTGAATGTCAGAACAGGGTTGGAGGGTTAAATGGCCTCTTGCTCTTTCCATGTGCTATGACCAATATCCTTTATTCACTGTCTGGCTCTCAGTCACCCACTTGGTCTGAGAGTCTCTATTTCTCATTCACTCGATCTGTGTCTTCTCTCCCTGTCTCTCTTCCTCTGAGAATCTAGTCTACAAACACCAGGCAGCCATTTTAGGTTTGTTCACAGTGGCCATTTTATGTCCCCACAGCAATGGGACGTTTAGGACAGAGTAAACTCATGTAACATTAGTATTTTAAACGTGACAGAGACACAGGTATGGAGACATAAATTCCACGTGTACTCCCTGGAATATTGAAGGATCCGGGCGTTCAGTCCCACACTTTGTTGTTGTGAATTTGAATTCTGAATTTTCTAAAACTGAATCTGGAAGTAAAAACCCCCGGGATGGAATGATTCACATTCTTTCTGCTGCTGCAAAGCCCGTGTCTGTGTCTGTTTCTCAGTATTTATTAACAATTTAAGATAATAGGATAGAATGCCACTAGTTTGCCATAATTCAACTCAGTCAGAAATGTCCCAATGTTATGACCGATATCATTCTTTCATCGTCTGCCTGTTCATCCCCTCTCACTCTGTGTCTCTCTCTTTAACATTCCCTCATTCCGCGTCTGCTCTCTCTCTCTCTCTCTCTCCCCCTGTCAGATTCTGTAAGAAAAATCCCCAAACACCAGGCAGCCATTTTAGGTTTGTTCACAGTGGCCATTTTATGTTCCCACAGCACTGGGACATTTATGACAGAGTTGACTCCTCACGAATGGTAAATTAGTCCTTTCAACGTGACAGAGACACAGATATCGCCCTCCATTTTAAAGATGGAGAAACTCTGTTTATCACTCAATAGGCCCTGTCTTTACTTGGTATCTAACCCTGTGCTGCCCCTTCCCTGGGCCTATTTGATGGGACAGAGCAGAGGGAATGTTACTCTCTATCGAACCCCATACTGTATTTGGTTTGGGTGTGTTTGTTGAACAGTGTGGATGAAGCTTTACACTGGAATTTAGGTGAGGGGGTGATTTGATGAAATATTTCAGGATAATAATGGAAGTAGAGGTTTGAAAAAGACTAACTATTCCCGCTGGTTTGGGGAGTCTCGGCCTTGGGGTCATGGTTTTTCAACTATGTTTAGAATTTTAGAATTTCAGGAGGGAAACTAAGAAACATTTTAAAACACCAAGTGTGGTATTAGTTTGGATCTCTCTCACATGAACGGAAATTGATGCTGAGCCACTATTGCATGTTTAAAACTGAGGCTGATAGATTTCTGTTAGCTAACACGCTGCAGAGATATGAGACCAAGGGGTTCAGTCACAGATCAGCCAGGATCTCATTGAATGTCAGAACAGGGTTGGAGGGTTAAATGGCCTCTTGCTCTTTCCATGTGCTATGACCAATATCCTTTATTCACTGTCTGGCTCTCAGTCACCCACTTGGTCTGAGAGTCTCTATTTCTCATTCACTCGATCTGTGTCTTCTCTCCCTGCCTCTCTTCCTCTGAGAATCTAGTCTACAAACACCAGGCAGACATGTTAGGTTTGTTCACAGTGGCCATTTTATGTCCCCACAGGAATGGGACATTTAGGACAGAGTTGACCCCTCTCTCATGTAACATTAATATTTTAAACGTGACAGAGACACAGGTATGGAGACATGAATTCCCTGTGTATTCCCTAGAATATTGAAGGATCTGGGCGTTCAGTCCCACACTTTGCAGCTGTGAATTTGAATTCTGAATTTTCTATTACTGAATCTGGAAGTAAAAACCCCCGGGATGGAATGATTCACATTCATTCTGCTTCTACAAAGCCCGTGTCTGTGTCTGTTTCTCAGTATTTATTAACTATTTCAGATAAGCCTGTCTCTTTCTCCATCGCTCTCTTTCTCGCCTCGCCTTTCACTGTCTCTCTCTCACTACAACACCCTGCCCCTCTCTCTTGCTCGCCCTGTCTCTCTCTCTCTTGGCGAGTTTTGTCTCTCTCTCTCTATCTCAATCTGTCTCTCTCTCACCATCTCTCTGCCTCTCTCTCTCTCTCACTCCATCAGCCTCCCCCTCTCCCCACCATCCCCAATTTCCCTTTTCAGCAAATTTTGGGTGTGAAGCTGAAGGGAAAATATTTTCAGGCTTTCGGGGAAAGGGCGGATGAGTGAGACCAGTTAAACTTTCCTTGCAGAGTGTCGAAAGTAGTTTGATGGGCTGAATGGCCTCTTCGATTAGATTCCAGTCGCTAACTCACTTCCGGATATCTGTTATTCTATATATAAACCCCCTGAACCCCTCGATTTGATTCCCGTTTGTAACTCACTCCCGGATATCTGTTATTCTATAGATAAACCCCCTGTACCCCTCGATTAGATTCCAGCCTGTAACTCACTCCCGGGTATCTTTTATTCTATATATAATCCACCCCGAACCCCTCGATTAGATTCAGCCTGTAACTCACTCCCGGGCATCTGTTATTCTATATATAAACCACCCCAAACCCCTCGATTAGATTCCAGTCTGTAACTCACTCCCGGGCATCTGTTATTCTATATATAAACCAACTCGAACCCCTCGATTAGATTCCAGTCTGTAAGTCACTCCCTGGTATTTGTTATTCTGTATATAAACCACCCGGAACCCCTCGATTAGATTCCAGTCTGTAACTCACTCCCGAGTATCTGTTATTCTATATATAAACCAACCCGAACCCCTCGATTAGATTCCAGTCTGCAACTCACTCCCGGGTATGTTTTTCTATATATAAACCACCCCGAACCCCTCGATTAGATTCCAGCACTTCCACATCACAAATTGAGGAAGGGGTCCCCCCCATTTTAAAGTTGGTTAAAGGCTCTCCTTCTAATTTAAAGATGGAGAAGGGATGTCTCACAGGATATTGTTCTTTACACAATAATGTTAACAAATTTTTGAACATTTTCAGTTTCCCCCTACACTTTCTCTTTCTCTTACCCTGTCTCGTTCCTTTTCTCCCTCTCCCACCCCATCTCTCTGCCACCCTATATATTTCTCTGTTTCTCTCTCCCACCCCATATCTTTACCCTACACTCGCTCCCCTCTCTTCATCTCTCTCTCTCAACTCATCCCTTTTTTATCGCTTGATCTCCTCTCTCTATCTCACTCGCTTACCCAGCTCTCTTTCCCTCTCTCCCTGTCTCTCTTCCTCTGAGAATCTAGACTACAAACACCAGGCAGCCATTTTAGGTTTGTTCACAGTGGCCATTTTATGTCCCCACAGCAATGGGACATTTAGGACAGAGTTGACTCATGTAACATTAATATTTTAAACGTGACAGAGACACAGGTATGGAGACATAAATTCCACGTGTATTCCCTGGAATAGTGGAGGATCCGGGCGTTCAGTCACACACTTTGCTGCTGTGAATTTGAATTCTGAATTTTCTAAAACTGAATCTGGAAGTAAAAACCCCCGGGATGGAATGATTCACATTCTTTCTGCTGCTGCAAAGCCCGTGTCTGTGTCTGTTTCTCAGTATTTATTAACAATTTAAGATAATAGGATAGAATGCCACTAGTTTGCCATAATTCAACTCAGTCAGAAATGTCCCAATGTTATGACCGATATCAATCTTTCATCGTCTGCCTGTTCATCCCCTCTCACTCTGTGTCTCTCTCTTTAACATTCCCTCATTCCGCATCTGCTCTCTCTCTCTCTCTCTCTCCCTCTCTCAGATTCTGTAAGAAAAATCCCCAAACTCCAGGCAGCCATTTTAGGTTTGTTCACAGTGGCCATTTTATGTTCCCACAGCACTGGGACATTTATGACAGAGTTGACTCCTCACGAATGGTAAATTAGTCCTTTCAACGTGACAGAGACACAGATATCTCCCTCCATTTTAAAGATGGAGAAATTCTGTTTATCACTCAATAGGCCCTGTCTTTACTTGGTATCTAACCCTGTGCTGCCCCTTCCCTGGGCCTGTTTGATGGGACAGAGCAGAGGGAATGTTACTCTCTATCGAACCCCATACTGTATTTGGTTTGGGTGTGTTTGTTGAACAGTGTGGATGAAGCTTTACACTGGAATTTAGGTGAGGGGGTGATTTGATGCAATATTTCAGGATAATAATGCAAGTGGAGGTTGGAAAAAGACTAACTATTCCCGCTGGTTTGGGGAGTCTGGGCCTTGGGGTCATGGTTTTTCAACTATGTTTAGAATTTTAGAATTTCAGGAGAGAAACTAAGAAACACTTTAAAACGCCAAGTGTGGTATTAGTTTGGATCTCTCTCACATGAACGGAAATTGATGCTGAGCCACTAGTCCATGTTTAAAACTGAGGCTGATAGATTTCTGTTAGCTAACACGCTGCAGAGATATGAGACCAAGGGCTTCAATCACAGATCAGCCAGGATCTCATTGAATGTCAGAACAGGGTTGGAGGGTTAAATGGCCTCTTGCTCTTTCCATGTGCTATGACCAATATCCTTTATTCACTGTCTGGCTCTCAGTCACCCACTTGGTCTGAGAGTCTCTATTTCTCATTCACTCGATCTGTGTCTTCTCTCCCTGTCTCTCTTCCTCTGAGAATCTAGTCTACAAACACCAGGCAGCCATTTCAGGTTTGTTCCCAGTGGCCATTTTATGTCCCCACAGGAATGGGACATTTAGGACAGATTTGACTCCTCACGAATGGAAAATTAGTACTTTCAACGTGACAGAGACACAGATATCTCCGTCCATTTTAAAGACGGAAAAGGGAACTCCCTCCGTTTTAACGGTGGCAAAGTTATCTGCCTCCATTTTAAATATTGAGAATGGTTCTCGCCCCATTTCGTCAGGTCTCTCTCTCCCTACCGCTTTTTCCTTCCCTCGACTCGTCTCTCTGAGGATCTCTCTCATCCCATCGCTATTTCGGACACTCACTCCCCTCTCTCTGCCTCTCCCTCACCCCACCCATTTTTCTTTCATTCAATCGCCTCTCTCTATCTCTCTCTCTTGCCCTCTCTCTCTTTCTCCCTCAGCCCATCTCATTGTCGCTATCTCCCTTTCTCTCGCCCCATCTCTCTCCCCTTCACCCTCTCTGTCTTTCATTTTATCTCTCTGTCATTCTCTGACCCTCTCTCTCTCGCCCTCTCTCTCTTTCTTTCTCACCCCATCTCACTCTCACTATTTCCCGCTCTCTCTCTCTCTCGCGCTCTCTCTCTTTCTTTCTCACCCCATCTCACTCACTATTTCCCTCACTCTCTCTCTCTCATCCTATCTCTCTTTCTTTCTCACCCCATCTCACTCTCACTGTTTCCCTCTCTCTCTCTCTCTCTCTCGCGCTCTCTCTCTTTCTTTCTCACCCCATCTCACTGTAACTATTTCCCTCTCTCTCTCACCCCATCTCTCTGCCCTTCACCCTCTCTCTCTCACCCCATCTCACTCTCACTAATTCCATCTCTCTCTCTCTCTCGCGCTCTCTCTCTTTCTTTCTCATCCCATCTCACTGTAACTATTTCCCTCTCTCTCTCACCCCATCTCTCTGCCCTTCACCCTCTCTCTCTGTCTCTCATTCTATCTCTGTCATTCTCTGACCCTCTCTCTATCGCCCCGTCTCTATCCCTATCACCACCTCTCTCTGTCGCTCTCTCTCCCTCGCTCTGCCACTGACTCTCTGTCACATTCGTTGTCTCCCACGCCTGTCTCTTTCTCCATGGCTCTCTTTCTCGCCTCGCCTTTCACTGTCTCTCTCTCACTACAACACCCTGCCCCTCTCTCTCTCTCGCCCTGTCTCTCTCTCTCCCTCTTGGCGAGTTTTGTCTCTCTTTCTCTATCTCAATCTGCCTTTCTCTCACCATCTCTCTGCCTCTCTCTCTCACATACTCTCTCTCTCACTCCATCAGCCTCCCCCTCTCCCCACCATCCCCAATTTCCCTTTTCAGCAAATTTTGGGCGTGAAGCTGAAGGGAAAATATTTTCAGGGTTTCGGGGAAAGGGCGGACGAGAGAGACCAGGGAAACTTTCCTTGCAGCGTGTCGAAAGTAGTTTGATGGGCTGAATGGCCTCCTCGATTAGATTCCAGTCTGTTACTCAATCGGAGGTATCTGTTATTCTATATATTATCCACCCCGAACCCCTCAATAAGATTCCAGCCTGTAACTCACTCCCGGGTATCTGTTATTCTACATATAAACCACCCCGAACCCCTCGATTAGATTCCAGTCTGTAACTCACTGCCAGGTATCTGTTATTCTATATATAAGCCACCCTGAACCCCTCGGTTAGATTCCAGTCTGTAACTCACTCCCGGTTATCTGTTATTCTATATATAATCCACCCGGAACCCCTCGATTAGATTCCAGTCTGTAACTCACTCCTGTTATTTGTTATTCTGTATATGAACCACCCCGAACCCCTCGATTAGATTCCAGCCTGTAACTCACTCCCGGGTATATGTTATTCTATATATAAACCATCCCGAATCCCTTGATTAGATCCAGTCTGTAACTCACTCCCGGGTATGTTATTCTATATAGAAACCACCCCCAACCCCTCGATTAGATTCCAGCACTTCCACACCACAAGTAGAGGAAGGGGTCTCCCCCATTTTAAAGTTGGTTAAAGGCTCTCCCTCTAATTTTAAGATGGAGAAGGGATGTCTCACAGGATATTGTCCTTTAAACTCAATAATGTTCACACATTTTTGAACATTTTCAGTTTCCCCTTACACTTTCTCTCATCCTGTCTCGTTCCTTCTCTCCCTCTCCCACCCCATCTCTCTGCCACCCTATATATTTCTCTGTTTCTCTCTCTCACCCCATATCTTTACCCTACACTCGCTCCCCTCTCTTCATCTCTCTCTCTCAACTCATCCCTTGTTTATCGCTTGATCTCCTCTCTCTATCTCACTCGCTTACCCAGCTCTCTTTCCCTCTCTCCCTACCTCTCTTCCTCTGAGAATCGAGTCTACAAACACCAGGCAGCCATTTTAGGTTTGTTCACAGTGGCCATTTTATGTCCCCACAGCAATGGGACATTTAGGACAGAGTTGACTCCTCACTCATGTAACATTAATATTTTAAACGTGACAGAGACACAGGTATGGAGACATGAATTCCCTGTGTATTCCCAGGAATATTGAAGGATCCGGGCGTTCAGCCCCACACTTTGCTGTTGTGAATTTGAATTCTGAATTTTCTAAAACTGAATCTGGAAGTAAAAACCCCCGGGATGGAATGATTCACATTCTTTCTGCTGCTGCAAAGCCCGTGTCTGTGTCTGTTTCTCAGTATTTATTAACTGTTTAAGATAAGCCTGTCTCTTTCTCCATCGCTCTCTTTCTTGCCTCGCCATTCACTGTCTCTCTCTCACTACAACACCCTGCCCCTCTCTCTATCTCGTCCTGTCCCTCTCTCTCTCTCGGTGAGTTTTGTCTCTCTTTCTCTATCTCAATCTGTCTCTCTCTCTCACCATCTCTCTGCCTCTCTCTCTCATTTACTCTCACTCTCACTCCATCAGCCTTCCCCTCTCCCCACCATCCCGAATTTCTCTTTTCAGCAAATTTTGGGTGTGAAGCTGAAGGGAAAATATTTTCAGGGTTTCGGTGAAAGGGCGGACGAGTGAGACCAGTGAAACTTTTCTTGCGGAGTGTCGAAAGTAGTTTGATGGGCTGAATGGCCTCCTCGATTAGATTCCAGTCTGTAACTCAGTCCCGGATATCTGTTATTCTATATATAAACCCCCTGAACCCCTCGATTAGATTCCAGTCTGTAACTCACTCCCGGGTATCCGTTATTCTATATATAAACCCCCTGAACCCCTCGATTAGATTCCAGTCTGTAACTCACTCCCGGGTATCTGTTATTCTATATATAATCCACCCCGAACCTCTCGATTAGATTCCAGTATGTAACTCACTCCCGGGTATGTGTTACTCTGTATATCAACCACCCCGAACCCCTCGATTAGATTCCAGCCTGTGACTCACTCCCGGGTATCTGTTATTCTATATATAATCCACCCCGAACCCCTCGATTAGATTCCAGCCTGTAACTCACTCTCGGGTATGATATTCTATATATAAACCACCCCGAAGCCCTCGATTAGATTCCAATCAGGAACTCACTCCCGGGTATCTGTTATTCAATATATAAACCCCCCCGAACCCCTCGATTAGATTCCAGTCTGTAACTCACACCTGGGTATCTGTTATTCAATATATAAACCACCCCGAACCCCTCGATTAGATTCCAGTCTGTAACTCACTCCCGGGTATGATATTCTATATATAAACCCCCCCGAACCCCTCGATTAGATTCCAGAACTTCCACATCACAAATTGAGGAAGGGGTCTCCCCCATTTTAAAGTTGGTTAAAGGCTCTCCCTCTAATTTTAAGATGGAGAAGGGATATCTCACAGGATATTGTTCTTTACACTCAATAATGTTAACACATTTTTGAATATTTTCAGTTTCCCCCTATACTTTCTCTTTCTCTCATCCTGTCTCATTTCTTCTCTCCCTCTCCCAGCCCATCTCTCTGCCACTCTATACATTTCTCTGTTTCTCTCTCTCACCCCATATCTTTACCCTACACTCGCTCCCCTCTCTTCATCTCTCTCTCTCATCTCATCCCTTTTTTATCGCTTGATCTCCTCTCTCTATCTCACTCGCTTACCCAGCTCTCTATCCCTCTCTCCCTCCCTCTCTTCCTCTGAGAATCTAGTCTACAAACACCAGGCAGCCATTTCAGGTTTGTTCACAGTGGCCATTTTATGTCCCCACAGCAATGGGACATTTAGGACAGAGTTGACTCATGTAACATTAGTATTTTAAACGTGACAGAGACACAGGTATGGAGACATAAATTCCACGTGTATTCCCTGGAATATTGAAGGATCCGGGCGTTCCCTCCCACACTTTGCTGCTGTGAATTTGAATTCTGAATTTTCTAAAACTGAATCTGGAAGTAAAAACCCCCGGGATAGAATGATTCACATTCTTTCTGCTGCTGCAAAGCCCGTGTCTGTGTCTGTTTCTCAGTATTTATTAACAATTTAAGATAATAGTTTAGAATGCCACAAGTTTGCCATAATTTCTGGAAAGAGGGTTGAAACAGAGGGGCTGAGGTAGCAAAACAAGAGGAGGGGGTGTGAATAGACACAGGATCTGGGGGTCTCTAATGTGTAGACACTGCCCAGCTCCCAGTCACATCTTTTAGAAAAGGCTGAATTGCGAAAATGAATCCAGGGACAGTGAAGCAAGTGACTCACTAACAATGAGAGCATTTTAAACATTCATTCATTCACTGCAAAGCGCTCAGTCATTCTGAGGTTCTGAAGGGGTCGGGGGTCTTCACTGTCTTGGTCCCTCCCCAACTTGCTGCCTCTCTCTCTCTGTGTAAATATTGCCCCATTTAAAAAGTGCTGTGCAGAGCTGACTGCACCCTTTGGGATCTTGCTGTGCACAAATTCCCTGCAGTGTTTCATACTGTGCCACAACCAGTTAATTGATTAAAAATGTGCTGATTGGACTCATTTCCTGTCCCTCAGGAGCCCTTTACCAAGTCCTAACTGTGAGGGTGTGTAAAAGTTTGTGCTAATTCCTGAATAATGCTGGTGTTTTAGGCAGGGCGATGAATTGGGAGGTGGAACAGTCATTTGAATTCAGTCTCTCTAGGATGTGTCCCTACGTTACAACAGAGAGAGAGGGGGGAGATTGAGGGAAACAGGAAAAGACAGTGAAACAGAGGCAGGGGTTGGGGGTGCGGAAGAGACACAGGGTCCGGGTGGGGTTAGGGGAGGGTCTCCAGTGTGGAGTCAGTGCCCAGCTCCCAGTCTCTGCAGAAAAGCCTCAGTCACACCCTCCCGGGGACGCCTGGTTTGTAAAAATCGATGCTGGGACGGAGTTTCAAAAGTCTCCCCCAGGAAGCAGCAGCTTGTTCCCGGTTTGAAGAGAAGGAGTTTAGGCCTTTCTGGGGATGTGTCCGGACTCAGAGCACACATGGTGCCCGGGGGGTGGGGGAGAGGTGGAAGAGGGAGGGTTACAGCAGGCATGAGGCTGGGGAAGGAAATGTGTCTCCCTGTTCCCATCCGGATAGCAATACATTGCTGCCTGTGGGATCCCCCTGTGCAGAAACGGCCTGCAGCTTTTCCTGAACTGCAGCAGGGAACACACGACGTTTCTGGGGGAGGAGGTGGAATTTCCCTGTCTCTGTCACTCCAGCTTTCGCTCTACCTCTCTCTTTCCAGACAGGACCCCTTGCTGCTCCTGTCCACTGAGGGTTAACCCCAGGACAGACATGGTTTCAACAAGGGCCAATCATTACTTTTGGTTTAATAATAAATCTATATTTCTTTCCCCTGTTGGTTGTGTTACTCCAGTTCCAAACCCTGATCTCACACAAACCCCCAAAACACTGGCAGTAATCGCATTCCCCAACCCACTCTCCCTCTCACCCCAACCCACTCTCCCTCTCACCCCAACCCACTCTCCCTCTCACCCCAACCCACTCTCCCTCTCACCCCAACCCACTCTCCCTCTCACCCCAACCCACTCTCCCTCTCACCCCAACCCACTCTCCCTCTCACCCCAACCCACTCTCCCTCTCACCCCAACCCACTCTCCCTCTCACCCCAACACACTCTCCCTCTCACCCCAACCCACTCTCCCTCTCACCCCAACCCACTCTCCCTCTCACCCCAACCCACTCTCCCTCTCACCCCAACCCACTCTGCCTCTCACCCCAACCCACTCTCCCTCTCACCCCAACCCACTCTCCCTCTCACCCCAACCCACTCTGCCTCTCACCCCAACCCACTCTCCCTCTCACCCCAACCCACTCTCCCTCTCACCCCAACCCACTCTCCCTCTCACCCCAACCCACTCTCCCTCTCACCCTAACCCACTCTCCCTCTCAGCCCAACCCTCTCACACCAACCCACTCTCCCTATCACCACTCCCTGTCCTGGTAGTCTTTGATGGGGACAGTATAGAGGGAGATTTACTCTGTATCTAACCCCGTTCTGTACCTGCCCTGGGGGTGTTTGATGGGGACGGTGTAGAGGGAGATTTACTCAGTATCTAACACCGTGCTGTTCCTGCTCTGGGAGTGTATGATGGGCACAGTGTAGGGGGAGCTTTACTCTGTATCTAACACCGTGCTGTACCAGTCCTGGGAGTGTTTGATGGGGACAGTATAGAGGTAGATTTACTCTTATATAACCTTGAGCTGTACCAGTCCTGGGAGTGTTTGATGGAGACAGTGTAGAGGGAGATTTACTCTGTATCTAACCCCGTGCTGTACATGCCCTGGGAGTGTATGATGGCCACAGTGTAGAGGGAGCTTTACTCTGTATCTAACCCTGATCTGTTCCAGTCCTGGGAGTGTTTGATAGGGACAGTATAGAGGGAGCTTTAATCTGTTCCTAACCCTGTCCAGTTCCTGTCCAGGGAGTGTTTGATGGGGACAGTATAGAGGGAGCTTTACTCTGTATCTAACCCCGTGGTGTATTTCCTGGGAGTGTTTGATGTGGACAGTGTAGAGGTTGCATTACTCTGTATCTAACCCCGTGCTGTACCTGCCCTGGGAGTGTTTGATGGGGACAGTATCGAGGGAGTTTTACTCTGTATCTAACCCTGTTCTGTTCCTGTGCAGGGAGTGTTTGATGGGGACAGTATCGAGGGAGCTTTACTCTGTATCTAGCCCCTGCTGCATCATCTCTGGGAGTGTTTGTTGGCAACATTCTCGCCCAAAACAAAAACAATCCACAAATCAGGCCTAATAAATTGAACATCAGTTTCCTTGTTTGATTCTCCCTGGTCTGTTCTGATTCTCTGATAGATCCCTCGTGTTTACCCTCCACATGAGCAGTCTTCCTAATCCCGTCTACCTGTCCTGCTCCCAACGCGGCATCCGACTACAATAAGGCCAGTGATACAGGAGCGTCTCAGCGAGTGAGACAGGTGAGTCTTGAACCTGACCTGGGTGTATGTGAGTGACCCGGGTTAATCCGACACTCCAGGGACAGTTTAGACAGTTCGAGTGCATCACAGCTTTGCCAGAATGAGACCTGGATTCCAAGGGTTAAATTGCAAAGTGAGATTGCACAAACTCGGGTTGTATTCACTGAAATTTAGTAGCATCAGGGGTGACTTGATCAAATGGTCAAATCCTATTGATGTTACCTGTATGTTGCAAAGTTATTCTAATAATTTTCATCCCACAGAGTAAAAATTTCTGTGATTCTGTGTCTGAGTCAGAACTTCAGATAGTTCAGATTCACTGTTTAAAATAAGCAGTCACTTTTCTGTGGTGGTTTTTGAGATTGAGTATGGATCTCATAATCTGTCAGTGGAAGGGAGTTTCTACAGAGATAGGAAATGGGATTGATGAATAAAGGTGCAGGATTTTGTTCACTGCATTAGATTGTGTCTGTTGCAGTTTCCCAGGAGTTTACATTTTCATGGGAAAGGGATGATCATCCAATGTCAACAATTCAATTTCTTCAGACAAGTGAAAACGCAAGAGAAAGAAGGAATATACCAACACTGGAACAAACAGGCAACCGTATGAGGAAGGTTTCAATTCTCTGCATGTTTTAATGTGAATTCCTGAGCTAAAGATTGAAATAAACAGGAGTTTAAATCTCACACTGGGAAGCCGTACAATTTCAGTCCTGTTAGCCTAAAATTAAAAATAAATATCTACAATTAAAAATTTCTTGTACAAAGAGAATTTGACCCTGTATCGAACCCCATAATGTATTTGGGTTGGGAGTTTTTGATGACAGTGTAGCCAAAGCTTTAATTTGAAACAAGTTTCTGCAAACGTCAATTGACACAAAGTCTCTTGTTAATGTTTCAATCTGAGGATGATAGATTTTTGTTAGGCAAAGGTGTAAAGAGATATGGAGGTCGATCAGAGATCAGTCAGGATCTCATTGAATGTCAGAAACATGGTGTGGGGAGAAATGGAATCTTCCTCTTCCAATGTACTATGATAAATATCCTTCCTTCAATCTCTTGTCTCTCGGTCTCCCTCTCGATCTGTGTCTCTGTCTTCTTCTCACTCGCTCTCTCTCTCTCTCTCTCTTCCTCTCTCAGAATCTATATAAATGACACAAACACCAGTCAGCCTTTTAGGTTTGTTCACAGGGGCCATATTATGTGCCCACAGCACTGGGACATTTCTGACAGAGTTGACTCCTCAGGAATGTGACATTGGTACTTTCAACGTGACAGAGACACAACTATGGAGACACTGATCAGACACTCATCCCCCAGACACCGCATTTTGCACGGGTTCCAGGTCATCACCACTCGCTGGTTTAAAAAGATTTTCACCACATCCCCCCCCTTCATCCCTTTCTCAAAACCTTCACCCTGTCTCTCCCCCTGTCACCATCGAACCAATTTTTTGAATTTGACTCTGTATGGACCCCATACTGTAATTGGGTTGGGAGTGTTTGATGAACAGTGTAGTCAAAGCTTCACTCTGAAACACTGGAATTGAGGTTAAGGGGTGATTTGATCAAATGCTTCAAGATACTAATGTAAATGAATCATGTTTTTTATAGCCAGGCATGTTGAAAAATATTTGGAGCTTTACCCTTTTCTCCAGCTGATGAATTTTAATTTGAACACTTTTTAAATTGAACTCAAATTCAAAGGTGAATGACGCTTTTTAATCTCATAACTCAATTGTTGTGGGAGCTTTACTCTGTATGGAACCCCATGCTGTACCTGTTCTGGGAGCGTTTGATGGGGACAATTTAACAACAACTTTAATTCCTATCTTACCCCGCGCTGTCCAATAACGGATGCAGATTCAGATAAATCGGATGTTTCATTTCTGTGTCACTTTCTGTATCTTGAAGCTTCCATTTGGAGCTGGAAATCTGTCAGTTGATGAATGTTGTCTTGAAAATTTCACCCTGAATAGTGTGAGCCTTAGTATTGTGGAAACGTGTGAAGAAAGTGTTTGCATTCACACATTCCTACATTGTGAAATGTAAGTTACCTTTGAACCAATAGGATGTGGGGCCAGGGAGTCTGAATGGGCAACAGGATTTGGATGATTAAAGAGTGAATGTTAATGATGTCCTTTGAAGAAGCCGTTTACTGTAAATGTCCCGAGACAATGAAATGGTTCCCCAATGTCTGAATAACTTTCCAAGTCCGCAGAGACATGAAGGGGGCAGAGCTATTGTAAGTTACAGATCATGAGATACCAGTGAATCACAGAATTGAAGTTGTGGGGCCCTCTCCTGCTTCAGAATGTCAGTTTTGATGTTTAACTCTGTGAAACTTGGCTAATGATTCTTAAAGCAGAAAGTTCCAATCCAATCTGTAACCTGCACTTCAAATTCCAAAGAGATATGTACACCTTAAGTGAATGGGTGAAATAGTGCAAGATGGGATTCATTGTAGGCAAATGTGTGGCTCCTCACTTTAAAAAGGATGGAACAGGTTACATTATAAATGGTGAAAAGCTGCAAACAGTGAGGGTCCAGAGAGTCCCTATGCATTTGTGTCAAGACTAAGAAAACATCAAACAGTTCCAATGAGAAATTAAATTTGATATTTGGGATAAAGCTGGTTAAAAACTCACACTACACATTCCATGAATCAGCCTCTGTAACCTGCACTTCAGCACATCACAAGAAAAAATATGTTTTCAACAGTTTGTGATTCCAGTCTGTAACTCAATCCCGGGTATCTATTATTCTATATATAAACTCCCCGAACCCCTCGATTAGATTCCAGTCTGTAACTCACTCCCGGGTCTCTATTATTCTTTATATAAACCCCCTGAACACCTCGATTAGATTCCAGTCTGGAACTCAATCCCGGGTATCGATTAATCTTTATATTAACCCCCTGAACACCTCGATTAGATTCCAGTCTGTAACTCACACCTGGGTAATTATTATTATATATGTAAACCCCCTGATCACTTCGATTAGATTCCAGTCTGTAACTCACTCCTGGGTATCTATTATTCTATATATAAACCCCACAATCCCCTTGATTAGATTCCAGTCTGTAACTCACTCCCGCGTATCTATGATTCTATATATAAACCCTCTGAACCCCTCGATTAGATTCCAGTCTGTACCTCACTCCTGGGTATCTATTATTCCAAATAAAAACCCCACAAACCCCTCGATTAGATTCCAGTCTGTACCTCACTCCCGGGTATCTATTATTCTATATATAAACCCCACAAACCCCTCGATTCGATTCCAGCACTTCCACATCACAAGTTGAGGAATGGGTCTCCCCCCATTTTAAAGATGGAGAAAGGATCTCCCTCCAATTTAAAGATGGAGAAGGGATATGTCACAGGATATTGTTCTTTATACTCAATAAAGTTAACTAATTTCTGAACATTTTCAGTTTCCCCCTACACTTTCTCTTTCTCTCACCTTCATTTTCATTCTCTCCCTCTCCCACCCCATCTCTCTGCCACTCTACCACATTTCTCTGTTTCTCTCTCTCACCCCATCACTTTACCCTAAACTCGCTCCCCTCTCTTCACCTCTCTCTCTCTCACCTCATCCCTTTTCCTTTCATTTTATCTCTTCTCTCTATCTCACTCACTCGCCCCAGCTCTCTTTCTCTCTCACCCTGTCTCTCCACTGCTCTGTCTCTCTATCTCTCATTCCGGCTATCTCTCCCTCTCTCTCACTCCTTTCCTCCGTTGCTCAGCTCCTCTCTCTGTCACCCCCATCTCTCTCCCTCTCGCCTTGTCTCTCTTTCTACCTCTGTACCTCTTTCATCCCATCTATCTCGCCCTCTCTCTCTCTCCCTCTCTCCCTCTCCCACTTCTTTTGAGCCAAAATTGGATATAAAGCTGAATAGAAAATTTTTTCAGGGTCCCGTGAAAAGGCAGATGATTCAGACCAGCGAAATGTGGATACAGAATTGGCTGATGGATAGGAAACAGAGAGTTCACGGATATTTTTCCTGCTGGATGTAGGATTGTAGTAGAGTTTCACTGGGGTCAGTATTGGAACCCTGGATTTCCCTGCTGTATATAAATGATTGAGATATTGGTGTGCAGGGGACCATTTGAGAGTTTGTGGATGGCACAAAACTTGGGAGAATGATAAACAGAGAGGGGGACAGTGTAGAGCATCAAAAGGACATTTACAAGTTGGGAGAGTGGGCAGATAGGTGGCCAATGATGTTCAATGTGGAGACGTTTGATGTGATGCATTTTGGTAGGAGGAACATGGACAGGAAAAATAAAATTAGGGGTGAAATTATGAATGGGGTGCAGGAGCAGAAAAACCTGGTGGAGATGTTCATAGATCATTGAAGGTGGCAGGACAGGTTGAGCGAGTGGTTCAAAAAGCATATCGTATCCTGGGCTTTACTAATAGGGGCTTAGAGTACAAGAGCAGGGAGGTTATGCTGAATTTATATAAGACGCTAGTTAGACCTCAGATGGAGTATTGTGTACAGTCCTGGGAGCCACACTATAGGAAGGATATGATTCCCGGGGCAGTGTGATTACGTGGGATGGAATTGAGATTTACACCCCTTCTGTGTTTGATGTTGGAATCAGCTTCATTTGGGGTGTGCTGTGTTTTGTAGACATTTTCAGATCTTTTTAAATAATTCCCTTTTTTTATAGACTGCATCACTGAGTGTGAATTGGAGCTTAGCATCCATTTTTTAAATTGTTTGAAAATAGTTTTAAACTTCGCCCCTAGTTCCAAACTCTCCCACAAGGGGAAACATCTTCTCCACATCCACCCTGTTAAGACCCCTCAGGAACTTACATCTTTCACTAAGATCACCTCTCCAAATTCTAAACTCCAATGGATACAGGCCCAGCCTGTCCAACCTTTCCTCATAAGAAAATCAGAATCCTTTCCTCATAAGGTCAGAGATGATGAGAAATGCCTCACACAATTGGCCTTGTCCTTGTCTTCATTGGCTTCTGAGCAACAACCTTCAATAACAATTATAATAATTTTGGGGAAAGGGCAGACGAGTGAGACCAGTGAAATTTTCCTTGCGGAGTGTCGAAAGTAGATTGATGGGCTGAATGGCCTCCTTCTGTGTTGTAAACTTTCTGTGTTACACACGCAGGTTAACATTTCATTCTCGAATAAGCTTCACTCTTTCCTCCATTGTAGGTTCCAGCACCTCCACATCACAAGTTGGGCAATGGATCTCCCTCCATTTTAAAGACGGGAATGGATCTTCCTCCACTTTAAAGATGGAGAAGACGTAGCCTAGTGGGACATAAGCAAGGCTTTTGATAAGGTCCCACAAGGGAGAACGAAAGCGAAGGTAAGATCCCATGGGATCCAAGGCAATTTTTCAATTTGGATCCAGAATTGGCTGAGTGGCAGGAAGCAGAGGGTGATGGTCAAGGGGTGTTTTTGTGACTGGATCCCTGTGTCCAGTGGGGTTCCCCTGGGGTCGGTGTTGGGTCCCTTGCTGTGTGTGGTACGTATAAACAATTTAGACTTCAATGTAGGAGGGTTGATCAGCAAGTTTGTGGATGACACGATAATTGGTGGTGTGGTAAATAGTGAGGAGGAGAGCCTTAGATTACAGGCGGATATAGACGGACTGGTCAGTGGTTCAAGGACTTTAATCCGGATAAGTGTGAGGTGATGCACTTGGGCAGGACACACAAGGCACAGGAATATATGATGAATGGTAGGACCCTGGGATCTAATGCGCATTAGAGAGACCTTGGTGTGTATGTCCACTGGTCCCTTAAGGTAGTGGGACAGGTAAATAAGGTGTTTAAGAAGGCATATGAGATACTTTCCTTTATTAGCCGAGACATAGAATATAAGAGCAGGGAAGTCATGCTGGAACTGCATAAAACGCTGGTTAGGCCACAGCTAGAGTATTGCGTGTAGTTCTGGAGTCCGCATTGTAGGAAGGATGTGATTGCACTAGAGAGAGAGCAGAGGAGATTTACCAGGATGTTGCCTGGGCTGGAGAATGTAAGATATGAGGAGAGATAGGATAGACTTGGATTATTTTCCCATGAGCAGAGGAGATTGAGGAAGGACATGATTGAGGTGAATAAAATAATGAGGGGCATTGATAGGGTAGAGAGGAAGGAACTTTTCCCCTTGGTGGAGGGAACAATAACCACGGAGCATAGATTTAAGGCAGGGGGCAGGAGGGTTAGAGGGGAAGTAGGGAAGGATTTTTTCACCCAGAGGGTGGTGGGAATCTGGAACTCACTGCCTGAAAGGGGGTTAGAGGCAGAAACCCTCATAACATTTAAGAATATTTGGATGTGCACTTGCGATGCCTTGGCATAGAAGGCTGTGGGCCTAGTGCTGTAAAATAGGATTAGAATTGTTAGGTTCTTGTTCGATCGGCACAGACTTGATGGGCCAAAAGGCCTTTTTCTGTGCTGTTGACCTCTGTGACTCTATGACAGAGATATCCCTGCATTTTAAAGACGGAGAAGGGATCTACCTCAATTTTAAAGATTGAGAAAACATCTCCCTCCATTTTAATGACGGAGAAGGGATCTACCAACATTTTAAAGATGGAAAAGGGACCTCACTCTATTTTTAAGATGTAGGAGGTGTCGCCCTCCATTTAAAATATACAGAAGGGATCTCCGTACAATTTAAAATGGGGAAGGGATCCCCCTCCATTTTAATGATGTGGAAGGAATCCACTACATTTCAATTTGGACACAAACGCTCTCAAACACACAAACACACAATTGCACAGATATATTCTTTCTCATAAACGCAGACACACACACACATCCTCTCACACACAGACACACTCACGCACATATATTCTCTATTTCACACATACATACACACACACATTCTCTCTCACACTCACGCTACACAGATATATTATTCCTCATAGACACACACTCTCTCTCACACACTCACAAAGACATATTCTTTCTCATACACATGCTCACACAGACATAGTCACAATCACACAGATGTATTCTCAAACGCACACACATCCTCTCTCACACAGACACTGATTCTCTATCTCACCGATTCACACACAGACTCGTAGATCTATTCATTCTCATACACGCAAACACACACAATCTCACACACACATATATTCTTCCTCACACACAAACACACACACACACACCAACTCACACACATACACGCTCTCTCACACACACACACATATATACATTCTCTCTCTCTCATGTACACACAAAAACACGCACACACTTGCACAGATATTTACTTTTTCATAGACGCAGGCACACACACATAAAAACCAGGATCGCATTGAATGTCAGAACAGGGTTGGAGGGTTAAATGGCCTCTTGCTCTTTCCATGTGCTATGACCAATATCCTTTATTCACTGTCTGGCTCTCAGTCACCCACTTGGTCTGAGAGTCTCTATTTCTCATTCACTCGATCTGTGTCTTCTCTCCCTGTCTCTCTTCCTCTGAGAATCTAGTCTACAAACACCAGGCAGCCATTTTAGGTTTGTTCACAGTGGCCATTTTATGTCCCAACAGCAATGGGACATTTAGGACAGAGTTGACTCATGTAACATTAGTATTTTAAACGTGACAGAGACACAGGTATGGAGACATAAATTCCATGTGTATTCCCTGGAATATTGAAGGATCCGGGCGTTCACTCCCACACTTTGCTGCTGTGAATTTGAATTCTGAATTTTCTAAAACTGAATCTGGAAGTAAAAACCCCCGGGATGGAATGATTCACATTCTTTCTGCTGCTGCAAAGCCCGTGTCTGTGTCTGTTTCTCAGTATTTATTAACAATTTAAGATAATAGGATAGAATGCCACTAGTTTGCCATAATTCAACTCGGTCAGAAATGTCCCAATGTTATGACCGATATCATTCTTTGATCGTCTGCCTGTTCATCCCCTCTCACTCTGTGTCTCTCTCTTTAACATTCCCTCATTCCGTGTCTGCTCTCTCTCTCTCTCTCTCTCTCTCTCTCCCCCTCTCAGATTCTGTAAGAAAAATCCCCAAACTCCAGGTGTCCATTTTAGGTTTGTTCACAGTGGCCATTTTATGTGCCCACAGCACTGGGACATTTATGACAGAGTTGACTACTCACGAATGGTAAATTAGTCCTTTCAACGTGACAGAGACACAGATATCTCCCTCCATTTTAAAGATGGAGAAACTCTGTTTATCACTCAATAGGCCCTGTCTTTACTTGGTATCTAACCCTGTGCTGCCCCTTCCCTGGGCCTGTTTGATGGGACAGAGCAGAGGGAATGTTACTCTCTATCGAACCCCATACTGTATATGGTTTGGGTGTGTTTGTTGAACAGTGTAGATGAAGCTTTACACTGGAATTTAGGTGAGGGGGTGATTTGATGAAATATTTCAGGATAATAATGGAAGTAGAGGTTTGAAAAAGACTAACTATTCCCGCCAGTTTGGGGAGTCTGGGCCTTGAGGCCATGGTTTTTCAACTATGTTTAGAATTTTAGAATTTCAGGAGAGAAACTAAGAAACACTTTAAAACACCAAGTGTGGTATTAGTTTGGATCTCTCTCACATGAACGGAAATTGATGCTGAGCCACTAGTCCATGTTTAAAACTGAGGCTGATAGATTTCTGTTAGCTAACACGCTGCAGAGATATGAGACCAAGGGGTTCAATCACACATCAGCCTGGATCTCATTGAATGTCAGAACAGGGTTGGAGGGTTAAATGGCCTCTTGCTCTTTCCATGTGCTATGACCAATATCCTTTATTCACTGTCTGGCTCTCAGTCACCCACTTGGTCTGAGAGTCTCTATTTCTCATTCACTCGATCAGTGTCTTCTCTCCCTGTCTCTCTTCCTCTGAGAATCTAGTCTACAAACACCAGGCAGACATGTTAGGTTTGTTCCCAGTGGCCATTTTATGTCCCCACAGGAATGGGACATTTAGGACAGATTTGACTCCTCACGAATGGAAAATTAGTACTTTCAACGTGACAGAGACACAGATATCTCCCTCCATTTTAAAGATTGAAAAGGGAACTCCCTCCGTTTTAACGGTGGAGAAGTTATCTGCCTCCATTTTAAATATTGAGAATGGTTCTCGCTCCATTTCATCAGGTCTCTCTCTCCCTACCGCTTTGTCCTTCCCTCGACTCGTCTCTCTGAGGATCTCTCTCATCCCATCGCTATTTCGGACACTCACTCCCATCTCTCTGCCTCTCCCTCACCCCACCCATTTTTCATTCACTCAATCGCCTCTCTCTATCTCTCTCCCTCGCCCTCTCTCTATTTCTCCCTCAGCCCATCTCATTGTCGCTATCTCCCTCTCTCTCTCCCCATCTCTCTCCCCTTCACCCTCTCTGTCTATCATTTCATCTCTCTGTCATTCTCTGACCCTCTCTCTCGCCCTCTCTCTCTTTCTTTCTCACCCCATCTCACTCTCACTATTTCCCTCTCTATCTCGCGCCCTCTCTCTTTCTTTCTCACCCCATCTCACTGTCACTATTTCCCTCTCTCTCTCACCCCATCTCTCTGCCCTTCACCCTCTCTCTCTGTCTCTCACTCTATCTCTGTCATTCTCTGACCCTCTCTCTATCGCCCCGTCTCTATCCCTGTCACCACCTCTCTCTGTCGCTCTCTCTCTCCCTCGCTCTGCCACTGTCTCTCTGTCACATTCGTTCTCTCTCACGCCTGTCTCTTTCTCCATCGCTCTCTTTCTCGCCTCGCTTTTCACTGTCTATCTCTCACTACAACACCCTGCCCCTCTCTCTATCTCGCCCTGTATCTCTCTCTCTCTTCACGAGTTTTGTCTCTCTTTCTCTATCTCAATCTGTCTCTCTCTCACCATCTCTCTGCCTCTCTCTCTCTCTCACTCTCTCTCTCACTCCATCAGCCTCCCCCTCTCCCCACCATCCCCAATTTCCCTTTTCAGCAAATTTTGGGTGTGAATCTGAAGGGAAAATATTTTCAGGGTTTCGGGGAAAGGACGGACGAGTGAGACCAGTGAAACTTTCCTTGCAGAGTGTCGAAAGTAGTTTGATGGTCTGACTGGCCTCCTCGATTAGATTCCAGCCTGTTACTCAATCGCGGGTATCTATTATTCTATATATAAAACCCCAAACCCCTCGATTAGATTCCAGTCTGTTACTCAATCCCGGGTATCTATTATTCTATGTATAAACACCCTGAACCCCTCGATTAGATTCCAGTCTGTACCTCACTCCCGGGAATCTGTTATTCTATATATAAACCAGCCCGAACCCCTTGATTAGATTCCAGTCTGTAACTCATTCCCGGGTATCTGTTATTCTATATATAAACCCCCTGAACCCCTCGATTAGATTCCACTCTGTAACTCACTCCCGTTGTGTTATTCTATGTATAAACCATTCCAAATCCCTCCATTAGATTCTGTTCTGTAACTTACTCCCGGGTATCTGTTATTCAATATATAATCCACCCCAATGCCCAATTTTAGATTCCAGTCTGTAACTCACTCCCGGGTGTCTGTTGTTCTATATATAAACCACCCCAAAACGCTCGATTTGATTCCAGACTGTAGCTCACACCCGGGTAACTGTTATTCTATGTATAAACCCCCCGAAACTCTCGATGAGATTCCAGTCTGTAACTCACTCCCGGGTACCTGTTATTCTGTATATAAACCACCGCGAACCCCTTGATTAGATTCCAGTCTGTAACTCAGTCCCGGTTATCTGTTAATCTGTATATAATCCACCCCGAACCCCTCGATTATATTCCAGTCTGTAACTCACTCCCGGGTATCTGTTATTATATACATAAACTACCCCGAACCCCTCAATTAGATTCCAGTCTGTAACTCACTCCCGGGTATGTTGTTCTGTATATAAATCCCCAAAATCCCTCGATTAGATTCCATGGATAAACGATATGACAGGACAATGTTGTTTATACCCAGGCACATTGAAAAATAATTGGAGCTTTTCCATTTTCTCCAGCTGATGAACTTTTAATTTGAACACTGTATTTATTTTGAAATCTAATTCAAAGGAGAATGAGGCTTTTTAACAGCATAACTCAAGTGTTGAGGGAGCTTTACTCTGTATCAAACCCCATGCTGTACCTGTCCTGGGAGTGTTTGATGGGGACAGTATCGAGGGAGCTTTACTCTGTACCTAACCCCGTGCTGTACCTGTCCAGGGAGTGTTTGATGGGGACAGTTTCGAGGGAGCTTTACTCTGTATCTAAAACAGTGCTTTACCTGCCCTGGGAGTGTTTGACGGGGAAAGTGTAGAGGTAGCTTTAGTCTGTATCTAACCCTGTCCTGTTCCTGTCCTGGGAGTGTTTGATGGGGACAGTATAGAGGGAGCTTAACTCTGTATCTAACCCTGTTCTGGGAGTGTTTAATGGGAACAGTGTAGAGGGAGCTTTACTCTAATTCTAACCCAGTGCTTTACCTATCCTGGGAGTGTTTGATGAACACAGTGTAGAGGGAGCTTTACTCTATATCTAACCCCATGCTGTACGTGCTCTGGGAGTGTTTGATGGGCACAGTGTAGAGGGAGCTTTACTCTGTATCTAACCCTTTTGCTGTACCTATCCTTGGAGTGTTTGATGGGGACAGTAACGAGGGAGCTTTACTCTGTATCTAACCCCGTGCTGTACCTGTCCTGGGAGTGTTTGATGGGGACAGCTTAGAGGGAAATTTACTCTGTATCTAACCCCGTGCTGTACCTGCCCTGGGAGTGTATGTTGGGCACAGTGTAGGGGGAGCTTTACTCTGTATCTAACCCCGTGCTGTACCAGTCCAGGGAGTGTTTGATGGGGAGAGTATAGAGGGAGGTTTACACTGTATCTAACCCTGTGCTCTACCGGACATGGGAGTGTTTGATTGAGACAGTGTAGAGGGAGCTTTACTCTGTATCTAACCCAGTGCTTTTCCTGCCCTGGGAGTGTTTGATGGGGAAAGTGTAGAGGAAGCTTTACTCTATCTAACACTGTCCTGTTCCTGTCCTGGGAGTGTTTGATGAGGACAGTATCGAGGGAGCTTTGCTCTGTATATAACCCTGTTCTGTTCCTGTCCAGGGAGTGTTTGACGGGGACATTGCAGAGGGACCTTTACTCTGTATCTAAACCTGTGCTGTACCTGTCCTGGTAGTGTTTGATGGGGACGGTGTAGAGGGAGATATACTCTGTGTCTAACACCGTGCTGTACCTGCCCTGGGAGTGATTGATGGGGACAGTGTAGAGGGAGCGTTACTCTGTATTTAACCCCGTGCTGTACCTGTCCTGGGAGGGTTTGATGGGGACAGTTTAGAGAGAGCTTTACTCTGTATATAACCCTGTCCTGTACCTGCCCTGGGAGTGCTTCATGGGGACAGTGTAGAGGGAGCTTTAATCTGTATCTTACCCCGGGCAGTACCAGTCCTGGGACTGTTTGATGGGGACAGGTTAGCGGGAGCTTTACTCTGTATCTAACCCCGTGCTGTACCTGCCCTGGGAGTGTATGATGGGCACAGTGTAGGGGGAGATTTACTCTGCATCTTACCCCGTACTGTACCTGCCCTGGGAGTGTATGATGGGCACAGTGTAGGGGGAGCTATAGTCTGTATCTAAACCCGTGCTGTACCAGACCTGGGAGTGTACGATGGGGACAGTATAGAGGGAGCTTTACTCTGTATCTAACCCTGAGCTGTACCAGTCCTGGGAGTGTTTGATGTAGACAGTGTAGAGGGAGCTTTACTCTGTATCTAACCCCGTGCTGTACCTGTACTGGTAGTGTTCGATTGGGACAGTATAGAGGGAGCTTTTTTCTGTATCTAACCCTGAGTTGTACCAGTCCTGGGAGTGTTTGATGTAGACAGTGTAGAGGGAATTTTATTCTGTATCTAACCCCGTGGTGTACCTGCCCTGGGAGTGTATGATGTCCAAAGTGTAGGGGGAGCTTTACTGTGTATTTAACCCCGTGCTGTACCAGTCCTGGGAGTGTTTGATGGGGAGAGTATAGAGGGAGTTTTACTCTGTATCTAACCCTGTCCTGTTCCTGTCCAGGGAGTGTTTGATTGGTACATTATCGAGGGAGCTTTACTCTGTATCTAACTCCGTGCTGTACCTGTCCTGGGAGTGTTTCATTGGTACAGTATCGAGGGAGCTTTACTCTGTATCTAACCCTGTGCTGTACCTGTCCTGGGAGTGTTTGATGGGGACAGTATAGAGGGAGCTTTACTCTGTATCTAGCCCCTGCTGCATCATCTCTGGGAGTGTTTGTTGGCAACATACTCGCCCAAAACAACAACAATCCACAAATCAGGCCTAATAAATTGAACATCAGTTTACTTGTTTGATTCTCCCTGGTCTGTTCTGATTCTCTGATAGATTCGTCTTGTTTACCCTCCACATGAGCAGTCATCCTAATCCCGTCTACCTGTCCTGCTCCCAACGCGGCATCCGACTACAGTAAGGCCAGTGACACAGGAACCTCTTGAGTGAGACAGGTGAGTCTTGAACCTGACCTGGGTATATGTGAGTGACCTGGGTTAATCCGACACTCCAGGGACAGTTTAGACAGTTTGAGTGCATCACATCTTTGCCAGAATGAGACCTGGAATCCAAGGGTTAAATTGCAAAGTGAGATTGCACAAACTCGGGTTGTATTCCCTGAAATTTAGTAGCATCAGGGGTGACTTGATCAAATTATCAAATCCTGAGAGGAACTGAGGGGGGAGATTAGGGGAATGTATGAGCTCTTGTCCTGAGTAATAAGCTTTGTGAGGCATCTTATCGAATCCCTTTTGACCAGACAAGTATCCACCTGTCACTACAGGTTACCTGTATGTTGCAAAGTTATTCTGATAATTTTCATCCCACAGAGTCAAAATTTCTGCGATTCTGTGACTGAGTCAGAACTTCAAATAGTTCAGATTCACTGTTTAAAATAAGCAGTCACTTTTCTGTGGTGGTTTTTGAGATTGAGTATGGATCTCAGAATCTGTCAGTGGAAGGGAGTTTCTACAGAGATAGGAAATGGGATTGATGAATAAAGGTGCAGGATTTTGTTCACTGCATTAGATTGTGTCTGTTGCAGTTTCCCAGGAGTTTACATTTTCATGGGAAAGGGATGATTATCCAATGTCAACAATTCAATTTCTTCAGACAAGTGAAAACGCAAGAGAAAGAGGGAATATACCAACACTGGAACAAACAGGCAACTGTATGAGGAAGGTTTCAATTCTCTGCATGTTTTAATGTGAATTCCTGAGCTAAAGATTGAAATAAACAGGTGTTTAAATCTCACACTGGGATGCCGTACAATTTCAGTCCTGTTATCCCAAAATTAAAAATAAAAATCTACAATTAGCTGGAGCTGGAAATCTGTCAGTTGATGAATGTTGTCTTGAAAATTTCACCCTGAATAGTGTGAGCCTTAGTATTGTGGAAACGTGTGAAGAAAGTGTTTGCATTCACACATTCCTACATTGTGAAATGTAAGTTAGCTTTGAAACAATAGGATGTAGGGCCAGGGAGTCTGAATGGACAACACGATTTGGATGATTAAAGTTTGAATTTTAATGATGTCCTTTGAAGAAGCCGTTTACTGTAAATGTCCCGAGACAATGAAATGCTTCAAAGGAAATATCCTGGTTGACAGAAGTGGTTCCCCAATGTCTGAAACACTTTCCCAAGTCTTCAGAGACATGAAGGGGGCAGAGATATTGTAAGATACAGATCATGAGATACCAGTGAATCACAGAATTGAAGTTGTGGGGCCCTCTCCTGTTTCAGAATGTCAGTTTTGATGTTTAACTCTGTGAAACTTGGCTAATGATTCAGAAAGCAGGAAGTTCCAATCCAATCTGTAACCTGCACTTCAAATTCCAAAGAGATATGTACACCTTATGTGAATGGGTGAAATAGTGAAAGATGGATTTCATTATAGGCAAATGTGTGGCTGCCCACTTTAAAAAGGATGGAACAGGTTACATTATAAATGGTGAAAAGCTGCAAACAGTGAGGGTCCAAAGAGTCCCTATCCATTTGTGTCAAGACTAAGAAAACATCAGACAGTTCCAATCAGAAATTAAATTTGATATTTGGGATAAAGCTGATTAAAAACTCACACTACCCATTCCATGAATCAGCCTCTGTAACCTGCACTTCAGCACATCACAAGAAAAATGATATTTTCAACGGTTCATGATTCCAGTCTGTAACTCAATCCCGGGTATCTATTATTCTATATATAAACCCCCTGAACCCCTCGATTAGATTCCAGTCTGTAACTCAATCCCGGGTATCTATTATTCTCTATATAAACAACCTGAACCCTTTATTTAGATTCCAGTCTGTAACTCAATCCCGGGTATCAATTATTCTACATATAAACCCCCTGAACCCCTCGATTAGATTCCAGTCTGTAACTCAAACCCGGGAATCAATTATTCTACATATAAACCTCCCAAAACCACTCGATTAGATTCTACTCTGTAACTCACTCCGGGGAATCTGTTATTCTATATATAAACCACCCGGAAGCACTCGATTAGATTCCAGTCTGTAACTCACTCCGGGGAAGCTGTTGTTCTATATATACACCACCCCAAACCCCTCGATTAGATTCCAGTCTGTAACATACTCTCGGGTATCTATGATTCTATGTTTAAACCCTCTGAACCCCTCGATTATATTCCAGTCTGTAACTCACTCCCGGGTAACTGTTATTCTATATATAAAAGCCCCGAACCCCTCGATGAGATTCCAGTCTGTAACTCACTCCTGGGTATCTGTTATTCTATATAATTATAAACCACCTCGAACCCCTCGATGAGATTCCAGTCTGTAACTCGCTCCCGGGAAACTGTTATTCTATATATAAAAACCCCGAACCCCTCGATGAGATTCCACTCTGTAACTCACTCCCATTATGTTATTCTATGTATAAACCATCCCAAATCCCTCCATTAGATTCTGTTCTGTAACTCACTCCCGGGTATCTGTTATTCAAAATATAAACCACTCCAACCCCTCAATTAGATTCCAGTCTGCACCTCACTCCCGGGTGTCTGTTATTCTATGTAAAAACCACCCCAACCCCCTCTTTTGGATTCCAGTCTGTAACTCACTCCTGGGTGTCTCTTATTCTATATGTAAACCACCCCATACCCCTCGATTAGATTCCAGTCTGAAACTCACTCCCGGGTGTCTGTTATTCTATATATAAACCACCCCATACCCCTGGATTGGATTCCAGTCTGTAACTCACTCCCGGGTAACTGTTATTCTTATATAAACCTCCCCAAACCCCTCGATTTGATTCCAGTATGTAACTCATTCCCGGGTATCTGTTATTCTATATATAAATCCCCCGAACCCCTCGATGATATTCCAGTCTGTAACTCACTCGCGGGTATCTGTTGTTCTATATATAAACCACCACGAACACCTCAATTAGATTCCAGCCTGAAAATCACTCCCGGGTATCTGTTATCCTATATATAAACCACCACAAAACCTACGATTTGATTCCAGTCTAACTCACTCTTGGTTATCTGTGATTCTATATTTAAAACCCCTAAACCCCTCGATTAGATTCCAGTCTGTAACTCACTCCCGGGAATCAATTATTCTACATATAAACCCCCTGAACACCTCGATTAGATTCCAGTCTGTAACTCACTGCAGGGAATCTGTTATTCTATATATACACTCCCCAAACCCCTCGATTAGATTCCAATCTTTAACATACTCTCGGGTATCTATGATTCTATATATAATCCACCCCGAACCCCTCGATTTGATTCCAGTCTGTAACTCAGTCCCGGGTACTGTTATTCTATGTATAAACACCCCGAAACCCTCGATGAGATTCCAGTCTGTAACTCACTCCCGGGTAACTGTTATTCTATATATAAACCCCCGAACCCCTCGATGAGATTCCACTCTGTAACTCACTCCCTTTGTGTTATTCTATGTATAAACCATTCCAAATCCCTCCATTAGATTCTGTTCTGTAACTCACTCCCGGGTATCTGTTATTCTATGTAAAAACCACCCCAAACCCCTCTTTTAGATTCCAGTCTGTAACTCACTCCCGGGTGTCTCTTATTCTATATATAAACCACCCCAAACCCCTCGATTTGATTCCAGTCTGTAAATCACACCCGGGTATCTGTTATTCTATATATAAATCCCCCGAACCCCTCAATGAGATTCCAGTCTGTAACTCACTCCCGGGTATCTGTTATTCTATATATAAACCACCCCGACCCCCTCGATTAGATTCCAGTCTGTAACTCACTCGCAGGTATCTGTTATTCTATATATAAACCCCCGGAACCCCTCGATTAGATTCCAGTCTGTAACTCACTCCCAGGTATCTGTTATTCTGTATATATACCACCCCGAACCCCTTGATTAGATTCCAGTCTGTAACTCACTTCTGGGTATCTGTTATTCTATATTTCAACCCGCTGAACCCCTCGATTAGATTCCAGTCTTTAACTCACTCCCGGGTATGTTATTCTACATATAAACCACCCCGAACCCCTCGATTAGATTCCAGTCTGTAACTCACTCCCGGGTATGTTATTCTATATATAAACCACCCCGAACCCCTCGATTAGATTCCAGTCTGTAACTCACTCCCGGGTATGTTATTCTATTTTAAACCACCCCGAACCCCTCAATTAGATTCCAGTCTGTAACTCACTCCCGGGTATCTGTTATTCTATTTTAAACCACCCCGAACCCCTCGATTAGATTCCAGTCTGTAACTCACTCCCGGGTATGTTATTCTATATATAAACCACCCCGAACCCCTCGATTAGATTCCAGCACTTCCACATCACAAGTTGCGGAAGGGGTCCCCCCCATTTTAAAGTTGGTTAAAGGCTCTCCCTCTAATTTAAAGATGGAGAAGGGATGTCTCACAGGATATTGTCCTTTACACTCAATAATGTTAACAAATTTTTGAACATTTTCAGATTCCGCCTACACTTTCTCTTTCTCTCATCCTATCTCATTCCTTCTCTCCCTCTCCCACCCCATCTCTCTGCCGCTCTATACATTTCTCTGTTTCTCTCTCTCACCCCATATCTTTACCTTACACTCGCTCCCCTCTCTTCATCTCTCTCTCTCAACTCATCCCTTTTTCTTTCGCTCGATCTCCCCTCTCTATTTCACTCGCTTACCCAGCTCTCTTTCCCTCTCACCCTGTCTCTCTGCCGCTCTGTCTCTCTATCTGTCGTTCCGTCTTTCTCTCTCTCTCTCACTCAGTACTTATCTCTGTTGCTCTGCTACTCTCTCTGTCGCTGCCATATCTCTCCCTTTCGCCTTGTCTCTCTGTTGCTCTCTTTCTATCTCTGTACCTCTTTCATCCAATCTATCTCTCCGTCTATCTCTCTCTCTCTCTTTCTCTCCCAGGAAAACAGAGAGTAATGGTTCATGGGAATTTTTCCGGCTGGATGTAGGATTGTAGTGGAGTTCCCCAGGGGTCAGTATTGGAACCCTGGATTTCCCTGATGTATATAAATGATTGAGATATTGGTGTGCAGGGGACCATTTCAGAGTTTGTGGATGGCACAAAACTTGGGAGAATGATAAACAGAGAGGGGGACAGTGTAGAGCATCAAAAGGACATTTACAAGTTGGGAGAGTGGGCAGATAGGTGGCCAATGATGTTCAATGTGGAGACGTTTGATGTGATGCATTTTGGTAGGAGAAACATGGACATGAAAAACAAAATTAGGGGTGTAATTTTGAAGGGGGTGCAGGAGCAGAAAGACCTGGGTGAAGATGTGCATATTTCATTGAAGGTTGCAGGACAGGTTGAGCGAGTGGTTCATAAAGCATATTGTATCCTGGGCTTTACTAATAGGGGCTTAGAGTACAAGAGCAGGGAGGTTATGCTGAATTTATATAAGACGCTAGTTAGACCTCAGATGGAGTATTGTGTACAGTCCTGGGAGCCACACTATAGGAAGGATATGATTCCCGGGGCAGTGTGATTACGTGGGATGGAATTGAGATTTACACTCCTTCTGTGTTTGATGTTGGAATCAGCTTCATTTGAGGTGTGCTGTGTTTTGTAGACATTTTCAGATCTTTTTAAATAATTCCCTTTTTTTATAGACTGCATCACTGAGTGTGAATTGGAGCTTAGCATCCATTTTTTAAATTGTTTGAAAATAGTTTTAAACTTCGCCCCTAGTTCCAAACTCTCCCACAAGGGGAAACATCTTCTCCACATCCACCCTGTTAAGACCCCTCAGCAACTTACATCTTTCACTAAGATCACCTCTCCAAATTCTAAACTCCAATGGATACAAGCCCAGCCTGTCCAACCTTTCCTAATAAGAAAATCAGAATCCTTTCCTCATAAGGTCAGAGATGATGCGAAATGCCTCACACAATTGGCCTTGTCCTTGTCTTCATTGGCTTCTGAGCAACAACCTTCAATAACAATTATAATAATTTTGGGGAAAGGGCAGACGAGTGAGACCAGTGAAATTTTCCTTGCAGAGTGTCGAAAGTAGATTGATGGGCTGAATGTCCTCCTTCTGTGTTGTAAACTTTCTGTGTTACACACGCAGGTTAACATTTCATTCTCGAATAAGCTTCACTCTTTCCTCCATTGTAGGTTCCAGCACCTCCACATCACAAGTTGGGCAATGGATCTCCCTCCATTTTAAAGACGGGAATGGATCTTCCTCCACTTTAAAGATGGAGAAGACGTAGCCTAGTGGGACATAAGCAAGGCTTTTGGTAAGGTCCCACAAGGGAGAACGAAAGCGAAGGTAAGATCCCATGGGATCCAAGGCAATTTTTCAATTTGGATCCAGAATTGGCTGAGTGGCAGGAAGCAGAGGGTGATGGTCAAGGGGTGTTTTTGTGACTGAATCCCTGTGTCCAGTGGGGTTCCCCTGGGGTCGGTGTTGGGTCCCTTGCTGTGTGTGGTACGTATAAACAATTTAGACTTCAATGTAGGAGGGTTGATCAGCAAGTTTGTGGATGACACGATAATTGGTGGTGTGGTAAATAGTGAGGAGGAGAGCCTTAGATTACAGGCGGATATAGACGGACTGGTCAGTGGTTCAAGGACTTTAATCCGGATAAGTGTGAGGTGATGCACTTGGGCAGGACACACAAGGCACAGGAATATATGATGAATGGTAGGACCCTGGGATCTAATGCGCATTAGAGAGACCTTGGTGTGTATGTCCACTGGTCCCTTAAGGTAGTGGGACAGGTAAATAAGGTGTTTAAGAAGGCATATGAGATACTTTCCTTTATTAGCCGAGACATAGAATATAAGAGCAGGGAAGTCATGCTGGAACTGCATAAAACGCTGGTTAGGCCACAGCTAGAGTATTGCGTGTAGTTCTGGAGTCCGCATTGTAGGAAGGATGTGATTGCACTAGAGAGAGAGCAGAGGAGATTTACCAGGATGTTGCCTGGGCTGGAGAATGTAAGATATGAGGAGAGATAGGATAGACTTGGATTATTTTCCCATGAGCAGAGGAGATTGAGGAAGGACATGATTGAGGTGAATAAAATAATGAGGGGCATTGATAGGGTAGAGAGGAAGGAACTTTTCCCCTTGGTGGAGGGAACAATAACCACGGAGCATAGATTTAAGGCAGGGGGCAGGAGGGTTAGAGGGGAAGTAGGGAAGGATTTTTTCACCCAGAGGGTGGTGGGAATCTGGAACTCACTGCCTGAAAGGGGGTTAGAGGCAGAAACCCTCATAACATTTAAGAATATTTGGATGTGCACTTGCGATGCCTTGGCATAGAAGGCTGTGGGCCTAGTGCTGTAAAATAGGATTAGAATTGTTAGGTTCTTGTTCGATCGGCACAGACTTGATGGGCCAAAAGGCCTTTTTCTGTGCTGTTGACCTCTGTGACTCTATGACAGAGATATCCCTGCATTTTAAAGACGGAGAAGGGATCTACCTCAATTTTAAAGATTGAGAAAACATCTCCCTCCATTTTAATGACGGAGAAGGGATCTACCAACATTTTAAAGATGGAAAAGGGACCTCACTCTATTTTTAAGATGTAGGAGGTGTCGCCCTCCATTTAAAATATATAGAAGGGATCTCCGTACAATTTAAAATGGGGAAGGGATCCCCCTCCATTTTAATGATGTGGAAGGAATCCACTACATTTCAATTTGGACACAAACGCTCTCAAACACACAAACACACAATTGCACAGATATATTCTTTCTCATAAACGCAGACACACACACACATCCTCTCACACACAGACACACTCACGCACATATATTCTCTATTTCACACATACATACACACACACATTCTCTCTCACACTCACGCTACACAGATATATTATTCCTCATAGACACACACTCTCTCTCACACACTCACAAAGACATATTCTTTCTCATACACATGCTCACACAGACATAGTCACAATCACACAGATGTATTCTCAAACGCACACACATCCTCTCTCACACAGACACTGATTCTCTATCTCACCGATTCACACACAGACTCGTAGATCTATTCATTCTCATACACGCAAACACACACAATCTCACACACACATATATTCTTCCTCACACACAAACACACACACACACACCAACTCACACACATACACGCTCTCTCACACACACACACATATATACATTCTCTCTCTCTCATGTACACACAAAAACACGCACACACTTGCACAGATATTTACTTTTTCATAGACGCAGGCACACACACATAAAAACCAGGATCGCATTGAATGTCAGAACAGGGTTGGAGGGTTAAATGGCCTCTTGCTCTTTCCATGTGCTATGACCAATATCCTTTATTCACTGTCTGGCTCTCAGTCACCCACTTGGTCTGAGAGTCTCTATTTCTCATTCACTCGATCTGTGTCTTCTCTCCCTGTCTCTCTTCCTCTGAGAATCTACTCTACAAACACCAGGCAGCCATTTTAGGTTTGTTCACAGTGGCCATTTTATGTCCCAACAGCAATGGGACATTTAGGACAGAGTTGACTCATGTAACATTAGTATTTTAAACGTGACAGAGACACAGGTATGGAGACATAAATTCCATGTGTATTCCCTGGAATATTGAAGGATCCGGGGGTTCAGTCCCACACTTTGCTGCTGTGAATTTGAATTCTGAATTTTCTAAAACTGAATCTGGAAGTAAAAACCCCCGGGATGGAATGATTCACATTCTTTCTGCTGCTGCAAAGCCCGTGTCTGTGTCTGTTTCTCAGTATTTATTAACAATTTAAGATAATAGGATAGAATGCCACTAGTTTGCCATAATTCAACTTGGTCAGAAATGTCCCAATGTTATGACCGATATCATTCTTTGATCGTCTGCCTGTTCATCCCCTCTCACTCTGTGTCTCTCTCTTTAACATTCCCTCATTCCGCGTCTGCTCTCTCTCTCTCTCTCTCTCTCTCTCCCCCTCTCAGATTCTGTAAGAAAAATCCCCAAACTCCAGGTGTCCATTTTAGGTTTGTTCACAGTGGCCATTTTATGTGCCCACAGCACTGGGACATTTATGACAGAGTTGACTACTCACGAATGGTAAATTAGTCCTTTCAACGTGACAGAGACACAGATATCTCCCTCCATTTTAAAGATGGAGAAACTCTGTTTATCACTCAATAGGCCCTGTCTTTACTTGGTATCTAACCCTGTGCTGCCCCTTCCCTGGGCCTGTTTGATGGGACAGAGCAGAGGGAATGTTACTCTCTATCGAACCCCATACTGTATATGGTTTGGGTGTGTTTGTTGAACAGTGTAGATGAAGCTTTACACTGGAATTTAGGTGAGGGGGTGATTTGATGAAATATTTCAGGATAATAATGGAAGTAGAGGTTTGAAAAAGACTAACTATTCCCGCCAGTTTGGGGAGTCTGGGCCTTGAGGCCATGGTTTTTCAACTATGTTTAGAATTTTAGAATATCAGGAGCGAAACTAAGAAACACTTTAAAACACCAAGTGTGGTATTAGTTTGGATCTCTCTCACATGAACGGAAATTGATGCTGAGCCACTAGTCCATGTTTAAAACTGAGGCTGATAGATTTCTGTTAGCTAACACGCTGCAGAGATGTGAGACCAAGGGCTTCAATCACAGATCAGCCAGGATCTCATTGAATGTCAGGACAGGGTTGGAGGGTTAAATGGCCTCTTGCTCTTTCCATGTGCTATGACCAATATCCTTTATTCACTGTCTGACTCTCAGTCACCCACTTGGTCTGAGAGTCTCTATTTCTCATTCACTCGATCTGTGTCTTCTCTCCCTGTCTCTCTTCCTCTGAGAATCTAATCTACAAACACCAGGCAGCCATTTCAGGTTTGTTCCCAGTGGCCATTTTATGTCCCCACAGGAATGGGACATTTAGGACAGAGTTGACTCCTCACGAATGGAAAATTAGTACTTTCAACGTGACAGAGACACAGATATCTCCCTCCATTTTAAAGACGGAAAAGGGATCTCCCTCCGTTTTAACGGTGGAGAAGTTATCTGCCTCCATTTTAAATATTGAGAATGGTTCTCGCTCCATTTCATCAGGTCTCTCTCTCCCTACCGCTTTGTCCTTCCCGTCGACTCGTCTCTCTGAGGATCTCTCTCATCCCATCGCTATTTCGGACACTCACTCCCCTCTCTCTGCCTCTCCCTCACCCCACCCATTTTTCTTTCACTCAATCGCCTCTCTCTATCTCTCTCCCTCGCCCTCTCTCTATTTCTCCCTCAGCCCATCTCATTGTCGCTATCTCCCTCTCTCTCTCCCCATCTCTCTCCCCTTCACCCTCTCTGTCTATCATTTCATCTCTCTGTCATTCTCTGACCCTCTCTCTCGCCCTCTCTCTCTTTCTTTCTCACCCCATCTCACTCTCACTATTTCCCTCTCTATCTCACGCCCTCTCTCTTTCTTTCTCACCCCATCTCACTGTCACTATTTCCCTCTCTCTCTCACCCCATCTCTCTGCCCTTCACCCTCTCTCTCTGTCTCTCACTCTATCTCTGTCATTCTCTGACCCTCTCTCTATCGCCCCGTCTCTATCCCTGTCACCACCTCTCTCTGTCGCTCTCTCTCTCCCTCGCTCTGCCACTGTCTCTCTGTCACATTCGTTCTCTCTCACGCCTGTCTCTTTCTCCATCGCTCTCTTTCTCGCCTCGCTTTTCACTGTCTATCTCTCACTACAACACCCTGCCCCTCTCTCTATCTCGCCCTGTATCTCTCTCTCTCTTCATGAGTTTTGTCTCTCTTTCTCTATCTCAATCTGTCTCTCTCTCACCATCTCTCTGCCTCTCTCTCTCTCTCACTCTCTCTCTCACTCCATCAGCCTCCCCCTCTCCCCACCATCCCCAATTTCCCTTTTCAGCAAATTTTGGGTGTGAATCTGAAGGGAAAATATTTTCAGGGTTTCGGGGAAAGGACGGACGAGTGAGACCAGTGAAACTTTCCTTGCAGAGTGTCGAAAGTAGTTTGATGGTCTGACTGGCCTCCTCGATTAAATTCCAGTCTGTTACTCAATCGCGGGTATCTATTATTCTATATATAAAACCCCAAACCCCTCGATTAGATTCCAGTCTGTTACTCAATCGCGGGTATCTATTATTCTATATATAAAACCCCAAACCCCTCGATTAGATTCCAGTCTGTTACTCAATCGCGGGTATCTATTATTCTATATATAAAACCCCAAACCCCTCGATTAGATTCCAGTCTGTTACTCAATCCCGGGTATCTATTATTCTATGTATAAACACCCTGAACCCCTCGATTAGATTCCAGTCTGTACCTCACTCCCGGGAATCTGTTATTCTATATATAAACCAGCCCGAACCCCTTGATTAGATTCCAGTCTGTAACTCATTCCCGGGTATCTGTTATTCTATATATAAACCCCCTGAACCCCTCGATTAGATTCCACTCTGTAACTCACTCCCGTTGTGTTATTCTATGTATAAAAAATTCCAAATCCCTCCATTAGATTCTGTTCTGTAACTTACTCCCGGGTATCTGTTATTCTATATATAATCCACCCCAATGCCCAATTTTAGATTCCAGTCTGTAACTCACTCCCGGGTGTCTGTTGTTCTATATATAAACCACCCCAAAATGCTCGATTTGATTCCAGACTGTAGCTCACACCCGGGTAACTGTTATTCTATGTATAAACCCCCCGAAACTCTCGATGAGATTCCAGTCTGTAACTCACTCCCGGGTACCTGTTATTCTGTATATAAACCCCCTGAACCCTTCGATCAGATTCCAGTCTGTAACTCACTCCCGGGTATCTGTTATTCTATATATAATCCACCCCGAAACCCTCAATTAGATTCCAGTCTGTAACTCACTCCCGGGTATCTGTTATTCTATATATAAACACCCAAAACCCCTCGATTAGATTCCAGTCTGAAACTCATTCTCACCTATCTGATTATCTATATTTAAACCATCCCGAAAACCACTGTTAGATTCGAATCTGTAACTCACTCCCGGGTATCTGTTAGCCTATATAAAAACTCCCCACACTCCTCAATTAGAATCCAGTCTGTAACTCACTCCCGGGTATCTGTTATTCTATATATAACCCACCCCGAACCCCTCGATTAGATTCCAGTCTGTAACTCACTCCCGGGTATCTGTTATTCTGTATATAAAACACTCCAAACCCCTCGATTAGATTCCAGTCTGTAACTCACTCCCGGGTATTTGTTATTCTGTATATAAACCACCCCAAACCCCTCGATTACATTCAGGTCTGTAACTCACTCCCGGGTGTCTGTTATTCTGTATATAAACCACCGCGAACCCCTTGATTAGATTCCAGTCTGTAACTCAGTCCCGGTTATCTGTTAATCTGTATATAATCCACCCCGAACCCCTCGATTATATTCCAGTCTGTAACTCACTCCCGGGTATCTGTTATTATATACATAAACTACCCCGAACCCCTCGATTGGATTCCAGTCTGTAACTCACTCCCGGGTATGTTGTTCTGTATATAAATCCCCAAAATCCCTCGATTAGATTCCATGGATAAACGATATGACAGGACAATGTTGTTTATACCCAGGCACATTGAAAAATAATTGGAGCTTTTCCATTTTCTCCAGCTGATGAACTTTTAATTTGAACACTGTATTTATTTTGAAATCTAATTCAAAGGAGAATGAGGCTTTTTAACAGCATAACTCAAGTGTTGAGGGAGCTTTACTCTGTATCAAACCCCATGCTGTACCTGTCCTGGGAGTGTTTGATGGGGACAGTATCGAGGGAGCTTTACTCTGTACCTAACCCCGTGCTGTACCTGTCCAGGGAGTGTTTGATGGGGACAGTTTCGAGGGAGCATTACTCTGTATCTAAAACAGTGCTTTACCTGCCCTGGGAGTGTTTGACGGGGAAAGTGTAGAGGTAGCTTTAGTCTGTATCTAACCCTGTCCTGTTCCTGTCCTGGGAGTGTTTGATGGGGACAGTATAGAGGGAGCTTAACTCTGTATCTAACCCTGTTCTGGGAGTGTTTAATGGGAACAGTGTAGAGGGAGCTTTACTCTGATTCTAACCCAGTGCTTTACCTATCCTGGGAGTGTTTGATGAACACAGTGTAGAGGGAGCTTTACTCTATATCTAACCCCATGCTGTACGTGCTCTGGGAGTGTTTGATGGGGACAGTGCAGAGGGAGCTTTATTCTGAATCTAACCCCGTGCTGTACCTGCCCTGTGAGTGTTTGATGGGCACAGTGTAGAGGGAGCTTTACTCTGTATCTAACCCTTTGCTGTACCTATCCTGGGAGTGTTTGATGGGGACAGTAACGAGGGAGCTTTACTCTGTATCTAACCCCGTGCTATACCTGTCCTGGGAGTGTTTGATGGGGACAGCTTAGAGGGAAATTTACTCTGTATCTAACCCCGTGCTGTACCAGTACTGGGAGTGTTTGATGGGGACTGTATAGAGGGAGCTTTACTCTGTATCTAACCCTGAACTGAACCATTCCTGGGAGTGTTTGATGGAGACAGTGTAGAGGGAGCTTTACTCTGTATCTAACCCCGTGCTGTACCTGCCCTGGGAGTGTATGATGGCCACAGTGTAGGGGTAGCTTTACTCTGTATCTAACCCCGTGCTGTACCAGTCCAGGGAGTGTTTGATGGGGAGAGTATAGAGGGAGGTTTACACTGTATCTAACCCTGTGCTCTACCGGACATGGGAGTGTTTGATTGAGACAGTGTAGAGGGAGCTTTACTCTGTATCTAACCCAGTGCTTTTCCTGCCCTGGGAGTGTTTGATGGGGAAAGTGTAGAGGAAACTTTACTCTGTATCTAACACTGTCCTGTTCCTGTCCTGGGAGTGTTTGATGAGGACAGTATCGAGGGAGCTTTGCTCTGTATATAACCCTGTTCTGTTCCTGTCCAGGGAGTGTTTGACGGGGACATTGCAGAGGGACCGTTACTCTGTATCTAAACCTGTGCTGTACCTGCCCTGGGAGTGATTGATGGGGACAGTGTAGAGGGAGCGTTACTCTGTATTTAACCCCGTGCTGTACCTGTCCTGGGAGGGTTTGATGGGGACAGTTTAGAGCGAGCTTTACTCTGTATATAACCCTGTCCTGTACCTGCCCTGGGAGTGCTTCATGGGGACAGTGTAGAGGGAGCTTTAATCTGTATCTTACCCCGGGCAGTACCAGTCCTGGGACTGTTTGATGGGGACAGGTTAGCGGGAGCTTTACTCTGTATCTAACCCCGTGCTGTACCTGCCCTGGGAGTGTATGATGGGCACAGTGTAGGGGGAGATTTACTCTGCATCTTACCCCGTACTGTACCTGCACTGGGAGTGTATGATGGGCACAGTGTAGGGGGAGCTATAGTCTGTATCTAAACCCGTGCTGTACCAGACCTGGGAGTGTACGATGGGGACAGTATAGAGGGAGCTTTACTGTGTATCTAACCCTGAGCTGTACCAGTCCTGGGAGTGTTTGATGTAGACAGTGTAGAGGGAGTTTTACTCTGTATCTAACCCTGTCCTGTTCCTGTCCAGGGAGTGTTTGATTGGTACATTATCGAGGGAGCTTTACTCTGTATCTAACCCCATGCTGTACCTGTCCTGGGAGTGTTTCATTGGTACAGTATCGAGGGAGCTTTACTCTGTATCTAACCCTGTGCTGTACCTGTCCTGGGAGTGTTTGATGGGGACAGTATAGAGGGAGCTTTACTCTGTATCTAGCCCCTGCTGCATCATCTCTGGGAGTGTTTGTTGGCAACATACTCGCCCAAAACAACAACAATCCACAAATCAGGCCTAATAAATTGAACATCAGTTTACTTGTTTGATTCTCCCTGGTCTGTTCTGATTCTCTGATAGATTCCTCGTGTTTACCCTCCACATGAGCAGTCATCCTAATCCCGTCTACCTGTCCTGCTCCCAACGCGGCATCCGACTACAGTAAGGCCAGTGACACAGGAACCTCTTGAGTGAGACAGGTGAGTCTTGAACCTGACCTGGGTATATGTGAGTGACCTGGGTTAATCCGACACTCCAGGGACAGTTTAGACAGTTTGAGTGCATCACATCTTTGCCAGAATGAGACCTGGAATCCAAGGTTTAAATTGCAAAGTGAGATTGCACAAACTCGGGTTGTATTCCCTGAAATTTAGTAGCATCAGGGGTGACTTGATCAAATTATCAAATCCTGAGAGGAACTGAGGGGGGAGATTAGGGGAATGTATGAGCTCTTGTCCTGAGTAACAATCTTTGTGAGGCATCTTATCGAATCCCTTTTGAACAGACAAGTATCCACCTGTCACTACAGGTTACCTGTATGTTGCAAAGTTATTCTGATAATTTTCATCCCACAGAGTCAAAATTTCTGCAATTCTGTGACTGAGTCAGAACTTCAAATAGTTCAGATTCACTGTTTAAAATAAGCAGTCACTTTTCTGTGGTTGTTTTTGAGATTGAGTATGGATCTCAGAATCTGTCAGTGGAAGGGAGTTTCTACAGAGATAGGAAATGGGATTGATGAATAAAGGTGCAGGATTTTGATCACTGCATAAGATTGTGTCTGTTGCAGTTTCCCAGGAGTTTACATTTTCATGGGAAAGGGATGATTATCCAATGTCAACAATTCAATTTCTTCAGACAAGTGAAAATGCAAGAGAAAGAGGGAATATACCAACAGTGGAACAAATAGGCAACTGTATGAGGAAGGTTTCAATTCTCTGCATGTTTTAATGTGAATTCCTGAGCTAAAGATTGAAATAAACAGGAGTTTAAATCTCACACTGGGATGCCGTACAATTTCAGTCCTGTTATCCCAAAATTAAAAATAAAAATCTACAATTAGCTGGAGCTGGAAATCTGTCAGTTGATGAATGTTGTCTTGAAAATTTCACCCTGAATAGTGTGAGCCTTAGTATTGTGGAAACGTGTGAAGAAAGTGTTTGCATTCACACATTCCTACATTGTGAAATGTAAGTTAGCTTTGAAACAATAGGATGTAGGGCCAGGGAGTCTGAATGGACAACAAGATTTGGTTGATTAAAGAGTGAATGTTAATGATGTCCTTTGAAGAAGCCGTTTACTGTAAATGTCCCGAGACAATGAAATGCTTCAAAGGAAATATCCCGGTTGACAGAAGTGGTTCCCCAATGTCTGAAACACTTTCCCAAGTCTTCAGAGACATGAAGGGGGCAGAGATATTGTAAGATACAGATCATGAGATACCAGTGAATCACAGAATTGAAGTTGTGGGGCCCTCTCCTGTTTCAGAATGTCAGTTTTGATGTTTAACTCTGTGAAACTTGGTTAATGATTCTTAAAGCAGAAAGTTCCAATCCAATCTGTAACCTGCACTTCAAATTCCAAAGAGATATGTACACCTTAAGTGAATGAGTGAAATAGTGAAAGATGGATTTCATTATAGGCAAATGTGTGGCTGCCCACTTTAAAAAGGATGGAACAGGTTACATTATAAATGGTGAAAAGCTGCAAACTGTGAGGGTCCAAAGAGTCCCTATCCATTTGTGTCAAGACTAAGAAAACATCAAACAGTTCCAATGAGAAATTAAATTTGATATTTGGGATAAAGCTGGTTAAAAACTCACACTACCCATTCCATGAATCAGCCTCTGTAACCTGCACTTCAGCACATCACAAGAAAAATGATATTTTCAACGGTTCTTGATTCCAGTCTGTAACTCAATCCCTATATATAAACCCCCTGATCCCCTCTATTAGATTCCAGTCTGTAGCTCACTCCCGCGTATCTATTATTCTATATATAAACCCACTGAACCCCTCGATTAGATTCCAGTCTGTAACTCAATCCCAGGTATCGATTATTCTATATATAAACCCACTGCACCCCTTAATTAAATTCCGGCCTGTAACTCAATCCCGGGTATCTATGATTCTATATATAAACCCCCTGAACCCCTCGATTAGATTCCAGTCTGTAATTCACTCCCGGCTATCTATTATTCTATATATAAACCCCTCAATCCCTTCGATGAGATACCTTTCTGTAACTCACTCCCGGATATCTTTTATTCGATATGTATTGTATATACATGATTTATAGATAAACCACCCCGAACCCCTCGATTAAATTCCCGTCTGTAACTCACTGCCGGGTGTTTGTTATTCTATATATAAACCACCACGAACCCCTCCGTTATATTCCAGTCTGTAAATCACTGCCGGGTGTCTGTTATTCTGTATATAAACCGCCACGAACCCCTCAATTAGATTCCAGTCTGTAACTCACTCCCGGGAATCTGTTTTTCTATATATGGACCACCCCAAACCCCTCGATTTGATTCCAGTCTGTAAATCATTCCCGTGTAACTGTTATTCTGTATATAAATGTCCCAAACCCCTCGACTAGAATTCAGTCTGTTACTCATTCCAGGGCTTCTGTTATTCTATATATATTACATTCATATGATTTATATATAAACCACCCGAACCCCTCGATTTGATTCCAGTCTGTAAATCACTATCGGGTATCTGTGATTCTATATATAAATCCTCCAAACCCCTCGATTAGATTCCAGTCTGTAACTCACTCTCGGGTATCTGTGATTCTATATATAAATCCCTCAAACTGCTCGATTTGTTTCCAGTCTGTAGCTCACTCTCGGGTATCTATTATTCTGTATATAAATTCCCCAAACCCCTCGATTAGATTCCAGTCTGTAACGCACCCTCGGGTATCTGTTATTCTATATATAAATCCACCAAACCCCTCGATTTGATTCCAGTCTGTATCTCACCCCCAGTTATCTGTTATTCTATATATAATTCTCCCAAAACCCTCAATTAGATTCCAGTCTGTAACTCCATCACGGGTATCTGTTATTCTTTATATAATCCACCTCGAACCCCTCGATTAGATTCCAGCTTGTAATTCACTCCCAGGTATCTGTTATTATATATATAAACCACCCCGAACCCCTCGATTAGATTCCAGTCTGTAACTCACACACGGGTATCTGGTTCTATATATAAACCCACCAAACCCCTCGATTAGATTCCAGTCTGGAACTCACTCCCGGGTATCAGTTATTCTATATATAAACCCACCAAACCCCTTGATTAGATTTCAGTGTGTAACTCACTCTCGCCTATCAGTTATTCTATATATAAATCCCCTAAACTCTCGATTATATTCCAGTCTGTAACTGAACCTCGGGTATCTGTTATTCTATATATAAACCCACCAAACCCCTCGATTAGATTCCAGTCTGTAACTCACTCCCGGGTATCAATAATTCTATATATAAACCCACCAAACCCCTCGATTAGATTCCAGTCTGTAACTCACTCTCGGGTATCTGTGATTCTATATATAAATCCCCGAAACTCTCGATTAGATTCCAGTCTATGACTAACTCTCAGGTATCTGATTTTCTATATTTAAACCATCCCAAAAATCCTCCATTAGATTCGAATCTGTAACTCATTCCCGGGTATCTGTTATCCTATAAACCCATCAATTCGATCCCAGCTTGTAACTCACTCCCAGGTATCTGTTATTATATATATAAACCACCCCGAAACCCTCGATTAAATTCCAGTCTGTAACTCACTCCCGGGTATCTGTTATTCTAGATATAAACCACCCCAAACCCCTCGAATAGATTCCAGTCTGTAACTCACTCCCGGGTATCTGTTATTCTATATATAATCCACCCCGAACCCCTCGATTAGATTCCAGTCTGTAACTCACTTCCGGGTGTTTGTTATTCTATATATAAACCACCCTGAACCCTTCGATTAGATTCCAGTCTGTAACTCACTCCCGGGTATCTATTATTCTATATATAAACCCCCCAAACCCCTCGATTAGATTCCAGTCTGTAACTCAATCCCGGGTATGTAATTCTATATATAAACCACCCCGAACCCCTCGATTAGATTCCAGAACTTCCACATCACAAGTTGAGGAAGGGGTCTCCTCCCATTTTAAAGTTGGTTAAAGGCTCTCCCTCTAATTTAAAGATGGAGAAGGGATATCTCACAGGATATTGTTCTTTACACTCAATAATGTTAACACATTTTTGAACATTTTCAGTTTCCCCCTACACTTTCTCTTTCTCTCACCCTGTCTCGTTCCTTCTCTCCCTCTCCCACCCCATCTCTCTGCCACTCTATACATTTCCCTGTTTCTCTCTCTCACCCCATATCTTTAACCTACACTCGCTCCCCTCTCTTCATCTCTCTCTCTCAACTCAACCCTTTTTTATCGCTTGATCTCCTCTCTCTATTTCACTCCCTTACCCAGCTCTCTTTCCCTCTCACCCAATCTCTCTTCCTCTGAGAATCTAGTCTACAAACACCAGGCAGCCATTTTAGGTTTGTTCACAGTGGCCATTTTATGTCCCCACAGCAATGGGACATTTAGGACAGAGTTGACTCATGTAACATTAGTATTTTAAACGAATCAGAGACACAGGTATGGAGACATAAATTCCACGTGTATTCCCTGGAATATTGAAGGATCCGGGAGTTCAGTCCCACACTTTGCTGTTGTGAATTTGAATTCTGAATTTTCTAAAACTGAATCTGGAAGTAAAAACCCCCGGGATAGAATGATTCACATTCTTTCTGCTGCTGCAAAGCCCGTGTCTGTGTCTGTTTCTCAGTATTTATTAACAATTTAAGATAATAGTTTAAAATGCCACAAGTTTGCCATAATGGCTGGAAAGAGGGTTGAAACAGAGGGGCTGAGGTAGCAAAACAAGAGGAGGGGGTGTGAATAGACACAGGATCTGGGGGTCTCCAATGTGCAGACTCTGCCCAGCTCCCAGTCACATCTTTTAGAAAAGGCTGAATTGCGAAAATGAATCCAGGGACAGTGAAGCAAGTGACTCACTAACAATGAGAGCATTTTAAACATTCATTCATTCACTGCAAAGCGCTCAGTCTTTCTGAGGTTCTGAAGGGGTCGGGGGTCTTCATTGTCTTAGTCCCTCTCCAACTTGCTGCCTCTCTCTCTCTGTGTAAATATTGCCCCATTTAAAAAGTGCTGAGCAGAGCTGGCTGCACCCTGTGGGATCTTGCTGTGCCCAAATTCCCTGCAGTGTTTTATACTGTGCCACAACCAGTTAATTGATTAAAAATGTGCTGATTGGACTGATTTCCTGTCCCTCAGGAGCCCTTTACCAAGTCCTAACTGTGAGAGTGTGTAAAAGTTTGTGCTAATTCCTGAATAATGCTGGTGTTTTAGGCAGGGCGATGAATTGGGAGGTGGAACAGTCATTTGAATTCAGTCTCTCTAGGATGTGTCCCTACGTTACAACAGAGAGAGAGGGGGGAGATTGAGGAAAACAGGAAAAGACAGTGAAACAGAGGCAGGGGGTTGGGGTTGTGGAAGTGACACAGGGTCTCGGGGGAGGGTTTGGGGAGGGTGTCCAGTGTGGAGTCAGTGCCCAGCTCCCAATCTCTGCAGAAAAGCCTCAGTCAAACCCTCCCTGGGACGCCTGGTTTGTAAAAATCGATGCTGGGATGGAGATTTCAAAAAGTCTCCCCCAGGAAGCAGCAGCTTGTTCCCGGTTTGAAGAGAAGGAGTTTAGGCCTTTCTGGGGATGTGTCCGGACTCAGAGCACACATGGTGCCCAGGGGGGGAGAGAGGGGGAAGAGGGAGGGTTACAGCAGGCATGAGGCTGGGGAAGGAAATGTGTCTCCCTGTTCCCATCCGGATAGCATTACATAGCTGCCTGTGGGATCCCCCTGTGCAGAAACAGCCTGCAGCTTTTCCTGAACTGCAACAGGGAACACACGACGTTTCTGGGGGAGGGGGTGGCATTTCCGTGTCTCTGTCACTCCAGCTTTCTCTCTCCCTCTCTCTTTCCAGACAGGACCCCTTGCTGCTCCTGTCCACTGAGGGTTAATCCCAGGACAGACATGGTTTCAACAAGGGCCTGTCTTTATTTTTGGCTTAATAATAAATCTATATATCTTTCCCCTGTTGGTTGTGTTACTCCAGTTCCAAACCCTGATCTCACACAAACCCCCAAAACACTGGCAGTAATCGCAGTCCCCAACCCACTCTCCCTCTCACCCCAACCCAATCTCCCTCTCACCCCAACCCACTCTCCCTCTCACCCCAACCCACTCTCCCTCTCACCCCAACCCTCTCTCCCTCTCACTCCAACACACTCTCCCTCTCACCCCAACCCACTCTCCCTCTCACCCCAACCCACTCTCCCTCTCACCCCAACCCACTCTCCCTCTCTTTCCAGAGTATAGATTCTGTTATTCTATATATCAACTCCCCAAACCCCTCGATTAGATTCCAGTTTGTAACATACACTCGTGTATCTATGATTCAATAAAGAAACCCTCTGAACGCCTCGATTAGATTCCAGTCTGTAACACAATCCCCCGAATCAATTATTCTACATATATACCCCCTGAACCCCTCGATTAGATTCCAGTCTGTAACTCACTCCGGGGAATCTGTTATTCTATATATAAACTCCCCAAACCCCTTGATTGAATTCCAGTCTGTAACTCACTCCTGGGTATCTGCTATTCTATATATAAACCACCCCGAACCCCTCGATTAGATTCCAGTCTGTAACATACTCTCGGATATCTATGATTCTATATATAAACCCTCTGAACCCCTCGATTAGATTCCAGTCTGTAACTCACTCCCGGGTATCTGTTATTCTATATATAAACCCCCCAAACCCCTCGATTAGATTCCAGTCTGTAACTCACTCCGGGGAATCTGTTATTCTATATATAAACTCCCCAAACCCCTTGATTGAATTCCAGTCTGTAACTCACTCCTGGGTATCTGCTATTCAATATATAAACCACCCCGCACCCCTCGATTAGATTCCAGTCTGTAACATACTCTCGGATATCTATGATTCTATATATAAACCCTCTGAACCCCTCGATTAGATTCCAGTCTGTAACTCACTCCCGGGTATCTGTTATTCTATATATAAACCCCCCAAACCCCTCGATTAGATTCCAGCCTGTAACTCAATCCTTTGTATCTGTTATTCTCTATATAAACCCCCTGATCCCCTCTATTAGATTCCAGTCTGTAACTCAATGCCGGGTATCGATTATTCTATATATAAACCCCCTGAACCCCTCGATTAGATTGCAGTCTGTAACTCAATCCCGGGTATCGATTATTCTATATATAAAACCCCTGAACCCTTCAATTAGATTCCAGTCTGTAACTCTCCCCATTATCTATTATTCTATATATAAAACCCCTGAACCCTTCAATTAGATTCCAGTCTGTAACTCTCCCCGTTATCTATTATTCTATATATAAACCCCTCATTCCCCTCGATGAGATTCCGTTCTTTTACTCACTCCCGGATATCTTTTATTCGATATATATTGTATCTACATGATTTATATATAAACCACCCCGAACCCCTCGATTAAATTTCAGCCTGTAACTCACTCCCGGGCATCTGTTATTCTATATATAAACCACCCCAAACCCCTCCGTTAGATTCCTGCCTGTAACTCACTGCCGGGTGTCTGTTATTCTATATATAAACCACCCCAAACCCCTCCGTTAGATTCCAGTCTGTAACTCACTCCCGGGTATCTGTTATTCTATATATAAACCACCACGAACCCCTCCGTTAGATTCCAGTCTGTAACTCACTCCCGGGTATCTGTTATTCTATATATAAACCACCACGAACTCCTCCGTTAGATTCCAGTCTGTAACTCCCTCCCTGGTATCTGTTATTCTGTATATAAACCACCCCGAACTCCTCGATTAGATTCCAGTCTGTTACTCACTCCCGGGTATCTGTTATTCTATATATAAACCACGCCGAACCCCTTGATTAGATTCCAGTCTGTAACTCACTCCCGGTTGCCAGTTATTGTATATATAAACCACCCCAAACCACTCGATTAGATTCCAGTCTGTAACTCAATCCTTGGTATCGATTATACTATATATAATCCCCACAAACCCCTCGATTAGATTCCAGTCTGCAACTCACTCCCGGGTATCTATTATTCTATATATAAACCCCACAACCCCTCGATTAGATTCTAGCACTTCCACATCACAAGTTGAGGAAGGGGTCTCCCCCCATTGTAAAGTTGTTTAAAGGCTCTCCCTCTAATTTAAAGAAGGAGAAGGGATGTCTCACAGGATATTGTTCTTTACACTCAATAATGTTAACACATTTTTGAACATTTTCAGTTTCCCCCTACACTTTCTCTTTCTCTCATCCTGTCTCGTTCCTTCTCTCCCTCTCCCACCCCATCTCTCTGCCACTCTATACATTTCTCTGTTTCTCTCTCTCACCCCATATCTTTACCCTACACTCGATCCCCTCTCTTCATCACTCTCTCTCAACTCAACCCTTTTTTATCGCTTGATCTCCTCTCTCTATCTCACTCGCTTACCCAGCTCTCTTTCCCTCTCTCCCTGCCTCTCTTCCTCTGAGAATCTAGTCTACAAACACCAGGCAGCCATTTTAGGTTTGTTCACAGTGGCCATTTTATGTCCCCACAGCAATGGGACATTGAGGACAGAGTTGTCCCCTCACTCATGTAACATTAGTATTTTAAACGTGACAGAGACACAGGTATGGAGACATAAATTCCACGTGTATTCCCTGGAATATTGAAGGATCCAGGTGTTCAGTCCCACACTTTGCTGTTGTGAATTTGAATTCTGAATTTTCTAAAACTGAATCTGGAAGTAAAATCCCCTGGGATAGAATGATTCACATTCTTTCTGCTGCTGCAAAGCCCGTGTCTGTGTCTGTTTCTCAGTATTTATTAACAATTTAAGATAATAGTTTAGAATGCCACAAGTTTGCCATAATGTCTGGAAAGAAGGTTGAAACAGAGGGGCTGAGGTGGCAAAACAAGAGGAGGGGGTGTGAATAGACACAGGATCTGGGGGTCTCCAATGTGTAGACTCTGCCCAGCTCCCAGTCACATCTTTTAGAAAAGGCTGAATTGCGAAAATGAATCCAGGGACAGTGAAGCAAGTGACTCACTAACAATGAGAGCATTTTAAACATTCATTCTTTCACTGCAAAGCGCTCAGTCTTTCTGAGGTTCTGAAGGGGTTGGGGGTCTTCACTGTCTTAGTCCCTCTCCAACTTGCTGCCTCTCTCTCTCTGTGTAAATATTGCCCCATTTAAAAAGTGCTGAGCAGAGCTGGCTGCACCCTGTGGGATCTTGCTGTGCCCAAATTCCCTGCAGTGTTTCATACTGTGCCACAACCAGTTAATTGATTAAAAATGTGCTGATTGGACTGATTTCCTGTCCCTCAGGAGCCCTTTACCAAGTCCTAACTGTGAGAGTGTGTAAAAGTTTGTGCTAATTCCTGAATAATGCTGGTGTTTTAGGCAGGGCGATGAATTGGGAGGTGGAACAGTCATTTGAATTCAGTCTCTCTAGGATGTGTCCCTACGTTACAACAGAGAGAGAGGGGGGAGATTGAGGAAAACAGGAAAAGACAGTGAAACAGAGGCAGGGGGTTGGGGGTGAGGAAGAGACACAGGGTCTGGGGGGGAGGTTAGGGGTGGGTCTCCAGTGTGGAGTCAGTGCCCAGCTCCCAGTCTCTGCAGAAAAGCCTCAGTCACACCCTCCCGGGGACGCCTGGTTTGTAAAAATCGATGCTGGGACGGAGATTTCAAAAAGTCTCCCCCAGGAAGCAGCAGCTTGTTCCCGGTTTGAAGAGAAGGAGTTTAGGCCTTTCTGGGGATGTGTCCGGACTCAGAGCACACATGGTGCCCGGGGGGGGGAGAGAGGGGGAAGAGGGAGGGTTACAGCAGGCATGAGGCTGGGGAAGGAAATGTGTCTCCCTGTTCCCATCCGGATAGCATTACATTGCTGCCTGTGGGATCCCCCTGTGCAGAAACGGCCTGCAGCTTTTCCTGAACAGCAACAGGGAACACACAACGTTTCTGGGGGAGGGGGTGACATTTCCCTGTCTCTGTCACTCCAGCTTTCTCTCTCCCTCTCTCTTCCCAGACAGGACCCCTTGCTGCTGCTGTCCATTGAATGTTAATAACAGGACAGGACCGCTGTTTCTTGGGGAAAGTATAGAGGGTGCTTTACTCTGTATCTAACCCTGTCCTGTACCTGTCCTGGGAGTATTTGATGGAGGCAGTGTAGAGGGAGCTTTACTCTCTGTGTAACCCAGTGCTTTACCTGTCCTGGGAGTGTTTGATGGGTACAGAATAGAGGGAGCTTTACTCTGTATCTACAAGTGCTGTACTTGCCCTGGGAGTGTTTGATGGGGACAGTGCAGAGGGAGCTTTATTCTGTATCAAACCACGTGCTGTACCTGCCCATGGAGTGTTTGATGGGCACAGTGTAGAGGAAACTTTACTCTGTATCTAATCCCGTGCTTTCCCTGCCCTGGTAGTGTTTGATGGATACGGTGTATGGGGAGATTTACTCTGTATCTAACCCCGTGCTGTACCTGTCCTGGGAGTGTTTGATGGGGACAAGATAGACGGAGCTTTACTCTGTATCTAACCCTGTCCTGTTCCTGGCCTAGGAGTGTTTGATGGGGACAGTGTAGAGGAAGCTTTACTTTGTATCTAACCCCGTGCTGTACGTGTCCTGTGAGTGTTTGATGGGGACAGTTTAGAGGGAGCTTTACTCTGTATCTAACCCCGTGCTGTACCTGTCCTGGGACTGTATGATGGGCACAGTGTAGAGAGAGCTTTATTCTGTATCTAACCCAGTGCTTTACCTGTCCTGGGTGTGTTTGATGGGATCAGTGTAGAGGAAGATTTACTCTGTATCTAACCCTGTGCTGTACTTGCCCTGGGAGTGTTTGATGGGGACAGTGCAGAGGGAGCTTTATTCTGTATCTAACCCCGTGCTGTACCTGCCCTGTGTGTGTTTGATGGGGACATTGTAGAGGGAGCTTTACTCTGTATTTAACCCCGTGCTGTACCTGTCCTGGGAGTTTTTGATGGGGACGGTATCGAGGGAGCTTTACTCAGTATCTAACCCAGTGCTTTACATGCCCTGGGAGTGTTTGATGGGCACAGTGTAGGGGGAGCTTTACTCTGTATCTAACCCTGTCCTGTTCCTGTCCTGGGAGTGTTTGATGGGTCAGTGTAGTGGGAGATTTACTCTGTATCTAACCCAGTGCTTTACCTGTCCTGGGAGTGTTTGATGGGGTCAGTGTAGCGGAAGATTTACTCTGTATCTAACCCCGTGCTGTACGTGCCCTGGGAGTGTTTGATGGGGACTGTAAAGAGGGAGCATTATTCTTTATCTCAACCCGTGCTGTATCTGCCCTGGGAGTGTTTGATGGGCACAGTGTAGAGAGAGCTTCACTCTGTATCTAACCCTGTGCTGTAGCGGTACTGGGAGTGTTTGATGGAGACATTGTAGAGGGAGCTTTACTCTGTATCTTACCCATTGCTTTACCTGCCCTGGGAGTGTTTGATGGGAAAAGTGTAGAGGTAGCTTTGCTCTGTATCTCAACCCGTGCTGTTCCTGTCCTGGGAGTGTTTGATGGGCACAGTGTAGAGGAAACTTTACTCTGTATCTAATCCCGTGCTTTACCTGCCCTGGTAGTGTTTGATGGATACGGTGTATGGGGAGATTTACTCTGTATCTAACCCCGTGCTGTACCTGTCCTGGGAGTGTTTGATGGGGACAAGATAGACGGAGCTTTACTCTGTATCTAACCCTGTCCTGTTCCTGGCCTAGGAGTGTTTGATGGGGACAGTGTAGAGGAAGCTTTACTTTGTATCTAACCCCGTGCTGTACGTGTCCTGTGAGTGTTTGATGGGGACAGTTTAGAGGGAGCTTTACTCTGTATCTAACCCCGTGCTGTACCTGTCCTGGGACTGTATGATGGGCACAGTGTAGAGAGAGCTTTATTCTGTATCTAACCCAGTGCTTTACCTGTCCTGGGTGTGTTTGATGGGATCAGTGTAGAGGAAGATTTACTCTGTATCTAACCCTGTGCTGTACTTGCCCTGGGAGTGTTTGATGGGGACAGTGCAGAGGGAGCTTTATTCTGTATCTAACCCCGTGCTGTACCTGCCCTGTGTGTGTTTGATGGGGACATTGTAGAGGGAGCTTTACTCTGTATTTAACCCCGTGCTGTACCTGTCCTGGGAGTTTTTGATGGGGACGGTATCGAGGGAGCTTTACTCAGTATCTAACCCCGTGCAGTACCTGTCCTGGGAGTGTTTGATGGGGACAGTATCGAGGGAGCTTTACTCTGTATCTAACCCAGTGCTTTACATGCCCTGGGAGTGTTTGATGGGCACAGTGTAGGGGGAGCTTTACTCTGTATCTAACCCTGTCCTGTTCCTGTCCTGGGAGTGTTTGATGGGTCAGTGTAGTGGGAGATTTACTCTGTATCTAACCCAGTGCTTTACCTGTCCTGGGAGTGTTTGATGGGGTCAGTGTAGCGGAAGATTTACTCTGTATCTAACCCCGTGCTGTACGTGCCCTGGGAGTGTTTGATGGGGACTGTAAAGAGGGAGCATTATTCTTTATCTCAACCCGTGCTGTATCTGCCCTGGGAGTGTTTGATGGGCACAGTGTAGAGAGAGCTTCACTCTGTATCTAACCCTGTGCTGTAGCGGTACTGGGAGTGTTTGATGGAGACATTGTAGAGGGAGCTTTACTCTGTATCTTACCCATTGCTTTACCTGCCCTGGGAGTGTTTGATGGGAAAAGTGTAGAGGTAGCTTTGCTCTGTATCTCAACCCGTGCTGTTCCTGTCCTGGGAGTGTTTGATGGGGACAGTATTGATGGAGCTTTACTCTGTATCTAACCCTGTCCTGTTCCTGTACTGGGAGTGTTTGATGGGGACAGTGTAGAGGGAGCTTTACACTGTATCTAACCCCGTGCTGTAACAGGCCTGGGAGTGTTTGATGGCGACAGTATCGAGCGAGCTTTACTCTGTATCTAATCCCGTGCTGTACCTTGTCTGGGAGCGTTTGATGGTGACATTATCGAGGGAGATTTAATCTGTATCTAGCCCCGTGCTGTACCTGCCCTGGGAGTGTTTGATGGGGACATTGTAGAGGGAGCTTTACTCTATATCTAACCCCGTGCTGTAACTGTCCTGGGAGTGTTTGATGGAGACAGTGTCGAGGGAACTTTACTCTGGATCTAACGCAGTGCTTTACCTGCCCTGGGAGTGTTTGATGGGGAAAGTGTAGCGGTAGCTTTACTCTGTATCTAAACCTGTCCTGTCCCTGTCCTGGGAGTGTTTTATGGGGACAGTGTAGAGGGAGCTTTACTCTGTATCTAACCCCGTGCTGTACCTGTCCTGGGAGTGTTTGATGGGACAGTGCAGTGGGAGCTTTACTCTGTATCTAACTCTGTGATGTACCTGTCCTGGTAGTGTTTGATGGGGACAGTATAGCAGGAGCTTTACTCTGTATCTAACCCCGTGCTGTACTTTCCCTTTGAGTGTTTGATCGGGACAGTGCAGTGGGACCTTTATTCTGTATCTAACCCCGTGCTGTACCATATCCTGGGAGTGTTTGATGGTGACAGTGTAGAGGGAGCTTAACTCTGTATCTAGCCCCGTGCTGTACCTGTCCTGGGATTGTTTGAAGGGTACAGTATCGAGGGTGCTTTACTCTGTATCTAACCCCGTGCTGTACCTGCCCTAGGAGTGTTTGAGGGGGACAGTGTAGAGGGAGCTTAACTCTGTATCTAACCCCGTGCTGTACCTGTCCTGGGATTGTTTGAAGGGTACAGTATCGAGGGAGCTTTACTCTGTATCTAACCCTGTGCTGTACCTGTCCTGGGAGTGTTTGATGGGCACAGTGTAGAGGGAGCTTTACTCTGTATCTAACCCTGTCCTGTTCCTGTCCTGGGAGTGTTTGATGGGGACAGTTTAGAGGAATCTGTACTCTGTAATTAACGCAGTGCTTTACCTGCACTGGGAGTGTTTGATGGGGAAAGTGTAGAGGGAGCTTTACTCTGTATCTAACCCTGTCCTGTTCCTGTCCAGGGAGTGTTTGATGGGGACAGTGTAGAGGGACCTTTACTCTGTATCTAACCCTGTCCTGTTCCTTCCAGGGAGTGTTTTCTGGGGACAGTGTAGAGGGAGCTTTACTCTGTATCTAACCCCGTGCTGTACCTGTCCAGGGAGTGTTTGATGGGGACAGTCCAGAGGGAGCTTTACTCTGTATCTAACCCAGTGCTCTACCTGTCCTGGGAGTTTTTTTTTGGGTCAGTGTAGAGGAAGATTTAATCTGTATCTAGCCCCTTAATGTACCTGCCCTGGGAGTGTTAGATGGGGACAGTGTAGAGGGAGCATTACTCTGTATCTAACCCTGTCCTGTTCCTGTCCAGGGAGTGTTCAGTGGGGACAGTGCAGAGGGAGCTTTACTCTGTATCTAACCCCGTGCTGTACTTGCCCTGGGAGTGTTTGATGGGGACAGTGCAGAGAGAGCTTTACTCTGTATCTAACCCCGTGCTGCACCTGCCCTGGGAGTGTTTGATGGGGACAGTGTAGAGGGAGCTTTACTCTGTATCTAACCCCGTGCTGCACCTGCCCTGGGAGTGTTTGATGGGGACAGTGTAGAGGGAGCTTTACTCTGTATCTAACCCTGTGCTGTAACTGTCCTGGGCGTGTTTGATGGGGACGGTATAGAGGGAGTTTTACTCTGTGTCTAATCCCGTGCTGTGCCTGTCGTGAGAGCGTTTAATGGTGACAGTATCGAGGGGTCTTTACTCTGTATCTAGCCCCTGCTGCATCATCTCTGAGAGTGTTTGTTGGCAACATTCTCGCCCAAAACAAAAACAATCCACAAATCAGGCCTAATAAATTGAACATCAGTTTACTTGTTTGATTCTCCCTGGTCTGTTGGGATTCTCTGACAGATTCCTCGTGTTTACCCTCCACATGAGCAGTCATCCTAATCCCGTCTACCTGTCCTGCTCCCAACGCGGCATCCGACTACAATAAGGCCAGTGATACAGGAGCGTCTCAGTGAGTGAGACAGGTGAATCTTGACCCTGACCTGGGTGTATGTGAGTGACCCGGGTTAATCCGACTCTCCAGGGACAGTTTAGACAGTTCGAGTGCATCACAGCTTTGCCAGAATGAGACCTGGTTTCCAAGGGTTAAATTGCAAAGTGAGATTGCACAAAGGGTTTGATTGTGACAGTATCGAGGGAGCTTTACTCTGTATCTAACCCTGTGCTGTACCTGTCCTGGGAGTGTTTGATGGGGACGGTGTAGAGGGAGCTTTACTCTGTATCTAAACCCGGGCTGTACCTCCCCTGGGAGTGTTTGATCGGGACGGTGTAGATGGAGATTTACTCTATATCTAACCCTGTCCTGTACCTGCCCTGTGAGTGCATGATGGGGACAGTGTAGAGGGAGCTTTACTCTGTATCTAACCCTGTGCTGCACCAGTCCTGGGAGTGTTTGATGGGGACAGCCTAGAGGGAGCTTTACTCTGTATCTAACCCCGTGCTGTACCAGTCCTGGGAGTGTTTGATGGTGAGAGTATAGAGGGAGGTTTTCACTGTATCTAAGCCTGTGCTGTACCTGTCCTGGGAGTGTTTGATGGAGACAGTGTAGAGGGTCCTTTATTCTTTATCTAAGCCCGTGCTGTACCTGCCCTGGGAATGTTTGATTGGCACAGTGTAGAGGGAGCTTTACTCTGTATCTAACCCATTGCTTTACCTGCCCTCGGTGTGTTTGATGGGGAAAGTGTAGAGGTAGCTTTACTCTGTATCTAACCGTGTCCTGTTGCTGCCCTGGGAGTGTTTGATGGGGACGGTGTAGAAGGAGATTTACTCTTTATCTAACACCGTGCTGTAGCTGTCCTGGGAACGTTTGATGGAGACAGTGTAGAGGAAGCTTTACTCTGTATCTAACCCCGTAATGTACCTGCCCTGGGACTGTTTGTTTGGGACGGTGTAGTGGGTGCTTTACTCTGTATCTAAACCCTTGCTGTACCTGTCCTGGGAGTGTTTGATGGGGACTGTTTGGATGGAGCTTTACTCCGTATGTAACCCTGTCCTGTACCTGCCCTGGGAGTGCTTGATGTGGACAGTGTAGAGGGAGCTTTACTCGGTATCTAACCCCGTGCTGTACCTGTCCTGGGAGTGTTTGATGGGGACAGTGTAGAGGGATCTTTACTCTGTATCTAACCCAGTGCTTTACCTGTCCTGGGAGTGTTTGATGCGGACAGTGCAGAGGGAGCTTTATTCTGAATCTAACCCCGTGCTGTTCCTGTCCTGGTAGTGTTTGATGGGGACAGCATAGAGGGAAATTTACTCTGTATGTAACCTCGTGCATGCTGTACCTGCCATGGGATTTTATGTTGGGCACAGTGTAGGGGGACCTTTACTCTGTATCTAACCCTGAGCTGTACCATTCATGGGAGTGTTTGATGGAGACAGGTGTAGAGGGAGTTTACTCTGCATCTAACCCCGTGCTGTACCTGCCCTGGAAGTGTTTGATGGGGAGAGTATAGAGGGAGGTTTACACTGTATCTAACCCTGTGCTGTACCGGACATGGGAATGTTTGATGGGGAAAGTGTAGAGTGAGCTTTACTCTGTATTTAACCCCGTGCTGTACCAGTCCTGTGAGTGTTTGATGGGGAGAGTATAGAGGGAGGTTTACTCTGTATATAACCCTGTCCTGTTCCTGTCCAGGGACTGTTTGATTGGAACAGTGCAGAGGGAGCTTTACTCTGTGTCTAACTCTGTGCTGTACCTTTCATGGGAGTGTTTGATGGGTCAGTATAGAGGGAGCTTTACTCTATATCTAACCCCGTGCTGTACCAGTCCTGGGAGTGTTTCATGGGTACAGTATCGAGGGAGCTTTACTCTGTATCTAACCCCGTGCTGTTCCTGTCCTAGTAGTGTTTGATGGGTACAGTATAGAGGGAGCTTTACTCTGTATCTAACCCCGTGCTAACCTGTCTTGGGAGTGCTTGATGGGAACAGTACCGAGGGAGCTTTATCCGTATCTAACCCCGTGCTGTACTGTCCTGGGAGTTTCTGATGGGGACAGTATAGAGGGAGCTTTACTCTGTATCTAACCCCGTGCTGTACCTTTCCTGGGAGTGCTTGATGGGGACAGTATCGAGGGAGCTTTATCCGTATCTAACCCCGTGCTGTACCTGTCCAGGGAGTGTTTGATGGGGACAGTATAGAGGGAGCTTTACTCTGTATCTAACCCCGTGCTGTACATGTCCTGGGAGTGTTTGATGGGGACAGTATCGAGGGAGCTTAACTCTGTATCTAACCCAGTGCTTTACCTGCCCTGGGAGTGTTTGATGGGGACAGTGTAGAGGGAGATTTATTCTGTATCTAACCCCGTGCTGTACGTGTCCTGTGAGTGTTTGATGGGGTCAGTGTAGAGGAAGATTTACTCTGTATCTAACCATGTGCTGTACAAGTCCTGGGAGTGTTTGATGGGGAAAGTATAGAGTTAGCTTTACTCTCGATCTAAACCTGTCCTGTTCCTGTCCTGGGAATGTATGATGGGGACAGTATAGACGGAGCTTTAATCTGTTTCTAACTCTGTGCTGTACCTGTCCTGGGAGTGTTTGATGGGGACTGTGCAGAGGGAGCTTTATTCTGTATCTTAACCCGTGCTGTACCAGCCCTGGGAGTGTTTGATGGGCACAGTGTAGAGAGAGCATCACTCTCTATCTAATCCCGTGCTGTACCTTGTCTGGGAGCGTTTGATGGTGACATTATCGAGGGAGATTTAATCTGTATCTAGCCCCGTGCTGTACCTGTCCTGGGAGTGTTTGATGGGGACACTATCGAGGGAGCTTTACTCTGTATCTAGCCCCTGCTGCTTCCTTTCTGGGACTGTTTGTTGGCAACATTCTCGCCCAAAACAAAAACAATCCACAAATCAGGCCTAATAAATTGAACATCAGTTTCCTTGTTTGATTCTCCCTGGTCTGTTCTGATTCTCTGATAGATTCCTCGTCTTTACCCTCCACATGAGCAGTCTTCCTAATCCCGTCTACCTGTCCTGCTCCCAACGCGGCATCCGACTACAATAAGGCCAGTGACACAGGAGCCTCTCAGCGAGTGAGACAGGTGAGTCTTGAACCTGACCTGGGTATATGTGAGTGACCCGGGTTAATCCGACACTCCAGGGACAGTTTAGACAGTTCGAGTGCATCACAGCTTTGCCAGAATGAGACCTGGATTCCAAGGGTTAAAGTGCAAAGTGAGATTGCACAAACTCAGGTTGTATTCCCTGAAATTTAGTAGCATCAGGGGTGACTTGATCAAATTGTCAAATCCTGAGAGGAATGGAGGGGGGAGATTAGGGGAATGTATGAGCTCTTGTCCTGAGTAACAATCTTTGTGAGGCATCTTATCGAATCCCTTTTGAACAGACAAGTATCCACCTGTCACTATAGGTTACCTGTATGTTGCAAAGTTATTCTGATAATTTTCATCCCACAGAGTCAAAATTTCTGCGATTCTGTGTCTGAGTCAGAACTTCAAATAGTTCAGATTCACTGTTTAAAATAAGCAGTCACTTTTCTGTGGTGGTTTTTGAGATTGAGAATGGATCTCAGAATCTGTCAGTGGAAGGGAGTTTCTACAGAGATAGGAAATGGGATTGATGAATAAAGGTGCAGGATTTTGTTCACTGCATAAGATTGTGTCTGTTGCAGTTTCCCAGGAGTTTACATTTTCATGCGAAAAGGATGATTATCCAATGTCAACAATTCAATTTCTTCAGACAAGTGAAAACGCAAGAGAAAGAGGGAATATACCAACACTGGAACAAACAGGCAACTGTATGAGGAAGGTTTCAATTCTCTGCATGTTTTAATGTGAATTCCTGAGCTAAAGATTGAACTAAACAGGAGTTTAAATCTCACACTTGGACAATTTGAGTCCTGTTAGCCAAAAATTAAAAATAAAAACCTACAACTAAAAATTTCTTGGGTTAGAGCAGAGGTAATTTAACTCTGTATCGAACCCCATGCTGTATTTGGGTTGGGAGTGTTTGATGAACAGTATAGCCAAAGCTTTAGTTTGAAACAATTTTCTGCAAACGGTAATTGACGCAAAGTCTCTTGTTCATGTTTCAATTTGAGGCTGATAGATTTTTGTTAGGCAAAGGTGTAAAGAGATATGGAGGAAGATCAGAGATCAGCCAGGATCTCATTGAATGTCGGAAACAGTGTGCGGGGAGAAATGGAATCTTCCTCTTCCAATGTACTATGATAAATATCCTTCCTTCAATCTCTGTCTCTTGATCTCCCTCTCGATGTGAGTCTCTGTCTTCTCACTCGCTCGGTCTCTCTCTCTCTCTCTCTTCCTCTCTCTCAGAATCTAAATAAATGACACAAACAGCAGTCAGCCTTTTAGGTTTGTTCACAGAGGCCATTTTATGTCCCCAAAGCACTGGGACATTTCTGACAGAGTTGACGCCACAGGAATGTGACATTGGCACTATATATAAACCCACCAAACACCTCTATTAGATTCCAGTCTGTAACTCACTCCCAGGTGTCTGTTATTATATATATAAACTACCCCGAACCCCTCGATTAGATTCCAGTCTGTAACTCACTCCCAGGTGTCTGTTATTTTATATATAAACTACCCCGAACCCCCCGATTAGATTCCAGTCTGTAACTCACTCCCGGGTCTGTTATTCTGTATATAAATCCCCAAAATCCCTCGATTAGATTCCATGGATAAACGATATGACAGGACAATGTTGTTTATACCCAGGCACGTTGAAAAATATTTGGAGCTTTACCCTTTTCTCCAGCTGATGAACTTTTAATTTGAACACTGTGTTTATTTTGAAATCTAATTCAAAGGAGAATGAGGCTTCTTAACCTCATAACTCTACTGTTGAGGGAGCTTTACTCTGTATCAAACCCCATGCTGTACCTGTTCTGGGAGTGCTTGATGGGGACAATTTAAGAACAACTTTAATTCCAATCTAATGCCGCGCTGTCCAATAACGGATGCAGATTCAGATAAATCAGATGTTTCGTTTCTGTGCCACTTTCTGTATCTTGAAGCTTCTATTTGGAGCTGGAAATCTGTCAGTTGATAAATGTTGTCTTGAAAATTTCACCCTGAATAGTGTGAGCCTTAGTATTGTGGAAACGTGTGAAGAAAGTGTTTGCATTCACACATTCCTACATTGTGAAATGTAAGTTAATTGTGAAACAATAGGATGTAGGGCCAGGTAGTCTGAATGGACAACAGGATTTGGTTGATTAAAGAGTGAATGTTAATGATGTCCTTTGAAGAAGCCGTTTACTGTAAATGTCCCGAGACAATGAAATGCTTCAAAGCAAATATCCTGGTTGACAGAAATGGTTCCCCAATGTCTGAAACACTTTCCCAAGTCTGCAGAGACATGAAGGGGGCAGAGATATTGTATGATACAGATCATGAGATACCAGAGAACCACAGAATTGAAGTTGTGGGGCCCTCTCCTGTTTGAGAATGTCAGTTTTGATGTTTAACTCTGTGAAACTTGGCTAATGATTCAGAAAGCAGAAAGTTCCAATCCAATCTGTAACCTGCACTTCAAATTCCAAAGAGATATGTACACCTTAAGTGAATGGGTGAAATAGTGAAAGATGGATTTCATTGCAGGCAAATGTGTGGCTGCCCACTTTAAAAAGGATGGAACAGGTTACATTATAAATGGTGAAAAGCTGCAAACAGTGAGGGTCCAAAGAGTCCCTATCCATTTGTGTCAAGACTAAGAAAACATCAAACAGTTCCAATGAGAAAGTAAATTTGATATTTGGGATAAAGCTGGTTAAAAACTCACACTACCCATTCCATGAATCAGCCTCTGTAACCTGCACTTCAGCACATCACAAGAAAAATGATATTTTAAACTGTTCTTGATTCCAGCCTGTAACTCAAACCCGTGTATTTATTATTCTATATATAAACCCCCTGATCCCCTCTATTAGATTCCAGTCTGTAACTCACTCCCGGGTATCTATGATTCTATATATAAACCCCCTGAACCCCTTGATTAGATTCCAGTCTGTAACTCAATCCCGGGTATCGATTATTCTATATATAAACCCCCTGAATCCCTCAATTAGATTCCAGTCTGTAACTCACTCCCCGGTATCTGTTATTCTATATATAGACCACCCCAAACCCCTCGATTTGATTCCAGTCTGTAACTCATTCCCGTCTAACTGTTATTCTGTATATAAATGTCCCAAACCCCTCGACTAGATTTCTGTCTGTTACTCATTCCCGGGCTTCTGTTATTCTATATATATTATATTCATATCATTTATATATAAACCCCCCGAACCCCTCGATTTGATTCCAGTCTGTAAATCACTCTCGGGTATCTGTTATTCTATATATAAATCCCCCAAAACCCTCGATTAGATTCCAGTCTGTAACTCAATCCCGGGTATCTGTTATTCTATATATAAACCCCCTGAACCCCTCGATTAGATTCCGGTCTGTAACTCAATCCCGCGCGTCTATTATTCTATATATAAACCCCCTGAACCCTTCGATCAGATTCCAGCCTGTAACTCAATCCCGGGTATCTATGATTCTATATATAAACCCCCTGAACCCCTCGATTAGATTCCAGTCTGTAACTCAATCCCGGGTATCTATTATTTTATATATAAACCCTTCAATCCGCTCGCTGAGATTCCGTTATGTAACTCACTCCCGGATATCTTTTATTCGATATATATTATATCTACATGATTAATATATAAACCACCCCGATCCCCTCGATTAAATTGCAGCCTGTAACTCACTCCCGGTTATCTGTTATTCTATATATAATCCACCCCGAACCCCTCTATTAGATTCCAGTCTGTAACTCACTCCCGGGTATTTTTTATTCTGTATTTAAACCACCCCGAACCCCTCGATTAGATTGCAGACTGTAACTCACTCCCGGGTATCTGTTATTCTATATATAAACCACCCCAAACCCCTCGATTAGATTCCAGTCTGTAACTCACTCCCGGGTATCTGTTATTCTGTATATAAAACACCCCAAACCCCTCGATTAGATTCCAGTCTGTAACTCACTCCCGGTATGTTATTCTATATATAACCACCCCAAACCCCTCGATTAGATTCCAGCACTTCCACATCACAAATTGAGGAACGGGTCTCCCCCAATTTTAAAGTTGGTTAAAGGCTCTCCCTCTATTTTAAAGGAGGAGAAGGGATGTCTCACAAGATATTGTTCTTTACACTCAATAATGTTAACAAATTTTTGAACATTTTCAGTTTCCCCCTACACTTTCTCTTTCTCTCACCCTTTCTCGTTCCTTCTCTCCCTCTCCCAGCCCATCTCTCTGCCACCCTATATATTTCTCTGTTTCTCTCTCTCACCCCATATCTTTACCCTACACTCGCTCCCCTCTCTTCATCTCTCTCACTCAACTCATCCCTTTTTTATCGCGTGATCTCCTCTCTCTATCTCACTCGCTTACCCAGCTCTCTTTCCCTCTCTGCCCGCCTCTCTTCCTCTGAGAATCTAGTCTACAAACACCAGGCAGACATTTTAGGTTAGTTCACAGTGGCCATTTTATGTCCCCACAGCAATGGGACATTTAGGACAGAGTTGACTCATGTAACATTACTATTTTAAACGTGACAGAGACACAGGTATGGAGACATAAATTCCACAAGTATTCCCTGGAATATTGAAGGATCCGGGCGTTCAGACCCACACTTTGCTGTTGTGAATTTGAATTCTGAATTTTCTAAAACTGAATCTGGAAGTAAAAACCCCCGGGATGGAATGATTCACATTCTTTCTGCTGCTGCAAAGCCCGTGTCTGTGTCTGTTTCTCAGTATTTATTAACAATTTAAGATAATAGGATAGAATGCCACAAGTTTGCCATAATGTCTGGAAAGATGTTTGAAACAGAGGGGCTGAGGTAGCAAAACAAGAGGAGGGGGTGTGAATAGACACAGGATCTGGGGGTCTCCAATGTGTAGACTCTGCCCAGCTCCCAGTCACATCTTTTAGAAATGGCCGAATTGCGAAAATGAATCCAGGGACAGTGAAGCAAGTGACTCACTAACAATGAGAGCATTTAAAACATTCATTCATTCACTGCAAAGCGCTCAGTCTTTCTTAGGTTCTGAAGGGGTCGGGGGTCTTCACTGTACCTGTCCTGGGAGTGTTTGATGTGGACAGTGTAGAGGAAGCTATACTCTGTATCTAGCCCAGTGCTGTAAAAGTCCTGGGAGTGTTTGATAGGAACAATGTAGAGGAAGCATTACTCTGTATCTAACCCTGTGCTTTACCTGCCCTGGGAGTGTTTGATGGGGACAGATTAGAGGGAAATTTACTCTGTATCTAACCCTGTCCTGTTCCCGTCCTGGGAGACATAAATTCCACAAGTATTCCCTGGAATATTGAAGGATCCGGGCGTTCAGTCCCACACTTTGCTGTTGTGAATTTGAATTCTGAATTTTCTAAAACTGAATCTGGAAGTAAAAACCCCCGGGATGGAATGATTCACATTCTTTCTGCTGCTGCAAAGCTCGTGTCCGTGTCTGTTTCTCAGTATTTGTTAACAATTTAAGATAATAGGATAGAATGCCACTAGTTTGCCATAATTCAACTCAGTCAGAAATGTCCCAATGTTATGACCGATATCATTCTTTCATCGTCTGCCTGTTCATCCCCTCTCACTCTGTGTCTCTCTCTTTAACATTCCCTCATTCTGCGTCTGCTCTCTCTCTCTCTCTCTCTCTCTCTCTCCCTCTCAGATTCTGTAAGAAAAATCCCCAAACTCCAGGCGTCCATTTTAGGTTTGTTCACAGTGGCCATTTTATGTGCCCACAGCACTGGGACATTTATGACAGAGTTGACTCCTCACGAATGGTAAATTAGTCCTTTCAACGTGACAGAGACACAGATATCTCCCTCCATTTTAAAGATGGAGAAACTCTGTTTATCACTCAATAGGCCCTGTCTTTACTTGGTATCTAACCCTGTGCTGCCCCTTCCCTGGGCCTGTTTGATGGGACAGAGCAGAGGGAATGTTACTCTCTCTCGAACCCCATACTGTATTTGGTTTGGGTGTGTTTGTTGAACAGTGTGGATGAAGCTTTACACTGGAATTTAGGTGAGGGGGTGATTTGATGAAATATTTCAGGATAATAATGCAAGTAGAGGTTGGAAAAAGAATAACTATTCCCGCCGGTTTGGGGAGTCTGGGCCTTGGAGTCATGGTTTTTCAACTATGTTTAGAATTTTAGAATTTCAGGAGGGAAACTAAGAAACATTTTAAAACACCAAGTGTGGTATTAGTTTGGATCTCTCTCACATGAACAGAAATTGATGCTGAGCCACTATTCCATGTTTAAAACTGAGGCTGATAGATTTCTGTTAGCTAACACGCTGCAGAGATATGAGACCAAGGGCTTCAATCACACATCAGCCAGGATCTCATTGAATGTCAGAACAGGGTTGGAGGTTTAAATGGCCTCTTGCTCTTTCCATGTGCTATGACCAATATCCTTTATTCACTGTCTGGCTCTCAGTCACCCACTTGGTCTGAGAGTCTCTATTTCTCATTCACTCGATCTGTGTCTTCTCTCCCTGTCTCTCTTCCTCTGAGAATCTAGTCTACAAACACCAGGCAGACATGTTAGGTTTGTTCACAGTGGCCATTTTATGTCCCCACAGCAATGGGACATTTAGGACAGAGTTGACCCCTCTCTCATGTAACATTAATATTTTAAACGTGACAGAGACACAGGTATGGAGACATGAATTCCCTGTGTATTCCCTAGAATATTGAAGGATCTGGGCGTTCAGTCCCACACCTTGCAGCTGTGAATTTGAATTCTGAATTTTCTATTACTGAATCTGGAAGTAAAAACCCCCGGGATGGAATGATTCACATTCATTCTGCTTCTACAAAGCCCGTGTCTGTGTCTGTTTCTCAGTATTTATTAACTGTTTAAGATAAGCCTGTCTCTTTCTCCATCGCTCTCTTTCTCGCCTCGCCTTTCACTGTCTCTCTCTCACTACAACACCCTGCCCCTCTCTCTTGCTCGCCCTGTCTCTCTCTCTCTCTTGGCGAGTTTTGTCTCTCTCTCTCTATCTCAATCTGTCTCTCTCTCACCATCTCTCTGCCTCTCTCTCTCTCTCACTCCATCAGCCTCCCCCTCTCCCCACCATCCCCAATTTCCCTTTTCAGCAAATTTTGGGTGTGAAGCTGAAGGGAAAATATTTTCAGGGTTTCGGGGAAAGGGCGGATGAGTGAGACCAGTTAAACTTTCCTTGCAGAGTGTCGAAAGTTTGATGGGCTGAATGGCCTCTTCGATTAGATTCCAGTCGGTAACTCACTTCCGGATATCTGTTATTCTATATATAAACCCCCTGAACCCCTCGATTTGATTCCAGTCTGTAACTCACTCCCGGATATCTGTTATTCTATAGATAAACCCCCTGTACCCCTCGATTAGATTCCAGCCTGTAACTCACTCCCGGGTATCTGTTATTCTATATATAATCCACCCCGAACCCCTCGATTAGATTCCAGTCTGTAACTCACTCCCGGGCATCTGTTATTCTATATATTAACCACCCCAAACCCCTCGATTAGATTCCAGTCTGTAACTCACTCCCGGGCATCTGTTATTCTATATATAAACCAACTCGAACCCCTCGATTAGATTCCAGTCTGTAAGTCACTCCCTGGTATTTGTTATTCTGTATATAAACCACCCCGAACCCCTCGATTAGATTCCAGTCTGCAACTCACTCCCGGGTATGTTTTTCTATATATAAACCACCCCGAACCCCTCGATTAGATTCCAGCACTTCCACATCACAAATTGAGGAAGGGGTCCCCCCCATTTTAAAGTTGGTTAAAGGCTCTCCCTCTAATTTAAAGATGGAGAAGGGATATCTCACAGGATATTGTTCTTTACACAATAATGTTAACAAGTTTTTGAACATTTTCAGTTTCCCCCTACACCTCTTTCTCTTACCCTGTCTCGTTCCTTCTCTCCCTCTCCCACCCCATCTCTCTGCCACCCTATATATTTCTCTGTTTCTCTCTCTCACCCCATATCTTTACCCTACACTCGCTCCCCTCTCTTCATCTTTCTCTCTCACCTCATCCCTTTTTTATCGCTTGATCTCCTCTCTCTATCTCACTCGCTTACCCAGCTCTCTTTCCCTCTCTCCCTGCCTCTCTTCCTCTGAGAATCTAGACTACAAACACCAGGCAGCCATTTTAGGTTTGTTCACAGTGGCCATTTTATGTCCCCACAGCAATGGGACACTTAGGACAGAGTTGACTCATGTAACATTAATATTTTAAACGTGACAGAGACACAGGTATGGAGACATAAATTCCACGTGTATTCCCTGGAATAGTGGAGGATCCGGGCGTTCAGTCCCACACTTTGCAGCTGTGAATTTGAATTCTGAATTTTCTATTACTGAATCTGGAAGTAAAAACCCCCGGGATGGAATGATTCACATTCTTTCTGCTGCTGCAAAGCCCGTGTCTGTGTCTGTTTCTCAGTATTTATTAACAATTTAAGATAATAGGATAGAATGCCACTAGTTTGCCATAATTCAACTCTGTCAGAAATGTCCCAATGTTATGACCGATATCAATATTTCATCGTCTGCCTGTTCATCCCCTCTCACTCTGTGTCTCTCTCTTTAACATTCCCTCATTCCGCATCTGCTCTCTCTCTCTCTCTCTCCCTCTCTCAGATTCTGTAAGAAAAATCCCCAAACACCAGGCGTCCATTTTAGGTTTGTTCACAGTGGCCATTTTATGTGCCCACAGCACTGGGACATTTATGACAGAGTTGACTCCTCACGAATGGTAAATTAGTCCTTTCAACGTGACAGAGACACAGATATCTCCCTCCATTTTAAAGATGGAGAAACTCTGTTTATCACTCAATAGGCCCTGTCTTTACTTGGTATCTAACCCTGTGCTGCCCCTTCCCTGGGCCTGTTGGATGGGACAGAGCAGAGGGAATGTTACTCTCTATCGAACCCCATACTGTATTTGGTTTGGGTGTGTTTGTTGAACAGTGTGGATGAAGCTTTACACTGGAATATAGGTGAGGGGGTGATTTGATGCAATATTTCAGGATAATAATGCAAGTGGAGGTTTGAAAAAGACTAACTATTCCCGCTGGTTTGGGGAGTCTGGGCCTTGAGGCCATGGTTTTTCAACTATGTTTAGAATTTTAGAATTTCAGGAGAGAAACTAAGAAACACTTTAAAACGCCAAGTGTGGTATTAGTTTGGATCTCTCTCACATGAACGGAAATTGATGCTGAGCCACTATTGCATGTTTAAAACTGAGGCTGATAGATTTCTGTTAGCTAACACGCTGCAGAGATATGAGACCAAGGGGTTCAGTCACAGATCAGCCAGGATCTCATTGAATGTCAGAACAGGGTTGGAGGGTTAAATGGCCTCTTGCTCTTTCCATGTGCTATGACCAATATCCTTTATTCACTGTCTGGCTCTCAGTCACCCACTTGGTCTGAGAGTCTCTATTTCTCATTCACTCGATCTGTGTCTTCTCTCCCTGTCTCTCTTCCTCTGAGAATCTAGTCTACAAACACCAGGCAGCCATTTTAGGTTTGTTCACAGTGGCCATTTTATGTCCCCACAGGAATGGGACATTTAGGACAGAGTTGACCCCTCTCTCATGTAACATTAATATTTTAAACGTGACAGAGACACAGGTATGGAGACATGAATTCCCTGTGTATTCCCTAGAATATTGAAGGATCCGGGGGTTCAGTCCCACACCTTGCAGCTGTGAATTTGAATTCTGAATTTTCTATTACTGAATCTGGAAGTAAAAACCCCCGGGATGGAATGATTCACATTCATTCTGCTTCTACAAAGCCCGTGTCTGTGTCTGTTTCTCAGTATTTATTAACTGTTTAAGATAAGCCTGTCTCTTTCTCCATCGCTCTCTTTCTCGCCTCGCCTTTCACTGTCTCTCTCTCACTACAACACCCTGCCCCTCTCTCTTGCTCACCCTGTCTCTCTCTCTCTCTCGGCGAGTTTTGTCTCTCTCTCTCTATCTCAATCTGTCTCTCTCTCACCATCTCTCTGCCTCTCTCTCTCTCTCACTCCATCAGCCTCCCCCTCTCCCCACCATCCCCAATTTCCCTTTTCAGCAAATTTTGGGTGTGAAGCTGAAGGGAAAATATTTTCAGGGTTTCGGGGAAAGGGCGGATGAGTGAGACCAGTTAAACTTTCCTTGCAGAGTGTCGAAAGTAGTTTGATGGGCTGAATGGCCTCTTCGATTAGATTCCAGTCGGTAACTCACTTCCGGATATCTGTTATTCTATATATAAACCCCCTGAACCCCTCGATTTGATTCCAGTCTGTAACTCACTCCCGGATATCTGTTATTCTATATATAAACCCCCTGAACCCCTCGATTAGATTCCAGCCTGTAACTCACTCCCGGGTATCTGTTATTCTATATATAATCCACCCCGAACCCCTCGATTAGATTCCAGTCTGTAACTCACTCCCGGGCATCTGTTATTCTATATATTAAACACCCCAAACCCCTCGATTAGATTCCAGTCTGTAACTCACTCCCGGGCATCTGTTATTCTATATATAAACCAACTCGAACCCCTCGATTAGATTCCTGTCTGTAAGTCACTCCCTGGTATTTGTTATTCTGTATATAAACCACCCCGAACCCCTCGATTAGATTCCAGTCTGTAACTCACTCCCGAGTATCTGTTATTCTATATATAAACCAACCCGAACCCCTCGATTAGATTCCAGTCTGCAACTCACTCCCGGGTATGTTTTTCTATATATAAACCACCCCGAACCCCTCGATTAGATTCCAGCACTTCCACATTACAAATTGAGGAAGGGGTCCCCCCCATTTTAAAGTTGGTTAAAGGCTCTCCCTCTAATTTAAAGATGGAGAAGGGATGTCTCACAGGATATTGTTCTTTACACAATAATGTTAACAAATTTTTGAACATTTTCAGTTTCCCCCTACACTTTCTCTTTCTCTTACCCTGTCTCGTTCCTTCTCTCCCTCTCCCACCCCATCTCTCTGCCACCCTATATATTTCTCTGTTTCTCTCTCTCACCCCATATCTTTACCCTACACTTGCTCCCCTCTCTTCATCTCTCTCTCTCACCTCATCCCTTTTTTATCGCTTGATCTCCTCTCTCTATCTCACTCGCTTACCCAGCTCTCTTTCCCTCTCTCCCTGTCTCTCTTCCTCTGAGAATCTAGACTACAAACACCAGGCAGCCATTTTAGGTTTGTTCACATTGGTCATTTTATGTCCCCACAGCAATGGGACACTTAGGACAGAGTTGACTCATGTAACATTAATATTTTAAACGTGACAGAGACACAGGTATGGAGACATAAATTCCACGTGTATTCCCTGGAATATTGAAGGATCCGGGCGTTCACTCCCACACTTTGCTGCTGTGAATTTGAATTCTGAATTTTCTAAAACTGAATCTGGAAGTAAAAACCCCCGGGATGGAATGATTCACATTCTTTCTGCTGCTGCAAAGCCCGTGTCTGTGTCTGTTTCTCAGTATTTATTAACAATTTAAGATAATAGGATAGAATGCCACTAGTTTGCCATAATTCAACTCAGTCAGAAATGTCCCAATGTTATGACCGATATCAATCTTTCATCGTCTGCCTGTTCATCCCCTCTCACTCTGTGTCTCTCTCTTTAACATTCCCTCATTCTGCATCTGCTCTCTCTCTCTCTCTCTCCCTCTCTCAGATTCTGTAAGAAAAATCCCCAAACTCCAGGCAGCCATTTTAGGTTTGTTCACAGTGGCCATTTTATGTGCCCACAGCACTGGGACATTTATGACAGAGTTGACTCCTCACAATTGGTAAATTAGTCCTTTCAACGTGACAGAGACACAGATATCTCCCTCCATTTTAAAGATGGAGAAATTCTGTTTATCACTCAATAGGCCCTATCTTTACTTGGTATCTAACCCTGTGCTGCCCCTTCCCTGGGCCTGTTTGATGGGACAGAGCAGAGGGAATGTTACTCTCTCTCGAACCCCATACTGTATTTGGTTTGGGTGTGTTTGTTGAACAGTGTGGATGAAGCTTTACACTGGAATTTAGGTGAGGGGGTGATTTGATGCAATATTTCAGGATAATAATGCAAGTGGAGGTTTGAAAAAGAGTAACTATTCCCGCTGGTTTGGGGAGTCTGGGCCTTGAGGCCATGGTTTTTCAACTATGTTTAGAATTTTAGAATTTCAGGAGAGAAACTAAGAAACACTTTAAAACCCCAAGTGTGGTATTAGTTTGGATCTCTCTCACATGAACAGAAATTGATGCTGAGCCACTAGTCCATGTTTAAAACTGAGGCTGATAGATTTCTGTTAGCTAACACGCTGCAGAGATGTGAGACCAAGGGCTTCAATCACAGATCAGCCAGGATCTCATTGAATGTCAGAACAGGGTTGGAGGGTTAAATGGCCTCTTGCTCTTTCCATGTGCTATGACCAATATCCTTTATTCACTGTCTGGCTCTCAGTCACCCACTTGGTCTGAGAGTCTCTATTTCTCATTCACTCGATCTGTGTCTTCTCTCCCTGTCTCTCTTTGAGAATCTAGTCTACAAACACCAGGCAGCCATTTTAGGTTTGTTCCCAGTGGCCATTTTATGTCCCCACAGGAATGGGACATTTAGGACAGATTTGACCCCTCACGAATGGAAAATTAGTACTTTCAACGTGACAGAGACACAGATATCTCCCTCCATTTTAAAGACGGAAAAGGGAACTCCCTCCGTTTTAACGGTGGAGAAGTTATCTGCCTCCATTTTAAATATTGAGAATGGTTCTCGCCCCATTTTGTCAGGTCTCTCTCTCCCTACCGCTTTTTCCTTCCCTCGACTCGTCTCTCTGATACTCTCTCTCATCCCTTCGCTATTTCGGACACTCACTTCCCTCTCCCTGCCTCTCCCTCACCCCACCCATTTTTCTTTCATTCAATCGCCTCTCTCTATCTCTCTCTCTTGCCCTCTCTCTCTTTCTCCCTCAGCCCATCTCATTGTCGCTATCTCCCTCTCTCTCGCCCCATCTCTCTCCCCTTCACCCTCTCTGTCTTTCATTTTATCTCTCTGTCATTCTCTGACCCTCTCTCTCTCGCCCTCTCTCTCTTTCTTTCTCACCCCATCTCACTCTCACTATTTCCCGCTCTCTCTCTCTCTCGCGCTCTCTCTCTTTCTTTCTCACCCCATCTCACTCACTATTTCCCTCACTCTCTCTCTCTCATCCTATCTCTCTTTCTTTCTCACCCCATTTCACTCTCACTATTTCCCTCTCTCTCTCTCTCTCTCTCTCTCTCGCGCTCTCTCTCTTTCTTTCTCACCCCATCTCACTGTAACTATTTCCCTCTCTCTCTCACCCCATCTCTCTGCCCTTCACCCTCTCTCTCTCACCCCATCTCACTCTCACTAATTCCATCTCTCTCTCTCTCTCGCGCTCTCTCTCTTTCTTTCTCATCCCATCTCACTGTAACTATTTCCCTCTCTCTCTCACCCCATCTCTCTGCCCTTCACCCTCTCTCTCTGTCTCTCATTCTATCTCTGTCATTCTCTGACCCTCTCTCTATCGCCCCGTCTCTATCCCTATCACCACCTCTCTCTGTCGCTCTCTCTCCCTCGCTCTGCCACTGACTCTCTTTGACATTCGTTCTCTCCCACGCCTGTCTCTTTCTCCATCGCTCTCTTTCTCGCCTCGCCTTTCACTGTCTCTCTCTCACTACAACACCCTGCCCCTCTCTCTCTCTCGCCCTGTCTCTCTCTCTCCCTCTTGGCGAGTTTTGTCTCTCTTTCTCTATCTCAATCTGCCTTTCTCTCACCATCTCTCTGCCTCTCTCTCTCACATACTCTCTCTCTCACTCCATCAGCCTCCCCCTCTCCCCACCATCCCCAATTTCCCTTTTCAGCAAATTTTGGGTGTGAAGCTGAAGGGAAAATATTTTCAGGGTTTCGGGGAAAGGGCGGACGAGAGAGACCAGGGAAACTTTCCTTGCAGAGTGTCGAAAGTAGTTTGATGGGCTGAATGGCCTCCTCGATTAGATTCCAGTCTGTTACTCAATCGGAGGTATCTGTTATTCTATATATTATCCACCCCGAACCCCTCAATAAGATTCCAGTCTGTAACTCACTCCCGGGTATCTGTTATTCTATATATAAGCCACCCTGAACCCCTCGGTTAGATTCCAGTCTGTAACTCACTCCCGGGTATCTGTTATTCTATATATAAGCCACCCTGAACCCCTCGGTTAGATTCCAGTCTGTAACTCACTCCCGGTTATCTGTTATTCTATATATAAACCCCCCGGAACCCCTCGATTAGATTCCAGTCTGTAACTCACTCCTGTTATTTGTTATTCTGTATATGAACCACCCCGGACCCCTCGATTAGATTCCAGCCTGTAAATCACTCCCGGGTATATGTTATTCTATATATAAACCATCCCGAATCCCTCGATTAGATCCAGTCTGTAACTCACTCCCGGGTATGTTATTCTATATAGAAACCACCCCCAACCCCTCGATTAGATTCCAGCACTTCCACACCACAAGTTGAGGAAGGGGTCTCCCCCATTTTAAAGTTGGTTAAAGGCTCTCCCTCTAATTTTAAGATGGAGAAGGGATGTCTCACAGGATATTGTCCTTTACACTCAATAATGTTCACAAATTTTTGAACATTTTCAGTTTCCCCCTACACTTTCTCTCATCCTGTCTCGTTCCTTCTCTCCCTCTCCCACCCCATCTCTCTGCCACCCTATATATTTCTCTGTTTCTCTCTCTCACCCCATATCTTTACCCTACACTCGCTCCCCTCTCTTCATCTCTCTCTCTCAACTCATCCCTTATTTATCGCTTGATCTCCTCTCTCTATCTCACTCGCTTACCCAGCTCTCTTTCCCTCTCTCCCTACCTCTCTTCCTCTGAGAATCTAGTCTACAAACACCAGGCAGCCATTTTAGGTTTGTTCACAGTGGCCATTTTATGTCCCCACAGCAATGGGACACTTAGGACAGAGTTGACTCCTCACTCATGTAACATTAGTATTTTAAACGTGACAGAGACACAGGTATGGAGACATGAATTCCCTGTGTATTCCCAGGAATATTGAAGGATCCGGGCGTTCAGCCCCACACTTTGCTGTTGTGAATTTGAATTCTGAATTTTCTATTACTGAATCTGGAAGTAAAAACCCCCGGGATGGAATGGTTCACATTCATTCTGCTTCTACAAAGCTCATGTCTGTGTCTGTTTCTCAGTATTTATTAACTGTTTAAGATAAGCCTGTCTCTTTCTCCATCGCTCTCTTTCTTGCCTCGCCATTCACTGTCTCTCTCTCACTACAACACCCTGCCCCTCTCTCTATCTCGTCCTGTCCCTCTGTCTCTCTCACCATCTCTCTGCCTCTCTCTCTCATTTACTCTCACTTTCACTCCATCAGCCTTCCCCTCTCCCCACCATCCCGAATTTCTCTTTTCAGCAAATTTTGGGTGTGAAGCTGAAGGGAAAATATTTTCAGGGTTTCGGTGAAAGGGCGGACGAGTGAGACCAGTGAAACTTTTCTTGCAGAGTGTCGAAAGTAGTTTGATGGGCTGAATGGCCTCCTCGATTAGATTCCAGTCTGTAACTCAGTCCCGGATATCTGTTATTCTATATATAAACCCCCTGAACCCCTCGATTAGATTCCAGTCTGTAACTCACTCCCTGGTATCCGTTATTCTATATATAAACCCCCTGAACCCCTCGATTAGATTCCAGTCTGTAACTCACTCCCGGGTATCTGTTATTCTATATATAATCCACCCCGAACCCCTCGATTAGATTCCAGTATGTAACTCACTCCCGGGTATGTGTTATTCTGTATATCAACCACCCCGAACCCCTCGATTAGATTCCAGCCTGTGACTCACTCCCGGGTATCTGTTATTCTATATATAATCCACCCCGAACCCCTCGATTAGATTCCAGCCTGTAACTCACTCTCGGGTATGATATTCTATATATAAACCACCCCGAACCCCTCGATTAGATTCCAATCAGTAACTCACTCCCGGGTATCTGTTATTCAATATATAAACCCCCCCGAACCCCTCGATTAGATTCCAGTCTGTAACTCACTCCCGGGTATCTGTTATTAAATATATATACCACCCCGAACCCCTCGATTAGATTCCAGTCTGTAACTCACTCCCGGGTATGATATTCTATATATAAACCCCCCCGAACCCCTCGATTAGATTCTAGCACTTCCACATCACAAATTGAGGAAGGGGTCTGCCCCCATTTTCAAGTTGGTTAAAGGCTCTCCCTCTAATTTTAAGATGGAGAAGGGATGTCTCACAGGATATTGTTCTTTACACTCAATATTGTTAACACATTTTTGAATATTTTCAGTTTCGCACTACACTTTCTCATTCTCTCATCCTGTCTCGTTCCTTCTCTCCCTCTCCCACCCCATCTCTCTGCCACTCTATACATTTCTCTGTTTCTCTCTCTCACCCCATATCTTTACCCTACACTCGCTCCCCTCTCTTCATCTCTCTCTCTCAACTCATCCCTTTTTTATCGCTTGATCTCCTCTCTCTATCTCACTCGCTTACCCAGCTCTCTATCCCTCTCTCCCTACCTCTCTTCCTCTGAGAATCTAGTCTACAAACACCAGGCAGCCATTTTAGGTTTGTTCACAGTGGCCATTTTATGTCCCCACAGCAATGGGACACTTAGGACATAGTTGACTCATGTAACATTAATATTTTAAACGTGACAGAGACAAAGGTATGGAGACATAAATTCCACGTGTATTCCCTGGAATATTGAAGGATTCGGGCGTTCACTCCCACACTTTGCTGTTGTGAATTTGAATTCTGAATTTTCTAAAACTGAATCTGGAAGTAAAAACCCCCGGGATGGAATGGTTCACATTCTTTCTGCTGCTGCAAAGCCCGTGTCTGTGTCTGTTTCTCAGTATTTATTAACAATTTAAGATAATAGTTTAGAATGCCACAAGTTTGCCATAATGACTGGAAAGAGGGTTGAAACAGAGGGGCTGAGGTAGCAAAACAAGAGGAGGGGGTGTGAATAGACACAGGATCTGGGGGTCTCCAATGTGTAGACTCTGCCCAGCTCCCAGTCACATCTTTTAGAAAAGGCTGAATTGTGAAAATGAATCCAGGGACAGTGAAGCAAGTGACTCACTAACAATGAGAGCATTTTAAAGATTCATTCATTCACTGCAAAGCGCTCAGTCTTTCTGAGGTTCTGAAGGGGTCGGGGGTCTTCACTGTCTTAGTCCTTCTCCAACTTGCTGCCTCTCTCTCTCTGTGTAAATATTGCCCCATTTAAAAAGTGCTGAGCAGAGCTGACTGCAACCTCTGGGATCTTGCTGTGCACAAATTCCCTGCAGTGTTTCATACTGTGCCACAACCAGTTAATTGATTAAAAATGTGCTGATTGGACTGATTTCCAGTCCCTCAGGATCCCTTTACCAAGTCCTAACTGTGAGAGTCTGTAAAAGTTTGTGCTAATTCCTGAATAATGCTGGTGTTTTAGGCAGGGCGATGAATTGGGAGGTGGAACAGTCATTTGAATTCAGTCTCTCTAGGATGTGTCCCTACGTTACAACAGAGAGAGAGGGGGGATATTGAGGGAAACAGGAAAAGACAGTGAAACAGAGGCAGGGGGTTGGGGGTGAGGAAGAGACACAGGGTCTGGGGGGGTGGGGGTTAGGGGAGGGTCTCCAGTGTGGAGTCAGTACCCAGCTCCCAGTCTCTGCAGAAAAGCCTCAGTCCTCCCAGGGACGCCTGGTTTGTAAAAATCGATGCTGGGATGGAGATTTCAAAAGTTTCCCCCAGGAAGCGGCAGCTTGTTCCCCGTTTGAAGAGAAGGAGTTTAGGCCTTTCTGGGGATGTGTCCGGACTCAGAGCACACATGGTGCCCGGGGGGGGAGAGAGGGTGAAGAGGGAGGGTTACAGCAGGCATGAGGCTGGGGAAGGAAATGTGTCTCCCTGTTCCCATCCGGATAGCATTACATTGCTGCCTGTGGGATCCCCCTGTGCAGAAATGGCCTGCAGCTTTTCCTGAACTGCAGCAGGGAACACACAACGTTTCTGGGGGAGGGGGTGGAATTTCCCTGTCTCTGTCACTCCAGCTTTCTCTCTCCCTCTCTCTTTCCAGACAGGACCCCTTGCTGATCATGTCCACTGAGGGTTAATAACAGGACAGGACCACTTGCTGCTCCTCTCCACTGAGGGTTAACCCCAGGACAGACATGGTTTCAACAAGGGCCTATCTTTACTTTTGGTTTAATAATAAATCTATATTTCTTTCCCCTGTTGGTTGTGTTACTCCAGTTCCAAACCATGATCACACACAAACCCCCAAAACACTGGCAGTAATCACAGTCCCCAACCCACTCTCCCTCTCACCCCAACCCACTCTCCCTCTCACCCCAACCCACTCTCCCTCTCACCCCAACCCACTCTCCCTCTCACCCCAACCCACTCTCCCTCTCACCCCAACCCACTCTCCCTCTCACCCCAACCCACTCTCCCTCTCACCCCAACCCACTCTCCCTCTCACCCCAACCCACTCTCCCTCTCACCCCAACCCACTCACCCTCTCACCCTAACCCAATCTCCCTCTCATCCCATCCCACTCTCCCTCTCAGCCCAACCCTCTCACACCAACCCACTCTCGCTATCACCACTCCCTGTCCTGGTAGTGTTTGATGGGGACAGTATAGAGGGAGATTTACTCTCTATCTAACCCCGTTCTGTACCTGCCCTGGGGGTGTTTGATGGGGACGGTGTAGAGGGAGATTTACTCAGTATCTAACACCGTGCTGTACCTGCTCTGGGAGTGTTTGATGGGCACAGTGTAGGGGGAGCTTTACTCTGTATCTAACCCCGTGCTGTACCAGTCCTGGGAGTGTTTGATGGGTCAGTATAGAGGTAGATTTACTCTTATCTAACCTTGAGCTGTACCAGTCCTTGGAGTGTTTGATGGAGACAGTGTAGAGGGAGCTTTACTCTGTATCTAACCCCGTGCTGTACATGCCCTGGGAGTGTATTATGGCCACAGTGTAGAGGGAGCTTTACTCTGTATCTAACCCTGATCTGTTCCAGTCCTGGGAGTGTTTGATAGGGACAGTATAGAGGGAGCTTTAATCTGTTTCTAACCCTGTCCAGTTCCTGTCCAGGGAGTGTTTGATGGGGACAGTATAGAGGGAGCTTTACTCTGTATTTAAACCCGTACTGTTCCTGCCCTGTGAGTTTTTGATGGGGACGGTGTAGAGGGAGCTTTACTCTGTATCTAACCTCGTGCTGTGTCTGTCCTGGGAGTGCTGATGGGGACAGTTTAGAGGGAGATTTACTCTGCATATTATCCCATGCTGTACCTGTCCTGGGAGTGTTTGATGGGGACAGTGTAGAGGGAGCTTTATTCTGTATCTAACCCCGTGCTGTACCTGCCCTGGGAGTGTTTGATGGGCACAGTGTAGAGGGAGCTTTACTCTGTATCTAACCCCGTGCTGTACCTGTCCTGGGAGTGTTTGATGGGGACAGAATCGAGGTAGCTTAACTCTGTATCTAGCCCCGTGCTGTACCTGTCCTGGGAGTGTTTGATGTGGACAGTGTAGAGGAAGATTTACTTTGTATCTAACACCGTGCTGTACCTGTCCTGGGAGTGTTTGATGGGGTTTGATGGGGACAGTATCGAGGGTGCTTTACTCTGTATCTAACCCCGTGCTGTACCTATCCTGGGAGTGTTTGATGGGTCAGTATCGTGGGAGCTTTACTCTGTATATAACCCAGTGCTTTACCTGCCCTGGGAGTGTTTGATGGGGAAAGTGAAGAGGTAGCTTTATTCAGTATTTTATCCTGTCCTGTTCCTGTCTGGTAGTTTTTGATGGGGACAGTATAGAGGGAGCTTTACTCTGTATCTAAGACTGTCCTGGTCCTGTCCTGGGAGTGTTTAATGGGGACAGTGTAGAGGGAGCTTTACTCTGTATCTAACTCCATGCTGTACCTGTCCTGGGAGTGTTTGATGGGGATAGTGTAGAGGGAACTTTACTGTGTATCTAACCCTGTGCTGTACCTGTCCTGGGAGTGTTTGATGGGTACAGTTTAGAGGGAGCTTTACTCTGTATCTAACCCCGTGGATTTTGCCCTGCGAGTGTTTGATGGAGACAGTGCAGAGGGACCTTTATTCTGTATCTGAACCCGTGCTGTACCTGCCCTGGGAGTGTTTGATTGGCACAGTGTAGAGGGAGCTTGACTCTGTATCTAACCCCGTGCTGTACCTGTCCTGGGAGTGTTTGATGGGGACAGTGTAGAGGAAGCTTTACTCTGTATCTAAACCCGTGCTGTACCTGCCCTGGGAGTGTTTGAAGGGTACGGTGTAGAGGGAGTTTTTCTCTCTATCTAACACTTTGCTGTACATGTCCTGCGAGTGTTTGATGGGGACAGTGTATAGGAAGCTTTACTCTGTATCTAACCCCGTGCTGTACCAGTCCTGGGAGTGATTGATGGGACAGGTTAGAGGGTGCTTTAGTCTGTATCTAATCCCTTGCTGTACCTGCCCTGTGAGTTTATGATTGGCACTGTGTAGGGGGAGCTTTACTCTGTATCTAACCCCGTGCTGTACCAGTCCTGGCAGTGTTTGATGGGGACAGTATAGAGGGAGATTTACTCTGTATCTAACACTGTCCTGTCACTGCCCTGTTAGTGCTTGATGGGGACAGTGTAGAGGGAGCTTTACTCTGTATCTAACCTCGTGCTGTACCAGTCCTGGGAGTGCATGATGGGCACAGTGTAGAGGGAGATTTACTCTGTATCTAACCCCGTGCTGTACCAGTCCTGAGAGTGTTTGATGGGGAGAGTGTATAGGGAGGTTTACTCTGTATCTAATCCTGTGCTGTACCAGTCCTGGGAGTGTTTGATGGAGACAGTGTAGAGGGAGCATTACTCTGTATCTAACCCCGTGCTGTACCTGCCCTCGGAGTGTTTGATGGGGACAGTGCAGATGGAGCTTTACTCTGTATCTAACCCCGTGCTGTACCTGTCCTGGGAGTGTTTGATGGGGACAGTATAGAGGGAGCTTTACTCTGTATCTAACCCCGAGGTGTATTGCCTGGGAGTGTTTGATGGGGAAAGTGTAGAGGTAGCTTTACTCTGTATCTAACCCCGTGCTGTACCTGCCCTGGGAGTGTTTGATGGGGACAGTATCGAGGGAGCTTTACTCTGTATCTAGCCCCTGCTGCATCATCTCTGGGAGTGTTTGTTGGCAACATTGTCGCCCAAAACAAAAACAATCCACAAATCAGGCCTAATAAATTGAACATCAGTTTCCTTCTTTGATTCTCCCTGGTCTGTTCTGATTCTCTGATAGATTCCTCGTGTTTACCCTCCACATGAGCAGTCTTCCTAATCCCGTCTACCTGTCCTGCCCCCAATGCGGCATCCGACTACAATAAGGCCAGTGATACAGGAGCGTCTCAGCGAGTGAGACAGGTGAGTCTTGAACCTGACCTGGGTGTATGTGAGTGACCCGGGTTAATCCGACACTTCAGGGACAGTTTAGACAGTTCGAGTGCATCACAGCTTTGCCAGAATGAGACCTGGATTCCAAGGGTTAAATTGCAAAGTGAGATTGCACAAACTCGGGTTGTATTCCCTGAAATCTAGTAGCATCAGGGGTGACTTGATCAAATGGTCAAATCCTATTGATGTTACCTGTATGTTGCAAAGTTATTCTAATAATTTTCATCCCACTGAGTCAAAATTTCTGCAATTCTGCGTCTGAGTCAGAACTTCAAATAGTTCAGATTCACTGTTTAAAATAAGCTGTCACTTTTCTGTGGTGGTTTTTGAGATTAAGTATGGATCTCATAATCTGTCAGTGGAAGGGAGTTTCTACAGAGATAGGAAATGGGATTGATGAATAAAGGTGCAGGATTTTGTTCACTGCATTAGATTGTGTCTGTTGCAGTTTCCCAGGAGGTTACATTTTCATGGGAAAGGGATGATTATCCAATGTCAACAATTCAATTTCTTCAGACAAGTGAAAACGCAAGAGAAAGAGGGAATATACCAACACTGGAACAAACAGGCAACTGTATGAGGAAGATTTCAATTCTCTGCATGTTTTAATGTGAATTCCTGAGCTAAAGATTGAAATAAACAAGAGTTTAAATCTCACACTGGGAAGCCGTACAATTTCAGTCCTGTTAGCATAAAATTAAAAATAAAAATCTACAATTAAAAATTTCTTGTACAAAGCAAAGAGAATTTGACCCTGTATCGAACCCCATAATGTATTTGGGTTGGGAGTGTTTAATGACAGTGTAGCCAAAGCTTTAATTTGAAACAAGTTTCTGCAAACGTCAATTGACACAAAGTCTCTTGTTAATGTTTCAATCTGAGGATGATAGATTTTTGTTAGGCAAAGGTGTAAAGAGATATGGAGGTCGATCAGAGATCAGTCAGGATCTCATTGAATGTCAGAAACAGGGTGTGGGGAGAAATGGAATCTTCCTCTTCCAATGTACTATGATAAGTATCCTTCCTTCAATCTCTGTCTCTCGGTCTCCCTCTCCATCTGTGTCTCTGTCTTCTTCTCACTCGCTCTCTCTCTCTCTCTCTCTCTTCCTCTCTCAGAATCTATATAAATGACACAAACACCAGTCAGCCTTTTAGGTTTGTTCACAGAGGCCATATTATGTGCCCACAGCACTGGGACATTTCTGACAGAGTTGACTCCTCAGGAATGTGACGTTGGTACTTTCAACGTGACAGAGACACAACTATGGAGACACTTATCAGACACTCATCCCCCAAACACCGCATTTTGCACGGGTTCCAGGTCATCACCACTCGCTGATTTAAAAAGATTTTCACCACATCCCCCCCCCTTCATCCCTTTCTCAAAACCTTCACCCTGTCTCTCCCCCTGTCACCATCGAACCAATTTTTTGAATTTGACTCTGTATGGACCCCATACTGTAATTGGGTTGGGAGTGTTTGATGAACAGTGTAGTCAAAGCTTCACTCTGAAACACTGGAATTGAGGTTAAGGGGTGATTTGATCAAATGCTTCAAGATACTAATGTAAATGAATCATGTTTTTTATAGCCAGGCATGTTGAAAAATATTTGGAGCTTTACCCTTTTCTCCAGCTGATGAACTTCTAATTTGAACACTTTTTAAATTGAACTCAAATTCAAAGGTGAATGACGCTTTTTAATCTCATAACTCAATTGTTGTGGGAGCTTTACTCTGTATCAAACCCCATGCTTTACCTGTTCTGGGATTGATTGAAGGGCACAATTTAACAACAACTTTAATTCCTATCTTACCCCGCGCTGTCCAATAACGGATGCAGATTCAGATAAATCGGATGTTTCATTTCTGTGTCACTTTCTGTATCTTGAAGCTTCCATTTGGAGCTGGAAATCTGTCAGTTGATGAATGTTGTCTTGAAAATTTCACCCTGAATAGTGTGAGCCTTAGTATTGTGGGAACGTGTGAAGAAAGTGTTTGCATTCACACATTCCTACATTGTGAAATGTAAGTTAGCTTTGAAGCAATAGGATGTAGGGCCAGGGAGTCTGAATGGGCAACAGGATTTGGATGATTAAAGAGTAAATTTTAATGATGTCCTTTGAAGAAGCCGTTTACTGTAAATGTCCCGAAACAATGAAATGCTTCAAAGGAAATATCCCGGTTGACAGAAGTGGTTCCCCAATGTCTGAAACACTTTCCCAAGTCTGCAGAGACATGAAGGTGGCAGAGATATTGTAGGATACAGATCATGAGATACCAGAGAATCACAGAATTGAAGTTGTGGGGCCCTCTGCTGTTTCAGAATGTCAGTTTTGATGTTTAACTCTGTGAAACTTGGCTAATGATTCAGAAAGCAGAAAGTTCCAATCCAATCTGTAACCTGCACTTCAAATTCCAAAGAGATATGTGCAGCTTAAGTGAATGGGTGAAATAGTGAAAGATGGGATTCATTGTAGGCAAATGTGTGGCTCCTCACTTTAAAAAGGATGGAACAGGTTACATTATAAATGGTGAAAAGCTGCAAACAATGAGGGTCCAAAGAGTCCCTATCCATTTGTGTCAAGACTAAGAAAACATCAAATAGTTCCAATGAGAAATTAAATTTGATATTTGGGATAAAGCTGGTTAAAAACTCACACTACACATTCCATGAATCAGCCTCTGTAACCTGCACTTCAGCACATCACAAGAAAAATGATATTTTCAACTGTTCTTGATTCCAGTCTGTAACTCAATCCCGGGTATCTATTATTCTATATATAAACCCCCTGCACCCCTCAATTAAATTCCAGCCTGTAACTCAATCCCGGGTATCTATTATTCTATATATAAGCCCCCTGATCCCCTCTATTAGATTTCAGTCTGTAACTCACTCCCGCGTATCTATTATTCTATATATATACCCACTGAACCCCTTGATTAGATTCCAGTCTGTAACTCAATCCTGGGTATCGTTTATTCTATATATAAACCACCTGAACCCCTCAATTAGATTCCAGCCTGTCACTCACTCCCGGGTATCTATGATTCTATATATAAAACCCCTGAACCCTTCGATTAGATTCCACTCTGTAACTCACTCCCGGGTATCAATTATTCTATATATAAAACCCCTGACCCATTCAATTAGATTCCAGTCTGTAACTCTCTCCCGTTATCTACTATTCTATATATAAACCCCTCAATCCCCTCGATGAGATTCCGTTCTTTAACTCACTCCCGGATATCTTTTATTCGATATATATTATATCTACGTGATTTATAAAGAAGCCACCCCGAACCCCTCGATAAAATTTCAGCCTGTAACTCACTCCTGGGCATCTATTATTCTATATATACACCACCCCAAACCCCTCCGTTAGATTCCAGTCTGTAACTCACTCCCGGGTGTCTGTGATTCTATATATAAACCACCACGAACCCCTCGATTAGAATCCAGTCTGTAACTCACTCCCGGGTATCTGTTATTCTATTTAAGATGATAGTTTAGAATGGCACAAGTTTGCCATAATGTCTGGAAAGAGGGTTGAAACAGAGGGGCTGAGGTAGCAAAACAAGAGGAGGGGGTGTGAATAGACACAGGATCTGGGGGTCTCCAATGTGTAGACTCTGCCCAGCTCCCAGTCACATCTTTTAGAAAAGGCTGAATTGCGAAAATGAATCCAGGGACAGTGAAGCAAGTGACTCACTAACAATGAGAGCATTTTAAACATTCATTCATTCACTGCAAAGCGCTCAGTCTTTCTGAGGTTCTGAAGGGGTCGGGGGTCTTCACTGTCTTAGTCCCTTTCCAACTTTCTGCCTCTCTCTCTCTGTGTAAATATTGCCCCATTTTAAAAGGTGCTGAACAGAGGTGGCTGCACCCTGTGGGATCTTGCTGTGCCCAAATTCCCTGCAGTGTTTCATACTGTGCCACAACCAGTTAATTGATTAAAAATGTGCTGATTGGACTGATTTCCTGTCCCTCGGGAGCCCTTTACCAAGTCCTAACTGTGAGAGTGTGTAAAAGTTTGTGCTAATTCCTGAATAATGCTGGTGTTTTAGGCAGGGCGATGAATTGGGAGGTGGAACAGTCATTTGAATTCAGTCTCTCTAGGATGTGTCCCTACGTTACAACAGAGAGAGAGGGGGGAGATTGAGGGAAACAGGAAAAGACAGTGACACAGAGGCAGGGGTTGGGGGTGAGGAAGAGACACAGGGTCTGGGGGGGTTAGGGGAGGGTGTCCAGTGTGCAGTCAGTGCCCAGCTCCCAGTCTCTGCAGAAAAGCCTCAGTCACACCCTCCCGGGGACGCCTGGTTTGTAAAAATCGATGCTGCGACGGAGATTTCAAAAAGTCTCCCCCAGGAAGCAGCAGCTTGTTCCCGGTTTGAAGAGAAGGAGTTTAGGCCTTTCTGGGGATGTGTCCGGACTCAGAGCACACATGGTGCCCCGGGGGGGAGAGAGGGGGAAGAGCGAGGGTTACAGCAGGCATGAGGCTGGGGAAGGAAATGTGTCTCCCTGTTCCCATCCGGATAGCAATACATTGCTGCCTGTGGGATCCCCCTGTGCAGAAACATCCTGCAGCTTTTCCTGAACTGCAACAGGGAACACACGACGTTTCTGGGGGAGGGGGTGGAATTTTCCTGTCTCTGTCACTCCAGCTTTCTCTCTCCCTCTCTCTTTCCAGACAGGACCCCTTGCTGATCCTCTCCACTGAATGTTAATAACAGGACAGGACCCCTTGCTGCTCCTGTCCACTGAGGGTTAATCCCAGGACGGACATGGTTTCAACAAGGGCCTGTCTTTATTTTTGGCTTAATAATAAATCTATATTTCTTTCCCCTGTTGGTTGTGTTACTCCAGTTCCAAACCCTGATCTCACACAAACCCCCAAAACACTGGCAGTAATCGCAGTCCCCAACCCACTCTCCCTCTCACCCCAACCCACTCCCCCTCTCACCCCAACCCACTCTCGCTCTCACCCCAACCCACTCTCCCTCTCATCCCATCCCACTCTCCCTCTCACCCCAACCCACTCTCCCTCTCACCCCAACCCACTCTCCCTCTCACCCCAACCCACTCTCCCTCTCTTTCCAGAGTATAGATTCTGTTATTCTATATATCTACTCCCCAAACCCCTCGATTTGATTCCAGTCTGTAACATACTCTCGTGTATCTATGATTCTATATATAAACCCTCTGAACTCCTCGATTATATTCCAGTCTGTAACTCACTCCCGGGTAACTGTTATTCTATATATAAAACCCCCGAACCCCTCGATTAGATTTCAGTCTGTAGCATACTCTCGGATATCTATGATTCTATATATAAAACCTCTGAACCCCTCGATTATATTCCAGTCTGTAACTCACTCCCGGGTAACTGTTATTCAATATATAAACCACCCCGAACCCCTCGATTAGATTCCAGTCTGTAACTCACTCCCGGGTAACTGTTATTCTATATATAAACCACCACGAACCCCTCGATTTGATTCCAGTCTGTAACTCACTCCCGGGTAACTGTTATTCTATATATAAACCACCCCGAACCCCTCGATTAGATTCCAGTCTGTAACTCAATCCCAGGTATCTGTTATTCTATATATAAACCACCCCAAACCCCTCGATTAGATTCCAGTCTGTAACTCACTCCCGGGTAACTGTTATTCTATATATAAACCACCCCGAACCCCTCGATTAGATTCCAGTCTGTAACTCAATCCCAGGTATCTGTTATTCTATATATAAACCACCCCAAACCCCTCGATTAGATTCCAGTCTGTAACTCACTCCCGGGCATCTATTATTCTGTATATAAACCCCACAAACCCCTCGATTAGGTTCCAGCACTTCCACATCACATGTTTAGGAAGGGGTCTCCCCCCATTTTAAAGTTGGTTAAAGGCTCTCCCTCTAATTTAAAGATGGAGAAGGGATGTCTCACAGGATATTGTTCTTTACACTCAATAACGTTAACACATTTTTGAACATTTTCAGCTTCCCTCTACACGTTCTCTTTCTGTCATCCTGTCTCGTTCCTTCTCTCCCTCTCCCACCTCATCTCTCTGCCACTCTATATATTTCTCTGTTTCTCTCTCTTACCCCATATCTTTACCCTACACTCGCTCCCCTCTCTTCATCTCTCTCTCTCAACTCATCCCTTTTTTATCGCTTGATCTCCTCTCTCTATCTCACTCACTTACCCAGCTCTCTATCCCTCTCTCCCTACCTCTCTTCCTCTGAGAATCTAGTCTACAAACACCAGGCAGCCATTTTAGGTTTGTTCACAGTGGCCATTTGATGTCCCCACAGCAATGGGACATTTAGGACAGAGTTGACTCATGTAACATTAATATTTTAAACGTGACAGAGACACAGGTATGGAGACATAAATTCCACGTGTATTCCCGGGAATATTGAAGGATTCGGGCGTTCACTCCCACACTTTGCTGCTGTGAATTTGAATTCTGAATCTTCTAAAACTGAATCTGGAAGTAAAAACCCCCGGGATGGAATGATTCACATTCTTTCTGCTGCTGCAAAGCCCGTGTCTGTGTCTGTTTCTCAGTATTTATTAACAATTTAAGATAATAGTTTGGAATGCCACAAGTTTGCCATAATGTCTGGAAAGAGGTTTGAAACAGAGGGGCTGAGGGAGCAAAACAAGAGGAGGGGGTGTGAATAGACACAGGATCTGGGGGTCTCCAATGTGTAGACTCTGCCCAGCTCCCAGTCACATCTTTTAGAAAAGGCTGAATTGCGAAAATGAATCCAGGGACAGTGAAGCAAGTGACCCCTTGCTGCTCCTGTCCACTGAGGGTTAATCCCAGGACAGACATGGTTTCAACAAGGGCCTGTCTTTATTTTTGGCTTAATAATAAATCTATATATCTTTCCCCTGTTGGTTGTGTTACTCCAGTTCCAAACCCTGATCTCACACAAACCCCCAAAACACTGGCAGTAATAGCAGTCCCCAACCCACTCTCCCTCTGTACCTGTCCTTGGAGTGTTTGTAGGGGACAGTATAGAGGGAGCTTTATTCTATATCTAAACCAGTGTTGTACCTGCCCTGGGAGTGTTTGATGGGGACAGTATCGAGGGAGCTTTACTCTGTATCTAGCCCGTGCTGCATCATCTCTGGGAGTGTTTGTTGGCAAAATTCTCGCCAAAAACTTAATCCAACCACAAATAAGGGCTCACAAATTGAACATGAATTTCCTTGTTTGATTCTCCCTGGTCTGTTCTGATTCTCTGACAGATTCCTCGGGTTTACCCTCCACATGAGCAGTCATCCTAATCCCGTCTACCTGTCCTGCTCCCAACGCGGCATCCGACTACAATAAGGCCAGTTATACAGGAACTTCTCAGTGAGTGAGACAGGTGAGTCTTGAGCCTGACCTGGGTGTATGTGAGTGACCCAGGTTAATCCGACACTCCAGGGACAGTTTAGACAGTTTGAGTGCATCGCAGCTTTGCCAGAATGAGACCTGGATTCCAAGGGCTAAATTGCAAAGTGAGATTGCACAAAGTCGGGTTGTATTCCCTGAAATTTAGTAGCATCAGGGGTGACTTGATCAAATGGTCAAATCCTGAGAGGAACTGGTTGGGGAGATTAGGGGAATGTATGAGCTCTTGTCCTGAGTAACAAGCTTTGTGAGGCATCTTATCGAAACCCTTTTGACCAGACAAGTATCCACCTGTCACTACAGGTTACCTGTATGTTGCAAAGTTATTCTGATAATTTTCATCCCACAGAGTCAAAATTTCTGCGATTCTGTGTCTGAGTCAGAACTTCAAATAGTTCAGATTCACTGTTTAAAATAAGCAGTCACTTTTCTGTGGTGGTTTTTGAGATTGCGTATGGATCTCAGAATCTGTCAGTGGAAGGGAGTTTCTACAGAGATAGGAAATGGGATTGATGAATAAAGGTGCAGGATTTTGTTCACTGCATTAGATTTTGTCTGCTGCAGTTTCCCAGGAGGTTACATTTTCATGGGAAAGGGATGATTATCCAATGTCAACAATTCAATTTCTTCAGACAAGTGAAAATGCAAGAGAAAGAGGGAATATACCAACACTGGAACAAACAGGCAACTGTATGAGGAAGGTTTCAATTCTCTGCATGTTTTAATGTGAATTCCTGACCTAAAGATTGAAATAAACAGGAGTTTAAATCTCACACTGGGATGCTGTACAATTTGAGTCCTGTTAGCCTAAAATTGAAAATAAAAACCTACAATTAAAAATTTCTTGTACAAAACAAAGAGTATTTGACTCTGCATCGATCCACATACTTTAGTTGGGTTGGGATTGTTTGATGAACAGTGTAGCCAAAGCTTTAGTTTGAAACAATTTTCTGCAAACGTCAATTGACACAAAGTCTCTTGTTAATGTTTCAATCTGAGGATGATAGATTTTTGTTAGGCAAAGGTGTAAAGAGATATAGAGTTAAATCAGAGATCAGTCAGGATCTCATTGAATGTCAGAAACAGGGTGTGGGGAGAAATGGAATCTTCCTCTTCTAATGTGCTGTGATAAATATCCTTCCTTCAATCTCTGTCTCTCGGTCTCCCTCTCGATCTGTGTCTCTGTCTTCTTCTCACTCGCTCGGTCTCTCTCTCTCTCATCCTCTCTCTCAGAATCTATATAAATGACACAAACACCAGTCAGCCTTTTAGGTTTGTTCACAGAGGCCATATTATATCCCCACAGCACTGGGACATTTCTGACAGAGTTGACTCCTCAGGAATGTGACGTTGGTACTTTCAACGTGACAGAGACACAACTATGGAGACACTGATCAGACACTCATCCCCCAAACACCGCATTTTGCACGGGTTCCAGGTCATCACCACTCGCTGATTTAAAAAGATTTTCACCACATCCCCCCATTCATCCCTTTCTCAAAACCTTCACCCTGTCTCTCCCTCTGTCACCATCGAACCAATTTTTTGAATTTGACTCTGTATGGACCCCATACTGTAATTGGGTTGGGAGTGTTTGATGAACAGTGTAGTCAAAGCTTCACTCTGAAACACTGGAATTGAGGTTAAGGGGTGATTTGATCAAACGCATCAAGATACTAATGTAAATGAATAATGTTTTTTATAGCCAGGCATGTTGAAAAATATTTGGAGCTTTACCCTTTTCTCCAGCTGATGAACTTCTAATTTGAACACTTTTTAAATTGAACTCAAATTCAAAGGTGAATGACGCTTTTTAATCTCATCACTCAATTGTTGTGGGAGCTTTACTCTGTATGGAACCCCATGCTGTACCTGTTCTGGGAGTGTTTGATGGGGACAATTTAAGAACAACTTTAATTCCTATCTAACCCCGCGCTGTCCAATAACGGATGCAGATTCATATAAATCGAATGTGCCACTTTCTGTATCTTGAAGCTTCCATTTGGAGCTGGAAATCTGTTAGTTGATGAATGTTGTCTTGAAAATTTCACCCTGAATAGTGTGAGCCTTAGTATTGTGGAAACGTGTGAAGAATGTGTTTGCATTCACACATTCCTAAATTGTGAAATGTAAGTTAGCTTTGAAACAATAGGATGTGGGGCCAGGGAGTCTGAATGGGCAAAAGGATTTGGATGATTAAAGAGTGAATTTTAATGATGTCCTTTGAAGGAGCCGTTTACTGTAAATGTCCCGAGACATTGAGATGCTTCCCCAATGGCTGAATCACTTTCCAAATCCTCAGAGACATGAAGGGGCAGAGATATTGTAAGATACAGAGCATGAGATACCTTTGAATCACAGAATTGAAGTTGTCAGAATGTCAGTTTTAAAGTTTTACTCTGTGAAGCTTGGTTAATGATTCAGAAAGCAGAAAGTTCCAATCCAATCTGTAACCTGCACTTCAAATTCCAAAGAGATATGTACACCTCAAGTGAATGGGTGAAATAGTGAAAGATGGATTTCATTATAGGCAAATGTGTGGCTGCCCACTTTAAAAAGAATGGAACAGGTTACATTATAAATCGAAAAGCTGCAAACAGTGAGGGTCCAAAGAGTCCCTATCCATTTGTGTCAAGACTAAGAAAACATCAGATAGTTCCAATGAGAAATTAAATTTGATATTTGGAATAAAGCTGGTTAAAAACTCACACTACCCATTCCATGAATCAGCCTCTGTAACCTGCACTTCAGCACATCACAAGAAAAAATATGTTTTCAACAGTTCGAGATTCCAGTCTGTAACTCAATCCTTGGCATCTATTCTATATATAAACCCCCTGAACCCCTCGATTAGATTCCAGTCTGTAACTCACTCCCGGGTATCTATTATTCTATATATTAACCCCCTGAACCCCTCGATTAGATTCCAGTCCGTAACTCACTCCCGGGTATCTATTATTCTTTATATAAACCCCCTGAACACCTCGATTAGATTCCAGTCTGTAACTCACACCCAGGTAATTATTATTATAGATACACACCCCCTGAACACCTTGATTAGATTCCAGTCTGTAACTCACTCCCGGGTATCTATTATTCTATATATAAACCCCCTGAACAACTCGATTAGATTCCAGTCTGTAACTCACTCCCAGGTATCTGTTATTCTATATATAAACCCCACAAACCGCTCGATTAGATTCCAGCACTTCCACATCACAAGTTGAGGAAGGGGTCTCCCCCCATTTTAAAGATGGAGAAAGGATATCCCTCCAATTTAAAGATGGTGAAGGGATGTCAGACCAGCGAAATGTGGATACAGAATTGGCTGATGGATAGGAAACAGAGAGTTCACGGATATTTTTCCGGCTGGATGTAGGATTGTAGTGGAGTTTCACTGGGGTTAGTACTGGAACCCTGGATTTCCCTGATGTATATGAATGATTGAGATATTGGTGTGCAGGGGACCATTTCAGAGTTTGTGGATGGCACAAAACTTGGGAGAATGATAAACAGAGAGGGGGACAGTGTAGAGCATCAAAAGGACATTTACAAGTTGGGAGAGTGGGCAGATAGGTGGCCAATGATGTTCAATGTGGAGATGTTTGATGTGATGCATTTTGGTAGGAGGAACATGGACAGGAAAAATAAAATTAAGTGTGAAATTTTTAAGGGGTTGCAGGAGCAGAAAGACCTGGGTGGAGATGTTCATAGATCATTGAAGGTTTCAGGACAGGTTGAGCGCTTATGTAATAAAGCATATCATATCCTGCGCTTTATTAATAGGGGACTAGAGTACAGGAGCAGGGAGGTTATGCTGAACTTATATCAGACACTAGTTAGAGCTCAGCTGGAGTACTGTGTACAGTCCTGGGAGCCACACTATAGGAAGGATAAGATTCCCGGGGCAGTGTGATTACATGGGATGGAATTGAGATTTACACCCCTTCTGTCTTTGATGTTGGAATCAGCTTCATTTGGGGTGTGCTGTGTTTTGTGGACATTTTCAGATCTTTTTAAATAATTCCTTTTTTTATAGACTGCATCACTGAGTGTGAATTTGTGCTTAGCATCCATTTTTTAAATTGTTTGAAAATAGTTTTAAACTTCGCCCCTAGTTCCAAACTCTCCCACAAGGGGAAACATCTTCTCCACATCCACCCTGTTAAGACCCCTCAGGAACTTACATCTTTCACTAAGATCACCTCTCCAAATTCTAAACTCCAATGGATACAGGCCCAGCCTGTCCAACCTTTCCTCATATGAAAATCGGAATCCTTTCATCATAAGGTCAGAGATGATGAGAAATGCCTCACACAATTGGCCTTGTCCTTGTCTTCACTGGTTTCTGAGCAACAACCTGTTTCCGTTCTGATTGCACTAGACCAGGCCTCTGTTTCAATTACACTAGACCCTGCCTCAGTTAATACTGCACTGGACATTCTCTATGTCGATATAAGACGTGGCCGTGTATCTGCGAATGCTACACTTCACCCGGCCTCTGTTTGGACTACACACGACCATTTCTCTGTTTATCACACAATAGGCCCTGTCTTTACTTGGTATCTAACCCGGTGTTGACCCTTCCCTGTGCCTGTTTGATGGGACAGAGCAGAGGGAATGTTACTCTCTATCGAACCCCATACTGTAATTGGTTTGGGTGTGTTTGTTGAACAGGGTCGATGAAGCTTTACACTGGAATTTAGGTGAGGGGGTGATTTGATGAAATATTTCAGGATAATAATGCAAGTAGAGGTTTGAAAAAGACTAACTATTCCCGCCGGTTTGGGGAGTCTGGGCCTTGGGGTCATGGTTTTTCAACTATGTTAAGAATTTTAGAATTTCAGGAGAGAAACTAAGAAACACTTTAAAACACCAAGTGTGGTATTAGTTTGGATCTCTCTCACATGAACGGAAATTGATGCTGAGCCACTAGTCCATGTTTAAAACTGAGGCTGATAGATTTCTGTTAGCTAACACGCTGCAGAGATATGAGACTAAGGGCTTCAATCACAGATCAGCCAGGATCTGATTGAATGTCGGAACAGGGTTGGAGGGTTAAATGGCCTCTTGCTCTTTCCATGTGCTATGACCAATATCCTTTATTCACTGTCTGGCTCTCAGTCACCCACTTGGTCTGAGAGTCTCTATTTCTCATTCACTCGATCTGTGTCTTCTCTCCCTGTCTCTCTTCCTCTGAGAATCTAGTCTACAAACACCAGGCAGCCATTTTAGGTTTGTTCACAGTGGCCATTTTATGTCCCCACAGCAATGGGACATTTAGGACAGAGTTGACTCATGTAACATTAGTATTTTAAACGTGACAGAGACACAGGTATGGAGACATGAATTCCCTGTGTATTCCCTGGAATATTGAAGGATCCGGGCGTTCAGTCCCACACTTTGCTGCTGTGAATTTGAATTCTGAATTTTCTATTACTGAATCTGGAAGTAAAAACCCCCGGGATGGAATGGTTCACATTCATTCTGCTTCTACAAAGCCCGTGTCTGTGTCTGTTTCTCGGTATTTATTAACTGTTTAAGATAAGCCTGTCTCTTTCTCCATCGCTCTCTTTCTCGCCTCGCCTTTCACTGTCTCTCTCTCACTACAACACCCTGCCCCTCTCTCTATCTCGCCCTGTCTCTCTCTCTCTCTTGGCGAGTTTTGTCTCTCTTTCTCTATCTCAATCTCTCTTTCTTTCACCATCTCTCTGCCTCTCTCTCTCTTACTCTTTCTCTCACTCCATCAGCTTCCCCCTCTCCCCACCATCCCCAATTTCCCTTTTCAGCAAATTTTGGGTGTGAAGCTGAAGGGAAAATATTTTCAGGGTTTCGGGGAAAGGGCAGACGAGTGAGACCAGTGAAACTTTCCTTGCTGAGTGTCAAAAGTAGTTTGATGGGCTGAATGGCCTCCTCGATTAGATTCCAGTCTGTAACTCACTGCCGGGTATCTGTTATTCTATATATAATCAACCCCGAACCCCTCGATAAGATTCCAGTCTGTAACTCATTCCCGGGTATCTATTATTCTATATATAATCCACCCCGAACCATTCGATTAGATTCCAGTCTGTAACTCACTCCCGGGTATCTGTTATTCTATATATAAACAACATCGAACCCCTCGATTAGATTCCAGTCTGTAACTCACTCCCGGGAATCTGTTATTCTATATATAAACAACCCCGAACCCCTCGATTAGATTCCAGTCTGTAATTCACTCCTGGGTATCTGTTATTCTATATATAAACCACCCCGATCCCTCGATTAAATTCCAGCCTGTAACTCACTCCCGGGCATCTGTTATTCTATATATAAATCACCCCAAACCCCTCCGTTAGATTCCAGTCTGTAACTCACTGCCGGGTATCTGTTATTCTATATATAAACCATCCCGAACCCCTCGATTAGATTCCAGTCTGTAACTCACTCCCGGGTATCTGTTATTCTATATAAAAACCACCCCGAACCCCTCGATTAGATTCCAGTCTGTAACTCTCTCCTGTTATCTATTATTCTATATATAAACCCCTCAATCCCCTCGATGAGATTCCAGTCTGTAACTCACTCCCGGATATCTTTTATTCGATATATATTATATCTACATGATTTATATATAAACCACCCCGATCCCTCGATTAAATTCCAGACTGTAACTCACTCCCGGGCATCTGTTATTCTGTATATAAACCACTCCAAAACCCTCCGTTAGATTCCATTCTGTAACTCACTGCCGGGTGTCTGTTATTCTATATATAATCCACCTCGAACCCCTTGATGAGATACCAGCTTGTAACTCACTCTCAGGTATCTGTTATTCTATATATAAACCACCCCGAACCCCTCGATTAGATTCCAGTCTGTAACTCACTCCCGGGTATCTGTTATTCTGTATATAAACCACCCCCTATCCCTCGATTAGATTCCAGCACTTCCACATCACAAATTGCGGAAGGGGTCTCCCCCCATTTTAAAGTTGGTTAAAGGCTCTCCCGCCAATTTTAAGATGGAGAAGGGATGTCTCACAGGATATTGTTCTTTACACTCAATAATGTTAACACATTTTTGAACATTTTCAGTTTCCCCCTACACTTTCTCTTTCTGTCATCCTGTCTCGTTCCTTCTCTCCCTCTCCCACCCCATCTCTCTGCCACCCTATATATTTCTCTGTTTCTCTATCTCACCCCATATCTTTACCCTACACTCGCTCCCCTCTCTTCATCTCTCTCTCTCAACTCATCCCTTTTTTATTGCTTGATCTCCTCTCTCTATCTCACTCGCTTACCCAGCTCTCTATCCCTCTCTCCCTGCCTCTCTTCCTCTGAGAATCTAGTCTACAAACACCAGGCAGCCATTTTAGGTTTGTTCACAGTGGCCATTTTATGTCCCCACAGCAATGGGACATTTAGGACAGAGTTGACTCATGTAACATTAATATTTTAAACGTGACAGAGACACTGGTATGGAGACATAAATTCCACGTGTATTCCCGGGAATATTGAAGGATCCGGGGGTTCAGTCCCACACTTTGCTGCTGTGAATTTGAATTCTGAATTTTCTAAAACTGAATCTGGAAGTAAAAACCCCCGGGATGGAATGATTCACATTCTTTCTGCTGCTGCAAAGCCCGTGTCTGTGTCTGTTTCTCAGGATTTATTAACAATTTAAGATAATAGTTTAGAATGCCACAAGTTTGCCATAATGTCTGGAAAGAGGGTTGAAACAGAGGGGCTGAGGTAGCAAAACAAGAGGAGGGGGTGTGAATAGACACAGGATCTGGGGGTCTCCAATGTGTAGACTCTGCCCAGCTCCCAGTCACATCTTTTAATAAAGTCTGAATTGCGAAAATGAATCCAGGGACAGTGAAGCAAGTGACTCACTAACAATGAGAGCATTTTAAAGATTCATTCATCCACTGCGAAGCGCTCAGTCTTTCTGAGGTTCTGAAGGGGTCGGGCGTCTTCACTGTCTTAGTCCCTCTCCAACTTGCTGCCTCTCTCTCTCTGTGTAAATATTGCCCCATTTAAAAAGTGCTGAACAGAGCTGGCTGCACCCTGTGGGATCTTGCTGTGCCCAAATTCCCTGCAGTGTTTCATACTGTACCACAACCAGTTAATTGATTAAAAATGTGCTGATTGGACTCATTTCCTTTCCCTCAGGATCCCTTTACCAAGTCCTAACTGTGAGAGTGTGTAAAAGTTTGTGCTAATTCCTGAATAATGCTGGTGTTTTAGTCAGGGCGATGAATTGGGAGGTGGAACAGTCATTTGAATTCAGTCTCTCTAGGATTTGTCCCTACGTTACATCAGAGAGAGAGGGGGGAGATTGAGGGAAACAGGAAAAGACAGTGAAACAGAGGCAGGTGGTTGGGGGTGAGGAAGAGACACAGGGTCCGGGTGGGGTTAGGGGAGGGTCTCCAGTGTGGAGTCAGTGCCCAGCTCCCAGTCTCTGCAGAAAAGCCTCAGTCACACCCTCCCGGGGACGCCTGGTTTGTAAAAATCGATGCTGGGACGGAGATTTCAAAAAGTCTCCCCCAGGAAGCAGCAGCTTGTTCCCGGTTTGAAGAGAAGGAGTTTAGGACTTTCTGGGGATGTGTCCGGACTCAGAGCACACATGGTGCCCGGGGGTGGGGGGAGAGGGGGAAGAGGGAGGGTTACAGCAGGCATGAGGCTGGGGAAGGAAATGTGTCTCCCTGTTCCCATCCGGATAGCATTACATTGCTGCCTGTGGGATCCCCCTGTGCAGAAACGGCCTGCAGCTTTTCCTGAACTGCAGCAGGGAACACACGACGTTTCTGGGGGAGGAGGTGGAATTTCCCTGTCTCTGTCACTCCAGCTTTCTCTCTCCCTCTCTCTTTACAGACAGGACCCCTTGCTGATCATGTCCACTGAGGGTTAATAACAGGACAGGACCCCTTGCTGCTCCTCTCCACTGAGGGTTAACCCCAGGACAGACATGGTTTCAACAAGGGCCTATCATTACTTTTGGTTTAATAATAAATCTATATTTCTTTCCCCTGTTGGTTGTGTAACTCCAGTTCCAAACCCTGATCTCACACAAACCCCCAAAACACTGGCAGTAATCACAGTCCCCAACCCACTTTCCCTCTCACCCCAACCCACTCTCCCTCTCACCCCAACCCACTCTCCCTCTCACCCCAACCCACTCTGCCTCTCACCCCAACCCACTCTCCCTCTCACCCTAACCCACTCTCCCTCTCATCCCATACCACTCTCCCTCTCAGCCCAACCCTCTCACACCAACCCAGACTCCCTATCACCACTCCCTGTCCTGGTAGTCTTTGATGGGGACAGTATAGAGGGAGATTTACTCTGTATCTAACCCCGTTCTGTACCTGCCCTGGGGGTGTTTGATGGGGACGGTGTAGAGGGAGATTTACTCAGTATCTAACACCGTGCTGTACCTGCTCTGGGAGTGTATGATGGGCACAGTGTAGGGGGAGCTTTACTCTGTATCTAACCCCGTGCTGTACCAGTCCTGGGAGTGTTTGATGGGGACAGTATAGAGGTAGATTTACTCTTATATAACCTTGAGCTGTACCAGTCCTTGGAGTGTTTGATGGAGACAGTGTAGAGGGAGATTTACTCTGTATCTAACCCCGTGCTGTACATGCCCTGGGAGTGTATGATGGCCACAGTGTAGAGGGAGCTTTACTCTGTATCTAACCCTGATCTGTTCCAGTCCTGGGAGTGTTTGATAGGGACAGTATAGAGGGAGCTTTAATCTGTTTCTAACCCTGTCCAGTTCCTGTCCAGGGAGTGTTTGATGGGGACAGTATAGAGGGAGCTTTACTCTGTATCTAACCCCGTGGTGTATTGCCTGGGAGTGTTTGATGTGGACAGTGTAGAGGTAGCTTTACTCTGCATCTAACCCCGTGCTGTACCTGCCCTGGGAGTGTTTGATGGGGACAGTATCGAGGGAGCTTTACTCTGTATCTAACCCTGTTCTGTTCCTGTCCAGGGAGTGTTTGATGGGGACAGTATCGAGGGAGCTTTACTCTGTATCTAGCCCCTGCTGCATCATCTCTGGGAGTGTTTGTTGGCAACATTGTCGCCCAAAACAAAAACAATCCACAAATCAGGCCTAATAAATTGAACATCAGTTTCCTTGTTTGATTCTCCCTGGTCTGTTCTGATTCTCTGATAGATCCCTCGTGTTTACCCTCCACATGAGCAGTCTTCCTAATCCCGTCTACCTGTCCTGCTCTCAACGCGGCATCCGACTACAATAAGGCCAGTGATACAGGAGCGTCTCAGCGAGTGAGACAGGTGAGTCTTGAACCTGACCTGGGTGCATGTGAGTGACCCGGGTTAATCCGACACTCCAGGGACAGTTTAGACAGTTCGAGTGCATCACAGCTTTGCCAGAATGAGACCTGGATTCCAAGGGTTAAATTGCAAAGTGAGATTGCACAAACTCGGGTTGTATTCCCTGAAATCTAGTAGCATCAGGGGTGATTTGATCAAATGGTCAAATCCTATTGATGTTACCTGTATGTTGCAAAGTTATTCTAATAATTTTCATCCCACAGAGTCAAAATTTCTGCGATTCTGTGTCTGAGTCAGAACTTCAAATAGTTCAGATTCACTGTTTAAAATAAGCAGTCACTTTTCTGTGGTGGTTTTTGAGATTGAGTATGGATATCATAATCTGTCAGTGGAAGGGAGTTTCTACAGAGATAGGAAATGGGATTGATGAATAAAGGTGCAGGATTTTGTTCACTGCATTAGATTGTGTCTGTTGCAGTTTCCCAGGAGTTTACATTTTCATGGGAAAGGGATGATCATCCAATGTCAACAATTCAATTTCTTCAGACAAGTGAAAACGCAAGAGAAAGAGGGAATATACCAACACTGGAACAAACAGGCAACCATATGAGGAAGGTTTCAATTCTCTGCATGTTTTAATGTGAATTCCTGAGCTAAAGATTGAAATAAACAAGAGTTTAAATCTCACACTGGGAAGCCGTACAATTTCAGTCCTGTTAGCCTAAAATTAAAAATAAATATCTACAATTAAAAATTTCTTGTACAAAGAGAATTTGACCCTGTATCGAACCCCATAATGTATTTGGGTTGGGAGTGTTTGATGACAGTGTAGCCAAAGCTTTAATTTGAAACAAGTTTCTGCAAACGTCAATTGACACAAAGTCTCTTGTTAATGTTTCAATCTGAGGATGATAGATTTTTGTTAGGCAAAGGTGTAAAGAGATATGGAGGTCGATCAGAGATCAGTCAGGATCTCATTGAATGTCAGAAACAGGGTGTGGGGAGAAATGGAATCTTCCTCTTCCAATGTACTATGATAAATATCCTTCCTTCAATCTCTGTCTCTCGGTCTCCCTCTCGATCTGTGTCTCTGTCTTCTTCTCACTCGCTCTCTCTCTCTCTCTCTCTATCTTCCTCTCTCACAATCTATATAAATGACACAAACACCAATAATTGGAGCTTTACCCTTTTCTCCAGCTGAAGAACTTTTAATTTGAACACTTTTTAAATTGAACTCAAATTCAAAGGTGAATGACGCTTTTTAATCTCATAACTCAATTGTTGTGGGAGCTTTACTCTGTATGGAATCCCATGCTGTACCTGTTCTGGGAGCGTTTGATGGGGACAATTTAACAACAACTTTAATTCCTATCTTACCCCGCGCTGTCCAATAACGGATGCAGATTCAGATAAATCGGATGTTTCATTTCTGTGTCACTTTCTGTATCTTGAAGCTTCCATTTGGAGCTGGAAATCTGTCAGTTGATGAATGTTGTCTTGAAAATTTCACCCTGAATAGTGTGAGCCTTATTATTGTGGAAACGTGTGAAGAAAGTGTTTGCATTCACACATTCCTACATTGTGAAATTTAAGTTACCTTTGAACCAATAGGATGTGGGGCCAGGGAGTCTGAATGGGCAACAGGATTTGGATGATTATAGAGTAAATTTTAATGATGTCCTTTGAAGGAGCCGTTTACTGTAAATGTCCCGAGACAATGAAATGGTTCCCCAATGTCTGAATAACTTTCCAAGTCCTCAGAGACATGAAGGGGGCAGAGATATTGTAAGTTACAGATCATGAGATACCAGTGAATCACAGAATTGAAGTTGTGGGGCCCTCTCCTGTTTCAGAATGTCAGTTTTGATGTTTAACTCTGTGAAACTTGGCTAATGATTCTTAAAGCAGAAAGTTCCAATCCAGTCTGTAACCTGCACTTCAAATTCGAAAGAGATATGTACACCTTAAGTGAATGGGTGAAATAGTGAAAGATGGATTTCATTATAGACAAATGTGTGGCTACCCACTTTAAAAAGGATGGAACAGGTTACATTATAAATGGTGAAAAGCTGCAAACAGTGAGGGTCCAAAGAGTCCCTATCCATTTGTGTCAAGACTAAGAAAACATCAAACAGTTCCAATGAGAAATTAAATTTGATATTTGGGATAAAGCTGGTTAAAAACTCACACTACACATTCCATGAATCAGCCTCTGTAACCTGCACTTCAGCACATCACAAGAATAAATATGTTTTCAACAGTTTGTGATTCCAGTCTGTAACTCAATCCCGGGTATCTATTATTCTATATATAAACCCCCTGAACCCCTCGATTAGATTCCAGTCCGTAACTCACTCCCGGGTCTCTATTATTCTTTATATAAACCCCCTGAACACCTCGATTAGATTCCAGTCTGGAACTCAATCCCGGGTATCGATTAATCTTTATATAAACCCCCTGAACACCTCGATTAGATTCCAGTCTGTAACTCACTCCTGGGTATCTATTATTCTATATATAAACCCCACAATCCCCTTGATTAGATTCCAGTCTGTAACTCACTCCCGCGTATCTATGATTCTATATATAAACCCTCTGAACCCCTCGATTAGATTCCAGTCTGTACCTCACTCCCGGGTATCTATTATTCTATATGTAAACCCCACAAACCCCTCGATTCGATTCCAGCACTTCCATATCACAAGTTGAGGAAGGGGTCTCCCCCCATTTTAAAGATGGAGAAAGGATCTCCCTCCAATTTAAAGATGGAGAAGGGATATGTCACAGGATATTGTTCTTTATACTCAATAAAGTTATCTAATTTCTGAACATTTTCAGTTTCCCCCTACACTTTCTCTTTCTCTCACCTTCATTTTCATTCTCTCCCTCTCCCACCCCATCTCTCTGCCACTCTACCACATTTCTCTGTTTCTCTCTCTCACCCCATCACTTTACCCTAAACTCGCTCCCCTCTCTTCACCTCTCTCTCTCTCACCTCATCCCTTTTCCTTTCATTTTATCTCTTCTCTCTATCTCACTCACTCGCCCCAGCTCTCTTTCTCTCTCACCCTGTCTCTCCACTGCTCTGTCTCTCTATCTCTCATTCCGGCTATCTCTCCCTCTCTCTCACTCCTTTCCTCCGTTGCTCTGCTCCTCTCTCTGTCGCCCCCATCTCTCTCCCTCTCGCCTTGTCTCTCTTTCTACCTCTGTACCTCTTTCATCCCATCTATCTCGCCCTCTCTCTCTCTCCCTCTCTCCCTCTCCCACTTCTTTTGAGCCAAAATTGGATATAAAGCTGAATAGAAAATTTTTTCAGGGTCCCGTGAAAAGGCAGATGATTCAGACCAGCGAAATGTGGATACAGAATTGGCTGATGGATAGGAAACAGAGAGTTCACGGATATTTCTCCTGCTGGATGTAGGATTGTAGTAGAGTTTCACTGGGGTCAGTATTGGAACCCTGGATTTCCCTGCTGTATATAAATGATTGAGATATTGGTGTGCAGGGGACCATTTCAGAGTTTGTGGATGGCACAAAACTTGGGAGAATGATAAACAGAGAGGGGGACAGTGTAGAGCATCAAAAGGACTTTTACAAGTTGGGAGAGTGGGCAGATAGGTGGCCAATGATGTTCAATGTGGAGACGTTTGATGTGATGCATTTTGGTAGGAGGAACATGGACAGGAAAAATAAAATTAGGGGTGAAATTTTGAAGGGGGTGCAGGAGCAGAAAAACCTGGTGGAGATGTTCATAGATCATTGAAGGTTGCAGGACAGGTTGAGCGAGTGGCTCATAAAGCATATTGTATCCTGGACTTTACTAATAGGGGCATAGAGTACAAGAGCAGGGAGGTTATGCTGAATTTATATAAGACGCTAGTTAGACCTCAGATGGAGTATTGTGTACAGTCCTGGGAGCAACACTATAGGAAGGATATGATTCCCGGGGCAGTGTGATTACGTGGGATGGAATTGAGATTTACACCCCTTCTGTGTTTGATGTTGGAATCAGCTTCATTTGGGGTGTGCTGTGTTTCGTAGACATTTTCAGATCTTTTTAAATAATTCCCTTTTTTTATAGACTGCATCACTGAGTGTGAATTGGAGCTTAGCATCCATTTTTTAAATTGTTTGAAAATAGTTTTAAACTTCGCCCCTAGTTCCAAACTCTCCCACAAGGGGAAACATCTTCTCCACATCCACCCTGTCAAGTCACCTCAGTAACTTACATCTTTCACTAAGATCACCTCTCCAAATTCTAAACTCCAATGGATACAGGCCCAGCCTGTCCAACCTTTCCTCATAAGAAAATCAGAATCCTTTCCTCATAAGATCAGAGATGATGAGAAATGCCTCACACAATTGGCCTTGTCCTTGTCTTCATTGGATTCTGAGCAACAACCTGTTTCCGTTCTGATTGCACTAGACCAGGCCTCTGTTTCAATTACACTAGACCCTGCCTCAGTTAAGACTGCACTAGACATTCTCTAAGTTGATATAACACGTGGCCGTGTCTCTCTGAATGCTACACTTCACCCGGCCTCTGTTTGGACGACACACGACCATTTCTCTGTTTATAACACAATAGGCCCTGTCTTTACTTGGTATCTAACCCGGTGTTGAACCTTCCCTGGGCCTGTTGGATGGGACAGAGCAGAGGGAATTTAACTCTCTATCGAACCCCATAGTGTATTTGGTTTGGGTGTGTTTGTTGAACAGTGCGGATGAAGCTTTACACTGGAATTTAGGTGAGGGGGTGATTTGATGAAATATTTCTGGATAATAATGTAAGTAGATGTTCGAAAAAGACTAACTATTTCCGTCGGTTTGGGGAGTCTGGGCCTTGGGGCCATGGTTTTTCAACTATGTTTAGAATTTTAGAATTGCAGGAGGGAAACTAAGAAACACTTTAAAACACCAAGCGTGGTATTAGTTTGGATCTCTCTCACATGAACGGAAATTGATGCTGAGCCACTATTCCATGTTTAAAACTGAGGCTGATAGATTTCTGTTAGCTAACACGCTGCAGAGATATGAGACCAAGGGCTTCAATCACAGATCAGCCAGGATCTCATTGAATGTCAGAACAGGGTTGGAGGGTTAAATGGCCTCTTGCTCTTTCCATGTGCTATGACCAATATCCTTTATTCACTGTCTGGCTCTCAGTCACCCACTTGGTCTGAGAGTCTCTATTTCTCATTCACTCGATCTGTGTCTTCTCTCCCTGTCTCTCTTCCTCTGAGAATCTAGTCTACAAACACCAGGCAGCCATTTTAGGTTTGTTCACAGTGGCCATTTTATGTCCCCACAGCAATGGGACGTTTAGGACAGAGTTGACTCATGTAACATTAGTATTTTAAACGTGACAGAGACACAGGTATGGAGACATAAATTCCACGTGTATTCCCTGGAATATTGAAGGATCCGGGCGTTCACTCCCACACTTTGCTGCTGTGAATTTGAATTCTGAATTTTCTAAAACTGAATCTGGAAGTAAAAACCCCCGGGATGGAATGATTCACATTCTTTCTGCTGCTGCAAAGCCCGTGCCTGTGTCTGTTTCTCAGTATTTATTAACAGTATAAGATAATAGTTTAGAATGCCACAAGTTTGCCATAATGTCTGGAAAGAGGGTTGAAACAGAGGGGCTGAGGTAGCAAAACAAGAGGAGGGGGTGTGAATAGACACAGGATTTGGGGGTCTCCAATGTGTAGACTCTGCCCAGCTCCCAGTCACATCTTTTAGAAAAGGCTGAATTGCGAAAATGAATCCAGGGACAGTGAAGCAAGTGACTCACTAACAATGAGAGCATTTTAAACATTCATTCATTCACTGCAAAGCGCTCAGTCTTTCTGAGGTTCTGAAGGGGTCGGGGGTCTTCACTGTCTTAGTCCCTTTCCAACTTGCTGCCTCTCTCTCTCTGTGTAAATATTGCCCCATTTAAAAAGTGCTGTGCAGAGCTGACTGCACCCTGTGGGATCTTGCTGTGCCCAAATTCCCTGCAGTGTTTCATACTGTGCCACAACCAGTTAATTGATTAAAAATGTGCTGATTGGACTGATTTCCAGTCCCTCAGGATCCCTTTACCAAGTCCTAACTGTGAGAGTGTGTAAAAGTTTGTGCTAATTCCTGAATAATGCTGGTTTTTTAGGCAGGGCGATGAATTGGGAGGTGGAACAGTCATTTGAATTCAGTCTCTCTAGGATGTGTCCCTACGTTACAACAGAGAGAGAGGGGGGAGATTGAGGGGAACAGGAAAAGACAGTGAAACAGAGGCAGGTGGTTGGGTGTGAGGAAGAGACACAGGGTCTGGGGGGGTGGTTAGGGGAGGGTCTCCAGTGTGGAGTCAGTGCCCAGCTCCCAGTCTCTGCAGAAAAGCCTCAGTCACACCCTCCCGGGGACGCCTGGTTTGTAAAAATCGATGCTGGGACGGAGATTTCAAAAAGTCTCCCCCAGGAAGCAGCAGCTTGTTCCCGGTTTGAAGAGAAGGAGTTTAGGCCTTTCTGGGGATGTGTCCGGACTCAGAGCACACATGGTGCCCGGGGAGGGAGAGAGGGGGAAGAGGGAGGGTTACAGCAGGCATGAGGCTGGGGAAGGAAATGTGTCTCCCTGTTCCCATCCGGATAGCATTACATTGCTGCCTGTGGGATCCCCCTGTGCAGAAACGGCCTGCAGCTTTTCCTGAACTGCAACAGGGAACACACAACGTTTCTGGGGGAGGGGGTGGAATTTCCCTGTCTCTGTCACTCCAGCTTTCTCTCTCCCTCTCTCTTTCCAGACAGGACCCCTTGCTGCTCCTGTCCACTGAGGGTTAATCCCAGGACAGACATGGTTTCAACAAGGGTCTGTCTTTATTTTTGGCTTAATAATAAATCTATATATCTTTCCCCTGTTGGTTGTGTTACTCCAGTTCCAAACCCTGATCTCACACAAACCCCCAAAACACTGGCAGTAATCGCAGTCCCCAACCCACTCTCCCTCTCACCCCAACCCACTCCCCCTCTCACCCCAACCCACTCTCCCTCTCACCCCAACCCACTCTCCCTCTCACCCCAACCCACTCTCCCTCTCACCCCAACCCACTCTCCCTCTCACCCCAACCCACTCTCCCTCTCACCCCAACCCACTCTCCCTCTCTTTCCAGAGTATAGATTCTGTTATTCTATACATCAACTCCCCAAACCCCTGGATTTGATTCCAGTCTGTAACATACTCTCGTGTATCTATGATTTTATATATAAACCCTCTGAACACCTCGATTATATTCCAATCTGTAACTCACTCCCGGGTAACTGTTATTCTATATATAAAACCCCCGAACCTCTCGATTAGATTTCAGTCTGTAGCATACTCTCGGATATCTATGGTTCTATATATAAACCCTCTGAACCCCTCGATTATATTCCAGTCTGTAACTCACTCCCGGGTAACTGTTATTCTATATATAAACCACCCCGAACCCCTCGATTAGATTCCAGTCCGTAACTCACTCCCGGGTAACTGTTATTCTATATATAAACCACCACGAACCCCTCGATTTGATTCCAGTCTGTAACTCACTCCCGGGTATCTGTTATTCTATATATAAACCACCCCGAACCCCTCGATTAGATTCCAGTCTGTAACTCACTCCTGGGTATCTTTTATTCTATATATAAACCACCCCGAACCCCTCGATTAGATTCCAGTCTGTAACTCACCCCCGGGTATCTGTTATTCTATATATAAACCCCCCAAACCCCTCGGTTAGATTCCAGTCTGTTACTCAATCCCAGGTATCTGTTCTTCTATATATAAACCACCCCGAACCCCTCGATTAGATTCCAGTCTGTACCTCACTCCCGGGTATCTATTATTCTGTATATAAACCCCACAAACCCCTCGATTAGGTTCCAGCACTTCCACATCACATGTTTAGGAAGGGGTCTCCCCCCATTTTAAAGTTGGTTAAAGGCTCTCCCTCTAATTTAAAGATGGAGAAGGGATGTCTCACAGGATATTGTCCTTTACACTCAATAATGTTAACACATTTTTGAACATTTTCAGCTTCCCTCTACACGTTCTCTTTCTGTCACCCTGTCTCGTTCCTTCTCTCCCTCTCCCACCCCATCTCTCTGCCATTCTATACATTTCTCTGTTTCTCTCTTTCACCCCATATCTTTACCCAACACTCGCTCCCCTCTCTTCATCTCTCTCTCTCAACTCATCCCTTTTTTATCGCTTGATCTCCTCTCTCTATCTCACTCGCTTACGCAGCTCTCTTTCCCTCTCTCCCTACCTCTCTTCCTCTGAGAATCTAGTCTACAAACACCAGGCAGCCATTTTAGGTTTGTTCACAGTGGCCATTTGATGTCCCCACAGCAATGGAACATTTAGGACAAAGTTGACTCATGTAACATTAATATTTTAAACGTGACAGAGACACAGGTATGGAGACATAAATTCCACGTGTATTCCCGGGAATATTGAAGGATCCGGGGGTTCAGTCCCACACTTTGCTGCTGTGAATTTGAATTCTGAATTTTCTAAAACTGAATCTGGAAGTAAAAACCCCCGGGATGGAATGATTCACATTCTTTCTGCTGCTGCAAAGGCCATGTCTGTGTCTGTTTCTCAGTATTTATTAACAATTTAAGATAATAGTTTAGAATGCCACAAGTTTGCCATAATGTCTGGAAAGAGGGTTGAAACAGAGGGGCTGAGGTAGCAAAACAAGAGGAGGGGGTGTGAATAGACACAGGATCTGGGGGTCTCCAATGTGTAGACTCTGCCCAGCTCCCAGTCACATCTTTTAGAAAAGGCTGAATTGCGAAAATGAATCCAGGGACAGTGAAGCAAGTGACCCCTTGCTGCTCCTGTCCACTGAGGGTTAATCCCAGGACAGACATGGTTTCAACAAGGGCCTGTCTTTATTTTTGGCTTAATAATAAATCTATATATCTTTCCCCTGTTGGTTGTGTTACTCCAGTTCCAAACCCTGATCTCACACAAACCCCCAAAACACTGGCAGTAATAGCAGTCCCCAACCCACTCTCCCACTGTACCTGTCCTTGGAGTGTTTGTAGGGGACAGTATAGAGGGAGCTTTATTCTATATCTAAACCAGTGTTGTACCTGCCCTGGGAGTGTTTGATGGGGACAGTATCGAGGGAGCTTTACTCTGTATCTAGCCCGTGCTGCATCATCTCTGGGAGTGTTTGTTGGCAAAATTCTCGCCAAAAACTTAATCCAAACACAAATAAGGGCTCACAAATTGAACATGAATTTCCTTGTTTGATTCTCCTTGGTCTGTTCTGATTCTCTGACAGATTCCTCGGGTTTACCTTCCACATGAGCAGTCATCCTAATCCCGTCTACCTGTCCTGCTCCCAACGCGGCATCCGACTACAATAAGGCCAGTTATACAGGAACTTCTCAGTGAGTGAGACAGGTGAGTCTTGAGCCTGACCTGGGTGTATGTGAGTGACCCGGGCTAATCCGACACTCCAGGGACAGTTTAGACAGTTTGAGTGCATCGCAGCTTTGCCAGAATGAGACCTGGATTCCAAGGGTTAAATTGCAAAGTGAGATTGCACAAAGTCGGGTTGTATTCCCTGAAATTTAGTAGCATCAGGGGTGACTTGATCAAATGGTCAAATCCTGAGAGGAACTGGTTGGGGAGATTAGGGGAATGTATGAGCTCTTGTCCTGAGTAACAAGCTTTGTGAGGCATCTTATCGAAACCCTTTTGACCAGACAAGTATCCACCTGTCACTACAGGTTACCTGTATGTTGCAAAGTTATTCTGATAATTTTCATCCCACAGAGTCAAAATTTCTGCGATTCTGTGTCTGAGTCAGAACTTCAAATAGTTCAGATTCACTGTTTAAAATAAGCAGTCACTTTTCTGTGGTGGTTTTTGAGATTGCGTATGGATCTCAGAATCTGTCAGTGGAAGGGAGTTTCTACAGAGATAGGAAATGGGATTGATGAATAAAGGTGCAGGATTTTGTTCACTGCATTGGATTTTGTCTGCTGCAGTTTCCCAGGAGGTTACATTTTCATGGGAAAGGGATGATTATCCAATGTCAACAATTCAATTTCTTCAGACAAGTGAAAATGCAAGAGAAAGAGGGAATATACCAACACTGGAACAAACAGGCAACTGTATGAGGAAGGTTTCAATTCTCTGCATGTTTTAATGTGAATTCCTGACCTAAAGATTGAAATAAACAGGAGTTTAAATCTCACACTGGGATGCTGTACAATTTGAGTCCTGTTAGCCTAAAATTGAAAATAAAAACCTACAATTAAAAATTTCTTGTACAAAACAAAGAGTATTTGACTCTGCATCGATCCACATACTTTAGTTGGGTTGGGATTGTTTGATGAACAGTGTAGCCAAAGCTTTAGTTTGAAACAATTTTCTGCAAACGTCAATTGACACAAAGTCTCTTGTTAATGTTTCAATCTGAGGATGATAGATTTTTGTTAGGCAAAGGTGTAAAGAGATATAGAGTTAAATCAGAGATCAGTCAGGATCTCATTGAATGTCAGAAACAGGGTGTGGGGAGAAATGGAATCTTCCTCTTCTAATGTGCTGTGATAAATATCCTTCCTTCAATCTCTGTCTCTCGGTCTCCCTCTCGATCTGTGTCTCTGTCTTCTTCTCACTCGCTCGGTCTGTCTCTCTCTCTCTCTTCCTCTCTCTCAGAATCTATATAAATGACACAAACACCAGTCAGCCTTTTAGGTTTGTTCACAGGGGCCATATTATGTGCCCACAGCACTGGGACATTTCTGACAGAGTTGACTCCTCAGGAATGTGACGTTGGTACTTTCAACGTGACAGAGACACAACTATGGAGACACTGATCAGACACTCATCCCCCAAACACCGCATTTTGCACGGGTTCCAGGTCATCACCACTCGCTGATTTAAAAAGATTTTCACCACATCCCCCCATTCATCCCTTTCTCAAAACCTTCACCCTGTCTCTCCCTCTGTCACCATCGAACCAATTTTTTGAATTTGACTCTGTATGGACCCCATACTGTAATTGGGTTGGGAGTGTTTGATGAACAGTGTAGTCAAAGCTTCACTCTGAAACACTGGAATTGAGGTTAAGGGGTGATTTGATCAAACGCATCAAGATACTAATGTAAATGAATCATGTTTTTATAGCCAGGCACGTTGAAAAATATTTGGAGCTTTACCCTTTTCTCCAGCTGATGAACTTTTAATTTGAACACTTTTTAAATTGAACTCAAATTCAAAGGTGAATGACGCTTTTTAATCTCATCACTCAATTGTTGTGGGAGCTTTACTCTGTATGGAACCCCATGCTGTACCTGTTCTGGGAGTGTTTGATGGGGACAATTTAAGAACAACTTTAATTCCTATCTAACCCCGCGCTGTCCAATAATGGATGCAGATTCATATAAATCGAATGTGCCACTTTCTGTATCTTGAAGCTTCCATTTGGAGCTGGAAATCTGTTAGTTGATGAATGTTGTCTTGAAAATTTCACCCTGAATAGTGTGAGCCTTAGTATTGTGGAAACGTGTGAAGAATGTGTTTGCATTCACACATTCCTAAATTGTGAAATGTAAGTTAGCTTTGAAACAATAGGATGTGGGGCCAGGGAGTCTGAATGGGCAAAAGGATTTGGATGATTAAAGAGTGAATTTTAATGATGTCCTTTGAAGGAGCCGTTTACTGTAAATGTCCCGAGACAATGAGATGCTTCCCCAATGGCTGAATCATTTTCCAAATCCTCAGTGACATGAAGGGGCAGTGATATTGTAAGATACAGAGCATGAGATACTTTTGAATCACAGAATTGAAGTTGTCAGAATGTCAGTTTTAAAGTTTTACTCTGTGAAACTTGGTTAATGATTCAGAAAGCAGAAAGTTCCAATCCAATCTGTAACCTGCACTTCAAATTCCAAAGAGATATGTACACCTCAAGTGAATGGGTGAAATAGTGAAAGATGGATTTCATTATAGGCAAATGTGTGGCTGCCCACTTTAAAAAGAATGGAATAGGTTACATTATAAATCGAAAAGCTGCAAACAGTGAGGGTCCAAAGAGTCCCTATCCATTTGTGTCAAGACTAAGAAAACATCAGATAGTTCCAATGAGAAATTAAATTTGATATTTGGAATAAAGCTGGTTAAAAACTCACACTACCCATTCCATGAATCAGCCTCTGTAACCTGCACTTCAGCACATCACAAGAAAAAATATGTTTTCAACAGTTCGAGATTCCAGTCTGTAACTCAATCCTTGGCATCTATTCTATATATAAACCCCCTGAACCCCTCGATTAGATTCCAGTCTGTAACTCACTCCCGGGTATCTATTATTCTATATATTAACCCCCTGAACCCCTCGATTAGATTCCAGTCCGTAACTCACTCCCGGGTATCTATTATTCTTTATATAAACCCCCTGAACACCTCGATTAGATTCCAGTCTGTAACTCACACCCAGGTAATTATTATTATAGATACACACCCCCTGAACACCTTGATTAGATTCCAGTCTGTAACTCACTCCCGGGTATCTATTATTCTATATATAAACCCCCTGAACAACTCGATTAGATTCCAGTCTGTAACTCACTCCCAGGTATCTGTTATTCTATATATAAACCCCACAAACCGCTCGATTAGATTCCAGCACTTCCACATCACAAGTTGAGGAAGGGGTCTCCCCCCATTTTAAAGATGGAGAAAGGATATCCCTCCAATTTAAAGATGGTGAAGGGATGTCAGACCAGCGAAATGTGGATACAGAATTGGCTGATGGATAGGAAACAGAGAGTTCACGGATATTTTTCCGGCTGGATGTAGGATTGTAGTGGAGTTTCACTGGGGTTAGTACTGGAACCCTGGATTTCCCTGATGTATATAAATGATTGAGATATTGGTGTGCAGGGGACCATTTCAGAGTTTGTGGATGGCACAAAACTTGGGAGATTGATAAACAGAGAGGGGGACAGTGTAGAGCATCAAAAGGACATTTACAAGTTGGGAGAGTGGGCATATAGGTGACCAATGATGTTCAATGTGGAGACGTTTGATGTGATGCATTTTGCTAGGAGGAACATGGACAGGAAAAATAAAATTAAGTGTGAAATTTTTAAGGGGTTGCAGGAGCAGAAAGACCTGGGTGGAGATGTTCATAGATCATTGAAGGTTGCAGGACAGGTTCAGCGCTTATGTAATAAAGCATATCATATCCTGGGCTTTATTAATAGGGGACTAGAGTACAGGAGCAGGGAGGTTATGCTGAACTTATATCAGACACTAGTTAGAGCTCAGCTGGAGTACTGTGTACAGTCCTGGGAGCCACACTATAGGAAGGATAAGATTCCCGGGGCAGTGTGATTACGTGGGATAGAATTGAGATTTACACCCCTTCTGTCTTTGATGTTGGAATCAGCTTCATTTGGAGTGTGCTGTGTTTTGTAGACATTTTCAGATCTTTTTAAATAATTCCTTTTTTTATAGACTGCATCACTGAGTGTGAATTTGTGCGTAGCATCCATTTTTTAAATTGTTTGAAAATAGTTTTAAACTTCGCCCCTAGTTCCAAACTCTCCCACAAGGGGAAACATCTTCTCCACATCCACCCTGTTAAGACCCCTCAGCAACTTACATCTTTCACTAAGATCACCTCTCCAAATTCTAAACTCCAATGGATACAGGCCCAGCCTGTCCAACCTTTCCTCATAAGAAAATCAGAATCCTTTCCTCATAAGGTCAGAGATGATGAGAAATGCCTCACACAATTGGCCTTGTCCTTGTCTTCACTGGTTTCTGAGCAACAACCTATTTCCATTCTGACTGAACTAGACCAGGCCTCTGTTTCAATTACACTGGACACTGCCTCAGTTAATACTGCACTGGACATTCTCTATGTCGATATAACACGTGGCCGTGTATCTGCGAATGCTACACTTCACCCGGCCTCTGTTTGGACTACACACGACCATTTCTCTGTTTATCACACAATAGGCCCTGTCTTTACTTGGTATCTAACCCGGTGTTGACCCTTCCCTGTGCCTGTTTGATGGGACAGAGCAGAGGGAATGTTACTCTCTATCGAACCCCATACTGTAATTGGTTTGGGTGTGTTTGTTGAACAGGGTCGATGAAGCTTTACACTGGAATTTAGGTGAGGGGGTGATTTGATGAAATATTTCAGGATAATAATGCAAGTAGAGGTTTGAAAAAGACTAACTATTTCCGTCGGTTTGGGGAGTCTGGGCCTTGGGGCCATGGTTTTTCAACTATGTTTAGAATTTTAGAATTTCAGGAGAGAAACTAAGAAACACTTTAAAACACCAAGTGTGGTATTAGTTTGGATCTCTCTCACATGAACGGAAATTGATGCTGAGCCACTAGTCCATGTTTAAAACTGAGGCTGATAGATTTCTGTTAGCTAACACGCTGCAGAGATATGAGACCAAGGGGTTCAATCACAGATCAGCCAGGATCTCATTGAATGTCAGAACAGCGTTGGAGGGTTAAATGGCCTCTTGCTCTTTCCATGTGCTATGACCAATATCCTTTATTCACTGTCTGGCTCTCAGTCACCCACTTGGTCTGAGAGTCTCTATTTCTCATTCACTCGATCTATGTCTTCTCTCCCTGTCTCTCTTCCTCTGAGAATCTAGTCTACAAACACCAGGCAGCCATTTCAGGTTTGTTCCCAGTGGCCATTTTATGTCCCCACAGCAATGGGACGTTTAGGACAGAGTTGACTCATGTAACATTAGTATTTTAAACGTGACAGAGACACAGGTATGGAGACATAAATTCCACGTGTATTCCCTGGAATATTGAAGGATCCGGGCGTTCACTCCCACACTTTGCTGTTGTGAATTTGAATTCTGAATTTTCTAAAACTGAATCTGGAAGTAAAAACCCCCGGGATAGAATGATTCACATTCTTTCTGCTGCTGCAAAGCCCGTGTCTGTGTCTGTTTCTCAGTATTTATTAACAATTTAAGATAATAGTTTAGAATGCCACAAGTTTGCCATAATGTCTGGAAAGAGGGTTGAAACAGAGGGGCTGAGGTAGCAAAACAAGAGGAGGGGGTGTGAATAGACACAGGATCTGGGGGTCTCCAATGTGTAGACTCTGCCCAGCTCCCAGTCACATCTTTTAGAAAAGGCCGAATTGCGAAAATGAATCCAGGGACAGTGAAGCAAGTGACTCACTAACAATGATAGCATTTTAAACATTCATTCTTTCACTGCAAAGCGCTCAGTCTTTCTGAGGTTCTGAAGGGGTCGGGGGTCTTCACTGTCTTAGTCCTTCTCCAACTTGCTGCCTCTCTCTCTCTGTGTAAATATTGCCCCATTTAAAAAGTGCTGAGCAGAGCTGGCTGCACCCTGTGGAATCTTGCTGTGCACAAATTCCCAGCAGTGTTTCATACTGTGCCACAACCAGTTAATTGATTAAAAATGTGCTGATTGGACTGATTTCCTGTCCCTCAGGAGCCCTTTACCAAGTCCTAACTGTGAGAGTGTGTAAAAGTTTGTGCTAATTCCTGAATAATGCTGGTGTTTTAGGCAGGGCGATGAATTGGGAGGTGGAACAGTCATTTGAATTCAGTCTCTCTAGGATGTGTCCCTACGTTACAACAGAGAGAGAGGGGGGAGATTGAGGGAAACAGGAATAGACAGTGACACAGAGGCAGGTGGTTGGGGGTGAGGAAGAGACACAGGGTCTGGGGGGGTTAGGGGAGGGTCTCCAGTGTGGAGTCAGTGCCCAGCTCCCAGTCTCTGCAGAAAAGCCTCAGTCACACCCTCCCGGGGACGCCTGGTTTGTAAAAATCGATGCTGGGACGGAGATTTCAAAAAGTCTCCCCCAGGAAGCAGCAGCTTGTTCCCGGTTTGAAGAGAAGGAGTTTAGGCCTTTCTGGGGATGTGTCCGGACTCAGAGCACACATGGTGCCCGGGGAGGGAGAGAGGGGGAAGAGGGAGGGTTACAGCAGGCATGAGGCTGGGGAAGGAAATGTGTCTCCCTGTTCCCATCAGGATAGCATTACATTGCTGCCTGTGGGATCCCCCTGTGCAGAAACGGCCTGCAGCTTTGCCTGAACCACAACAGGGAACACACGACGTTTCTGGGGGAGGGGGTGGCATTTCCCTGTCTCTGTCACTCCAGCTTTCTCTCTCCCTCTCTCTTTCCAGACAGGACCCCTTGCTGATCATGTCCACTGAGGGTTAACCCCAGGACAGACATGGTTTCAACAAGGGCCTGTCTTTATATTTGGCTTAATAATAAATCTATATTTCTTTCCCCTGTTGGTTGTGTTACTCCAGTTCCAAACCCTGATCTCACACAAAATCCCAAAACACTGGCAGTAATCACAGTCCCCAACCCACTCTCCCTCTCACCCCAACCCACTCTCCCTCTCACCCCAACCCACTCTCCCTCTCACCCCAACCCACTCTCCCGCTCACCCCAACCCACTCTCCCTCTCACCCCAACCCACTCTCCCTCTCACCCCAACCCACTCTCCCGCTCACCCCAACCTACTCTCCCTCTCACCCCAACCCACTCTCCCTCTCACTCCAACCCACTCTCCCTCTCACCCCAACCCACTCTCCCTCTCACCCCAACCCACTCTCCCTCTCACCCCACCCACCTCCCTCCATCCCTCTCTCCCCCCCAACCCACTCTCCCTCTCAGCCCAACCCACTCTCCCTCTCACCCCAACCCACTCTCCCTCTCATCCCATCCCACTCTCCCTCTCATCCCATCCCACTCTCCCTCTCACCCCAACCCACTCTTCCTCTCACCCCAACCCACTCTCCCTCTCACCCAAACCCACTCTCCCTCTCACCCCAACCCTCTCTCCCTCTCACCCCAACCCACTCTCCCTCTCACCCCAACCCACTCTCCCTCTCACCCCAACACAATTTCACTCTCACCCCAACCCACTCTCCCTCTCACACCAACCCACTCTCCCTCTCACCTCAACCCACTCTCCCTCTCACCCCAACCCACTCTCCCTCTCACCCCAACCCACTCTCCCTCTCACCTCAACCCACTCTCCCTCTCACCCCAATGCTCTCTCCCTCTCACCCCAACTCACTCTCCCTCTACCCCAACCCACTCTCCATCTCACCCCAATCCACTCTCCCTCTCACCCCAACCCACTCTGCCTCTCACCCCAACCCACTCTCCCTCTCACCCCAACCCACTCTCCCTCTCACCCCAACCCACTCTCCCTCTCACCCCAACCCACTCTCCCTCTCACCCCAACCCACTCTCCCTCTCACCCCAACCCACTCTCCCTCTCACCCCAACCAACTCTCCCTCTCACCACAACCCGCTCTCCCTCTCACCCCAACCCGCTCTTCCTCTCACCCCAACCCACTCTCCCTCTCACCCCAACCCGCTCTCCCTCTCACCCCAACCCGCTCTCATTCTCACACCAACCCGCTCTCCCCCTCACCCCAACCCTCTCTCCCTCTCACCCCAACCCGCTCTCCCACTCACCACAACCCACTCTTCCTCTCACCCCAACTCACTCTCCCTCTCACCCCAACCCGCTTTACATCTCACCCCAAACCACTCTCCCTCTCAACCCAACTCACTCTCCCTCTCACCCCAACCCACTCTCCCTCTCTCCCCAACCCACTCTCCCTCTCACCGCAACCCACTCTCCCTCTCACCGCAACCTACTCTCCCTCTCACACCAACCCACTCTCCCTCTCACCCCAACACACTCTCCCTCTCACCCCAACCCACTCTCGCTCTCCCCCCAACCCACTCTCCCAATCACCCCAACCCAATCACCCTCTCACCCCATCCCACTCTCCCTCTCACTCCAAACCTCTCTCCCAGGGAGATTTACTCTGTATCTAACCCCGTGCTGTTCCTGTCCTGAGAGTGTATGATGGGGACAGTTTAGCGGGAGTTTACTCAGTATATAACCCCTGCATTACCGGTCCAGGGAGAGTTTGATGGGGACAGTGCAGAGCAAGCTTTACCCTGTATCAAACCCCGTGCTGTACCTGCCCTGGGAGTGTTTGATGGGGACGGTGTAGAGGGAGCTTTACTCTGTATCTAACCCAGTACTGTACTTGCCCTGGGAGTGTTTGATGATGACAGTGCAGTGGGACCTTTATTCTGTATCTAAACCCGTGCTGTAACTGGCCTGGGAGTGTTTGATGGGGACGGTGTAGTGGGAGATTTACTCTGTATCTAACACCGTGCTGTACCCGTCCTGGGAGTTTTTGATGGGGATGGTGTAGAGGGAGCTTTACTCTGTATCTAACCCCGTGCTGTACCTGTCCTGGGAGGGTTTGATGGGGAAGTTTAGAGGGAGCTTTTTTCTGTATCTAACCCCGAGCTGTACCAGTCCTGTGAGAGTTTGATGGGGAGAGTATAGAGGGAGGTTTATCCTGTATCTAACCGTGTGCTGTAGCGGACCTGGTAGTGTTTGATGGAGACAGTGTAGAGTGAGCTTTACTCTGTATCTGACCCTGTCCTGTTCCTGTCCTGGGAGTGTTTGATGGGGACAGTATAGAGGGAGCTTTACTCTGTATCTAACCCTGTTCTGTTCCTGTCCAGGGAGTGTTTTATGGGAACAGTGCAGAGGGAGCTTCACCTTGTATCAAACCCTGGGCTGTACCTGTCCTGGGAGAGTTTGGTGGGGACAGTATTGAGGGAGCTTTACTCTGTATCTAACCCAGTGCTGTACGTGCCCAGGGAGTGTTTGATGATGACAGTGCAGGGGACCATTATTCTGTATCTAAACCCGTGCTGTACCTGGCCTGGGAGTGTTTGATGGGGACGGTGTAGTGGGATATTTACTCTGTATCTAAACCCGTGCTGTACCAGTCCTGGGAGTGTTTGATGGGGAGAGTATAGAGGGATGTTTACACTGTATCTAACCCTGCGCTGTACCGGACCTGGGAGTGTTTGATGGGGTCAGTGTAGAGGGAGCTTTACTCTGTATCTAACCGCGTGCTGTACCTGTCCTGGGAGTGTTTGATGGGGACAGATTAGAGGGAAATTTAGTCTGTATATAACCCCGTGCTGTACCTGCCCTGGGAGTGTATGATGGCCACAGTGTAGGGGCAGCTTTACTCTGTATCTAACACCGTGCTGTACCAGTCCTGGGAGTGTTTGATGGGGAGAGTATAGAGGGAGGTTTACACAGTATCTAACCCTGTGCTGTAGGGGACCTGGGAATGTTTGATGGAGACAGTGTTGAGGGAGCTTTACTCTGTATCTAACCCATTGCTTTTCCTGCCCTGGGAGTGTTTGATGGGGAAAGTGTAGAGGTAGCTTTACTTTGTATCTGACCCTGTCTTGTTCCCGTCGTGGGAGTGTTTGATGGGGACAGTATCGAGGGAGCTTTACTCTGTATCTAAGCCAGTTCTGTTCCTGTCCAGGGAGTGTTTGAAGGGGACAGTGCAGAGGGAGCTTTACTCTGTATCTAACCCTGTGCTGTACCTGTGCTGGGAGTGTTTGATGGGGACAGTGTAGAGGGAGCTTTACTCTGTATCTAACCCAGGGCAGTACTTGCCCTGGGAGTGTTTGATGATGACAGTGCAGTGTGACCTTTATTCTGTATATAAACCCGTGCTGTACCTGGCCTGGGAGTGTTTGATGGGGACGGTATGGTGGCAGATTTACTCTGTATCTAACACTGTGCTGTACCTGTCCTGTGAGTGTTTGATGTGGACAGTGTAGAGGAAGTTTTACTCTGTATCTAACCCCGTAATGTACCTGCACTGGGAGTGTTTGATGGGGATGGTGTAGAGGGAGCTTTACGCTGTATCTAACCCCGTGCTGTATCTGTCCTGGAGGTTTTGATGGGGAAGTTTAGAGTTAGCTTTACTCTGTATCTAACCCCGTGCTGTTCCAGTCCTGTGAGAGTTTGATGGGGAGAGTATAGAGGGAGGTTTATCCAGTATCTAACCCTGTGCTGTAGCGGACCTGGTAGTGTTTGATGGAGACAGTGTAGAGGTAGCTTTACTCTGTATCTAACCCTGTCCTGTTCCTGTCCAGGGAGTGTTTGATGGGGACAGTATAGAGGGAGCTTTACTCTGTATCTAAACCTGTTCTGTTCCTGTCCAGGGAGTGTTTTATGGGAACAGTGCAGAGGGAGCTTCACCTTGTATCAAACCCTGTGCTGTACCTGTCCTGGGAGTGTTTGATGGGGACAGTATTGAGGGAGCTTTACTCTGTATCTAACGCAGTGCTGTACGAGCCCTGGGAGTGTTTGATGATGACAGTGCAGTGAGAACTTTATTCTGTATCTAAACCCGTGCAGTACCTGGCCTGGGAGTGTTTGATGGGGACGGTCTAGTGGGAGATTTACTCTGTATCTAACACCGTGCTGTACCTGTCCTGGGAGTGTTTGATGGGGACAGTGTAGAGGAAGTTTTACTCTCTATCTAACCAGGTATTGTACCTGCACTGGGAGTGTTTGATGGGGATGGTGTAGAGGGAGCTTTACTCTGTATCTAACCCCGTGCTGTACCAGTCCTGGGAGTTTTAGATGGGGACAGGTTAAAGGGAGATTTACTCTGTATCTAACCCTGTGCTGTAACTGCCGTGGGAGTGTATGATGGGCACAGTGTAGGGGGAGTTTTTCTCTGTTCCTAACCCCGGGCTGTTCAAGTCCAGGGAGTGTTTGAATGGTACAGTATGGAGGGAGCTTTACTCTGTATCTAACCCTGTGCTGTACCCGTACTGGGAATTTTAGATGGATACATTATCGAAGGAATTTTTCTCTGCATCTAACACCGTGCTGTACCTGTCCTGGGCGTGTTTGATGGGGACAGTATCGAGGGAGCTTTACTCTGTATCTAACCCCGTGCTGTACCTGTCCTGGGAGTGTTTGATGGGGACAGTATTGAGGGAGCTTTACTCTGTATCTAACCCTGTGGTGTACCTGTACTGGGAATTTTAGATGGATACATTATAGAGGGAAATTTTCTCTGCATCTAACCCCGTGCTGTACCTGTCCTGGGAGAGTTTGATGTGGACAGTTTAGAGGAAGCTTTACTCTGTATCAAACCCTCTACTGTACCTTTCCTGGGAGTGTTTGATGGGGACGGTGTAAGGTAGATTTACTCTGCATCTAACTCTGTCCAGTACCTGCCCTGTGAGTGCTTGATGGGGACAGTGAAGACTGAGCTTTACTCTGTATCTAACACTGTGCTGCAGCCGTCCTGGGAGTTTTTGATGGGGACAGCTTAGAGGGAAATTTTGACTGTATCTAACCCCGTGCTGTACCTGCCCTGGGAGTGTACGATGGGCACAGTGTAGATGGAGCTTTACTCTGTATCTAACCCCGTGCTGTACCAGTCCTGGGAGTGTTTGATGGGGACAGTATAGAGGAAGCTTTACTCTGTATCTAAACCCGTGCTGTACCAGTCCTGGGAGTGTTTGATGTCGATAGTGTATAGGGAGCTTTACTCTGTATCTAACCCCTTGCTGTACCAGTCCTGGGAGTGTTTGATGGGGAGAGTATAGAGGGTGGTTTGCATTGTATCTAACCCTGTGCTGTACCGGACCTGGGAGTGTTTGATGGGGACAGTGTAGAGGGAGATTTACTGTGTATCTAACCCCGTGCTGTACCTGTCCTGGGAGTCTTTGATGGGGACAGAATAGAGGGAAACATACTCTGTATCTAACCCTTTCCTGTTCCCGTCCTGGGAGTGTTTGATGGGGAAAGTGTAGAGGTAGCTTTACTCTGTATCTGACCCAGTCCTGTACCTGCCCTGGGAGTGCTTCATGGGGACAGTGTAGAGGGAGCTTTAAACTGTATCTTACCCCGGGCAGTACCAGTCCTGGGACTGTTTGATGGGGACAGGTTAGCGGGAGCTTTACTCTGTATCCAACCCAGTGCTTTACCTGCCCTGGGAGTGTATGATGGGCACAGTGTAGGGGGAGATTTACTCTGTATCATACCCCGTGCTGTACCTGCCCTGGAAGTGTATGATGGGCACAGTGTAGGGGGAGCTATACTCTGTATCTAAACCCGTGCTGTACCAGACCTGGGAGTGTTTGATGGGGAGAGTATAGAGGGAGCTTTACTCTGTATCTAACCCTGAGCTGTACCAGTCCTGGGAGTGTTTGATGGAGACAGTGTAGAGGGAGCTATACTCTGTATTTAACCCCGTGCTGTACCTGCCCTGGGAGTGTATGATGGCCGCAGTGTAGGGGGAGATTTACTCTGTATCTAACCCCGTGCTGTACTTGTAGTGGTAGTGTTTTACTGGGACAGTATAGAGGGTGTTTTTTTCTGTATCTAACCCTGAGCTGTACCAGTCCTGGGAGTGTTTGATGTAGACAGCGTAGAGGGAATTTTATTCTGTATCTAACCCCGTGCTGTACCTGCCCTGGGAGTGTATGATGGGGAGAGTATAGAAGGAGGTTTACTCTGTATCTAACCCTGTCCTGTTCCTGTCCAGGAGTGTTTGATTGGGACAGTGCAGAGGGAGCTTTACTCTGTGTCAAACCCCGTGCTGTAACTGTCCTGGGAGTGGTTGATGGGGACAGTATAGAGGGAGCTTTACTCTATATCTACCCTGTGCTGTACATGTCCTGGGAGTGTTTCTTGGGTACAGTATCGAGGGATCTTTACTCTGTATCTAACCCCGTGCTGTTCCTGTCCTAGGAGTGTTTGATGGGTACAGTATAGAGTGAGCTTTACTCTGTATCTAACCCCGTGCTGTACGTGTCCTGGGAGTGTTTGATGGGGACAGTATCGAGGGAGTTTTACTCTGTATCTAACCCTGTGCTTACCTGTCTTGGGAGTGCTTGATGGGGACAGTATCGAGGGAGCTTTATTCGTATCTAACCCCGTGCTGTACCTGTCCTGGGAGTGTTTGATGGGGATAGTGTAGAGGTAGCTTTACTCTGTATCTGACCCTGTCATGTTCCCGTCCTGGGAGTGTTTGATGGGGACAGTATAGAGGGAGCTTTACTCTGTATCTAACCCCGTGCTGTACCTGTCCTGGGAGTGTTTAATGGGGACAGTATCGAGGGAGATTTACTCTGTATCTAGCCCCTGCTGCATCCTTTCTGGGAGTGTTTGTTGGCAACATTCTCACCCAAAACAAAAACAATCCACAAATCAGGCCTAATAAATTGAACATCAGTTTCCTTGTTTGATTCTCCCTGGTCTGTTCTGATTCTCTGATAGATTCCTCGTGTTTACCCTCCACATGAGCAGTCATCCTAATCCCGTCTACCTGTCCTGCTCCCAACGCGGCATCCGACTACAATAAGGCCAGTGATACAGGAGCGTCTCAGCGAGTGAGACAGGTGAGTCTTGAACCTGACCTGGTTATTTGTGAGTGACCCGGGTTAATCCGACACTCCAGGGACAGTTTAGACAGTTCGAGTGCATCACAGCTTTGCCAGAATGAGACCTGGATTCCAAGGGTTAAATTGCAAAGTGAGATTGCACAAACTCGGATTGTATTCCCTGAAATTTAGTAGCATCAAGGGTTACTTGATCAAATTGTCAAATCCTGAGAGGAACTGGGTGGGGAGATTAGGGGAATGTATGAGCTCTTGTCCTGAGTAACAAGCTTTGTGAGGCATCTTATCGAATCGCTTTTGAACAGACAAGTATCCTCCTGTCACTACAGGTTACCTGTATGTTGCAAAGTTATTCTGATAACTTTCATCCCACAGAGTCAAAATTTCTGCGATTCTGTGACTGAGTCAGAACTTCAAATAGTTCAGATTTACTGTTTAAAATAAGCAGTCACTTTTCTGTGGTGGTTATTGAGATTGAGTATGGATCTCAGAATCTGTCAGTGGAAGGGAGTTTCTACAGAGATAGGAAATGGGATTGATGAATAAAGGTGCAGGATTTTGATCACTGCATAAGATTGTGTCTGTTGCAGTTTCCCAGGAGTTTACATTTTCATGGGAAAGAGATGATTATCCAATGTCAACAATTCAATTTCTTCAGACAATTGAAAACGCAAGAGAAAGAGGGAATATACCAACACTGGAACAAACAGGCAACTGTATGAGGAAGGTTTCAATTCTCTGCATGTTTTAATGTGAATTCCTGAGCTAAAGATTGAAATAAACAGGAGTTTAAATCTCACACTGGGATGCCGTACAATTTCAGTCCTGTTACCCCAAAATTAAAAATAAAAATCTACAATTAGCTGGAGCTGGAAATCTGTCAGTTGATGAATGTTGTCTTGAAAATTTCACCCTGAATAGTGTGAGCCTTAGTATTGTGGCAACGTGTGAAAAAAGTGTTTGCATTCACACATTCCTACATTGTGAAATGTAAGTTAGCTTTGAAACAATAGGATGTAGGGCCAGGGAGTCTGAATGGACAAAAGGATTTGGATGATTAAAGAGTGAATTTTAATGATGTCCTTTGAAGGAGCCGTTTACTGTAAATGTCCCGAGACAATGAAATGCTTCAAAGGAAATATCCCGATTGACAGAAATGGTTCCCCAATGTCTGAAACATTTCCCAAGTCTTCAGAGACCTGAAGGGGGCAGACATATTGTAAGATACAGATCATGAGGTGCTAGAGAATCACAGAATTGAAGTTGTGGGGCCCTCTCCTGTTTCAGAATGTCAGTTTTGATGTTTAACTGTGTGAAACTTGGTTAATGATTCAGAAAGCAGAAAGTTCCAATCCAATCTGTAACCTGCACTTTAAATTCCAAAGAGATATGTACACCTTAAGTGAATGAGTGAAATAGTGAAAGATGGATTTCATTATAGGCAAATGTGTGGCTGCCCACTTTAAAAAGGATGGAACAGGTTACATTATAAATGGTGAAAAGCTGCAAACAGTGAGGGTCCAAAGAGTCCCTATCCATTTGTGTCAAGACTAAGAAAACATCAAACAGTTCCAATGAGAAATTAAATTTGATATTTGGGATAAAGCTGGTTAAAAACTCACATTACCCATTCCATGAATCAGCCTCTGTAACCTGCACTTCAGCACATCACAAGAAAAATGATATTTTCAACTGTTCTTGATTCCAGTCTGTAACTCAATCCTGGGTATCTATTATACTCTATATAAACCCCCTGCACCCCTCAATTAGATTCCAGTCTGTAACTCACTCCCGGCTATCTATTATTCTATATATAAACCCACTGAACCCCTCGATTAGATTGCAGTCTGTAACTCAATCCCAGGTATTTATTATTCTATATATAAACCCCCTGAACCCCTCGATTAGATTCCAGTCTGTAACTCAATCCCGGGTATCTATGATTCTATATATAAACTCCCCGAACCCCTCGATTAGATTCGAGTCTGTAACTCAATCCCGGGTATCGATTATTCTATATATAAACCCCCTGCACCCCTTAATTAAATTCCAGTCTGTAACTCAATCCCGGGCATCGATTATTCTATATATAAACCCCCTGCACCCCTTAATTAAATTCCAGCCTGTAACTCAATCCGGGGTATCTATGATTCTATATATAAACCCCCGGAAGCACTCGATTAGATTCGAGTCTGTAACTCACTCCCGGGTATCGATTATTCTATATATAAACCCCCTGAAACCCTCGATTAGATTCCTGTCTGTAACTCACTCCCGGGTATCGATTATTCTATATATAAACCCCCTGAAACCCTCGATTAGATTCCTGTCTGTAACTCACTCCCGGGTATCTATGATTCTGTATATAAAACCACTGCACCCTTCAATTAGATTCCAGTCTGTAACTCTCTCCCGTTTTCTATTATTCTATATATAAACCCCTCATTCCCCTCGATGAGATTCCGTTATTTAACTCATTCCCGGATATCTTTTATTCGATATATATTATATCTACATCATTTATATAGATACCACCCCGAACCCCTCGATTAAATTTCAGCCCGTAACTCACTCCCGGGCATCTGTTAATCTATATATAAACCACCCCAAACCCCTCCGTTAGATTCCTGCCTGTAACTCACTGCCGGATGTCTGTTATTCTATATATAAACAAACCCAAACCCCTCCGTTAGATTCCAGTCTGAAACTCACTGCCAGGTGTCTGTTATTCTATATATAAACTACCCCAAACCCCTCCGTTAGATTCCTGTCTGAAACTCACTGCCGGGTGTCTGTTATTCTATATATAAACCACCCCAAACCCCTCTGTTAGATTCCTGTCTGAAACTCACTGCCGGGTGTCTGTTATTCTATATATAAACCACCCCAAACCCCTCCGTTAGATTCCAGTCTGTAACTCACTGCCGGGTGTCTGTTATTCAATATATAAACAAACCTAAACCCCTCCGTTAGATTCCAGTCTGTAACTCAATCTCGGATATCAGTTATTCTATATATAAACCACCCCGAACTCCTCGATAAGATTCCAGCATGTAACTCACTCCCGGGAATCTGTTATTCTATATAAAGACCACCCCAAACCCCTCGATTTGATTCCAGTCTGTAACTCATTTCCGTCTAACTGTTATTTTGTATATAAATGTCCCAAACCGCTCGACTAGATTTCAGTCTGTTACTCATTCCCGGGCTTCTGTTAACCTATATATATTATATTCATATGATTTATATATAAACACCCCGAACCCATCGATTTGTTTCCAGTCTGTAACTCACTCCCGGTTATCTGTTATTCTATACATAAATTCCCCAAAGCCCTCGATTAGATTCCAGTCTGTAACTCACTCTCGGGTATCTGTTATTCTATATATAAATCCCTCAAACCCCTCGATTTGATTCCAGTCTGTAACTCACTGCCAGGTATCTGTTATTCTAAATATAACCCCCCTGAACCCCTCGATTAGATTCCAGTCTGTAAATCACTCCCGGGTATCTGTTATTCTATATATAATCCACCCCGAAACTCTCGATTAGATTCCAGTCTGTAACTCACTCCCGGGTATTTGTTATTCTGTATATAAACCACCCCGAACCCCTCGATTAGATTCCAGTCTGTAATTCACTCCCGGGTATCTGTTATTCTATATATAAACCCACCAAACCCCTCGATTAGATTCCAGTCTGTAACTCACTCCCTGGTATCTGTTATTCTATATATAAACCACCCCAAACACCTCGATTTGATTCCAGTCCGTAAACTCACTCCCGAGTATCTGTTATTCTCTATAAAACCCTCCGAACCCCTCGATTAGATTCCAGTCTTTAACTCAATCCATGGTATCTATTATTCTACATATATACCCCACAAACCCCACGATTAGATTCCAGTCTGCAAAGCACTCCCGGGTATCTGTTATTCTATATATAAACCACCCCGAACCCCTCGATTAGATTCCAGCACTTCCACATCACAAGTTGAGGAAGGGGTCTCCCCCCATTTTAAAGTTGGTTAAAGGCTCTCCCGCCAATTTTTAGGTGGAGAAGGGATGTCTCACAGGATATTGTCCTTTACACTCAATAATGTTAACACTTTTTTGAATATTTTCAGTTTCGCACTACATTTTCTCATTCTCTCATCCTGTCTCGTTCCTTCTCTCCCTCTCCCACCCCATCTCTCTGCCACTCCGTACATTTCTCTGTTTCTCTCTCTCACCCCATATCTTTACCCTACACTCGCTCCCCTCTCTTCATCACTCTCTCTCAACTCATCCCTTTTTTATCGCTTGATCTCCTCTCTCTATCTCACTCACTTACCCAGCTCTCTATCCCTCTCTCACTACCTCTCTTCCTCTGAGAATCTGGACTACAAACACCAGGCAGCCATTTTAGGTTTGTTCACAGTGGCCATTTTATGTCCCCACAGCAATGGGACATTTAGGACAGAGTTGACTCATGCAACATTAATATTTTAAACGTGACAGAGACACAGGTATGGAGACATAAATTCCACGTGTATTCCCTGGAATAGTGGAGGATCCGGGCGTTCAGTTCCACACTTTGCTGTTGTGAATTTGAATTCTGAATTTTCTAAAACTGAATCTGGAAGTAAAAACCCCCGGGATGGAATGATTCACATTCTTTCTGCTGCTGCAAAGCCCGTGTCTGTGTCTGTTTCTCAGTATTTATTAACAATTTAAGATAATAGGATAGAATGCCACTAGTTTGCCATAATTCAACTCAGTCAGAAATGTCCCAATGTTATGACCGATATCATTCTTTCATCGTCTGCCTGTTCATCCCTCTCACTCTGTGTCTCTCTCTTTAACATTCCCTCATTCCGCATCTGCTCTCTCTCTCTCTCTCTCTCTCCCTCTCTCAGATTCTGTAAGAAAAATCCCCAAACTCCAGGCAGCCATTTTAGGTTTGTTCACAGTGGCCATTTTATGTGCCCACAGCACTGGGACATTTATGACAGAGTTGACTCCTCACGAATGGTAAATTAGTCCTTTCAACGTGACAGAGACACAGATATCTCCCTCCATTTTCAAGATGGAGAAACTCTGTTTATCACTCAATAGGCCCTGTCTTTACTTGGTATCTAACCCTGTGCTGCCCCTTCCCTGGGCCTGTTTGATGGGACAGAGCAGAGGGAATGTTACTCTCTATCGAACCCCATACTGTATTTGGTTTGTGTGTGTTTGTTGAACAGTGTGGATGAAGCTTTACACTGGAATTTAGGTGAGGGGGTGATTTGATGCAATATTTCAGGATAATAATGCAAGTGGAGGTTTGAAAAAGACTAACTATTCCCGCCGGTTTGGGGAGTCTGGGCCTTGGGGTCATGGTTTTTCAACTATGTTTAGAATTTTAGAATTTCAGGAGAGAAACTAAGAAACACTTTAAAACGCCAAGTGTGGTATTAGTTTGGATCTCTCTCACATGAACGGAAATTGATGCTGAGCCACTAGTCCATGTTTAAAACTGAGGCTGATAGATTTCTGTTAGCTAACACGCTGCAGAGAGATGAGACCAAGGGGTTCAGTCACAGATCAGCCAGGATCTCATTGAATGTCAGAACAGGGTTGGAGGGTTAAATGGCCTCTTGCTCTTTCCATGTGCTATGACCAATATCCTTTATTCACTGTCTGGCTCTCAGTCACCCACTTGGTCTGAGAGTCTCTATTTCTCATTCACTCGATCTGTGTCTTCTCTCCCTGTCTCTCTTCCTCTGAGAATCTAGTCTACAAACACCAGGCAGCCATTTTAGGTTTGTTCCCAGTGGCCATTTTATGTCCCCACAGGAATGGGACATTTAGGACAGATTTGACTCCTCACGAATGGAAAATTAGTACTTTCAACGTGACAGAGACACAGATATCTCCGTCCATTTTAAAGACGGAAAAGGGAACTCCCTCCGTTTTAACAGTGGAGAAGTTATCTGCCTCCATTTTAAATATTGAGAATGGTTCTCGCTCCATTTCGTCAGGTCTCTCTCTCCCTACCGCTTTTTCCTTCCCTCGACTCGTCTCTCTGATACTCTCTCTCATCCCTTCGCTATTTCGGACACTCACTTCCCTCTCTCTGCCTCTCCCTCACCCCACCCATTTTTCTTTCATTCAATCGCCTCTCTCTATCTCTCTCTCTTGCCCTCTCTCTCTTTCTCCCTCAGCCCATCTCATTGTCGCTATCTCCCTCTCTCTCGCCCCATCTCTCTCCCCTTCACCCTCTCTGTCTTTCATTTTATCTCTCTGTCATTCTCTGACCCTCTCTCTCTCGCCCTCTCTCTCTTTCTTTCTCACCCCATCTCACTCTCACTATTTCCCGCTCTCTCTCTCTCTCGCGCTCTCTCTCTTTCTTTCTCACCCCATCTCACTCACTATTTCCCTCACTCTCTCTCTCTCATCCTATCTCTCTTTCTTTCTCACCCCATCTCACTCTCACTATTTCCCTCTCTCTCTCTCTCTCTCTCACGCTCTCTCTCTTTCTTTCTCACCCCATCTCACTGTAACTATTTCCCTCTCTCTCTCACCCCATCTCTCTGCCCTTCACCCTCTCTCTCTCACCCCATCTCACTCTCACTAATTCCATCTCTCTCTCTCTCTCGCGCTCTCTCTCTTTCTTTCGTATCCCATCTCACTGTAACTATTTCCCTCTCTCTCTCACCCCATCTCTCTGCCCTTCACCCTCTCTCTCTGTCTCTCATTCTATCTCTGTCATTCTCTGACCCTCTCTCTATTGCCCCGTCTCTATCCCTATCACCACCTCTCTCTGTCACTCTCTCTCCCTCGCTCTGCCACTGACTCTCTGTCACATTCGTTCTCTCCCACGCCTGTCTCTTTCTCCATGGCTCTCTTTCTCGCCTCGCCTTTCACTGTCTCTCTCTCACTACAACACCCTGCCCCTCTCTCTCTCTCGCCCTGTCTCTCTCTCTCTCTCTTGGCGAGTTTTGTCTCTCTTTCTCTATCTCAATCTGCCTTTCTCTCACCATCTCTCTGCCTCTCTCTCTCACATACTCTCTCTCTCACTCCATCAGCCTCCCCCTCTCCCCACCATCCCCAATTTCCCTTTTCAGCAAATTTTGGGCGTGAAGCTGAAGGGAAAATATTTTCAGGGTTTCGGGGAAAGGGCGGACGAGAGAGACCAGGGAAACTTTCCTTGCAGAGTGTGAAAGTAGTTTGATGGGCTGAATGGCCTCCTCGATTAGATTCCAGTCTGTTACTCAATCGGAGGTATCTGTTATTCTATATATTATCCACCCCGAACCCCTCAATAAGATTCCAGCCTGTAAGTCACTCCCGGGTATCTGTTATTCTACATATAAACCACCCCGAACCCCTCGATTAGATTCCAGTCTGTAAGTCACTGCCAGGTATCTGTTATTCTATATATAAGCCACCCTGAACCCCTCGATTAGATTCCAGTCTGTAACTCACTCCTGTTATTTGTTATTCTGTATATGAACCACCCCGAACCCCTCGATTAGATTCCAGCCTGTAACTCACTCCCGGGTATATGTTATTCTATATATAAACCATCCCGAATCCCTCGATTAGATCCAGTCTGTAACTCACTCCCGGGTATGTTATTCTATATATAAACCATCCCGAATCCCTCGATTAGATCCAGTCTGTAACTCACTCCCGGGTATGTTATTCTATATATAAACCATCCCGAATCCCTCGATTAGATCCAGTCTGTAACTCACTCCCGGGTATGTTATTCTATATATAAACCACCCCGAACCCCTCGATTAGATTCCAGCACTTCCACACCACAAGTAGAGGAAGGGGTCTCCCCCATTTTAAAGTTGGTTAAAGGCTCTCCCTCTAATTTTAAGATGGAGAAGGGATGTCTCACAGGATATTGTCCTTTACACTCAATAATGTTCACAAATTTTTGAACATTTTCAGTTTCCCCCTACACTTTCTCTCATCCTGTCTCGTTCCTTCTCTCCCTCTCCCACCCCATCTCTCTGCCACCCTATATATTTCTCTGTTTCTCTCTCTCACCCCATATCTTTACCCTACACTCGCTCCCCTCTCTTCATCTCTCTCTCTCACCTCATCCCTTATTTATCGCTTGATCTCCTCTCTCTATCTCACTCGCTTACCCAGCTCTCTTTCCCTCTCTCCCTACCTCTCTTCCTCTGAGAATCTAGTCTACAAACACCAGGCAGCCATGTTAGGTTTGTTCACAGTGGCCATTTTATGTCCCCACAGCAATGGGACACTTAGGACAGAGTTGACTCCTCACTCATGTAACATTAGTATTTTAAACGTGACAGAGACACAGGTATGGAGACATGAATTCCCTGTGTATTCCCTGGAATATTGAAGGATCCGGGCGTTCAGCCCCACACTTTGCTGTTGTGAATTTGAATTCTGAATTTTCTATTACTGAATCTGGAAGTAAAAACCCCCGGGATGGAATGATTCACATTCATTCTGCTTCTACAAAGCCCATGTCTGTGTCTGTTTCTCAGTATTTATTAACTGTTTAAGATAAGCCTGTCTCTTTCTCCATCGCTCTCTTTCTTGCCTCGCCATTCACTGTCTCTCTCTCACTACAACACCCTGCCCCTCTCTCTATCTCGTCCTGTCCCTCTCTCTCTCTCGGTGAGTTTTGTCTCTCTTTCTCTATCTCAATCTGTCTCTCTCACCATCTCTCTGCCTCTCTCTCTCATTTACTCTCACTCTCACTCCATCAGCCTTCCCCTCTCCCCACCATCCCGAATTTCTCTTTTCAGCAAATTTTGGGTGTGAAGCTGAAGGGAAAATATTTTCAGGGTTTCGGTGAAAGGGCGGACGAGTGAGACCAGTGAAACTTTTCTTGCAGAGTGTCGAAAGTAGTTTGATGGGCTGAATGGCCTCCTCGATTAGATTCCAGTCTGTAACTCAGTCCCGGATATCTGTTATTCTATATATAAACCCCCTGAACCCCTCGATTAGATTCCAGTCTGTAACTCACTCCCGGGTATCCGTTATTCTATATATAAACCCCCTGAACCCCTCGATTAGATTCCAGTCTGTAACTCACTCCCGGGTATCTGTTATTCTATATATAATCCACCCCGAACCCCTCGATTAGATTCCAGTATGTAACTCACTCCCGGGTATGTGTTATTCTGTATATCAACCACCCCGAACCCCTCGAATAGATTCCAGCCTGTGACTCACTCCCGGGTATCTGTTATTCTATATATAATCCACCCCGAACCCCTCGATTAGATTCCAGCCTGTAACTCACTCTCGGGTATGATATTCTATATATAAACCACCCCGAACCCCTCGATTAGATTCCAATCAGTAACTCACTCCCGGGTATCTGTTATTCAATATATAAACCCCCCCGAACCCCTCGATTAGATTCCAGTCTGTAACTCACTCCCGGGTATCTGTTATTCAATATATAAACCACCCCGAACCCCTCGATTAGATTCCAGTCTGTAACTCACTCCCGGGTATGATATTCTATATATAAACCACCCCGAACCCCTCGATTAGATTCCAGCACTTCCACATCACAAATTGAGGAAGGGGTCTGCCCCCATTTTAAAGTTGGTTAAAGGCTCTCCCTCTAATTTTAAGATGGAGAAGGGATGTCTCACAGGATATTGTTCATTACACTCAATAATGTTAACACATTTTTGAATATTTTCAGTTTCCCCCTACACTTTCTCTTTCTCTCATCCTGTCTCGTTCCTTCTCTCCCTCTCCCACCCCATCTCTCTGCCACTCTATACATTTCTCTGTTTCTCTCTCTCACCCCATATCTTTACCCTACACTCGCTCCCCTCTCTTCATCTCTCCCTCTCTCAACTCATCCCTTTTTTATCGCTTGATCTCCTCTCTCTATCTCACTCGCTTACCCAGCTCTCTTTCCCTCTCTGCCCGCCTCTCTTCCTCTGAGAATCTAGTCTACAAACACCAGGCAGCCATTTTAGGTTTGTTCACAGTGGCCATTTTATGTCCCCACAGCAATGGGACATTTAGGACAGAGTTGACTCATGTAACATTAGTATTTTAAACGTGACAGAGACACAGGTATGGAGACATAAATTCCACGTGTATTCCCTGGAATATTGAAGGATCCGGGCGTTCCCTCCCACACTTTGCTGTTGTGAATTTGAATTCTGAATTTTCTAAAACTGAATCTGGAAGTAAAAACCCCCGGGATAGAATGATTCACATTCTTTCTGCTGCTGCAAAGCCCGTGTCTGTGTCTGTTTCTCAGTATTTATTAACAATTTAAGATAATAGTTTAGAATACCACAAGTTTGCCATAATGACTGGAAAGAGGGTTGAAACAGAGGGGCTGAGGTAGCAAAACAAGAGGAGGGGGTGTGAATAGACACAGGATCTGGGGGTCTCCAATGTGTAGACTCTGCCCAGCTCCCAGTCACATCTTTTAGAAAAGGCTGAATTGCGAAAATGAATCCAGGGACAGTGAAGCAAGTGACTCACTAACAATGAGAGCATTTTAAACATTCATTCATTCACTGCAAAGCGCTCAGTCTTTCTGAGGTTCTGAAGGGGTCTGGGGACTTCACTGTCTTAGTCCCTCTCCAACTTGCTGCCTCTCTCTCTCTGTGTAAATATTTCCCCATTTAAAAAGTGCTGAACAGAGCTGGCTGCAACCTCTGGGATCTTGCTGTGCACAAATTCCCTGCAGTGTTTTATACTGTGCCACAACCAGTTAATTGATTAAAAATGTGCTGATTGGACTGATTTCCTGTCCCTCAGGAGCCCTTTACCAAGTCCTAACTGTGAGAGTGTGTAAAAGTTTGTGCTAATTCCTGAATAATGCTGGTGTTTTAGGCAGGGCGATGAATTGGGAGGTGGAACAGTCATTTGAATTCAGTCTCTCTAGGATGTGTCCCTACGTTACAACAGAGAGAGAGGGGGGAGATTGAGGGAAAGAGGAAAAGACAGTGAAACAGAGGCAGGGGGTTGGGGGTGAGGAAGATACAAAGGGTCTGGGGGAGGTTAGGGGAGGGTCTCCAGTTTGGAGTCAGTGCCCAGCTCCCAATCTCTGCAGAAAAGCCTCAGTCACACCCTCACGGGGACGCCTGGTTTGTAAAAATCGATGCTGGGACGGAGATTTCAAAAAGTCTCCCCCAGGAAGCAGCAGCTTGTTCACGGTTTGAAGAGAAGGAGTTTAGGCCTTTCTGGGGATGTGTCCGGACTCAGAGCACACATGGTGCCCGGTGAGGGGGTGAGAGGGGGAAGAGGGAGGGTTACAGCAGGCATGAGGCTGGGGAAGGAAATGTGTCTCCCTGTTCCCATCTGGATAGCATTACATTGCTGCCTGTGGGATCCCCCTGTGCAGAAACGGCCTGCAGCTTTTCCTGAACTGCAACAGGGAACACACGACGCTTCTGGGGGAGGGGGTGGCATTTCCCTGTCTCTGTCACTCCAGCTTTCTCTCTCCCTCTCTCTTTCCAGACAGGACCCCTTGCTGCTCCTGTCCACTGAGGGTTAATAACAGGACAGGACCCCTTGCAGCTCCTGTCCATTGAATGTTAATACCAGTCCTGGGAGTGTTTGATGGCCACAGTGTAGAGGGAGCTTTACTCTTTCTCTAGCCCAGTGCTTTACCTGCCCTGGCAGTGTTTGATGGGGAAAGTGTAGAGGTAGCTTTACTCTGTATCTAACCAAGTCCTGATCCTGTCCTGGGAGTGTTTGATGGGGACAGAGCAGAGGGAGCTTTACTCTGTATCTAACCCCGTGCTGTACCTGTACAGGGAGTGTTTGATGGGGATGGTGTAGAGGGAGCTTTACTCTGTATCTAACCCCGTGCTGTACCTGTCCAGGGAGTGTTTGATGGGGACAGTGTAGATGAAGCTTAACTCTGTATCTAACCCCGTGCTGCACCTACCCTGGGAGTGTTTAATGGGGACGGTGTAGAGGGAGATTTACTCTGCATCTAACGCTGTCCTGTACCTGCCCTGTGAGTGCTTGATGGGGACAGTGTAGAGGGAGCTTTACTCTGTATCTAACCCTGTGCTGTACCAGTCCTGGGAGTTTTTGATGGGGACAGGTTAGAGGGAGATATACTCTGTATCTAACCCCGTGCTGTACCTGACCTGGGAGTGTATGATGGCCACAGTGTAGGGGGAGGTTTACTCTGTATCTAAGCCCGTGCTGTCCCAGTCCTGGGAGTGTTTGATGGCCACAGTGTAGAGGGTGCTTTACTCTATATCTAGCCCAGTGCTTTACCTGCCCTGGCAGTGTTTGATGGGGAAAGTGTAGAGGTAGCTTTACTCTGTATCTAACCAAGTCCTGATCCTGTCCTGGGAGTGTTTGATGGGGACAGAGCAGAGGGAGCTTTACTCTGTATCTAACCCCGTGCTGTACCTGTACAGGGAGTGTTTGATGGGGAATGTGTAGAGGGAGCTTTACTCTGTATATAACCCCGTGCTGTACCTGTCCACGGAGTGTTTGATGGGGACAGTGTAGATGAAGCTTAACTCTGTATCTAACCCCGTGCTGCACCTACCCTGGGAGTGTTTAATGGGGACGGTGTAGAGGGAGATTTACTCTGCATCTAACGCTGTCCTGTACCTGCCCTGTGAGTGCTTGATGGGGACAGTGTAGAGGGAGCTTTACTCTGTATCTAACCCTGTGCTGTACCAGTCCTGGGAGTTTTTGATGGGGACAGGTTAGAGGGAGATATACTCTGTATCTAACCCCGTGCTGTACCTGACCTGGGAGTGTATGATGGCCACAGTGTAGGGGGAGGTTTACTCTGTATCTAAGCCCGTGCTGTCCCAGTCCTGGGAGTGTTTGATGGGGACAGTGTAGAGGGAGGTTTACTCCTTATCTAACGCCGTGCTGTACCAGCACTGGGAGTGTATGATGGCCACAGTGTAGGGGGAGCTTTACTCTGTATTTAACCCCGTGCTGTACCAGTCCTGGGAGTGTTTGATGGGGGGAGTATAGATGCAGGTTTACTCTGTATCTAACCCTGTCCAGTTCCTGTCCAGGGAGTGTTTGATGGGGACAGTGCAGAGGGAGCTTTTCTCTGTATCTAACCCAGTGCTTTAACTGCCCTGGGAGTGTTTGATGGGGCAAGTGTAGAGGTAGCTATACTCAGTATCTAACCCTGTCCTGTTCCTGTCCTGGGAGTGTTTGATGGGGAAGGTATAGAGGGTGCTTTACTCTGTATCTAACCCTGTTCTGTTCCTGTCCAGGGAGTGTTTGATGGGGACAGTGCAGAGGGAGCATTACTCTGTATCTAATCCTGTTCAGTACCAGTCCTGAAAGTGTTTTATTGGGAGAGAATAGAGCGAGCTTTACTCTGTATCTAACCCTGTCCTGTTCCTGTCCTAGGTGTGTTTGAGGGGGACTGTGTAGAGGGAGCTTTACTTTGTATCTAACCCCGAGCTTTACCTGTCTTGGGAGTGTTTGATGGGGACAGTGTAGAGGAAGCTTTACTCTGTATCTAAATTGTGCTGTACCTGTCCTGGGAGTGTTTGATGTGGACAGTATAGAGGGAGATTTACTCTGCATCTAATCCCATGCTGTATGTGGCCTGGGAGTGTTTGATGGGGACAATGCAGAGGGAGCTTTATTCTGTATCTAACCCCTTGCTGTACCTGCCCTTGGAGTGTGTGATGGGCAGAGTGTAGAGGGAGCTTTACTCTGTATCAAAGCGCGTCCTGTACCTGTCCAGGGAGTGTTTGATGGGGACAGTATTGAGGATGCTTTACTCTGCATCCAGCCCCGTGCTGTACCTGCCCTGGGAGCGTTTGATGGAGACAGTGTAGAGGGAGCATTACTCTGTATTTAACCCGTTGCTTTAGCTGCCCTGGGAGGGTTTGATGGGGAAAGTGTAGAGGTAGCTTTACTCTGTATCTAATCCTGTCCAGTTCCTGTCCTGGGAGTGTTTGATGGGGACAGTATCGAGGGAGCTTTACTCTGTATCTAACCCAGTCCTATTCCTGTCCGGGGAGTGTTTGTTGGGGACAGTGTAGAGGAAGCTTTACTCTGTATCTAACCCCGTGCTTTACCTGTCCTGGGAGTGTTTGATGTGGACAGTATAGAGGGAGCTTTACTCTGTATCTAACCCCGTGCTGTACTTGCCCTGGGAGTATTTGATGGGGACTGTGTAGTGGGAGATTTACTCTGTATCTAACGCCGTGCTGTACATGTCCTGGGAGTGTTTGATGGGGACGGTGAAGAGGGAGCTTTACTCTGTATCTAACCCAGTGCTTTACCTGCCCTGAGAGTGTTTGATGGGGACAGTTTAGAGGGAGCTTTACTCTGTATCTAACCCCGTGCTGTACCTGTCCTGGGAGTGTTTGGTGAGGACCGTGTAGAATAAGCTTTAGTCTGTATCTAACCCCGTACTGTACCTGCACTGGGAGTGTTTGATGGTTACAGTGTAGAGGGAGATTTACTCTGTATCTAACACCGTGCTGTACCTGTCCTGGGAGTGTTTGATGGGGACAGTTTAGTGGGAGCTTTACTCCGTATATAACCCTGTCCTGTACCTGCCCTGGGAGTGCTTGATGGGGACAGTGTAGAGGGAGCTTTACTCTGTATCTTATCCTGTCCAGTTCCTGTCCTGGGATTGTTTGATGGGGACAGTGTAGAGGATGCATTACTCTGTATCTAACCCCGTGCTGTACCTGTCCTGGGAGTGTTTGATGGGAACAGTATCGAGGGAGCTTTACTCTGTATCTATCCCCTGCTGCATCATCTCTGGGAGTGTTTGTTGGCAACATTCTCACCCAAAACAAAAACAATCCACAAATCAGGCCTAATAAATTGAACATCAGTTTCCTTGTTTGATTCTCCCTGGTCTGTTCTGATTCTCTGATAGATTCCTCGTGTTTACCCTCTACATGAGCAGTCATCCTAATCCCGTCTACCTGTCCTGCTCCCAACGCGGCATCCGACTACAATAAGGCCATTGATACAAGAGCGTCTCAGCGAGTGAGACAGGTGAGTCTTGAACCTGACCTGGGTGTATGCGTTTGACCCGGGTTAATCCGACACTCCAGGGACAGTTGAGACAGTTCAAGTGCATCACAGCTTTGCCAGAATGAGACCTGGATTCCAAGGGTTAAATTGCAAAGTGAGATTGCACAAACTCGGGTTGTATTCCCTGAAATTTAGTAGCATCAGGGGTGACTTGATCAAATTGTCAAATCCTGAGAGGAACTGGGTGGGGAGATTAGGGAATGTATGAGCTCTTGTCCTGAGTAACAAACTTTGTGAGGCATCTTATCGAATCCCTTTTGAACAGACAAGTATCCTCCTGTCACTACAGGTTACCTGTATGTTGCAAAGTTATTCTGATAATTTTCATCCCACAGAGTCAAAATTTCTGCGATTCTGTGACTGAGTCAGAACTTCAAATAGTTCAGATTTACTGTTTAAAATAAGCAGTCACTTTTCTGTGGTGGTTTTTGAGATTGAGTATGGATCTCAGAATCTGTCAGTGGAAGGGAGTTTCTACAGAGATAGGAAATGGGATTGATGAATAAAGGTGCAGGAATTTGATCACTGCATAAGATTGTGTCTGTTGCAGTTTCCCAGGAGTTTACATTTTCATGGGAAAGGGATGATTATCCAATGTCAACAATTAAATTTCTTCAGACTAGTGAAAACGCAAGAGAAAGAGGGAATATACCAACACTGGAACAAACAGGCAACTGTATGAGGAAGGTTTCAATTCTCTGCATGTTTTAATGTGAATTCCTGAGCTAAAGATTGAAATAAACAGGAGTTTAAATCTCACACTGGGATGCCGTACAATTTCAGTCCTGTTATCCCAAAATTAAAAATAAAAATCTACAATTAGCTGGAGCTGGAAATCTGTCAGTTGATGAATGTTGTCTTGAAAATTTCACCCTGAATAGTGTGAGCCTTAGTATTGTGGAAAGGTGTGAAGAAAGTGTTTGCATTCACACATTCCTACATTGTGAAATGTAAGTTAGCTTTGAAACAATAAGGATGTAGGGCCAGGGAGTCTGAATGGGCAAAAGGATTTGGATGATTAAAGAGTGAATTTTAATGATGTCCTTTGAAGGAGCCGTTTACTGTAAATGTCCCAAGACAATGAAATGCTTCAAAGGAAATATCCCGATTGACAGAAATGGTTCCCCAATGTCTGAAAGACTTTCCCAAGTCTTCAGAGACATGAAGGGGGCAGACATATTGTAAGATACAGATCATGAGGTGCTAGAGAATCACAGAATTGAAGTTGTGGGGCCCTCTCCTGTTTCAGAATGTCAGTTTTGATGTTTAACTCTGTGAAACTTGGTTAATGATTCTTAAAGCATAAAGTTCCAATCCAATCTGTAACCTGCACTTCAAATTCCAAAGAGATATGTACACCTTAAGTGAATGAGTGAAATAGTGAAAGATGGATTTCATTATAGGCAAATGTGTGGCTGCCCACTTTAAAAAGGATGGAACAGGTTACATTATAAATGGTGAAAAGCTGCAAACAGTGAGGGTCCAAAGAGTCCCTATCCATTTGTGTCAAGACTAAGAAAACATCAAACAGTTCCAATGAGAAATTAAATTTGATATTTGGGATAAAGCTGGTTAAAAACTCACACTACCCATTCCATGAATCAGCCTCTGTAACCTGCACTTCAGCACATCACAAGAAAAATGATATTTTCAACTGAACGTGATTCCAGTCTGTAACTCAATCCCGGGTATCTATTATTCTCTATATAAACCCCCTGCACCCCTCAATTAGATTCCAGTCTGTAACTCACTCCCGGGTATCTATTATTCTCTATATAAACCCACTGAACCCCTCGATTAGATTGCAGTCTGTAACTCAATCCCAGGTATTTATTATTCTATATATAAACCCCCTGAACCCCTCAATTAGATTCCAGTCTGTAACTCAATCCCGGGTATCTATGATTCTGTGTATAAACCCCCTGATCCCTTCGATTAGATTCGAGTCTGTAACTCAATCCCGGTTATCGATTATTCTATATATAAACCCCCTGCACCCCTTAATTAAATTCCAGCCTGTAACTCAATCCCGGGTATCTATGATTCTATATATAAACCCCAGGAAGCACTCGATTAGATTCCTGTCTGTAACTCACTCCCGGGTATCGATTATTCTATATATAAACCCCCTGAAACCCTCGATTAGATTCCAGTCTGTAACTCACTCCCGGGTATCTATTATTCTGTATATAAAACCACTGCACCCTTCAATTAGATTCCAGTCTGTAACTCTCTCCCATATCTATTATTCTATATATAAACCCCTCATTCCCCTCGATGAGATTCCATTCTTTAACTCACTCCCGGATATCTTTTATTCGATATATATTATATCTACATGATTTATATATAAACCACCCCGAACCCCTCGATTAAATTTCAGCCCGTAACTCACTCCCGGGCATCTGTTAATCTATATATAAAACACCCCAAACCCCTCCGTTAGATTCCTGCCTGTAACTCACTGCCGGGTGTCTGTTATTCTATATATAAACCACCCCAAACCCCTCCGTTAGATTCCTGTCTGAAATTCACTGCCGGGTGTCTGTTATTCTATATATAAACAAACCCAAACCCCTCCGTTAGATTCCAGTCTGTAACTCAATCTCGGGTATCTGTTATTCTATATATAAAACACCCCGAACTCCTCGATAAGATTCCAGCATGTAACTCACTGCCGGGAATCTGTTATTCTATATAAAGACCACCCCAAACCCCTCGATTTGATTCCCGTCTGTAACTCATTACCGTCTAACTGTTATTCTGTATCTAAATGTCCCAAACCGCTCGACTAGATTTCAGTCTGTTACTCATTCAAAGCTTCTGTTAATCTATATATATTATATTCATATGATTTATATATAAACACCCCGAACCCATCGATTTGTTTCCAGTCTGTAACTCACTCCCGGGTATCTGTTATTCTATACATAAATTCCCCAAAGCCCTCGATTAGATTCCAGTCTGTAAATCAATCCCGGGTATCTGTTATTCTATATATAATCCACCCCGAATCTCTCGATTAGATTCCAGTCAGTAACTCACTCCCGGGTATCTGTTATTCTATATATAATCCACCCCGAATCTCTCGATTAGATTCCAGTCTGTAAATCACTCCCGGGTATTTGTTATTCTGTATATAAACCACCCCGAACCCCTCGATTAGATTCCAGTCCATAAACTCACTTCCGAGTATCTGTTATTCTCTATATAAACCACCCCGAACCCCTCGATTAGATTCCCGTCTTTAACTCAATCCATGGTATCTATTATTCTATATATAAACTCCACAAACCCCACGATTAGATTCCAGTCTGCAACGCACTCCCGGGTATCTGTTATTCTATATATAAACCACCCCGAACCCCTCGATTAGATTCCAGCACTTCCACATCACAAGTTGAGGAAGGGGTGTCCCCCCATTTTGAAGTTGGTTAAAGGCTCTCCTGCCAATTTTAAGATGGAGAAGGGATGTCTCACAGGATATTGTCCTTTACACTTAATAATGTTAACACATTTTTGAATATTTTCAGTTTCGCACTACACTTTCTCATTCTCTCATCCTGTCTCGTTCCTTCTCTCCCTCTCCCACCCCATCTCTCTGCCACTCTATACATTTCTCTGTTTCTCACTCTCACCCCATATCTTTACCCTACACTCGCTCCCCTCTCTTCATCTCTCTCTCTCAACTCATCCCTTTTTTATCGCTTGATCTCCTCTCTCTATCTCACTCGCTTACCCAGCTCTCTATCCCTCTCTCCCTACCTCTCTTCCTCTGAGAATCTAGTCTACAAACACCAGGCAGCCATTTTAGGTTTGTTCACAGTGGCCATTTGATGTCCCCACAGCAATGGGACACATAGGACAGAGTTGACTCATGTAATATTAATATTTTAAATGTGACAGAGACGCAGGTATGGAGACATGACTTCCCTGTGTATTCCCTGTAATATTGAAGGATCGGGGCGTTCACTCCCACACTTTGCTGCTGTGAATTTGAATTCTGAATTTTCTAAAACTCAATCTGGAAGTAAAAACCCCCGGGATAGAATGATTCACATTCTTTCTGCTGCTGCAAAGCCCGTGTCTGTGTCTGTTTCTCAGTATTTATTAACAATTTAAGATAATAGTTTAGAATGCCACAAGTTTGCCATAATGTCTGGAAAGAGGTTTGAAACAGAGGGGCTGAGGTAGCAAAACAAGAGGAGGGGGTGTGAATAGACACAGGATCTGGGGGTCTCCAATGTGTAGACTCTGCCCAGCTCCCAGACACATCTTTTAGAAATGGCCGAATTGCGAAAATGAATCCAGGGACAGTGAAGCAAGTGACTCACTAACAATGAGAGCATTTTAAAGATTCATTCATTCACTGCAAAGCGCTCAGTCTTTCTGAGGTTCTGAAGGGGACGGGGGTCATCACTGTACCTGTCCTGGGAGTGTTTGATGGGGACAGTGTAGAGGGAGCTAAACTCTGTATCTAACCCAGTGCTGTAAAAGTCCTGGGAGTGTTTGATAGGAACAGTGTAGAGGAAGCATTACTCTTTATCTAACCCTGTGCTTTACCTGCCCAGGGAGTGTTTGATGGGGACGGCATAGAGGGAGATTTACTCTGAATCTAACCCTGTGCTGTAGCAGTCCTGGGAGTGTTTGATGGGGAAAGTGTAGAGGTAGCTTTACTCTGTATCTAACCCTGTCCTGGGAGTGTTTGATGGGGACAGTATAGAGGGAGCTTTACTCTGTATCTAACCCTGTCCTGGGGGAGTTTGATGGAGACAGTGTAGAGGTAGCTTTACTCTGTATCTAACCCCGTGCTGTTCTTGTCCTGGCAGTGTTTGATGGGGACAGTATAGAGGGAGCTTTACTCTGTATCTAACCCTGTGCTGTACCTGTCCTGGGAGTGTTTGATGGGGACAGTTTAGATGGAGCTTTACTCTGTATCTAACCCAGTGCTGTACTTGCCCTGGGAGTGTTTGATGATGACAGTGCAGTGGGACCTTTATTCTGTATATAAACCCGTGCTGTACCTGGCCTGGAGGTGTTTGATGGGGACGGTGTAGTGGGAGATTTACTCTGTATCTAACACCGTGCTGTACCTGTCCTGGGATTGTTTGATGGGGACAGTGTAGAGGAAGTTTTACTCTGTATCTAACCCCCTAATGTACCGGCACTGGGAGTGTTTGATGGGGACCGTGTAAAGGGAGCTTTACTCTGTATCTAACCCCGTGCTGTACCTGTCCAGGGAGGGTTTGAAGGGGACAGTTTAGAGGGAGCTTTACTCTGTATATAAACCTGTCCTGTACCTGCCCTGGGAGTGCTTCATGGGGACAGTGTAGAGGGAGCTTTACTCTGAATCTTACCCCGGGCAGTACCTGTCCTGGGAGTGTTTGATGGGTACAGTATCGAGGGAGCTTTACTATGTATCTAACCCTGTGGTGTACCTGTACTGGGAATTTTAGATGGATACATTATAGAGGGAAATTTTCTCTGCATCTAACCCTGTGCTGTACCTGTCCTGGGAGTGTTTGATGGGGACATTATCGAGGAAGTTTAACTCTGTACCTAACCCCGTGCTGTACCTGACCTGGGAGAGTTTGATGGGTACAGTGCAGTGGAAGATTTACTCTGTATCAAACCTTCTACTGTATCTGCCCTGGGAGTGTTTGATGCGGACGGTGTAAGGTAGACTTACTCTGCATCTAACTCTGTCCTGTACCTGCCATGTGTGTGCTTGATGGGGACAGTTTAGACTGAGCTTTACTCTGTATCTAACTCTGTGCTGCACCTGTCCTGGGAGTGTTTGATGGGGACAGCTTAGAGGAAAATTTAGACTGTATCTAACCCCGTGCTGTACCTGCCCTGGTAGTGTACGATGGGCACAGTGTAGGGGGAGCTTTACTCTGTATCTAACCCCGTGCTGTACCAGTCCTGGGAGTGTTTGATGGGGACAGTATAGAGGGAGCGTTACTCTGTATCTAACCCCGTGCTGTACCAGTCCTGGGAGTGTTTGATGGCGATAGTGTAGAGGGAGCTTTACTCTGAATCTAACCCCTTGCTGTACCAGACCTGGGAGTGTTTGATGGGGAGAGTATAGAGGGAGGTTTACACTGTATCTAACCCTGTGCTGTACCGGACCTGGGAGTGCTTGATGGAGACAGTGTAGAGGGAGCTTTACTCTGTATCTAACCCCGTGCTGTACCTGTCCTGGGAGCGTTTGATGGGGACAGATTAGAGGGAAATTTACTCTGTATATAACCCCGTGCTCTACCTGCCCTGGGTGTGTATGTTGGGCACAGTGTAGGGGGCGCTTTACTCGGTATCTAACCCCGTGCTGTACCTGCCCTGGGAGTGTATGATGTCTACAGTGTAGGGGCAGCTTTACTCTTTATCTAACCCCGTGCTGTACCAGTCCTGGGAGTGTTTGATGGGGAGAGCATAGAGGGAGGTTTACACTGTATCTAACCCTGTGCTGTACCAGACCTGAGAGTGTTTGATGGAGACAGTGTAGAGGGAGCTTTACTCTCTATCTAACCCAGTGCTTTTCCTGCCCTGGGAGTGTTTGATGGGGAAAGTGTAGAGGTAGCTTTACTCTGTATCTGACCCTGTCCTGTTCCCGTCCTGGGAGTGTTTGATGGGGACAGTATCGAGGGAGCTTTTCTCTGTATCTAGCCCCTGCTGCATCCTTTCTGGGAGTGTTTGTTGGCAACTTTCTCGCCCAAAACAAAAACAATCCACAAATCAGGCCTAATAAATTGAACATCAGTTTCCTTCTTTGATTCTCCCTGGTCTGTTCTGATTCTCTGATAGATTCCTCGTGTTTACCCTCCACATGAACAGTCATCCTAATCCCGTCTACCTGTCCTGCTCCCAATGCGGCATCCGACTACAATAAGGCCAGTGGTACAGGAGCGTCTCAGCGAGTGAGGTATATGTGAGTGACCCGGGTTAATCCGACACTCCAGGGACATTTTAGACAGTTCGAGTGCATCACAGCTTTGCCAGAATGAGACCTGGATTCCAAGGGTTAAATTGCAAAGTGAGATTGCACAAACTCGGGTTGTATTCCCTGAAATTTAGTAGCATCAGGGGTGACTTGATCAAATTGTCAAATCCTGAGAGGAACTGGGTGGGGAGATTAGGGGAATGTATGAGCTCTTGTCCTGATTAACAAGCTTTGTGAGGCATCTTATCGAATCCCTTTTGAACAGACAAGTATCCTCCGGTCACTACAGGTTACCTGTATGTTGCAAAGTTATTCTGATAATTTTCATCCCACAGAGTCAAAATTTCTGCGATTCTGTGACTGAGTCAGAACTTCAAATAGTTCAGATTCACTGTTTAAAATAAGCAGTCACTTTTCTGTGGTGGTTTTTGAGATTGAGTATGGATCTCAGAATCTGTCAGTGGAAGGGAGTTTCTACAGAGATAGGAAATGGGATTGATGAATAAAGGTGCTGGATTTTGATCACTGCATAAGATTGTGTCTGTTGCAGTTTCCCAGCAGTTTACATTTTCATGGGAAAGGGATGATTATCCAATGTCAACAATTCAATTTCTTCAGACAAGTGAAAACGCAAGAGAAAGAGGGAATATACCAACACTGGAACAAACAGGCAACTGTATGAGGAAGGTTTCAATTCTCTGCATGTTTTAATGTGAATTCCTGAGCTAAAGATTGAAATAAACAGGAGTTTAAATCTCACACTGGGATGCCGTACAATTTCAGTCCTGTTATCCCAAAATTAAAAATAAAAATCTACAATTAGCTGGAGCTGGAAATCTGTCAGTTGATGAATGTTGTCTTGAAAATTTCACCCTGAATAGTGTGAGCCTTAGTATTGTGGAAACGTGTGAAGAAAGTGTTTGCATTCACACATTCCTACATTGTGAAATGTAAGTTAGCTTTGAAACAATAGGATGTAGGGCCAGGGAGTCTGAATGGGCAAAAGGATTTGGATGATTAAAGAGTGAATTTTAATGATGTCTTTTGAAGGAGCCGTTTACTGTAAATGTCCCAAGACAATGAAATGCTTCAAAGGAAATATCCCCATTGACAGAAATGGTTCCCCAATGTCTGAAACATTTCCCAAGTCTTCAGAGACATGAAGGGGGCGGACATATTGTAAGATACAGATCATGAGGTGCTAGAGAATCACAGAATTGAAGTTGTGGGGCCCTCTCCTGTTTCAGAATGTCAGTTTTGATGTTTAACTCTGTGTAACTTGGTTAATGATTCTTAAAGCAGAAAGTTCCAATCCAATCTGTAACCTGCACTTCAAATTCCAAAGAGATATGTACACCTTAAGTGAATGAGTGAAATAGTGAAAGATGGATTTCATTATAGGCAAATGTGTGGCTGCCCACTTTAAAAAGGATGGAACAGGTTACATTATAAATGGTGAAAAGCTGCAAACAGTGAGGGTCCAAAGAGTCCCTTTCCATTTGTGTCAAGACTAAGAAAACATCAAACAGTTCCAATGAGAAATTAAATTTGATATTTGGGATAAAGCTGGTTAAAAACTCACACTACCCATTCCATGAATCAGCCTCTGTAACCTGCACTTCAGCACATCACAAGAAAAATGATATTTTCAACTGTTCTTGATTCCAGTCTGTAACTCAATCCCGGTTATCTATTATTCTCTATATAAACCCCCTGCACCCCTCAATTAGATTCCAGTCTGTAACTCACTCCCGGGTATCTATTATTCTCTATATAAACCCACTGAACCCCTCGATTAGATTGCAGTCTGTAACTCAATCCCAGGTATTTATTATTCTATATATAAACCCCCTGAACCCCTCGATTAGATTCCAGTCTGTAACTCAATCGCTGGTATCTATGATTCTATATATAAACCCCCTGAACCCCTCGATTAGATTCCAGTCTGTAACTCAATCCCGGGTATCTATGATTCTATATATAAACCCCCTGATCCCTTCAATTAGAATCGAGTCTGTAACTCAATCCCGGGTATCGATTATTCTCTATATAAACCCCCTGCACCCCTTAATTAAATTCCAGCCTGTAACTCAATCCCGGGTATCTATGATTCTGTATATAAACCCCCGGAAGCACTCGATTAGGTTCCTGTCTGTAACTCACTCCCGGGTATCTATTATTCTATATATAAACCCCTCATTCCCTTCGATGAGATTCCGTTCTTTAACTCGCTCCCGGATATCTTTTATTCGATATATATTATATCTACATGATTTATATATAAACCACCCCGAACCCCTCGATTAAATTTCAGCCCGTAACTCACTCCCGGGCATCTGTTATTCTATATATAAACCACCCGAAACTCCTCCGTTAGATTCCTCCCTGTAACTCACTGCCGGGTGTCTGTTATTCTATATATAAACCACCCCAAACCCCTCCGTTAGATTCCTGTCTGAAACTCACTGCCGGGTGTCTGTTATTCTATATATAAACAAACCCAAACCCCTCCGTTAGATTCCAGTCTGTAACTCAATCTCGGGTATCTGTTGTGATTAATATCATTCTTTGATCGTCTGCCTGTTCATCCCCTCTCACTCTGTGTCTCGCTCTTTAACATTCCCTCATTCCGCGTCTGCTCTCTCGCTCTCTCTCTCTCCCCCTCTCAGATTCTGTAAGAAATTTCCCCAAACTCCAGGCGTCCATTTTAGGTTTGTTCACAGTGGCCATTTTATGTCCCCACAGCACTGGGACATTTATGACAGAGTTGACTACTCACGAATGGTAAATTAGTCCTTTCAATGTGACAGAGACACAGATATCTCCCTCCATTTTAAAGATGGAGAAACTCTGTTTATCACTCAATAGGCCCTGTCTTTACTTGGTTTCTGACCCTGTGCTGCCCCTTCCCTGGGCCTGTTTGATGGGACAGAGCAGAGGGAATGTTACTCTCTATCGAACCCCATACTGTATTTGGTTTGGGTGTGTTTGTTAAACAGAGTGGATGAAGCTTTACACTGGAATTTAGGTGAGGGGGTGATTTGATGTTCTTTATACTCAATAATGTTAACAAATTTTTGAACATTATCAGTTTCCCCCTACACTTTCTCTTTCTCTCATCCTGTCTCGTTCCTTCTCTCCCCCTCCCATCCCATCTGTCTGCCGCTCTATATATTTCTCTGTTTCTCTCTCTCACCCCATCAATTTACCCTACACTCGCTCCCCTCTCTTCATCTCTCTCTCTCAACTCATCCCTTTTTCTTTTTCTCGATCTCCCCTCTCTATTTCACTCGCTTACCCAGCTCTCTTTCCCTCTCACCCTGTCTCTCTGCCCCTCTGTCTCTCTATCTGTCGTTCCGTCTTTCTCTCTCTCACTCACTCCTTTCCTCCGTTACTCTGCTACTCTCTCTGTCGCACCCATCGCTCTCCCTTTTACCTTGTCTCTCTGTTGCTCTCTTTCTATCTCTGTACCTCTTTCATCCCATCTATCTCACCATCTATCTCTCTCTCTCTCTTTCTCTCCCAGGAAAACAGAGAATACACACAATCTCACACACACATACATTCTTCCTCACACACAAACACACACACACACATATATACATTCTCTCTCTCTCATGTACACACAAAGACACGCACACACTTGCACAGATATATACTTTCTCATAGACGCAGGCACACACACATAAAAACCAGGATCGCATTGAATGTCAGAACAGGGTTGGAGGGTTAAATGGCCTCTTGCTCTTTCCATGTGCTATGACCAATATCCTTTTTTCACTGTCTGGCTCTCAGTCACCCACTTGGTCTGAGAGTCTCTATTTCTCATTCACTCGATCTGTGTCTTCTCTCCCTGCCTCTCTTCCTCTGAGAATCTAGTCTACAAACACCAGGCAGCCATTTTAGGTTTGTTCACAGTGGCCATTTTATGTCCCCACAGCAATGGGGCATTTAGGACAGAGTTGACTCCTCACTCATGTAACATTAGTATTTTAAACGTGACAGAGACACAGGTATGGAGACATGAATTCCCTGTGTATTCCCTGGAATATTGAAGGATCCGGGCGTTCAGTCCCACACTTTGCTGCTGTGAATTTGAATTCTGAATTTTCTATTACTGAATCTGGAAGTAAAAACCCCCGGGATGGAATGGTTCACATTCATTCTGCTTCTACAAAGCCCGTGTCTGTGTCTGTTTCTCGGTATTTATTAACTGTTTAAGATAAGCCTGTCTCTTTCTCCATCGCTCTCTTTCTCGCCTCGCCTTTCACTGTCTCTCTCTCACTACAACACCCTGCCCCTCTCTCTATCTCGCCCTGTCTCTCTCTCTCTCTTGGCGAGTTTTGTCTCTCTTTCTCTATCTCAATCTCTCTCTCTCTCACCAACTCTCTGCCTCTCTCTCTCTTACTCTTTCTCTCACTCCATCAGCCTCCCCCTCTCCCCACCATCCCCAATTTCCCTTTTCAGCAAATTTTGGGTGTGAAGCTGAAGGGAAAATATTTTCAGGGTTTCGGGGAAAGGGCAGACGAGTGAGACCAGTGAAACTTTCCTTGCTGAGTGTCAAAAGTAGTTTGATGGGCTGAATGGCCTCCTCGATTAGATTCCAGTCTGTAACTCACTGCCGGGTATCTGTTATTCTATATATAATCAACCCCGAACCCCTCGATAAGATTCCAGTCTGTAACTCATTCCCGGGTATCTATTATTCTATATATAATCCACCCCGAACCATTCGATTAGATTCCAGTCTGTAACTCACTCCCGGGTATCTGTTATTCTATATATAAACAACACCGAACCCCTCGATTAGATTCCAGTCTGTAACTCATTCCCGGGAATCTGTTATTCTATATATAAACAACCCCGAACCCCTCGATTAGATTCCAGTCTGTAATGCACTCCTGGGTATCTGTTATTCTATATATAAACCACCTCGATCCCTCGATTAAAATCCAGCCTGTAACTCACTCCCGGGCATCTGTTATTCTATATATAAATCACCCCAAACCCCTCCGTTAGATTCCAGTCTGTAACTCACTGCCGGGTATCTGTTATTCTATATATAAACCATCCCGAACCCCTCGCTTAGATTCCAGTCTGTAACTCACTCCCGGGTATCTGTTATTCTATATAAAAACCACTCCGAACCCCTCGATTAGATTCCAGTCTGTAACTCTCTCCTGTTATCTATTATTCTATATATAAACCCCTCAATCCCCTCGATGAGATTCCAGTCTGTAACTCACTCCCGGATATCTTTTATTCGATATATATTATATCTACATGATTTATATATAAACCACCCCGATCCCTCGATTAAATTCCAGACTGTAACTCACTCCCGGGCATCTGTTATTCTGTATAAAAACCACTCCAAAACCCTCCGTTAGATTCCAGCACTTCCACATCACAAATTGAGGAAGGGGTCTCCCCCCATTTTAAAGTTGGTTAAAGGCTCTCCCGCCAATTTTAAGATGGAGAAGGGATGTCTCACAGGATATTGTTCTTTACACTCAATAATGTTAACACATTTTTGAACATTTTCAGTTTCCCCCTACACTTTCTCTTTCTGTCATCCTGTCTCTTTTCTTCTCTCCCTCTCCCACCCCATCTCTCTGCCACCCTACATATTTCTCTGTTTCTCTATCTCACCCCATATCTTTCCCTAAACTCGCTCCCCTCTCTTCATCTCTCTCTCTCAATTCATCCCTTTTTTATCGCTTGATCTCCTCTCTCTATCTCACTCGCTTACCCAGCTCTCTATCCCTCTCTCCCTGCCTCTCTTCCTCTGAGAATCTAGTCTACAAACACCAGGCAGCCATTTTAGGTTTGTTCACAGTGGCCATTTTATGTCCCCACAGCAATGGGACATTTAGGACAGAGTTGACTCATGTAACAATAGTATTTTAAACGTGACAGAGACACAGGTATGGAGACATAAATTCCACGTGTATTCCCGGGAATATTGAAGGATGCGGGGGTTCAGTCCCACACTTTGCTGTTGTGAATTTGAATTCTGAATTTTCTAAAACTGAATCTGGAAGTAAAAACCCCCGGGATGGAATGATTCACATTCTTTCTGCTGCTGCAAAGCCCATGTCTGTGTCTGTTTCTCAGGATTTATTAACAATTTAAGATAATAGTTTAGAATGCCACAAGTTTGCCATAATGTCTAGAAAGAGGGTTGAAACAGAGGGGCTGAGGTAGCAAAACAAGAGGAGGGGGTGTGAATAGACACAGGATCTGGGGGTCTCCAATGTGTAGACTCTGCCCAGCTCCCAGTCACATCTTTTAATAAAGTCTGAATTGCGAAAATGAATCCAGGGACAGTGAAGCAAGTGACTCACTAACAATGAGAGCATTTTAAACATTCATTCATCCACTGCAAAGCGCTCAGTCTTTCTGAGGTTCTGAAGGGGTCGGGGGTCTTCAATGTCTTAGTCCCTCTCCAACTTGCTGCCTCTCTCTCTCTGTGTAAATATTGCCCCATTTAAAAAGTGCTGAACAGAGCTGGCTGCACCCTGTGGGATCTTGCTGTGCCCAAATTCCCTGCAGTGTTTCATACTGTGCCACAACCAGTTAATTGATTAAAAATGTGCTGATTGGACTCATTTCCTGTCCCTCAGGAGCCCTTTACCAAGTCCTAACTGTGAGAGTGTGTAAAAGTTTGTGCTAATTCCTGAATAATGCTGGTGTTTTAGGCAGGGCGATGAATTGGGAGGTGGAACAGTCATTTGAATTCAGTCTCTCTAGGATGTGTCCCTACGTTACATCAGAGAGAGAGGGGGGAGATTGAGGGGAACAGGAAAAGACAGTGAAACAGAGGCAGGAGGTTGGGGGTGAGGAAGAGACACAGGGTCTGGGGGGGAGGTTAGGGGAGGGTCTCCAGTGTGGAGTCAGTGCCCAGCTCCCAGTCTCTGCAGAAAAGCCTCAGTCACACCCTCCCGGGGACGCCTGGTTTGTAAAAATCGATGCTGGGACGGAGATTTCAAAAAGTCTCCCCCAGGAAGCAGCAGCTTGTTCCCGGTTTGAAGAGAAGGAGTTTAGGCCTTTCTGGGGATGTGTCCGGACTCAGAGCACACATGGTGCCCGGGGGTGGGGGGAGAGGGGGAAGAGGGAGGGTTACAGCAGGCATGAGGCTGGGGAAGGAAATGTGTCTCCCTGTTCCCATCCGGATAGCAATACATTGCTGCCTGTGGGATCCCCCTGTGCAGAAACGGCCTGCAGCTTTTCCTGAACTGCAGCAGGGAACACACGACGTTTCTGGGGGAGGGGGTGGCATTTCCGTGTCTCTGTCACTCCAGCTTTCTCTCTCCCTCTCTCTTTCCAGACAGGACCCCTTCCTGATCATGTCCACTGAGGGTTAATAACAGGACAGGACCCCTTGCTGCTCCTCTCCACTGAGGGTTAACTCCAGGACAGACATGGTTTCAACAAGGGCCTATCATTATTTTTGGTTTAATAATAAATCTATATTTCTTTCCCCTGTTGGTTGTGTTACTCCAGTTCCAAACCCTGATCTCACACAAACCCCCAAAACACTGGCAGTAATCGCAGTCCCCAACCCACTCTCCCTCTCACCCCAACCCACTCTCCCTCTCATCCCATCCCACTCTCCCTCTCACCCCAACCCACTCTCCCTCTCATCCCATCCCACTCTCCCTCTCACCCCAACACACTCTCCCTCTCACCCCAACCCACTCTCCCTCTCACCCCAACCCACTCTCCCTCTCACCCCAACCCACTCTCCCTCTCACCCCAACCCACTCTCCCTCTCACCCCAACCCACTCTCCCTCTCACCCCAACCCACTCTCCCTCTCACCCCAACCCACTCTCCCTCTCACCCCAACCCACTCACCCTCTCACCCCAACCCACTCTCCCTCTCACCCCAACCCACTCTCCCTCTCACCCCAACCCACTCTCCCTCTCACCCCAACCCACACTCCCTCTCACCCCAACCCACTCTCCCTCTCACCTCAACCCTCTCTCCCTCTCACCCCAACCCACTCTCCCTCTCACCCCAACCCACTCTCCCTCTCACCCCAACCCACTCTCCCTCTCACCCCAACCCACTCTCCCTCTCACCCCAACCCACTCTCCCTCTCACTCCAACCCACTCTCCCTCTCACCCCAACCCACTCTCCCTCTCACCCCAACCCACTCTCCCTCTCACCCCAACCCACTCTCCCTCTCACCCCAACCCACTCTCCCTCTCACCCCAACCCACTCTCCCTCTCACCCCAACCCACTCACCCTCTCACCCCAACCCACTCTCCCTCTCACCCCAACCCACTCTCCCTCTCACCCCAACCCACTCTCCCTCTCACCCCAACCCACTCTCCCTCTCACCCCAACCCACTCTCCCTCTCACCCCAACCCACTCTCCCTCTCACCCCATCCCGCTCTCCCTCTCAGCCAAACCCTCTCATACCAACCCACTCTCCCTATCACCACTCCCTGTCCTGGGAGTGTTTGATGGGGACAGTATAGAGGGAGCTTTACTCTGTATCTAACCCTGTCCTGTTCCTGTCCTGGGAATGTTTGATGGAGACAGTGTAGAGGGAGCATTATTCTGTATCTAACCCCGTGCTGTACATGCCCTGGGAGTGTTTGATGGGGACAGTACAGATGGAGCTTTACTCTGCATCTAATCCCGTGCTGTACCTGTCCTGGCAGTGTTTGATGGGGACAGTGTAGAGGGAGCTTTACTCTGTATCTAACACCGTGCTGTACCTGCCCTGGGAGTGTTTGATGGGGTTTGATGGGGACAGTATCCAGGGAGCTTTACTCTGTATCTAACCCCGTGCTGTACCTGTCCTGGGAGTGTTTGATGGCGACAGTGTAGAGGGAGCTTTACTCTGTATCTAACCCCGTGCTGAACCTGTCCTGGGAGTGTTTGATGGGGACAGTGTAGAGGGAGCTTTACTCTTTATCTAACTCTGTGCTGAACCTGTCCTGGGAGTGTTTGATGTGGAAAGTATAGAGGGAGCTTTACTCTGTATCTAACCCCGTGCTGTACCAGTCCTGGGAGTGTTTGATGGGGACAGGTTAGAGAGAGATTTACTCTGTATCTAACACCGTGCTGTACCTGCCCTGGGAGTGTATGATGGGCACATTGTAGGGGGAGATTAACTCTGTATCTAACCCCATGTTGTACCAGTCCTGGGAGTGTTTGATGGGGACAGTATAGAGGGAGCTTTACTCTGTAGCTAACCCCGTGCTGTACCAGTCCTGGGAGTGTCTGATGGAGACAGTGTAGAGGGAGCTTTACTCTGTATCTAACCCCGTGCTGTACATGCCCTGGGACTGTATGATGGCCACAGTGTAGAGGGAGCTTTACTCTGTATCTAACCCTGTTCTGTTCCTGTCCTGGTAGTGTTTGAAGGGGACAGTATAGAGGGAGCTTTAATCTCTTTCTAACCCTGTCCAGTTCCTGTCCATGGAGTGTTTGATTGGGACAGTATAGAGGAAGCTTTACTCAGTATTTAACCCCGTACAGTACCTGCCCTGGCAGTTTTTGATGGGGACGGTATAGAGGGAGCTTTACTATGTATCTAACCTCGTGCTGAATCTGTCCTGGGAGTGTTTGATGGGACAGTTTAGAGGGAGATTTACTCTGCATATAAACCCGTGCTGTACCTGTCCTGGGAGTGTTTGATGGGCACAGTGTAGAGGGAGCTTTACTCTGTATCTAACCACGTGCTGTACCTGCCCTGGGAGTGTTTGATGGGGACAGAATCGAGGGAGCTTAACTCTGTATCTCGCCCCGTGCTGTACCTGTCCTGGGAGTGTTTGATGGGGACAGTGTAGAGGAAGCTTTACTCTGTATCTAACACCGTGCTGTACCTGTCCTGGGAGTGTTTGATGGGGTTTGATGGGGACAGTATCGAGGGAGCTTTACTCTGTATCTAACCGCGTGCTGTACCTATCCTGGGAGTGTTTGATGGGTCAGTATCGAGGGAGCTTTACTCTGTATCTAACCCAGTGCTTTACCTGCCCTGGGAGTGTTTGATTGGGAAAGTGAAGAGGTAGCTTTATTCTTTATCTAACCCTGTCCTGTTCCTGTCCTGGGAGTTTTTGATGGGGACAGTATAGAGGGAGCTTTACTCTGTAGCTAAGACTGTCCTGGTCCTGTCCTGGGAGTGTTTAATGGGGACAGTGTAGAGGGAGCTTTACTCTGTATCTAACCCCGTGCTGTACCTGTGCTGGGAGTGTTTGATGGCGAGAGTGTAGAGGGAGCTTTACTGTGTATCAAACCCTGTGCTGTACCAGTCCTGGGAGTGTTTAATGGGGCCAGTATAGAGGGAGCTTTACTCTGTATCTAACCCCATGGTGCATTGCACTGGGAGTGTTTGATTGAGACAGTGCAGTTGGACCTTTATTCTGTATCTAAACCTGTGCTCTACCTGGCCTGGGAGTGTTTGATGGGGTCGGTGTAGAGGGAGATTTACTCTGTATCTAAGCCTGTCCTGTCACTGCCCTGTGAGAGCTTGATGGGGACAGTTTAGAGAGAGCTTTACTCTGTATCTAACCCCGTGCTGTACCAGTCCTGGGAGTTTATGATGGGGACAGTGCAGAGGGAGCTTTACTCTGTATCTAACCCCATGCTGTACCTGCCCTGGGAGTGTATGATGGGCACAGTGGAGAGGGAGCATTACTCTGTATCTAACCCAGTGCTGTACCTGCCCTGGGAATGTTTGATGTGGACAGTATAGAGGGAGCTTTACTCTGTATCTAACCCCGTGGTCTATTGCCTGGGAGGGTTTGATGGGGACAGTATAGAGGGAGCTTTACTCTGTATCTAACCCCGTGCTGTACCTGCTTTGGGAGTGTTTGATGGGGTTTGATGGGGACAGTATTGAGGGAGCTTTACAATGCATCTAACCCCGTGCTGTACCTGTCCTGGGATGTTTGATGGGGACAGTATCGAGCGAGCTTTACTCTGTATCTAACCCAATGCTTTACCTGTCCTGGGAGTGTTTGATGGGGAAAGTGCAGAGGTAGCTTTACTCTGTATCTAACACTGTCCTGTTCCTCTCCTGGGACTGTTTGATGGGGACAGTATATAGCGAGCTTTACTCTGTATCTAATCCTGTCCTGTTCATGTCCTGGGAGTGTTTGATGGGGACAGTGTAGAGGGAGCTTTACTCTGTATCTAACCCAGTGCTTTACCTGTCCTGGGAGTGTTTGATGGGGACAGTGTAGAGGAAGATTTACTCTGTATCTAAATGTGTGCAGTACTTGTCGTGGGAGTGCTTGATGAGGATAGTATAGAGGGAGCTTTACTCTGTATCTAACACCGTGCTGTACGTGCCCTGGGAGTGTTTGATGGGGACAGTGCAGTTGAAGCTTTATTCTTTATCTAACCCCGAGCTGTACCTGTCCTCAGAGTGTTTGATGGGGACAGTATCGAGGGAGATTTACTCTGTATCTAGCCCCGTGCTGTACCTGTCCTGGGAGTGTTTGATGGGGACAGTATCGAGGGAGCTTTACTCTGTATCAAACCCCGTGCTGTACCTATCCTGGGAGTGTTTGATGGGGACAGTGTAGAGGGACCTTTACTCTGTATCTAACCCAGTGCATTACCTGCCCTGGAGTGTTTGATGGGGAAAGTGAAGAGGTAGCTTTATTCAGTATCTAACCCTGTCCTGTTCCTGTCCTGGTAGTTTTTGATGGAGACAGTATAGAGGGAGCTTTACTCTGAATCTAAGACTGTCCTGGTCCTGTCCTGGGAGTGTTTAATGGGGACAGTGTAGAGGGAGCTTTACTCTGTATTTAACCCCGTGCTGTACCTGTCCTGGGACTGTTTGATGGGGACAGTGTAGAGGGAACTTTACTGTGTATCTAACCCTGTGCTTTACCTGTCCTGGGAGTGTTTGATGGGTACAGTATAGAGGAAGCTTTACTCTGTATCTCACCCCGTGGTGTTTGCCCTGGGAGTGTTTGATGGAGACAGTTCAGAGGGAGCTTGACTCTGTATCTAACCCCGTGCTGTATCTGTCCTGGGAGTGTTTGATGGGGACAGTGTAGAGGAAGCTTTACTCTGTATCTAAACCCGTGCTGTACCTGCCCAGGGATTGGTGGATGGAGACGGTGTGGAGGGAGATTTACTCTGTATCTAACACTGTGATGTACATGTCCTGCGAGTGTTTGATGGGGACAGTGTATAGGAAGCTTTAGTCTGTATCTAACCCCGTAATGTACCTGTCCTGGGAGTGTTTGATGGGGACAGTTTAGCGGGAGCTTTACTCTGTATCTTACCCCGTGCTGTACCAGTCCTGGGAGTGATTGATGGGACAGGTTAGAGGGAGCTTTAGTCTGTATCTAATTCCTTGCTGTACCTGCCCTGTGAGTGTATGATTGGCACAGTGTAGGGGGAGCTTTACTCTGTATCTAACCCCGTGCTGTACCAGTCCTGGGAGTGTTTGATGGGGACAGTAGTGAGGGAGATTTACTCTGTATCTAACCCTGTCCTGTCACTGCCCAGTTAGTGCTTGATGGGGACAGTGTAGAGGGAGCTTTACTCTGTATCTAACCTCGTGCTGTACCAGTCCTGGGAGTGTTTGATGGGCACAGTGTAGAGGGAGATTTACTCTGTATCTAACCCCATGCTGTACCAGTCCTGAGAGTGTTTGATGGGGAGAGTGTATAGGGAGGCTTACTCTGTATCTAACCCTGTGCTGTACCAGTCCTGGGAGTGTTTGATGGAGACAGTGTAGAGGGAGCATTACTCTGTATCTAACCCCGTGCTGTACCTGCCCTGGGAGTGTTTGATGGGGACAGTGCAGATGGAGCTTTACTCAGTATCTAACCCCGTGCTGTACCTGTCCTGGGAGTGTTTGATATGGACAGTATCGAGGGAGCTTTACTCTGTATCTAACCCCGTGCTTACCTGTCTTCGATGTGCTTGATGGGGACAGTATCGAGGGAGCTTTACTCTCTATCTAACCCCGTGCTTCACCTGTCCTGGGAGTGTTTGATGGGGACAGTATCGAGGGCGCTTTTCTCTGTATCTAACCCTGTTCTGTTCCTGTCCAGGGAGTGTTTGATGGGGACAGTATCGAGGGAGCTTTACTCTGTATCTAGCCCCTGCTGCATCCTTTCTGGGAGTGTTTGTTGGCAACATTGTCGCCCAAAACAAAACAATCCACAAATCAGGCCTAATAAATTGAACATCAGTTTCCTTGTTTGATTCTCCCTGGTCTGTTCTGATTCTCTGATAGATTCCTTATGTTTACCCTCCACATGAGCAGTCTTCCTAATCCCGTCTTCCTGTCCTGCTCCCAACGCGGCATCCGACTACAATAAGGCCAGTGATACAGGAGCGTCTCAGCGAGTGAGACAGGTGAGTCTTGAGCCTGACCTGTGTGTATGTGAGTGACCCGGGTTAATCCGACACTCCAGGGACAGTTTAGACAGTTCGAGTGCATCACAGCTTTGCCAGAATGAGACCTGGATTCCAAGGGTTAAATTGCAAAGTGAGATTGCACAAATTCGGGTTGTATTCCCTGAAATCTAGTAGCATCAGGGTTGACTTGATCAAATGGTCAAATCCTATTTATGTTACCTGTATGTTGCAAAGTTATTCTGATAATTTTCATCCCACAGAGTAACAATTTCTGCGATTCTGTGTCTGAGTCGGAACTTCAAATAGTTCAGATTCACTGTTTAAAATAAGCAGTCACTTTTCTGTGGTGGTTTTTGAGATTGAGTATGGATCTCAGAATCTGTCAGTGGAAGGGAGTTTCTACAGAGATAGGAAATGGGATTGATGAATAAAGGTGCAGGATTTTGATCACTGCATAAGATTGTGTCTGTTGCAGTTTCCCAGGAGTTTATATTTTCTTGGGAAAGGGATGATTATCCAATGTCAACAATTCAATTTCTTCTGACAAGTGAAAACGCAGGAGAAAGCGGGAATATACCAACACTGGAACAAACAGGCAACTGTATGAGGAAGGTTTCAATTCTCTGCATGTTTTAATGTGAATTCCTGAGCTAAAGATTGAAATAAACAGGAGTTTAAATCTCACACTGGGAAGCCGTACAATTTCAGTCCTGTTAGCCTAAAATTAAAAATAAAAATCTACAATTAAAAATTTCTTGTACAAAGCAAAGAGAATTTGACCCTGTATCGAACCCCATACTGTATTTGGGTTGGGAGTGTTTGATGACAGTGTAGCCAAAGCTTTAATTTGAAACAGGTTTCTGCAAACGTCAATTGACACAAAGTCTCTTGTTAATGTTTCAATCTGAGGATGATAGATTTTTGTTAGGCAAAGGTGTAAAGAGATATGGAGGTAGATCAGAGATCAGTCACGATCTCATTGAATGTCAGAAACAGGGTGTGGGGTGAAATGGAATCTTCCTCTTCCAATGTACTATGATAAATATCCTTCCTTCAATCTCTTGTCTCTCGGTCTCCCTCTCCATCTGTGTCTCTGTCTTCTTCTCACTCGCTCGGTCTCTCTCTCTCTCTCTTCCTCTCTCTCAGAATCTACATAAATGACACAAACAGCAGTCAGCCTTTTAGGTTTGTTCACAGAGGCCATATTATGTGCCCACAGCACTGGGACATTTCTGACAGAGTTGACTGCTCAGGAATGTGACATTGGTACTTTCAACGTGACAGAGACACAACTATGGAGACACTGATCAGACACTCATCCCCCAGACACCGCATTTTGCACGGGTTCCAGGTCATCACCACTCGCTGATTTAAAAAGATTTTCACCACATCCCCCTCCCCCCCTTCATCCCTTTCTCAAAACCTTCACCCTGTCTCTCCCCCTGTCACCATCGAACCAATTTTTTGAATTTGACTCTCTATGGACCCCATACTGTAATTGGGTTGGGAGTGTTTGATGAACAGTGTAGTCAAAGCTTCACTCTGAAACACTGGAATTGAGGTTAAGGGGTGATTTGATCAAATGCTTCAAGATACTAATGTAAATGAATCATGTTTTTTATAGCCAGGCATGTTGAAAAATATTTGGAGCTTTACCCTTTTCTCCAGCTGATGAACTTTTAATTTGAACACTTTTAAAATTGAACTCAAATTCAAAGGTGAATGACGCTTTTTAATCTCATAACTCAATTGTTGTGGGAGCTTTACTCTGTATCAAACCCCATGCTGTACCTGTTCTGGGAGCGTTTGATGGGGACAATTTAAGAACAACTTTAATTCCTATCTTACCCCGCGCTGTCCAATAACGGATGCAGATTCAGATAAATCGGATGTTTCATTTCTGTGTCACTTTCTGTATCTTGATGCTTCCATATGGAGCTGGAAATCTGTCAGTTGATGAATGTTGTCTTGAAAATTTCACCCTGAATAGTGTGAGCCTTAGTATTGTGGCAACGTGTGAAGAAAGTGTTTGCATTCACACATTCCTACATTGTGAAATGTAAGTTACCTTTGAACCAATAGGATGTGGGGCCAGGGAGTCTGAATGGGCAACAGGATTTGGATGATTAAAGAGTGAATTTTAATGATGTCCTTTGAAGGAGCCGTTAACTGTAAATGTCCCGAGACAATGAAATGGTTCCCCAATGTCTGAATAACTTTCCAAGTCCTCAGAGACATGAAGGGGGCAGAGCTATTGTAAGTTACAGATCATGAGATACCAGTGAATCACAGAATTGAAGTTGTGGGGCCCTCTCCTGTTTCAGAATGTCAGTTTTGATGTTTAACTCTGTGAAACTTGGCTAATGATTCAGAAAGCAGAAAGTTCCAATCCAATCTGTAACCTGCACTTCAAATTCCAAAGAGATATGTACACCTTAAGTGAATGGGTGAAATAGTGCAAGATGGGATTCATTGTAGGCAAATGTGTGGCTCCTCACTTTAAAAAGGATGGAACAGGTTACATTATAAATGGTGAAAAGCTGCAAACAGTGAGGGTCCAGAGAGTCCCTATGCATTTGTGTCAAGACTAAGAAAACATCAAACAGTTCCAATGAGAAATTAAATTTGATATTTGGGATAAAGCTGGTTAAAAACTCACACTACACATTCCATGAATCAGCCTCTGTAACCTGCACTTCAGCACATCACAAGAAAAAATATGTTTTCAACAGTTTGTGATTCCAGTCTGTAACTCAATCCCGGGTATCTATTATTCTATATATAAACCCCCTGAACCCCTCGATTAGATTCCAGTCTGTAACTCACTCCCGGGTCTCTATTATTCTTTATATAAACCCCCTGAACACCTCGATTAGATTCCAGTCTGGAACTCAATCCCGGGTATCGATTAATCTTTATAGAAACCCCCTGAACACCTCGATTAGATTCCAGTCTGTAACTCACACCTGGGTAATTATTATTATATATATAAACCCCCTGATCACTTCGATTAGATTCCAGTCTGTAACTCACTCCTGGGTATCTATTATTCTATATATAAACCCCACAATCCCCTTGATTAGATTCCAGTCTGTACCTCACTCCCGGGTATCTATTATTCTATATATAAACCCCACAAACCCCTCGATTCCATTCCAGCACTTCCACATCACAAGTTGAGGAAGGGGTCTCCCCCCATTTTAAAGATGGAGAAAGGATCTCCCTCCAACTTAAAGATGGAGAAGGGATATGTCACAGGATATTGTTCTTTATACTCAATAAAGTTAACTAATTTCTGAACATTTTCAGTTTCCCCCTACACTTTCTCTTTCTCTCACCTTCATTTTCATTCTCTCCCTCTCCCACCCCATCTCTCTGCCACTCTACCACATTTCTCTGTTTCTCTCTCTCACCCCATCACTTTACCCTAAACTCGCTCCCCTCTCTTCACCTCTCTCTCTCTCACCTCATCCCTTTTCCTTTCATTTTATCTCTTCTCTCTATCTCACTCACTCGCCCCAGCTCTCTTTCTCTCTCACCCTGTCTCTCCACTGCTCTGTCTCTCTATCTCTCATTCCGGCTATCTCTCCCTCTCTCTCACTCCTTTCCTCCGTTGCTCTGCTCCTCTCTCTGTCGCCCCCATCTCTCTCCCTCTCGCCTTGTCTCTCTTTCTACCTCTGTACCTCTTTCATCCCATCTATCTCGCCCTCTCTCTCTCTCCCTCTCTCCCTCTCCCACTTCTTTTGAGCCAAAATTGGATATAAAGCTGAATAGAAATTTTTTTCAGGGTCCCGTGAAAACGCAGATGATTCAGACCAGCGAAATGTGGATACAGAATTGGCTGATGGATAGGAAACAGAGAGTTCACGGATATTTTCCCTGCTGGATGTAGGATTGTAGTAGAGTTTCACTGGGGTCAGTATTGGAACCCTGGATTTCCCTGCTGTATATACATGATTGAGATATTGGTGTGCAGGGGACCATTTGAGAGTTTGTGGATGGCACAAAACTTGGGAGAATGATAAACAGAGAGGGGGACAGTGTAGAGCATCAAAAGGACATTTACAAGTTGGGAGAGTGGGCAGATAGGTGGCCAATGATGTTCAATGTGGAGACGTTTGATGTGATGCATTTTGGTAGGAGGAACATGGACAGGAAAAATAAAATTAGGGGTGAAATTATGAATGGGGTGCAGGAGCAGAAAAAGCTGGTGGAGATGTTCATAGATCATTGAAGGTTGCAGGACAGGTTGAGCGAGTGGTTCAAAAAGCATATCGTATCCTGGACTTTACTAATAGGGGCATAGAGTACAAGAGCAGGGAGGTTATTCTGAATTTATATAAGACGCTAGTTAGACCTCAAATGGAGTATTGTGTACAGTCCTGGGAGCAACACTATAGGAAGGATATGATTCCCGGGGCAGTGTGATTACGTGGGATGGAATTGAGATTTACACCCCTTCTGTGTTTGATGTTGGAATCAGCTTCATTTGGGGTGTGCTGTGTTTCGTAGACATTTTCAGATCTTTTTAAATAATTCCTTTTTTTATAGACTGCATCACTGAGTGTGAATTGGAGCTTAGCATCCATTTTTTAAATTGTTTGAAAATAGTTTTAAACTTCGCCCCTAGTTCCAAACTCTCCCACAAGGGGAAACATCTTCTCCACATCCACTCTGTTAAGACCCCTCAGGAACTTACATCTTTCACTAAGATCACCTCTCCAAATTCTAAACTCCAATGGATACAGGCCCAGCCTGTCCAACCTTTCCTCATATGAAAATCGGAATCCTTTCATCATAAGGCCAGAGATGATGAGAAATGCCTCACACAATTGGCCTTGTCCTTGTCTTCATTGGCTTCTGAGCAACAACCTTCAATAACAATTATAATAATTTTGGGGAAAGGGCAGACGAGTGAGACCAGTGAAATTTTCCTTGCAGAGTGTCGAAAGTAGATTGATGGGCTGAATGGCCTCCTTCTGTGTTGTAAACTTTCTGTGTTACACATGCAGGTTAACATTTCATTCTCGAATAAGCTTCACTCTTTCCTCCATTGTAGGTTCCAGCACCTCCACATCACAAGTTGGGCAATGGATCTCCCTCCATTTTAAAGACGGGAATGGATCTTCCTCCACTTTAAAGATGGAGAAGATGTAGCCTAGTGGGACATAAGCAAGGCTTTTGATAAGGTCCCACAAGGGAGAACGAAAGCGAAGGTAAGATCCCATGGGATCCAAGGCAATTTTTCAATTTGGATCCAGAATTGGCTGAGTGGCAGGAAGAAGAGGGTGATGGTCAAGGGGTGTTTTTGTGACTGGATCCCTGTGTCCAGTGGGGTTCCCCTGGGGTCGGTGTTGGGTCCCTTGCTGTGTGTGGTACGTATAAACAATTTAGACTTCAATGTAGGAGGGTTGATCAGCAAGTTTGTGGATGACATGATAATTGGTGGTGTGGTAAATAGTGAGGAGGAGAGCCTTAGATTACAGGCGGATATAGACGGACTGGTCAGTGGTTCAAGGACTTTAATCCGGATAAGTGTGAGGTGATGCACTTGGGCAGGACACACAAGGCACAGGAATATATGATGAATGGTAGGACCCTGGGATCTAATGCGCATTAGAGAGACCTTGGTGTGTATGTCCACTGGTCCCTTAAGGTAGTGGGACAGGTAAATAAGGTGTTTAAGAAGGCATATGAGATACTTCCCTTTATTAGCCGAGACATAGAATATAAGAGCAGGGAAGTCATGCTGGAACTGCATAAAACGCTGGTTAGGCCACAGCTAGAGTATTGCGTGTAGTTCTGGAGTCCGCATTATAGGAAGGATGTGATTGCACTAGAGAGAGAGCAGAGGAGATTTACCAGGATGTTGCCTGGGCTGGAGAATGTTAGATATGAGGAGAGATAGGATAGACTTGGATTATTTTCCCATGAGCAGAGGAGATTGAGGAAGGACATGATTGAGGTGAATAAAATAATGAGGGGCATTGATAGGGTAGAGAGGAAGGAACTTTTCCCCTTGGTGGAGGGAACAATAACCACGGAGCATAGATTTAAGGCAGGGGGCAGGAGGGTTAGAGGGGAAGTAGGGAAGGATTTTTTCACCCAGAGGGTGGTGGGAATCTGGAACTCACTGCCTGAAAGGGGGTTAGAGGCAGAAACCCTCATAACATTTAAGAATATTTGGATGTGCACTTGCGATGCCTTGGCATAGAAGGCTGTGGGCCTAGTGCTGTAAAATAGGATTAGAATTGTTAGGTTCTTGTTCGATCGGCACAGACTTGATGGGCCGAAAGGCCTTTTTCTGTGCTGTTGACCTCTGTGACTCTATGACAGAGATATCCCTGCATTTTAAAGACGGAGAAGGGATCTACCTCCATTTTAAAGATTGAGAAAACATCTCCCTCCATTTTAATGACGGAGAAGGGATCTACCAACATTTTAAAGATGGAAAAGGGACCTCACTCTATTTTTAAGATGTAGGAGGTGTCGCCCTCCATTTAAAATATATAGAAGGGATCTCCGTACAATTTAAAATGGGGAAGGGATCCCCCTCCATTTTAATGATGTGGAAGGAATCCACTACATTTCAATTTGGACACAAACGCTCTCAAACACACAAACACACAATTGCACAGATATATTCTTTCTCATAAACGCAGACACACACACACACCCTCTCACACACAGACACACTCATGCACATATATTCTCTATTTCACACATACATACACACACACATTCTCTCTCACACTCACGCTACACAGATATATTATTCATCATATACACACACTCTCTCTCACACACTCACAAAGACATATTCTTTCTCATACACATGCTCACACAGACATAGTCACAATCACACAGATGTATTCTCAAACGCACAAACATCCTCTCTCACACAGACACTGATTCTCTATCTCACCGATTCACACACAGACTCGTAGATCTATTCATTCTCATACACGCAAACACACACAATCTCACACACACATATATTCTTCCTCACACACAAACACACACACACACACCAACTCACACACATACACGCTCTCTCACACACACACACATATATACATTCTCTCTCTCTCATGTACACACAAAAACACGCACACACTTGCACAGATATATACTTTCTCATAGACGCAGGCACACACACATAAAAACCAGGATCGCATTGAATGTCAGAACAGGGTTGGAGGGTTAAATGGCCTCTTGCTCTTTCCATGTGCTATGACCAATATCCTTTATTCACTGTCTGGCTCTCAGTCACCCACTTGGTCTGAGAGTCTCTATTTCTCATTCACTCGATCTGTGTCTTCTCTCCCTGTCTCTCTTCCTCTGAGAATCTAGTCTACAAACACCAGGCAGCCATTTTAGGTTTGTTCACAGTGGCCATTTTATGTCCCAACAGCAATGGGACATTTAGGACAGAGTTGACTCATGTAACATTAGTATTTTAAACGTGACAGAGACACAGGTATGGAGACATAAATTCCACGTGTATTCCCTGGAATATTGAAGGATCCGGGGGTTCAGTCCCACACTTTGCTGCTGTGATTTTGAATTCTGAATTTTCTAAAACTGAATCTGGAAGTAAAAACCCCCGGGATGGAATGATTCACATTCTTTCTGCTGCTGCAAAGCCCGTGTCTGTGTCTGTTTCTCAGTATTTATTAACAATTTAAGATAATAGGATAGAATGCCACTAGTTTGCCATAATTCAACTCCGTCAGAAATGTCCCAATGTTATGACCGATATCATTCTTTCATCGTCTGCCTGTTCATCCCCTCTCACTCTGTGTCTCTCTCTTTAACATTCCCTCATTCCGCGTCTGCTCTCTCTCTCTCTCTCTCCCCCTCTCAGATTCTGTAAGAAAAATCCCCAAACTCCAGGCAGCCATTTTAGGTTTGTTCACAGTGGCCATTTTATGTCCCCACAGCATTGGGACATTTATGACAGAGTTGACTCCTCACGAATGGTAAATTAGTCCTTTCAACGTGACAGAGACACAGATATCTCCCTCCATTTTAAAGATGGAGAAACTCTGTTTATCACTCAATAGGCCCTGTCTTTACTTGGTATCTAACCCTGTGCTGCCCCTTCCCTGGGCCTGTTTGATGGGACAGAGCAGAGGGAATGTTACTCTCTATCGAACCCCATACTGTATTTGGTTTGGGTGTGTTTGTTGAACAGTGTAGATGAAGCTTTACACTGGAATATAGGTGAGGGGGTGATTTGATGAAATATTTCAGGATAATAATGCAAGTAGAGGTTGGAAAAAGACTAACTATTCCCGCCGGTTTGGGGAGTCTGGGCCTTGGGGTCATGGTTTTTCAACTATGTTTAGAATTTTAGAATTTCAGGAGGGAAACTAAGAAACATTTTAAAACACCAAGTGTGGTATTAGTTTGGATCTCTCTCACATGAACAGAAATTGATGCTGAGCCACTAGTCCATGTTTAAAACTGAGGCTGATAGATTTCTGTTAGCTAACACGCTGCAGAGATATGAGACCAAGGGCTTCAATCACAGATCAGCCAGGATCTCATTGAATGTCAGAACAGGGTTGGAGGGTTAAATGGCCTCTTGCTCTTTCCATGTGCTATGACCAATATCCTTTATTCACTGTCTGGCTCTCAGTCACCCACTTGGTCTGAGAGTCTCTATTTCTCATTCACTCGATCTGTGTCTTCTCTCCCTGTCTCTCTTCCTCTGAGAATCTAGTCTACAAACACCAGGCAGCCATTTTAGGTTTGTTCACAGTGGCCATTTTATGTCCCCACAGCAATGGGACATTTAGGACAGAGTTGACCCCTCTCTCATGTAACATTAATATTTTAAACATGACAGAGACACAGGTATGGAGACATGAATTCCCTGTGTATTCCCTGGAATATTGAAGGATCTGGGCGTTCAGTCCCACACCTTGCAGCTGTGAATTTGAATTCTGAATTTTCTATTACTGAATCTGGAAGTAAAAACCCCCGGGATGGAATGATTCACATTCATTCTGCTTCTACAAAGCCCGTGTCTGTGTCTGTTTCTCAGTATTTATTAACTGTTTAAGATAAGCCTGTCTCTTTCTCCATCGCTCTCTTTCTCGCCTCGCCTTTCACTGTCTCTCTCTCACTACAACACCCTGCCCCTCTCTCTTGCTCGCCCTGTCTCTCTCTCTCTCTTGGCGAGTTTTGTCTCTCTCTCTCTATCTCAATCTGTCTCTCTCTCACCATCTCTCTGCCTCTCTCTCTCTCTCACTCTCTCTCTCACTCTATCAGCCTCCCCCTCTCCCCACCATCCCCAATTTCCCTTTTCAGCAAATTTTGGGTGTGAAGCTGAAGGGAAAATATTTTCAGGGTTTCGGGGAAAGGGCGGATGAGTGAGACCAGTTAAACTTTCCTTGCAGAGTGTCGAAAGTAGTTTGATGGGCTGAATGGCCTCTTCGATTAGATTCCAGTCGGTAACTCACTTCCGGATATCTGTTATTCTATATATAAACCCCCTGAACCCCTCGATTTGATTCCAGTCTGTAACTCACTCCCGGATATCTGTTATTCTATAGATAAACCCCCTGTACCCCTCGATTAGATTCCAGCCTGTAACTCACTCCCGGGTATCTGTTATTCTATATATAATCCACCCCGAACCCCTCGATTAGATTCAGCCTGTAACTCACTCCCGGGCATCTGTTATTCTATATATAAACCACCCCAAACCCCTCGATTAGATTCCAGTCTGTAACTCACTCCCGGGCATCTGTTATTCTGTATATAAACCAACTCGAACCCCTCGATTAGATTCCAGTCTGTAAGTCACTCCCTGGTTTTTGTTATTCTGTATATAAACCACCCCGAACCCCTCGATTAGATTCCAGTCTGTAACTCACTCCCGAGTATCTGCTATTCTATATATAAACCAACCCGAACCCCTCGATTAGATTCCAGTCTGCAACTCACTCCCGGGTATGTTTTTCTATATATAAACCACCCCGAACCCCTCTATTAGATTCCAGCACTTCCACATCACAAATTGAGGAAGGGGTCTCCCCCCATTTTAAAGTTGGTTAAAGGCTCTCCCTCTAATTTAAAGATGGAGAAGGGATGTCTCACAGGATATTGTTCTTTACACAATAATGTTAACAAATTTTTGAACATTTTCAGTTTCCCCCTACACTTTCTCTTTCTCTTACCCTGTCTCGTTCCTTCTCTCCCTCTCCCACCCCGTCTCTCTGCCACCCTATATATTTCTCTGTTTCTCTCTCTCTCCCCATATCTTTACCCTACACTCGCTCCCCTCTCTTCATCTCTCTCTCTCAACTCATCCCTTTTTTATCGCTTGATCTCCTCTCTCTATCTCACTCGCTTACCCAGCTCTCTTTCCCTCTCTCCCTGCCTCTCTTCCTCTGAGAATCTAGTCTACAAACACCAGGCAGCCATTTTAGGTTTGTTCACAGTGGCCATTTTATGTCCCCACAGCAATGGGACATTTAGGACAGAGTTGACTCATGTAACATTAATATTTTAAACGTGACAGAGACACAGGTATGGAGACATAAATTCCACGTGTATTCCCTGGAATAGTGGAGGATCCGGGCGTTCAGTCCCACACTTTGCTGCTGTGAATTTGAATTCTGAATTTTCAAAAACTGAATCTGGAAGTAAAAACCCCCGGGATGGAATGATTCACATTCTTTCTGCTGCTGCAAAGCCCGTGTCTGTGTCTGTTTCTCAGTATTTATTAACAATTTAAGATAATAGGATAGAATGCCACTAGTTTGCCATAATTCAACTCAGTCAGAAATGTCCCAATGTTATGACCGATATCAATCTTTCATCGTCAGCCTGTTCATCCCCTCTCACTCTGTGTCTCTCTCTTTAACATTCCCTCATTCCGCATCTGCTCTCTCTCTCTCTCTCTCCCTCTCTCAGATTCTGTAAGAAAAATCCCCAAACTCCAGGCAGCCATTTTAGGTTTGTTCACAGTGGCCATTTTATGTGCCCACAGCACTGGGACATTTATGACAGAGTTGACTACTCACGAATGGTAAATTAGTCCTTTCAACGTGACAGAGACACAGATATCTCCCTCCATTTTAAAGATGGAGAAATTCTGTTTATCACTCAATAGGCCCTGTCTTTACTTGGTATCTAACCCTGTGCTGCCCCTTCCCTGGGCCTGTTTGATGGGACAGAGCAGAGGGAATGTTACTCTCTATCGAACCCCATACTGTATTTGGTTTGGGTGTGTTTGTTGAACAGTGTGGATGAAGCTTTACACTGGAATTTAGGTGAGGGGGTGATTTGATGCAATATTTCAGGATAATAATGCAAGTGGAGGTTTGAAAAAGACTAACTATTCCCGCTGGTTTGGGGAGTCTGGGCCTTGGGGTCATGGTTTTTCAACTATGTTTAGAATTTTAGAATTTCAGGAGAGAAACTAAGAAACACTTTAAAACGCCAAGTGTGGTATTAGTTTGGATCTCTCTCACATGAACGGAAATTGATGCTGAGCCACTAGTCCATGTTTAAAACTGAGGCTGATAGATTTCTGTTAGCTAACACGCTGCAGAGATATGAGACCAAGTGGTTCAATCACAGATCAGCCAGGATCTCACTCAATGTCAGAACAGGGTTGGAGGGTTAAATGGCCTCTTGCTCTTTCCATGTGCTATGACCAATATCCTTTATTCACTGTCTGGCTCTCAGTCACCCACTTGGTCTGAGAGTCTCTATTTCTCATTCACTCGATCTGTGTCTTCTCTCCCTGTCTCTCTTCCTCTGAGAATCTAGTCTACAAACACCAGGCAGCCATTTCAGGTTTGTTCCCAGTGGCCATTTTATGTCCCCACAGGAATGGGACATTTAGGACAGATTTGGCTCCTCACGAATGGAAAATTAGTACTTTCAACGTGACAGAGACACAGATATCTCCGTCCATTTTAAAGACGGAAAAGGGAACTCCCTCCGTTTTAACGGTGGAGAAGTTATCTGCCTCCATTTTAAATATTGAGAATGGTTCTCGCCCCATTTCGTCAGGTCTCTCTCTCCCTACCGCTTTTTCCTTCCCTCGACTCGTCTCTCTGATACTCTCTCTCATCCCTTCGCTATTTCGGACACTCACTTCCCTCTCTCTGCCTCTCCCTCACCCCACCCATTTTTCTTTCATTCAATCGCCTCTCTCTATCTCTCTCTCTTGCCCTCTCTCTCTTTCTCCCTCAGCCCATCTCATTGTCGCTATCTCCCTCTCTCTCGCCCCATCTCTCTCCCCTTCACCCTCTCTGTCTTTCATTTTATCTCTCTGTCATTCTCTGACCCTCTCTCTCTCGCCCTCTCTCTCTTTCTTTCTCACCCCATCTCACTCTCACTATTTCCCGCTCTCTCTCTCTCTCGCGCTCTCTCTCTTTCTTTCTCACCCCATCTCACTCACTATTTCCCTCACTCTCTCTCTCTCATCCTATCTCTCTTTCTTTCTCACCCCATCTCACTCTCACTATTTCCCTCTCTCTCTCTCTCTCGCGCTCTCTCTCTTTCTTTCTCACCCCATCTCACTGTAACTATTTCCCTCTCTCTCTCACCCCATCTCTCTGCCCTTCACCCTCTCTCTCTCACCCCATCTCACTCTCACTAATTCCATCTCTCTCTCTCTCTCGCGCTCTCTCTCTTTCTTTCTCATCCCATCTCACTGTAACTATTTCCCTCTCTCTCTCACCCCATCTCTCTGCCCTTCACCCTCTCTCTCTGTCTCTCATTCTATCTCTGTCATTCTCTGACCCTCTCTCTATCGCCCCGTCTCTATCCCTATCACCACCTCTCTCTGTCGCTCTCTCTCCCTCGCTCTGCCACTGAATCTCTGTCACATTCGTTCTCTCCCACGCCTGTCTCTTTCTCCATGGCTCTCTTTCTCGCCTCGCCTTTCACTGTCTCTCTCTCACTACAACACCCTGCCCCTCTCTCTCTCTCGCCCTGTCTCTCTCTCTCTCTCTTGGCGAGTTTTGTCTCTCTTTCTCTATCTCAATCTGCCTTTCTCTCACCATCTCTCTGCCTCTCTCTCTCACATACTCTCTCTCTCACTCCATCAGCCTCCCCCTCTCCCCACCATCCCCAATTTCCCTTTTCAGCAAATTTTGGGCGTGAAGCTGAAGGGAAAATATTTTCGGGTTTCGGGGAAAGGGCGGACGAGAGAGACCAGTTAAACTTTCCTTGCAGCGTGTCGAAAGTAGTTTGATGGGCTGAATGGCCTCCTCGATTAGATTCCAGTCTGTTACTCAATCGGAGGTATCTGTTATTCTATATATTATCCACCCCGAACCCCTCAATAAGATTCCAGCCTGTAACTCACTCCCGAGTAACTGTTATTCTACATATAAACCACCCCGAACCCCTCGGTTAGATTCCAGTCTGTAACTCACTCCCGGTTATCTGTTATTCTATATATAATCCACCCGGAACCCCTCGATTAGATTCCAGTCTGTAACTCACTCCTGTTATTTGTTATTCTGTATATGAACCACCCCGAACCCCTCGATTAGATTCCAGCCTGCAACTCACTCCCAGGTATATGTTATTCTATATATAAACCATCTTGAATCCCTCGATTAGATCCAGTCTGTAACTCACTCCCGGGTATGTTATTCTATATAGAAACCACCCCCAACCCCTCGATTAGATTCCAGCACTTCCACACCACAAGTAGAGGAAGGGGTCTCCCCCATTTTAAAGTTGGTTAAAGGCTCTCCCTCTAATTTTAAGATGGAGAAGGGATGTCTCACAGGATATTGTCCTTTAAACTCAATAATGTTCACAAATTTTTGAACATTTTCAGTTTCCCCCTACACTTTCTCTCATCCTGTCTCGTTCCTTCTCTCCCTCTCCCACCCCATCTCTCTGCCACTCTATACATTTCTCTGTTTCTCACTCTCACCCCATATCTTTACCCTACACTCGCTCCCCTCTCTTCATCTCTCTCTCTCAACTCATCCCTTATTTATCGCTTGATCTCCTCTCTCTATCTCACTCGCTTACCCAGCTCTCTTTCCCTCTCTCCCTACCTCTCTTCCTCTGAGAATCTAGTCTACAAACACCAGGAAGCCATTTTAGGTTTGTTCACAGTGGCCATTTTATGTTCCCACAGCAATGGGACATTTAGGACAGAGTTGACTCCTCACTCATGTAACATTAGTATTTTAAACGTGACAGAGACACAGGTATGGAGACATGAATTCCCTGTGTATTCCCAGGAATATTGAAGGATCCGGGCGTTCAGCCCCACACTTTGCTGTTGTGAATTTGAATTCTGAATTTTCTATTACTGAATCTGGAAGTAAAAACCCCCGGGATGGAATGATTCACATTCATTCTGCTTCTACAAAGCCCATGTCTGTGTCTGTTTCTCAGTATTTATTAACTGTTTAAGAAAAGCCTGTCTCTTTCTCCATCGCTCTCTTTCTTGCCTCGCCATTCACTGTCTCTCTCTCACTACAACACCCTGCCCCTCTCTCTATCTCGTCCTGTCCCTCTCTCTCTCTCGGTGAGTTTTGTCTCTCTTTCTGTATCTCAATCTGTCTCTCTCACCATCTCTCTGCCTCTCTCTCTCATTTACTCTCACTCTCACTCCATCAGCCTTCCCCTCTCCCCACCATCCCGAATTTCTCTTTTCAGCAAATTTTGGGTATGAAGCTGAAGGGAAAATATTTTCAGGGTTTCGGTGAAAGGGCGGACGAGTGAGACCAGTGAAACTTTTCTTGCAGAGTGTTGAAAGTAGTTTGATGGGCTGAATGGCCTCCTCGATTAGATTCCAGTCTGTAACTCGGTCCCAGATATCTGTTATTCTAAATATAAACCCCCTGAACCCCTCGATTAGATTCCAGTCTGTAACTCACTCCCGGGTATCTGTTATTCTATATATAAACCCCCTGAACCCCTCGATTAGATTCCAGTCTGTAACTCACTCCCGGGTATCTGTTATTCTATATATAATCCACCCCGAACCCCTCGATTAGATTCCAGTATGTAACTCACTCCCGGGTATGCGTTATTCTGTATATCAACCACCCCGAACCCCTCGATTAGATTCCAGCCTGTGACTCACTCCCGGGTATCTGTTATTCTGTATATCAACCACCCCGAACCCCTCGATTAGATTCCAGTCTGTAACTCACTCCCGGGTATGATATTCTATATATAAACCCCCCCGAACCCTCGATTAGATTCTAGCACTTACACATCACAAATTGAGGAAGGGGTCAGCCCCCATTTTAAAGTTGGTTAAAGGCTCTCCCTCTAATTTTAAGATGGAGAAGGGATGCCTCACAGGATATTGTTCTTTACACTCAATAATGTTAACACATTTTTGAATATTTTCAGTTTCCCCCTATACTTTCTCTTTCTCTCATCCTGTCTCATTTCTTCTCTCCCTCTCCCAGCCCATCTCTCTGCCACTCTATACATTTCTCTGTTTCTCTCTCTCACCCCATATCTTTACCCTACACTCGCTCCCCTCTCTTCATCTCTCTCTCTCAACTCATCCCTTTTTTATCGCTTGATCGCCTCTCTCTATCTCACTCACTTACCCAGCTCTCTATCCCTCTCTCCCTACCTCTCTTCCTCTGAGAATCTAGTCTACAAACACCAGGCAGCCATTTTAGGTTTGTTCACAGTGGCCATTTTATGTCCCCACAGCAATGGGACATTTAGGACAGAGTTGACTCATGTAACATTAGTATTTTAAACGTGACAGAGACGCAGGTATGGAGACATAAATTCCACGTGTATTCCCTGGAATATTGAAGGATTCGGGCGTTCACTCCCACACTTTGCTGTTGTGAATTTGAATTCTGAATTTTCTAAAACTGAATCTGGAAGTAAAAACCCCCGGGATGGAATGATTCACATTCTTTCTGCTGCTGCAAAGCCCGTGTCTGTGTCTGTTTCTCAGTATTTATTAACAATTTAAGATAATAGTTTAGAATACCACAAGTTTGCCATAATGACTGGAAAGAGGGTTGAAACAGAGGGGCTGAGGTAGCAAAACAAGAGGAGGGGGTGTGAATAGACACAGGATCTGGGGGTCTCCAATGTGTAGACTCTGCCCAGCTCCCAGTCACATCTTTTAGAAAAGGCTGAATTGCGAAAATGAATCCAGGGACAGTGAAGCAAGTGACTCACTAACAATGAGAGCATTTTAAACATTCATTCATCCACTGCAAAGCGCTCAGTCTTTCTGAGGTTCTGAAGGGGTCGGGGGTCTTCACTGTCTTAGTCCCTCTCCAACTTGCTGCCTCTCTCTCTCTGTGTAAATATTGCCCCATTTAAAAAGTGCTGAACAGAGCTGGCTGCACCCTGTGGGATCTTGCTGTGCCCAAATTCCCTGCAGTGTTTCATCCTGTGCCACAACCAGTTAATTTATTAAAAATGTGCTGATTGGACTGATTTCCTGTCCCTCAGGAGCCCTTTACCAAGTCCTAACTGTGAGAGTGTGTAAAAGTTTGTGCTAATTCCTGAATAATGCTGGTGTTTTAGGCAGGGCGATGAATTGGGAGGTGGAACAGTCATTTGAATTCAGTCTCTCAAGGATGTGTCCCTACGTTACAACAGAGAGAGAGGGGGGAGATTGAGGGAAACAGGAAAAGACAGTGAAACAGAGGCAGGAGGTTGGGGGTGAGGAAGAGACACAGGGTCTGGGGGGGAGGTTAGGGGAGGGTCTCCAATGTGGAGTCAGTGCCCAGCTCCCAGTCTCTGCAGAAAAGCCTCAGTCACACCCTCCCGGGGACGCCTGGTTTGTGAAAATCGATGCTGGGACGGAGATTTCAAAAAGTTTCCCCCAGGAAGCAGCAGCTTGTTCCCGGTTTGAAGAGGAGTTTAGGCCTTTCTGGGGATGTGTCCGGACTCAGAGCACACATGGTGCCCGGGGGTGGGGGGAGAGGGGGAAGAGGGAGGGTTACAGCAGGCATGAGGCTGGGGAAGGAAATGTGTCTCCCTGTTCCCATCCGGATAGCATTACATTGCTCCCTGTGGGATCCCCCTGTGCAGAAACGGCCTGCAGCTTTTCCTGAACTGCAGCAGGGAACACACGACGTTTCTGGGGGAGGGGGTGACATTTCCCTGTCTCTGTCACTCCAGCTTTCTCTCTCCCTCTCTCTTTCCAGACAGGACCCCTTGCTGATCATGTCCACTGAGGGTTAATAACAGGACAGGACCCCTTGCTGCTCCTCTCCACTGAGGGTTAACCCCAGGACAGACATGGTTTCAACAAGGGCCTATCGTTATTTTTGGTTTAATAATAAATCTATATTTCTTTCCCCTGTTGGTTGTGTTACTCCAGTTCCAAACCCTGATCTCACACAAACCCCCAAAACACTGGCAGTAATCGCAGTCCCCAACCCACTCTCCCTCTCACCTCAACCCACTCTCCCTCTCACCCCAACCCACTCTCCCTCTCACCCCAACCCACTCTCCCTCTCACCCCAAGCCACTCTCCCTCTCACCGCAACGCTCTCTCCCTCTCACCCCAACCCACTCTCCCTCTCACCTCAACCCACTCTACCTCTCACCCCAACCCACTCTACCTCTCACCCCAACCCACTCTCCCTCTCATCCCATCCCGCTCTCCCTCTCAGCCAAACCCTCTCACACCAACCCACTCTCCCTATCACCACTCCCTGTCCTGGGAGTGTTTGATGGGGACAGTATAGAGGGAGCTTTACTCTGTATCTAACCCTGTCCTGTTCCTGTCCTGGGAATGTTTGATGGAGACAGTGTAGAGGGAGCATTATTCTGTATCTAACCCCGTGCTGTACCTGCCCTGGGAGTGTTTGATGGGGACAGTGCAGATGGAGCTTTACTCTGTATCTAATCCCGTGCTGTACCTGTCCTGGGAGTGTTTGATGGGGACAGTGTAGAGGGAGCTTTACTCTGTATCTAACACCGTGCTGTACCTGCCCTGGGAGTGTTTGATGGGGTTTGATGGGGACAGTATCCAGGGAGCTTTACTCTGTATCTAACCCCGTGCTGTACCTGTCCTGGGAGTGTTTGATGGCGACAGTGTAGAGGGAGCTTTACTCTGTATCTAACCCCGTGCTGAACCTGTCCTGGGAGTGTTTGATGGGGAAAGTATAGAGGGACCTTTACTCTGTATCTAACCCCGTGCTGTACCAGTCCTGGGAGTGTTTGCTGGGGACAGGTTAGAGAGAGATTTACTCTGTATCTAACACCGTGCTGTACCTGCCCTGGGAGTGTATGATGGGCACATTGTAGGGGGAGAATTACTCTGTATCTAACCCTGTGCTGTACCAGACCTGGGGGCGTGTGATGGGGACAGGTTAGAGGGAAATTTACTCTGTATTTAACACCGTGTTGTACCTGACCTGGGAGTGTATGATGGGCACAGTGTAGGGGGAGCTTTACTCTGTGTCTAACCCCGTGCTGTACCAGTCCTGGGAGTGTTTGATGGTGACAGTATAGAGGCAGATTTACTCTGTATCTAACCCTGAGCTGTGCCAGTCCTGGGAGCGTTTGATGGGGACAGTATAGAGGGAGCTTTACACTGTATCTAACCCCGTGCTGTACCTGCCCTGGGAGTGTTTGATGGGGACGGTGTAGCGGGAGATTCACTCTGTATATAACCCTGTCCTTTATCTGCCCTGTGAGTGCTTGATGGGAACAGTGTAGAGGGAGCTTTACTCTGTATCTAACCCCGTGCTGTACCAGTCCTGGGAGTGTCTGATGGAGACAGTGTAGAGGGAGCTTTACTCTGTATCTAACCCCGTGCTGTACATGCCCTGGGACTGTATGATGGCCACAGTGTAGAGGGAGCTTTACTCTGTATCTAACCCTGTTCTGTTCCTGTCCTGGTAGTGTTTGAAGGGGACAGTATAGAGGGAGCTTTAATCTCTTTCTAACCCTGTCCAGTTCCTGTCCAGGGAGTGTTTGATTGGGACAGTATAGAGGGAGCTTTACTCAGTATTTAACCCCGTACAGTACCTGCCCTGGCAGTTTTTGATGGGGACGTTATAGAGGGAGCTTTACTATGTATCTAACCTCGTGCTGAATCTGTCCTGGGAGTGTTTGATGGGACAGTTTAGAGGGAGATTTACTCTGCATATAAACCCGTGCTGTACCTGTCCCGGGAGTGTTTGATGGGCACAGTGTAGAGGGAGCTTTACTCTGTATCTAACCACGTGCTGTACCTGCCCTGGGAGTGTTTGATGGGGACAGAATCGAGGGAGCTTAACTCTGTATCTCGCCCCGTGCTGTACCTGTCCTGGGAGTGTTTGATGGGGACAGTGTAGAGGAAGCTTTACTCTGTATCTAACACCGTGCTGTACCTGTCCTGGGAGTGTATGATGGGGTTTGATGGGGACATTATCGAGGGAGCTTTACTCTGTATCTAACCGCGTGCTGTACCTATCCTGGGAGTGTTTGATTGGGAAAGTGAAGAGGTAGCTTTATTCTTTATCTAACCCTGTCCTGTTCCTGTCCTGGGAGTTTTTGATGGGGACAGTATAGAGGGAGCTTTACTCTGTAGCTAAGACTGTCCTTTTCCTGTCCTGGGAGTGTTTAATGGGGACAGTGTAGAGGGAGATTTACTCTGTATCTAACCCCGTGCTGTACCTGTGCTGGGAGTGTTTGATGGCGAGAGTGTAGAGGGAGCTTTACTGTGTATCAAACCCTGTGCTGTACCAGTCCTGGGAGTGTTTAATGGGGCCAGTATAGAGGGAGCTTTACTCTGTATCTAACCCCATGGTGCATTGCACTGGGAGTGTTTGATTGAGACAGTGCAGTTGGACCTTTATTCTGTATCTAAACCTGTGCTCTACCTGGCCTGGGAGTGTTTGATGGGGTCGGTGTAGAGGGAGATTTACTCTGTATCTAAGCCTGTCCTGTCACTGCCCTGTGAGAGCTTGATGGGGACAGTGTAGAGAGAGCTTTACTCTGTATCTAACCCCGTGCTGTACCAGTCCTGGGAGTTTATGATGGGGACAGTGCAGAGGGAGCTTTACTCTGTATCTAACCCCATGCTGTACCTGCCCTGGGAGTGTATGATGGGCACAGTGTAGAGGGAGCATTACTCTGTATCTAACCCAGTGCTGTACCTGCCCTGGGAATGTTTGATGTGGACAGTATAGAGGGAGCTTTACTCTGTATCTAACCCCGTGGTCTATTGCCTGGGAGGGTTTGATGGGGACAGTATAGAGGGAGCTTTACTCTGTATCTAACCCCGTGCTGTACCTGCTTTGGGAGTGTTTGATGGGGTTTGATGGGGACAGTATCGAGGGAGCTTTACAATGCATCTAACCCCGTGCTGTACCTGTCCTGGGATGTTTGATGGGGACAGTATCGAGCGAGCTTTACTCTGTATCTAACCCAATGCTTTACCTGTCCTGGGAGTGTTTGATGGGGAAAGTGCAGAGGTAGCTTTACTCTGTATCTAACACTGTCCTGTTCCTCTCCTGGGACTGTTTGATGGGGACAGTATATAGCGAGCTTTACTCTGTATCTAATCCTGTCCTGTTCATGTCCTGGGAGTGTTTGATGGGGACAGTGTAGAGGGAGCTTTACTCTGTATCTAACCCAGTGCTTTACCTGTCCTGGGAGTGTTTGATGGGGACAGTGTAGAGGAAGATTTACTCTGTATCTAAATGTGTGCAGTACTTGTCGTGGGAGTGCTTGATGAGGATAGTATAGAGGGAGTTTTACTCTGTATCTAACACCGTGCTGTACGTGCCCTGGGAGTGTTTGATGGGGACAGTGCAGTTGAAGCTTTATTCTTTATCTAACCCCGAGCTGTACCTGTCCTCAGAGTGTTTGATGGGGACAGTATCGAGGGAGATTTACTCTGTATCTAGCCCCGTGCTGTACCTGTCCTGGGAGTGTTTGATGGGGACAGTATCGAGGGAGCTTTACTCTGTATCTAGCCCCGTGCTGTACCTGTCCTGGGAGTGTTTGATGGGGACAGTATAGAGGGAGATTTACTCTGTATCTAACCCTGTCCTGTCACTGCCCAGTTAGTGCTTGATGGGGACAGTGTAGAGGGAGCTTTACTCTGTATCTAACCTCGTGCTGTACCAGTCCTGGGAGTGTTTGATGGGCACAGTGTAGAGGGAGATTTACTCTGTATCTAACCCCGTGCTGTACCAGTCCTGAGAGTGTTTGATGGGGAGAGTGTATAGGGAGGTTTACTCTTATCTAACCCTGTGCTGTACCAGTCCTGGGAGTGTTTGATGGAGACAGTGTAGAGGGAGCATTACTCTGTATCTAACCCCGTGCTGTACCTGCCCTGGGAGTGTTTGATGGGGACAGTGCAGATGGAGCTTTACTCAGTATCTAACCCCGTGCTGTACCTGTCCTGGGAGTGTTTGATATGGACAGTATCGAGGGAGCTTTACTCTGTATCTAACCCCGTGCTTACCTGTCTTGGATGTGCTTGATGGGGACAGTATCGAGGGAGCTTTACTCTCTATCTAACCCCGTGCTGTACCTGTCCTGGGAGTGTTTGATGGGGACAGTATCGAGGGCGCTTTTCTCTGTATCTAACCCTGTTCTGTTCCTGTCCAGGGAGTGTTTGATGGGGACAGTATCGAGGGAGCTTTACTCTGTATCTAGCCCCTGCTGCATCCTTTCTGGGAGTGTTTGTTGGCAACATTGTCGCCCAAAACAAAAACAATCCACAAATCAGGCCTAATAAATTGAACATCAGTTTCCTTGTTTGATTCTCCCTGGTCTGTTCTGATTCTCTGATAGATTCCTTATGTTTACCCTCCACATGAGCAGTCTTCCTAATCCCGTCTTCCTGTCCTGCTCCCAACGCGGCATCCGACTACAATAAGGCCAGTGATACAGGAGCGTCTCAGCGAGTGAGACAGGTGAGTCTTGAGCCTGACCTGGGTGTATGTGAGTGACCCGGGTTAATCCGACACTCCAGGGACAGTTTAGACAGTTCGAGTGCATCACAGCTTTGCCAGAATGAGACCTGGATTCCAAGGGTTAAATTGCAAAGTGAGATTGCACAAATTCGGGCTGTATTCCCTGAAATCTAGTAGCATCAGGGTTGACCTGATCAAATGGTCAAATCCTATTTATGTTATCTGTATGTTGCAAAGTTATTCTGATAATTTTCATCCCACAGAGTAAAAATTTCTGCGATTCTGTGTCTGAGTCGGAACTTCAAATAGTTCAGATTCACTGTTTAAAATAAGCAGTCACTTTTCTGTGGTGGTTTTTGAGATTGAGTATGGATCTCAGAATCTGTCAGTGGAAGGGAGTTTCTACAGAGATAGGAAATGGGATTGATGAATAAAGGTGCAGGATTTTGATCACTGCATAAGATTGTGTCTGTTGCAGTTTCCCAGGAGTTTATATTTTCTTGGGAAAGGGATGATTTTCCAATGTCAACAATTCAATTTCTTCTGACAAGTGAAAACGCAGGAGAAAGCGGGAATATACCAACACTGGAACAAACAGGCAACTGTATGAGGAAGGTTTCAATTCTCTGCATGTTTTAATGTGAATTCCTGAGCTAAAGATTGAAATAAACAGGAGTTTAAATCTCACACTGGGATGCCGTACAATTTCAGTCCTGTTAGCCTAAAATTAAAAATAAAAATCTACAATTAAAAATTTCTTGTACAAAGCAAAGAGAATTTGACCCTGTATCGAACCCCATAATGTATTTGGGTTGGGAGTGTTTGATGACAGTGTAGCCAAAGCTTTAATTTGAAACAGGTTTCTGCAAACGTCAATTGACACAAAGTCTCTTGTTAATGTTTCAATCTGAGGATGATAGATTTTTGTTAGGCAAAGGTGTAAAGAGATATGGAGGTCGATCAGAGATCAGTCAGGATCTCATTGAATGTCAGAAACAGGGTGTGGGGAGAAATGGAATCTTCCTCTTCCAATGTACTATGATAAATATCCTTCCTTCAATCTCTGTCTCTCGGTCTCCCTCTCCATCTGTGTCTCTGTCTTCTTTTCACTCGCTCGGTCTCTCTCTCTCTCTCTTCCTCTCTCTCAGAATCTATATAAATGACACAAACACCAGTCAGCCTTTTAGGTTTGTTCACAGAGGCCATATTATGTGCCCACAGCACTGGGACATTTCTGACAGAGTTGACTCCTCAGGAATGTGACATTGGCACTTTCAACGTGACAGAGACACAACTATGGAGACACTGATCAGACACTCATCCCCCAGACACCGCATTTTGCACGGGTTCCAGGTCATCACCACTCGCTGATTTAAAAAGATTTTCACCACATCCCCCCCCCTTCATCCCTTTCTCAAAACCTTCACCCTGTCTCTCCCCCTGTCACCATCGAACCAATTTTTTGAATTTGACTCTCTATGGACCCCATACTGTAATTGGGTTGGGAGTGTTTGATGAACAGTGTAGTCAAAGCTTCACTCTGAAACACTGGAATTGAGGTTAAGGGGTGATTTGATCAAATGCTTCAAGATACTAATGTAAATGAATCATGTTTTTTATAGCCAGGCATGTTGAAAAATATTTGGAGCTTTACCCTTTTCTCCAGCTGATGAACTTTTAATTTGAACACTTTTAAAATTGAACTCAAATTCAAAGGTGAATGACGCTTTTTAATCTCATAACTCAATTGTTGTGGGAGCTTTACTCTGTATCAAACCCCATGCTGTACCTGTTCTGGGAGCGTTTGATGGGGACAATTTAACAACAACTTTAATTCCTATCTTACCCCGCGCTGTCCAATAACGGATGCAGATTCAGATAAATCGGATGTTTCATTTCTGTGTCACTTTCTGTATCTTGAAGCTTCCATATGGAGCTGGAAATCTGTCAGTTGATGAATGTTGTCTTGAAAATTTCACCCTGAATAGTGTGAGCCTTAGTATTGTGGCAACGTGTGAAGAAAGTGTTTGCATTCACACATTCCTACATTGTGAAATGTAAGTTACCTTTGAACCAATAGGATGTGGGGCCAGGGAGTCTGAATGGGCAACAGGATTTGGATGATTAAAGAGTGAATTTTAATGATGTCCTTTGAAGGAGCTGTTAACTGTAAATGTCCCGAGACAATGAAATGGTTCCCCAATGTCTGAATAACTTTCCAAGTCCTCAGAGACATGAAGGGGGCAGAGCTATTGTAAGTTACAGATCATGAGATACCAGAGAATCACAGAATTGAAGTTGTGGGGCCCTCTCCTGTTTCAGAATGTCAGTTTTGATGTTTAACTCTGTGAAACTTGGCTAATGATTCTTAAAGCAGAAAGTTCCAATCCAATCTGTAACCTGCACTTCAAATTCCAAAGAGATATGTACACCTTAAGTGAATGGGTGAAATAGTGCAAGATGGGATTCATTGTAGGCAAATGTGTGGCTCCTCACTTTAAAAAGGATGGAACAGGTTACATTATAAATGGTGAAAAGCTGCAAACAGTGAGGGTCCAGAGAGTCCCTATGCATTTGTGTCAAGACTAAGAAAACATCAAACAGTTCCAATGAGAAATTAAATTTGATATTTGGGATAAAGCTGGTTAAAAACTCACACTACACATTCCATGAATCAGCCTCTGTAACCTGCACTTCAGCACATCACAAGAAAAAATATGTTTTCAACAGTTTGTGATTCCAGTCTGTAACTCAATCCCGGGTATCTATTATTCTATATATAAACCCCCTGAACCCCTCGATTAGATTCCAGTCTGTAACTCACTCCCGGGTCTCTATTATTCTTTATATAAACCCCCTGAACACCTCGATTAGATTCCAGTCTGGAACTCAATCCCGGGTATCGATTAATCTTTATATAAACCCCCTGAACACCTCGATTAGATTCCAGTCTGTAACTCACACCTGGGTAATTATTATTATATATATAAACCCCCTGATCACTTCGATTAGATTCCAGTCTGTAACTCACTCCTGGGTATCTATTATTCTATATATAAACCCCACAATCCCCTTGATTAGATTCCAGTCTGTAACTCACTCCCGCGTATCTATGATTCTATATATAAACCCTCTGAACCCCTCGATTAGATTCCAGTCTGTACCTCACTCCCGGGTATCTATTATTCTATATAAAAACCCCACAAACCCCTCGATTAGATTCCAGTCTGTACCTCACTCCCGGGTATCTATTATTCTATATATAAACCCCACAAACCCCTCGATTCGATTCCAGCACTTCCACATCACAAGTTGAGGAAGGGGTCTCCCCCCATTTTAAAGATGGAGAAAGGATCTCCCTCCAACTTAAAGATGGAGAAGGGATATGTCACAGGATATTGTTCTTTATACTCAATAAAGTTAACTAATTTCTGAACATTTTCAGTTTCCCCCTACACTTTCTCTTTCTCTCACCTTCATTTTCATTCTCTCCCTCTCCCACCCCATCTCTCTGCCACTCTACCACATTTCTCTGTTTCTCTCTCTCACCCCATCACTTTACCCTAAACTCGCTCCCCTCTCTTCACCTCTCTCTCTCTCACCTCATCCCTTTTCCTTTCATTTTATCTCTTCTCTCTATCTCACTCACTCGCCCCAGCTCTCTTTCTCTCTCACCCTGTCTCTCCACTGCTCTGTCTCTCTATCTCTCATTCCGGCTATCTCTCCCTCTCTCTCACTCCTTTCCTCCGTTGCTCTGCTCCTCTCTCTGTCGCCCCCATCTCTCTCCCTCTCGCCTTGTCTCTCTTTCTACCTCTGTACCTCTTTCATCCCATCTATCTCGCCCTCTCTCTCTCTCCCTCTCTCCCTCTCCCACTTCTTTTGAGCCAAAATTGGATATAAAGCTGAATAGAAATTTTTTTCAGGGTCCCGTGAAAAGGCAGATGATTCAGACCAGCGAAATGTGGATACAGAATTGGCTGATGGATAGGAAACAGAGAGTTCACGGATATTTTTCCTGCTGGATGTAGGATTGTAGTAGAGTTTCACTGGGGTCAGTATTGGAACCCTGGATTTCCCTGCTGTATATAAATGATTGAGATATTGGTGTGCAGGGGACCATTTGAGAGTTTGTGGATGGCACAAAACTTGGGAGAATGATAAACAGAGAGGGGGACAGTGTAGAGCATCAAAAGGACATTTACAAGTTGGGAGAGTGGGCAGATAGGTGGCCAATGATGTTCAATGTGGAGACGTTTGATGTGATGCATTTTGGTAGGAGGAACATGGACAGGAAAAATAAAATTAGGGGTGAAATTATGAAGGGGGTGCAGGAGCAGAAAAACCTGGTGGAGATGTTCATAGATCATTGAAGGTTGCAGGACAGGTTGAGCGAGTGGTTCAAAAAGCATATCGTATCCTGGGCTTTACTAATAGGGGCATAGAGTACAAGAGCAGGGAGGTTATGCTGAATTTATATAAGACGCTAGTTAAACCTCAGATGGAGTATTGTGTACAGTCCTGGGAGCCACACTATAGGAAGGATATGATTCCCGGGGCAGTGTGATTACGTGGGATGGAATTGAGATTTACACCCCTTCTGTGTTTGATGTTGGAATCAGCTTCATTTGGGGTGTGCTGTGTTTTGTAGACATTTTCAGATCTTTTTAAATAATTCCCTTTTTTTATAGACTGCATCACTGAGTGTGAATTGGAGCTTAGCATCCATTTTTTAAATTGTTTGAAAATAGTTTTAAACTTCGCCCCTAGTTCCAAACTCTCCCACAAGGGGAAACATCTTCTCCACATCCACCCTGTTAAGACCCCTCAGGAACTTACATCTTTCACTAAGATCACCTCTCCAAATTCTAAACTCCAATGGATACAGGCCCAGCCTGTCCAACCTTTCCTCATAAGAAAATCAGAATCCTTTCCTCATAAGGTCAGAGATGATGAGAAATGCCTCACACAATTGGCCTTGTCCTTGTCTTCATTGGCTTCTGAGCAACAACCTTCAATAACAATTATAATAATTTTGGGGAAAGGGCAGACGAGTGAGACCAGTGAAATTTTCCTTGCAGAGTGCCGAAAGTAGATTGATGGGCTGAATGGCCTCCTTCTGTGTTGTAAACTTTCTGTGTTACACACGCAGGTTAACATTTCATTCTCGAATAAGCTTCACTCTTTCCTCCATTGTAGGTTCCAGCACCTCCACATCACAAGTTGGGCAATGGATCTCCCTCCATTTTAAAGACGGGAATGGATCTTCCTCCACTTTAAAGATGGAGAAGACGTAGCCTAGTGGGACATAAGCAAGGCTTTTGATAAGGTCCCACAAGGGAGAACGAAAGCGAAGGTAAGATCCCATGGGATCCAAGGCAATTTTTCAATTTGGATCCAGAATTGGCTGAGTGGCAGGAAGCAGAGGGTGATGGTCAAGGGGTGTTTTTGTGACTGGATCCCTGTGTCCAGTGGGGTTCCCCTGGGGTCGGTGTTGGGTCCCTTGCTGTGTGTGGTACGTATAAACAATTTAGACTTCAATGTAGGAGGGTTGATCAGCAAGTTTGTGGATGACATGATAATTGGTGGTGTGGTAAATAGTGAGGAGGAGAGCCTTAGATTACAGGCGGATATAGACGGACTGGTCAGTGGTTCAAGGACTTTAATCCGGATAAGTGTGAGGTGATGCACTTGGGCAGGACACACAAGGCACAGGAATATATGATGAATGGTAGGACCCTGGGATCTAATGCGCATTAGAGAGACCTTGGTGTGTATGTCCACTGGTCCCTTAAGGTAGTGGGACAGGTAAATAAGGTGTTTAAGAAGGCATATGAGATACTTCCCTTTATTAGCCGAGACATAGAATATAAGAGCAGGGAAGTCATGCTGGAACTGCATAAAACGCTGGTTAGGCCACAGCTAGAGTATTGCGTGTAGTTCTGGAGTCCGCATTATAGGAAGGATGTGATTGCACTAGAGAGAGAGCAGAGGAGATTTACCAGGATGTTGCCTGGGCTGGAGAATGTTAGATATGAGGAGAGATAGGATAGACTTGGATTATTTTCCCATGAGCAGAGGAGATTGAGGAAGGACATGATTGAGGTGAATAAAATAATGAGGGGCATTGATAGGGTAGAGAGGAAGGAACTTTTCCCCTTGGTGGAGGGAACAATAACCACAGAGCATAGATTTAAGGCAGGGGGCAGGAGGGTTAGAGGGGAAGTAGGGAAGGATTTTTTCACCCAGAGGGTGGTGGGAATCTGGAACTCACTGCCTGAAAGGGGGTTAGAGGCAGAAACCCTCATAACATTTAAGAATATTTGGATGTGCACTTGCGATGCCTTGGCATAGAAGGCTGTGGGCCTAGTGCTGTAAAATAGGATTAGAATTGTTAGGTTCTTGTTCGATCGGCACAGACTTGATGGGCCGAAAGGCCTTTTTCTGTGCTGTTGACCTCTGTGACTCTATGTCAGAGATATCCCTGCATTTTAAAGACGGAGAAGGGATCTACCTCCATTTTAAAGATTGAGAAAACATCTCCCTCCATTTTAATGACGGAGAAGGGATCTACCAACATTTTAAAGATGGAAAAGGGACCTCACTCTATTTTTAAGATGTAGGAGGTGTCGCCCTCCATTTAAAATATATAGAAGGGATCTCCGTACAATTTAAAATGGGGAAGGGATCCCCCTCCATTTTAATGATGTGGAAGGAATCCACTACATTTCAATTTGGACACAAACGCTCTCAAACACACAAACACACAATTGCACAGATATATTCTTTCTCATAAACGCAGACACACACACACACCCTCTCACACACAGACACACTCACGCACATATATTCTCTATTTCACACATACATACACACACACATTCTCTCTCACACTCACGCTACACAGATATATTATTCCTCATAGACACACACTCTCTCTCACACACTCACAAAGACATATTCTTTCTCATACACATGCTCACACAGACATAGTCACAATCACACAGATGTATTCTCAAACGCACAAACATCCTCTCTCACACAGACACTGATTCTCTATCTCACCGATTCACACACAGACTCGTAGATCTATTCATTCTCATACACGCAAACACACACAATCTCACACACACATATATTCTTCCTCACACACAAACACACACACACACACCAACTCACACACATACACGCTCTCTCACACACACACACATATATACATTCTCTCTCTCTCATGTACACACAAAAACACGCACACACTTGCACAGATATATACTTTCTCATAGACGCAGGCACACACACATAAAAACCAGGATCGCATTGAATGTCAGAACAGGGTTGGAGGGTTAAATGGCCTCTTGCTCTTTCCATGTGCTATGACCAATATCCTTTATTCACTGTCTGGCTCTCAGTCACCCACTTGGTCTGAGAGTCTCTATTTCTCATTCACTCGATCTGTGTCTTCTCTCCCTGTCTCTCTTCCTCTGAGAATCTAGTCTACAAACACCAGGCAGCCATTTTAGGTTTGTTCACAGTGGCCATTTTATGTCCCAACAGCAATGGGACACTTAGGACAGAGTTGACTCATGTAACATTAGTATTTTAAACGTGACAGAGACACAGGTATGGAGACATAAATTCCACGTGTATTCCCTGGAATATTGAAGGATCCGGGGGTTCAGTCCCACACTTTGCTGCTGTGAATTTGAATTCTGAATTTTCTAAAACTGAATCTGGAAGTAAAAACCCCCGGGATAGAATGATTCACATTCTTTCTGCTGCTGCAAAGCCCATGTCTGTGTCTGTTTCTCAGTATTTATTAACAATTTAAGATAATAGGATAGAATGCCACTAGTTTGCCATAATTCAACTCAGTCAGAAATGTCCCAATGTTATGACCGATATCAATATTTCATCGTCTGCCTGTTCATCCCCTCTCACTCTGTGTCTCTCTCTTTAACATTCCCTCATTCCGCATCTGCTCTCTCTCTCTCTCTCTCCCTCTCTCAGATTCTGTAAGAAAAATCCCCAAACTCCAGGCAGCCATTTTAGGTTTGTTCACAGTGGCCATTTTATGTCCCCACAGCAATGGGACATTTATGACAGAGTTGACTCCTCACAATTGGTAAATTAGTCCTTTCAACGTGACAGAGACACAGATATCTCCCTCCATTTTAAAGATGGAAAAATTCTGTTTATCACTCAATAGGCCCTGTCTTTACTTGGTATCTAACCCTGTGCTGCCCCTTACCTGGGCCTGTTTGATGGGACAGAGCAGAGGGAATGTTACTCTCTCTCGAACCCCATACTGTATTTGGTTTGGGTGTGTTTGTTGAACAGTGTGGATGAAGCTTTACACTGGAATTTAGGTGAGGGGGTGATTTGATGAAATATTTCAGGATAATAATGCAAGTAGAGGTTTGAAAAAGACTAACTATTCCCGCCGGTTTGGGGAGTCTGGGCCTTGGGGTCATGGTTTTTCAACTATGTTTAGAATTTTAGAATTTCAGGAGGGAAACTAAGAAACATTTTAAAACACCAAGTGTGGTATTAGTTTGGATCTCTCTCACATGAACGGAAATTGATGCTGAGCCACTAGTCCATGTTTAAAACTGAGGCTGATAGATTTCTGTTAGCTAACACGCTGCAGAGATATGAGACCAAGGGGTTCAGTCACAGATCAGCCAGGATCTCATTGAATGTCAGAACAGGGTTGGAGGGTTAAATGGCCTCTTGCTCTTTCCATGTGCTATGACCAATATCCTTTATTCACTGTCTGGCTCTCAGTCACCCACTTGGTCTGAGAGTCTCTATTTCTCATTCACTCGATCTGTGTCTTCTCTCCCTGTCTCTCTTCCTCTGAGAATCTAGTCTACAAACACCAGGCAGCCATTTTAGGTTTGTTCACAGTGGCCATTTTATGTCCCCACAGGAATGGGACATTTAGGACAGAGTTGACCCCTCTCTCATGTAACATTAATATTTTAAACGTGACAGAGACACAGGTATGGAGACATGAATTCCCTGTGTATTCCCTAGAATATTGAAGGATCTGGGCGTTCAGTCCCACACCTTGCAGCTGTGAATTTGAATTCTGAATTTTCTATTACTGAATCTGGAAGTAAAAACCCCCGGGATGGAATGATTCACATTCATTCTGCTTCTACAAAGCCCATGTCTGTGTCTGTTTCTCAGTATTTATTAACTGTTTAAGATAAGCCTGTCTCTTTCTCCATCGCTCTCTTTCTCGCCTCGCCTTTCACTCTCTCTCTCTCACTACAACACCCTGCCCCTCTCTCTTGCTCACCCTGTCTCTCTCTCTCTCGGCGAGTTTTGTCTCTCTCTCTCTATCTCAATCTGTCTCTCTCTCACCATCTCTCTGCCTCTCTCTCCCTCTCACTCCATCAGCCTCCCCCTCTCCCCACCATCCCCAATTTCCCTTTTCAGCAAATTTTGGGTGTGAAGCTGAAGGGAAAATATTTTCAGGGTTTCGGGGAAAGGGCGGATGAGTGAGACCAGTTAAACTTTCCTTGCAGAGTGTCGAAAGTAGTTTGATGGGCTGAATGGCCTCTTCGATTAGATTCCAGTCGGTAACTCACTTCCGGATATCTGTTATTCTATATATAAACCCCCTGAACCCCTCGATTTGATTCCAGTCTGTAACTCACTCCCGGATATCTGTTATTCTATATATAAACCCCCTGAACCCCTCGATTAGATTCCAGCCTGTAACTCACTCCCGGGTATCTGTTATTCTATATATAATCCACCCCGAACCCCTCGATTAGATTCCAGTCTGTAACTCACTCCCGGGCATCTGTTATTCTATATATTAAACACCCCAAACCCCTCGATTAGATTCCAGTCTGTAACTCACTCCCGGGCATCTGTTATTCTATATATAAACCAACTCGAACCCCTCGATTAGATTCCAGTCTGTAAGTCACTCCCTGGTATTTGTTATTCTGTATATAAACCACCCCGAACCCCTCGATTAGATTCCAGTCTGTAACTCACTCCCGAGTATCTGTTATTCTATATATAAACCAACCCGAACCCCTCGATTAGATTCCAGTCTGCAACTCACTCCCGGGTATGTTTTTCTATATATAAACCACCCCGAACCCCTCTATTAGATTCCAGCACTTCCACATCACAAATTGAGGAAGGGGTCCCCCCCATTTTAAAGTTGGTTAAAGGCTCTCCCTCTAATTTAAAGATGGAGAAGGGATGTCTCACAGGATATTGTTCTTTACACAATAATGTTAACAAATTTTTGAACATTTTCAGTTTCCCCCTACACTTTCTCTTTCTCTTACCCTGTCTCGTTCCTTCTCTCCCTCTCCCACCCCATCTCTCTGCCACCCTATATATTTCTCTGTTTCTCTCTCTCACCCCATATCTTTACCCTACACTCGCTCCCCTCTCTTCATCTCTCTCTCTCACCTCATCCCTTTTTTATCGCTTGATCTCCTCTCTCTATCTCACTCGCTTACCCAGCTCTCTTTCCCTCTCTCCCTGTCTCTCTTCCTCTGAGAATCTAGACTACAAACACCAGGCAGCCATTTTAGGTTTGTTCACAGTGGTCATTTTATGTCCCCACAGCAATGGGACACTTAGGACAGAGTTGACTCATGTAACATTAATATTTTAAACGTGACAGAGACACAGGTATGGAGACATAAATTCCACGTGTATTCCCTGGAATATTGAAGGATCCGGGCGTTCACTCCCACACTTTACTGCTGTGAATTTGAATTCTGAATTTTCAAAAACTGAATCTGGAAGTAAAAACCCCCGGGATGGAATGATTCACATTCTTTCTGCTGCTGCAAAGCCCGTGTCTGTGTCTGTTTCTCAGTATTTATTAACAATTTAAGATAATAGGATAGAATGCCACTAGTTTGCCATAATTCAACTCAGTCAGAAATGTCCCAATGTTATGACCGATATCAATCTTTCATCGTCTGCCTGTTCATCCCCTCTCACTCTGTGTCTCTCTCTTTAACATTCCCTCATTCCGCATCTGCTCTCTCTCTCTCTCTCTCTCTCCCTCTCTCAGATTCTGTAAGAAAAATCCCCAAACTCCAGGCAGCCATTTTAGGTTTGTTAACAGTGGCCATTTTATGTGCCCACAGCACTGGGACATTTATGACAGAGTTGACTCCTCACAATTGGTAAATTAGTCCTTTCAACGTGACAGAGACACAGATATCTCCCTCCATTTTAAAGATGGAGAAATTCTGTTTATCACTCAATAGGCCCTATCTTTACTTGGTATCTAACCCTGTGCTGCCCCTTCCCTGGGCCTGTTTGATGGGACAGAGCAGAGGGAATGTTACTCTCTCTCGAACCCCATACTGTATTTGGTTTGGGTGTGTTTGTTGAACAGTGTGGATGAAGCTTTACACTGGAATTTAGGTGAGGGGGTGATTTGATGCAATATTTCAGGATAATAATGCAAGTGGAGGTTTGAAAAAGAGTAACTATTCCCGCCGGTTTGGGGAGTCTGGGCCTTGAGGCCATGGTTTTTCAACTATGTTTAGAATTTTAGAATTTCAGGAGAGAAACTAAGAAACACTTTAAAACGCCAAGTGTGGTATTAGTTTGGATCTCTCTCACATGAACAGAAATTGATGCTGAGCCACTAGCCCATGTTTAAAACTGAGGCTGATAGATTTCTGTTAGCTAACACGCTGCAGAGATATGAGACCAAGGGCTTCAATCACAGATCAGCCAGTATCTCATTGAATGTCGGAACAGGGTTGGAGGGTTAAATGGCCTCTTGCTCTTTCCATGTGCTATGACCAATATCCTTTATTCACTGTCTGGCTCTCAGTCACCCACTTGGTCTGAGAGTCTCTATTTCTCATTCACTCGATCTGTGTCTTCTCTCCCTGTCTCTCTTCCTCTGAGAATCTAATCTACAAACACCAGGCAGACATTTCAGGTTTGTTCCCAGTGGCCATTTTATGTCCCCACAGGAATGGGACATTTAGGACAGATTTGACTCCTCACGAATGGAAAATTAGTACTTTCAACGTGACAGAGACACAGATATCTCCGTCCATTTTAAAGACGGAAAAGGGAACTCCCTCCGTTTTAACGGTGGAGAAGTTATCTGCCTCCATTTTAAATATTGAGAATGGTTCTCGCCCCATTTCGTCAGGTCTCTCTCTCCCTACCGCTTTTTCCTTCCCTCGACTCGTCTCTCTGATACTCTCTCTCATCCCATCGCTATTTCGGACACTCACTCCCCTCTCCCTGCCTCTCCCTCACCCCACCCATTTTTCTTTCATTCAATCGCCTCTCTCTATCTCTCCCTCTTGCCCTCTCTCTCTTTCTCCCTCAGCCCATCTCATTGTCGCTATCTCCCTCTCTCTCGCCCCATCTCTCTCCCCTTCACCCTCTCTGTCTTTCATTTTATCTCTCTGTCATTCTCTGACCCTCTCTCTCTCGCCCTCTCTCTCTTTCTTTCTCACCCCATCTCACTCTCACTATTTCCCGCTCTCTCTCTCTCTCGCGCTCTCTCTCTTTCTTTCTCACCCCATCTCACTCACTATTTCCCTCACTCTCTCTCTCTCATCCTATCTCTCTTTCTTTCTCACCCCATCTCACTCTCACTATTTCCCTCTCTCTCTCTCTCGCGCTCTCTCTCTTTCTTTCTCACCCCATCTCACTGTAACTATTTCCCTCTCTCTCTCACCCCATCTCTCTGCCCTTCACCCTCTCTCTCTCACCCCATCTCACTCTCACTAATTCCATCTCTCTCTCTCTCTCGCGCTCTCTCTCTTTCTTTCTCATCCCATCTCACTGTAACTATTTCCCTCTCTCTCTCACCCCATCTCTCTGCCCTTCACCCTCTCTCTCTGTCTCTCATTCTATCTCTGTCATTCTCTGACCCTCTCTCTATCGCCCCGTCTCTATCCCTATCACCACCTCTCTCTGTCGCTCTCTCTCCCTCGCTCTGCCACTGACTCTCTGTCACATTCGTTGTCTCCCACGCCTGTCTCTTTCTCCATGGCTCTCTTTCTCGCCTCGCCTTTCACTGTCTCTCTCTCACTACAACACCCTGCCCCTCTCTCTCTCTCGCCCTGTCTCTCTCTCTCCCTCTTGGCGAGTTTTGTCTCTCTTTCTCTATCTCAATCTGCCTTTCTCTCACCATCTCTCTGCCTCTCTCTCTCACATACTCTCTCTCTCACTCCATCAGCCTCCCCCTCTCCCCACCATCCCCAATTTCCCTTTTCAGCAAATTTTGGGTGTGAAGCTGAAGGGAAAATATTTTCAGGGTTTCGGGGAAAGGGCGGACGAGAGAGACCAGGGAAACTTTCCTTGCAGAGTGTCGAAAGTAGTTTGATGGGCTGAATGGCCTCCTCGATTAGATTCCAGTCTGTTACTCAATCGGAGGTATCTGTTATTCTATATATTATCCACCCCGAACCCCTCAATAAGATTCCAGCCTGTAACTCACTCCCGGGTATCTGTTATTCTACATATAAACCACCCCGAACCCCTCGATTAGATTCCAGTCTGTAAGTCACTGCCAGGTATCTGTTATTCTATATATAAACCACCCCGACCCCCTCGATTAGATTCCAGTCTGTAACTCACTCCCGGGTATCTGTTATTCTATATATAAGCCACCCTGAACCCCTCGGTTAGATTCCAGTCTGTAACTCACTCCCGGTTATATGTTATTCTATATATAAACCATCCCGAATCCCTCGATTAGATCCAGTCTGTAACTCACTCCCGGGTATGTTATTCTATATAGAAACCACCCCCAACCCCTCGATTAGATTCCAGCACTTCCACACCACAAGTTGAGGAAGGGGTCTCCCCCATTTTAAAGTTGGTTAAAGGCTCTCCCTCTAATTTTAAGATGGAGAAGGGATGTCTCACAGGATATTGTCCTTTACACTCAATAATGTTCACAAATTTTTGAACATTTTCAGTTTCCCCCTACACTTTCTCTCATCCTGTCTCGTTCCTTCTCTCCCTCTCCCACCCCATCTCTCTGCCACCCTATATATTTCTCTGTTTCTCTCTCTCACCCCATATCTTTACCCTACACTCGCTCCCCTCTCTTCATCTCTCTCTCTCAACTCATCCCTTATTTATCGCTTGATCTCCTCTTTCTATCTCACTCGCTTACCCAGCTCTCTTTCCCTCTCTCCCTACCTCTCTTCCTCTGAGAATCTAGTCTACAAACACCAGGAAGCCATTTTAGGTTTGTTCACAGTGGCCATTTGATGTCCCCACAGCAATGGGACATTTAGGACAGAGTTGACTCATGTAACATTAGTATTTTAAACGTGACAGAGACACAGGTATGGAGACATGAATTCCCTGTGTATTCCCAGGAATATTGAAGGATCCGGGCGTTCAGTCCCACACTTTGCTGTTGTGAATTTGAATTCTGAATTTTCTATTACTGAATCTGGAAGTAAAAACCCCCGGGATGGAATGATTCACATTCATTCTGCTTCTACAAAGCCCATGTCTGTGTCTGTTTCTCAGTATTTATTAACTGTTTAAGATAAGCCTGTCTCTTTCTCCATCGCTCTCTTTCTTGCCTCGCCATTCACTGTCTCTCTCTCACTACAACACCCTGCCCCTCTCTCTATCTCGTCCTGTCCCTCTCTCTCTCTCGGTGAGTTTTGTCTCTCTTTCTCTATCTCAATCTGTCTCTCTCACCATCTCTCTGCCTCTCTCTCTCATTTACTCTCACTCTCACTCCATCAGCCTTCCCCTCTCCCCACCATCCCGAATTTCTCTTTTCAGCAAATTTCGGGTGTGAAGCTGAAGGGAAAATATTTTCAGGGTTTCGGTGAAAGGGCGGACGAGTGAGACCAGTGAAACTTTTCTTGCAGAGTGTCGAAAGTAGTTTGATGGGCTGAATGGCCTCCTCGATTAGATTCCAGTCTGTAACTCAGTCCCGGATATCTGTTATTCTATATATAAACCCCCTGAACCCCTCGATTAGATTCCAGTCTGTAACTCACTCCCGGGTATCTGTTATTCTATATATAAACCCCCTGAGCCCCTCGATTAGATTCCAGTCTGTAACTCACTCCCGGGTATCTGTTATTCTATATATAATCCACCCCGAACTCCTCGATTAGATTCCAGTATGTAACTCACTCCCGGGTATGTGTTATTCTGTATATCAACCACCCCGAACCCCTCGATTAGATTCCAGCCTGTGACTCACTCCTGGGTATCTGTTATTCTATATATAAACCCACCCCGAACCCCTCGATTAGATTCCAGACTGTAACTCACTCCCGGGTATGATATTCTATATATAAACCACCCCGAACCCCTCGATTAGATTCCAGCCTGTGACTCACTCCTGGGTATCTGTTATTCTATATATAAACCCACCCCGAACCCCTCGATTAGATTCCAGACTGTAACTCACTCCCGGGTACGTTATTCTATATATAAACCACCCCGAACCCCTCGATTAGATTCCAGCACTTCCACATCACAAATTGAGGAAGGGGTCTCCCCCCATTTTCAAGTTGGTTAAAGTCTCTCCCTCTAATTTTAAGATGGAGAAGGGATGTCTCACAGGATATTGTTCTTTACACTCAATAATGTTAACACATTTTTGAATATTTTCAGTTTCCCCCTACACTTTCTCTTTCTCTCACCCTGTCTCGTTTCTTCTCTCCCTCTCCCACCCCATCTCTCTGCCACTCTATACATTTCTCTGTTTCTCTCTCTCACCCCATATCTTTACCCTACACACGCTCCCCTCTCTTCATCTCTCCCTCTCTCAACTCATCCCTTTTTTATCGCTTGATCTCCTCTCTCTATCTCACTCGCTTACCCAGCTCTCTTTCCCTCTCTGCCCGCCTCTCTTCCTCTGAGAATCTAGTCTAAAAACACCAGGCAGCCATTTTAGGTTTGTTCACAGTGGCCATTTGATGTCCCCACAGCAATGGGACATTTAGGACAGAGTTGACTCATGTAACATTAGTATTTTAAACGTGACAGAGACACAGGTATGGAGACATAAATTCCACGTGTATTCCCTGGAATATTGAAGGATTCGGGCGTTCACTCCCACACTTTGCTGTTGTGAATTTGAATTCTGAATTTTCTAAAACTGAATCTGGAAGTAAAAACCCCCGGGATAGAATGATTCACATTCTTTCTGCTGCTGCAAAGCCCGTGTCTGTGTCTGTTTCTCAGTGTTTATTAACTATTTAACATAATAGTTTAGAATGCCACAAGTTTGCCATAATGTCTGGAAAGAGGGTTGAAACAGAGGGGCTGAGGTAGCAAAACAAGAGGAGGGGGTGTGAATAGACACAGGATCTGGGGGTCTCCAATGTGTAGACACTGCCCAGCTCCCAGTCACATCTTTTAGAAAAGGCTGAATTGCGAAAATGAATCCAGGGACAGTGAAGCAAGTGACTCACTAACAATGAGAGCATTTTAAACATTCATTCTTTCACTGCAAAGCGCTCAGTCTTTCTGAGGTTCTGAAGGGGTCGGGGGTCTTCACTGTCTTATTCCCTCTCCCACTTGCTGCCCCTCTCTCTCTGTGTCAGTATTGCCTCATTTATAAAGTGCAGAGCAGAGCTGGCTGCATATTGTGGGATCTTGCTGTGCACAAATTGCCTGCAGTGTTTCATACTGTGCCACAACCAGTTAATTTATTAAAAATGTGCTGAATGGAATCATTTTCTGACCCTCAGGAGCCCTTTACCAAGTTCTAACTGTGAGAGTATGTAAAAGTTTGTGCTAATTCCTGAATAATGCTGGTGTTTTAGTCAGGGCGATGAATTGGGAGGTGGAACAGTCATTTGAATTCAGTCTCTCTAGGATGTGTCCCTATGTTACAACAGAGAGAGAGGGGGGAGATTGAGGGAAACAGGAAAAGACACTGAAACAGAGGCAGGGGTTTGGGGTGAGGAAGAGACACAGGGTCCGGGTGGGGTTAGGGGAGGGTCTCCAGTGTGGAGTCAGTGCCCAGCTCCCAGTCTCTGCAGAAAAGCCTCAGTCACACCCTCCCGGGGACGCCTGGTTTGTAAAAATCGATGCTGGGACGGAGATTTCAAAAAGTCTCCCCCAGGAAGCAGCAGCTTGTTCCCGGTTTGAAGAGAAGGAGTTTCGGCCTTTCTGGGGATGTGTCCGGACTCAGATCACACATGGTGCCCGGGGTGGGGGGAGAGGGGGAAGAGGGAGGGTTACAGCAGGCATGAGGCTGGGGAAGGAAATGTGTCTCCCTGTTCCCATCCGGATAGCATTACATTGCTGCCTGTGGGATCCCCCTGTGCAGAAACGGCCAGCATCTTTTCCTGAACTGCAACAGGGAACACACAACGTTTCTGGGGGAGGGGGTGGAATTTCCCTGTCTCTGTCACTCCAGCTTTCTCTCTCCCTCTCTCTTTACAGACAGGACCCCTTGCTGATCATGTCCACTGAGGGTTAATAACAGGACAGGACCCCTTGCTGCTCCTCTCCACTGAGGGTTAACCCCAGGACAGACATGGTTTCAACAAGGGCCTGTCTTTACTTTTGGTTTAATAATAAATCTATATTTCTTTCCCCTGTTCGTTGTGTTACTCCAGTTCCAAACCCTGATCTCACACAAACCCCCAAAACACTGGCAGTAATCACAGTCCCCAACCAACTCTCCCTCTCACCCCAACCCACTCTCCCTCTCATCCCATCCCACTCTCCCTCTCACCCCAACCCACTCTCCCTCTCACCCCAACCCACTCTCCCTCTCACCCCAACCCACTCTCCCTCTCACCCCAACCCACTCTCCCTCTCACCCCAACCCACTCTCCCTCTCACCCCAACCCACTCTCCCTCTCACCCCAACCAACTCTCCCTCTCACCCCAACCCACTCTCCCTCTCACCCCAACCCACTCTCCCTCTCACCCCAACCCACTCTCCCTCTCAGCCCAACCCTCTCACACCAACCCACTCTCCCTATCACCACTCCCTGTCCTGGGAGTGTTTGATGGGGACAGTGTAGAGGGAGCTTTACTCTGTATCTAACCCTGTGCTGTAGCAGTCCTGGGAGTGTTTGATGGGGACAGGTTAGATGGAGATTTACTCTGCACCTAACACCGTGCTGTACCTGCCCTGGGAGTGTTTGATGGGCACAGTGTAGGGGGAGCTTTTCTCTGTATCTAACCCCATGCTCTGCCAGTCCTGGGAGTGTTAGATGGGGACAGTATAGAGGGAGATTTACTCTGTTTCTAACCCCATGCTCTGCCAGTCCTGGGAGTGTTTGATGGGGACAGTATAGAGGGAGATTTACTCTGTATCTCACCCTGAGCTGTACCAGTCCTGGGTGTGTTTGATGGAGACAGTGTAGAGGGAGCTTTACTCTGTATCCATCCCCGTGCTGTACCTGCCCTGGGAGTGTTTGATGGGGACGGTGTAGAGGGAGATGTACTCTGTATCTAACCCTGTCCTTTATCTGCCCTGTGAGTGCTTGATGGGGACAGTGTAAAGGGAGCTTTACTCTGTATCTAACCCTGTGCTGTACCAGTCCTGGGAGTGTATGATGGGGACAGGTTAGAGGGAAATTTACTCCGCATTTAAAACCGTTCTGTACCTACCCTGGGAATGTATGAATGGCACAGTGTAGGAGGAGCTTTACTCTGTATCTAACCCCGTGCTGTACCAGTCCTGGGATTGTTTCATGGGGACAGTATAGAGGGAGATTTACTCTGTATCTAACCCTGAGCTGTACCTGTCCTGGGAGTGTTTAATGGGGACAGTGTAGAGGAAGCTTTACTCTGTATCTAACACCGTGCTGTACCTGTCCTTGGAGTGTTTGATGGGGTTTGATGGGTACAGTATCGAGGGAGCTTTACTCTGTATCTAACCCCGTGCTGTAACTATCCTGGGAGTGTTTGATGGGTCAGTATCGAGGGAGCTTTACTCTGTATCTAACCCAGTGCTATACCTGCCCTGGGAGTGTTTGATTGGGAAAGTGAAGAGGTAGCTTTATTCTGTATCTAACCCTGTCCTGTTCCTGTCCTGGGAGTTTTTGATGGGGTCAGTATAGAGGGAGCTTTACATTGTATCTAAGACTGTCCTGGTCCTGTCCTGGGAGTGTCTAATGGGCACAGTGTAGAGGGAGATTTACTCTGTATCTAACCCCATGCTGTACCAGTCCTGGGAGTGTTTGATGGGGACAGTATAGAGGGAGCTTTACTCTGTATCTAACCCCATGGTGCATTGCACCGGGAGTGTTTGATTGAGACAGTGCAGTGGGACCTTTATTCTGTATCTAAACCCGTGCTCTACCTGCCCTGGGAATGTTTGATGGGGACCGTGTAGATGGAGATTTACTCTGTATCTAATCCTGTCCTGTCACTGCCCTGTGAGTGCTTGATGGGGACAGTTTAGAGAGAGCTTTACTCTGTATCTAACCCCGTGCTGTACCAGTCCTGGGAGTTTATGATGGGGACATTGTAGAGGGAGCTTTACTCTGTATCTAATCCCGTGCAGTACCTGCTTTGGGATTGTTTGATGGGGTTTGATGGGGACAGTATCGAGGGAGCTTTACAATGTATCTAAACCCGTGCTGTACCTGTCCTGGGATGTTTTATGTGGACAGTATCGAGCGAGCTTTACTCTGTATCTAACCCAATGCTTTACCTGTCCTGGGAGTGTTTGATGGGGAAAGTGCAGAGGTAGCTTTACTCTGTATCTAACTGTGTGCAGTACCTGTCGTGGGAGTGCTTGATGAGGATAGTATAGAGGGAGCTTTACTCTCTATCTCCCACCGTGCTGTACGTGCCCTGGGAGTGTTTGATGGGGACAGTGCAGTGGAAGCTTTATTCTTTATCTAACCCCGAGTTGCACCTGTCCTCAAAGTGTTTGATGGGGACAGTATCGAGGGAGCTTTACTCTGTATCAAACCCCGTGCTGTACCTATCCTGGGAGTGTTTGATGGGGACATTTTAGAGGGAGCTTTACTCTGTATATAACAGTGTCCTGTACCTGCCCTGTGAGTGCTTGATGGGGACAGTGAAGAGGGAGCTTTACTCTGTATCTAACCCCGTGCTGCACCAGTCCTGGGAGTATTTGATGGGGAGAGGTTAGTGGTAGCTTTACTCTGTATCTAGCCCCGTGCGGTACCTGCCCTGGGAGTGTTTGATGGGGACAGTGCAGAGGGAACTTTTTCTGTATCTAACCCCGTGCTGTACCTGCCCTGGGAGTGTTTGATGGGCACAGTATAGAGGGAGCTTTATTCTGTATCTAACCCCGTGCTGTACCTGTCCTGGGAGTGCTTGATGGGGACAGTGAAGAGGGAGCTTTACTCTGTATCTAACCCCGTGCTGTACCTGTTCTGGGAGTGTTTGATGGGGACAGTGCAGAGGGAGCTTTACTCTGTATCTAACCCTGTGCTGTACCTGTCCTGGGAGTGTTTGATGGGGACAGTGTAGACGAAGCTTTATTCCTTTTCTAAATCTGTGCTGTATCTGTCCTGGCAGTGTTTGATGGGGACAGGTTAAAGGAGCTTTACTATGTTTCTAACCCCGAGCTGTACCATTCCTGGGAGTCTTTGATGGATACAGTGTAGAGGGACCTTTACTCTTTATCGAACCCAGTGCTTTACCTGCCATGGGAGTGTTTGATGGGGAAAGTGTAGATGTAGCTTTACTCTGTATCTAACCCTGTCCTGGGAGTGTTTGCAGGGGACAGTATAGAGGGAGCTTTACTCTGTATCTAACCCTGTGCTGTACCTGTCCTGGGAGTGTTTGATGGGGACAGTGTAGATGGAGCTTTACTCTGTATCTAACCCCGTGCTGTACCTGTCCTGGGAGTTTTTGATTGGGACAGTATCGAGGGAGCTTTACTCTGTATCTAACCCCGTGCTGTACCTGTCCTGGTGGGGTTTGATGGGGACTGTGTACAGGAAGATTTACTCTGTAACTAAGCCTGTCCTGTTCCTGTGTTGGGAGTGTTAGATGGGGACAGTGTAGTGGGAGCTATACTCTCTATCTAACCCCGTGCTGTACCTGTACTGGGAGTGTTTGATGGGGACAGTGCAGATGGAGCTTTACTGTGTATTTAACCCAGTGCTTTACCTGTCCTGGGAATGTTTGAAGGGGACAGTGTAGAAGAAGCTTTACTCTGTATCTAACTCTGTGCTGTATGTGCTCTGGGAGTGTTTGATGGGGACAGTGCAGAGGGTGCTTTACTCTATATCTAACACCGTGCTTTACCTGTCCTGGTAGTGTTTGATGGGGACATTTTAGCGGGAGCTTTACTCTGTATATAACAGTGTCCTGTACCTGCCCGGTGAGTGCTTGATGGGGACAGTGAAGAGGGAGCTTTATTCTGTATCTAACCCCAGTCTGTACCAGTCCTGGGAGTGTTTGATGGGGACAGGTTAGTGGTAGCTTTACTCTGTATCTAGCCCCGTGCGGTACCTGCCCTGGGAGTGTTTGATGGGGACAGTGCAGAGGGAGCTTTTTCTGCATCTAACCGCGTGCTGTACCTGCCCTGGGAGTGTTTGATGGGCACAGTATAGAGGGAGCTTTATTCTGTGTCTAACCCCGTGCTGTACCTGCCCTGGGTGTGTTGGATGGGGACGATGTAGAGGGAGTTTTACTCTGTGTCTAACCCCGAGCTGTACCTGTTCTGGGAGTGTTTGATGGGGACAGTGTAGAGGAAGCTTTACTCTGTATCTAAACCCGTAGTGTACCTGCCCTGGGAGTGTTTGATGGGGACTGTGTAGAGGGAGCTTTAGTCTGTATCTAACCCCGTGCTGTACCTGTCCTGGGAGTGTTTGATAGGGACAGTGCAGAGGAAGCTTTATTCCTTATCTAAATCTGTGCTGTATCTGTCCTGGGAGTGTTTGATGGGGACAGGTTAAAGGAGCTTTACTAAGTATCTAACCCCGGGCTGTACCACTCCTGGGAGTCTTTGATGGATACAGTGTAGAGGGACCTTTACTCTGTATCGAACCCAGTGCTTTACCTGCCCTGGGACTGTTTGATCGTCAAAGTGTAGATGTAGCTTTACTCTGTATCTAACCCTGTCCTGGGAGTGTTTGATGGGGACAGTGTAGTGGGAGCTATACTCTCTATCTAACCCCGTGCTGTACCTGTCCTGGGAATGTTTGAAGGGGACAGTGTAGAAGAAGCTTTACTCTGTATCTAACTCTGTGCTGTACCTGTCCTGGGAGTGTTTGATGGGGACAGTATAGATGGAAATTTACCCTGTATCTAACCCCATGCTGTATGTGCTCTGGGAGTGTTTGATGGGGACAGTGCAGAGGGTGCTTTACTCTGTATCGAACACGGTGCTGTACCTGTCCTGGGAGTGTTTGATGGGGACAGTGTAGAGGGTGCTTTACTCTGTATCGAACACCGTGCTGTACCTGTCCTGGGAGTGTTTGATGGGGACAGTGTAGAGGTAGCTTTACTCTGTATCTCACCCCGTGCTGTACCTGTCCTGGGAGTGTTTGATGGGGACAGTGTCGAGGGAGCTTTACTCTGTATCTAACCCAGTGCTTTACCTGTCCTGGGAGTGTTTGATTGGTCCAGTGTAGAGGAAGCTTTACTCTGTATCTACCCCTGTGCTGTATCTGTCCTGGGAGTGATTGATTGGGATAGAATAGAGGGAGCTTTACTCTTTATCTAACCCCGTGCTGTACTTGCCCTGGTAGTGTTTGATTTGGACAGTGCAGAGGGAGCTTTACTCTGTATCTAAACGCGTGCTGTACCTGTCCTGGGAGTGTTTGATGGGGACATTTTAGAGGGAGCTTTACTCTTTTTATAACAGTGTCCTGTACCTGCCCTGGGAGTGCTTGATGGGGACAGTGAAGAGGGAGCTTTATTCTGTATCTAACACCGGTCTGTACCAGTCCTGGGAGTGTTTGATGGGGACAGGTTAGTGGTCGCTTTACTCTGTATCTATCCCCGTGCGGTACCTGCCCTGGGAGTGTTTGATGGGGACAGTGTAGAGGGGGCTTTACTCTGTATATAACTCCGTGCTGCACCTGTCCTGGGAATGTTTGATGGGGTCAGTATCGATGGAGCGTAACTCTGTATCTAACCCCGTGCTGTACCTGTCCTGGGAGTGTTTGATGGGTACAGTATCGAGGGAGCTTTACTCTGTATCACACCCTGCCCTGTTCCCGTCCTGGGAGTGTTTGATGGGGACAGTGTAGAGGGAGCTTTACTCTGTATCGAACCCCGTGCTGTACCTGTACTCGGAGTGTTTGATGGAGACAGTGTAGAATGAGCTTTACTCTGTATCTAACCCTGTCCTGTTCCTGTCCTGGGAGTTGTTGATGGGGACAGTATAGAGGGAGCTTTACTCTGTATCTAACCCTGTCCTGTTCCTGTCCAGGGAGTGTTTGATTGGGACAGTACAGAGGGAGCTTTACTCTGTATCTAACCCCGTGCTTTTCCTGTACTGGGAGTGTTTGATGTGGACAGTGTAGGGGGAGCTTTACTCTGTATCTAACCCTGTACTGCACCTGCCCTGGGAGTGTTTGATGGGGACGGTGTGGAGGGAGCTTTACTCTGTATCTTACCCCGTGCTGTAACTGTCCTGGGAGTGTTTGATGCGGACAGTATAGAGGGAGCTATACTCTGTATATTGCCCCGCGATGTTCCTGTCCAGGGAGTGTTTGATGTGGAGAGTATAGCAGAAGCTTAACTCTGTATCTATCTCCGTGCTGTACCAGCCCTGCGAGTTTTTGATGGGGACGGTGTAGAGGTAGATTTACTCTGTATCTAACCCTGTTCTGTACCTGCCCTGTGAGTGCTTGATGGGGACAGTGTAGAGGGAGCTTTACTCTGTATCTAACCCCATGCTGTACCAGTCCTGGGAGTCTTTGATGGGGAGAGGTTAGAGGGAGATTTACTCTGTATCTAACCCCGTGCTGTACCTGTCCTTGTAGTGTATGATGGGCACAGTGTACGGGGAGCTTTACTCTGTATCTAACCCCGTGATGTACATGTCCTGGGTGTGTTTGATGGGGACAGTATCGAGGGAGCTTTCCTCTGTATCTAACCCTGAGCTGTACCTGTCCTGGGAGTGTTTGATGGAAACAGTGTAGAGGGAGCTTTACTCTGTATCTAACCCCGTGCTGTACCTGCCCTGCGAGTGTATGATGGCCAATGTGTAGGGGGAGCTTTACTCTGTATCTAACCCCGTGCTGTACCAGTCCTGGGAGTGTTTGATGGGGAGAGTATAGAGGGAGGTTTACTCTGTATCTAACCCTGTGCTGTACCAGTGCTGGGAGTGTTTGATGGAGACAGTGTAGAGGGAGCTTTACTATCTATCTAACCCAGTGCTTTACCTGCCCTAGGAGTGTTTGCCCTGTGTTTGATGGGGACAGTATCGAGGGAGCTTTACTCTGTATCTAGCCCCTGCTGCATCCTTTCTGGGAGTGTTTGTTGGCAACATTCTCGCCCAAAACAAAAACAATCCACAAATCAGCCCTAATAAATTGAACATGAGTTTCCTTGTTTGATTCTCCCTGGTCTGTTCTGATTCTCTGATAGATTCCTCATGTTTACCCTCCACATGAGCAGTCATCCTAATCCCGTCTACCTGTCCTGCTCCCAATGCGGCATCCGACTACAATAAGGCCAGTGATACAGGAGCGTCTCAGTGAGTGAGACAGGTGAGTCTTGAACCTGACCTGGATGTATGTGAGTGTCCCGGGTTAATCTGACACTCCAGGGACAGTTTAGACAGTTCGAGTGCATCGCAGCTTTGCCAGAATGAGACCTGGATTCCAAGGGTTAAATTGCAAAGTGAGATTGCACAAACTCGGGTTGTATTCCCTGAAATTTAGTAGCATCAGGGGTGACTTGATCAAATTGTCAAATGCTGAGAGGAACTGAGGGGGGAGATTAGGGGAATGTATGAGCTCTTGTCCTGAGTAACAAGCCGTGTGAGGCATCTTATCGAAGCCCTTTTGACCAGACAAGTATCCACCTGTCACTACAGGTTACCTGTATGTTGCAAAGTTATTCTGATAATTTTCATCCCACAGAGTCAAAATTTCTGCGATTCTGTGTCTGAGTCAGAACTTCAAATAGTTCAGATTCACTGTTTAAAATAAGCAGTCACTTTTCTGTGGTGGTTTTTGAGTTTGAATATGGATCTCAGAATCTGTCAGTGGAAGGGAGTTTCTACAGAGATAGGAAATGGGATTGATGAATAAAGGTGCAGGATTTTGTTCACTGCATTAGATTTTGTCTGTTGCAGTTTCCCAGGAGGTTACATTTTCATGGGAAAGGGATGATTATCCAATGTCAACAATTCAATTTCTTCAGACAAGTGAAAACGCAAGAGAAAGAGGGAATATACCAACACCGGAACAAACAGGCCACTGTATGAGGAAGGTTTCAATTCTCTGCATGTTTTAATGTGAATTCCTGAGCTAAGGATTGAAATAGGGGTTTAAATTTCACACTGGGATGCAGTACAATTTCAGTACTCTTACCCTTAAATTAAAAATAAAAACCTACAATTAAAACTTTCTTGGAAAGAGCAGAGGTAATTTGACTCTGTACCGAACCCCATACTATATTTGGGTTGGGAGTGTTTGATGAACAATGTAGCTAAAGCTTTAGTTTGAAACAATTTTCTGCAAACGTCAATTGACACAAAGTATCTTGTTAATGTTTCAATCTGAGGATGATAGATTTTTGTTGGGCAAAGGTGTAAAGAGATATGGAGGTAGATCAGAGATCAGTCAGGATCTCATTGAATGTCAGAAACAGTGTGTGGGGAGAAATGGAATCTTCCTCTTCCAATGTACTATGATAAATATCCTTCCTTCAATCTCTGTCTCTCGGTCTCCCTCTCCATCTGTGTCTCTGTCTTCTTCTCACTCGCTCGGTCTGTCTCTCTCTCTCTCTTCCTCTCTCTCAGAATCTATATAAATGACACAAACACCAGTCAGCCTTTTAGGTTTGTTCACAGAGGCCATATTATGTGCCCACAGCACTGGGACATTTCTGACAGAGTTGACTCCTCAGGAATGTGACGTTGGTACTTTCAACGTGACAGAGACACAACTATGGAGACACTGATCAGACACTCATCCCCCAGACACCGCATTTTGCACGGGTTCCAGGTCATCCCCAGTCGCTGGTTTAAAAAGATTTTCACCACATCCCCCCCCCTTCATCCCTTTCTCAAAACCTTCACCCTGTCTCTCCCCCTGTCACCATCGAACCAATTTTTTGAATTTGACTCTGTATGGACCCCATACTGTAATTGGGTTGGGAGTGTTTGATGAACAGTGTAGTCAAAGCTTCACTCTGAAACACTGGAATTGAGGTTAAGGGGTGATTTGAGCAAATGCTTCAAGATACTAATGTAAATGAATCATGTTTTTTATAGCCAGGCATGTTGAAAAATATTTGGAGCTTTACCCTTTTCTCCAGCTGATGAACTTTTAATTTGAACACTTTTTAAATTGAACTCAAATTCAAAGGTGAATGACGCTTTTTAATCTCATAACTCAATTGTTGTGGGAGCTTTACTCTGTATGGAACCCCATGCTGTACCTGTTCTGGGAGCGTTTGATGGGGACAATTTAACAACAACTTTAATTCCTATCTTACCCCGCACTGTCCAATAACGGATGCAGATTCAGATAAATCGGATGTTTCATTTCTGTGTCACTTTCTGTATCTTGAAGCTTCCATTTGGAGCTGGAAATCTGTCAGTTGATGAATGTTGTCTTGAAAATTTCACCCTGAATAGTGTGAGCCTTAGTATTGTGGAAACGTGTGAAGAAAGTGTTTGCATTCACACATTCCTACATTGTGAAATGTAAGTTACCTTTGAACCAATAGGATGTGGGGCCAGGGAGTCTGAATGGGCAACAGGATTTGGATGATTAAAGAGTAAATTTTAATGATGTCCTTTGAAGGAGCCGTTTACTGTAAATGTCCCGAGACAATGAAATGGTTCCCCAATGTCTGAATAACTTTCCAAGTCCTCAGAGACATGAAGGGGCAGAGATATTGTAAGTTACAGATCATGAGATACCAGTGAATCACAGAATTGAAGTTGTGGGGCCCTCTCCTGTTTCAGAATGTCAGTTTTGATGTTTAACTCTGTGAAACTTGGCTAATGATTCAGAAAGCAGAAAGTTCCAATCCAATCTGTAACCTGCACTTCAAATTCCAAAGAGATATGTACACCTTAAGTGAATGGGTGAAATAGTGCAAGATGGGATTCATTGTAGGCAAATGTGTGGCTCCTCACTTTAAAAAGGATGGAACAGGTTACATTATAAATGGTGAAAAGCTGCAAACAGTGAGGGTCCAGAGAGTCCCTATGCATTTGTGTCAAGACTAAGAAAACATCAAACAGTTCCAATGAGAAATTAAATTTGATATTTGGGATAAAGCTGGTTAAAAACTCACACTACACATTCCATGAATCAGCCTCTGTAACCTGCACTTCAGCACATCACAAGAAAAAATATGTTTTCAACAGTTTGTGATTCCAGTCTGTAACTCAATCCCGGGTATCTATTATTCTATATATAAACCCCCTGAACCCCTCGATTAGATTCCAGTCCGTTACTCACTCCCGGGTCTCTATTATTCTTTATATAAACCCCCTGAACACCTCGATTAGATTCCAGTCTGGAACTCAATCCCGGGTATCGATTAATCTTTATAGAAACCCCCTGAACACCTCGATTAGATTCCAGTCTGTAACTCACACCTGGGTAATTATTATTATATATATAAACCCCCTGATCACTTCGATTAGATTCCAGTCTGTAACTCACTCCTGGGTATCTATTATTCTATATATAAACCCCACAATCCCCTTGATTAGATTCCAGTCTGTAACTCACTCCCGCGTATCTATGATTCTATATATAAACCCTCTGAACCCCTCGATTAGATTCCAGTCTGTACCTCACTCCCGGGTATCTATTATTCTATATAAAAACCCCACAAACCCCTCGATTAGATTCCAGTCTGTACCTCACTCCCGGGTATCTATTATTCTATATATAAACCCCACAAACCCCTCGATTCGATTCCAGCACTTCCACATCACAAGTTGAGGAAGGGGTCTCCCCCCATTTTAAAGATGGAGAAAGGATCTCCCTCCAACTTAAAGATGGAGAAGGGATATGTCACAGGATATTGTTCTTTATACTCAATAAAGTTAACTAATTTCCGAACATTTTCAGTTTCCCCCTACACTTTCTCTTTCTCTCACCTTCATTTTCATTCTCTCCCTCTCCCACCCCATCTCTCTGCCACTCTACCGCATTTCTCTGTTTCTCTCTCTCACCCCATCACTTTACCCTAAACTCGCTCCCCTCTCTTCACCTCTCTCTCTCTCACCTCATCCCTTTTCCTTTCATTTTATCTCTTCTCTCTATCTCACTCACTCGCCCCAGCTCTCTTTCTCTCTCACCCTGTCTCTCCGCCGCTCTGTCTCTCTATCTCTCATTCCGGCTATCTCTCCCTCTCTCTCACTCCTTTCCTCCGTTGCTCTGCTCCTCTCTCTGTCGCCCCCATCTCTCTCCCTCTCGCCTTGTCTCTCTTTCTACCTCTGTACCTCTTTCATCCCATCTATCTCGCCCTCTCTCTCTCTCCCTCTCTCCCTCTCCCACTTCTTTTGTGCCAAAATTGGATATAAAGCAGAATAGAAATTTTTTTCAGGGTCCCGTGAAAAGGCAGATGATTCAGACCAGCGAAATGTGGATACAGAATTGGCTGATGGATAGGAAACAGAGAGTTCACAGATATTTTTCCTGCTGGATGTAGGATTGTAGTAGAGTTTCACTGGGGTCAGTATTGGAACCCTGGATTTCCCTGCTGTATATAAATGATTGAGATATTGGTGTGCAGGGGACCATTTGAGAGTTTGTGGATGGCACAAAACTTGGGAGAATGATAAACAGAGAGGGGGACAGTGTAGAGCATCAAAAGGACATTTACAAGTTGGGAGAGTGGGCAGATAGGTGGCCAATGATGTTCAATGTGGAGACGTTTGATGTGATGCATTTTGGTAGGAGGAACATGGACAGGAAAAATAAAATTAGGGGTGAAATTATGAATGGGGTGCAGGAGCAGAAAGACCTGGGTGAAGATGTTCATAGATCATTGAAGGTGGCAGGACAGGTTGAGCGAGTGGTTCAAAAAGCATATCGTATCCTGGGCTTTACTAATAGGGGCATAGAGTACAAGAGCAGGGAGGTTATGCTGAATTTATATAAGACGCTAGTTAGACCTCAGATGGAGTATTGTGTACAGTCCTGGGAGCAACACTATAGGAAGGATATGATTCCCGGGGCAGTGTGATTACGTGGGATGGAATTGAGATTTACACCCCTTCTGTGTTTGATGTTGGAATCAGCTTCATTTGGGGTGTGCTGTGTTTCGTAGACATTTTCAGATCTTTTTAAATAATTCCCTTTTTTTATAGACTGCATCACTGAGTGTGAATTGGAGCTTAGCATCCATTTTTTAAATTGTTTGAAAATAGTTTTAAACTCCGCCCCTAGTTCCAAACTCTCCCACAAGGGGAAACATCTTCTCCACATCCACCCTGTCAAGTCACCTCAGTAACTTACATCTTTCACTAAGATCACCTCTCCAAATTCTAAACTCCAATGGATACAGGCCCAGCCTGTCCAACCTTTCCTCATAAGAAAATCAGAATCCTTTCCTCATAAGGTCAGAGATGATGAGAAATGCCTCACACAATTGGCCTTGTCCTTGTCTTCATTGGATTCTGAGCAACAACCTGTTTCCGTTCTGATTGCACTAGACCAGGCCTCTGTTTCAATTACACTAGACCCTGCCTCAGTTAATACTGCACTAGACATTCTCTAAGTTGATATAACACGTGGCCGTGTCTCTCTGAATGCTACACTTCACCCGGCCTCTGTTTGGACGACACACGACCATTTCTCTGTTTATAACACAATAGGCCCTGTCTTTACTTGGTATCTAACCCGGTGTTGAACCTTCCCTGGGCCTGTTGGATGGGACAGAGCAGAGGGAATTTAACTCTCTATCGAACCCCATACTGTATTTGGTTTGGGTGTGTTTGTTGAACAGTGTGGATGAAGCTTTACACTGGAATTTAGGTGAGGGGGTGATTTGATGAAATATTTCAGGATAATAATGCAAGTAGATGTTCGAAAAAGACTTACTATTTCCGTCGGTTTGGGGAGTCTGGGCCTTGGGGCCATGGTTTTTCAACTATGTTTATAATTTTAGAATTGCAGGAGGGAAACTAAGAAACACTTTAAAACACCAAGCGTGGTATTAGTTTGGATCTCTCTCACATGAACGGAAATTGATGCTGAGCCACTATTCCATGTTTAAAACTGAGGCTGATAGATTTCTGTTAGCTGACACGCTGCAGAGATATGAGACCAAGTGGTTCAATCACAGATCAGCCAGGATCTCATTGAATGTCAGAACAGGGTTGGAGGGTTAAATGGCCTCTTGCTCTTTCCATGTGCTATCACCAACATCCTTTATTCACTGTCTGGCTCTCAGTCACCCACTTGGTCTGAGAGTCTCTATTTCTCATTCACTCGATCTGTGTCTTCTCTCCCTGTCTCTCTTCCTCTGAGAATCTAGTCTACAAACACCAGGCAGACATTTCAGGTTTGTTCACAGTGGCCATTTTATGTCCCCACAGCAATGGGACGTTTAGGACAGAGTAAACTCATGTAACATTAGTATTTTAAACGTGACAGAGACACAGGTATGGAGACATAAATTCCACGTGTATTCCCTGGAATATTGAAGGATCCGGGCGTTCAGTCCCACACTTTGCTGTTGTGAATTTGAATTCTGAATTTTCTAAAACTGAATCTGGAAGTAAAAACCCCCGGGATAGAATGATTCACATTCTTTCTGCTGCTGCAAAGCCCGTGTCTGTGTCTGTTTCTCAGTATTTATTAACAATTTAAGATAATAATTTAGAATGCCACAAGTTTGCCATAATGTCTGGAAAGAGGGTTGAAACAGAGGGGCTGAGGTAGCAAAACAAGAGGAGGGGGTGTGAATAGACACAGGATCTGGGGGTCTCCAATGTGTAGACTCTGCCCAGCTCCCAGTCACATCTTTTAGAAAAGGCCGAATTGCGAAAATGAATCAAGGGACAGTGAAGCAAGTGACTCACTAACAATGAGAGCATTTTAAACATTCATTCTTTCACTGCAAAGCGCTCAGTCTTTCTGAGGTTCTGAAGGGGTCGGGGGTCTGTCTTAGTCCCTCTCCAACTTGCTGCCTCTCTCTCTCTGTGTAAATATTGCCCCATTTAAAAAGTGCTGAACAAAGGTGGCTGCACCATTTGGGATCTTGCTGTGCCCAAATTCCCTGCAGTGTTTCATACTGTGCCACAACCAGTTAATTGATTAAAAATGAGCTGATTGGACTCATTTCCTGTCCCTCAGGAGCCCTTTACCAAGTCCTAACTGTGAGAGTGTATAAAAGTTTGTGCTAATTCCTGAATAATGCTGGTGTTTTAGGCAGGGCAATGAATTGGGAGGTGGAACAGTCATTTGAATTCAGTCTCTCTAGGATGTGTCCCTATGTTACAACAGAGAGAGAGGGGGGAGATTGAGGGAAACAGGAATAGACAGTGACACAGAGGCAGGGGGTTGGGTGTGAGGAAGAGACACAGGGTCTGGGGGGGTTAGGGGAGGGTCTCCAGTGTGGAGTCAGTACCCAGCTCCCAGTCTCTGCAGAAAAGCCTCAGTCACACCCTCCTGGGGACGCCTGGTTTGTAAAAATCGATGCTGGGACGGAGATTTCAAAAAGTCTCCCCCAGGAAGCAGCAGCTTGTTCCCGGTTTGAAGAGAAGGAGTTTAGGCCTTTCTGGGGATGTGTCCGGACTCAGAGCACACATGGTGCCCGGGGGGGGAGAGAGGGGGAAGAGGGAGGGTTACAGCAGGCATGAGGCTGGGGAAGGAAATGTGTCTCCCTGTTCCCATCCGGATAGCATTACATAGCTGCCTGTGGGATCCCCCTGTGCAGAAACGGCCTGCATCTTTTCCTGAACTGCAACAGGGAACACACAACGTTTCTGGGGGAGGGGGTGGCATTTCTCTGTCTCTGTCACTCCAGCTTTCTCTCTCCCTCTCTCTTTCCAGACAGGACCCCTTGCTGATCCTGTCCATTGAATGTTAATAACAGGACAGGACCCCTTGCTGCTCCTGTCCACTGAGGGTTAACCCCAGGACAGACATGGTTTCAACAAGGGCCTGTCTTTATATTTGGCTTAATAATAAATCTATATTTCTTTCCCCTGTTGGTTGTGTTACTCCAGTTCCAAACCCTGATCCCACACAAACCCCCAAAACACTGGCAGTAATCGCAGTCCCCAACACACTCTCCCTCTCACCCCAACCCACTCTCCCTCTCACTCCAACCCACTCTCCCTCTCACCCCAACCCACTCTCCCTCTCATCCCATCCCACTCTCCCTCTCACCCCAACCCAGTCTCCCTCACACCCCAACCCGCTCTCCCTCTCACCAAAACCCGCTCTCCCTCTCACCCCAACCCGCTCTCCCTCTCACCCCAACCCGCTCTACCACTCACCCCAACCCAGTCTCCCTCTCACCCCAACTCTCTCTCCCTCTCACACCAACCCGCTTTCCCACTCACCCCAACCCACTCTCCCTCTCACCCCAACCCACTCTCCCTCTCACCCCAACCCACTCTCGCTCTCCCCACAACCCACTCTCCCAATCACCCCAACCCAATCTCCCTCTCACCCCATCCAACTCTCCCTCTCACTCCAACCCTCTCTCCCAGGGAGATTTACTCTGTATCTAACCCCGTGCTGTTCCTGTCCTGAGAGTGTATGATGGTGACAGTTTAGCGGGAGTTTACTCAGTATATAACCCCTGCTTTACCTGTCCAGGGAGAGTATGATGGGGACAGTGTAGAGCAAGCTTTACCCTGTATCAAACCCCGTGCTGTACCTGCCCTGGGAGTGTTTGATGGGGACGGTGTAGAGGGAGCTTTACTCTGTATCTAACCCAGTACTGTACTTGCCCTGGGAGTGTTTGATGATGACAGTGCAGTGGGACCTTTATTCTGTATCTAAACCCGTGCTGTACCTGGCCTGGGAGTGTTTGATGGGGACGGTGTAGTGGGAGATTTACTCTGTATCTAACACCGTGCTGTACCTGTCCTGGGAGTGTTTGATGGGGATTGTGTAGAGGAAGCTTTACTCTGTATCTAACCCCGTAATGTACCTGCACTGGGAGTGTTTGATGGGGATGTTGTAGAGGGAGCTTTACTCTGTATCTAACCTCGTGCTGTACCTGTCCTGGGAGGGTTTGATGGGGAAGTTTAGAGGGAGCTTTACTCTGTATCTAACCCCGTGCTGTACCAGTCCTGTGAGAGTTTGATGGGGAGAGTATAGAGGGAGGTTTACCCTGTATCTAACCCTGTGCTGTAGCGGACCTGGTAGTGTTTGATGGAGACAGTGTAGAGGGAGCTTTACACTGTATCTAACCCTGTCCTGTTCCTGTCCTGGGAGTGTTTGATGGGGACAGTATAGAGGGAGATTTACTCTGTATCTAACCCTGTTCTGTTCCTGTCCAGGGTGTGTTTTATGGGAACAGTGCAGAGGGAGCTTCACCTTGTATCAAACCCTGTGCTGTGCCTGTCCTGGGAGTGTTTGATGGGGACAGTATCGAGGGAGCTTTACTCTCAATCTAACCCTGTGCTTACCTGTCTTGGGAGTGCTTGATGGGGACAGTATAGAGGGAGCTTTATCCGTATATAACCCCGTGCTGTACCTGTCCTGGGAGTGTTTGATGGGGAAAGTGTCGAGGTAGCTTTACTCTGTATCTGACCCTGTCATGTTCCCGTCCTGGGAGTGTTTGATGGGGACAGTATCGAGGGAGCTTTACTCTGTATCTAACCCCGTGCTGTACCTGCCCTGGGAGTGTTTGATGTGGACAGTATCGAGGGAGCTTTACTCTGTATCTAGCCCCTGCTTCATCCTTTCTGGGAGTGTTTGTTGGCAACATTCTCACCCAAAACAAAAACAATCCACAAATCAGGTCTAATAAATTGAACATCAGTTTTTTTGTTTGATTCTCTCTGGTCTGTTCTGATTCTCTGACAGATTCCTCGTGTTTACCCTCCACACGAGCAGTCATCCTAATCCCGTCTACCTGTCCTGCTCCCAACGCGGCATCCGACTACAATAAGGCCAGTGATACAGGAGCGTCTCAGCGACTGAGACAGTTGAGTCTTGAACCTGACCTGGTTATTTGTGAGTGACCCGGGTTAATCCGACACTCCAGGGACAGTTTAGACAGTTTGAGTGCATCACAGCTTTGCCAGAATGAGACCTGGATTCCAAGGGTTAAATTGCAAAGTGAGATTGCACAAACTCGGGTTGTATTCCCTGAAATTTAGTAGCATCAGGGGTGACTTGATCAAATTGTCAAATCCTGAGAGGAACTGGGTGGGGAGATTAGGGGAATGTATGAGCTCTTGTCCTGAGTAACAAGCTTTGTGAGGCATCTTATCGAATCCCTTTTGAACAGACAAGTATCCTCCTGTCACTACAGGTTACCTGTATGTTGCAAAGTTATTCTGATCATTTTCATCCCACAGAGTCAAAATTTCTGCGATTCTGTGACTGAGTCAGAACTTCAAATTCAGATTCACTGTTTAAAATAAGCAGTCACTTTTCTGTGGTGGTTTTTGAGATTGAGTATGGATCTCAGAATCTGTCAGTGGAAGGGAGTTTCTACAGAGATAGGAAATGGGATTGATGAATAAAGGTGCAGGATTTTGATCACTGCATAAGATTGTGTCTGTTGCAGTTTCCCAGGAGTTTACATTTTCATGGGAAAGAGATGATTATCCAATGTCAACAATTCAATTTCTTCAGACAAGTGAAAACGCAAGAGAAAGAGGGAATATACCAACACTGGAACAAACAGGCAACTGTATGAGGAAGGTTTCAATTCTCTGAATGTTTTAATGTGAATTCCTGAGCTAAAGGTTGAAATAAACAGGAGTTCAAATCTCACACTGGGATGCCGTACAATTTCAGTCCTGTTATCCCAAATTGAAAAATAAAAATCTACAATTAGCTGGAGCTGGAAATCTGTCAGTTGATGAATGTTGTCTTGAAAATTTCACCCTGAATAGTGTGAGCCTTAGTATTGTGGCAACGTGTGAAGAAAGTGTTTGCATTCACACATTCCTACATTGTGAAATGTAAGTTAGCTTTGAAACAATAGGATGTAGGGCCAGGGAGTCTGAATGGACAAAAGGATTTGGATGATTAAAGAGTGAATTTTAATGATGTCCTTTGAAGGAGCCGTTTACTGTAAATGTCCCAAGACAATGAAATGCTTCAAAGGAAATATCCCGATTGACAGAAATGGTTCCCCAATGTCTGAAACATTTCCCAAGTCTTCAGAGACATGAAGGGGGCAGACATATTGTAAGATACAGATCATGAGGTGCTAGAGAATCACAGAATTGAAGTTGTGGGGCCCTCTCCTGTTTCAGAATGTCAGTTTTGATGTTTAACTCTGTGAAACTTGGTTAATGATTCTTAAAGCAGGAAGTTCCAATCCAATCTGTAACCTGGACTTCAAATTCCAAAGAGATATGTACACCTTAAGTGAATGAGTGAAATAGTGAAAGATGGATTTCATTATAGGCAAATGTGTGGCTGCCCACTTTAAAAAGGATGGAACAGGTTACATTATAAATGGTGAAAAGCTGCAAACGGTGAGGGTCCAAAGAGTCTCTATCCATTTGTGTCAAGACTAATAAAACATCAAACAGTTCCAATGAGAAATTAAATTTGATATTTGGGATAAAGCTGGTTAAAAACTCACACTACCCATTCCATGAATCAGCCTCTGTAACCTGCACTTCAGCACATCACAAGAAAAATGATATTTTCAACTGTTCTTGATTCCAGTCTGTAACTCAATTCCGGGTATCTATTATTCTCTATATAAACCCTCTGCACCCCTCAATTAGATTGCAGTCTGTAACTCAATCCTGGGTATCTATTATACTCGAGATAAACCCTCTTCACCCCTCAATTAGATTTCAGTCTGTAACTCACTCCCGGGTATCTATTATTCTCTATATAAACCCACTGAACCCCTCGATTAGATTGCAGTCTGTAACTCAATACCAGGTATTTATTATTCTATATATAAACCCCCTGAACCCCTCGATTAGTTCCAGTCTGTAACTCAATCCCGGGTATCGATTATTCTATATATAAACTCCCCGAACCCCTCGATTAGATTGCAGTCTGTAACTCAATCCCGGGTATCTATGATTCTATATATAAACCCCCTGATCCCTTCGATTAGATTCCAGTCTGTAACTCAATCCCGGATATCGATTATTCTATATATAAACCCCCTGCACCCCTTAATTAAATTCCAGCCTGTAACTCAATCCCGGGTATCTATGGTTCTATATATAAACCCCCGGAAGCACTCGATTAGATTCCTGTCTGTAACTCACTCCCGGGTATCGATTATTCTATATGTAAACCCCCTGAAACCCTCGATTAGATTCCACTCTGTAACTCACTCCCGGGTATCTATTATTCTGTATATAAAACCATTGCACCCTTCAATTAGATTCCAGTCTGTAACTCTCTCCCGTTACCTATTATTCTATATATAAACCCCTCATTCCCCTCGATGAGATTCCGTTCTTTAACTCACTCCCGGATATCTTTTATTCGATATATATTATATCGACATGATTTATATATAAACCACCCCCAACCCCTCGATTAAATTTCAGCCCGTAACTCACTCCCGGGCATCTGTTATTCTATATATAAACCACCCCAAACCCCTCCGTTAGATTCCTGCCTGTAACTCACTGCCAGGTGTCTGTTATTCTATATATAAACCACCCCAAACCCCTCCGTTAGATTCCTGTCTGAAACTCACTGCCGGGTGTCTGTTATTCAATATATAAACAAACCCAAACCCCTCCGTTAGATTCCAGTCTGTAACTCAATCTCGGGTATCTGTTATTCTATATATAAACCACCCCGAACTCCTCGATAAGATTCCAGCATGTAACTCACTCCCGGGAATATGTTATTCTATATAAAGACCACCCCAAACCCCTCGATTTGATTCCAGTCTGTAACTCATTTCCGTCTAACTGTTATTCTGTATATAAATGTCCCAAACCGCTCGACTAGATTTCAGTCTGTTACTCATTCCCGGTCTTCTGTTAATCTATATATATTATATTCATATGATTTATATATAAACACCCCGAACCCATCGATTTGTTTCCAGTCTGTAACTCACTCCCGGGTATCAGTTATTCTATACATAAATTCGCAAAGCCCTCGATTAGATTCCAGTCTGTAACTCACTCTCGGGTATCTGTTATTCTATATATAAATCCCTCAAACCCCTCGATTTGATTACAGTCTGTAACTCACTCGCAGGTATCTGTTATTCTAAATATAACCCCCCTGAACCCCTCGATGAGATTCCAGTCTGTAAATCACTCCCGGGTATCTGTTATTCTATATATAATCCACCCCGAATCTCTCGATTAGATTCCAGTCTGTAACTCACTCCCGGGTATTTGTTATTCTGTATATAAACCACCCCAAACCCCTCGATTAGATTCCAGTCTGTAACCTACTCCCGGGTATCTGTTATTCTGTATATAAACCACCCCAAACACCTCGATTAGATTCCAGTCCGTAAACTCACTCCCGAGTATCTTTTATTCTCTATATAAACCACCCTGAACCCCTGGATTAGATTCCAGTCTTTAACTCAATCCATGGTATCAATTATTCTATATATAAACCCCACAAACCCCACGATTAGATTCCAGTCTGCAACGCACTCCCGGGTATCTGTTATTCTATATATAAACCACCCCGAACCCCTCGATTAGATTCCAGCACTTACACATCACAAGTTGAGGAAGGGGTCTCCCCCCATTTTAATGTTGGTTAAAGGCTCTCCCGCCAATTTTAAGATGGAGAAGGGATGTCTCACAGGATATTGTCCTTTACACTCAATAATGTTAACACATTTTTGAATATTTTCAGTTTCGCACTACACTTTCTCATTCTGTCACCCTGTCTCGTTCCTTCTCTCCCTCTCCCACCCCATCTCTCTGCCACTCTATACATTTCTCTGTTTCTCTCTCTCACCCCATATCTTTACCCTACACTCGCTCCCCTCTCTTCATCTCTCTCTCTCAACTCATCCCTTTTTTATCGCTTGATCTCCTCTCTCTATCTCACTCGCTTACCCAGCTCTCTATCCCTCTCTCCCTACCTCTCTTCCTCTGAGAATCTAGTCTACAAACACCAGGCAGCCATTTCAGGTTTGTTCACAGTGGCCATTTTATATCCCCACAGCAATGGGACACTTAGGACAGAGTTGACTCATGTAACATTAATATTTTAAACGTGACAGAGACACAGGTATGGAGACATTAATTCCACGTGTATTCCCTGGAATATTGAAGGATCCGATCGTTCACTCCCACACTTTGCTGCTGTGAATTTGAATTCTGAATTTTCTAAAACTGAATCTGGAAGTAAAAACCCCCGGGATAGAATGATTCACATTCTTTCTGCTGCTGCAATGCCCGTGTCTGTGTCTGTTTCTCAGTATTTATTAACAATTTAAGATAATAGGATAGAATGCCACAAGTTTGCCATAATGTCTGGAAAGAGGGTCGAAACAGAGGGGCTGAGGTAGCAAAACAAGAGGAGGGGGTGTGAATAGACACAGGATCTGGGGGTCTCCAATGTGTAGACTCTGCCCAGCTCCCAGTCACATCTTTTCGAAATGGCCGAATTGCGAAAATGAATCCAGGGACAGTGAAGCAAGTGACTCACTAACAATGAGAGCATTTTAAACATTCATTCATTCACTGCAAAGCGCTCAGTCTTTCTGAGGTTCTGAAGGGGTCGGGGGTCTTCACTGTCTAAGTCCCTCTCCAACTTGCTGCCTCTCTCTCTCTGTGTAAATATTGCCCCATTTTAAAAGGTGCTGAACAGAGGTGGCTGCACCCTGTGGGATCTTGCTGTGCACAAATTCCCAGCAGTGTTTTATACTGTGCCACAACCAGTTAATTGATTAAAAATGTGCTGATTGGACTGATTTCCTGTCCCTCAGGAGCCCTTTACCAAGTCCTAACTGTGAGAGTGTGTAAAAGTTTGTGCTAATTCCTGAATAATGCTGGTGTTTTAGGCAGGGCGATGAATTGGGAGGTGGAACAGTCATTTGAATTCAGTCTCTCTAGGATGTGTCCCTACGTTACAACAGAGAGAGAGGGGGGAGATTGAGGGAAACAGGAAAAGACAGTGAAACAGAGGCAGGGGGTTGGGGGTGAGGAAGAGACACAGGGTCTGGGTGGGGTTAGGGGAGGGTGTCCAGTGTGGAGTCAGTGCCCAGCTCCCAGTCTCTGCAGAAAAGCCTCAGTCACACCCTCCCGGGGATGCCTGGTTTGTAAAAATCGATGCTGGGACGGAGATTTCAAAAAGTCTCCCCCAGGAAGCAGCAGCTTGTTCCCGGTTTGAAGAGAAGGAGTTTAGGCCTTTCTGGGGATGTGTCCGGACTCAGAGCACACATGGTGCCCGGGGTGGTGAGAGAGGGGGAAGAGGGAGGGTTACAGCAGGCATGAGGCTGGGGAAGGAAATGTGTCTCCCTGTTCCCATCCGGATAGCATTACATTGCTGCCTGTGGGATCCCCCTGTGCAGAAACGGCCTGCAGCTTTTCCTGAACTGCAACAGGGAACACACGACGTTTCTGGGGGAGGGGGTGCAATTTCCCTGTCTCTGTCACTCCAGCTTTCTCTCTCCCTCTCTCTTTCCAGACAGGACCCCTTGCTGATCATGTCCACTGAGGGTTAATAACAGGACAGGACCCCTTGCAGCTCCTCTCCACTGAGGGTTAACCCCAGGACAGGCATGGTTTCAACAAGGGCCTATCATTATTTTTGATTTAATAATAAATCTATATATCTTTCCCTTGTTGGTTGTGTTACTCCAGTTCCAAACCCTGATCTCACAAAAACCCCCAAAACACTGGCAGTAATCGCATTCCCCAACCCACTCTCCCTCTCACCCCAACCCACTCTCCCTCTCACCCCAACCCACTCTCCCTCTCACCCCAACCCACTCTCCCTCTCGCCCCAACACACTCTCCCTCTCACCCCAACCCACTCTCCCTCTCACCCCAACCCACTCTCCCTCTCACCCCAACCCACTCTCCCTCTCACCCCAACCCACTCTCCCTCTCACCCCAACCCACTCTCCCTCTCATCCCATCCCACTCTCCCTCTCAGCCCAACCCTCTCACACCAACCCACTCTCCCTATCACCACTCCCTGTCCTGGTAGTGTTTGATGGGGACAGTATAGAGGGAGATTTACTCTGTACCTAACCCCGTTCTGTACCTGCCCTGGGGGTGTTTGATGGGGACGGTGTAGAGGGAGATTTACTCAGTATCTAACACCGTGCTGTACCTGCTCTGGGAGTGTATGATGGACACAGTGTAGGGGGAGCTTTACTCTGTATCTAACCCCGTGCTGTACCAGTCCTGGGAGTGTTTGATGGGGACAGTATAGAGGTAGATTTACTCTTATCTAACCTTGAGCTGTACCAGTCCTGGGTGTGTTTGATGGAGACAGTGTAGAGGGAGCTTTACTCTGTATCTAACCCCGTGCTGTTCATGCCCTGGGAGTGTATGATGGCCACAGTGTAGAGGGAGCTTTACTCTGTATCTAACCCTGATCTGTTCCAGTCCTGGGAGTGTTTGATAGGGACAGTATAGAGGGAGCTTTAATCTGTTTCTAACCCTGTCCAGTTCCTGTCCAGGGAGTGTTTGATGGGGACAGTTTCGAGGGAGCTTTACTCTGTATTTAAACCCGTACTGTTCCTGCCCTGGGAGTTTTTGATGGCGACGGTGTAGAGGGAGCTTTACTCTGTATCTAACCTCGTGCTGTGTCTCTCCTGGGAGTGCTGATGGGGACAGTTTAGAGGGAGATTTACTCTGCATATTATCCCATGCTGTACCTGTCCTGGGAGTGTTTGATGGGGACAGTGTAGAGGGAGCTTTATTCTGTATCTAACCCCGTGCTGTACCTGCCCTGGGAGTGTTTGATGGGCACAGTGTAGAGGGAGCTTTACTCTGTATCTAACCCCGTGCTGTACCTGTCCTGGGAGTGTTTGATGGGGACAGAATCGAGGTAGCTTAACTCTTTATCTAGCCCCGTGCTGTACCTGTCCTGGGAGTGTTTGATGGGTCAGTATCGTGGGAGCTTTACTCTGTATCTAACCCAGTGTTTTACCTGCCCTGGGAGTGTTTGATGGGGAAAGTGAAGAGGTAGCTTTATTCAGTATCTAACCCTGTCCTGTTCCTGTCTGGTAGTTTTTGATGGGGACAGTATAGAGGGAGCTTTACTCTGTATCTAAGACTGTCCTGGTCCTGTCCTGGGAGTGGTTAATGGGGACAGTGTAGAGGGAGCTTTACTCTGTATCTAACTCCGTGCTGTACCTGTCCTGGGAGTGTTTGATGGGGATAGTGTAGAGGGAACTTTACTGTGTATCTAACCCTGTGCTGTACCTGTCCTAGGAGTGTTTGATGGGTACAGTTTAGAGGGAGCTTTACTCTGTATCTAACCCCGTGGATTTTGCCCTGGGAGTGTTTGATGGAGACAGTGCAGAGGGACCTTTATTCTGTATCTGAACCCGTGCTGTACCTGCCCTGGGAGTGTTTGATTGGCACAGTGTAGAGGGAGCTTTACTCTGTATCTAAACCCGTGCTGTACCTGCCCTGGGAGTGTTTGATGGGGACAGTGTAGAGGAAGCTTTACTCTGTATCTAAACCCGTGCTGTACCTGCCCTGGGAGTGTTTGATGGGTAGGGTGTAGAGGGAGTTTTTCTCTGTATCTAACACTTTGCTGTACATGTCCTGCGAGTGTTTGATGGGGACATTGTATAGGAAGCTTTACTCTGTATCTAACCCCGTGCTGTACCAGTCCTGGGAGTGATTGATGGGACAGGTTAGAGGGTGCTTTAGTCTGTATCTAATCCCTTGCTGTACCTGCCCTGTGAGTTTATGATTGGCACTGTGTAGGGGGAGCTTTACTCTGTATCTGACCCCGTGCTGTACCAGTCCTGGCAGTGTTTGATGGGGACAGTATAGAGGGAGATTTACTCTGTATCTAACACTGTCCTGTCACTGCCCTGTTAGTGCTTGATGGGGACAGTGTAGAGGGAGCTTTACTCTGTATCTAACCTCGTGCTGTACCAGTCCTGGGAGTGTATGATGGGCACAGTGTAGAGGGAGATTTACTCTGTATCTAACCCCGTGCTGTACCAGTCATGACAGTGTTTGATGGGGAGAGTGTATAGGGAGGTTTACTCTGTATCTAACCCCGTGCTGTACCTGACCTCGGAGTGTTTGATGGGGACAGTGCAGATGGAGCTTTACTCTGTATCTAACCCCGTGCTGTACCTGTCCTGGGAGTGTTTGATGGGGACAGTATAGAGGGAGCTTTACTCTGTATCTAACCCCGTGGTGTATTGCCTGGGAGTGTTTGATGGGGAAAGTGTAGAGGTAGCTTTACTCTGTATCTAACCCCGTGCTGTACCTGCCCTGGGAGTGTTTGATGGGGACAGTATCGAGGGAGCTTTACTCTGTATCTAACCCTGTTCTGTTCCTGTCCAGGGAGTGTTTGATTGGGACAGTATCGAGGGAGCTTTACTCTGTATCTAGCCCCTGCTGCACCATCTCTGGGAGTGTTTGTTGGCAACATTGTCGCCCAAAACAAAAACAATCCACAAATCAGGCCTAATAAATTGAACATCAGTTTCCTTGTTTGATTCTCCCTGGTCTGTTCTGATTCTCTGATAGATTCCTCGTGTTTACCCTCCACATGAGCAGTCTTCCTAATCCCGTCTACCTGTCCTGCTCCCAACGCGGCATCCGACTACAATAAGGCCAGTGATACAGGAGCCTCTCAGCGAGTGAGACAGGTGAGTCTTGAACCTGACCTGGGTGTATGTGAGTGACCCGGGTTAATCCGACACTCCAGGGACAGTTTAGACAGTTCGAGTGCATCACAGCTTTGCCAGAATGAGACCTGGATTCCAAGGGTTAAATTGCAAAGTGAGATTGCACAAACTCGGGTTGTATTCCCTGAAATCTAGTAGCATCAGGGGTGACTTGATCAAATGGTCAATCCTATTGATGTTACCTGTATGTTGCAAAGTTATTCTAATAATTTTCATCCCACTGAGTCAAAATTTCTGCGATTCTGTGTCTGAGTCAGAACTTCAAATAGTTCAGATTCACTGTTTAAAATAAGCAGTCACTTTTCTGTGGTGGTTTTTGAGATTAAGTATGGATCTCATAATCTGTCAGTGGAAGGGAGTTTCTACAGAGATAGGAAATGGGATTGATGAATAAAGGTGCAGGATTTTGTTCACTGCATTAGATTGTGTCTGTTGCAGTTTCCCAGGAGGTTACATTTTCATGGGAAAGGGACGATTATCCAATGTCAACAATTCAATTTCTTCAGACAAGTGAAAACGCAAGAGAAAGAGGGAATATACCAACACTGGAACAAACAGGCAACTGTATGAGGAAGGTTTCAATTCTCTGCATGTTTTAATGTGAATTCCTGAGCTAAAGATTGAAATAAACAGGAGTTTAAATCTCACACTGGGAAGCCGTACAATTTCAGTCCTGTTAGCCTAAAATTAAAAATAAATATCTACAATTAACAATTTCTTGTACAAAGAGTATTTGACCCTGTATCGAACCCCATAATGTATTTGGGTTGGGAGTGTTTGATGACAGTGTAGCCAAAGCTTTATATTTGAAACAAGTTTCTGCAAACGTCAATTGACACAAAGTCTCTTGTTAATGTTTCAATCTGAGGATGATAGATTTTTGTTAGGCAAAGGTGTAAAGAGATATGGAGGTCGATCAGAGATCAGTCAGGATCTCATTGAATGTCAGAAACAGGGTGTGGGGAGAAATGGAATCTTCCTCTTCCAATGTACTATGATAAATATCCTTCCTTCAATCTCTGTCTCTCGGTCTCCCTCTCGATCTGTGTCTCTGCCTTCTTCTCACTCGCTCGCTCTCTCTCTCTCTCTCTCTTCCTCTCTCAGAATCTATATAAATGACACAAACACCAGTCAGCCTTTTAGGTTTGTTCACAGAGGCCATATTATGTCCCCACCGCACTGGGACATTTCTGACAGAGTTGACTCCTCAGGAATGTGACGTTGGTACTTTCAACGTGACAGAGACACAACTATGGAGACACTGATCAGACACTCATCCCCCAGACACCGCATTTTGCACGGGTTCCAGGTCATCACCACTCGCTGATTTAAAAAGATTTTCACCACATCCCCCCCCCTTCATCCCTTTCTCAAAACCTTCACCCTGTCTCTCCCCCTGTCACCATCGAACCAATTTTTTGTATTTGACTCTGTATGGACCCCATACTGTACTTGGGTTGGGAGTGTTTGATGAACAGTGTAGTCAAAGCTTCACTCTGAAACACTGGAATTGAGGTTAAGGGGTGATTTGATCAAATGCTTCAAGATACTAATGTAAATGAATAATGTATTTTATAGCCAGGCAAGTTGAAAAATATTTGGAGCTTTACCCTTTTCTCCAGCTGATGAACTTTTAATTTGAACACTTTTAAAATTGAACTCAAATTCAAAGGTGAATGACGCTTTTTAATCTCATAACTCAATTGTTGAGGGAGCTTTACTCTGTATGGAACCCCATGCTGTACCTGTTCTGGGAGCGTTTGATGGGGACAATTTAAGAACAACTTTAATTCTAATCTAGCCCCGCGCTGTCCAATAACGGATGCAGATTCAGATAAATTGGATGTTTCATTTCTGTGCCACTTTCTGTATCTTGAAGCTTCTATTTGGAGCTGGAAATCTGTCAGCTGATGAATGTTGTCTTGAAAATTTCACCCTGAATAGTGTGAGCCTTAGTATTGTGGAAACGTGTGAAGAAAGTGTTTGCATTCACACATTCCTACATTGTGAAATGTAAGTTAGCTTTGAAACAATAGGATGCAGGGCCAGGGAGTCTGAATGGACAAAAGGTTTTGGTTGATTAAAGAGTGAATTTTAATGATGTCCTTTGAAGAAGCCGTTTACTGTAAATGTCCCGAGACAATGAAATGCTTCAAAGGAAATATCCTGGTTGACAGAAGTGGTTCCCCAATGTCTGAAACACTTTCCCAAGTCTTCAGAGACATGAAGGTGGCAGGGATATTGTAAGATACAGATCATGAGATACCAGAGAATCACAGAATTGAAGTTGTGGGGCCCTCTCCTGTTTCAGAATGTCAGTTTTGATGTTTAACTCTGTGAAACTTGGCTAATGATTCTTAAAGCAGAAAGTTCCAATCCAATCTGTAACCTGCACTTCAAATTCCAAAGAGATATGTACACCTTAAGTGAATGGGTGAAATAGTGAAAGATGGATTTCATTATAGGCAAATGTGTGGCTCCTCACTTTAAAAAGGATGGAACAGGTTACATTATAAATGGTAAAAAGCTGCAAACAGTGAGGGTCCAAAGAGTCCCTATCCATTTGTGTCAAGACTAAGAAAACATCAAACAGTTCCAATGAGAAATTATATTTGATATTTGGGATAAAGCTGGTTAAAAACTCACACTACCCATTCCATGAATCAGCCTCTGTAACCTGCACTTCAGCACATCACAAGAAAAATGATATTTTCAACTGTTCTTGATTCCAGTCTGTAACTCACTCCCGGGAATCAATTATTCTACCTATAACCCCTCTGAACCCCTCGATTAGATTCCAGTCTGTAACTCAATGCCGGGAATCAATTATTCTACATATAAACCCCCTGAACCCCTGGATTAGATTCCAGTCTGTAACTCAATCCCGCGAATCAATTATTCTACATATAAACCCCCTGAATTCCTCAATTAGATTCCAGTCTATAATTCAAGCCCGAGAATCTATTATTTTATATATAAACCCCATAAACCCCTCGATTGGATTCCAGTCTGTAACTCACTCCCGGGTGTCTGTTATTCTATATATAAACCCCCTGAACCCCTCGATTAGATTCCACTCTGTAACTCAATCCCGGGAATCAATTATTCTACACATAAACCCCCTCGACCCCGCGATTAGATTCCAGTCTGTAACTCAATCCCGCAAATCAATTATTCTACATATAAACCCCCTGAACCCCTCAATTAGATTCCAGTGTATAACTCACTCCCGGGTATTTGTTATTCTGTATATAAACCACCCCGAACCCCTCGATTATATTCCAGTCTGTAAATCACTCCCGGGTATTTCTTATTCTATAAATAAACCACCCCGAACCCCTCGATTAGATTCCAGTCTGTAACTCAATCCTTTGTATCTATTATTCTATATATAAACAACACAAACGCCTCGATTAGATTCCAGCACTTCCACATTACAAGTTGAGGAAGGGGTCTCCCCCCATTTTAAAGTTGGTTAAAGGCTCTCCCTCTAATTTAAAGATGGAGAAGGGATATCTCACAGGATATTGTTCTTTACACTCACTAATGTTAACACATTTTTGAACATTTTAATTTTCCCCCTACACTTTCTCTTTCTCTCACCCTGTCTCATTCCTTCTCTCCCTCTCCCACCCCATCTCTCTGCCACTCTATACATTTCTCTGTTTCTCTATCTCACCCCATATCTATACCCTACACTCGCTCCGCTCTCTTCATCTCTCTCTCTCAACTCATCCCTTCTTTATCGCTTGATCTCCTCTCTCTATCTCACTCGCTTACCCAGCTCTCTATCCTTCTCTCCCTACCTCTCTTCCTCTGAGAATCTAGTCTACAAACACCAGGCAGCCATTTTAGGTTTGTTCACAGTGGCCATTATATGTCCCCACAGCAATGGGACACTTAGGACAGAGTTGACTCATGTAACATTAATATTTTAAACGTGACAGAGACACAGGTATGGAGACATAAATTCCACGTGTATTCCCTGGAATATTGAAGGATCCGGGCGTTCACTCCCACACTTTGCTGTTGTGAATTTGAATTCTGAATTTTCTAAAACTGAATCTGGAAGTAAAAACCCCCGGGATGGAATGATTCACATTCTTTCTGCTGCTGCAAAGCCAGTGTCTGTGTCTGTTTCTCAGTATTTATTAACAATTTAAGATAATAGGATAGAATGCCACAAGTTTGCCATAATGTCTGGAAAGAGGGTCGAAACAGAGGGGCTGAGGTAGCAAAACAAGAGGAGGGGGTGTGAATAGACACAGGATCTGGGGGTCTCCAATGTGTAGACTCTGCCCAGCTCCCAGTCACATCTTTTCGAAATGGCCGAATTGCGAAAATGAATCCAGGGACAGTGAAGCAAGTGACTCACTAACAATGAGAGCATTTTAAACATTCATTCATTCACTGCAAAGCGCTCAGTCTTTCTGAGGTTCTGAAGGGGTCGGGGGTCTTCACTGTACCTGTCCTGGGAGTGTTTGATGGGGACAGTGTAGAGGGAGCTATACTCTGTATCTAACCCAGTGCTGTAAAAGTCCTGGGAGTGTTTGATAGGAACAGTGTAGAGGAAGCATTACTCTGTATCTAACCCTGTGCTTTACCTGCCCTGGGAGTGTTTGATGGGGACGGCGTAGAGGGAGATTTAGTCTGAATCTAACCCAGTGCTGTACCTGTCTTTGCAGTGTTTGATGGGGACAGTATAGAGGGAGCTTTACTCTGTATCTAACCCCGTGCTGTACTTGCCCTGGGAGTGTTTGATGGTCACAGTGTAGAGGGAGCTTTATTCTTTATTTAAACCCATGCTGTACCGGTCCTGCAAGTGTTTGATGGGGACAGATTCAAGGGAGCTTTACTCCTTATCTAACCATGTCCTGTTCGTGTCCTGGGAGTGTTTGATGGGGACAGTGTAGAGGGAGCTTTACTCTGAATCTATCCCATTGCTGTACCTGTCCATGGAGGGTTTGATGGGGACAGTGTAGAGGGAGCTTTATTCTGTATCTAACCCCGTGCTTTACCTATCCTGGGAGTGTTTCATGGGGACAGTGTAGAGGAAGCTTTACTCTGTATCTAACCCTTTGCTGTACCTGTCCTGGGGGTGTTTGATGGGGACAGTATAGAGGGAGCTTTACTCTGTATCTAACCCCGTGCTGTACGTGTCCTGGGAGTGTTTGATGGGGACAGTGCAGAGGGAGCTTTATTCAGTATATAATCCCGTGATGTCCCTGCCCTGGGAGTGTTTGATGGGGACAGTGTAGAGGGAGCTTCACTCTGTATCTAATCCCGTGCTGTACCTGTCCTGGGATTGTTTGATGATGACAGTATCGAGGGAGCTTTAATCTGTATCTAGCCCCGTGCTGTACCTGCCCTGGGAGTGTTTGATGGGGACGGTGTATAGGGAGCATTACTCTGTATCTAACCCTGTGCTGTAGCAGTCCTGGGAGTGTTTGATGGGGAAAGTGTAGAGGTAGCTTTACTCTGTATCTAACCCTGTCCTGTTCCTGTCCTGGGAGTGTTTGATGGGGACAGTATAGAGGGAGCTTTACTCTGTATCTAACCCTGTCCTGTTCCTGTCCTGGGAGTGTTTGATGGAGACAGTGTAGAGGGAGCTTTTTTCTGTATGTAAACCCAATGCTGTTCCTGCCCTGGGAGTGTTTGATGGGGACAGTATAGAGGGAGCCTTACTCTGTATCTAACCCTGTTCTGTTCCTGTCCAGGGAGTGTTTGATGGGAACAGTGCAGAGGGAGCTTTTCTGTGTACCTAACCCTGTGCTGTACCTGTCCTGGGAGTGTTTGATGGGGACATTATAGATGTAGCTTTACTCTGTATCTAACCCAGTGCTGTAGTTGCCCTGGGAGTGTTTGATGATGACAGTGCAGTGGGATCTTTATTCTGTATATAAACCCGAGCTGTACCAGGCCTGGGTGTGTTTGATGGGGACGGTATAGTGGGAGATTTACTCTGTATCTAACACCGTGCCGTACCTGTCCTGGGAGTGTTTGGTGGGGACAGTGTAGAGGAAGTTTTACACTGTATCTAACCCCCTAATGTACCTGCACTGGGAGTGTTTGATGGGGACGGTGTAAAGGGAGCTTTACTCTGTATCTAACCCCGTGCTGTACCTGTCCTGTGAGGTTTTGATGGGGACAGTTTAGAGGGAGCTTTAGTCAGTATATAAACCTGTCCTGTACCTGCCCTGGGAGTGCTTCATGGGGACAGTGTAGACAGAGCTTTTTTCTGAATCTTACCCCGGGCAGTACCAGTCCTGGGAGTGTTTGATGGGGACAGGTTAGAGGGAGATTTACTCTGTATCTAACCCTGTGCTGTGACTGCCATGGGAGTGTATGATGGGCACAGTGTAGGGGGAGTTTTTCTCTGTTTCTAACCCCGGGCTGTACTAGTCCTGGGAGTGTTTGATGGGTACAGTATCGAGGGAGCTTTACTCTGTATCTAACCCTGTGCTGCACCTGTCCTGAGAGTGTTTGATGGGGACAGCTTAGAGGGAAATTTAGACTGTATCTAACCCCGTGCTGTACCTGCCCTGGGAGTGTACGATGTGCACAGTGTAGGGGCAGCTTTACTCTGTATCTAACCCCGTGCTGTACCTGTCCTGGGAGTGTTTGATGGGGACAGTGTAGAGGAAGCTTTACTCTGTATCTAAACCCGTGCTGTACCTGCCCAGGGATTGGTGGATGGGGACGGTGTAGAGGGAGATTTACTCTGTATCTAACACTGTGATGTACATGTCCTGCGAGTGTTTGATTGGGACAGTGTATAGGAAGCTTTAGTCTGTATCTAACCCCGTAATGTACCTGTCCTCGGAGTGATTGATGGGGACAGTTTAGAGGGAGCTTTACTCTGTATCTAACCCCGTGCTGTACCAGTCCTGGGAGTGATTGATGGGACAGGTTAGAGGGAGCTTTTGTCTGTATCTAATTTCTTGCTGTACCTGCCCTGTGAGTGTATGATTGGCACAGTGTAGGGGGAGCTTTACTCTGTATCTAACCCCGTGCTGTACCAGTCCTGGGAGTGTTTGATGGGGACAGTATAGAGGGAGATTTACTCTGTATCTAACCCTGTCCTGTCACTGCCCTGTTAGTGCTTGATGGGGACAGTGTAGAGGGAGCTTTACTCTGTATCTAACCTCGTGCTGTACCAGTCCTGGGAGTGTTTGATGGGCACAGTGTAGAGGGAGATTTACTCTGTATCTAACCCCGTGCTGTACCAGTCCTGAGAGTGTTTGATGGGGAGAGTGTATAGGGAGGTTTACTCTGTATCTAACCCTGTGCTGTACCAGTCCTGGGAGTGTTTGATGGAGACAGTGTAGAGGGAGCATTACTCTGTATCTAACCCCGTGCTGTACCTGCCCTGGGAGTGTTTGATGGGGACAGTGCAGATGGAGCTTTACTCAGTATCTAACCCCGTGCTGTACCTGTCCTGGGAGTGTTTGATGGGGACAGTATCGAGGGCGCTTTTCTCTGTATCTAACCCTGTTCTGTTCCTGTCCAGGGAGTGTTTGATGGGGACAGTATCGAGGGAGCTTTACTCTGTATCTAGCCCCTGCTGCATCCTTTCTGGGAGTGTTTGTTGGCAACATTGTCGCCCAAAACAAAAACAATCCACAAATCAGGCCTAATAAATTGAACATCAGTTTCCTTGTTTGATTCTCCCTGGTCTGTTCTGATTCTCTGATAGATTGCTTATGTTTACCCTCCACATGACCAGTCATCCTAATCCCGTTTACCTGTCCTGCTCCCAATGCGGCATCCGACTACAATAAGGCCAGTGATACAGGAGCGTCTCAGCGAGTGAGACAGGTGAGTCTTGAGCCTGACCTGGGTGTATGTGAGTGACCCGGGTTAATCCGACACTCCAGGGACAGTTTAGACAGTTCGAGTGCATCACAGCTTTGCCAGAATGAGACCTGGATTCCAAGGGTTAAATTGCAAAGTGAGATTGCACAAATTCGGGTTGTATTCCCTGAAATCTAGTAGCATCAGGGTTGACTTGATCAAATGGTCAAATCCTATTTATGTTACCTGTATGTTGCAAAGTTATTCTGATAATTTTCATCCCACAGAGTAAAAATTTCTGCGATTCTGTGTCTGAGTCGGAACTTCAAATAGTTCAGATTCACTGTTTAAAATAAGCAGTCACTTTTCTGTGGTGGTTTTTGAGATTGAGTATGGATCTCAGAATCTGTCAGTGGAAGGGAGTTTCTACAGAGATAGGAAATGGGATTGATGAATAAAGGTGCAGGATTTTGATCACTGCATAAGATTGTGTCTGTTGCAGTTTCCCAGGAGTTTATATTTTCTTGGGAAAGGGATGATTATCCAATGTCAACAATTCAATTTCTTCTGACAAGTGAAAACGCAGGAGAAAGCGGGAATATACCAACACTGGAACAAACAGGCAACTGTATGAGGAAGGTTTCAATTCTCTGCATGTTTTAATGTGAATTCCTGAGCTAAAGATTGAAATAAACAGGAGTTTAAATCTCACACTGGGAAGCCGTACAATTTCAGTCCTGTTAGCCTAAAATTAAAAATAAAAATCTACAATTAAAAATTTCTTGTACAAAGCAAAGAGAATTTGACCCTGTATCGAACCGCATACTGTATTTGGGTTGGGAGTGTTTGATGACAGTGTAGCCAAAGCTTTAATTTGAAACAGGTTTCTGCAAACGTCAATTGACACAAAGTCTCTTGTTAATGTTTCAATCTGAGGATGATAGATTTTTGTTAGGCAAAGGTGTAAAGAAATATGGAGGTCGATCAGAGATCAGTCAGGATCTCATTGAATGTCAGAAACAGGGTGTGGGGAGAAATGGAATCTTCCTCTTCCAATGTACTATGATAAATATCCTTCCTTCAATCTCTGTCTCTCGGTCTCCTCTCCATCTGTGTCTCTGTCTTCTTCTCACTCGCTCGGTCTGTCTCTCTCTCTCTCTCTTCCTCTCTCTCAGAATCTATATAAATGACACAAACAGCAGTCAGCCTTTTAGGTTTGTTCACAGAGGCCATATTATGTGCCCACAGCACTGGGACATTTCTGACAGAGTTGACTCCTCAGGAATGTGACGTTGGTACTTTCAACGTGACAGAGACACAACTATGGAGACACTGATCAGACACTCATCCCCCAGACACCGCATTTTGCACGGGTTCCAGGTCATCACCACTCGCTGATTTAAAAAGATTTTCACCACATCCCCCCCCCCTTCATCCCTTTCTCAAAACCTTCACCCTGTCTCTCCCCCTGTCACCATCGAACCAATTTTTTGTATTTGACTCTGTATGGACCCCATACTGTACTTGGGTTGGGAGTGTTTGATGAACAGTGTAGTCAAAGCTTCACTCTGAAACACTGGAATTGAGGTTAAGGGGTGATTTGATCAAATGCTTCAAGATACTAATGTAAATGAATCATGTTTTTTATAGCCAGGCATGTTGAAAAATATTTGGAGCTTTACCCTTTTCTCCAGCTGATGAACTTTTAATTTGAAAACTTTTTAAATTGAACTCAAATTCAAAGGTGAATGACGCTTTTTAATCTCATAACTCAATTGTTGAGGGAGCTTTACTCTGTATGGAACCCCGTGCTGTACCTGTTCTGGCAGTGTTTGATGGGTACAATTTAATAACAACTTTAATTCCTATCTAACCCCGCGCTGTCCAATAACGGATGCAGATTCAGATAAATCGGATGTTTCATTTCTGTGTCACTTTCTGTATCTTGAAGCTTCTATTTGGAGCTGGAAATCTGTCAGTTGATGAATGTTGTCTTGAAAATTTCACCCTGAATAGTGTGAGCCTTAGTATTGTGGAAACGTGTGAAGAAAGTCTTTGCATTCATACATTCCTACATTGTGAAATGTTAGTTAGCTTTGAAACAATAGGATGTAGGGCCAGGGAGTCTGAATGGACAAAAGGTTTTGGATGATTAAAGAGTGAATTTTAATGATGTCCTTTGAAGGAGCCATTTACTGTAAATGTCCCGAGACAATGAAATGCTTCAGAGGAAATGTCCCGAGAGAGAGAAATGGTTCCCCAATGTCTGAAACACTTTCCCAAGTCTTCAGAGACATGAAGGGGGCAGACATATTGTAAGATACTGATAATGAGATGCCAGAGAATCACAGAATTGAAGTTGTGGGGCCCTCTCCTGTTTCAGAATGTCAGTTTTGATGTTTAACTCTGTGATACTTGGCTAATGATTCAGAAAGCAGAAAGATCCAATCCAATCTGTAACCTGCACTTCAAATTCCAAAGAGATATGTACACCTTAAGTGAATGAGTGAAATAGTGAAAGATGGATTTCATTATAGGCAAATGTGTGGCTGCCCACTTTAAAAAGGATGGAACAGGTTACATTATAAATGGTGAAAAGCTGCAAACAGTGAGGGTCCAAAGAGTCCTTAACCATTTGTCTCAAGACCAAGAAAACATCAAACAGTTCCAATGAGAAATTAAATTTGATATTTGGAATAAAGCTGGTTAAAAACTCACACTACCCATTCCATGAATCAGCCTCTGTAACCTGCACTTCAGCACATCACAAGAAAAATGATATTTTCAACAGTTCGTGATTCCAGTCTGTAACTCACTCCCGGGAATCTATTATTCTATACATAAACCCCCTGAACCCCTCGATTAGATTCCAGTCTGTAACTCACTCCCGAGTATCTGTTATTCTATATATAAACCCCCTGAACCCCTCGATTAGATTCCAGTCCGTAACTCACACCCGGGTATCTATTATTCTGTATATAAACCCCCTGAACACCTTGATAAGATTCCAGTCTGTAACTCAATCCTTGGTATCCATTATTCTATATATAAACCCCCCGAACCCCTCGATTAGATTCCAGTCTGTAACTCTCTCCCGGGTATCTATTATTTAATATATAAACCCCCTGAACCCCTCGATTAGATTCCAGTCTGTAAGTCAATCCTTGGTATCTATTATTCTATATATAAACCCCCTGACACCTCGATTAGATTCCCGCCTGTAACTTACTCCCGGGTAATTATTATAATATATATAAACCCCCTGAACACCTCGATTAGATTCCAGTCTGTAACTGAATCCTTGGTATCTATTATTCTATATGTAAACCCCACAAACCCCACGATTAGATTCCAGCACTTCCACATCACAAGTTGAGGAAGGGGTCTCCCCCCATTTTAAAGATGGTGAAAGGATATCCCTCCAATTTAAAGATAGAGAAGGGATATGTCACAGGATATTGTTCTTTATACTCAAAAATGTTTATTAATTTCGGAACATTTTCAGTTTCCCCCTACACTTTCTCTTTCTCTCACCATCATTTTCATTCTCTCCCTCTTCCACCCCATCTCTCTGCCACTCTACCACATTCCTCTGTTTCTCTCTCTCACCCCATCACTTTACCCTAACCTCGCTCCCCTCTCTTCACCTCTCTCTCTTTCACCTCATCCCTTTTCCTTTCATTTTATCTCTTCTCTCTATCTCACTCACTCGCCCCAGCTCTCTTTCTCTCTCACCCTGTCTCTCCGCCGCTCTGTCTCTCTATCTCTCATTCCGGCCATCTCTCCCTCTCTCTCACTCCTTTCCTCCGTTGCTCTGCTCCTCTCTCTGTCGCCCCCATCTCTCTCCCTCTCGCCTTGTCTCTCTTTCTACCTCTGTACCTCTTTCATCCCATCTATCTCGCCCTCTCTCTCTCTCCCTCTCTCCCTCTCCCACTTCTTTTGAGCCAAAATTGGATATAAAGCAGAATAGAAATTTTTTTCAGGGTCCCGTGAAAAGGCAGATGATTCAGACCAGCGAAATGTGGATACAGAATTGGCTGATGGATAGGAAACAGAGAGTTCACGGATATTTTTCCGGCTGGATGTAGGATTGTAGTAGAGTTTCACTGGGGTCAGTATTGGAACCCTGGATTTCCCTGCTGTATATAAATGATTGAGATATTGGTGTGCAGGGGACCATTTGAGAGTTTGTGGATGGCACAAAACTTGGGAGAATGATAAACAGAGAGGGGGACAGTGTAGAGCATCAAAAGGACATTGACAAGTTGGGAGAGTGGGCAGATAGGTGGCCAATGATATTCAATGTGGAGACGTTTGATGTGATGCATTTTGGTAGGAGAAACATGGACATGAAAAACAAAATTAGGGGTGTAATTTTGAATGGGGTGCAGGAGCAGAAAGACCTGGGTGGAGATGTGCATAGATCATTGAAGGTGGCAGGACAGGTTGAGCGAGTGGTTCATAAAGCAGATTGTATCCTGGACTTTACTAATAGGGGCTTAGAGTACAAGAGCAGGGAGGTTATGCTGAATTTATATAAGACGCTAGTTAGACCTCAGATGGAGTATTGTGTACAGTCCTGGGAGCCACACCATAGGAAGGATATGATTCCCGGGGCAGTGTGATTACGTGGGATGGAATTGAGATTTACACCCCTTCTGTGTTTGATGTTGGAATCAGCTTCATTTGGGGTGTGCTGTGTTTCGTAGACATTTTCAGATCTTTTTAAATAATTCCCTTTTTTTATAGACTGCATCACTGAGTGTGAATTGGAGCTTAGCATCCATTTTTTAAATTGTTTGAAAATAGTTTTAAACTTCGCCCCTAGTTCCAAACTCTCCCACAAGGGGAAACATCTTCTCCACATCCACCCTGTCAAGTCACCTCAGTAACTTACATCTTTCACTAAGATCACCTCTCCAAATTCTAAACTCCAATGGATACAGGCCCAGCCTGTACAACCTTTCCTCATAAGAAAATCAGAATCCTTTCCTCATAAGATCAGAGATGATGAGAAATGCCTCACACAATTGGCCTTGTCCTTGTCTTCATTGGATTCTGAGCAACAACCTGTTTCCGTTCTGATTGCACTAGACCAGGCCTCTGTTTCAATTACACTAGACCCTGCCTCAGTTAATACTGCACTAGACATTCTCTAAGTTGATATAACACGTGGCCGTGTCTCTCTGAATGCTACACTTCACCCGGCCTCTGTTTGGACGACACACGACCATTTCTCTGTTTATAACACAATAGGCCCTGTCTTTACTTGGTATCTAACCCGGTGTTGAACCTTCCCTGGGCCTGTTGGATGGGACAGAGCAGAGGGAATTTAACTCTCTATCGAAACCCATAGTGTATTTGGTTTGGGTGTGTTTGTTGAACAGTGTAGATGAAGCTTTACACTGGAATTTAGGTGAGGGGGTGATTTGATGAAATATTTCAGGATAATAATGCAAGTAGAGGTTGGAAAAAGACTAACTATTCCCGCCGGTTTGGGGAGTCTGGGCCTTGGGGCCATGGTTTTTCAACTATGTTTAGAATTTTAGAATTTCAGGAGGGAAACTAAGAAACATTTTAAAACACCAAGTGTGGTATTAGTTTGGATCTCTCTCACATGAACGGAAATTGATGCTGAGCCACGAGTCCATGTTTAAAACTGAGGCTGATAGATTTCTGTTAGCTAACACGCTGCAGAGATATGAGACCAAGGGCTTCAGTCACAGATCAGCCAGGATCTCATTGAATGTCGGAACAGGGTTGGAGGGTTAAATGGCCTCTTGCTCTTTCCATGTGCTATGACCAATGTCCTTTATTCACTGTCTGGCTCTCAGTCACCCACTTGGTCTGAGAGTCTCTATTTCTCATTCACTCGATCTGTGTCTTCTCTCCCTGTCTCTCTTCCTCTGAGAATCTAGTCTACAAACACCAGGCAGACATTTCAGGTTTGTTCACAGTGGCCATTTTATGTCCCCACAGCAATGGGACATTTAGGACAGATTTGACTCCTCACGAATGGAAAATTAGTACTTTCAACGTGACAGAGACACAGATATCTCCCTCCATTTTAAAGATTGAAAAGGGAACTCCCTCCGTTTTAACGGTGGAGAAGTTATCTGCCTCCATTTTAAATATTGAGAATGGTTCTCGCCCCATTTCGTCAGGTCTCTCTCTCCCTACCGCTTTTTCCTTCCCTCGACTCGTCTCTCTGATACTCTCTCTCATCCCATCGCTATTTCGGACACTCACTCCCCTCTCTCTGCCTCTCCCTCACCCCACCCATTTTTCTTTCATTCAATCGCCTCTCTCTATCTCTCTTTCTCGCCCTCTCTCTCTTTCTCCCTCAGCCCATCTCATTGTCGCTATCTCCCTCTCTCTCGCCCCATCTCTCTCCCCTTCACCCTCTCTGTCTTTCATTTTATCTCACTGTCATTCTCTGACCCTCTCTCTCTCGCCCTCTCTCTCTTTCTTTCTCACCCCATCTCACTCACTATTTCCCGCTCTCTCTCTCTCTCGCGCTCTCTCTCTTTCTTTCTCACCCCATCTCACTCACTATTTCCCTCACTCTCTCTCTCTCATCCTATCTCTCTTTCTTTCTCACCCCATCTCACTCTCACTATTTCCCGCTCTCTCTCTCTCTCTCTCTCTCTCTCGCGCTCTCTCTCTTTCTTTCTCACCCCATCTCACTGTAACTATTTCCCTCTCTCTCTCACCCCATCTCTCTGCCCTTCACCCTCTCTCTCTCACCCCATCTCACTCTCACTAATTCCATCTCTCTCTCTCTCTCGCGCTCTCTCTCTTTCTTTCTCACCCCATCTCACTGTAACTATTTCCCTCTCTCTCTCACCCCATCTCTCTGCCCTTCACCCTCTCTCTCTCACCCCATCTCACTCTCACTAATTCCATCTCTCTCTCTCTCTCGCGCTCTCTCTCTTTCTTTCTCACCCCATCTCACTGTAACTATTTCCCTCTCTCTCTCACCCCATCTCTCTGCCCTTCACCCTCTCTCTCTGTCTCTCATTCTATCTCTGTCATTCTCTGACCCTCTCTCTATCGCCCCGTCTCTATCCCTATCACCACCTCTCTCTGTCGCTCTCTCTCCCTCGCTCTGCCACTGACTCTCTGTCACATTCGTTCTCTCCCACGCCTGTCTCTTTCTCCATGGCTCTCTTTCTCGCCTCGCCTTTCACTGTCTCTCTCTCACTACAACACCCTGCCCCTCTCTCTATCTCGCCCTGTCTCTCTATCTCTCTTGGCGAGTTTTGTCTCTCTTTCTCTATCTCAATCTGTCTCTCTCTCACCATCTCTCTGCCTCTCTCTCTCTCTCACTCTCTCTCTCACTCCATCAGCCTCCCCCTCTCCCCACCATCCTCAATTTCCCTTTTCAGCAAATTTTGGGTGTGAAGCTGAAGGGAAAATATTCTCAGGGTTTCGGGGAAAGGGCGGACGAGTCAGACCAGTGAAACTTTCCTTGCAGAGTGTCGAAAGTAGTTTGATGGGCTGAATGGCCTCTTCGATTAGATTCCAGTCTATTACTCAATCGGAGGTATCTGTTATTCTATATATAAATCCCCTGAACCCCTCGATTAGATTCCAGTCTGTAACTCAATCGCGGATATCTATTATTCTATATATAAACCCCCTGAACCCCTCGATTAGATTCAAGTCTGTAACTCACTCCCGGATATCTGTTATACTAAATATGAACCCAACGAACCCTTCGATTAGATTCCAGCCTGTAACTCACTCCCAGGTATCTGTTATTCTGTATATAATCCACCCCGAACCCCTCGATTAGATTCCAGTCTGTAACTCACTCCCGGTTATCTGTTATTCCATATATAAAGCCCCTGAACCCCTCGATTAGATTCCAGCCTGTAACTCACTCCCGGGTATCTGTTACTATATAAATAAACCCCCTGAAACCCACGATTAGATTCCAGTCTGTAACTCACTCCTGGGTATCTATTATTCTGTATATAATCCACCCCGAACCCCTTGATTAGATTCCAGTCTGTAACTCACTCCCGGGTATCTGTTATTCTATATATAAACCCCCTGAACCCCACGATTAGATTCCAGTCTGTAACTCACTCCCGGGTATCTGTTATTCTATATATAATCCACCCCGAATCCCTCGATTAGATTCCAGTCTGTAACTCACTCCCAGGTATCTATTATTCTATATATAAACCCCCCGAACCCCTCGATAAGATTCCAGTCTGTAACTCACTCCCAGGTATCTATTATTCTATATATAAACCCCCCGAACCCCTCGATAAGATTCCAGTCTGTAACTCACTGCCGGGTTTCTGATATACTAAATATGAACCCACCGAACCCCTCGATTAGAATCCAGCCTATAACTCAATCCCGGGTATCTGCTATTCCATATATAATCCACCCCGAACCCCGCGATTAGATTCCAGTCTGTAACTCATTCCCGGGTATCTGTTATTCTATATATAAACAACCCCGAACCCCTCGATTAGATTCCATTTTCTAACTCACTCCCGGGTATCTGTTATTCTATATATAAATCCCCCAAACCTCTCGAATTGATTCCAGTCTGTAACTTCATCTCGGGAATCTGTGATTGTATCTATAAAACCCTCAAACCCCTCAATTAGATTCCAGTCTGTAACTCAATCTCGGGCATCTGTGATTGTATAAATTAAACCCCGAATCTCTCGATTAGATTTCAGCTTGTAACTCACTCTCCTCCATCAGTGATTCTATATATAAACCCACCAAACACCTCTATTAGATTCCAGTCTGTAACTCACTCGCGGGTCTCTGTTATTCTATATATAAACCACCTCGAACACCTCGATTTGATTCCAGTCTGTAACTCACTCCCGGGTATCTGTTATTCTATATATAAACCACCACAAAACCTTCGATTTGATTCCAGTCATACTCACTCTTGGTTATCTGCGATTCTATATTTAAACCCCCTGAACACCTCGATTAGATTCCAGTCTGTAACTCATTCTCACCTATCTGATTATCTATATTTAAACCATCCCGAAAACGTCTATTAGATTCTAATCTGTAACTCACTCCCGGGTATCTGTTAGCCTATATAAATACACCCCACTCTACTCAATTAGAATCTAGTCTGTAACTCACTCCCGGGTATCTGTTATTCTATATATAAACCACCCCGAACCCCTCGATTAGATTCCAGTCTGTAACATACTCCCGGGTATCTGTTATTCTATATATAAACCACCCCTAACCCCTCGATTAGATTCCAGTCTGTAACTCACTCCCGGGTATCTGTTATTCTATATATAAACCCCAGGAACCCCTCGATTAGATTCCAGTCTGTAAATCACTCCCAGGTATCTGTTATTCTGTATATATACCACCCCGAACCCCTCGATTAGATTCCAGTCTGTAACTCACTTCTGGGTATCTGTTATTCTATATTTCAACCCGCTGAACCCCTCGATTAGATTCCAGTCTTTAACTCACTCCCGGGTATGTTATTCTACATATAAACCACCCCGAACCCCTCGATTAGATTCCAGTCTGTAACTCACTCCCGGGTATGTTATTCTATTTTAAACCACCCCGAACCCCTCAATTAGATTCCAGTCTTTAACTCACTCCCGGGTATGTTATTCTACATATAAACCACCCCGAACCCCTTGATTAGATTCCAGTCTGTAACTCACTCCCGGGTATCTGTTATTCTATATATAAACCACCCCGAACCCCTCGATTAGATTCCAGTCTGTAACTCACTCCCGGGTATGTTATTCTATTTTAAACCACCCCGAACCCCTCAATTAGATTCCAGTCTGTAACTCACTCCCGGGTATCTGTTATTCTATTTTAAACCACCCCGAACCCCTCGATTAGATTCCAGTCTGTAACTCACTCCCGGGTATGTTATTCTATATATAAACCACCCCGAACCCCTCGATTAGATTCCAGCACTTCCACATCACAAGTTGCGGAAGGGGTCCCCCCCATTTTAAAGTTGGTTAAAGGCTCTCCCTCTAATTTAAAGATGGAGAAGGGATGTCTCACAGGATATTGTCCTTTACACTCAATAATGTTAACAAATTTTTGAACATTTTCAGATTCCGCCTACACTTTCTCTTTCTCTCATCCTATCTCATTCCTTCTCTCCCTCTCCCACCCCATCTCTCTGCCACTCTATACATTTCTCTGTTTCTCTCTCTCACCCCATATCTTTACCTTACACTCGCTCCCCTCTCTTCATCTCTCTCTCTCAACTCATCCCTTTTTCTTTCGCTCGATCTCCCCTCTCTATTTCACTCGCTTACCCAGCTCTCTTTCCCTCTCACCCTGTCTCTCTGCCGCTCTGTCTCTCTATCTGTCGTTCCGTCTTTCTCTCTCTCTCTCACTCAGTACTTATCTCTGTTGCTCTGCTACTCTCTCTGTCGCTGCCATATCTCTCCCTTTCGCCTTGTCTCTCTGTTGCTCTCTTTCTATCTCTGTACCTCTTTCATCCAATCTATCTCTCCGTCTATCTCTCTCTCTCTCTTTCTCTCCCAGGAAAACAGAGAGTAATGGTTCATGGGAATTTTTCCGGCTGGATGTAGGATTGTAGTGGAGTTCCCCAGGGGTCAGTATTGGAACCCTGGATTTCCCTGATGTATATAAATGATTGAGATATTGGTGTGCAGGGGACCATTTCAGAGTTTGTGGATGGCACAAAACTTGGGAGAATGATAAACAGAGAGGGGGACAGTGTAGAGCATCAAAAGGACATTTACAAGTTGGGAGAGTGGGCAGATAGGTGGCCAATGATGTTCAATGTGGAGACGTTTGATGTGATGCATTTTGGTAGGAGAAACATGGACATGAAAAACAAAATTAGGGGTGTAATTTTGAAGGGGGTGCAGGAGCAGAAAGACCTGGGTGAAGATGTGCATATTTCATTGAAGGTTGCAGGACAGGTTGAGCGAGTGGTTCATAAAGCATATTGTATCCTGGGCTTTACTAATAGGGGCTTAGAGTACAAGAGCAGGGAGGTTATGCTGAATTTATATAAGACGCTAGTTAGACCTCAGATGGAGTATTGTGTACAGTCCTGGGAGCCACACTATAGGAAGGATATGATTCCCGGGGCAGTGTGATTACGTGGGATGGAATTGAGATTTACACCCCTTCTGTGTTTGATGTTGGAATCAGCTTCATTTGGGGTGTGCTGTGTTTCGTAGACATTTTCAGATCTTTTTAAATAATTCCCTTTTTTTATAGACTGCATCACTGAGTGTGAATTGGAGCTTAGCATCCATTTTTTAAATTGTTTGAAAATAGTTTTAAACTTCGCCCCTAGTTCCAAACTCTCCCACAAGGGGAAACATCTTCTCCACATCCACCCTGTTAAGACCCCTCAGGAACTTACATCTTTCACTAAGATCACCTCTCCAAATTCTAAACTCCAATGGATACAGGCCCAGCCTGTCCAACCTTTCCTCATAAGAAAATCAGAATCCTTTCCTCATAAGGTCAGAGATGATGCGAAATGCCTCACACAATTGGCCTTGTCCTTGTCTTCATTGGCTTCTGAGCAACAACCTTCAATAACAATTATAATAATTTTGGGGAAAGGGCAGACGAGTGAGACCAGTGAAATTTTCCTTGCAGAGTGTCGAAAGTAGATTGATGGGCTGAATGTCCTCCTTCTGTGTTGTAAACTTTCTGTGTTACACACGCAGGTTAACATTTCATTCTCGAATAAGCTTCACTCTTTCCTCCATTGTAGGTTCCAGCACCTCCACATCACAAGTTGGGCAATGGATCTCCCTCCATTTTAAAGACGGGAATGGATCTTCCTCCACTTTAAAGATGGAGAAGACGTAGCCTAGTGGGACATAAGCAAGGCTTTTGATAAGGTCCCACAAGGGAGAACGAAAGCGAAGGTAAGATCCCATGGGATCCAAGGCAATTTTTCAATTTGGATCCAGAATTGGCTGAGTGGCAGGAAGCAGAGGGTGATGGTCAAGGGGTGTTTTTGTGACTGAATCCCTGTGTCCAGTGGGGTTCCCCTGGGGTCGGTGTTGGGTCCCTTGCTGTGTGTGGTACGTATAAACAATTTAGACTTCAATGTAGGAGGGTTGATCAGCAAGTTTGTGGATGACACGATAATTGGTGGTGTGGTAAATAGTGAGGAGGAGAGCCTTAGATTACAGGCGGATATAGACGGACTGGTCAGTGGTTCAAGGACTTTAATCCGGATAAGTGTGAGGTGATGCACTTGGGCAGGACACACAAGGCACAGGAATATATGATGAATGGTAGGACCCTGGGATCTAATGCGCATTAGAGAGACCTTGGTGTGTATGTCCACTGGTCCCTTAAGGTAGTGGGACAGGTAAATAAGGTGTTTAAGAAGGCATATGAGATACTTTCCTTTATTAGCCGAGACATAGAATATAAGAGCAGGGAAGTCATGCTGGAACTGCATAAAACGCTGGTTAGGCCACAGCTAGAGTATTGCGTGTAGTTCTGGAGTCCGCATTGTAGGAAGGATGTGATTGCACTAGAGAGAGAGCAGAGGAGATTTACCAGGATGTTGCCTGGGCTGGAGAATGTAAGATATGAGGAGAGATAGGATAGACTTGGATTATTTTCCCATGAGCAGAGGAGATTGAGGAAGGACATGATTGAGGTGAATAAAATAATGAGGGGCATTGATAGGGTAGAGAGGAAGGAACTTTTCCCCTTGGTGGAGGGAACAATAACCACGCAGCATAGATTTAAGGCAGGGGGCAGGAGGGTTAGAGGGGAAGTAGGGAAGGATTTTTTCACCCAGAGGGTGGTGGGAATCTGGAACTCACTGCCTGAAAGGGGGTTAGAGGCAGAAACCCTCATAACATTTAAGAATATTTGGATGTGCACTTGCGATGCCTTGGCATAGAAGGCTGTGGGCCTAGTGCTGTAAAATAGGATTAGAATTGTTAGGTTCTTGTTCGATCGGCACAGACTTGATGGGCCAAAAGGCCTTTTTCTGTGCTGTTGACCTCTGTGACTCTATGACAGAGATATCCCTGCATTTTAAAGACGGAGAAGGGATCTACCTCAATTTTAAAGATTGAGAAAACATCTCCCTCCATTTTAATGACGGAGAAGGGATCTACCAACATTTTAAAGATGGAAAAGGGACCTCACTCTATTTTTAAGATGTAGGAGGTGTCGCCCTCCATTTAAAATATATAGAAGGGATCTCCGTACAATTTAAAATGGGGAAGGGATCCCCCTCCATTTTAATGATGTGGAAGGAATCCACTACATTTCAATTTGGACACAAACGCTCTCAAACACACAAACACACAATTGCACAGATATATTCTTTCTCATAAACGCAGACACACACACACATCCTCTCACACACAGACACACTCACGCACATATATTCTCTATTTCACACATACATACACACACACATTCTCTCTCACACTCACGCTACACAGATATATTATTCCTCATAGACACACACTCTCTCTCACACACTCACAAAGACATATTCTTTCTCATACACATGCTCACACAGACATAGTCACAATCACACAGATGTATTCTCAAACGCACACACATCCTCTCTCACACAGACACTGATTCTCTATCTCACCGATTCACACACAGACTCGTAGATCTATTCATTCTCATACACGTAAACACACACAATCTCACACACACATATATTCTTCCTCACACACAAACACACACACACACACCAACTCACACACATACACGCTCTCTCACACACACACACATATATACATTCTCTCTCTCTCATGTACACACAAAAACACGCACACACTTGCACAGATATATACTTTCTCATAGACGCAGGCACACACACATAAAAACCAGGATCGCATTGAATGTCAGAACAGGGTTGGAGGGTTAAATGGCCTCTTGCTCTTTCCATGTGCTATGACCAATATCCTTTATTCACTGTCTGGCTCTCAGTCACCCACTTGGTCTGAGAGTCTCTATTTCTCATTCACTCGATCTGTGTCTTCTCTCCCTGTCTCTCTACCTCTGAGAATCTAGTCTACAAACACCAGGCAGCCATTTTAGGTTTGTTCACAGTGGCCATTTTATGTCCCAACAGCAATGGGACATTTAGGACAGAGTTGACTCATGTAACATTAGTATTTTAAACGTGACAGAGACACAGGTATGGAGACATAAATTCCACGTGTATTCCCTGGAATATTGAAGGATCCGGGGGTTCAGTCCCACACTTTGCTGCTGTGATTTTGAATTCTGAATTTTCTAAAACTGAATCTGGAAGTAAAAACCCCCGGGATGGAATGATTCACATTCTTTCTGCTGCTGCAAAGCCCGTGTCTGTGTCTGTTTCTCAGTATTTATTAACAATTTAAGATAATAGGATAGAATGCCACTAGTTTGCCATAATTCAACTCGGTCAGAAATGTCCCAATGTTATGACCGATATCATTCTTTGATCGTCTGCCTGTTCATCCCCTCTCACTCTGTGTCTCTCTCTTTAACATTCCCTCATTCCGCGTCTGCTCTCTCTCTCTCTCTCTCCCTCTCAGATTCTGTAAGAAAAATCCCCAAACTCCAGGCGTCCATTTTAGGTTTGTTCACAGTGGCCATTTTATGTGCCCACAGCACTGGGACATTTATGACAGAGTTGACTACTCACGAATGGTAAATTAGTCCTTTCAATGTGACAGAGACACAGATATCTCCCTCCATTTTAAAGATGGAGAAACTCTGTTTATCACTCAATAGGCCCTGTCTTTACTTGGTATCTAACCCTGTGCTGCCCCTTCCCTGGGCCTGTTTGATGGGACAGAGCAGAGGGAATGTTACTCTCTATCGAACCCCATACTGTATTTGGTTTGGGTGTGTTTGTTGAACAGTGTAGATGAAGCTTTACACTGGAATATAGGTGAGGGGGTGATTTGATGAAATATTTCAGGATAATAATGCAAGTAGAGGTTTGAAAAAGACTAACTATTCCCGCCGGTTTGGGGAGTCTGGGCCTTGGGGTCATGGTTTTTCAACTATGTTTAGAATTTTAGAATATCAGGAGAGTAACTAAGAAACACTTTAAAACGCCAAGTGTGGTATTAGTTTGGATCTCTCTCACATGAAAGGAAATTGATGCTGAGCCACTAGTCCATGTTTAAAACTGAGGCTGATAGATTTCTGTTAGCTAACACGCTGCAGAGATATGAGACCAAGGGCTTCAATCACACATCAGCCAGGATCGCATTGAATGTCAGAACAGGGTTGGAGGGTTAAATGGCCTCTTGCTCTTTCCATGTGCTATGACATCTACTCACGAGCACTTCGTAACTTCTCTTAAATCTGTTTTCGCGGGATCCCTAAGCTCCAAACTTCTGAAATATCACACCCCCAAATTTGGAAGAAGATTTGAAGCATTCTCCCCTGATGCCAATTTTGTCCCCTCGAGCAACACAGCTAAAGCTGCTCATCAATCATTCCTGTTTGGTGGATCTTTCTGTGCCCTGCTTGCCAGTGGCAATCCACTACATTATGTTCGTAGCTACAAATCAGCACCATTCCACTGGTAGTGGGGCGCGCGTTCAGATATCATTTAGTGATGAAGGGTGCTACAGAAATGAAAGTCTTCTTCCTTCCTACATTGCATCCACACCTCATGGGATCTCGTAAAACCAGACCCAACAAGGCACCGTAAAAAAATTCCCGCAGATTTCCTGCCAGCACCATTCTGCAGCATCTGAATCCAAGTTGAGCAACGCTTGGAGGAGGCACTGTGATTCGCAACGGCTATTATCTAATTGAGATAGTTAAGTGAGTTATTTTGGTGTCTGTAGATGTTACGAATGCATGTTAGCTTTAAAGATTCAGTTTGATTTGTATTCCTGCACCTCTGTGTTAAGGAAATGTCAAATTGATTTCTAGTTTCCATTTAACCTTGTGCCGGCATTTCTAATGAGGGCTTGTCCGACCGTTGCAGCTAAGATAAGCAAACATGAGTGGAAGATTTGGGCTTCAGGGTCTTTGGAAGGCAGGCCCTCTCACAGGCACACACAAAAAAACCTAGACACAGCGGTTTTGATTTGGTAGCTGTTGGAGTTTGGAAGGTTATGAAGGTAGCTGCCAGGCACGAACAGCTTAGAAAAGGGCGGATAGCCAGGCCCAATCTGAAGGAACCCCCAAGAATCCAAGAGAGTGGAGCAGGAGAAAGCTCCAAACAGACCTTCGAATGAAAGGGAGGACAGAATCCTGGAAAAGCTCCTGTTAAGCCGAGCTAAGAGTAAGGGATCGAGTAAGGCTTCAAGCTTCAAGTTTAAAAGTATGAAGACTCAGAATCCAGATGTAAAGTGAGAACAGCTTGCAAGAGGCAAGAATGTCCAAAGAGGCAACTGAGGTTCTGTAACACTTTACTCTCAGCAGTTGAAGGAGTAGTGCTGTTTCTGGCTGAGCCTTTGAGAGAGAATTCATGACAACAGTTTGTATTCATATTGGGGCCCAGAGGAGAGGAACATCAGAACGCTGGAGGTGAACCTTTGTGGAAGGCTTCACATTTAGGAGAGGATTCCAAGGTGACGAATAGAGTATGGAAGCCCTCGGGTGAAAGATGGGTTTCAGTGAGACCAGTTGGCTCACGGTGTGACAAGGGCCTGGGTGGACTTGATGAAAAATTCATTGCATATGGTTCAGTGGCACCATTCACGTGATTTCAGAGAGTTGTGCCTATTGGACTTTATACTTTCTGTGAGAATTAGAGTGTAAGATAGCTTTTGCAAATTGTGTTATCCTTGTAAACCTTTATTTATCTGTAAATCTATAGTTGTGGGTGAAGAAATATTGTAATATATTTCAAATTTTCTTCTTTAATAAATGTTTTGTTCTTTTGTTAGAAGTTCCTCAGCTGAATCCAATGACCCTTCAGTAGCCCCCTCCACGTATCTAAACAAAAAAAAAATAAAAGTTAGGGAATATAAAGTTGGGTTTCAAACTGGTATCACGCTTATACAGGGGAAACCTCAGCTGGATTTGCAAAGATGGCACGGGATGTACTCTGGCTGTGAGGGGTCTTCAATGCCAAGGATTAACAGTGACTCAGCATCAACATTGTTGACTGACTTGTCTGAGTGTTGAAGGATATATCAGACAGGCTAAAAGGAAGGAAGGTCCCTGTCCTTCCACTAACTGGAAAGCCTGCTTGGGACTTTCTCCTTTTCCACTCCCATGGATTCATTTAGGCCTTCCTTAGCTTGGGCCTGGCTATCTGCCCCCTTCTAGGCATTTCCTACCTGGAAACTATCTTCATAAATTGCAGAACTTCAACAGCTTCCAAATAAAACCTGCTGTTCCAAGCTTTCGCCCGTGTTTCTGAGAGAGGACCTGCCTTTCTAAGCCCCCGTGACCAGGCAACAGGCACAACATTGCATTTTGTTCCACTTCCATCTCTCAGTGACAGGCGGTGACAGAAGCAACAAGAGAAGGGAAACATCCAATGCCTTGTCCTCACTAATCTACCCTTGAGCAGATGAATTTGTCCATGGCGGGTATCGGAAGGAGTGACCGGCACAAAGACTTTGTAAGGGAAAAGTCCAGTCTTGACTTTGACGGCACCTTCCATCGTGATGTGTGTCACTCCCAACTGTGTCCGGCAGCGCAAAAGCGGCATCCGTGAGGCACTTGGGCATCTGCCATAGAGGCAGGATTGAGCGCAAAGGCCATCTGTAACCTCATCTCCCAGCGCAAACCTCACTCCCCGACTGCACTGTGGGTATACAGGCAACACATAGGCTGTAGCGTTATAGGCAAACAGACCACCAGCAATTTCTCATTGGCAGTTCGGGGTAGTTTAAAAATTTTGGCCTGGCAAATGGGGCACACATTCCAAGAAAGTATAAGCAAAGTATATGGAAGAGGGCGGAATGGCTGGTGGGGTTCACCCTGCACCAATTTCGGGCACCCTTCTTGCCATCTGTGCAACACGGAGTGCTGGTCTCGGGCTGCTTACCAGCCTGTTAAACATTTGCCTCGATCACGGAACTGATCGGCCACCAGTATCCTTGAACATGGGCGCCAGGAACTAGCAGGAGCGATTCGACCCAGCACAGGGTCCCTGCTGCTTCCAGGCCGCATGTGTGCAAAATGCACAGGCTGGCATTCCACAAGGCTGTGAAAAATGTGTGATCTGAAACCATGAGGACATCGTTGCCCGGGTACCTTAATAAACTTGGGCCACAGAAACCTATCAATTTTACATTTAAATATTGGCAATTGACCTCGCACCTGTTGCTATTTAAAGAATGGAGTTACCGATGTGTATCGCCCTTTGTGTATCGCAGTGTTACCGAAATGTTGTACTGAGCAACCTGATTAGGCCTTTTAGACTCTGTCCTATAGCCTGAGTCTCATCCCCAGTGAATAGAGTTTCTCCGTATCAAACTTATCTGTTCCCCTTAACACCTTGAATACTTCAACCCAACCACTCAGGAACGTTCCAAATTCCAGGGAGTACATGGATTATTTGTGTAATCTCTCCCAGTCGATATTCCCTTGTAGCACAGGTATCATTTATGGTAAACCTATCCTGCGTTCCCTCCACGCCTGACAACTCACATGAGGGAAAGGTGTCGGGAATTGCTTTGTCTCCTTTTCTCTCTCTCTCTCTCACCCCATTCTTAAACAACAGAGTGGCTTTTATAATTACTCAGCCTCAAGGAATAATTCTCAGATGAATGGAACTGCACCGAATTATAGACCGGACATCCACAATTTCTCAGCTGTTTCCTTCAATCACTGGGATGGAAAAGTTCTGAAACTGGGGATCTGCCACCCTAAAGTCCCATTATTTTTTCCACTTCCTTTAGGTTGCTAATTCTAAGTGTTTCATGTGTATTAGTTTTAAAACATTTTCAGGGTTTATGTTACCTTTACTGGAAAGGCCAGAAGATGTTGCCTGCCCTTGCAAATCTTTGCGATTCTCAACCAATTGTAAGAGTGCTTCCCTACAAAATACCCATGTTAGCTAATCCCCAAGGTTTACCATTCTCGACCAATGGGGCGAGAGAGACTGATTTTCGTACAACAACCTAGCCTTTGCTTGTGCCAGGTCTTTACATTTCTAGCTCACAGTCCACCATTCTAGCCATCAACATCCAGTTTTGGATTCTGGTGAATGAGAACGCTGGACTCTCCAGAGCCCAAAGTCACAATGTTTCCCAACTACATCCTCAGATCCATTTTGTGCTGCCTTTTCACCTTAAAGTTACGTTACAGAAAATTGTCATTTATAGTGCTGCCAACTATAGGTCAACTTAACAACATTCCAAAAGTGCGTAAGATTTACCATCTTATATTTCTCAGCTGATATTAAGCACCATTTATAAGTAAAGCCTGGGCAAATAGAGCAATACGTCAATGGGGTGACGGCCCGCAGATTTGGATCCTCAGGTATGCACGCGGCTGGCCTTTACATCGTCTCCTGCAGTCTGAATATGAGTTTGTAATTGGCAAACATTTTGCTTTTGGGCTCTTGAGAATCTAGCATTATCATTCAACAGATGCCAAAACTGAATGCCAACTGGCTAGACTGGTTGACTGAGGTCCATAATTGTCAGGAAAGGGCACAATTTAAGGCTAGATTGTTGTTGAAAAAATCAGAAGATCTGATTCCATTGGCCGACATCCATGTTTCATCCCTAGTTTTAAAGGTCGTGGTAGGATGACGAGTAGGCCGGGCCATGGTCTTGCAGATTACGTCTGAATTTAATTTTGCTGCTGCAAATGGCCCAAAGCGCCTCATGGGTGTTGAGATTTGAGCAGCGTGATCTGTTTTGAATCTATCCCATTGACAGCACAGCGTGTCATACAACAAAAGGAAGTTTGTCCCCAGTTTGAAGACAGGTCTGTTGTCACAAGGACTGTGCGGTGGTCATGCCTAACAACACCGTCAGGGACGGATGCATCTGCAGCAGGTAGATTGGTGATGATGAGGCCAAGTAGAATATTCCCTCTTGTTGGTTCTGATCAATGAGTGATCAACACTCGTTTCAAGAAATACAATAAACCGACATTGACCTGACCGGGAATCGAACCCGGGCCGCGGCGGTGGTAGCGCCGAATCCTAACCACTCGACCACCAGGGAAACTTATGGTTATGGGTTCGTGTCCCACTCCCGGAAACCAAGAACTGTGATTGTACTCAAAAAGAGTTACAATCTGTGACCGTTGATAACTCGAAAGAAAAATTCCCTCTTGTTGGTTCACCTGCCTCAGGCCTATTCTGCCTTTCGCGGCTCGGCCACCTGGGTCTGTAACGGTGACCCAGAGCCACTCTTGTTGATGGACATGCAGGTCCCACAGCAGAGAACATTCTGTGCCCTTGATACGCTCAGTGCTTCTTCCATGTGGTATTTAGAATAGATCAGATTTTGGAGAGTGGTAGGTGGGAATCAGCAGGAGGTTCTCATTCACCCTGTTTGCCATCATGACTTGTGACATCACAGAGCCTGGATTAAATGCTGAGCACTCCCAGTGCGAACCCAAACCTATTGTATTCCCCTGTGCCGTCAATCCTGGTACCTCCCTCCTGTCAGTGGGGCATGACAAACCCAGTAATATGGGTGGCGAACCTTTGGCATTGGCTATGAAGCTCTGATTCTGATAGCATGACAATTCAGGAGATACAAGATGCCAGTGAGACTGTGCCATGTTCTACAGGTATGGCTACATTACAGTTGTAAGATGTCAATGTTAACCTGCCATTTTCTGACCTCTCCTCCATGCCTGTCGATATGGTGACACAGCGATCCGAGTGAGAAATGAGACACGGAGAAGAGGCGTTGATCGACGCATCTAGTTTTATTCACATGATTCAGAAAACAGTGGGCCAGGGGTCACCGGATCCAAGAAATGCATCAGAGCCGGAATTACAGAAATTAAAGTTAGTCGCAGCCAAATCCTCAGGTTGGCCTGGCAGTGCGATATATTCACCTTCCTGTACCTCATGCAGCCTCACAGCACTTAAAATGAATGAGCATTTCCAGGGAATTAAAGACTCCTCTTCATTGCATCTTCATATACTACAGGGCCCTCCAGTATCCCCAAATACCCAAGGTCATAACTGCTCAGGAATTTATCGAACAATGGAGTTGAGTCTGAGGCTTTTGATTCCTGATGCATACCGAGAGCTCAACTATGGACAGCGATGATAGCATGGCGGAACATGGAGCCGAGAACTGTGCACAGTGCACCTAGTGTGGTCTACCCCATCGATAGGATGGCCAGGGCTGTGCACAGTGCTCCAAGTGTGGTCTAAACAAGGGGTATGGAGGTCAGAACTGTGCAAAGTGCTCCGAGTGTTGTTTAACCGAGGGATACAGACACCATAACCGTGCATATTGCTCCAAGTGCGGTCTAACCGAGGAATGCAGACACCAGCACTGCGCACAGTACTCTGACCGTAGTCAGAGTGAGGGATATGGCTCCTGTCATGTTCAGAGTGCTGTAATTGTGTCAAACCGAGATGAACAGAGGCGGCTTCTCTGCACAACGAGCAGCGTGCATCCTTTTTCGGACCTGGAGAGTGAGGTAATGTCCCAAGACACGACACAGGAACCAGAGAGGGGAGAAAATGACAGAAAGCTATAGAAAAACATCTTAAGGACAGACGACAAAAAATTCACTCAAGAAAAGTTGTTTCTAGGGATTATCTAAAACGTGGGGAGAGAGGTCGAGAGGATTATGGTGGGATTACCAGAGCACGAGGCTCCAGCAACCAAATGCAGTGCCTCCAATGGCTGATCCTCCAGTCAAAGTCTGTAATCCCAAAGGAGGCCTGAATTCGAGAGTCAACTATACCTGGATTAATGATTGGGCAGGAGGTGATTACAGAGGTACGGAGGGGGTGAGCCGATCGAGGAATTTGGAAACATGGTATATAAATGACTCAAGATATCACCGAGTGACAACAGACAGATGGGCAGTACGAGGAGACTTGAAATAACTACATGATGGATTGAAGTTAAAGGAGGAAACAAATGAAACTTTTTAAAAACTGAGTTTTATATCTTTCCCTTTGGAAAGTTTTTAAGTGTCACAGAACCAATGTGCATTGCTGGAGTTCTGCCTCATATCAGCTACAATCCAATTGAAATGCAACGCAGCTTCAATGGTTTGAATGGCCTCCTCCATTCTCTCTTAATGTTTCTTTTGGTTTTGTACTGAGAGATGTACTAACCCCCTAGTATACATCTTGCACTCTCTCCTCCTTCAGTAGTGATTGGGCGGCATCAGCACCAGGAACCTAGCAGCAAAAGCAGTGCTTTCCTCATTCTCCGCTGTATCCTCCCAGGTCACAATGAGATAGCTGGAGCACAGACAGTGTTTATATGAATACAGTGCACACTGTAGTTAATGTCACATGCGCTCCGCGGCTAGATTCCACCTTGGGAAAGTTCAAGGGGCAGTTCACCGAGCCCAAATTTAACTAGAAGCAAGTTGATTTTCATTCACCTGCGATGCGACAGATCGGAATAATGATTAAGCTCACAAAGTTTTATAGGTATCCTAAAATTACCCTCGGCCGCTAAGAGAAGAGTTGGGAGAACTCTCGGTGGTTTCTTGGGGCGAGTGCTCATCCATCCACCTACACAACGATCACAGGTTATTTGGTCAGTATCGCCTTGCTGGTGGGAGCTTGCTGTGCACCAAATGGCAACGACAATTTGTAGATTCTAGCACTGACCACCCTTCAGCAATCTCCTGGTGAAAAGGGTCACTAAAGCTTAATCTTCCATTTATCAACATTTATTTTTCTCTCTCCCTTTCCTTACTTTGTCCTCCTGTCTGACTGTTCCTCTTTCTCTATTTCTCACCCTCCAGTTCCAATAGTGGGCTTTACTTTCTCATTAAGGTTTGGAACTATGTGTTTTGTTTTATGAGACTGTTAGTGTTTGGGTCAGCCTCTCTGACTTAAGTAAATGAAGGGATGTCATGTAATTCATGCTGCATGACAGTAAATGTGTGTCTGGAAATTCTTAAAGAAAAAGGAAAAACTCCAGTTCTTAAGTGGGAAGGAGGGGCCAGATATTTACAATTGGAAACAACGACGTCTATTTGTAATTCTCAGGTGAAGAAACAGTCTGCTAAGGTAACAAAGTGTCGGAATAAATGGGTCTTAATTTCAGAATGGCAGGCAGTCAGTAATGGGGCACTGCAGGCGTCGGTGCTGGGACCCCGGCTATTCACAATGTATGCTAATAATTTAGATGAGGGAACTAAATGTAATATCTACAAATTTGCAGGTGACACGAAACTGGGCAGGAGGGTCAGTAGTGCGGATGATCCAGAGATTCCTCATTGTGATTTGGACAAGTTGAGTTAGTGGGCAAATGCACAGCAGATGCAGTACAATGTGGGTAAATGTGAGATTATCTACTTTGGTAGCAAAAGCAGGAAGGCAGATGATTATCTGAATTGCTGTAAATTGAGAGAGGGGAATGTGCAACGAGACATGGGTGTCCTCGTACACCAGTCGCTGAGTCCATGCTGGTCCAGCAGGATGTAAGGAAGGCAAACGGTATTTTGGCCTTCATAGCGACATCATATGAGTACAGGAGCAGCTATGTCTTCCTATGATTAGACAGGGCCCTGGTGAGACCAAACTTGGAATATTGTGTGCAGTTTTGATTTCGTTATCTAAAGATGCATATTAATTATATGACCATAGAGCAGCGAAGATTTACCAGATGATTCCAGGGATGTCTGGAGTGACATATGTGGAGCTATTGAGTTGGATATAAACATAGAAGCATAGATATTTGGAGCAGGATTGGACCATTCGTTATTTCGAGCTTGCTCCAACATTCATCCTGATCATGGCTGATTATCAAAGTCAATAGCCTGCTCCTGCATTGTCCATGTAACCATTGATTACTTTCCCCCCTCATTCTCCTGAACTCCAGCGAATATAACCCGAACAGGTTTACCAGACTGCCTCATGATTTGGTGCGACTGACATATCAGGAGATGTTCTGACAGTTAGGAGTTTTTTCGAAGGAGATGAGTGGATTGAGAGGCATCTCGTAGTAACCTATAAAATTCTAAAAGGGGAAGACAGGCTAGATGCAGAAGGATTTTCCCGATGTCGGGGAGTCCAGAACCAGGGGTCGCAGTCTGAGGATACGCGGTAGACCATGTAGGACTGAGATGAGGAGAACATTCTTCACCCAGAGAATGGAGGGCCTGTGGAATTCGCTACCACAGAAAGTCGTTTTCAGCAAAATATTTTATGTTTTCAAGAAGGAGTTAGATATAGCTCTTGGGGCGAAGGGGATCAACGAGTAATTGGAGAAACTGGGAGCAGGCTTTGACTTGGGTGATCAGGCATGATCATAGTGAGTGGGGGTGCAGGCCCGAAGGCCCGAATGGCGTTCTGCGGCTCCTATTTTCTATTTTTATTTGTTTCTGTTCGTGTTGTGTATATGTGTTTGTGTATGTGTGAATGTATGTGTGTGATGGCCTTTGTCAGACACGTGGACAGTACTCTGCTGCTGAGACTAATGCTGCACTTGCTGAGGTGCGGAGGGTTGTGGTGCCAACACCCGATCGTCAATTCTGGTGTTGACCTTTGCTGTCTTATTCATCCAATGCTTCTGGAGTTAAATCTAGATTCACTCCCAAATATATTGTGTTGGATCATTGTTTGTTTACTAGCCATCCATGCAGAGAAGCTTTTGTTTTGGTATTCGCGTTATGGTACTGGAGTACACTGGATATCTTTTCTGGGGCCTTACCGTTATGCTGTGTGCTTTTGATTCCCGTCAACTTTGTTATCAATTTGTTAATAACCTGGCCAAGAGTGCAGACGATGGAGCTTCGATGGTAAAACAGGTGTCTTCACCACTGATGAACTACAGCCATTGACCCGTCAAATATGTATGTACAATAAAATCGTTGAGAAATAATCCCCCCGCAACCTGGCCTTAAACATACATTCTCACGTGTTCTTCCTAACACTCCCACATTTTAATAGTTACGATTTTATTGCAGTTTTATATTCTATCATGACTGAACAAGTTTTCAATTTTAACAAAGTAACAATGTTGGTCTCTTCGCAGACTGTGCCAGTCTAACTGAGCATTTCATTAGTTTCTGATTTTGTTCAGAATTCCAACATTGACAGTGCCTTGCATTGCCAATAGAAGGCTGATTTCACTTCTATATCAGATCTTCATTTACTTTTAAATCCCAAAACCTGAACGTTTCTCATGTGCTACCGCTGAAACAATTACCTGTTGTCAATAGAATTGAAAATGTGGGCCTGTGTGAGATTTTATCCGGGAATGCCTTTGCCAAATATGTGAGTTTTTATCTGTCGTTCTGCAATTTGGAAGTTGGCTCTCTAAGAGCTATAAGCTATCAGAGTCAGAGGAAGCTTCTCGAGTGTGTGAACCAACAAATTGCGCGTTTCCTGTGATTCAGATTCAGAATTTCCAAACAGAAGTGGTCTGTCGAATTCGGAATGGTTTTCTTTTTGGAAGCTATGATAATGGTAATGCAATTGGTATTCTTTCCAGGGATTTTCAACAGACGTTCCATGGAATGTCATAACATTGACTTTCCAGCAAAGGTGAAGCTGATTGGAAGAACAGCGAACGTGTCCACATCTATATGAAGACTGATGGTTGCGGGAAACACAGAGTGATGGTGCACATCTGTTATTGGAATGACAGGATAGTGCAGAGTGTGGTTCCCTTAATTTTAATGTGAGGACAACGGTTCCCTAAATATATTTTGATGCCTAAAGGTGGATGTAGGGGATACGCTTTCGAATTTTGCAGATGCCACAATATCGGAAGTTTTGTCCAATGTGAGCAACGTCTTCATTACTTGTAGGGGACATGGACGGCCTCGTGTAACAATTGGACAAGTGGCAGCGGGAATTTAATGCAGAGGTGTGTGAACTGATAAATGCTCCAAGGAAGAAAAACGGTGATGTAATAGGGGTAAAGGCAAAATGAATAACAATAAAGAAAAACATGCACATGTACAGAAGGGGCCCTTGAATGCAAATGTAAAAGTAGTTGAAGGCAACAGACGTAATGATGAATTGGTGGTTCAAAAAGGTACAAACAATTTGATAGAGAATTTGATAGAGTTTCCGCAGAAAGTGAAATAATGTTGTCATTTCCCCACCGTTGTGAAATCAGGAACATGAATGTCAATTTGTGCACAGCAACATTCCATAAGCAGCAGTGGAATAATGGCTGAAGAACCTGGTTTGTTGATAGTGGTCGATGGATAAATATTGGCATAATGGCATCTAATGTGAACTCCCCAGATCTACTTCCCATAGTTGTGGTGGGATATTTTAGAGGATGGAAAGATTGGGAAATCAGTAGAATTACTTTGAAAATAATTCACAAAGGAAGTGGAGGGAAGATGAAGAGAATGTCTTGTTGACACAAAACTGTTGTGCTCTGGAATGCGCCGCCCGAAAAGATATTGGAGCAGATTCAATAGCAACTTTCAAACAGGGCATTGTAACAATTACCGACATGATAATAATAGCGGGGCAATGGGGAAAGAGAAGAGATTGAAGGGCATTATTCAGCATCTCGTTCACAGAGCCAGCAGACACACCGTAGGCCAAATGGCCCCCTTAATCTGAAGAATGTTTCTTACTTTAAACACAGAGAACAGTTCCTTTAACCCTTCACCTGTTCAATCTTTACACAGATCCGTCTCTCTGTGTGACATGAGCTGTTTTAGACCTGCTGTATAAACATATATTGATGTTAAGTGAGATAGAAAGTAAATGTTAGGGGAGCAGCTGAATTAACTGAAGTTACTGATAAGAGGTGGATTGAAGAACATTTTCCTGACAGGGAATTTTATTCCTGGGAAAGTGAAAAGTGAGATTTTTTTTTAAACATTTTCACTGACGAGCATCAATAGAAATGTTGTGAAATGATCCATTGACCCTGCAGGGTAAACCTGTCAAACTGCACAGGACAGAAAGCAGGGATTCCATTGGTGGACAGTCAGACAAGGAAATCTCTCCCTTAGAAAGGCATCAATAAAGGGGCAGAATGCAAGGAAAATTCCAATTGCAAGGGTTTGAGTGGCTGAATACTGAGTAAAGATGTGTGTGTCTAATTCAGGGAACATCCAGCAGGGGGTAGATCAGTAAATGTGTGTGTGTAATTCTCAGAATATCCAGCAGGGGGTAGATCAGTAAATGTGTGTGTGTAATTCAGGGAAGATCCAGCAGGGGGTAGATCAGTATAGGTGAGTCTGTAATTCAGGGAACATCCTGCAGGGGCTAGATCAGTAAAGGTGAGTGTGTAATTCTCAGAATATCCAGCAGGGGGTAGATCAGTAAAGGTGTGTGTGTGTAATTCAGGGAACATCCAGCAGGGGCTTGATCAGTAAAGGTGTGTGTGTAATTCTCAGAATATCCAGCAGGGGGTAGATCAGTAAAGGTGAGTGTGTAATTCAGGGAACATCCAGCAGGGGGTAGATCAGTAAAGGTGAGTGGGTATTTCAGGGAACATCCAGCAGGGGAGTAGATCAGTAAAGGTGAGTGTGTAATTCAGGGAACATCCAGCAGGGGGTAGATCAGTAAAGGTGAGTGGGTAAAGCAGGGCTGCATTGCAGATTGATAAATATCTCTGGGTTTTAACCCATACCTGGGAAAATTTGCACCAGTTTCTCCTTTGTTGTGTCCTGCCCTTCTTAACCTGATAACTATTGAAAGTGACATGTTAGCCTGTACCTATGGAATCCACTGCTCCTGTCGTATACTTTACCAATGATGTCCAGCTTTATATTGTAAATGCTGTAAGTGTAAGATGAAGGGGATGAGTTATTGTTTCACAGTTCAGTCTGTATTATTGCAGCGAATGAAGTCAGTGAAAGACAATCCTTTGCTGTCAGTGCGTTTATCCCATTGTGTGATTACCAGATTCAACATTTCAAATCAGGAATGAAACACAGCTTGATATCAGCCGGGCAAAATCTGTTATCAAACACCCCGAGTGGACAGGATGGAGAAAGATCACAACTGCGAGAAAGTCTGGAAACCTGTGTAAATATCTTCTAAATGCTGCCAGGCTCCAATGCATCCTGGAATGACTGTTGTGTCTGCAGCTCCCTGTTTAACCTGAAAGGTCAAGTGAGGTCCCAGAGGATCAGAATTAGTGCTATGAGTGTTGGCACAGAGAGAGAGAGAGTCCAGAGAAGCTGTCTCACGACATTGACAGTGGCCCTGACAGATCTGAGCTGGGAGCACACAGTTTGGTTGGAGTGGAGGTTGGGGAGGTGAGAAAATCAATGCAGAAATGAAGTTCGGGACTCACCTCTCTTCCAAGCTGGGAGCTGAGCAGAGATGTCAGTGGGTGAAGACGTGGCAGAGCCTGCAGGAGATCTGGGGATATCATTGTGCAGTGTTGTAAGCTGGGTCTCTGTAACACAAGGCTTCAGAGAATGTTTGATATGAAATGAGAATTGTAAATCTAACCAATGTTCAATTGGATTGAAGTCCCTCAGACTGCCCCACACACAGTGGATTGAAAGAGAGTGAACTGCATTGCATTTTATGTCAACATGGGAGGCATTGAATGTACCCTCACACATTTCCTGAATAGAATAAAGATAATAGAAAAATGTATTCTTTGGAAAGCTAATTGCACAGTTTCCAGACTTGTCTCTCTCAGTGTGTGTGTGTGTACAGGAGTGAATGTCTCTCTCAGTGTGTGTGTGTGTACAGGATTGAATGTCTCTCTCAGTGTGTGAGTGTACAGGATTGAATGTCTCTCTCAGTGTGTGTGTGTACAGGAGTGAATGTCTCTCTCAGTGTGTGTGTGTGTACAGGATTGAATGTCTCTCTCAGTGTGTGTGTGTGTACAGGAGTGAATGTCTCTCTCAGTGTGTGTGTGTGTACAGGAGTGAATGTCTCTCTCAGTGTGTGTGTGTGTACAGGAGTGAATGTCTCTCTCAGTGTGTGTGTGTACAGGATTGAATGTCTCTCTCAGTGTGTGTGTGTGTACAGGAGTGAATGTCTCTCTCAGTGTGTGTGTGTGTGTACAGGATTGAATGTCTCTCTCAGTGTGTGTGTGTGTACAGGAGTGGATGTCTCTCTCAGTGTGTGTGTGTGTACAGGAGTGGATGTCTCTCTCAGTGTGTGTGTGTACAGGATTGAATGTCTCTCTCAGTGTGTGTGTGTGTACAGGAGTGGATGTCTCTCTCAGTGTGTGTGTGTGTACAGGAGTGGATGTCTCTCTCAGTGTGTGTGTGTGTACAGGAGTGGATGTCTCTCTCAGTGTGTGTGTGTGTACAGGATTGAATGTCTCTCTCAGTGTGTGTGTGTGTACAGGAGTGAATGTCTCTCTCAGTGTGTGTGTGTACAGGATTGAATGTCTCTCTCAGTGTGTGTGTGTGTACAGGAGTGGATGTCTCTCTCAGTGTGTGTGTACAGGAGTGAATGTCTCTCTCAGTGTGTGTGTGTGTGTACAGGATTGAATGTCTCTCTCAGTGTGTGTGTACAGTAGTCGATGTCTCTCTCAGTGTGTGTGTGTGCTCACGATTAAATGTCTCTCTCAGTGTGTGTGTGTACAGGATTGAATGTCTCTCTCAGTGTGTGTGTGTGTACAGGAGTGGATGTCTCTCTCAGTGTGTGTGAGTGTACAGGATTGAATGTCTCTCTCAGTGTGTGTGTGTGTACAGGAGTGAATGTCTCTCTCAGTGTGTGTGTGTACAGGATTGAATGTCTCTCTCAGTGTGTGTGTACAGGAGTGGATGTCTCTCTCAGTGTGTGTGTACAGGAGTGAATGTCTCTCTCAGTGTGTGTGTGTGTGTACAGGATTGAATGTCTCTCTCAGTGTGTGTGTACAGTAGTCGATGTCTCTCTCAGTGTGTGTGTGTGTACAGGATTAAATGTCTCTCTCAGTGTGTGTGTGTACAGGATTGAATGTCTCTCTCAGTGTGTGTGTACAGGAGTGGATGTCTCTCTCAGTGTGTGTGTACAGGAGTGGATGTCTCTCTCAGTGTGTGTGTGTGTACAGGATTGAATGTCTCTCTCAGTGTGTGTGTGTGTACAGGAGTGGATGTCTCTCTCAGTGTGTGTGTGTGTACAGGAGTGGATGTCTCTCTCAGTGTGTGTGTGTACAGGAGTGGATGTCTCTCTCAGTGTGTGTGTGTACAGGAGTGGATGTCTCTCTCAGTGTGTGTGTGTGTACAGGAGTGGATGTCTCTCTCAGTGTGTGTGTGTACAGGAGTGGATGTCTCTCTCAGTGTGTGTGTGTACAGGAGTGGATGTCTCTCTCAGTGTGTGTGTGTGTACAGGAGTGGATGTCTCTCTCAGTGTGTGTGTGTACAGGAGTGGATGTCTCTCTCAGTGTGTGTGTGTACAGGAGTGGATGTCTCTCTCAGTGTGTGTGTGTACAGGAGTGGATGTCTCTCTCAGTGTGTGTGTGTACAGGAGTGGATGTCTCTCTCAGTGTGTGTGTGTACAGGATTGAATGTCTCTCTCAGTGTGTGTGTGTGTACAGGATTGAATGTCTCTCTCAGTGTGTGTGTACAAGAATGGATGTCTCTCTCAGTGTGTCTCTGTGTGTGGGAGCCTGTGTACATCCCAGTGTGAACAGAGCCCTCGGGGATGAGCCTGGGCAGAAACCAGTGCAGCTGGATCCAGAGCAGCTTGGTGAAGACACATGGCAGCATTTTCCCTGTCCTGTTTCTCCACAGAGCTGCTCCACTTTAATTCTTTCCCCCTAATTCTTTAATTCTTTCTCTCTGCCAGCTCCATTGTTCCTGAGCTGTGTGGATTCTGGCCTAGGGGGATGAGAGAGATGGACAGGGAGATTGCCCTGGGTTAAACCATTTGCCTGGTGGATTACAGCACACCCACCACCCCCCCAGTCACAGAGAAAGTTTCCTGTTGGTCTGTGCCACCCCTGGGTAGGTGTGTCTCAGGTGTGCAGTGCTGAATGCTGGTTGGATAGGGCAGATTGGTGAGGTGTGGAGTGTTTGAGTGACAGACATGGGAGTATAAAAGGTCTGGATCACCCATTGCTCAGGTCTCTGGGCCATGCGGCTTTGGGATGAGTAACATTGCCTGTGTGAGGTGAGTATATATCTTTCTCTTTCTCTCTCTGTCTTTGTGTCTGTCTGGGTTGGTGGGTGGGTGGGTCAGTGTGTGTCTGTTTGTGTGGGTGGGTCAGTGTGTGTCTGTGTGGGTGAGTGTGTATCTGAACCAAGTCCCAGATCTGGCCTTTGAATCTCCCCACCCAGCACACAAACCCAGGCCCAGGGTCTCTCTCCCCGCCATGGGAGAGGAGATGGAAGGAGGAGTGAGAATCCACCAAGGGAAGTCGGAACCTATGGATTGGTGAGTATGAAACTCTTCAATTTCTCGCCTTACTCTCTCTCCACCCTTTGCCTCTGTCTCCTTCTCTTCCTCTCTCTCTGTGTCTCTCTATCCCTCTCTCTGTGTCTCTCTATCCCTCTCTCTGTGTCTCTCTATCCCTCTCTCTGTGTCTCTCCATCCCTCTCTCTGTGTCTCTCTATCCCTATCTCTGTGTCCCTCTATCCCTCTCTCTGTGTCTCTCTATCCCTCTCTCTCTCTCTGTCTCCATAGGTCTCTCTCTACCTCTCTCTCTCTCTCTCTGCCTCGTTCTCTCTCTGCCTCTTTCTCTCTATACCTCTCTGCTCTCTCTCTGCATCTTTCTCTCTATCCCTCTCTGCCTCTCTCTCTCTCTCTCTCTCTCTCTCTCTGCCTCTTTCCCTGTCTTTCTCTGCCTTTCTCTCTCTCTCTCTCTCTCTCTCTCTTTGCCTCTTTCTCTCTCTCTCTCTCTCCCTCTCACTCTCTCTCTCTCTCTCTCTGCCTCTTTCTCCCTCTCTCTCTCTCTGCCTCTTTCTCTCTCTGCATCTTTCTTTTTCTCTCTCTGTCTCTTTCTCTCTCTCTGTCTCTTTCTTTCTCTCTCTCTGCCCCTTTCTTTCTCTCTCTATGTCTGTTTCTTTCTCTCTCTCTACCCCTTTCTCTCTCTGTCTCTTTCTTTCTCTCATTCTCTGTCTCTCTCTCTCTCTGCCCCTTTCTTTCTCTCTCTATGTCTGTTTCTTTCTCTCTTTCTACCCCTTTCTCTCTCTGTCTCTTTCTTTCTCTCATTCTCTGTCTCTCTCTCTCTCTCTCTGCCCCTTTCTTTCTCTCTCTCTGTCCCTTTCTTTCTCTCTCTCTCTCTCTCTCTCTACCCCTTTCTCTCTCTCTCTCTCTCTCTCTTTCTTTCTCTCTCTCTGCCCCTTTCTTTCTCTCTCTCTGTCTCTCTCTCTCTCTCTCTCTCTCTACCCCTTTCTCTCTCTGCCCCTTTCTCTCTCTCTCTCTGTCTCTGTCTCTCTCTCTCTCTCTGTCTCTCTCTGCCCCTTTCTCTCTCTCTCTCTCTCTCTCTCTGTCCCTTTCTCCCTCTCTCTCTTTCTTTTTCCCCCCCATGCTCTTTTTTTCTAATCCCCCCCCACACTCTTTTTTTATTCCCCCCCCACAGTTTTTTTTTATTCCCCCCCCCACACTCATTTTTTTTATTCCCCCCCCCCACACTCTTTTTTTTATTCCCCCCCACACTCTTTTTTTTATTCCCCCCCCACTCTTTTTTTTTATTCCCCCCCACACTCTTTTTTTATTCCCCCCCACACTCTTTTTTTTATTCCCCCCCCACACTTTTTTTTATTCCCCCCCCACACTCTTTTTTTAAAAACTCCCCCCACGCTTTTTTCTTTCCCCCCCCCCCACACTCTTTTTTTTATTCCCCCCCCACTCTTTTTTTTTATTCCCCCCCACACTCTTTTTTTTATTCCCCCCCCACACTCTTTTTTTTATTCCCCCCCCCACTCTTTTTTTTATTCCCCCCCCCACGCTCTTTTTTTTATTCCCCCCCCCACACTCTTTTTTTTTATTCCCCCCCACACTCTTTTTTTTATTCCCCCCCCCACACTCTTTTTTTTTATTTCCCCCCCCCCACACTCTTTTTTAAAAACTCCCCCCCCCACACTCTTTTTTTTATTCCCCCCCCCACACTCTTTTTTTTTATTCCCCCCCCCCACACTCTTTTTTAAAAACTCCCCCCCCACACTCTTTTTTTTTACTCCCCCCCCCACACTCTTTTTTTAAAAACTCCCCCCACGCTTTTTTCTTTCCCCCCCCCACACTCTTTTTTTATTCCCCCCCCACGCTCTTTTTTTTATTCCCCCCCCACGCTCTTTTTTTTATTCCCCCCCCACACTCTTTTTTTTATTCCCCCCCCACGCTCTTTTTTTAAAAACTCCCCCCACGCTTTTTTCTTTCCCCCCCCCACACTCTTTTTTTTATTCCCCCCCCACACTCTTTTTTTTTATTCCCCCCCCCACACTCTTTTTTTTTATTCCCCCCCCCACACTCTTTTTTTTATTCCCCCCCCACACTCTTTTTTTTTATTCCCCCCCCCACACTCTTTTTTTTTATTCCCCCCCCACACTCTTTTTTTTTATTCCCCCCCCCACACTCTTTTTTTTATTCCCCCCCCACACTCTTTTTTTTATTCCCCCCCCACACTCTTTTTTTTATTCCCCCCCCACACTCTTTTTTTTTATTCCCCCCCCACACTCTTTTTTTTTATTCCCCCCCCACACTCTTTTTTTTTATTCCCCCCCCACGCTCTTTTTTTAAAAACTCCCCCCACGCTTTTTTCTTTCCCCCCCCCCACACTCTTTTTTTTATTCCCCCCCCCACACTCTTTTTTTTATTCCCCCCCCCACGCTCTTTTTTTTATTCCCCCCCCCACACTCTTTTTTTTTATTCCCCCCCCCACACTCTTTTTTAAAAACTCCCCCCCCCCACACTCTTTTTTTTTACTCCCCCCCCCCACACTCTTTTTTTTATTCCCCCCCCATGCTCTTTTTTTAAAAATTCCCCCAACGCTCTTTTTTCTTTCCCCCCCACCCTCTTTTTTCTTTCCCCCCCACGCTCTTTTTTTTTTATACCCCCCCCACCACGCTTTTTTTTTATCCAACCCCCCACGCTCATTTCCCCCCCCCCCAACGCTCTTTCCCCCCCCCCAAACGCTCTTTCTTTCCCCCCCTGTAATTTTCCACCCCCCGGCTCTAATCATTGTCCTGACACTAAAGATCCTCAAACCCATACTGACCCTGAAACTAATACATGGTCTGGAATTAATACTGACCCTGAAACTAATACACGGTCTGGAATTAATACTGACCCTGAAACTAATACACGGTCTGGAATTAATACAGACCCTGAAACTAATACACGGTCTGGAATTAATACAGACCCTGAAACTAATACACGGTCTGGAATTAATACTGACCCTGAAACTAATACACGGTCTGGAATTAATACTGACCCTGAAACTAATACATGGTCTGGAATTAATACTGACCCTGAAACTAATACACGGTCTGGAATTAATACTGACCCTGAAACTAATACACGGTCTGGAATTAATACAGACCCTGAAACTAATACACGGTCTGGAATTAATACTGACCCGGAAACTAATACACGGTCTGGAATTAATACAGACCCTGAAACTAATACACGGTCTGGAATTAATACTGACCCTGAAACTAATACATGGTCTGGAATTAATACTGACCCTGAAACTAATACATGGTCTGGGATTAATACAGACCCTGAAACTAATACACGGTCTGGAATTAATACTGACCCTGAAACTAATACATGGTCTGGGATTAATACAGACCCTGAAACTAATACATGGTCTGGAATTAATACTGACCCTGAATCTAATCCAGGCCCAGAAACCAATGCAGACCCAACACTAATACTGGACCCGGAATTAATAGAGACTATGAAAAAAATGCAGACCTGGATTAAATAATCTAGTTCCAGAATCGAAATCGGGCATTGAAACTAATGGAGCCCCTGAGACTAGGATTCACCATGAAACTCATTTTGGCCCTGATCATTAGACGGTGCCTGAAACTATTACTGAGCCAAAAAATGAATCTGCTCCCTGAAATTACAATGACACAAGGGCAAATACAGACCTTGAAATTTATTCAATCACTGAAACTAACAGAATCCCTCAAATCCAATATTAAACACTGAAACCCACACGGGCCGTGAAATAAATATTCATAGAGGCCATTAAAGTAATACAGACACGATGGGCATGATGCCTCTCCCGCCGATGTATGATTTGTTGGGTGTGAGCTAACAGAGGCCAGCGGAGGCCTGAGGCCTAACAGAAGCCGGGGGCCCTTATGTCTTGGTTAAGGTTGTGCTCAACAGTTTCTTTGTGCCAGAGGCTGATCCTCCTTGGGCGGTAATAAATCAAAAGCAGAAACAAATCCACCCAGCGACAACTGAATCCCCCCCAAACTGATCAAAACCATCAAACAAAGACAGGCCCCCAATCTAATAGAGACCCTGAAAATAATGCAGAATTGATACCGTTAAAGGATAATGATCCAGGCCGTGAATCGAATGCAGACCCTGTGAGTGTTACAGGCCCTGAAACTATCACTGAGTAAGAGTGAGCAGAGATAAGAGAGGCAGGAAGAGGTGGAGGGATTGAACTCGATGGGATTAGATTGGGCTCTCTGCAGCACCGTGTCTCAACCTGGATCCCCCTGAGTAAAACCCCCATTCCCCAAACCCCCCCACCCCAACCGACACTGAACCCAATCGTCGGTGTGAAAATTCCACACGTCCTTTCTCCGGGTATAAGAATGAGCGACAAAGGCACGGACACATTTTTATTATTTTTCTCTCCGGTTACAGCTCTTGTCCGAGGATTCCTCGCGGCAAATCGATTCTCTCTCTGCATCGTCCGAGCTGCAGCTGCCAAATCCATTCTCCTTGGGGGGGAGAGGGAAAGAGAGAGAGAGAAATGGAAATTGATTAAAATAAAGCACAGAATTTTAAAACACAAGACACAGCAAGATCCCAGGGCTCTTCTCACTCGCTCACAACCACAATCTCAATCAAAAGAGGGAGGTGGGCGTGTGGGGCCTTTACTCTGAGGCTGGGGCTGTGACTAAACACTGGAGACCACCCCAGTGCCTCCCCTGTCCCCCCAACTCCCAGAGGCTGCGTCTCTCCCTCTGTGTGTAACCTGCCAGCTCCAGCTGTTTTACTGCCTCATTGTAAAAACCACACAAACACTGATCATTCCCCTCTCGCCGTCCCTCTCCCATTCACTGTCCTCACCCCCTCTACCTGCTCACTCCAGGGCTGCTGCTGTTTGCACACTAAATATTCACATTGCACTTTCCGATTCTAACACTGTCACCTCTCCCTCTCCCTCTGTCTCTCTCCCCCTCCCTCTATACCTATCTAGCCTCCTCTCTATCTCTGCTCATCTTTACCTCTCTAATCTGTCGCTATCTCTGTTCCTTTTCTTTACCTCAGGATCAATCTTGACTGAAATGCGCTCAGAAAAGCTTCTTTCTGACCATTTGAAATAATGATGCACTGTGGCCATGTTTTATATTTATCCAGGGTTTACTGAGAGAAATGACAGGGGGGGCGGCGGGAAATGGGAGCAATCCTCAATCAGCCCGTCACTGAACTGAATTCAGGGGGAGGGCAGCCACAGGGTTGCAGTGCAGGACAGGCTGCAGGTTGGACACGCACAGCAAGATCCCACAAGCAAGGTGATATTAGCCAGGTATCCTTCCGCCACCCCCTATTCCCAGAAAATCTTCCTCTTTAAAACTGGGCCCGGGGTTGGGAACTAATTGATTTACAAAATATATGAAAACTTCAGAGAAATCAGTGATGGGGATTCAAGCCCCCACCCTCCCTCCCCCCCAGTCCAATTCATCATCTGGCCTTCCACACAGGAAATAGAACAATAAATAAACAACATAAAACTAACAGGCCTTTACGCAGCCTCACATTTAGAAATTCAATTCCAGGACCTCCGAAAGTCAACACATCAATGTTTACAATTGCAGCGCACAGCAGGATCCCACAAACAGCCCCACGAGGGACATGGACTGGACAAACCCCAGATCCTGTCTGTCTCTCTCCCTCATGACCGTCCCCTCCCACCATCTGTTAACCTCCCCACTCAATAGTTCCCTCAATCTTTCCTCTTTCCCACCTCTCTCTCTCCCTCCCTCCCTCTCTCCCTCTGTCTCTCTCTCTCTGTTTCTCCCATGCCAGAATATAGAGGCAGAGAGAGAGAAAACCACAGTCAGGGCCTCAATAAACTCAATTCAAAATGATTAAAATAAAGCAAACATTACTGAAACAAAAAAGACACAGCAAGATCCCAGGGCTCTTCTCACTCACTTACATCCACAATCTTGGAGGGGCGGTGGAGTGGGGGTAGAGGCATCATTTAGTAAACACACCCCCTGTTAGTAAACACAGACAATGGGAACAGATTTGAAATGAGATGACGGTGTAAATGCCTCGTGACCAGCCCTCTCCCTCTGTGTGTAACCTGCCAGCTCCAGCTGTTTTACTGCCTGATTGTAACCTCCCCATGATCTCACCCTCTTTCCCTTTAACCCTCCCGTGATCTCATTCCCTGTCCCTTTAACCTCCCCGTGATCTCACCCTCTGTCCCTATAACATCCCCGTGATCTCACTCTCTGTCCCTTTAACCTCCACGTGATCTCACTCTCTGTCCCTTTAACCTCACCGTGATCTCACTCTCTGCCCCTTTAACCTCCCCGTGATCTCACTCTCTGTCCCTTTAACCTCGCTTTGATCAAACTCTCTGTCCCTTTTACCTCCCCGTGATCTCACTGTCTGTCCCTTTAACCTCCCCGTGATCTCACTGTCTGTCCCTTTAACGTCCCCGTGATCTCACACTCTGTCCCTTTAACCTCGCCGTGATCTCACTCTCTGTCCCTTTAACCTTCCCGTGATCTCACTCTCTATCCCTTTAACTCCCCGTGATCTCACTCTCTGTCCCTTTAACCTTCCCGTGATCTCACTCTCTGTCCATTTAACATCCCCGTGATCTCACTCTCTGTTCCTTTAACCTCACCGTGATCTCACTCTGTGTACGTTTAACCTCCCCGTCATCTAACACTCTGGCCCTTTAACCGCCCAGTGATCTCACTCTCTGTCTCTTTAACCTCCCCATTTTCTCAATCTCTGGCCTTTTAACCTCCCCTTAACTCACTCTCTGTCCCTTTAACCTCCCCGTGATCGCAATCTCTGTCCCTTTAACAGTCCCTGTTCTCACTTTCTGTCCTTTTGACTGTCCCCGATCTCAATCTCTGTCCCTATAACATCCCCGTGATCTCAGGGGGAGGGCAGCCACAGGGTTGCAGTGCAGGACAGGCTGCAATTTGGACACGCACAGCAAGATCCCACAAGCAAGGTGATGTTAGCCAGGTATCCTTCCGCCACCCCCTATTCCCAGAAAATCTTCCTCTTTAAAACTGGGCCCGGGGTTGGGAACTAATTGATTTACAAATTATATGAAAACTTCAGAGAAATCAGTGACGGGGATTCAAGCCCCCAACCTCCCTCCCCCCCAGTCCAATTCATCATCTGGCCTTCCACACAGGAAATAGAACAATAAATAAACAACATAAAAATAACAGGCCTTTACGCAGCCTCACATTTAGAAATTCAATTACAGGACCTCCGAAAGTCAACACATCAATGTTTACAATTGCAGCGCACAGCAGGATCCCACAAACAGCCCCATGAGGGACATGGACTGGACAAACCCCAGATCCTGTCTGTCTCTCTCCCTCATAACCGTCGCCTCCCACCATCTGTTAACCTCCCCACTCAATAGTTCCCTCAATCTTTCCTCTTTCCCTCCTCTCTCTCTCCCTCCCTCCCTCTCTCCCTCTCTCTCTCTCTCTGTTTCTCCCATGCCAGAATATAGAGGCAGAGAGAGAGAAAACCACAGTCAGGGCCTCAATAAACTCAATTCAAAATGATTAAAATAAAGCAAACATTACTGAAACAAAAAAGACACAGCAAGATCCCAGGGCTCTTCTCACTCACTTACATCCACAATCTCAGAGGGGCGGTGGAGTGGGGGTAGAGGCATCATTTAGTAAACACACCCCCTGTTAGTAAACACAGACAAAGGGAACAGATTTGAAATGAGATGACGGTGTAAATGCCTCGTGACCAGCCCTCTCCCTCTGTGTGTAACCTGCGAGCTCCAGCTGTTTTACTGCCTGATTGTACATAACACACAAACACTGATCATCCCCACCTCACCGTCCCTCTCCCATTCACTGTCCTCACCCCCTCTACCTGCTCACTCCAGGGCTGCTGCTGTTTGCACACTAAATATTCACATTGCACTTTCCGATTCTAACACTGTCACCTCTCCCTCTCCCTCTGTCTCTCTCCCCCTCCCTCTGTACCTATCCAGCCCACCCCATCCCTGCTCATCTTTCCCTCTCTCTCTCTCTCTCTCTCCCGCTTGATAATCTGTCGCTATCTCTGTTCTTTTCCCCTTCCTCAGGATGGAACTTGATTGAAAAACACTCTGAAAAGTCTCTGTCTGACCATTTGAAATAATGATGCACTGTGGCCATGTTTTACATTTATCGATGATTTACGGAGAGAAATGGGGGTGGGGGGTGGTGGGAAATGGGAACAATCCTCAATCAGCCCGTCAGTAAACTGAACTCGGGGAGGGTAACCATGGTTGCAGTGCAGGCCAGACAAGCACAGCAAGATCCCACAAGCCAGGTGATGTTAGCCAGGTATCCTTCCTTCCCTCACCCCCAGAAAAGTCTAATCTACCTCTTTTAAACTGGGGTCGGCTGGGTGGAACTGATTGTATTGCAACTTTTTGAAGGCTTGAGAGAAATCACTGGAATTAAACCCCCCACTCCCCACCCCTGTCCAATTCCTCATCTGGCCTTCAACACAGGGAATTATAACAATAAACAAACAATATCAAACTAACAAGCACAGCCTCACATTTAGACATTCCATTCAAGAAGCTCAAACATTCGAAAATCAATGTTTAAAATAGCAGTGCACAGCAGGATCCCACAAACAGCCCCACGAGGGATATAACCATAAGACATAGGAGCAGAAATTAGGCCATTTGGCCCATCGAGTCTGCTCCGCCATTCAATCATGGCTGATAAGTTTCTCAACCCCATTCTCCCGCCTTCTCCCCATAATCTTTGATCCCCTTATCAAGCAAGAACCTATCTATCTCTGTCTTAAATACATTCAATGACCTGGCCGCAACAGCCTTCTGTGGCAACGAATTCCATAGATTCACCACTCTCTAGCTAAAGAATTTTCTCCTCATCTCTGTTCTAAAAGGTTTTCCCTTTACTCTGAGGCTGTGTCCTCGGGTCCTGGTCTCTCCTGCTAATGGAAACATCTTCCCCACGTCCACTCTATCCAGGCCTTTCAGTATTCTGTGAGTTTCAATCAGATCCCCCCTCATCCTTCTAAACACCATCGAGTATAGACCCAGAGTCCTCAAACATTCCTCATATGTTAAGCCTTTCATTCCTGGTATCGTTCTCGTGAACCTCCTCTGGACCCTCTCCAGGGCCAGCACATCCTTCCTGAGATACGGGGCCCAAAATTGCTCCCAATATTCTAAATGTGGTCTGACCAGAACCTTATAAAGCCTCTGCAGCAAATTCCCTGCTTTTATATTCTAGTACTCTCGAAATAAATGCCAACATTGCATTTGCCTTCCTAACTACCGACTCAACCTGCAAGTTAACCTTAAGAGAATCCTGGACTCGGACTCCCAAGTCCCTTTGCGCTCCAGATTTCTGAATTCTCTCCCCATTTAGAAAATAGTCTATGCCTCTATTCTTGCTACCAAAGTGCATGACCTCACACTTCCCCACGTCCAACCAGGCTGCAGGTTGCATACGCACAGCAAGATCCCACAAGCAAGGTGATGTTAGCCAGGTATCCTTCCCCCACCCCCTATTCCCAGAAAATCTTCCTCTTTAAAACTGGGCCCGGGGTTGGGAACTAATTGCTTTACAAAACATATGAAAAGTTCAGGGAAATCAGTGATGGGAATTCAACACGGGAAATAGAACAATAAATAAACAACATAAAAATAACAGGCCTTTACGCAGCCTCACATTTAGAAATTCAATTCCAGGACCTCCGAAAGTCAACACATCAATGTTTACAATTGCAGCGCACAGCAGGATCCCACAAACAGCCCCACGAGGGACATGGACTGGACAAACCCCAGATGCTGTCTGTCTCTCTCCCTCATAACCGTCCCCTCCCACCATCTGTTAACCTCCCACTCAATAGTTCCCTCAATCTTTCCTCTTTCCCACCTCTCTCTCTCTCCCTCCCTCCCTCTCTCCCTCTGTCTCTCTCTGTTTCTCCCATGCCAGAATATGGAGAGGCAGAGAGAGAGAAATCCACAGTCAGGGCCTCAATAAACTCAATTTAAAATGCTTCCCGCACATTTCATTCAAGCCTCAATTCATCGCAGTGTCTAATACAGCAGCATTATTCGGGGAAACAGCCTCACTTGAACAAGTTTCACTTCAGGCCCTCCCGCCTGCTTCACCAGTCGGGGAATTCATTTTCAAAGTGTGCTCCCCGGTGGTCATTTGGGAAAACCTGTTTGGTATTTGCGCACAGAAAGATCCCACACACTGCAGTGCGCTCACAGTCAGATCAGATTGGTTTAGACTGAGAATTGATGGAAAAGGAAAGGGCAGAGAAATATCTTGAAACAAACTGGCACAGATTGGCCCCTCAGTGACACAGTTTCTTTTCACTAATCCAAACTTCTGGGAGGCTGGGAGTGAGGGTCTTTTCTCCAGAGGCTGGGAGCTGGGCAGTGACTGCACGCCGGAGACCCCCAGATCCTCGTCTCTCCCCTCCCTGTCCCTCTCTCTCCCTGTTTCCCTCCCCCTCCCCTTTCTCTCTCCCTCCCTCCCTGATAACTCACAATCGAGAGAGAGAGAGAGAGAGAGACAGCAGGAAAACGCACAATCACATCCTCAATCAAATGGATTCAAGAGGCTGCTGCACATTTTGTTTCACCGTCACATTCATGGCCTGAAACACGGGCCTTTATTGGGGAGTTCAGCCAATGCACAGACCCTCCCGAGGGGCCTGAATAGAGGCCGTGAATTGGGCCTAGTCGCAGAGGCTGCATTAAAGCTCAGGGACAGGAAGAGGCCCCAGTCTAACAGAACATTCCTCTCCCTCCACAGCTCAGCCCAAACCTCACAGGCAGGGCTGGAAGGAGTGAGAAGGAAATGGGACCCACTCCCCCTTAACCCCCCCAATTCAAATATCGACAAATCACATTATGACTTTCCTGTCAGTTTACTACAAGATGAAGCAGAGAAAGAAATGTCTGGAAAGAGAGAGGGAGAGCGAAAGCTGGAGTGACAGAGACAGGGAAATGCCACCCCCTCCCCCATAAACGTCGTGTGTTCCCTGTTGCAGTTCAGGAAAAGCTGCAGGCCGTTTCTGCACAGGGGGATCCCACAGGCAGCAATGTAATGCTATCCTGATGGGAACAGGGAGAAACATTTCCTTCCCCAGCCTCATGCCTGCTGTAACCCTCCCTCTTCCCTCTCTCCCACCCCCCGGGCACCATGTGTGCTCGGAGTCCGGACTGGGAGCTGGGCAGAGTCTACACATTGGAGACCCCCAGATCCTGTGTCTATTCACACCCCCTCCTCTTGTTTTGCAATCTCAGCCCCTCTGTTTCACCTCACTCACTCCCCCCTTACTCTCTCTCTCTCTCTTCCCCCATTGGAGAGACCGAGGGGGAGAGAGGAGACTGAGAATTTGACAGTCAGAGATCGGTGAAGTGAATTAAATTGGCTGCCGGGCCTTTACCTTTCACCGTGACATGAATTGCTCTCAGACACGGGCCCTGTGCTCTTGGTGAATTAGACCCGGGTACAAGTTCCGGCCTTTTTAATTCCCCGCCCCTGTGAGTGCTGGATAGAAAGGGCACTCTGTAAAGTTCCTGTCTCACCATCGACAAAAATCCACACCACACTGGCCATCTTTTACATTTATAGTTCCACAATCACATCCCCCAGTCAATCAAATAGTTACTAGAGTTGCAACTAAGACAATTTGCACAGCAGGATCCCACGAGCGGTCCCACAATGGAGGGGGAGACCCCCAGACCCTGTGTCTCCTTCCCCTGCCCCCGAGGCCCCAACATCCCCACCCCCTCTCTGTCGAAGTCTCCCTCATTCTGTTCCTCTTTCTCTCTCTCTGCCCCCATCACTCCTCCCTCTGCACCCACCTCTCTCTCTGCCCCCATGTGTACACAGCAAGATCCCACTCCCCACCTGCTCATGACCGGTTAAAAATGTATTGGCTGAGGATAGCGGGACAGTGAGTGGGGAATGGGCCTCACCCCCTCTCTCTCTACCGTCCCAACACCCTCCCCCACCCCCAATCAAAGTAACGACAAATCACATTGGTGTTTTTATACATTTTATTGAAAGATGAATTATGGACAGAATTGGCTGGAGAGAGAGAGGGAGAGAGGGAACAAGCTGGAGAGACAGAGACTGGGGGCTGCTCTCTCCCCACCCTCACCACCAGCCCGCACCCTCAGATCTACATTAAACTCAATTGAAATGGCTGCTGCCGCTTGCATTTAACCCAGGAAAGCCCGTGGCCCGGCCTGTCTAACACACACCGACATGACTCTGGGGGGTGAGAAGAAGCCTTCGCACAGGCTCCAGGTTCTCATTTCAGGCCCTCTCCCTCTCCCTCTCTCTCTCTCTCTCTGTGTGTCCGACTGCTTCACCCTCCATGAACCCATTTCTATCAAGTGTGGTCACTGTTGCAGTTCAGGAAAGGCTGGCGGCCTCTTTGTTTTATTTTTTTACACAGCAGGATCCCATGACTTTCCCTATCTCCACACCTGCTGAGAAAGCTTCTCCCTCCCCGTCATCCCCGTGGGAATTCCCCAGTCTGGGGGCCATCCCCTCAGTTCCCTCCCTCCCCACCACCACAACCCCCTGAAAGGGCTGAAACTCAAACTGGGGAGCAGCTGGATTCTCTCAGGAGACATTTTCAAATCACTGCCTCGGGATTTCAGTTGGGGTCAAATCCCACTTTCTGGAAGGCCCTGACTGGGAGCTGGGCAGTGACTGCACACGAGAAGCCCTCTCTCTCTCCCCCCGGACCCAGTGTCTTCTCACCTACCCACATCATCTCCGCTCTGTTTTGTTATCTCTCCCCCTCTTTCCCCTGACCTCTCCTTTCTCTCTCTCTCATGTGGGGAAAGGCCACAGGCCCCTGTGGGCACAGCAAGATCAGGAGGATGGAGAGAGAGAGAGAAATCCACACACAGAAGCTGCGTAAACTGAATTAAAATGGTTCCCCCTGTCCCACCCATCAGTCTCCAGAAGGTGCTAAACTCCCTCTCTTATTTTGGAATTATAACAAGCCTCTAAATAGCTTCAGGTTTCAGATTTTCAATCTCCTCTTTGTCACACACCAAAGGGTTAATGTGTTTGTGACTAATCGCAAGGCCAGGATATTTTAACCCCTGGCTTTCAAAATCCAGCACCCCATCATCTAACAGAAACCGCTTCATCGATGCACCAAAAACCAGGGTCCCTCCCAGATTAAAATTAAACCTCGGGGTCATAAAGAGACACAACTCACGTGGGTGGGTGGGGGGTGTGGAACAGGCCTGAGTCCATCCATCCAAGCTGGGGAAAAGCTCCTGCCCATGGATTCATAGTCACATTGCAGTCTTCAAACTCCAAATTCCTGGGGAAAAGAGAGAGAGAAAAGAATTGTCTAAAACACAAAGCAAGAACATTTCTAAACAAAATAGCACAGCAAGAGCCCAGGATTAAACACCCCCCTCCTCCCCTCCCCTCCCCTTCACAATTACACAATCTCTTAGCAACATCCAAATACAAAAATATCTCAGTTATAAACCAGAGGCTAAAACAGATTGAGAGACCTTTCCCATCCCCTGTGTTTCTCTCTGTATCTCTCTTCCTATCTCACTCACATCTCTGTCCCCCTCAATCTCTCTCTATCTCTCTCTGTCTCTCAGAGATGAAAATTAAACCTCGATTGGGGAAATAAACAGACACAACTCATGTGGGTGAAGCCTGTGGACCAGGCCTCAGACTATCCCTCTCTGGAAGAAGCTCCTTGTCCTTGTCCCAGACTTTCCCTCTATGGATCCTCACCTTCCAGTTTTCAGAATACAAATTTCTCAGGAGAAAAAGAGGTAAAATTGGTTAAAAAGACAAAAGCAAGGACATTTAACTGCATAAATTGAATTAAAATGGTTCCCTTTGTCACCCCGTCAGTCTCCAGAAGGTGCTAAACTCCCTGTTTCAGTTTGGGAAGGGGCTGCACATTCCTTTGGGACACTTTTTAAAATTACCATCCCAGGATTTAATTTAAAATCTCATTCTATCTCAGAGGATGTGAGTGGAGGTGGCTTGTGACTACACACTGGAGACCATCAGACCCTGTCTCTCTTTCCCACACCCCCTCCTGTTTTTACACCTCCACTCGCGTCGGCTTCCCTCTCTCTCTGTTTCAATCACTCCCTCCCTTTTCTCTCTCTGCTCCCGTCTCTCACATTCAGGGTAAAGATGGATGCTCCTATCTAGGCCCTTGTCCCTGTCCTCTCTTTCTCCATCCCTCTTTCTCGCTCGTTCTCTCTGTCCATCTTTCTATTTTCCTTCCCTCTGTCTCATGTGCTCTGCATTGAAATGAGAGAAGAAATGTTCCTGTCTCCCCATTTTAAATAATGACAAATCACATTGCTGTTTCTGGTCAGTTTTTGTTGATTAAATTTTAAAATGGGCACAACGAGAGCTGGAGAAAGAGAGAGAGAGAGAGAAAAGCTGGAGGGAGAAAGACACAGAAAATCACACAGGTAAAACTAAAGTCAGAATGTCAGTAAACTGAACAGTAGTGGCCCCTGTGAATCTGATTGAACAGTTTCCACTTCATCGCACTGTCTCCCCACCTGTCTTATTTTGCAATTATAACAAGCTTTTAAACAGCTTCAGATTTCAGATTTTTAATCTCCTCTTTGTCACACACCAAAGGGTTAATGTGTTTGTGACTAATCGCAAGTCCGGGATATTGTAACCCCAGGGTTTCAAAATCCAGCACCCCATCATCTAACAGAAACCGCTTCATCGATGCACCAAAAACCAGGGTCCCTCCGAGATTAAAATTAAACCTCGGGGTCATAAAGAGACACAACTCACGTGGGTGGGTGGGGAGGTGTGGAACAGGCCTGAGACCATCCATCCAAGCTGGGGAAAAGCTCCTGCCCATGGATTCATAGTCACATTGCAGTCTTCAAACTCCAAATTCCTGGGGAAAAGAGAGAGGGAAAAGAATTAACTAAATACACAAAGCAAGAACATTTCTAAACAAAATAGCACAGCAAGAGCCCAGGATTGCACCCCCCCTCCTCCCCTCCCCTTCACAGTTACACAATCTCTTAGCAACATCCAAATACAAAAATATCCCAGTTATAAACCAGAGGCTAAAACAGATTGAGAGACCTTTCCCATCCCCTGTGTTTCTCTCTGTATCTCTCTTCCTATCTCACTCACATCTCTGTCCCCCTCACTAACTTACTCTCACTCTGTGTCTCAGAGATGGAAATTAAACCTCGATTGGGGTAAGAAACAGACACAACTCACGTGGGTGAAGCCTGTGGACCAGGCCTCAGTCTATCCCCCTCCCTCCGCACCCTCTTCTCTCTCTGACCCCATCACCCCTCCCTCCGCACTCTCCTTTCCCTCAACTTTTATTTTGAAAGTGTTGTCACTGTTGTGGGGGGGCAAGGAACAGGGCGGGGGGGGGGCGGTAGAGACCATGTGTACACAGCAAGATCCCACTCCCCACCTGCTCATGACCAGTTAAAAATGTATTGGCTGAGGATAGCGGGACAGTGAGTGGGGAATGGGCCTCACCCCCTCTCTCTCCCCCACCCCCAACACCCTCCCCCACCCCCAATTAAAGTAACGACAAATTACATTGGTTTTCTTATACATTTTATAGAAAGATGAATTATGGACAGAATTGGCTGGAGAGAGAGAGGGAGAGAGGGAACAAGCTATAGAGACAGAGACTGGGGCTGATCTCTCCCCACCCTCACCACCAGCCCGCACCCTCAGATCTACATTAAACTCAATTGAAATGGCTGCTGCCCCTTCCATTTAACCCAGGAAAGCCCGTGGCCCGGCCTGTCTAACACACACCGACATGACTCTGGGGGGTGAGAAGAAGCCTTCGCACAGGCTCCAGGTTCTCATTTCAGGCCCTCTCCCTCTCCCTCTCTCTCTCTCTCTGTGTCCGACTGCTTCACCCTCCATGAACCCATTTCTATCAAGTGTGGTCACTGATGCAGTTCAGGAAAGGCTGGCGGCCTCTTTGTTTTATTTTTTTACACAGCAGGATCCCATGACTTTCCCTATCTCCACACCTGCTGAGAAAGCTTCTCCCTCCCCGTCTTCCCCATGGGAGTTCCCCAGTCTGGGGGCCATCCCCTCAGTCCCCTCCCTCCCCACCACCACAACCCCCTGAAAGGGCTGAAACTCAAACTGGGGAGCAGCTGGATTCTCTCAGGAGACATTTTCAAATCACTGCCTCGGGATTTCAGTTGGGGTCAAATCCCACTTTCTGGAAGGCCCTGGCTGGGAGCTGGGCAGTGACTGCACACGAGGAGCCCTCTCTCTCTCCCCCCGGACCCTGTGTCTTCTCACCTACCCACACCAACTCCGCTCTGTTTTGTTATCTCTCCCCTCTTTCCCCTGACCTCTCCTTTCTCTCTCTCTCATGTGGGGAAAGGCCACAGGCCCCTGTGGGCGCAGCAAGATCAGGAGGATGGAGAGAGAGAGAGAAATCCACACACAGAAGCTGCGTAAACTGTATTAAAATGGTTCCCCCTGTCCTCCCATCAGTCTCCAGAAGGTGCTAAACTCACTGTCTTATTTTGGAATTATAACAAGCTTCTAAACAGCCTCAGGTTTCAGATTTTTAATCTCCTCTTTGTCACACACCAAAGGGTTAATGTGTTTGTGACTAATCGCAAGGCCGGGATATTTTAACCCCAGGCTTTCAAAATCCAGCACCCCATCATCTAACAGAAACCGCTTCATCGATGAACCAAAAACCAGGGTCCCTCCCAGAGTAAAATTAAACCTCGGAGTCATAAAGAGACACAACTCACGTGGGTGGGTGGGTGGGGGGGTGTGGAACAGGCCTGAGTCCATCCATCCAAGCTGGGGAAAAGCTCCTGCTCATGGATTCATAGTCACATTGCAGTCTTCAAACTCCTAATTCCAGGGGAAAAGAGAGAGGGAAAAGAATTGTCTAAAACACTAAGCAAGATCATTTCTAAACAAAATAGCACAGCAAGAGCCCATCCACCCCCACCCCCACCCCCTCTTTCACAGTTACACAACCTCTTAGCAACATCCAAATACAAAAATATCTCAGTTATAAACCAGAGGCTAAAACAGATTGAGAGACCTTTCCCATCCCTTGTGTTTCTCTCTGTATCTCTTTTCCTATCTCACTCACATCTCTGTCCCCCTCACTCATTCACTCTCTCACTCTGTGTCTCAGAGATGGAAATTAAACCTCGATTGGGGTAATAAACAGACACAACACACGTGGGTGAAGCCTGTGGACCAGGCCTCAGTCTATCCCCCTCTCTCCGCACACTCCTCTATCTCTGCCTCCATCATCCCTCCCTCCGGACCCTCCTCTTTTCCTTCAATCTTTTATTTTGAAAGTGTGGTCACTCTTGTGGGGGGCAAAGAACAGGGCGGGGGTGGAGACCATGTATACACAGCAAGATCCCACTACACATCTGCTCATGACCAGTTAAAAATGTATTGGCTGAGGATTGCGGGACAGTGAGTGGGGAATGGGCCTCACCCCCATTCTCTCTCCCACCCCCCCACCCTCTCTCCCCACCCCCCACCCCCCCAACACCCTCCCCCAACCCCAATTAAAGTAACAACAAATCACAATTGAGAGGGAACAAGCTGGAGAGGCAGAGACTGGGGGCTGCTCTCTCCCCACCCTCACCACACCACACTGGCCATGTTTTACATTTATAGTTCCCCCTGTCCACCCATCAGTCTCCAGAAGGTGCTAAACTGTCTTATTTTGGAATTATAACAAGCTTTTAACAGCCTCAGGTTTCAGATTTTCAATCTCCTCTTTGCCACACACAAAAGGGTAAATGTGTTTGTGACTAATCGCAAGGCCGGGATATTTTAACCCCAGGGTTTCAAAATCCAGCACCCCATCCTCTAACAGAAACCGCTTGATCGATGCACCAAAAACCAGGGTCCCTCCGAGATTAAAATTAAACATCGGGGTCATAAGGAGACACAACTCACGTGGGTGGGTGGGGGGGATGTGGAACAGGCCTGAGACCATCCATCCAAGCTGGGGAAAAGCTCCTGCCCATGGATTCATAGTCACATTGCAGTCTTCAAACTCCAAATTCCTGGGGAAAAGAGAGAGGGAAAAGAATTGACTAAAACACAAAGCAAGATCATTTCTAAACAAAATAGCACAGCAAGAGTCCAGGATTCCACCCCCACCCCCACCCCCTCTTTCACAGTTACACAACCTCTTAGCAACATCCAAACACAAAAATATCTCAGTTATAAACCAGAGGCGAAAACAGATTGAGAGACCTTTCCCATCCCCTGTGTTTCTCTCTGTATCTCTCTTCCTATCTCATTCACATCTCTGTCCCCCTCACTCATTCACTCTCTCACTCTGTGTCTCAGAGATGGAAATTAAACCTCGATTGGTGTAATAAACAGACACAACTCACGTGGTTGAAGCCTGTGGACCAGGCCTCAGTCTATCCCCCTCCCTCTGCACCCTCCTCTATCTCTGCCTCCATCATCCCTCCCTCCGCAACCTCCTCCTTTCCCTCAATCTTTTATTTTGAAAGTGTGGTCACTCTTGTGGGGGGCAAAGAACAGGGCGGGGGTGGAGACCATGTGTACACAGCAAGATCCCACTACCCACCTGCTCATGACCAGTTAAAAATGTATTGGCTGAGGATTGCGGGACAGTGAGAGGGGAATGGGCCTCACCCCCTCTCTCTCTCTCTTTCCCCCCAACACCCTCCCCCAACCCCAATTAAAGTAACGACAAATCACATTGAGAGGGAACAAGCTGGAGAGGCAGAGACTGGGGGCTGCTCTCTCCCCACCCTCACCACACCACACTGGCCATGTTTTACATTTACAGTTCCATTTATAGTTCCCCCTGTCCACCCATCAGTCTCCAGAAGGTGCTAAACTCCCTTTCTTATTTTGGAATTATAACAAGCTTTTAACAGCCTCAGGTTTCAGATTTTTAATCTCCTCCTTGCCACACACAAAAGGGTAAATGTGTTTGTGACTAATCGCAAGGCCGGGATATTTTAACCCCAGGGTTTCAAAATCCAGCACCCCATCATCTAACAGAAACCGCTTCATCGATGCACCAAAAACCAGGGTCCCTCCGAGATTAAAATTAAACATCAGGGTCATAAGGAGACACAACTCACGTGGGTGGATGGGGGGATGTGGAACAGGCCTGAGACCATCCATCCAAGCTGGGGAAAAGCTCCTGCCCATGGATTCATAGTTACATTGCAGTCTTCAAACTCCAAATTCCTGGGGAAAAGAGAGAGGGAAAAGAATTGACTAAAACACAAAGCAAGATCATTTCTAAACAAAATAACACAGCAAGAGCCCAGGATTCCATCCCCCCCCATACCGACCCCTTCACAGTTACACAACCTCTTAGCAACATCCAAATACAAAAATATCCCAGTTATAAACCAGAGGCTAAAACAAATTCAGAGACATTTCCCATCCCCTGTGTTTCTCTCTGTATCTCTCTGTATCTCACTCACATCTCTGTCCCCCTCTCTCTCTCTCTCTCTCTCTCTGTCTCTCAGAGATGAAAATTAAACCTCGATTGGGGTAATAAACCGACACAATTCATGTGGGTGAAGCCAGTGGACCAGGCCTCAGACTATCCCCCTCTGGAAGAAGCTCCTTGTCCTAGTCCCAGACTTTCCCTGTATGGATCCTCACCTTCCAGTTTTCAGAATACAAATTTCTCAGGAGAAAAAGAGATAAACTTTGTTGAAAGGACAAAAGCAAGGACATTTAACTGCATAAATTGAATTAAAATAGTTCCCCCTGTCCCCCCCGCCATCAGACTCCAGAACGTGCTAAACTCCCTCTTTCAGTTTGGGAAGGGGCTGCTCATTCCTTTGGGACACTTTTTAAAATTACCGTCCCAGGATTTATTTTAAAATCTCACTCTATCTCAGAGGATGTGAGTGGAGGTGGCTTGTGACTACACACTGGAGACCATCAGACCCTGTCTCTCTTTCCCACACCCCCTCCTGTTTTTACACCTCCACTCCCGTCGGCCTCCCTCTCTCTCTCTGTTTCAATCACTCCCTCTCTTTTCTCTCTCTGCTCCTGTCTCTCACATTCAGGGTAAAGATGGATGCTCCTATCGAGGCCCTTGTCCCTGTCCTCTCTTTCTCCATCCCTCTTTCTCGCTCGTTCTCTCTGTCCATCTTTCTATTTAACTTCCCCCTGTCTCATGTGCTCTGCATTGAAATGAGAGATGAAATGTTCCTGTCTCCCCATTTAAAATAATGACAAATCACATTGCTGTTTCTGGTCAGTTTTTGTTGATTAAAGTTTAAAATGGGCACAAAGACAGCTGGAGAGAGAGAGAGAGGGAGAGAGAAAAGCTGGAGGGAGAAAGACACAGAAAATCACACAGGTAAAACTAAAGTCAGAATCTCAGTAAACTGAACAGTAATGGCCCCTGTGAATCTGATTGAACAGATTCCACTTCATCGCACTGTCTCCCCACCTGTCTTATTTTGCAATTATAACAAGCTTTTTAACAGCTTCAGATTTCACATTTTTAATCTCCTCTTTGTCACACACCAAAGGGTTAATGTGTTTGTGACTAATCGCAAGGCCGGGATATTTTAACCCCAGGGTTTCAAAATCTAGCACCCCATCATCTAACAGAAACCGCTTCATCGATGCACCAAAAACCAGGGTCCCTCCGAGATTAAAATTAAACCTCGGGGTCATAAAGAGACACAACTCACGTGGGTGGGTGGGGGGTGTGGAACAGGCCTGGGACCATCCATCCAAGCTGGGGAAAAGCTCCTGCCCATGGATTCAAAGTCACATTGCAGTCTTCAAACTCCAAATTCCTGGGGAAAAGAGAGAGGGAAAAGAATGGACTAAAACACAAAGCAAGATCATTTCTAAACAAAATAGCACAGCAAGAGCCCAGGATTCCACCCCCACACCCACCCCCTCCCCTTCAAAGCTACACAACCTCTTAGCAACATCCAAATACCAAAATATCCCAGTTATAAACCAGAGGCGAAAACAGATTGAGGACCTTTCCCATCCCCTGTGTTTTTCTCTGTATCTCTCTTCTTATCTCACTCACACCTCTGCCCCCCTCACTCATTCACTCTCTCACCCTGTGTCTCAGAGATGGAAATTAAACCTCGATTGCGGTAATAAACAGACACAACTCACGTGGGTGAAGCCTGTGGACCAGGCCTCAGTCTATCCCCCTCCCTCCACACCCTCCTCTATCTCTGCCTTCATCATCCCTCCCTCCGCACCCTCCTCCTTTCCCTCAATCTTTTATTTTGAAAGTGTTGTCACTCTTGTGGGGGGCAAAGAACAGGGCGGGGGGGTGGAGACCATGTGTACACAGCAAGATCCCACTACCCACCTGCTCATGACCAGTTAAAAATGTATTGGCTGAGGATTGCGGGACAGTGAGAGGGGAATGGGCCTCACCCCGTCTCTCTCTCCCCTCCCAACACCCTCCCCCAACCCAATTAAAGTAACGACAAATCACATTGAGAGGGAACAAGCTGGAGAGGTAGAGACTGGGGGCTGTTCTCTCCCCACCCTCACCACACCACACTGGCCATGTTTTACATTTATAGTTCCCCCTGTCCACCCATCAGTCTCCAGAAGGTGCTAAACTCCCTGTCTTATTTTGGAATTATAACAAGCTTTTAAACAGCCTCAGGTTTCAGATTTTTAATCTCCTCTTTGCCACACACAAAAGGGTTAATGTGTTTCTGACTAATCGCGAGGCCGGGATATTTTAACCCCAGGCTTTCAAAATCCAGCACCCCATCATCTAACAGAAACCGCTTCATCGATGAACCAAAAACCAGGGTCCCTCCCAGATTAAAATTATAACTAGGGGTCATAAAGAGACACAACTCACGTGGGTGGGTGGGTGGGGAGTGTGGAACAGGCCTGAGTCCATCCATCCAAGCTGGGGAAAAGCTCCTGCCCATGGATTCATAGTCACATTGCAGTCTTCAAACTCCAAATTCCTGGGGAAAAGAGAGAGAAAAGAATTGACTAAAACACAAAGCAAGAACATTTCTAAACAAAATAGCACAGCAAGAGCCCAGGTTTCCACCCCACCTCCCCCCCCCTTCACAGTCTCACAATCTTTTAGCAACATCCAAATACAAAAATATCCCAGTTATAAACCAGAGGCTAAAACAGATTGAGAGACCTTTCCCATCCCCTGTGTTTCTCGCAGTATCTCTCTTCCTATCTCACTCACATCTCTGTCCCCCTCACTCTCACTCTCTCTCTGTCTCAGGTATGAAAATTAAACCTTGATTGGGGTAATAAACAGACACAACTCACGTGGGTGAAGCCTGTTGACCAGGCCTCAGACTATCCCCCTCTGGAAGAAGCTCCTTGTCCTTGTCCCAGACTTTCCCTCTTTGGATCCTCACCTTCCAGTTTTCAGAATACAAATTTCTCAGGAGAAAATGAGATAAAATTGGTTAAAAAGACAAAAACTAGGACATTTAAAAAAAAACACAACATAGCACAGCAAGATCCCAGAGTTACCACTCTCAAGTCAGTCTCTCAGCAACTTCCCAACACAAGCAAATCACAGTTCAAAAGCAGGTTGAGACACACAGAAACACACACACACACTGAACCAGAGTGGGGAGAGTGTTCACTCTCTCCATAGAGAGAGTGCACAGGGAGTTTGTTGGTTTGGGACTGGTTTGGGAATATCCTGATCCTTATTTATCCTGAGTGAGCTGGATACAGACCCCACCCCCTGATTCTCGCACATGTTTGGAATGTCACTCACTCTATCCCCTAGGAGCCCTGTCCATTGAATGTTAATCAGCGGACAGGACCCCTTGCTGATCCTGTCCTTTGAATGTTAATCCCCGGACAGGACCCCTTGCTGATCCTGTCCTTTGAATGTTAATAACAGGACAGGACCCCTTGCTGCTCCTTTCCACTGAGGGTTAACTCCAGGACAGACATGGTTTCAACAAGGGCCTGTCTTTATTTTTGGCTTAATAATACATCTATATTTCTTTCCCCTGTTGGTTGTGTTACTCCAGTTACAAACCCTGATCTCACACAAAATCCCAAAACACTGGCAGTAATCGCAGTCCCCAACCCACTCTCACTCTCACCTCAACCCACTCTTCCTCTCTTTCCAGAGTATAGAATCTGTTATTCTATATATCAACTCCCCAAACCCCTCGATTAGATTCCAGTCTGTAACATACTCTCGTGTATCTATGATTCTATATATAAACCCTCTGAACACCTCGATTATATTCCAGACTGTAACTCACTCCCGGGTAACTGTTATTCTATATATAAAACCCCCGAACCACTCGATGAGATTCCAGTCTGCAACTCAAGCCCGGGAATCTATTATTCAATATATAAACCCCCGAAACCCTCGATTGCATTCCACTCTGTAACTCAATCCCGGGAATCAATTATTCTACATATAAACCCCCTGAACCCCTCGATTAGATTCCAGTCTGTAACACAATCCCCCGGATCAATTATTCTACATATATACCCCCTGAACCCCTCGTTTAGATTTCAGTCTGTAACTCACTCCGGGGAATCTGTTATTCTATATATAAACCACCCCGAACCCCTCAATTAGATTCCAGTCTGTAACATACTCTCGGATATCTATGATTCTATATATAAACCCTCTGAGCCCGTCGATTATATTCCAGTCTGGGACTCACTGGGAGTGTTTGATGTAGACAGTGTAGAGGGAATTTTATTCTGTATCTAAACCCGTGCTGTACCAGCCCTGGGAGTGTATGATGTCCACAGTGTAGGGGGAGCTTTACTCTGTATTTAACCCCGTGCTGTACCAGTCCTGGGACTGTTTGATGGGGAGAGTATAGAGGGAGGTTTACTCTGTATCTAACCCTGTCCTGTTCCTGTCCAGGAGTGTTTGATTGGGACAGTGCAGAGGGAGCTTTACTCTGTGTCTAACCCCGTGCTGTAACTGTCCTGGGAGTATTGATGGGGACAGTATAGAGGGAGCTTTACTCTAAATCTACCCCGTGCTGTACCTGTCCTGGGAGTGTTTCATGGGTACAGTATCGAGGGATCTTTACTCTGTATCTAACCCCGTGCTGTTCCTGTCCTAGGAGTGTTTGATGGGTACAGTATTGAGGGAGCTTTACTCTGTATCTAACCCCGTGCTGTACCTGTCCTGGGAGTGTTTGATGGGGACAGTATCGAGGGAGCTTTAATCTGTATCTAACCCCGTGCTTACCTGTCTTGGGAGTGCTTGATGGGGACAGTATCGAGGGAGCTTTACTCTGTATCTAACCCCGTGCTGTACCTGTCCTGGGAGTGCTTGATGGGGACAATATCGAGGGAGCTTTATCCATATCTAACCCCGTGCTGTACCTTTCCTGGGAGTGTTTGATGGGGACAGCATCGAGGGAGCTTTACTATGTATCTAACCCCGTGCTGTACCTGTCCTGGGAGTGTTTGATGGGGACAGTATCGAGGGAGCTTTACTCTGTATCTAGCCCCTGCTGCATCCTTTCTGGGAGTGTTTGTTGGCAACATTGTCGCCCAAAACAAAAACAATCCACAAATCAGGCCTAATAAATTGAACATCAGTTTCCTTGTTTGATTCTCCCTGGTCTGTTCTGATTCTCTGATAGATTCCTCATGTTTACCCTCCACATGAGCAGTCATCCTAATCCCGTCTACCTGTCCTGCTCCCAACGCGGCATCCGACTACAATAAGGCCAGTGATACAGGAGCGTCTCAGCGAGTGAGACAGGTGAGTCTTGAACCTGACCTGGGTGTATGTGAGTGACCCGGGTTAATCCGACACTCCAGGGACAGTTTAGACAGTTCGAGTGCATCACAGCTTTGCCAGAATGAGACCTGGATTCCAAGGGTTAAATTGCAAAGTGAGATTGCACCAACTCGGGTTGTATTCCCTGAAATTTAGTAGCATCAGGGGTGACTTGATCAAATTATCAAATCCTGAGAGGAACTGGGTGGGGAGATTAGGGGAATGTATGAGCTCTTGTCCTGAGTAACAATCTTTGTGAGGCATCTTATCGAATCCCTTTTGAACAGACAAGTATCCACCTGTCACTACAGGTTACCTGTATGTTGCAAAGTTATTCTGATAATTTTCATCCCACAGAGTCAAAATTTCTGCGATTCTGTGTCTGAGTCAGAACTTCAAATAGTTCAGATTCACTGTTTAAAATAAGCAGTCACTTTTCTGTGGTGGTTTTTGAGATTGAGTATGGATCTCAGAATCTGTCAGTGGAAGGGAGTTTCTACAGAGATAGGAAATGGGATTGATGAATAAAGGTGCAGGATTTTGATCACTGCATAAGATTGTGTCTGTTGCAGTTTCTAGACAATCACAGAATTGAAGTTGTGGGGCCCTCTCCTGTTTCAGAATGTCAGTTTTGATGTTTAACTGTGTGAAACTTGGTTAATGATTCTTAAAGCAGAAAGTTCCAATCCAATCTGTAACCTGCACTTCAAATTCCAAAGAGATATGTACACCTTAAGTGAATGAGTGAAATAGTGAAAGATGGATTTCATTATAGGCAAATGTGTGGCTGCCCACTTTAAAAAGGATGGAACAGGTTACATTATAAATGGTGAAAAGCTGCAAACAGTGAGGGTCCAAAGAGTCCCTATCCATTTGTGTCAAGACTAAGAAAACATCAAACAGTTCCAATGAGAAATTAAATTTGATATTTGGGATAAAGCTGGTTAAAAATTCACACTACCCATTCCATGAATCAGCCTCTGTAACCTGCACTTCAGCACATCACAAGAAAAATGATATTTTCAACTGTTCTTGATTCCAGTCTGTAACTCAATCCCGGATATCTATTATTCTCTATATAAACCCACTGAACCCCTCGATTAGATTGCAGTCTGTAACTCAATCCCAGGTATTTATTATTCTATATATAAACCCCCTGAACCCCTCGATTAGATTCCAGTCTGTAACTGACTCCCGGGTAACTGTTATTCTATATATAAACCACCCCGAACCCCTCCATTAGATTCCAGTCTGTAACTCACTCCCGGGTAACTGTTATTCTATATATAATCCCCCTGAACCCCTCGATGAGATTCCACTCTGTAACTCACTCCCGTTGTGTTATTCTATGTATAAACCATACCAAATCCCTCCATTAGATTCTGTTCTGTAACTCACTCCCGGGTATCTGTTATTCAAAATAAAAACCAACCCAACCCCCTCTTTTAGATTCCAGTCTGTAACTCACTCCCGGGTGCCTGTTGTTCTATATATAAACCACCCCAAACTCTTCGATTTGATTCCAGTCTGTAACTCACACCCGGGTAGCTGTTATTCTACGTATAAACCCCCCGAAACTCTCGATGAGATTCCAGTCTGTAACTCACTCCCGGGTACCTGTTATTCTATATATAAACCCCCTGAACCCCTCGATTAGATTCCAGTCTGTAACTCACGCCCGGGTATCTGTTATTCTATATATAAACTCCCCGAACCCCTCGATTAGATTCCAGTCTGTAACTCACTCCCGGGTTTCTGTTATTCTATATATAAACCCCCTGAACCCCTCGATTAGATTCCAGTCTGTAACTCACTCCCGGGTTTCTGTTATTCTATATATAAACCCCCAGATCTCCTCGATTAGATTCCAGTCTGTAACTCACTCCCGGGTATCTGTTATTCTAAATATAAACCAACCCGAACCCCTCAATTAGATTCCAGTCTGTAACTCCCTCCGGGGGAATCTGTTATTCTATATATAAACCCCCTGAACCCCTCGATTAGATTCCAGTCGGTAACTCATTCTCACCAATCTGATTATCTATATTTAAACCATCCCGAAAAGCACTGTTAGATTCGAATTTGTAGCTCACTCCCGGGTATCTGTTAGCCTATATAAAAACACCCCACACTCCTCAATTAGAATCCAGTCTGTAAATCACACCCGGGTATCTGTTATTCTATATATATATATCTGTTATTCTATATATATATATATCTGTTATTCTATATATTCTATATATAGGGAGCTTTACTCTCTATCTAGCCCCGTGCTGTACCTGCCCTGGGAGTGTTTGATGGGGACCGTGTAGAGGGAGCTTTACTCTGTATCTAACCCCGTGCTGCACTTGTCCTGGGAGTGTTTGATGGGGACAGTGTAGGGGGAGCTTTACTCTGTATCTAACCCCGTGCTGTACCAGTACTGGGAGTGTTTGATGGGGATAGTATAGAGGGAGCTTTACTCTGTATCTAACCCTGAGCTGTACCATTCCTGGGAGTGTTTGATGGAGACAGTGCAGAGGCAGCTTTACTCTGTACCTAACCCCATGCTGTACCTGCCCTGGGAGTGTATGATGGCCACAGTGTAGGGGTAGATTTACTCTGTATCTAAACCCGTGCTGTACCAGTCCTGGGAGTGTTTGATGGGGAGAGTATAGAGGGAGGTTTACACTGTATCTAACCCTGTGCTGTACCGGACATGGGAGTGTTTGATGCAGACAGTGTAGAGGGAGCTTTACTCTGTATCTAACCCAGTGCTTTTCCTTCCCTGGGAGTGTTTGATGGAGAAAGTGTAGAGGTAGCTTTACTCTGTATCTAACCCTGTCCTGTTCCTGTCCTGGGAGTGTTTGATGGGGACAGTATAGATGGAGCTTTACTCTGTAACTAACCCAGTGCTGTACGTGCCCTGGAAGTGTTTAATGATGAAAGTCCATTGGGACCTTTATTCTGTATCTAAACCCGTGCTGTACCTGGCCTGGGAGTGTTTGATGGGGACGGTGTAGAGGGAGCTTTACTCTGTATCTAACCCTGTGCTGTACCTGTCCTGGGAGGGTTTGATTGGGACAGTTTAGAGTGAGCTTTACTCTGTATATAACCCTGTCCTGTAGCTGCCCTGGGAGTGCTTCATGGGGACTGTGTAGAGGGAGCTTTAATCTGAATCTTACCCCGGGCAGTACCAGTCCTGGGAGTTTTAGATGGGGACAGGTTAAAGGGAGATTTACTCTGTATCTAACCCTGTGCTGTAACTGCCGTGGGAGTGTATGATGGGCACAGTGTAGGGGGAGTTTTTCTCTGTTTCTGACCCCGAGCTGTACGAGTCCTGGGAGTGTTTGATGGGCAAAATATCGAGGGATCTTTACTCTGTATCTAACCCCTTGCTGTACCAGACCTGGGAGTGTTTGATGGGGACAGTGTAGAGGAAGTTCTACTCTGTATCTAACCCCGTAATGTACCTGCAATGTGAGTGTTTGATGGGGACGGTGTAGAGGGAGCTTCACTCTGTATCTAACCCTGTGCTGTACCTGTACTGGGAATTTTAGATGGATACATTATAGAGTGAAATTTTCTCTGCATCTAACCCCGTGCTGTACCTGTCCTGGGAGTGTTTGATGGAGACAGTATCGAGGAAGTTTAACTCTGTACCTAACCCCGTGCTGTACCTGTCCTGGGAGAGTTTGATGGGGACAGTGTAGAGAAAGCTTTACTCTGTATCAAACCCTCTACTGTATCTGCCCTGGGATTGTTTGATGGGGATGGTGTAAGGTAGATTTACTCTGCATCTAACTCTGTCCTGTACCTGCCCTGTGAGTGCTTGATGGGGACAGTGAAGACTGAGCTTTACTCTGTATCTAACTCTGTGCTGCACCAGTCCTGGGAGTGTTTGATGGGGACAGTTTAGAGGGAAATTTAGACAGTATCTAACCCCGTGCTGTACTTTCCCTGGGAGTGTACGATGGGCACAGTGTGGGGGGAGCTTGACTCTGTATCTAACCCCGTGCTGTACAAGTCATGGGAGTGTTTGATGGGGTCAGTATAGCGGGAGCTTTACTCTGTATCTAACCCCGTGCTGTACCAGTCCTGGGAGTGTTTGATGGCGATAGTGTAGAGGGAGCTTTACTCTGTATCTAACCCCTTGCTGTAACAGTCCTGGGAGTGTTTGATGGGGAAAGTATAGAGGGAGTTTTACACTGTATCTAACCCTGTGCTGTACCGGACCTGGGAGTGTTTGATGGGGACAGTGTAGAGGGAGCTTTACTTTGTATCTAACCGCGTGCTGTACATGTCCTGGGAGTGTTTGATGGGGACAGCTTAGAGGGAAATTTAGACAGTATCTAACCCCGTGCTGTACTTTCCCTGGGAGTGTACGATGGGCACAGTGTGGGGGGAGCTTGACTCTGTATCTAACCCCGTGCTGTACCAGTCATGGGAGTGTTTGATGGGGTCAGTATAGCGGGAGCTTTACTCTGTATCTAACCCCGTGCTGTACCAGTCCTGGGAGTGTTTGATGGCGATAGTGTAGAGGGAGCTTTACTCTGTATCTAACCCCTTGCTGTAACAGTCCTGGGAGTGTTTGATGGGGAAAGTATAGAGGGAGTTTTACACTGTATCTAACCCTGTGCTGTAGGGGACCTGGGATTGTTTGATGGAGTCAGTGTAGAGGGAGCTTTACTCTGTATCTAACCCAGTGCTTTTCCTGCCCTGGGAGTGTTTGATGGGGAAAGTGTAGAGGTAGCTTTACACTGTATCTGACCCTGTCTTGTTCCCGTCGTGGGAGTGTTTGATGGGGACAGTATAGAGGGAGCTTTACTCTGTATCTAAACCAGTTCTGTTCCTGTCCAGGGAGTGTTTGAAGGGGACAGTGCAGAGGGAGCTTTACTCTGTATCTAACCCTGTGCTGTACCTGTCCTGGGAGTGTTTGATGGGGACAGTATAGAGGGAGCTTTACTCTGTATCTAACCCTGTGCTGTACTTGCCCTGGGAGTGTTTGATGATGACAGTGCAGTATGACCTTTATTCTGTATATAAACCCGTGCTGTACCTGGCCTGGGAGTGTTTGTTGGGGACGGTATAGTGGGAGATTTACTCTGTATCTAACACCGTGCTGTACCTGTCCTGGGAGTGTTTGATGGGGACAGTGTAGAGGAAGTTTTACTCTGTATCTAACCCCGTGATGTACCTGCACTGGGAGTGTTTGATGGGGATGGTGTAGAGGGAGCTTTACTCTGTATCTAACCCTGTGCTGTACCTGTCCTGGGAGGGTTTGATGGGGAAGTTTAGAGGGAGCTTTACACTGTATCTAACCCCGTGCTGTACCAGTCTTGTGAGAGTTTGATGGGGAGAGTATAGATGGAGGTTTACCCTGTATCTAACCCTGTGCTGTAGCGGACCTGGTAGTGTTTGATGGAGACAGTGTAGAGGGAGCTTTACTCTTTATCTAACCCGATGCTTTTCCTGCCCTGGGAGTGTTTCATGGGGAAAGTGTAGAGGGAGCTTTACTCTGTATCTAACCCTCTTCTGTTCTTGTCCAGGGAGTGTTTTATGGGAACAGTATTGAGGGAGCTTTACTCTGTATCTAACCCAGTGCTGTACGTGCCCTGGGAGTGTTTGATGATAACAGTGCAGTGGGCCCTTTATTCAGTATCTAAATCCGTGCTGTAGCAGGCCTGGGAGTTTTTGATGGGAACGGTGTAGTGGGATATTTACTTTGTATCTAAAACCTTGCTGTACCTGTCCTGGGAGTGTTTGATGGGGACAGTGTAGAGGAAGTTTTACTCTGTATCTAACCCCGTAATGTACCTGCACTGTGAGTGTTTGATGGGGACGGTGTAGAGGGAGCTTTACTCTCTATCTAACCCCGTGCTGCACCTGTCCTGGGAGGGTTTGATGGGGACAGTTTAGAGTGAGCTTTACTCTGTATATAACCCTGTCCTGTAGCTGCCCTGGGAGTGCTTCATGGGGACTGTGTAGAGGGAGCTTTACTCTGAATCTTACCCCGGGCAGTACCAGTCCTGGGAGTTTTAGATGGAGACAGGTAAAGGGAGATTTACTCTATATCTAACCCTGTGCTGTAACTGCCGTGGGAGTGTATGATGGGCACAGTGTAGGGGGAGTTTTTCTCTGTTTCTAACCCCGGGCTGTACTAGTCCTGGGAGTGTTTGATGGGTACAGTGTCGAGGGAGTTTTACTCTGTATCTAACCCTGTGGTGTACCTGTACTGGGAATTTTAGATGATAACATTATAGAGGGAAATTTTCTCTGGATCTAACCCCGTGCTGTACCTGTCCTGGGAGTGTTTAATGGGGACAGTGTAGAGGAAGCTTTACTCTGTATCAAACCATCTACTTTATCTGCCCTGGGAGTGTTTGATGGGGACGGTGTAGAGGTAGATTTACTCTGCATCTAACTCTGTCCAGTACCTGCCCTGTGAGTGCTTGATGGGGACAGTGTAGACTGAGCTTTACTCTGTATCTAACTCTGTGCTGCACCAGTCCTGGGAGTGTTTGATGGGGACAGTATAGAGGGAGCTTGACTCTGTATCTAACCCCGTGCTGTACCAGTCCTGGGAGTGTTTGATGGCGATAGTGTAGAGGGAGCTTGACTCTATATCTAACCCCTAGCTGTACCAGTCCTGGGAATGTTTGATGGGGAGAGTATAGAGGGATGTTTACACTGTATCTAACCCTGTGCTGTACCGGACCTGGGAGTGTTTGATGGGGACAGTGTAGAGGGAGCTTTACTCTGTATCTAACCCCGTGCTGTACCTGTCCTGGGAGTGTTTGATGGGCACAGATTAGTGGGAAATTTTCTCTGCATCTAACCCCGTGCTGTACCTGCCCTGTGTGTGTATGTTGGGCACAGTGTAGGGGGCGCTTTACTCGGTATCTAAACCCGTGCTGTACCTGCCCTGGGATTGTTGGATGGGGAGAGTATAGTGGGAGGTTTACACTGTATCTAACCCTGTGCTGTAGGGGACCTGGGAGTGTTTGATGGAGACAGTGTAGAGGGAGCTTTACTCTGTATCTAACCCTGTCCTGTTCCTGTCCTGGGAGTTTTTGATAGGGAAAGTGTAGAGGTAGCTTTACTCTGTATCTGACCCTGTCCTGTTCCTGTCCTGGGAGTTTTTGATGGGGAAAGTGTAGAGGTAGCTTTACTCTGTATCTGACCCTGTCCTGTTCCCTTCCTGGGAGTGTTTGATGGGGACAGTATCGAGGGAGCTTTACTCTGTATCTAACCCTGTTCTGTTCCTGTCCAGTGAGTGTTTGATGGGGAAAGTATCGAGGGAGCTTTACTCTGTATCTAGCCCCTGCTGCATCCTTTCTGGGAGTGTTTGTTGGCAACATTCTCGCCCAAAACAAAAACAATCCAAAAATCAGGCCTAATAAATTGAACATCAGTTTCCTTGTTTGATTCTCCCTGGTCTGTTCTGATTCTCTGATAGATTCCTCGTGTTTACCCTCCACATGAGCAGTCATCCTAATCCCGTCTACCTGTCCTGCTCCCAACGCGGCATCCGACTACAATAAGGCCAGTGATACAGGAGCGTCTCAGCGAGTGAGACAGGTGAGTCTTGAACCTGACCTGGGTATATGTGAGTGACCCGGGTTAATCCGACACTCCAGGGACAGTTTAGACAGTTCGAGTGCATCACAGCTTTGCCAGAATGAGACCTGGATTCCAAGGGTTAAATTGCAAAGTGAGATTGCACAAAGTCGGGTTGTATTCCCTGAAATTTAGTAGCATCAGGGGTGACTTGATCAAATTATCAAATCCTGAGAGGAACTGTGCGGAGAGATTAGGGGAATGTATGAGCTCTTGTCCTGAGTAACAAGCTTTATGAGGCATCTTATCGAATCCCTTTTGAACAGACAAGTATCCTCCTGTCACTACAGGTTACCTGTATGTTGCAAAATTATTCTGATAATTTTAATCCCACAGAGTCAAAATTTCTGCGATTCTGTGACTGAGTCAGAACTTCAAAAAGTTCAGATTCACTCTTTAAAATAAGCAGTCACTTTTCTGTGGTGGTTTTTGAGATTGAGTATGGATCTCAGAATCTGTCAGTGGAAGGGAGTTTCTACAGAGATAGGAAATGGGATTGATGAATAAAGGTGCAGGATTTTGATCACTGCATAAGATTGTGTCTGTTGCAGTTTCCCAGGAGTTTACATTTTCATGGGAAAGGGATGATTATCCAATGTCAACAATCCAATTTCTTCAGACAGGTGAAAACGCAAGAGAAAGAGGGAATATACCAACACTGGAACAAACAGGCAACTGTATGAGGAAGGTTTCAATTCTCTGCATGTTTTAAAGTGAATTCCTGAGCTAAAGATTGAAATAAACAGGAGTTTAAATCTCACACTGAGATGCCGTACAATTTCAGTCCTGTTATCCCAAAATTAAAAATAAAAATCTACAATTAGCTGGAGCTGGAAATCTCTCAGTTGATGAATGTTGTCTTGAAAATTTCACCCTGAATAGTGTGAGCCTTAGTATTGTGGCAACGTGTGAAGAAAGTGTTTGCATTCACACATTCCTACATTGTGAAATGTAAGTTAGCTTTGAAACAATAGGATGTAGGGCCAGGGAGTCTGATTGGGCAAAAGGATTTGGATGATTAAAGAGTGAATTTTAATGATGTCCTTTGAAGGAGCCGTTTACTGTAAATGTCCCAAGACAATGAAATGCTTCAAAGGAAATATCTCGATTGACAGAAATTTTTCCCCAATGTCTGAAACATCTCTCAAGTCTTCAGAGACATGAAGGGGGCAGACATATTGTAAGATACAGATCATGAGGTGCTAGAGAATCACAGAATTGAAGTTGTGGGGCCCTCTCCTGTTTCAGAATGTCAGTTTTGATGTTTAACTGTGTGAAACTTGGTTAATGATTCAGAAAGCAGAAAGTTCCAATCCAATCTGTAACCTGCACTTCAAATTCCAAAGAGATATGTACACCTTAAGTGAATGAGTGAAATAGTGAAAGATGGATATCATTATAGGCAAATGTGTGGCTGCCCACTTTAAAAAGGATGGAACAGGTTACATTATAAATGGTGAAAAGCTGCAAACAGTGAGGGTCCAAAGGGTCCCTATACATTTGTGTCAAGACTAATAAAACATCAAACAGTTCCAATGAGAAATTAAATTTGATATTTGGGATAAAGCTGATTAAAAACTCACACTACCCATTCCATAAATCAGCCTCTGTAACCTGCACTTCAGCACATCACAAGAAAAATGATATTTTCAACTGTTCTTGATTCCAGTCTGTAACTCAATCCCGGGTATCTATTATTCTCTATATAAACCTTCTGCACCCCTCAATTAGATTCCAGTCTGTAACTCACTCCCGGCTATCTATTATTCTCTATATAACCCACTGAACCCCTCGATTAGATTGCAGTCTGTAACTCAATCCCAGGTATTTATTATTCTATATAAAAACCCCCTGAACCCCTCGATTAGATTCCAGTCTGTAACTCAATCCCGGGTATCGATTATTCTATATATAAACCCCCTGATCCCTTCGATTAGATTCGAGTCTGTAACTCAATCCCGGGCATCGATTATTCCCTATATAAACCCCCTGCACCCCTTAATTAAATTCCAGCCTGTAACTCAATCCCGGGTATCTATGATTCTATATATAAACCCCCGGAAGCACTCGATTAGATTCCTGTCTGTAACTCACTCCCGGGTATCGATTATTCTATATATAAACGCCCTGAACCCCTCGATTAGATTCCAGTCTGTAACTCACTCCCGGGTATCTATTATTCTGTATATAAAACCACTGCACCCTTCAATTAGATTCCAGTCTGTAACTCTCTCCCATATCTATTATTATATATAAACCACCCCAAACCCCTCCGTTAGATTCCTGCCTGTAACTCACTGCCGGGTGTCTGTTATTCTATAAATAAACCACCCCAAACCCCTCCGTTAGATTCCTGTCTGAAATTCACTGCCGGGTGTCTGTTATTCTATATATAAACAAACCCAAGCCCCTCCGTTAGATTCCAGTCTGTAACTCAATCTCGGGTATCTGTTATTCTATATATAAACCACCCCGAACTCCTCGATAAGATTCCAGCATGTAACTCACTCCCGGGAATCTGTTATTCTATATAAAGACCACCCCAAACCCCTCGATTAGATTCCAGTCTGTAACTCATTTCCGTCTAACTGTTATTCTGTATATAAATGTCCCAAACCGCTCGACTAGATTTCAGTATGTTACTCATTCCCGGTCTTCTGTTAATCTATATATATTACATTCATATGATTTATATATAAACACCCCGAACCCATCGATTTGTTTCCAGTCTGTAACTCACTCCCGGGTATCTGTTATTCTATATATAAATTCCCCAAAGCCCTCGATTAGATTCCAGTCTGTAACTCACTCTCGGGTATCTGTTATTCTATATATAAATCCCTCAAACCCCTCGATTTGATTCCAGTCTGTAACTCACTCCCAGGTATCTGTTATTCTAAATATAACCCCCCTGAACCCCTCGATTAGATTCCAGTCTGTAACTCACTCCCGGGTATCTGTTATTCTATATATAAACCCACCAAACCCCTCGATTAGATTCCAGTCTGTAACTCACTCCCGGGTATCTGTTATTCTGTATATAAACCACCCCAAACCCCTCGATTAGATTCCAATCTTTAACTCAATCCTTGGTATCTATTATTCAATATATAAACCCCACAAACCCCACGATTAGATTCCAGTCCACAACGCACACCCGGGTATCGGTTATTCTGTATATAAACCACCCCGAACCCCTCGATTAGATTCCAGTCCGCAAACTCACTCCCGAGTATCTGTTATTCTCTATATAAACCACCCCGAACCCCTCGATTAGATTCCAGTCTTTAACTCAATCCATGGTATCTATTATTCTATATATAAACTCCACAAACCCCACGATTAGATTCCAGTCAGCAACGCACTCCCGGGTATCTGTTATTCTATATATAAACCACCCCGAACCCCTCGATTAGATTCCAGCACTTCCACATCACAAGTTGAGGAAGGGGTGTCCCCCCATTTTGAAGTTGGTTAAAGGCTCTCCCGCCAATTTTAAGATGGAGAAGGGATGTCTCACAGGATATTGTCCTTTACACTTAATAATGTTAACACATTTTTGAATATTTTCAGTTTCGCACTACACTTTCTCATTCTCTCATCCTGTCTCGTTCCTTCTCTCCCTCTCCCACCCCATCTCTCTGCCACACTATACATTTCTCTGTTTCTCACTCTCACCCCATATCTTTATCCTACACTCGCTCCCCTCTCTTCATCTCTCTCTCTCAACTCATCCCTTTTTTATCGCTTGATCTCCTCTCTCTATCTCACTCGCTTACCCAGCTCTCTATCCCTCTCTCCCTACCTCTCTTCCTCTGAGAATCTAGTCTACAAACACCAGGCAGCCATTTTAGGTTTGTTCACAGTGGCCATTATATGTCCCCACAGCAATGGGACACTTAGGACAGAGTTGACTCATGTAATATTAATATTTTAAACGTGACAGAGACACAGGTATGGAGACATGACTTCCCTGTGTATTCCCTGGAATATTGAAGGATCCGGGCGTTCAGTCCCACACTTTGCTGCTGTGAATTTGAATTCTGAATTTTCTAAAACTGAATCTGGAAGTAAAAACCCACGGGATGGAATGATTCACATTCTTTCTGCTGCTGCAAAGCCCGTGTCTGTGTCTGTTTCTCAGTATTTATTAACAATTTAAGATAATAGTTTAGAATGCCACAAGTTTGCCATAATGTCTGGAAAGAGGGTTGAAACAGAGGGGCTGAGGTAGCAAAACAAGAGGAGGGGGTGTGAATAGACACAGGATCTGGGGGTCTCCAGTGTGTAGACTCTGCCCAGCTCCCAGTCACATCTTTTAGAAAAGGCTGAATTGCGAAAATGAATCCAGGGAAATTGAAGCAAGTGACTCACTAACAATGAGAGCATTTTAAACATTCATTCATTCACTGCAAAGCGCTCAGTCTTTCTGAGGTTCTGAAGGGGTCGGGGGTCTTCACTGTACCTGTCCTGGGAGTGTTTGATGGGGACAGTGTAGAGGGAGCTATACTCTGTACCTAACCCAGTGCTGTAAAAGTCCTGGGAGTGTTTGATAGGAACAGTGTAGAGGAAGCATTACTCTGTATCTAACCCTGTGCTTTAACTGCCCTGGGAGTGTTTGATGGGGACGGCGTAGAGGCAGATTTACTCTGAATCTAACCCTGTGCTGTACCTGTCTTTGGAGTGTTTGATGGGGACAGTAGAGAGGGAGCTTTACTCTGTATCTAACCCCGTGCTGTACTTGCCCTGGGAGTGTTTGATGGGGACAGCGCAGAGGGAGCTTTATTCTGTATCTAAACCCGTGCTGTACCTGCCCTGGGAGTGTTTGATGGTCACAGTGAAGAGGGAGCTTTATTCTTTATCTAAAACCATGCTGTACAGGTCCTGGGACTGATTGATGGGGACAGTGTAGAGGGAGCTTTACTCTGTATCTAACACCGTGCTGTACCTGTCCTGGGAGTGTTTGATGGGGACGGTGTAGAGGAAGCTTTACTCTGTATCTAACACAGTGCTGTACCTGCCCTGGGAGGTTTGATGGGAAAAGTGCAGAGGGAGCTTTACTCTCTATCTAAACCCGTGCTGTACCTGTCCTGCGAGTGTTTGATGGGGACAGTATCGAGGGAGCTTTACTCCTTATCTAACCATGTCCTGTTCCTGTCCTGGGAGTGTTTGATGGGGACAGTGTAGAGTGAGCTTTACTCTGTATCTATCCCAGTGCTGTACCTGTCCATGGAGGGTTTTTGGGGACATTGTAGAGGAAGCTTTACTCTGTATCTAACCCTTTGCTGTACCTATCCTGGGAGTGTTTGATGGGGACAGTATAGAGGGAGCATTAATCTGTATCTAACCCAGTGCTGTACGTGCCCTGGGAGTGTTTGATGATGACATTGCAGTGGGACCTTTATTCTGTATCAAAACCAGTGCTGCACCTGGCCTGGGAGTGTTTGATCAGGACGGTGTAGTGGGAGATTTACTCCGTATCTCACACCGTGCTGTACCTGTCCTGGGTGTGTTTGATGGGGACAGTGTAGAGGAAGTTTTGCTCTGTATCTAACCCCGTAATTTACCTGCACTGGGAGTGTATGATGGGGACGGTGTAGAGGGAGCTTTACTCTGTATATAACCCTGTCCTGTAGCTGCCCTGGGAGTGCTTCATGGGGACTGCGTAGAGGGAGCTTTACTCTGAATCTTACCCCGGGCAGTACCAGTCCTGGGAGTTTTAGATGGGGACAGGTTAGAGGGAGATTTACTCTGTATCTAACACTGTGCTGTAAATGCCGTGGGAGTGTATGATGGGCACAGTGTAGGGGGAGTTTTTCTCTGTTTCTACCCCGGGCTGTACTAGTCCTGGGAGTGTTTGATGGGTACAGTATCGAGGGAGCTTTACTCTGTATCTAACCCCGTGCTGCACCAGTCCTGGGAGTATTTGATGGGGACAGCTTAGAGGGAAATTTAGACTGTATCTAACCCCGTGCTGTTCATGCCCTGGGAGTGTTTCATGGGGACAGTATAGAGGGAGCTTTAGTCTGAATCTAACCCCGTGCTGTACCAGTCCTGGGAGTGGTTGATGGCGATAGTGTAAATGGAGATTTATTCTCTATCTAACCCCGTGCTGTACCAGTCCTGGGAGTGTTTGATGGGGAGAGTATTGAGGGAGGTTTACTCTGTATCTAACCCCGTGCTGTACCAGTCCTGGGAGTGTTTGATGGGGAGAGTATAGAGGGAGGTTTACACTGTATCTAACCCTGTGCTGTAGGGGACCGGGGAGTGTTTGATGGAGACAGTGTAGAGGGAGCTTTACTCTGTATCTAACCCAGTGCTTTTCCTGCCCTGGGAGTGTTTGATGGGGAAAGTGTAGAGGAAGCTTTACTCTGTATCTAACCCAGTTCTGTTTTTGTCCAGGGAGTGATTGATGGGAACAGTGCAGAGGGAGCTTTACTCTGTATCTAACCCTGTCTTGTTCCTGTCTTGGGAGTGTTTGATGGGGACAGTATCGAGGGAGTTTTACTCTGTATCTAACCCAGTTCTGTTTTTGTCCAGGGAGTGATTGATGGGAACAGTGTAGAGGGAGCTTTACTCTGTATCTAACCCTGTGCTGTACCTGTCCTGGGAGTGTTTGATGGGGACAGTATAGAGGGAGCTTTACTCTGTATCTAACCCATTGCTGTACTTGCCCTGGGAGTGTTAGGTGATGACAGTGCAGTGTGACCTTTATTCTGTATATAAACCCGTGCTGTACTTGCCCTGGGAGTGTTTGATGGGGAAGGTATAGTGGGAAATTTACTCTGTATCTAACACCGTGCTGTACCTGTCCTGGGAGTGTTTGATGGGGACAGTGTAGAGGAAGTTTTACTCTGTATCTAAACCCGTAATGTACCTGCACTGGGAGTGTTTGATGGGGATGGTGTAGAGCGAGCTTTACTCTGTATCTAACCCCGTGCTGTACCAGTCCTGGGAGGGTTTGATGGGGAAGTTTAGAGGGAGCTTTACTCTGTATCTAACCCCGTTCTGTACCAGTCCTGTGAGAGTTTGATGGGGAGAGTATAGAGGGAGGTTTACCCTGTATCTAACCCTGTGCTGTAGCGGACCTGGTAGTGTTTGATGGAGACAGTGTAGAGGGAGCTTTACTCTGTATTTAACCCTGTCCTGTTGCTGTCCTGGGAGTGTTTGATGGGGACAGTATAGAGGGAGCTTTACACTGTATCTAACCCTGTTCTGTTCCTGTCCAGGGAGTGTTTTATGGGAACAGTACAGAGGGAGTTCCACCTTGTATCAAACCCTGTGCTGTACCTGTCCTGGGGGTGTTTGATGGGGACAGTATTGAGGGAGCTTTACTCTATATCTAACCAAGTGCTGTGCGTGCCCTGGGAGTGTTTGATGATGACAGTGCAGTGGGACCTTTATTCTGTATCTAAACCCGTGCTGTACCTGGCCTGGGAGTGTTTGATGGGGACGGTGTAGTGGGATATTTACTCTGTATCTAACACCGTGCTGTTCCTGTCCTGGGTGTGTTTGATGGGGACAGTGTAGAGGAAGTTTTACTCTGTATCTAACCCCGTAATGTACCTGCACTGGGAGTGTTTGATGGGGACGGTGTAGAGGGAGCTTTACTCTGTATCTAACCCCGTGCTGTACATGTCCTGGGAGGGTTTGATGGGGACAGTTTAGAGTGAGCTTTACTCTGTATATAACCCTGTCCTGTACCTGCCCTGGTAGTGCTTCATGGGGACTGTGTAGAGGGAGCTTTACTCTGAATCTTACCGCGGGCAGTACCAGTCCTGGGAGTGTTTGATGGGGACAGTGTAGAGGAAGCTTTACTCTGTACCAAACCCGGTACTGTACCTGCCCTGGGAGTGTTTGATGGGGACGGTGTAGGGGGCATTTTTCTCTGTTTCTAACCCCGGGCTGTACCTGCCTGGGAGTGTTTGATGGGGACTGTATCGAGGGAGCTTTACTCTGTATCTAACCCCGTTCTGTACCTGTCCTGGGAGTGTTTGATGGGGACAGTAGCGAGGGAGCTTTATTCTGTATCTAACCCCGTGGTGTACCTGTCCTGGGAGTGTTTGATGGGGACAGTGTAGAGGAAGCATTACTCTGTACCAAACCTGGTACTGTACCTGCCCTGGGAGTTTTTGATGGGGACGGTGTAGAGGGAGATTTTCTCTGCTTCTAACTCTGTGCTGTAACTGCCCTGGGAGTGTATGATGGGCACCGTGTAGGGGGAGTTTTTCTCTGTTTCTAACCCCGGGCTGTACCTGTACTGGGAATTTTAGATGGATACATTATCGAGGGAACTTTTCTCTGCATCTAACCCCGTGCTGTACCTGTCCTGGGAGTGTTTGATGGGGACAGTATCGAGGGAGCTTTACTCTGTATCTAACCCCGTGCTGTACCTGTCTTGGGAGTGTTTGATGGGTACAGTAGCGAGGGAGCTTTACTCTGTATCTAAGCCCGTGGTGTACCTGTACTGGGAATTTTAGATGGATACATTATGAAGGGAAAATTTCTCTGCATGTAACCCCGTGCTGTACCTGTCCTGGGAGTGTTTGATTGGGACAGTATCGAGGGAGCTTTACTCTGTATCTAACCCCGTTCTGTACCTGTCCTGGGAGTGTTTGATGGGGACAGTAGCGAGGGAGCTTTATTCTGTATCTAACACCGTGGTGTACCTGTCCTGGGAGTGTTTGATGGGGACAGTTTAGAGGAAGCTTTACTCTACCAAACCCGGTACTGTACCTGCCCTGGGAGTTTTTGATGGGGACGGTGTAGAGGGAGATTTTCTCTGCATCTAACTCTGTGCTGTAACTGCCCAGGGAGTGTATGATGGGCACCGTGTAGGGGGAGTTTTTCTCTGTTTCTAACCCCGGGCTGTACCTGTACTGGGAATTTTAGATGGATACATTATCGAGGGAACTTTTCTCTGCATCTAACCCCGTGCTGTACCTGTCCTGGGAGTGTTTGATGGGGACAGTATCGAGGGAGCTTTACTCTGTATCTAACCCCGTGCTGTACCTGTCTTGGGAGTGTTTGATGGGTACAGTAGCGAGGGAGCTTTACTCTGTATCTAAGCCCGTGGTGTACCTGTACTGGGAATTTTAGATGGATACATTATGAAGGGAAAATTTCTCTGCATGTAACCCCGTGCTGTACCTGTCCTGGGAGTGTTTGATGGGGACAGTATCGAGGAAGTTTTACTCTGTACCTATCCCCGTGCTGAACCTGTCCTGGGAGTGTTTGATGGGCACAGTATTGAGGGGGCTTTACTCTGTATCTAACCCCGTGCTGTACCTGTCCTGGGAGTGTTTGATGGGGACAGTGTAGAGGAAGCTTTACTCTGTATCAAACCCTGTATGTACCTGCCCTGGGAGTGTTTGATGGGGACGGTGTAGAGGGAGATTTAATCTGCATCTAACTCTGTCCTGTACCTGCCCTGTGAGTGCTTGATGGGGACAGTGAAGACTGAGCTTTACTCTGTATCTAACCCCGTGCTGCACCAGTCCTGGGAGTGATTGATGGGGACAGCTTAGAGGGAAATTTAGACTGTATCTAACCCCGTGCTGTACGTGCCCTGGGAGTGTACGATGGGCACAGTGTAGGGGGAGCTTTACTCTGTATCTAACCCCGTGCTGTACCAGTCCTGGGAGTGTTTGAAAGCGATAGTGTAGAGGGAGATGTACTCTCCATCTATCCCCGTGCTGTACCAGTCCAGGGAGTGTTTGATGGGGAGAGTATAGAGGGAGGTTTACACTGTATCTAACCCAGTGCTGTACCTAACCTGGGAGTGTTTGATGGGGACAGTGTAGAGGGAGCTTTACTCTGTATCTAACCCCGTGCTGTAGCTGTCCTGGGAGTGTTTGATGGGGACAGATTAGAGGGAAATTTACTCTGTATCTAACCCCGTGCTGTACCAGTCCTGGGAGTGTTTGATGGGGAGAGTATAGAGGGAGGTTTACACTGTAGCTAATCCTGTGCTGTAGGGGATCTGGGAGTGTTTGATGGGGATGTTGTAGAGGGAGCTTTACTCTGTATCTAACCCCGTGCTGTACCAGTCCTGTGAGAGTATGATGGGGAGAGTATAGAGGGAGGTTTACCCTGTATCTAACCCAGTGCTGTAGCGGACCTGGTAGAGTTTGATGGAGACAGTGTAGAGGGAGCTTTACTCTGTATCTAACCCTGTTCTGTTCCTGTGCAGGGACTGTTTTATGGGAACAGTACAGAGGGAGCTTCACCTTGTATCAAACGCCGTGCTGTACCTGTCCTGGGAGTGTTTGATGGGGACATTATTGAGGGAGCTTTACTCTGTTTCTTACCCAGTGCTGTACGTGGCCTGGGAGTGTCTGATGATGACAGTGCAGTGTGACCTTTATTCTGTATCTAAACCCGTTCTGTTCCTGGCCTGGCAGTGCTGGATGGGGACGGTGTAGTGGGATTTTTACTCTGTATCTAACACCGTGCTGTTCCTGTCCAGGGAGTGTTTGATGGGGACAGTGTAGAGGATGTTTTACTCTGTATCTAACCCCGTAATGTACCTGCACTGGGAGTGTTTGATGGGGACGGTGTAGAGGCAGCTTTACTCTGTAACACCGTGCTGTTCCTGTCCTGGGAGTGTTTGATGTGGACAGTGTAGAGGAAGTTTTACTCTGTATCTAACCCCGTAACGTACCTGCACTGGGAGTGTTTAATGGGGACTGCGTAGAGGGAGCTTTACTCTGAATCTTACCCCAGGCAGTACCAGTCCTGGGAGTTTTAGATGGGTGAGGTTAAAGGGAGATTTACTCTGTATCTAACCCTGTGCTGTAACTGCCGTGGGAGTGTATGATGGGCACAGTGCAGGGGGAGTTTTTCTCTGCTTCTAACCCCAGGCTGTACTAGTCCTGGCAGTGTTTGATCGGTACAGTATCGAGGGAGCTTTACTCTGTATCTAACCCCGTGCTGTAACTGCCGTGGGAGTGTATGATGGGTACAGTGTAGGGGGAGTTTTTCTCTGTTTCTTACCCCGGTCTGTACTAGTCCTGGGAGTGTTTGATGGGTACAGAATCGAGGGAGCTTTACTTTGTACCTAACCCCGTGCTGTACCTGTACTGGGAATTTTAGATGGATACATTATGGAGGGAAATTTTCTCTGCATCTAACCCCGTGCTGTACCTGTCCTGGGAGTGTTTGATGGGGACAGTATCGAAGGAGCTTTACTCTGTATCTAACCCTGTGCTGTACCTGTCCTGGGAGTGTTTGGTGGGTTCAGTATCGAGGGAGCTTTACTCTGTATCTAACCCTGTGGTGTACCTGTACTGGGAATTTTAGATGGATACATTATAGAGGAAAATTTTCTCTGCATCTTACCCCGTGCTGTACCTGTCCTGGGAGAGTTTGATGGGGACAGTGTAGAGGAAGCTTTACTCTGTATCAAATCCTCTACTGTATCTGCCCTGGGAGTGTTCGATGGGGACGGTGTAGAGGTAGATTTACTCTGCATCTAACTCTGTCCTGTACCTGCCCTGTGAGTACTTGATGGAGTCAGTGAAGACGGAGCTTTACTCTGTATCTAACTCTGTGCTGCACCAGTCCAGGGAGTGTTTGATGGGGACAGCTTAGAGGGTAATTTAGACAGTATCTAACCCCGTGCTGTACCTTCCCTGGGAGTGTACGATGGGCACAGTGTAGGGAGAGCTTTACTCTGTATCTAAGCCCGTGCTGTACCAGTCCTGGGAGTGTTTGATGGGGACAGTATAGAGGGAGCTTTACTCTGTATCTAACCCCGTGCTGCACCAGTCCTGGGAGTGTTTGATGGCGATAGTGTAGAGGGAGCTTTACTCTGTATCTAACCCCTTGTTGTACGAGTCCTGGGAGTGTTTGATGGGGAGAGTATAGAGGGAGGTTTACACTGTATCTAACCCTGTGCTGTACCGGACCTGGGAGTGCTTGATGGGGACAGTGTAGAGGGATCTTTACTCTGTATCTAACCCCGTGCTGTACCTGTCCTGGGAGTATTTGATGGGGACAGATTAGAGGGAAATTTACTCTGTATCTAACCCTGTCCTGTTCCCGTCCTGGGAGTGTTTGATGGGGAAAGTGTAGAGGTAGCTTTACTCTGTATCTGACCCTGTCCTGTTCCCGTCCTGGGAGTGTTTCATGGGGACAGTATCGAGGGAGCTTTAATCTGTATCTAGCCCCTGCTGCATCCTTTCTGGGAGTGTTTGTTGGCAACATTCTCTCCCAAAACAAAAACAATCCACAAATCAGGCCTAATAAATTGAACATCAGTTTCCTTGTTTGATTCTCCCTGGTTTGTTCTGATTCTCTGATAGATTCCTCGTGTTTACCCTCCACATGAGCAGTCATCCTAATCCCGTCTACCTGTCCTGCTCCCAACGCGGCATCCGACTACAATAAGGCCAGTGATACAGGAGCGTCTCAGCGAGTGAGACAGGTGAGTCTTGAACCTGACCTGGGTGTATGTGAGTGACCTGGGTTAATCCGACACTCCAGGGACAGTTTAGACAGTTCGAGTGCATCACAGCTTTGCCAGAATGAGACCTGGATTCCAAGGGTTAAATTGCAAAGTGAGATTGCACAAACTCGGGTTGTATTCCCTGAAATTTAGTAGCATCAGGGATGACTTGATCAAATTGTCAAATCCTGAGAGGAACTGGTTGGGGAGATTAGGGGAATGTATGAGCTCTTGTCCTGAGTAACAAGCTTTGTGAGGCATCTTATCGAATCCCTTTTGAACAGACAAGTATCCTCCTGTCACTACAGGTTACCTGTATGTTGCAAAGTTATTCTGATAATTTTCCTCCCACAGAGTCAAAATTTCTGCGATTCTGTGACTGAGTCAGAACTTCAAATAGTTCAGATTCACTGTTTAAAATAAGCAGTCACTTTTCTGTGGTGGTTTTTGAGATTGAGTATGGATCTCAGAATCTGTCAGTGGAAGGGAGTTTCTACAGAGATAGGAAATGGGATTGATGAATAAAGGTGCAGGATTTTGATCACTGCATAAGATTGTGTCTGTTGCAGTTTCCCAGGAGTTTACATTTTCATGGGAAAGGGATGATTATCCAATGTCAACAATTCAATTTCTTCAGACAAGTGAAAAAGCAAAGGAAAGAGGGAATATACCAACACTGGAACAAACAGGCAACTGTATGAGGAAGGTTTCAATTCTCTGTATGTTTTAATGTGAATTCCTGAGCTAAAGATTGAAATAAACAGGTGTTTAAATCTCACACTGGGATGCTGTACAATTTCAGTCCTGTTATCCCAAAATTAAAAATAAAAATCTACAATTAGCTGGAGCTGGAAATCTGTCAGTTGATGAATGTTGTCTTGAAAATTTCACCCTGAATAGTGTGAGCCTTAGTATTGTGGAAACGTGTGAAGAAAGTGTTTGCATTCACACATTCCTACATTGTGAAATGTAAGTTAGCTTTGAAACAATAGGATGTAGGGCCAGGGAGTCTGAGTGGGCAAAAGGATTTGGATGATTAAAGAGTGAATTTTAATGATGTCTTTTGAAGGAGCCATTTACTGTAAATGTCCCAAGACAATGAAATGCTTCAAAGGAAATATCCCGGTTGACAGAAATGGTTCCCCAATGTCTGAAACATTTCCCAAGTCTTCAGAGACATGAAGGGGGCAGACATATTGTAAGATACAGATCATGAGGTGCTAGAGAATCACAGAATTGAAGTTGTGGGGCCCTCTCCTGTTTCAGAATGTCAGTTTTGATGTTTAACTCTGTGTAACTTGGTTAATGATTCTTAAAGCAGAAAGTTCCAATCCAATCTGTAACCTGCACTTCAAATTCCAAAGAGATATGTACACCTTAAGTGAATGAGTGAAATAGTGAAAGATGGATTTCATTATAGGCAAATGTGTGGCTGCCCTCTTTAAAAAGCATGGAACAGGTTACATTATAAATGGTGAAAAGCTGCAAACAGTGAGGGTCCAAAGAGTCCCTATCCATTTGTGTCAAGACTAAGAAAACATCAAACAGTTCCAATGAGAAATTAAATTTGATAGTTGGGATAAAGCTGCTTAAAAACTCACACTACCCATTCCATGAATCAGCCTCTGTAACCTGCACTTCAGCACATCACAAGAAAAATGATATTTTCAACTGTTCTTGATTCCAGTCTGTAACTCAATCCCGGGTATCTATTATTCTCTATATAAACCCCCTGCACCCCTCAATTAGATTCCAGCCTGTAACTCACTCCCGGGTATCTATTATTCTCTATATAACCCACTGAACCCCTCGATTAGATTGCAGTCTGTAACTCAATCCCAGGTATTTATTATTCTATATATAAACCCCCTGAACCCCTCGATTAGATTCCAGTCTGTAACTCAATCGCTGGTATCTATGATTCTATATATAAACCCCCCGAACCCCTCGATTAGATTCCAGTCTGTAACTCAATCCCGGGTATCTATGATTCTATATATAAACCCCCTGATCCCTTCAATTAGATTCGAGTCTGTAACTCAATCCCGGGTATCGATTATTCTCTATATAAACCCCCTGCACCCCTTAATTAGATTCCAGTCTGTAACTCACTCCCGGGTATCTATGATTCTATATATAAACCCCCGGAAGCACTCGATTAGATTCCAGTCTGTAACTCTCTCCCGTTATCTATTATTCTATATATAAACCCCTCATTCCCCTCGATGAGATTCCGTTCTTTAACTCATTCCCGGATATCTTTTATTCGATATATATTATATCTACATGATTTATATATAAACCACCCCAACCCCTCGATTAAATTTCAGCCCGTAACTCACTCCCGGGCATCTGTTAATCTATATATAAACCACCCCAAACCCCTCTGTTAGATTCCTGCCTGTAACTCACTGCCGGGTGTCTGTTATTCTATATATAAACCACCCCAAACCCCTCCGTTAGATTCCTGTCTGTAACTCACTCCCGGGTATCTGTTATTCTATATATAAACCACCACGAACCCCTCCGTTAGATTCCTGTCTGTAACTCAATCTCGGGCATCTGTTGTGATTAATATCATTCTTTCATCGTCTGCCTGTTCATCCCCTCTCACTCTGTGTCTCGCTCTTTAACATTCCCTCATTCCGCGTCTGCTCTCTCGCTCTCTCTCTCCCCCCCTGTCAGATTCTGTAAGAAATTTCCCCAAACTCCAGGCGTCCATTTTAGGTTTGTTCACAGTGGCCATTTTATGTGCCCACAGCACTGGGACATTTATGACAGAGTTGACTACTCACGAATGTTAAATTAGTCCTTTCAATGTGACAGAGACACAGATATCTCCCTCCATTTTAAAGATGGAGAAACTCTGTTTATCACTCAATAGGCCCTGTCTTTACTTGGTATCTAACCCTGTGCTGCCCCTTCCCTGGGCCTGTTTGATGGGACAGAGCAGAGGGAATGTTACTCTCTATCGAACCCCATACTGTATTTGGTTTGGGTGTGTTTGTTAAACAGAGTGGATGAAGCTTTACACAGGAATTTAGGTGAGGGGGTGATTTGATGTTCTTTATACTCAATAATGTTAACAAATTTTTGAACATTATCAGTTTCCCCCTACACTTTCTCTTTCTCTCATCCTGTCTCGTTCCGTCTCTCCCCCTCCCATCCCATCTGTCTGCCACTCTATATATTTCTCTGTTTCTCTCTCTCACCCCATCAATTTACCCTACACTCGCTCCCCTCTCTTCATCTCTCTCTCTCAACTCATCCCTTTTTCTTTTTCTCGATCTCCCCTCTCTATTTCACTCGCTTACCCAGCTCTCTTTCCCTCTCACCCTGTCTCTCTGCCCCTCTGTCTCTCTATCTGTCGTTCCGTCTTTCTCTCTCTCACTCACTCCTTTCCTCCGTTACTCTGCTACTCTCTCTGTCGCACCCATCGCTCTCCCTTTTACCTTGTCTCTCTGTTGCTCTCTTTCTATCTCTGTACCTCTTTCATCCCATCTATCTCACCGTCTATCTCTCTCTCTCTCTTTCTCTCCCAGGAAAACAGAGAATACACACAATCTCACACACACATACATTCTTCCTCACACACAAACACACACACACACATATATACATTCTCTCTCTCTCATGTACACACAAACACACGCACACACTTGCACAGATATATACTTTCTCATAGACGCAGGCACACACACATAAATACCAGGATCGCATTGAATGTCAGAACAGGGTTGGAGGGTTAAATGGCCTCTTGCTCTTTCCATGTGCTATGACCAATATCCTTTTTTCACTGTCTGGCTCTCAGTCACCCACTTGGTCTGAGAGTCTCTATTTCTCATTCACTCGATCTGTGTCTTCTCTCCCTGTCTCTCTTCCTCTGAGAATCTAGTCTACAAACACCAGGCAGCCATTTTAGGTTTGTTCACAGTGGCCATTTTATGTCCCCACAGCAATGGGACGTTTAGGACAGAGTAAACTCATGTAACATTAGTATTTTAAACGTGACAGAGACACAGGTATGGAGACATAAATTCCACGTGTATTCCCTGGAATATTGAAGGATCCGGGCGTTCAGTCCCACACTTTGTTGTTGTGAATTTGAATTCTGAATTTTCTAAAAGCGAATCTTGAAGTAAAAACCCCCGGGATGGAATGATTCACATTCTTTCTGCTGCTGCAAAGCCCGTGTCTGTGTCTGTTTCTCAGTATTTATTAACAATTTAAGATAATAGGATAGAATGCCACTAGTTTGCCATAATTCAACTCAGTCAGAAATGTTCCAATGTTATGACCGATATCATTCTTTCATCGTCTGCCTGTTCATCCCCTCTCACTCTGTGTCTCTCTCTTTAACATTCCCTCATTCCGCGTCTGCTCTCTCTCTCTCTCTCTCTCCCCCTGTCAGATTCTGTAAGAAAAATCCCCAAACACCAGGCAGCCATTTTAGGTTTGTTCACAGTGGCCATTTTATGTTCCCACAGCACTGGGACATTTATGACAGAGTTGACTCCTCACGAATGGTAAAATAGTCCTTTCAACGTGACAGAGACACAGATATCGCCCTCCATTTTAAAGATGGAGAAACTCTGTTTATCACTCAATAGGCCCTGTCTTTACTTGGTATCTAACCCTGTGCTGCCCCTTCCCTGGGCCTGTTTGATGGGACAGAGCAGAGGGAATGTTACTCTCTATCGAACCCCATACTGTATTTGGTTTGGGTGTGTTTGTTGAACAGTGTGGATGAAGCTTTACACTGGAATTTAGGTGAGGGGGTGATTTGATGAAATATTTCAGGATAATAATGGAAGTAGAGGTTTGAAAAAGACTAACTATTCCCGCTGGTTTGGGGAGTCTCGGCCTTGGGGTCATGGTTTTTCAACTATGTTTAGAATTTTAGAATTTCAGGAGGGAAACTAAGAAACATTTTAAAACACCAAGTGTGGTATTAGTTTGGATCTCTCTCACATGAACGGAAATTGATGCTGAGCCACTATTGCATGTTTAAAACTGAGGCTGATAGATTTCTGTTAGCTAACACGCTGCAGAGATATGAGACCAAGGGGTTCAGTCACAGATCAGCCAGGATCTCATTGAATGTCAGAACAGGGTTGGAGGGTTAAATGGCCTCTTGCTCTTTCCATGTGCTATGACCAATATCCTTTATTCACTGTCTGGCTCTCAGTCACCCACTTGGTCTGAGAGTCTCTATTTCTCATTCACTCGATCTGTGTCTTCTCTCCCTGCCTCTCTTCCTCTGAGAATCTAGTCTACAAACACCAGGCAGACATGTTAGGTTTGTTCACAGTGGCCATTTTATGTCCCCACAGGAATGGGACATTTAGGACAGAGTTGACCCCTCTCTCATGTAACATTAATATTTTAAACGTGACAGAGACACAGGTATGGAGACATGAATTCCCTGTGTATTCCCTAGAATATTGAAGGATCTGGGCGTTCAGTCCCACACTTTGCAGCTGTGAATTTGAATTCTGAATTTTCTATTACTGAATCTGGAAGTAAAAACCCCCGGGATGGAATGATTCACATTCATTCTGCTTCTACAAAGCCCGTGTCTGTGTCTGTTTCTCAGTATTTATTAACTGTTTAAGATAAGCCTGTCTCTTTCTCCATCGCTCTCTTTCTCGCCTCGCCTTTCACTGTCTCTCTCTCACTACAACACCCTGCCCCTCTCTCTTGCTCGCCCTGTCTCTCTCTCTCTCTTGGCGAGTTTTGTCTCTCTCTCTCTATCTCAATCTGTCTCTCTCTCACCATCTCTCTGCCTCTCTCTCTCTCTCACTCCATCAGCCTCCCCCTCTCCCCACCATCCCCAATTTCCCTTTTCAGCAAATTTTGGGTGTGAAGCTGAAGGGAAAATATTTTCAGGCTTTCGGGGAAAGGGCGGATGAGTGAGACCAGTTAAACTTTCCTTGCAGAGTGTCGAAAGTAGTTTGATGGGCTGAATGGCCTCTTCGATTAGATTCCAGTCGCTAACTCACTTCCGGATATCTGTTATTCTATATATAAACCCCCTGAACCCCTCGATTTGATTCCAGTTTGTAACTCACTCCCGGATATCTGTTATTCTATAGATAAACCCCCTGTACCCCTCGATTAGATTCCAGCCTGTAACTCACTCCCGGGTATCTGTTATTCTATATATAATCCACCCCTAACCCCTCGATTAGATTCAGCCTGTAACTCACTCCCGGGCATCTGTTATTCTATATATAAACCACCCCAAACCCCTCGATTAGATTCCAGTCTGTAACTCACTCCCGGGCATCTGTTATTCTATATATAAACCAACTCGAACCCCTCGATTAGATTCCAGTCTGTAAGTCACTCCCTGGTATTTGTTATTCTGTATATAAACCACCCCGAACCCCTCGATTAGATTCCAGTCTGTAACTCACTCCCGAGTATCTGCTATTCTATATATAAACCAACCCGAACCCCTCGATTAGATTCCAGTCTGCAACTCACTCCCGGGTATGTTTTTCTATATATAAACCACCCCGAACCCCTCTATTAGATTCCAGCACTTCCACATCACAAATTGAGGAAGGGGTCCCCCCCATTTTAAAGTTGGTTAAAGGCTCTCCCTCTAATTTAAAGATGGAGAAGGGATGTCTCACAGGATATTGTTCTTTACACAATAATGTTAACAAATTTTTGAACATTTTCAGCTTCCCCCTACACTTTCTCTTTCTCTTACCCTGTCTCGTTCCTTTTCTCCCTCTCCCACCCCATCTCTCTGCCACCCTATATATTTCTCTGTTTCTCTCTCTCACCCCATATCTTTACCCTACACTCGCTCCCCTCTCTTCATCTCTCTCTCTCAACTCATCCCTTTTTTATCGCTTGATCTCCTCTCTCTATCTCACTCGCTTACCCAGCTCTCTTTCCCTCTCTCCCTGTCTCTCTTCCTCTGAGAATCTAGACTACAAACACCAGGCAGCCATTTTAGGTTTGTTCACAGTGGCCATTTTATGTCCCCACAGCAATGGGACATTTAGGACAGAGTTGACTCATGTAACATTAATATTTTAAACGTGACAGAGACACACGTATGGAGACATAAATTCCACGTGTATTCCCTGGAATAGTGGAGGATCCGGGCGTTCAGTCCCACACTTTGCTGCTGTGAATTTGAATTCTGAATTTTCTAAAACTGAATCTGGAAGTAAAAACCCCCGGGATGGAATGATTCACATTCTTTCTGCTGCTGCAAAGCCCATGTCTGTGTCTGTTTCTCAGTATTTATTAACAATTTAAGATAATAGGATAGAATGCCACTAGTTTGCCATAATTCAACTCAGTCAGAAATGTCCCAATGTTATGACCGATATCAATCTTTCATCGTCTGCCTGTTCATCCCCTCTCACTCTGTGTCTCTCTCTTTAACATTCCCTCATTCCGCATCTGCTCTCTCTCTCTCTCTCTCTCCCTCTCTCAGATTCTGTAAGAAAAATCCCCAAACACCAGGCAGCCATTTTAGGTTTGTTCACAGTGGCCATTTTATGTCCCCACAGCAATGGGACATTTATGACAGAGTTGACTCCTCACGAATGGTAAATTAGTCCTTTCAACGTGACAGAGACACAGATATCTCCCTCCATTTTAAAGATGGAGAAATTCTGTTTATCACTCAATAGGCCCTGTCTTTACTTGGTATCTAACCCTGTGTTGCCCCTTCCCTGGGCCTGTTTGATGGGACAGAGCAGAGGGAATGTTACTCTCTATCGAACCCCATACTGTATTTGGTTTGGGTGTGTTTGTTGAACAGTGTGGATGAAGCTTTACACTGGAATTTAGGTGAGGGGGTGATTTGATGCAATATTTCAGGATAATAATGCAAGTGGAGGTTTGAAAAAGACTAACTATTCCCGCTGGTTTGGGGAGTCTGGGCCTTGGGGTCATGGTTTTTCAACTATGTTTAGAATTTTAGAATTTCAGGAGAGAAACTAAGAAACACTTTAAAACGCCAAGTGTGGTATTAGTTTGGATCTCTCTCACATGAACGGAAATTGATGCTGAGCCACTAGTCCATGTTTAAAACTGAGGCTGATAGATTTCTGTTAGCTAACACGCTGCAGAGATATGAGACCAAGGGCTTCAATCACAGATCAGCCAGGATCTCATTGAATGTCGGAACAGGGTTGGAGGGTTAAATGGCCTCTTGCTCTTTCCATGTGCTATGACCAATATCCTTTATTCACTGTCTGGCTCTCAGTCACCCACTTGGTCTGAGAGTCTCTATTTCTCATTCACTCGATCTGTGTCTTCTCTCCCTGTCTCTCTTCCTCTGAGAATCTAGTCTACAAACACCAGGCAGACATGTTAGGTTTGTTCACAGTGGCCATTTTATGTCCCCACAGCAATGGGACATTTAGGACAGAGTTGACTCATGTAACATTAGTATTTTAAACGTGACAGAGACACAGGTATGGAGACATGAATTCGCTGTGTATTCCCTAGAATATTGAAGGATCTGGGCGTTCAGTCCCACACCTTGCAGCTGTGAATTTGAATTCTGAATTTTCTATTACTGAATCTGGAAGTAAAAACCCCCGGGATGGAATGATTCACATTCATTCTGCTTCTACAAAGCCCGTGTCTGTGTCTGTTTCTCAGTATTTATTAACTGTTTAAGATAAGCCTGTCTCTTTCTCCATCGCTCTCTTTCTCGCCTCGCCTTTCACTGTCTCTCTCTCACTACAACACCCTGCCCCTCTCTCTTGCTCGCCCTGTCTCTCTCTCTCTCTTGGCGAGTTTTGTCTCTCTCTCTCTATCTCAATCTGTCTCTCTCTCACCATCTCTCTGCCTCTCTCTCTCTCTCACTCCATCAGCCTCCCCCTCTCCCCACCATCCCCAATTTCCCTTTTCAGCAAATTTTGGGTGTGAAGCTGAAGGGAAAATATTTTCAGGCTTTCGGGGAAAGGGCGGATGAGTGAGACCAGTTAAACTTTCCTTGCAGAGTGTCGAAAGTAGTTTGATGGGCTGAATGGCCTCTTCGATTAGATTCCAGTCGCTAACTCACTTCCGGATATCTGTTATTCTATATATAAACCCCCTGAACCCCTCGATTTGATTCCAGTCTGTAACTCACTCCCGGATATCTGTTATTCTAAACCCCCTGTACCCCTCGATTAGATTCCAGCCTGTAACTCACTCCCGGGTATCTGTTATTCTATATATAATCCACCCCGAACCCCTCGATTAGATTCAGCCTGTAACTCACTCCCGGGCATCTGTTATTCTATATATAAACCAGCCCAAACCCCTCGATTAGATTCCAGTCTGTAACTCACTCCCGGGCATCTGTTATTCTATATATAAACCAACTCGAACCCCTCGATTAGATTCCAGTCTGTAAGTCACTCCCTGGTATTTGTTATTCTGTATATAAACCACCCCGAACCCCTCGATTAGATTCCAGTCTGTAACTCACTCCCGAGTATCTGTTATTCTATATATAAACCAACCCGAACCCCTCGATTAGATTCCAGTCTGCAACTCACTCCCGGGTATGTTTTTCTATATATAAACCACTCCGAACCCCTCTATTAGATTCCAGCACTTCCACATCACAAATTGAGGAAGGGGTCCCCCCCATTTTAAAGTTGGTTAAAGGCTCTCCCTCTAATTTAAAGATGGAGAAGGGATGTCTCACAGGATATTGTTCTTTACACAATAATGTTAACAAATTTTTGAACATTTTCAGTTTCCCCCTACACTTTCTCTTTCTCTTACCCTTTCTCGTTCCTTCTCTCCCTCTCCCACCCCATTTCTCTGCCACCCTATATATTTCTCTGTTTCTCTCTCTCACCCCATATCTTTACCCTACACTCGCTCCCCTCTCTTCATCTCTCTCTCTCACCTCATCCCTTTTTTATCGCTTGATCTCCTCTCTCTATCTCACTCGCTTACCCAGCTCTCTTTCCCTCTCTCCCTGTCTCTCTTCCTCTGAGAATCTAGACTACAAACACCAGGCAGCCATTTTAGGTTTGTTCACAGTGGCCATTTTATGTCCCCATAGCAATGGGACACTTAGGACAGAGTTGACTCATGTAACATTAATATTTTAAACGTGACAGAGACACAGGTATGGAGACATAAATTCCACGTGTATTCCCTGGAATAGTGGAGGATCCGGGCGTTCAGTCCCACACTTTGCTGCTGTGAAATTGAATTCTGAATTTTCTAAAACTGAATCTGGAAGTAAAAACCCCCGGGATGGAATGATTCACATTCTTTCTGCTGCTGCAAAGCCCGTGTCTGTGTCTGTTTCTCAGTATTTATTAACAATTTAAGATAATAGGATAGAATGCCACTAGTTTGCCATAATTCAACTCAGTCAGAAATGTCCCAATGTTATGACCGATATCATTCTTTCATCGTCTGCCTGTTCATCCCCTCTCACTCTGTGTCTCTCTCTTTAACATTCCCTCATTCTGCATCTGCTCTCTCTCTCTCTCTCTCCCTCTCTCAGATTCTGTAAGAAAAATCCCCAAACTCCAGGCAGCCATTTTAGGTTTGTTCACAGTGGCCATTTTATGTGCCCACAGCACTGGGACATTTATGACAGAGTTGACTCCTCACGAATGGTAAATTAGTCCTTTCAACGTGACAGAGACACAGATATCTCCCTCCATTTTAAAGATGGAGAAATTCTGTTTATCACTCAATAGGCCCTGTCTTTACTTGGTATCTAACCCTGTGCTGCCCCTTCCCTGGGCCTGTTTGATGGGACAGAGCAGAGGGAATGTTACTCTCTATCGAACCCCATACTGTATATGGTTTGTGTGTGTTTGTTGAACAGTGTGGATGAAGCTTTACACTGGAATTTAGGTGAGGGGGTGATTTGATGCAATATTTCAGGATAATAATGCAAGTGGAGGTTTGAAAAAGACTAACTATTCCCGCCGGTTTGGGGAGTCTGGGCCTTGAGGCCATGGTTTTTCAACTATGTTTAGAATTTTAGAATTTCAGGAGAGAAACTAAGAAACACTTTAAAACGCCAAGTGTGGTATTAGTTTGGATCTCTCTCACATGAACAGAAATTGATGCTGAGCCACTAGTCCATGTTTAAAACTGAGGCTGATAGATTTCTGTTAGCTAACACGCTGCAGAGATGTGAGACCAAGGGCTTCAATCACAGATCAGCCAGGATCTCATTGAATGTCGGAACAGGGTTGGAGGGTTAAATGGCCTCTTGCTCTTTCCATGTGCTATGACCAATATCCTTTATTCACTGTCTGGCTCTCAGTCACCCACTTGGTCTGAGAGTCTCTATTTCTCATTCACTCGATCTGTGTCTTCTCTCCCTGGCTCTCTTCCTCTGAGAATCTAGTCTACAAACACCAGGCAGACATTTTAGGTTTGTTCCCAGTGGCCATTTTATGTCCCCACAGGAATGGGACATTTAGGACAGATTTGACTCCTCACGAATGGAAAATTAGTACTTTCAACGTGACAGAGACACAGATATCTCCCTCCATTTTAAAGATTGAAAAGGGAACTCCCTCCGTTTTAACGGTGGAGAAGTTATCTGCCTCCATTTTAAATATTGAGAATGGTTCTCGCCCCATTTCGTCAGGTCTCTCTCTCCCTACCGCTTTTTCCTTCCCTCGACTCGTCTCTCTGAGGATCTCTCTCATCCCATCGCTATTTCGGACACTCACTCCCCTCTCTCTGCCTCTCCCTCACCCCACCCATTTTTCTTTCATTCAATCGCCTCTCTCTATCTCTCTTTCTCGCCCTCTCTCTCTTTCTCCCTCAGCCCATCTCATTGTCGCTATCTCCCTCTCTCTCGCCCCATCTCTCTCCCCTTCACCCTCTCTGTCTTTCATTTTATCTCACTGTCATTCTCTGACCCTCTCTCTCTCGCCCTCTCTCTCTTTCTTTCTCACCCCATCTCACTCTCACTATTTCCCGCTCTCTCTCTCTCTCACTCTCTCTCTCACTCCATCAGCCTCCCCCTCTCCCCACCATCCTCAATTTCCCTTTTCAGCAAATTTTGGGTGTGAAGCTGAAGGGAAAATATTCTCAGGGTTTCGGGGAAAGGGCGGACGAGTCAGACCAGTGAAACTTTCCTTGCAGAGTGTCGAAAGTAGTTTGATGGGCTGAATGGCCTCTTCGATTAGATACCAGTCTATTACTCAATCGGAGGTATCTGTTATTCTATATATAAATCCCCTGAACCCCTCGATTAGATTCCAGTCTGTAACTCAATCGCGGATATCTATTATTCTATATATAAACCCCCTGAACCCCTCGATTAGATTCAAGTCTGTAACTCACTCCCGGGTATCTGTTATACTAAATATGAACCCAACGAACCCTTCGATTAGATTCCAGCCTGTAACTCAATCCCGGGAATCTGTTATTCTATATATAAACCACCCCGAACCCCTCGATTAGATTCCAGTCTGTAACTCCCTCCCGGGTATATGTTATTCTATATATAAACCACCCCGAACCCCTCGATTAGATTCCAGCCTGTAACTCACTCCCAGGTATCTGTTATTCTGTATATAATCCACCCCGAACCCCTCAATTAGATTCCAGTCTGTAACTCACTCCCGGTTATCTGTTATTCCATATATAAAGCCCCTGAACCCCTCGATTAGATTCCAGCCTGTAACTCACTCCCGGGAATCTGTTATTCTATATATAAACCACCCCGAACCCCTTGATTAGATTCCAGTCTGTAACTCACTCCCGGGTATCTGTTATTCTATATATAAACCACCCCGAACCCCTTGATTAGATTCCAGTCTGTAACTCACTCCCGGGTATCTGTTACTATATAAATAAACCCCCTGAAACCCACGATTAGATTCCAGTCTGTAACTCACTCCTGGGTATCTATTATTCTGTATATAATCCACCCCGAACCCCTTGATTAGATTCCAGTCTGTAACTCACTCCCGGGTATCTGTTATTCTATATATAAACCCCCTGAACCCCACGATTAGATTCCAGTCTGTAACTCACTCACGGGTATGTTATTCTATATATAATCCACCCCGAATCCCTCGATTAGATTCCAGTCTGTAACTCACTCCCAGGTATCTATTATTCTATATATAAACCCCCCGAACCCCTCGATAAGATTCCAGTCTGTAACTCACTGCCGGGTTTCTGATATACTAAATATGAACCCACCGAACCCCTCGATTAGAATCCAGCCTATAACTCAATCCCGGGTATCTGCTATTCCATATATAATCCACCCCGAACCCCGCGATTAGATTCCAGTCTGTAACTCATTCCCGGGTATCTGTTATTCTATATATAAACAACCCCGAACCCCTCGATTAGATTCCATTTTCTAACTCACTCCCGGGTATCTGTTATTCTATATATAAATCCCCCAAACCTCTCGAATTGATTCCAGTCTGTAACTTCATCTCGGGAATCTGTGATTGTATCTATAAAACCCTCAAACCCCTCAATTAGATTCCAGTCTGTAACTCAATCTCGGGCATCTGTGATTGTATAAATTAAACCCCGAATCTCTCGATTAGATTTCAGCTTGTAACTCACTCTCCTCCATCAGTGATTCTATATATAAACCCACCAAACACCTCTATTAGATTCCAGTCTGTAACTCACTCGCGGGTCTCTGTTATTCTATATATAAACCACCTCGAACACCTCGATTTGATTCCAGTCTGTAACTCACTCCCGGGTATCTGTTATTCTATATATAAACCACCACAAAACCTTCGATTTGATTCCAGTCATACTCACTCTTGGTTATCTGTGATTCTATATTTAAACCCCCTGAACACCTCGATTAGATTCCAGTCTGTAACTCATTCTCACCTATCTGATTATCTATATTTAAACCATCCCGAAAACGTGTATTAGATTCTAATCTGTAACTCACTCCCGGGTATCTGTTAGCCTATATAAATACACCCCACTCTACTCAATTAGAATCTAGTCTGTAACTCACTCCCGGGTATCTGTTATTCTATATATAAACCACCCCGAACCCCTCGATTAGATTCCAGTCTGTAACATACTCCCGGGTATCTGTTATTCTATATATAAACCACCCCTAACCCCTCGATTAGATTCCAGTCTGTAACTCACTCCCGGGTATCTGTTATTCTATATATAAACCCCCGGAACCCCTCGATTAGATTCCAGTCTGTAACTCACTCCCAGGTATCTGTTATTCTGTATATATACCACCCCGAACCCCTCGATTAGATTCCAGTCTGTAACTCACTTCTGGGTATCTGTTATTCTATATTTCAACCCGCTGAACCCCTCGATTAGATTCCAGTCTTTAACTCACTCCCGGGTATGTTATTCTACATATAAACCACCCCGAACCCCTCGATTAGATTCCAGTCTGTAACTCACTCCCGGGTATGTTATTCTATATATAAACCACCCCGAACCCCTCGATTAGATTCCAGTCTGTAACTCACTCCCGGGTATGTTATTCTATTTTAAACCACCCCGAACCCCTCAATTAGATTCCAGTCTGTAACTCACTCCCGGGTATCTGTTATTCTATTTTAAACCACCCCGAACCCCTCGATTAGATTCCAGTCTGTAACTCACTCCCGGGTATGTTATTCTATATATAAACCACCCCGAACCCCTCGATTAGATTCCAGCACTTCCACATCACAAGTTGCGGAAGGGGTCCCCCCCATTTTAAAGTTGGTTAAAGGCTCTCCCTCTAATTTAAAGATGGAGAAGGGATGTCTCACAGGATATTGTCCTTTACACTCAATAATGTTAACAAATTTTTGAACATTTTCAGATTCCGCCTACACTTTCTCTTTCTCTCATCCTATCTCATTCCTTCTCTCCCTCTCCCACCCCATCTCTCTGCCACTCTATACATTTCTCTGTTTCTCTCTCTCACCCCATATCTTTACCTTACACTCGCTCCCCTCTCTTCATCTCTCTCTCTCAACTCATCCCTTTTTCTTTCGCTCGATCTCCCCTCTCTATTTCACTCGCTTACCCAGCTCTCTTTCCCTCTCACCCTGTCTCTCTGCCGCTCTGTCTCTCTATCTGTCGTTCCGTCTTTCTCTCTCTCTCTCACTCAGTACTTATCTCTGTTGCTCTGCTACTCTCTCTGTCGCTGCCATATCTCTCCCTTTCGCCTTGTCTCTCTGTTGCTCTCTTTCTATCTCTGTACCTCTTTCATCCAATCTATCTCTCCGTCTATCTCTCTCTCTCTCTTTCTCTCCCAGGAAAACAGAGAGTAATGGTTCATGGGAATTTTTCCGGCTGGATGTAGGATTGTAGTGGAGTTCCCCAGGGGTCAGTATTGGAACCCTGGATTTCCCTGATGTATATAAATGATTGAGATATTGGTGTGCAGGGGACCATTTCAGAGTTTGTGGATGGCACAAAACTTGGGAGAATGATAAACAGAGAGGGGGACAGTGTAGAGCATCAAAAGGACATTTACAAGTTGGGAGAGTGGGCAGATAGGTGGCCAATGATGTTCAATGTGGAGACGTTTGATGTGATGCATTTTGGTAGGAGAAACATGGACATGAAAAACAAAATTAGGGGTGTAATTTTGAAGGGGGTGCAGGAGCAGAAAGACCTGGGTGAAGATGTGCATATTTCATTGAAGGTGGCAGGACAGGTTGAGCGAGTGGTTCATAAAGCATATTGTATCCTGGGCTTTACTAATAGGGGCTTAGAGTACAAGAGCAGGGAGGTTATGCTGAATTTATATAAGACGCTAGTTAGACCTCAGATGGAGTATTGTGTACAGTCCTGGGAGCCACACTATAGGAAGGATATGATTCCCGGGGCAGTGTGATTACGTGGGATGGAATTGAGATTTACACCCCTTCTGTGTTTGATGTTGGAATCAGCTTCATTTGGGGTGTGCTGTGTTTTGTAGACATTTTCAGATCTTTTTAAATAATTCCCTTTTTTTATAGACTGCATCACTGAGTGTGAATTGGAGCTTAGCATCCATTTTTTAAATTGTTTGAAAATAGTTTTAAACTTCGCCCCTAGTTGCAAACTCTCCCACAAGGGGAAACATCTTCTCAACATCCACCCTGTCAAGTCACCTCAGTAACTTACATCTTTCACTAAGATCACCTCTCCAAATTCTAAACTCCAATGGATACAGGCCCAGCCTGTCCAACCTTTCCTCATAAGAAAATCAGAATCCTTTCCTCATAAGGTCAGAGATGATGAGAAATGCCTCACACAATTGGCCTTGTCCTTGTCTTCATTGGTTTCTGAGCAACAACCTTCAATAATAATTATAATAATTTCGGGGAAAGGGCAGACGAGTGAGACCAGTGAAATTTTCCTCGCAGAGTGTCGAAAGTAGATTGATGGGCTGAATGGCCTCCTTCTGTGTTGTAAACTTTCTGTGTTAGACACGCAGGTTATCATTTCATTCTCGAATAAGCTTCACTCTTTCCTCCATTGTAGGTTCCAGCACTTCCACATCACAAGTTGGGCAATGGATCTCCCTCAATTTTAAAGACAGGAATGGATCTCCCTCCATTTTAAAGACGGGAATGGATCTTCCTCCTTTTTAAAGATGGAGAAGACATAGCCTAGTGGGACATAAGCAAGGCTTTTGATAAGGTCCCACAAGGGAGAATGAAAGCGAAGGTAAGAGCCCATGGGATCCAAGGCAGTTTTTCAATTTGGATCCAGAATTGGCTGAGTGGCAGGAAGCAGAGGGTGATGGTCAAGGGGTGTTTTTGTGACTGGATCCCTGTGTCCAGTTGGGGTTCCACAGGGTCGTTCTTGGGTCCCTTGCTGTGTGTGGTATGTATAAACGATTTAGACATATACTTTCTCAAAAAACATGCTCACACAGACATAGTCTAAATCACACAGATGTATTCTCAAATGCAAACACATCCTCTCTCTTACAGACACTGATTCTCTATCTCACCGATTCACACACAGCCTCGCAGATCTATTCTTTCTCATACACGCAAACACACACAATCTCACACACACATATATTCTTCCTCACAGACAAACACACACACACACCAACTCACACACATACACGCTCTCTCACACACACACACATATATACATTCTCTCTCTCTCATGTACACACAAACACACGCACACACTTGCACAGATCTATACTATCTCATAGACGCAGGCACACACACATAAAAACCAGGATCGCATTGAATGTCAGAACAGGGTTGGAGGGTTAAATGGCCTCTTGCTTTTTCCATGTGCTAGGACCAATATCCTTTATTCACTGTCTGGCTCTCAGTCACCCACTTGGTCTGAGAGTCTCTATTTCTCATTCACTCGATCTGTGTCTTCTCTCCCTGTCTCTCTTCCTCTGAGAATCTAGTCTACAAACACCAGGCAGCCATTTTAGGTTTGTTCACAGTGGCCATTTTATGTCCCAACAGCAATGGGACATTTAGGACAGAGTTGACTCCTCACTCATGTAACATTAGTATTTTAAACGTGACAGAGACACAGGTATGGAGACATAAATTCCACGTGTTTTCCCTGGAATATTGAAGGATCCGGGCGTTCAGTCCCACACTTTGCTGTTGTGAATTTGAATTCTGAATTTTCTAAAACTGAATCTGGAAGTAAAAACCCCCGGGATGGAATGATTCACATTCTTTCTGCTGCTGCAAAGCCCGTGTCTGTGTCTGTTTCTCAGTATTTATTAACAATTTAAGATAATAGGATAGAATGCCACTAGTTTGCCATAATTCAACTCGGTCAGAAATGTCCCAATGTTAGGACCGATATCATTTTTTGATCGTCTGCCTGTTCATCCCCTCTCACTCTGTGTCTCTCTCTTTAACATTCCCTCATTCCGCGTCTGCTCTCTCTCTCTCTCTCTCTCTATCCCTCTCAGATTCTGTAAGAAAAATCCCCAAACTCCAGGCGTCCATTTTAGGTTTGTTCACAGTGGCCATTTTATGTGCCCACAGCATTGGGACATTTATGACAGAGTTGACTCCTCACGAATGGTAAATTAGTCCTTTCAACGTGACAGAGACACAGATATCTCCCTCCATTTTAAAGATGGAGAAATTCTGTTTATCACTCAATAGGCCCTGTCTTTACTTGGTATCTAACCCTGTGTTGCCCCTTCCCTGGGCCTGTTTGATGGGACAGAGCAGAGGGAATGTTACTCTCTATCGAACCCCATACTGTATTTGGTTTGGGTGTGTTTGTTGAACAGTGTAGATGAAGCTTTACACTGGAATTTAGGTGAGGGGGTGATTTGATGCAATATTTCAGGATAATAATGCAAGTGGAGGTTGGAAAAAGACTAACTATTCCCGCTGGTTTGGGGAGTCTGGGCCTTGGGGTCATGGTTTTTCAACTATGTTTAGAATTTTAGAATTTCAGGAGAGAAACTAAGAAACACTTTAAAACGCCAAGTGTGGTATTAGTTTGGATCTCTCTCACATGAACGGAAATTGATGCTGAGCCACTAGTCCATGTTTAAAACTGAGGCTGATAGATTTCTGTTAGCTAACACGCTGCAGAGATATGAGACCAAGGGCTTCAATCACAGATCAGCCAGGATCTCATTGAATGTCAGAACAGGGTTGGAGGGTTAAATGGCCTCTTGCTCTTTCCATGTGCTATGACCAATATCCTTTATTCACTGTCTGGCTCTCAGTCACCCACTTGGTCTGAGAGTCTCTATTTCTCATTCACTCGATCTGTGTCTTCTCTCCCTGTCTCTCTTCCTCTGAGAATCTAGTCTACAAACACCAGGCAGCCATTTCAGGTTTGTTCCCAGTGGCCATTTTATGTCCCCACAGGAATGGGACACTTAGGACAGATTTGACTCCTCACGAATGGAAAATTAGTACTTTCAACGTGACAGAGACACAGATATCTCCGTCCATTTTAAAGACGGAAAAGGGAACTCCCTCCGTTTTAACGGTGGCAAAGTTATCTGCCTCCATTTTAAATATTGAGAATGGTTCTCGCCCCATTTCGTCAGGTCTCTCTCTCCCTACCGCTTTTTCCTTCCCTCGACTCGTCTCTCTGAGGATCTCTCTCATCCCATCGCTATTTCGGACACTCACTCCCCTCTCTCTGCCTCTCCCTCACCCCACCCATTTTTCTTTCATTCAATCGCCTCTCTCTATCTCTCTCTCTTGCCCTCTCTCTCTTTCTCCCTCAGCCCATCTCATTGTCGCTATCTCCCTCTCTCTCGCCCCATCTCTCTCCCCTTCACCCTCTCTGTCTTTCATTTTATCTCTCTGTCATTCTCTGACCCTCTCTCTCTCGCCCTCTCTCTCTTTCTTTCTCACCCCATCTCACTCTCACTATTTCCCGCTCTCTCTCTCTCTCGCGCTCTCTCTCTTTCTTTCTCACCCCATCTCACTCACTATTTCCCTCACTCTCTCTCTCTCATCCTATCTCTCTTTCTTTCTCACCCCATCTCACTCTCACTGTTTCCCTCTCTCTCTCTCTCTCTCTCGCGCTCTCTCTCTTTCTTTCTCACCCCATCTCACTGTAACTATTTCCCTCTCTCTCTCACCCCATCTCTCTGCCCTTCACCCTCTCTCTCTCACCCCATCTCACTCTCACTAATTCCATCTCTCTCTCTCTCTCGCGCTCTCTCTCTTTCTTTCTCATCCCATCTCACTGTAACTATTTCCCTCTCTCTCTCACCCCATCTCTCTGCCCTTCACCCTCTCTCTCTGTCTCTCATTCTATCTCTGTCATTCTCTGACCCTCTCTCTATCGCCCCGTCTCTATCCCTATCACCACCTCTCTCTGTCGCTCTCTCTCCCTCGCTCTGCCACTGACTCTCTGTCACATTCGTTCTCTCCCACGCCTGTCTCTTTCTCCATGGCTCTCTTTCTCGCCTCGCCTTTCACTGTCTCTCTCTCACTACAACACCCTGCCCCTCTCTCTCTCTCGCCCTGTCTCTCTCTCTCTCTCGGCGAGTTTTGTCTCTCTTTCTCTATCTCAATCTGCCTTTCTCTCACCATCTCTCTGCCTCTCTCTCTCACATACTCTCTCTCTCACTCCATCAGCCTCCCCCTCTCCCCACCATCCCCAATTTCCCTTTTCAGCAAATTTTGGGCGTGAAGCTGAAGGGAAAATATTTTCAGGGTTTCGGGGAAAGGGCGGACGAGAGAGACCAGGGAAACTTTCCTTGCAGCGTGTCGAAAGTAGTTTGATGGGCTGAATGGCCTCCTCGATTAGATTCCAGTCTGTTACTCAATCGGAGGTATCTGTTATTCTATATATTATCCACCCCGAACCCCTCAATAAGATTCCAGCCTGTAACTCACTCCCGGGTATCTGTTATTCTACATATAAACCACCCCGAACCCCTCGATTAGATTCCAGTCTGTAACTCACTGCCAGGTATCTGTTATTCTATATATAAGCCACCCTGAACCCCTCGGTTAGATTCCAGTCTGTAACTCACTCCCGGTTATCTGTTATCCTATATATAATCCACCCGGAACCCCTCGATTAGATTCCAGTCTGTAACTCACTCCTGTTATTTGTTATTCTGTATATGAACCACCCCGAACCCCTCGATTAGATTCCAGCCTGTAACTCACTCCCGGGTATATGTTATTCTATATATAAACCATCCCGAATCCCTCGATTAGATCCAGTCTGTAACTCACTCCCGGGTATGTTATTCTATATAGAAACCACCCCCAACCCCTCGATTAGATTCCAGCACTTCCACACCACAAGTAGAGGAAGGGGTCTCCCCCATTTTAAAGTTGGTTAAAGGCTCTCCCTCTAATTTTAAGATGGAGAAGGGATGTCTCACAGGATATTGTCCTTTAAACTCAATAATGTTCACACATTTTTGAACATTTTCAGTTTCCCCTTACACTTTCTCTCATCCTGTCTCGTTCCTTCTCTCCCTCTCCCACCCCATCTCTCTGCCACCCTATATATTTCTCTGTTTCTCTCTCTCACCCCATATCTTTACCCTACACTCGCTCCCCTCTCTTCATCTCTCTCTCTCAACTCATCCCTTGTTTATCGCTTGATCTCCTCTCTCTATCTCACTCGCTTACCCAGCTCTCTTTCCCTCTCTCCCTACCTCTCTTCCTCTGAGAATCGAGTCTACAAACACCAGGCAGCCATTTTAGGTTTGTTCACAGTGGCCATTTTATGTCCCCACAGCAATGGGACATTTAGGACAGAGTTGACTCCTCACTCATGTAACATTAATATTTTAAACGTGACAGAGACACAGGTATGGAGACATGAATTCCCTGTGTATTCCCAGGAATATTGAAGGATCCGGGCGTTCAGCCCCACACTTTGCTGTTGTGAATTTGAATTCTGAATTTTCTAAAACTGAATCTGGAAGTAAAAACCCCCGGGATGGAATGATTCACATTCATTCTGCTTCTACAAAGCCCATGTCTGTGTCTGTTTCTCAGTATTTATTAACTGTTTAAGATAAGCCTGTCTCTTTCTCCATCGCTCTCTTTCTTGCCTCGCCATTCACTGTCTCTCTCTCACTACAACACCCTGCCCCTCTCTCTATCTCGTCCTGTCCCTCTCTCTCTCTCGGTGAGTTTTGTCTCTCTTTCTCTATCTCAATCTGTCTCTCTCACCATCTCTCTGCCTCTCTCTCTCATTTACTCTCACTCTCACTCCATCAGCCTTCCCCTCTCCCCACCATCCCGAATTTCTCTTTTCAGCAAATTTTGGGTGTGAAGCTGAATGGAAAATATTTTCAGGGTTTCGGTGAAAGGGCGGACGAGTGAGACCAGTGAAACTTTTCTTTCGGAGTGTCGAAAGTAGTTTGATGGGCTGAATGGCCTCCTCGATTAGATTCCAGTCTGTAACTCAGTCCCGGATATCTGTTATTCTATATATAAACCCCCTGAACCCCTCGATTAGATTCCAGTCTGTAACTCACTCCCGGGTATCCGTTATTCTATATATAAACCCCCTGAACCCCTCGATTAGATTCCAGTCTGTAACTCACTCCCGGGTATCTGTTATTCTATATATAATCCACCCCGAACCTCTCGATTAGATTCCAGTATGTAACTCACTCCCAGGTATGTGTTACTCTGTATATCAACCACCCCGAACCCCTCGATTAGATTCCAGCCTGTGACTCACTCCCGGGTATCTGTTATTCTATATATAATCCACCCCGAACCCCTCGATTAGATTCCAGCCTGTAACTCACTCTCGGGTATGATATTCTATATATAAACCACCCCGAAGCCCTCGATTAGATTCCAATCAGGAACTCACTCCCGGGTATCTGTTATTCAATATATAAACCCCCCCGAACCCCTCGATTAGATTCCAGTCTGTAACTCACACCTGGGTATCTGTTATTCAATATATAAACCACCCCGAACCCCTCGATTAGATTCCAGTCTGTAACTCACTCCCGGGTATGATATTCTATATATAAACCCCCCCGAACCCCTCGATTAGATTCCAGTCTGTAACTCACTCCCGGGTATGATATTCTATATATAAACCCCACCGAACCCCTCGATTAGATTCCAGAACTTCCACATCACAAATTGAGGAAGGGGTCTCCCCCATTTTAAAGTTGGTTAAAGGCTCTCCCTCTAATTTTAAGATGGAGAAGGGATATCTCACAGGATATTGTTCTTTACACTCAATAATGTTAACACATTTTTGAATATTTTCAGTTTCCCCCTATACTTTCTCTTTCTCTCATCCTGTCTCATTTCTTCTCTCCCTCTCCCAGCCCATCTCTCTGCCACTCTATACATTTCTCTGTTTCTCTCTCTCACCCCATATCTTTACCCTACACTCGCTCCCCTCTCTTCATCTCTCTCTCTCATCTCATCCCTTTTTTATCGCTTGATCTCCTCTCTCTATCTCACTCGCTTACCCAGCTCTCTATCCCTCTCTCCCTCCCTCTCTTCCTCTGAGAATCTAGTCTACAAACACCAGGCAGCCATTTCAGGTTTGTTCACAGTGGCCATTTTATGTCCCCACAGCAATGGGACATTTAGGACAGAGTTGACTCATGTAACATTAGTATTTTAAACGTGACAGAGACACAGGTATGGAGACATAAATTCCACGTGTATTCCCTGGAATATTGAAGGATCCGGGCGTTCCCTCCCACACTTTGCTGCTGTGAATTTGAATTCTGAATTTTCTAAAACTGAATCTGGAAGTAAAAACCCCCGGGATAGAATGATTCACATTCTTTCTGCTGCTGCAAAGCCCGTGTCTGTGTCTGTTTCTCAGTATTTATTAACAATTTAAGATAATAGTTTAGAATGCCACAAGTTTGCCATAATTTCTGGAAAGAGGGTTGAAACAGAGGGGCTGAGGTAGCAAAACAAGAGGAGGGGGTGTGAATAGACACAGGATCTGGGGGTCTCTAATGTGTAGACACTGCCCAGCTCCCAGTCACATCTTTTAGAAAAGGCTGAATTGCGAAAATGAATCCAGGGACAGTGAAGCAAGTGACTCACTAACAATGAGAGCATTTTAAACATTCATTCATTCACTGCAAAGCGCTCAGTCTTTCTGAGGTTCTGAAGGGGTCGGGGGTCTTCACTGTCTTGGTCCCTCCCCAACTTGCTGCCTCTCTCTCTCTGTGTAAATATTGCCCCATTTAAAAAGTGCTGTGCAGAGCTGACTGCACCCTTTGGGATCTTGCTGTGCACAAATTCCCTGCAGTGTTTCATACTGTGCCACAACCAGTTAATTGATTAAAAATGTGCTGATCCCTCAGGAGCCCTTTACCAAGTCCTAACTGTGAGAGTGTGTAAAAGTTTGTGCTAATTCCTGAATAATGCTGGTGTTTTAGGCAGGGCGATGAATTGGGAGGTGGAACAGTCATTTGAATTCAGTCTCTCTAGGATGTGTCCCTACGTTACAACAGAGAGAGAGGGGGGAGATTGAGGGAAACAGGAAAAGACAGTGAAACAGAGGCAGGGGTTGGGGGTGCGGAAGAGACACAGGGTCCGGGTGGGGTTAGGGGAGGGTCTCCAGTGTGGAGTCAGTGCCCAGCTCCCAGTCTCTGCAGAAAAGCCTCAGTCACACCCTCCCGGGGACGCCTGGTTTGTAAAAATCGATGCTGGGACGGAGTTTCAAAAGTCTCCCCCAGGAAGCAGCAGCTTGTTCCCGGTTTGAAGAGAAGGAGTTTAGACCTTTCTGGGGATGTGTCCGGACTCAGAGCACACATGGTGCCCGGGGGGTGGGGGAGAGGTGGAAGAGGGAGGGTTACAGCAGGCATGAGGCTGGGGAAGGAAATGTGTCTCCCTGTTCCCATCCGGATAGCATTACATTGCTGCCTGTGGGATCCCCCTGTGCAGAAACGGCCTGCAGCTTTTCCTGAACTGCAGCAGGGAACACACGACGTTTCTGGGGGAGGAGGTGGAATTTCCCTGTCTCTGTCACTCCAGCTTTCTCTCTCCCTCTCTCTTTCCAGACAGGACCCCTTGCTGCTCCTGTCCACTGAGGGTTAACCCCAGGACAGACATGGTTTCAACAAGGGCCAATCATTACTTTTGGTTTAATAATAAATCTATATTTCTTTCCCCTGTTGGTTGTGTTACTCCAGTTCCAAACCCTGATCTCACACAAACCCCCAAAACACTGGCAGTAATCACAGTCCCCAACCCACTCTCCCTCTCACCCCAACCCACTCTCCCTCTCACCCCAACCCACTCTCCCTCTCACCCCAACCCACTCTCCCTCTCACCCCAACCCACTCTCCCTCTCACCCCAACCCACTCTCCCTCTCACCCCAACCCACTCTCCCTCTCACCCCAACCCACTCTCCCTCTCACCCCAACCCACTCTCCCTCTCACCCCAACACACTCTCCCTCTCACCCCAACCCACTCTCCCTCTCACCCCAACCCACTCTCCCTCTCACCCCAACCCACTCTCCCTCTCACCCCAACCCACTCTGCCTCTCACCCCAACCCACTCTCCCTCTCACCCCAACCCACTCTCCCTCTCACCCCAACCCACTCTGCCTCTCACCCCAACCCACTCTCCCTCTCACCCCAACCCACTCTCACCCTAACCCACTCTCCCTCTCAGCCCAACCCTCTCACACCAACCCACTCTCCCTATCACCACTCCCTGTCCTGGTAGTCTTTGATGGGGACAGTATAGAGGGAGATTTACTCTGTATCTAACCCCGTTCTGTACCTGCCCTGGGGGTGTTTGATGGGGACGGTGTAGAGGGAGATTTACTCAGTATCTAACCCCGTGCTGTTCCTGCTCTGGGAGTGTATGATGGGCACAGTGTAGGGGGAGCTTTACTCTGTATCTAACCCCGTGCTGTACCAGTCCTGGGAGTGTTTGATGGGGACAGTATAGAGGTAGATTTACTCTTATATAACCTTGAGCTGTACCAGTCCTGGGAGTGTTTGATGGAGACAGTGTAGAGGGAGATTTACTCTGTATCTAACCCCGTGCTGTACATGCCCTGGGAGTGTATGATGGCCACAGTGTAGAGGGAGCTTTACTCTGTATCTAACCCTGATCTGTTCCAGTCCTGGGAGTGTTTGATAGGGACAGTATAGAGGGAGCTTTAATCTGTTCCTAACCCTGTCCAGTTCCTGTCCAGGGAGTGTTTGATGGGGACAGTATAGAGGGAGCTTTACTCTGTATCTAACCCCGTGGTGTATTTCCTGGGAGTGTTTGATGTGGACAGTGTAGAGGTTGCATTACTCTGTATCTAACCCCGTGCTGTACCTGCCCTGGGAGTGTTTGATGGGGACAGTATCGAGGGAGTTTTACTCTGTATCTAACCCTGTTCTGTTCCTGTGCAGGGAGTGTTTGATGGGGACAGTATCGAGGGAGCTTTACTCTGTATCTAGCCCCTGCTGCATCATCTCTGGGAGTGTTTGTTGGCAACATTCTCGCCCAAAACAAAAACAATCCACAAATCAGGCCTAATAAATTGAACATCAGTTTCCTTGTTTGATTCTCCCTGGTCTGTTCTGATTCTCTGATAGATCCCTCGTGTTTACCCTCCACATGAGCAGTCTTCCTAATCCCGTCTACCTGTCCTGCTCCCAACGCGGCATCCGACTACAATAAGGCCAGTGATACAGGAGCGTCTCAGCGAGTGAGACAGGTGAGTCTTGAACCTGACCTGGGTGTATGTGAGTGACCCGGGTTAATCCGACACTCCAGGGACAGTTTAGACAGTTCGAGTGCATCACAGCTTTGCCAGAATGAGACCTGGATTCCAAGGGTTAAATTGCAAAGTGAGATTGCACAAACTCGGGTTGTATTCACTGAAATTTAGTAGCATCAGGGGTGACTTGATCAAATGGTCAAATCCTATTGATGTTACCTGTATGTTGCAAAGTTATTCTAATAATTTTCATCCCACAGAGTAAAAATTTCTGTGATTCTGTGTCTGAGTCAGAACTTCAGATAGTTCAGATTCACTGTTTAAAATAAGCAGTCACTTTTCTGTGGTGGTTTTTGAGATTGAGTATGGATCTCATAATCTGTCAGTGGAAGGGAGTTTCTACAGAGATAGGAAATGGGATTGATGAATAAAGGTGCAGGATTTTGTTCACTGCATTAGATTGTGTCTGTTGCAGTTTCCCAGGAGTTTACATTTTCATGGGAAAGGGATGATCATCCAATGTCAACAATTCAATTTCTTCAGACAAGTGAAAACGCAAGAGAAAGAAGGAATATACCAACACTGGAACAAACAGGCAACCGTATGAGGAAGGTTTCAATTCTCTGCATGTTTTAATGTGAATTCCTGAGCTAAAGATTGAAATAAACAGGAGTTTAAATCTCACACTGGGAAGCCGTACAATTTCAGTCCTGTTAGCCTAAAATTAAAAATAAATATCTACAATTAAAAATTTCTTGTACAAAGAGAATTTGACCCTGTATCGAACCCCATAATGTATTTGGGTTGGGAGTGTTTGATGACAGTGTAGCCAAAGCTTTAATTTGAAACAAGTTTCTGCAAACGTCAATTGACACAAAGTCTCTTGTTAATGTTTCAATCTGAGGATGATAGATTTTTGTTAGGCAAAGGTGTAAAGAGATATGGAGGTCGATCAGAGATCAGTCAGGATCTCATTGAATGTCAGAAACAGGGTGTGGGGAGAAATGGAATCTTCCTCTTCCAATGTACTATGATAAATATCCTTCCTTCAATCTCTTGTCTCTCGGTCTCCCTCTCGATCTGTGTCTCTGTCTTCTTCTCACTCGCTCTCTCTCTCTCTCTCTCTTCCTCTCTCAGAATCTATATAAATGACACAAACACCAGTCAGCCTTTTAGGTTTGTTCACAGGGGCCATATTATGTGCCCACAGCACTGGGACATTTCTGACAGAGTTGACTCCTCAGGAATGTGACATTGGTACTTTCAACGTGACAGAGACACAACTATGGAGACACTGATCAGACACTCATCCCCCAGACACCGCATTTTGCACGGGTTCCAGGTCATCACCACTCGCTGGTTTAAAAAGATTTTCACCACATCCCCCCCCTTCATCCCTTTCTCAAAACCTTCACCCTGTCTCTCCCCCTGTCACCATCGAACCAATTTTTTGAATTTGACTCTGTATGGACCCCATACTGTAATTGGGTTGGGAGTGTTTGATGAACAGTGTAGTCAAAGCTTCACTCTGAAACACTGGAATTGAGGTTAAGGGGTGATTTGATCAAATGCTTCAAGATACTAATGTAAATGAATCATGTTTTTTATAGCCAGGCATGTTGAAAAATATTTGGAGCTTTACCCTTTTCTCCAGCTGATGAATTTTAATTTGAACACTTTTTAAATTGAACTCAAATTCAAAGGTGAATGACGCTTTTTAATCTCATAACTCAATTGTTGTGGGAGCTTTACTCTGTATGGAACCCCATGCTGTACCTGTTCTAGGAGCGTTTGATGGGGACAATTTAACAACAACTTTAATTCCTATCTTACCCCGCGCTGTCCAATAACGGATGCAGATTCAGATAAATCGGATGTTTCATTTCTGTGTCACTTTCTGTATCTTGAAGCTTCCATTTGGAGCTGGAAATCTGTCAGTTGATGAATGTTGTCTTGAAAATTTCACCCTGAATAGTGTGAGCCTTAGTATTGTGGAAACGTGTGAAGAAAGTGTTTGCATTCACACATTCCTACATTGTGAAATGTAAGTTACCTTTGAACCAATAGGATGTGGGGCCAGGGAGTCTGAATGGGCAACAGGATTTGGATGATTAAAGAGTGAATGTTAATGATGTCCTTTGAAGGAGCCGTTTACTGTAAATGTCCCGAGACAATGAAATGGTTCCCCAATGTCTGAATAACTTTCCAAGTCCGCAGAGACATGAAGGGGGCAGAGCTATTGTAAGTTACAGATCATGAGATACCAGTGAATCACAGAATTGAAGTTGTGGGGCCCTCTCCTGCTTCAGAATGTCAGTTTTGATGTTTAACTCTGTGAAACTTGGCTAATGATTCTTAAAGCAGAAAGTTCCAATCCAATCTGTAACCTGCACTTCAAATTCCAAAGAGATATGTACACCTTAAGTGAATGGGTGAAATAGTGCAAGATGGGATTCATTGTAGGCAAATGTGTGGCTCCTCACTTTAAAAAGGATGGAACAGGTTCCATTATAAATGGTGAAAAGCTGCAAACAGTGAGGGTCCAGAGAGTCCCTATGCATTTGTGTCAAGACTAAGAAAACATCAAACAGTTCCAATGAGAAATTAAATTTGATATTTGGGATAAAGCTGGTTAAAAACTCACACTACCCATTCCATGAATCAGCCTCTGTAACCTGCACTTCAGCACATCACAAGAAAAATGATATTTTCAACGGTTCTTGATTCCAGTCTGTAACTCAATCCCTATATATAAACCCCCTGATCCCCTCTATTAGATTCCAGTCTGTAGCTCACTCCCGCGTATCTATTATTCTATATATAAACCCACTGAACCCCTCGATTAGATTCCAGTCTGTAACTCAATCCCGGGTATCGATTATTCTATATATAAACCCATTGCACCCCTTAATTAAATTCCGGCCTGTAACTCAATCCCGGGTATCTATGATTCTATATATAAACCCCCTGAACCCCTCGATTAGATTCCAGTCTGTAATTCACTCCCGGCTATCTATTATTCTATATATAAACCCCTCAATCCCTTCGATGAGATACCTTTCTGTAACTCACTCCCGGATATCTTTTATTCGATATGTATTGTATATACATGATTTATAGATAAACCACCCCGAACCCCTCGATTAAATTCCCGTCTGTAACTCACTGCCGGGTGTTTGTTATTCTATATATAAACCACCACGAACCCCTCCGTTATATTCCAGTCTGTAAATCACTGCCGGGTGTCTGTTATTCTGTATATAAACCGCCACGAACCCCTCAATTAGATTCCAGTCTGTAACTCACTCCCGGGAATCTGTTTTTCTATATATGGACCACCCCAAACCCCTCGATTTGATTCCAGTCTGTAAATCATTCCCGTGTAACTGTTATTCTGTATATAAATGTCCCAAACCCCTCGACTAGAATTCAGTCTGTTACTCATTCCAGGGCTTCTGTTATTCTATATATATTACATTCATATGATTTATATATAAACCACCCGAACCCCTCGATTTGATTCCAGTCTGTAAATCACTATCGGGTATCTGTGATTCTATATATAAATCCTCCAAACCCCTCGATTAGATTCCAGTCTGTAACTCACTCTCGGGTATCTGTGATTCTATATATAAATCCCTCAAACTGCTCGATTTGTTTCCAGTCTGTAGCTCACTCTCGGGTATCTATTATTCTGTATATAAATTCCCCAAACCCCTCGATTAGATTCCAGTCTGTAACGCACCCTCGGGTATCTGTTATTCTATATATAAATCCACCAAACCCCTCGATTTGATTCCAGTCTGTATCTCACCCCCAGTTATCTGTTATTATATATATAAACCACCCCGAACCCCTCAATTAGATTCCAGTCTGTAACTCACACACGGGTATCTGGTTCTATATATAAACCCACCAAACCCCTCGATTAGATTCCAGTCTGGAACTCACTCCCGGGTATCAGTTATTCTATATATAAACCCACCAAACCCCTTGATTAGATTTCAGTGTGTAACTCACTCTCGCCTATCAGTTATTCTATATATAAATCCCCTAAACTCTCGATTATATTCCAGTCTGTAACTGAACCTCGGGTATCTGTTATTCTATATATAAACCCACCAAACCCCTCGATTAGATTCCAGTCTGTAACTCACTCCCGGGTATCAATAATTCTATATATAAACCCACCAAACCCCTCGATTAGATTCCAGTCTGTAACTCACTCTCGGGTATCTGTGATTCTATATATAAATCCCCGAAACTCTCGATTAGATTCCAGTCTATGACTAACTCTCAGGTATCTGATTTTCTATATTTAAACCATCCCAAAAATCCTCCATTAGATTCGAATCTGTAACTCATTCCCGGGTATCTGTTATCCTATAAACCCATCAATTCGATCCCAGCTTGTAACTCACTCCCAGGTATCTGTTATTATATATATAAACCACCCCGAAACCCTCGATTAAATTCCAGTCTGTAACTCACTCCCGGGTATCTGTTATTCTAGATATAAACCACCCCAAACCCCTCGAATAGATTCCAGTCTGTAACTCACTCCCGGGTATCTGTTATTCTATATATAATCCACCCCGAACCCCTCAATTAGATTCCAGTCTGTAACTCACTTCCGGGTGTTTGTTATTCTATATATAAACCACCCTGAACCCTTCGATTAGATTCCAGTCTGTAACTCACTCCCGGGTATCTATTATTCTATATATAAACCCCCCAAACCCCTCGATTAGATTCCAGTCTGTAACTCAATCCCGGGTATGTAATTCTATATATAAACCACCCCGAACCCCTCGATTAGATTCCAGAACTTCCACATCACAAGTTGAGGAAGGGGTCTCCTCCCATTTTAAAGTTGGTTAAAGGCTCTCCCTCTAATTTAAAGATGGAGAAGGGATATCTCACAGGATATTGTTCTTTACACTCAATAATGTTAACACATTTTTGAACATTTTCAGTTTCCCCCTACACTTTCTCTTTCTCTCACCCTGTCTCGTTCCTTCTCTCCCTCTCCCACCCCATCTCTCTGCCACTCTATACATTTCCCTGTTTCTCTCTCTCACCCCATATCTTTAACCTACACTCGCTCCCCTCTCTTCATCTCTCTCTCTCAACTCAACCCTTTTTTATCGCTTGATCTCCTCTCTCTATTTCACTCCCTTACCCAGCTCTCTTTCCCTCTCACCCAATCTCTCTTCCTCTGAGAATCTAGTCTACAAACACCAGGCAGCCATTTTAGGTTTGTTCACAGTGGCCATTTTATGTCCCCACAGCAATGGGACATTTAGGACAGAGTTGACTCATGTAACATTAGTATTTTAAACGAATCAGAGACACAGGTATGGAGACATAAATTCCACGTGTATTCCCTGGAATATTGAAGGATCCGGGAGTTCAGTCCCACACTTTGCTGTTGTGAATTTGAATTCTGAATTTTCTAAAACTGAATCTGGAAGTAAAAACCCCCGGGATAGAATGATTCACATTCTTTCTGCTGCTGCAAAGCCCGTGTCTGTGTCTGTTTCTCAGTATTTATTAATAATTTAAGATAATAGTTTAAAATGCCACAAGTTTGCCATAATGGCTGGAAAGAGGGTTGAAACAGAGGGGCTGAGGTAGCAAAACAAGAGGAGGGGGTGTGAATAGACACAGGATCTGGGGGTCTCCAATGTGCAGACTCTGCCCAGCTCCCAGTCACATCTTTTAGAAAAGGCTGAATTGCGAAAATGAATCCAGGGACAGTGAAGCAAGTGACTCACTAACAATGAGAGCATTTTAAACATTCATTCTTTCACTGCAAAGCGCTCAGTCTTTCTGAGGTTCTGAAGGGGTCGGGGGTCTTCATTGTCTTAGTCCCTCTCCAACTTGCTGCCTCTCTCTCTCTGTGTAAATATTGCCCCATTTAAAAAGTGCTGAGCAGAGCTGGCTGCACCCTGTGGGATCTTGCTGTGCCCAAATTCCCTGCAGTGTTTTATACTGTGCCACAACCAGTTAATTGATTAAAAATGTGCTGATTGGACTGATTTCCTGTCCCTCAGGAGCCCTTTACCAAGTCCTAACTGTGAGAGTGTGTAAAAGTTTGTGCTAATTCCTGAATAATGCTGGTGTTTGGGGCGATGAATTGGGAGGTGGAACAGTCATTTGAATTCAGTCTCTCTAGGATGTGTCCCTACGTTACAACAGAGAGAGAGGGGGGAGATTGAGGGAAACAGGAAAAGACAGTGAAACAGAGGCAGGGGGTTGGGGTTGTGGAAGTGACACAGGGTCTCGGGGGAGGGTTTGGGGAGGGTGTCCAGTGTGGAGTCAGTGCCCAGCTCCCAATCTCTGCAGAAAAGCCTCAGTCAAACCCTCCCTGGGACGCCTGGTTTGTAAAAATCGATGCTGGGATGGAGATTTCAAAAAGTCTCCCCCAGGAAGCAGCAGCTTGTTCCCGGTTTGAAGAGAAGGAGTTTAGGCCTTTCTGGGGATGTGTCCGGACTTAGAGCACACATGGTGCCCGGGGGGGGGAGAGAGGGGGAAGAGGGAGGGTTACAGCAGGCATGAGGCTGGGGAAGGAAATGTGTCTCCCTGTTCCCATCCAGATAGCATTACATAGCTGCCTGTGGGATCCCCCTGTGCAGAAACAGCCTGCAGCTTTTCCTGAACTGCAACAGGGAACACACGACGTTTCTGGGGGAGGGGGTGGCATTTCCCTGTCTCTGTCACTCCAGCTTTCTCTCTCCCTCTCTCTTTCCAGACAGGACCCCTTGCTGCTCCTGTCCACTGAGGGTTAATCCCAGGACAGACATGGTTTCAACAAGGGCCTGTCTTTATTTTTGGCTTAATAATAAATCTATATATCTTTCCCCTGTTGGTTGTGTTACTCCAGTTCCAAACCCTGATCTCACACAAACCCCCAAAACACTGGCAGTAATCGCAGTCCCCAACCCACTCTCCCTCTCACCCCAACCCAATCTCCCTCTCACCCCAACCCACTCTCCCTCTCACCCCAACCCACTCTCCCTCTCACCCCAACCCTCTCTCCCTCTCACTCCAACACACTCTCCCTCTCACCCCAACCCACTCTCCCTCTCACCCCAACCCACTCTCCCTCTCTTTCCAGAGTATAGATTCTGTTATTCTATATATCAACTCCCCAAACCCCTCGATTAGATTCCAGTTTGTAACATACACTCGTGTATCTATGATTCAATAAAGAAACCCTCTGAACGCCTCGATTAGATTCCAGTCTGTAACACAATCCCCCGAATCAATTATTCTACATATATACCCCCTGAACCCCTCGATTAGATTCCAGTCTGTAACTCACTCCGGGGAATCTGTTATTCTATATATAAACTCCCCAAACCCCTTGATTGAATTCCAGTCTGTAACTCACTCCTGGGTATCTGCTATTCTATATATAAACCACCCCGAACCCCTCGATTAGATTCCAGTCTGTAACATACTCTCGGATATCTATGATTCTATATATAAACCCTCTGAACCCCTCGATTAGATTCCAGTCTGTAACTCACTCCCGGGTATCTGTTATTCTATATATAAACCCCCCAAACCCCTCGATTAGATTCCAGTCTGTAACTCACTCCGGGGAATCTGTTATTCTATATATAAACTCCCCAAACCCCTTGATTGAATTCCAGTCTGTAACTCACTCCTGGGTATCTGCTATTCAATATATAAACCACCCCGCACCCCTCGATTAGATTCCAGTCTGTAACATACTCTCGGATATCTACGATTCTATATATAAACCCTCTGAACCCCTCGATTAGATTCCAGTCTGTAACTCACTCCCGGGTATCTGTTATTCTATATATAAACCCCCCAAACCCCTCGATTAGATTCCAGCCTGTAACTCAATCCTTTGTATCTGTTATTCTCTATATAAACCCCCTGATCCCCTCTATTAGATTCCAGTCTGTAACTCAATGCCGGGTATCGATTATTCTATATATAAACCCCCTGAACCCCTCGATTAGATTGCAGTCTGTAACTCAATCCCGGGTATCGATTATTCTATATATAAAACCCCTGAACCCTTCAATTAGATTCCAGTCTGTAACTCTCCCCATTATCTATTATTCTATATATAAAACCCCTGAACCCTTCAATTAGATTCCAGTCTGTAACTCTCCCCGTTATCTATTATTCTATATATAAACCCCTCATTCCCCTCGATGAGATTCCGTTCTTTAACTCACTCCCGGATATCTTTTATTCGATATATATTGTATCTACATGATTTATATATAAACCACCCCGAACCCCTCGATTAAATTTCAGCCTGTAACTCACTCCCGGGCATCTGTTATTCTATATATAAACCACCCCAAACCCCTCCGTTAGATTCCTGCCTGTAACTCACTGCCGGGTGTCTGTTATTCTATATATAAACCACCCCAAACCCCTCCGTTAGATTCCAGTCTGTAACTCACTCCCGGGTATCTGTTATTCTATATATAAACCACCCCAAACCCCTCCGTTAGATTCCTGCCTGTAACTCACTGCCGGGTGTCTGTTATTCTATATATAAACCACCCCAAACCCCTCCGTTAGATTCCAGTCTGTAACTCCCTCCCTGGTATCTGTTATTCTGTATATAAACCACCCCGAACTCCTCGATTAGATTCCAGTCTGTTACTCACTCCCGGGTATCTGTTATTCTATATATAAACCACGCCGAACCCCTTGATTAGATTCCAGTCTGTAACTCACTCCCGGTTGCCAGTTATTGTATATATAAACCACCCCAAACCACTCGATTAGATTCCAGTCTGTAACTCAATCCTTGGTATCGATTATACTATATATAATCCCCACAAACCCCTCGATTAGATTCCAGTCTGCAACTCACTCCCGGGTATCTATTATTCTATATATAAACCCCACAACCCCTCGATTAGATTCTAGCACTTCCACATCACAAGTTGAGGAAGGGGTCTCCCCCCATTGTAAAGTTGTTTAAAGGCTCTCCCTCTAATTTAAAGAAGGAGAAGGGATGTCTCACAGGATATTGTTCTTTACACTCAATAATGTTAACACATTTTTGAACATTTTCAGTTTCCCCCTACACTTTCTCTTTCTCTCATCCTGTCTCGTTCCTTCTCTCCCTCTCCCACCCCATCTCTCTGCCACTCTATACATTTCTCTGTTTCTCTCTCTCACCCCATATCTTTACCCTACACTCGATCCCCTCTCTTCATCACTCTCTCTCAACTCAACCCTTTTTTATCGCTTGATCTCCTCTCTCTATCTCACTCGCTTACCCAGCTCTCTTTCCCTCTCTCCCTGCCTCTCTTCCTCTGAGAATCTAGTCTACAAACACCAGGCAGCCATTTTAGGTTTGTTCACAGTGGCCATTTTATGTCCCCACAGCAATGGGACATTGAGGACAGAGTTGTCCCCTCACTCATGTAACATTAGTATTTTAAACGTGACAGAGACACAGGTATGGAGACATAAATTCCACGTGTATTCCCTGGAATATTGAAGGATCCAGGTGTTCAGTCCCACACTTTGCTGTTGTGAATTTGAATTCTGAATTTTCTAAAACTGAATCTGGAAGTAAAATCCCCTGGGATAGAATGATTCACATTCTTTCTGCTGCTGCAAAGCCCGTGTCTGTGTCTGTTTCTCAGTATTTATTAACAATTTAAGATAATAGTTTAGAATGCCACAAGTTTGCCATAATGTCTGGAAAGAAGGTTGAAACAGAGGGGCTGAGGTGGCAAAACAAGAGGAGGGGGTGTGAATAGACACAGGATCTGGGGGTCTCCAATGTGTAGACTCTGCCCAGCTCCCAGTCACATCTTTTAGAAAAGGCTGAATTGCGAAAATGAATCCAGGGACAGTGAAGCAAGTGACTCACTAACAATGAGAGCATTTTAAACATTCATTCATTCACTGCAAAGCGCTCAGTCTTTCTGAGGTTCTGAAGGGGTTGGGGGTCTTCACTGTCTTAGTCCCTCTCCAACTTGCTGCCTCTCTCTCTCTGTGTAAATATTGCCCCATTTAAAAAGTGCTGAGCAGAGCTGGCTGCACCCTGTGGGATCTTGCTGTGCACAAATTCCCTGCAGTGTTTCATACTGTGCCACAACCAGTTAATTGATTAAAAATGTGCTGATTGGACTGATTTCCTGTCCCTCAGGAGCCCTTTACCAAGTCCTAACTGTGAGAGTGTGTAAAAGTTTGTGCTAATTCCTGAATAATGCTGGTGTTTTAGGCAGGGCGATGAATTGGGAGGTGGAACAGTCATTTGAATTCAGTCTCTCTAGGATGTGTCCCTACGTTACAACAGAGAGAGAGGGGGGAGATTGAGGAAAACAGGAAAAGACAGTGAAACAGAGGCAGGGGATTAGGGGTGAGGAAGAGACACAGGGTCTGGGGGGGGTTAGGGGAGGGTCTCCAGTGTGGAGTCAGTGCCCAGCTCGAAGTCTCTGCAGAAAAGCCTCAGTCACACCCTCCCGGGGACGCCTGGTTTGTAAAAATCGATGCTGGGACGGAGATTTCAAAAGTCTCCCCCAGGAAGCAGCAGCTTGTTCCCGGTTTGAAGAGAAAGAGTTTAGGCCTTTCTGGGGATGTGTCCGGACTCAGATCACACATGGTGCCCGGGGGGGGGAGAGAGGGGGAAGAGGGAGGGTTACAGCAGGCATGAGGCTGGGGAAGGAAATGTGTCTCCCTGTTCCCATCCGGATAGCATTACATTGCTGCCTGTGGGATCCCCCTGTGCAGAAACGGCCTGCAGCTTTTCCTGAACAGCAACAGGGAACACACGACGTTTCTGGGGTAGGGGGTGCAATTTCCCTGTCTCTGTCACTCCAGCTTTCTCTCTCCCTCTCTCTTCCCAGACAGGACCCCTTGCTGCTGGTGTCCATTGAATGTTAATAACAGGACAGGACCGCTGTTTCTTGGGGAAAGTATAGAGGGTGCTTTACTCTGTATCTAACCCTGTCCTGTACCTGTCCTGGGAGTATTTGATGGAGGCAGTGTAGAGGGAGCTTTACTCTCTGTGTAACCCAGTGCTTTACCTGTCCTGGGAGTGTTTGATGGGTACAGAATAGAGGGAGCTTTACTCTGTATCTACAAGTGCTGTACTTGCCCTGGGAGTGTTTGATGGGGACAGTGCAGAGGGAGCTTTATTCTGTATCAAACCACGTGCTGTACCTGCCCATGGAGTGTTTGATGGGCACAGTGTAGAGGAAACTTTACTCTGTATCTAATCCCGTGCTTTCCCTGCCCTGGTAGTGTTTGATGGATATGGTGTATGGGGAGATTTACTCTGTATCTAACCCCGTGCTGTACCTGTCCTGGGAGTGTTTGATGGGGACAAGATAGACGGAGCTTTACTCTGTATCTAACCCTGTCCTGTTCCTGGCCTAGGAGTGTTTGATGGGGACAGTGTAGAGGAAGCTTTACTTTGTATCTAACCCCGTGCTGTACGTGTCCTGTGAGTGTTTGATGGGGACAGTTTAGAGGGAGCTTTACTCTGTATCTAACCCCGTGCTGTACCTGTCCTGGGACTGTATGATGGGCACAGTGTAGAGAGAGCTTTATTCTGTATCTAACCCAGTGCTTTACCTGTCCTGGGTGTGTTTGATGGGATCAGTGTAGAGGAAGATTTACTCTGTATCTAACCCTGTGCTGTACTTGCCCTGGGAGTGTTTGATGGGGACAGTGCAGAGGGAGCTTTATTCTGTATCTAACCCCGTGCTGTACCTGCCCTGTGTGTGTTTGATGGGGACATTGTAGAGGGAGCTTTACTCTGTATTTAACCCCGTGCTGTACCTGTCCTGGGAGTTTTTGATGGGGACGGTATCGAGGGAGCTTTACTCAGTATCTAACCCCGTGCAGTACCTGTCCTGGGAGTGTTTGATGGGGACAGTATCGAGGGAGCTTTACTCTGTATCTAACCCAGTGCTTTACATGCCCTGGGAGTGTTTGATGGGCACAGTGTAGGGGGAGCTTTACTCTGTATCTAACCCTGTCCTGTTCCTGTCCTGGGAGTGTTTGATGGGTCAGTGTAGTGGGAGATTTACTCTGTATCTAACCCAGTGCTTTACCTGTCCTGGGAGTGTTTGATGGTGTCAGTGTAGCGGAAGATTTACTCTGTATCTAACCCCGTGCTGTACGTGCCCTGGGAGTGTTTGATGGGGACTGTAAAGAGGGAGCATTATTCTTTATCTCAACCCGTGCTGTATCTGCCCTGGGAGTGTTTGATGGGCACAGTGTAGAGAGAGCTTCACTCTGTATCTAACCCTGTGCTGTAGCGGTACTGGGAGTGTTTGATGGAGACATTGTAGAGGGAGCTTTACTCTGTATCTTACCCATTGCTTTACCTGCCCTGGGAGTGTTTGATGGGAAAAGTGTAGAGGTAGCTTTGCTCTGTATCTCAACCCGTGCTGTTCCTGTCCTGGGAGTGTTTGATGGGGACAGTATTGATGGAGCTTTACTCTGTATCTAACCCTGTCCTGTTCCTGTACTGGGAGTGTTTGATGGGGACAGTGTAGAGGGAGCTTTACTCTGTATCTAACCCCGTGCTGTACCTGTCCTGGGAGTGTTTGATGGCGACAGTGTAGATGGAGCTTTACTCCTTATCTAACTCTGTGCTGTATCTAACCCCGTGCTGTGATTGCCCTGGGAGTGTTTGATGGGGATAGTGCAGAGCGAGCTTTATTCTGTATCTAACCCCTTGTTGTACCTGCCCTGGGTGTGTTTGATGGACACAGTGAAGAGGGAGCTTTACACTGTATCTAACCCTGTCCTGTTCCTGTCCTGGGAGTGTTTGATGGGGACAGTGTAGAGGGAGCTTTACACTGTATCTAACCCCGTGCTGTAACAGGCCTGGGAGTGTTTGATGGCGACAGTATCGAGCGAGCTTTACTCTGTATCTAATCCCGTGCTGTACCTTGTCTGGGAGCGTTTGATGGTGACATTATCGAGGGAGATTTAATCTGTATCTAGCCCCGTGCTGTACTTGCCCTGGGAGTGTTTGATGGGGACATTGTAGAGGGAGCTTTACTCTGTATCTAAACCTGTCCTGTTCCTGTCCTGGGAGTGTTTAATGGGTCAGTATAGAGGGAGCTGTATTCTGTATCTAACCCCGTGCTGTACCTGTCCTGGGAGTGTTTGATGGGACAGTGCAGTGGGAACTTTACTCTGTATCTAACTCTGTGATGTACCTGTCCTGGTAGTGTTTGATGGGGACAGTATAGCAGGAGCTTTACTCTGTATCTAACCCCGTGCCGTACTTTCCCTTTGAGTGTTTGATCGGGACAGTGCAGTGGGACCTTTATTCTGTATCTAACCCCGTGCTGTACCATATCCTGGGAGTGTTTGATGGTGACAGTATCGAGGGAGCTTTATTCTGTATCTAGCCCCGTGCTGTAACTGCCCTAGGAGTGTTTGAGGGGGACAGTGTAGAGGGAGCTTAACTCTGTATCTAACCCCGTGCTGTACCTGTCCTGGGATTGTTTGAAGGGTACAGTATCGAGGGAGCTTTACTCTGTATCTAACCCTGTGCTGTACCTGTCCTGGGAGTGTTTGATGGGCACAGTGTAGAGGGAGCTTTACTCTGTATCTAACCCTGTCCTGTTCCTGTCCTGGGAGTGTTTGATGGGGACAGTTTAGAGGAATCTGTACTCTGTAATTAACGCAGTGCTTTACCTGCACTGGGAGTGTTTGATGGGGAAAGTGTAGAGGTAGCTTTACTCTGTATCTAACCCTGTCCTGTTCCTGTCCAGGGAGTGTTTGATGGGGACAGTGTAGAGGGAGCTTTACTCTGTATCTAACCCCGTACTGTACCTGTCCAGGGAGTGTTTGATGGGGACAGTCTAGAGGGAGCTTTAATCTGTATCTAACCCAGTGCTCTACCTGTCCTGGGAGTGTTTGTTTGGGTCAGTGTAGAGGAAGATTTACTCTGTATCTAGCCCCGTAATATACCTGCCCTGGGAGTGTTAGATGGGGACAGTGTAGAGGGAGTTTTAATCTGTATCTAACCCTGTCCTGTTCCTGTCCTGGGAGTGTTTGATGGGGACAGTGCAGAGGGAGCTTTACTCTGTATCTAACCCCGTGCTGTACTTGCCCTGGGAGTGTTTGATGGGGACAGGGCAGAGGGAGATTTATTCTGTTTCTAACCCCGTGCTGCACCTGCCCTGGGAGTGTTTGATGGGGACAGTGTAGAGGGAGTTATACTCTGTATCTAATCCCGTGCTGTACCTGCCCTGGGAGTGTTTGATGGGGACAGTGTAGAGGGAGCTTTACTCTGTATCTAACCCTGTGCTGTAACTGTCCTGGGCGTGTTTGATGGGGACGGTATAGACGGAGCTTTACTCCATATCTTAAGCAGTGCTTTACCTGCCCTGGGAAAATTTGACGGGGAAAATGTAGCGGTAGCTTTACTCTGTATCTAACCCTGTCCTGTTCCTGTCCTGGGAGTGTTTGATGGGGACATTATAGAGGGAGCTTTGCTCTGTATCTAACCCCGTCCTGTTCCTGTCCTGGGAGTGTTTGATGGGAACAGTGTAGAGGGAGCTTTACTGTGTCTCTAACCCCTTGCTGTACCTGTCCTGGGAGTGTTTGATGGTGACAGTATAGAGGGAGCTTTACTCTGTATCTAACCCTTTTCTATTCCTGTCCTGGGAGTGTTTGATGGGGAAAGTGTAGAGGAAGCTTTACTCTGTATCTAACCCTGTGCTGTACCTGTCCTGGGAGTGTTTGATCGGGACACTATAGAGGGAGTTTTACTCTGTGTCTAATCCCGTGCTGTGCCTGTCGTGAGAGCGTTTAATGGTGACAGTATCGAGGGGTCTTTACTCTGTATCTAGCCCCTGCTGCATCATCTCTGAGAGTGTTTGTTGGCAACATTCTCGCCCAAAACAAAAACAATCCACAAATCAGGCCTAATAAATAGAACATCAGTTTACTTGTTTGATTCTCCCTGGTCTGTTGGGATTCTCTGACAGATTCCTCGTGTTTACCCTCCACATGAGCATTCATCCTAATCCCGTCTACCTGTCCTGCTCCCAACGCGGCATCCGACTACAATAAGGCCAGTGATACAGGAGCGTCTCAGTGAGTGAGACAGGTGAATCTTGACCCTGACCTGGGTGTATGTGAGTGACCCAGGTTAATCCGACACTCCAGGGACAGTTTAGACAGTTCGAGTGCATCACAGCTTTGCCAGAATGAGACCTGGTTTCCAAGGGTTAAATTGCAAAGTGAGATTGCACAAAGTGTTTGATTGTGACAGTATCGAGGGAGCTTTACTCTGTATCTAACCCTGTGCTGTACCTGTCCTGGGAGTGTTTGATGGGGACGGTGTAGAGGGAGCTTTACTCTGTATTTAACCCCGTGCTGTACCTGTCCTGGGAGTTTTTGATGGGGACAGTATTGAGGGAGCTTTACTCTATATCTAACCCTGTCCTGTTCCTGTCCTGGGAGTGTTTGATGGGTCAGTGTAATGGGAGATTTACTCTGTATCTAACCCTGTCCTGTTCCTGTACTGGGAGTGTTTGATGGGGACAGTGTAGAGGGAGCTTTACTCTGTATCTAACCCCGTGCTGTACCTGTCCTGGGAGTGTTTGATGGCGACAGTGTAGATGGAGCTTTACCCCTTATCTAACTCTGTGCTGTACCTGTCCTGGGAGTGTTTGATGGGGACAGTATAGAGGGAGCTTTACGCTGTATCTAACCCCGTGCTGTGATTGCCCTGGAAGTGTTTGATGGGGATAGTGCAGAGCGAGCTTTATTCTGTCTCTAACCCCTTGTTGTTCCTGCCCTGGGTGTGTTTGATGGACACAATGAAGTGGGAGCTTTACACTGTATCTAACCCTGTCTTGTTCCTGTCCTGGGAGTGTTTGATGGGGACAGTGTAGAGGGAGCTTTACACTGTATCTAACCCCGTGCTGTAACAGGCCTGGGAGTGTTTGATGGCGACAGTATCGAGCGAGCTTTACTCTGTATCTAATCCCGTGCTGTACCTTGTCTGGGAGCGTTTGATGGTGACATTATCGAGGGAGATTTAATCTGTATCTAGCCCCGTGCTGTACCTGCCCTGGGAGTGTTTGATGGGGACATTGTAGAGGGAGCTTTACTCTATATCTAACCCCGTGCTGTAACTGTCCTGGGAGTGTTTGATGGAGACAGTGTCGAGGGAACTTTACTCTGGATCTAACGCAGTGCTTTACCTGCCCTGGGAGTGTTTGATGGGGAAAGTGTAGCGGTAGCTTTACTCTGTATCTAAACCTGTCCTGTCCCTGTCCTGGGAGTGTTTTATGGGGACAGTGTAGAGGGAGCTTTACTCTGTATCTAACCCCGTGCTGTACCTGTCCTGGGAGTGTTTGATGGGACAGTGCAGTGGGAGCTTTACTCTGTATCTAACTCTGTGATGTACCTGTCCTGGTAGTGTTTGATGGGGACAGTATAGCAGGAGCTTTACTCTGTATCTAACCCCGTGCTGTACTTTCCCTTTGAGTGTTTGATCGGGACAGTGCAGTGGGACCTTTATTCTGTATCTAACCCCGTGCTGTACCATATCCTGGGAGTGTTTGATGGTGACAGTGTAGAGGGAGCTTAACTCTGTATCTAGCCCCGTGCTGTACCTGTCCTGGGATTGTTTGAAGGGTACAGTATCGATGGTGCTTTACTCTGTATCTAACCCCGTGCTGTACCTGCCCTAGGAGTGTTTGAGGGGGACAGTGTAGAGGGAGCTTAACTCTGTATCTAACCCCGTGCTGTACCTGTCCTGGGATTGTTTGAAGGGTACAGTATCGAGGGAGCTTTACTCTGTATCTAACCCTGTGCTGTACCTGTCCTGGGAGTGTTTGATGGGCACAGTGTAGAGGGAGCTTTACTCTGTATCTAACCCTGTCCTGTTCCTGTCCTGGGAGTGTTTGATGGGGACAGTTTAGAGGAATCTGTACTCGGTAATTAACGCAGTGCTTTACCTGCACTGGGAGTGTTTGATGGGGAAAGTGTAGAGGGAGCTTTACTCTGTATCTAACCCTGTCCTGTTCCTGTCCTGGGAGTGTTTGATGGGAACAGTGTAGAGGGAGCTTTACTGTGTCTCTAACCCCTTGCTGTACCTGTCCTGGGAGTGTTTGATGGTGACAGTATAGAGGGAGCTTTACTCTGTATCTAACCCTTTTCTATTCCTGTCCTGGGAGTGTTTGATGGGGAAAGTGTAGAGGAAGCTTTACTCTGTATCTAACCCTGTGCTGTACCTGTCCTGGGAGTGTTTGATCGGGACACTATAGAGGGAGTTTTACTCTGTGTCTAATCCCGTGCTGTGCCTGTCGTGAGAGCGTTTAATGGTGACAGTATCGAGGGGTCTTTACTCTGTATCTAGCCCCTGCTGCATCATCTCTGAGAGTGTTTGTTGGCAACATTCTCGCCCAAAACAAAAACAATCCACAAATCAGGCCTAATAAATAGAACATCAGTTTACTTGTTTGATTCTCCCTGGTCTGTTGGGATTCTCTGACAGATTCCTCGTGTTTACCCTCCACATGAGCAGTCATCCTAATCCCGTCTACCTGTCCTGCTCCCAACGCGGCATCCGACTACAATAAGGCCAGTGATACAGGAGCGTCTCAGTGAGTGAGACAGGTGAATCTTGACCCTGACCTGGGTGTATGTGAGTGACCCAGGTTAATCCGACACTCCAGGGACAGTTTAGACAGTTCGAGTGCATCACAGCTTTGCCAGAATGAGACCTGGTTTCCAAGGGTTAAATTGCAAAGTGAGATTGCACAAAGTGTTTGATTGTGACAGTATCGAGGGAGCTTTACTCTGTATCTAACCCTGTGCTGTACCTGTCCTGGGAGTGTTTGATGGGGACGGTGTAGAGGGAGCTTTACTCTGTATTTAACCCCGTGCTGTACCTGTCCTGGGAGTTTTTGATGGGGACAGTATTGAGGGAGCTTTACTCTATATCTAACCCTGTCCTGTTCCTGTCCTGGGAGTGTTTGATGGGTCAGTGTAATGGGAGATTTACTCTGTATCTAACCCTGTCCTGTTCCTGTACTGGGAGTGTTTGATGGGGACAGTGTAGAGGGAGCTTTACTCTGTATCTAACCCCGTGCTGTACCTGTCCTGGGAGTGTTTGATGGCGACAGTGTAGATGGAGCTTTACCCCTTATCTAACTCTGTGCTGTACCTGTCCTGGGAGTGTTTGATGGGGACAGTATAGAGGGAGCTTTACGCTGTATCTAACCCCGTGCTGTGATTGCCCTGGAAGTGTTTGATGGGGATAGTGCAGAGCGAGCTTTATTCTGTCTCTAACCCCTTGTTGTTCCTGCCCTGGGTGTGTTTGATGGACACAATGAAGTGGGAGCTTTACACTGTATCTAACCCTGTCTTGTTCCTGTCCTGGGAGTGTTTGATGGGGACAGTGTAGAGGGAGCTTTACACTGTATCTAACCCCGTGCTGTAACAGGCCTGGGAGTGTTTGATGGCGACAGTATCGAGCGAGCTTTACTCTGTATCTAATCCCGTGCTGTACCTTGTCTGGGAGCGTTTGATGGTGACATTATCGAGGGAGATTTAATCTGTATCTAGCCCCGTGCTGTACCTGCCCTGGGAGTGTTTGATGGGGACATTGTAGAGGGAGCTTTACTCTATATCTAACCCCGTGCTGTAACTGTCCTGGGAGTGTTTGATGGAGACAGTGTCGAGGGAACTTTACTCTGGATCTAACGCAGTGCTTTACCTGCCCTGGGAGTGTTTGATGGGGAAAGTGTAGCGGTAGCTTTACTCTGTATCTAAACCTGTCCTGTCCCTGTCCTGGGAGTGTTTTATGGGGACAGTGTAGAGGGAGCTTTACTCTGTATCTAACCCCGTGCTGTACCTGTCCTGGGAGTGTTTGATGGGACAGTGCAGTGGGAGCTTTACTCTGTATCTAACTCTGTGATGTACCTGTCCTGGTAGTGTTTGATGGGGACAGTATAGCAGGAGCTTTACTCTGTATCTAACCCCGTGCTGTACTTTCCCTTTGAGTGTTTGATCGGGACAGTGCAGTGGGACCTTTATTCTGTATCTAACCCCGTGCTGTACCATATCCTGGGAGTGTTTGATGGTGACAGTGTAGAGGGAGCTTAACTCTGTATCTAGCCCCGTGCTGTACCTGTCCTGGGATTGTTTGAAGGGTACAGTATCGAGGGTGCTTTACTCTGTATCTAACCCCGTGCTGTACCTGCCCTAAGAGTGTTTGAGGGGGACAGTGTAGAGGGAGCTTAACTCTGTATCTAACCCCGTGCTGTACCTGTCCTGGGATTGTTTGAAGGGTACAGTATCGAGGGAGCTTTACTCTGTATCTAACCCTGTGCTGTACCTGTCCTGGGAGTGTTTGATGGGCACAGTGTAGAGGGAGCTTTACTCTGTATCTAACCCTGTCCTGTTCCTGTCCTGGGAGTGTTTGATGGGGACAGTTTAGAGGAATCTGTACTCTGTAATTAACGCAGTGCTTTACCTGCACTGGGAGTGTTTGATGGGGAAAGTGTAGAGGGAGCTTTACTCTGTATCTAACCCTGTCCTGTTCCTGTCCAGGGAGTGTTTGATGGGGACAGTGTAGAGGGACCTTTACTCTGTATCTAACCCTGTCCTGTTCCTTCCAGGGAGTGTTTGATGGGGACAGTCTAGAGGGAGCTTTACTCTGTATCTAACCCAGTGCTCTACCTGTCCTGGGAGTTTTTTTTTGGGTCAGTGTAGAGGAAGATTTAATCTGTATCTAGCCCCGTAATGTACCTGCCCTGGGAGTGTTAGATGGGGACAGTGTAGAGGGAGCATTACTCTGTATCTAACCCTGTCCTGTTCCTGTCCAGGGAGTGTTCGGTGGGGACAGTGCAGAGGGAGCTTTACTCTGTATCTAACCCCGTGCTGTACTTGCCCTGGGAGTGTTTGATGGGGACAGTGCAGAGAGAGCTTTACTCTGTATCTAACCCCGTGCTGCACCTGCCCTGGGAGTGTTTGATGGGGACAGTGTAGAGGGAGCTTTACTCTGTATCTAACCCCGTGCTGCACCTGCCCTGGGAGTGTTTGATGGGGACAGTGTAGAGGGAGCTTTACTCTGTATCTAACCCTGTGCTGTAACTGTCCTGGGCGTGTTTGATGGGGACGGTATAGAGGGAGTTTTACTCTGTGTCTAATCCCGTGCTGTGCCTGTCGTGAGAGCGTTTAATGGTGACAGTATCGAGGGGTCTTTACTCTGTATCTAGCCCCTGCTGCATCATCTCTGAGAGTGTTTGTTGGCAACATTCTCGCCCAAAACAAAAACAATCCACAAATCAGGCCTAATAAATTGAACATCAGTTTACTTGTTTGATTCTCCCTGGTCTGTTGGGATTCTCTGACAGATTCCTCGTGTTTACCCTCCACATGAGCAGTCATCCTAATCCCGTCTACCTGTCCTGCTCCCAACGCGGCATCCGACTACAATAAGGCCAGTGATACAGGAGCGTCTCAGTGAGTGAGACAGGTGAATCTTGACCCTGACCTGGGTGTATGTGAGTGACCCGGGTTAATCCGACTCTCCAGGGACAGTTTAGACAGTTCGAGTGCATCACAGCTTTGCCAGAATGAGACCTGGTTTCCAAGGGTTAAATTGCAAAGTGAGATTGCACAAAGGGTTTGATTGTGACAGTATCGAGGGAGCTTTACTCTGTATCTAACCCTGTGCTGTACCTGTCCTGGGAGTGTTTGATGGGGACGGTGTAGAGGGAGCTTTACTCTGTATCTAAACCCGGGCTGTACCTCCCCTGGGAGTGTTTGATCGGGACGGTGTAGATGGAGATTTACTCTATATCTAACCCTGTCCTGTACCTGCCCTGTGAGTGCATGATGGGGACAGTGTAGAGGGAGCTTTACTCTGTATCTAACCCTGTGCTGCACCAGTCCTGGGAGTGTTTGATGGGGACAGCCTAGAGGGAGCTTTACTCTGTATCTAACCCCGTGCTGTACCAGTCCTGGGAGTGTTTGATGGTGAGAGTATAGAGGGAGGTTTTCACTGTATCTAAGCCTGTGCTGTACCTGTCCTGGGAGTGTTTGATGGAGACAGTGTAGAGGGTCCTTTATTCTTTATCTAAGCCCGTGCTGTACCTGCCCTGGGAATGTTTGATTGGCACAGTGTAGAGGGAGCTTTACTCTGTATCTAACCCATTGCTTTACCTGCCCTCGGTGTGTTTGATGGGGAAAGTGTAGAGGGGTTAGATACAGTGCTGTACCAGTCCTGGGAGTGTTTGATGGTGAGAGTATAGAGGGAGGTTTTCACTGTATCTAAGCCTGTGCTGTACCTGTCCTGGGAGTGTTTGATGGAGACAGTGTAGAGGGTCCTTTATTCTTTATCTAAGCCCGTGCTGTACCTGCCCTGGGAATGTTTGATTGGCACAGTGTAGAGGGAGCTTTACTCTGTATCTAACCCATTGCTTTACCTGCCCTCGGTGTGTTTGATGGGGAAAGTGTAGAGGTAGCTTTACTCTGTATCTAACCGTGTCCTGTTGCTGCCCTGGGAGTGTTTGATGGGGACGGTGTAGAAGGAGATTTACTCTTTATCTAACACCGTGCTGTAGCTGTCCTGGGAACGTTTGATGGAGACAGTGTAGAGGAAGCTTTACTCTGTATCTAACCCCGTAATGTACCTGCCCTGGGACTGTTTGTTTGGGACGGTGTAGTGGGTGCTTTACTCTGTATCTAAACCCTTGCTGTACCTGTCCTGGGAGTGTTTGATGGGGACTGTTTGGATGGAGCTTTACTCCGTATGTAACCCTGTCCTGTACCTGCCCTGGGAGTGCTTGATGTGGACAGTGTAGAGGGAGCTTTACTCGGTATCTAACCCCGTGCTGTACCTGTCCTGGGAGTGTTTGATGGGGACAGTGTAGAGGGATCTTTACTCTGTATCTAACCCAGTGCTTTACCTGTCCTGGGAGTGTTTGATGCGGACAGTGCAGAGGGAGCTTTATTCTGAATCTAACCCCGTGCTGTTCCTGTCCTGGTAGTGTTTGATGGGGACAGCATAGAGGGAAATTTACTCTGTATGTAACCTCGTGCATGCTGTACCTGCCATGGGATTTTATGTTGGGCACAGTGTAGGGGGACCTTTACTCTGTATCTAACCCTGAGCTGTACCATTCATGGGAGTGTTTGATGGAGACAGGTGTAGAGGGAGTTTACTCTGCATCTAACCCCGTGCTGTACCTGCCCTGGAAGTGTTTGATGGGGAGAGTATAGAGGGAGGTTTACACTGTATCTAACCCTGTGCTGTACCGGACATGGGAATGTTTGATGGGGAAAGTGTAGAGTGAGCTTTACTCTGTATTTAACCCCGTGCTGTACCAGTCCTGTGAGTGTTTGATGGGGAGAGTATAGAGGGAGGTTTACTCTGTATATAACCCTGTCCTGTTCCTGTCCAGGGAGTGTTTGATTGGAACAGTGCAGAGGGAGCTTTACTCTGTGTCTAACTCTGTGCTGTACCTTTCATGGGAGTGTTTGATGGGTCAGTATAGAGGGAGCTTTACTCTATATCTAACCCCGTGCTGTACCAGTCCTGGGAGTGTTTCATGGGTACAGTATCGAGGGAGCTTTACTCTGTATCTAACCCCGTGCTGTTCCTGTCCTAGTAGTGTTTGATGGGTACAGTATAGAGGGAGCTTTACTCTGTATCTAACCCCGTGCTAACCTGTCTTGGGAGTGCTTGATGGGAACAGTACCGAGGGAGCTTTATCCGTATCTAACCCCGTGCTGTACTGTCCTGGGAGTTTCTGATGGGGACAGTATAGAGGGAGCTTTACTCTGTATCTAACCCCGTGCTGTACCTTTCCTGGGAGTGCTTGATGGGGACAGTATCGAGGGAGCTTTATCCGTATCTAACCCCGTGCTGTACCTGTCCAGGGAGTGTTTGATGGGGACAGTATAGAGGGAGCTTTACTCTGTATCTAACCCCGTGCTGTACATGTCCTGGGAGTGTTTGATGGGGACAGTATCGAGGGAGCTTAACTCTGTATCTAACCCAGTGCTTTACCTGCCCTGGGAGTGTTTGATGGGGACAGTGTAGAGGGAGATTTATTCTGTATCTAACCCCGTGCTGTACGTGTCCTGTGAGTGTTTGATGGGGTCAGTGTAGAGGAAGATTTACTCTGTATCTAACCATGTGCTGTACAAGTCCTGGGAGTGTTTGACGGGGAAAGTATAGAGTTAGCTTTACTCTCGATCTAAACCTGTCCTGTTCCTGTCCTGGGAATGTATGATGGGGACAGTATAGACGGAGCTTTAATCTGTTTCTAACTCTGTGCTGTACCTGTCCTGGGAGTGTTTGATGGGGACTGTGCAGAGGGAGCTTTATTCTGTATCTTAACCCGTGCTGTACCAGCCCTGGGAGTGTTTGATGGGCACAGTGTAGAGAGAGCATCACTCTCTATCTAATCCCGTGCTGTACCTTGTCTGGGAGCGTTTGATGGTGACATTATCGAGGGAGATTTAATCTGTATCTAGCCCCGTGCTGTACCTGTCCTGGGAGTGTTTGATGGGGACAGTATCGAGGGAGCTTTACTCTGTATCTAGCCCCTGCTGCTTCCTTTCTGGGACTGTTTGTTGGCAACATTCTCGCCCAAAACAAAAACAATCCACAAATCAGGCCTAATAAATTGAACATCAGTTTCCTTGTTTGATTCTCCCTGGTCTGTTCTGATTCTCTGATAGATTCCTCGTCTTTACCCTCCACATGAGCAGTCTTCCTAATCCCGTCTACCTGTCCTGCTCCCAACGCGGCATCCGACTACAATAAGGCCAGTGACACAGGAGCCTCTCAGCGAGTGAGACAGGTGAGTCTTGAACCTGACCTGGGTATATGTGAGTGACCCGGGTTAATCCGACACTCCAGGGACAGTTTAGACAGTTCGAGTGCATCACAGCTTTGCCAGAATGAGACCTGGATTCCAAGGGTTAAAGTGCAAAGTGAGATTGCACAAACTCGGGTTGTATTCCCTGAAATTTAGTAGCATCAGGGGTGACTTGATCAAATTGTCAAATCCTGAGAGGAATGGAGGGGGGAGATTAGGGGAATGTATGAGCTCTTGTCCTGAGTAACAATCTTTGTGAGGCATCTTATCGAATCCCTTTTGAACAGACAAGTATCCACCTGTCACTATAGGTTATCTGTATGTTGCAAAGTTATTCTGATAATTTTCATCCCACAGAGTCAAAATTTCTGCGATTCTGTGTCTGAGTCAGAACTTCAAATAGTTCAGATTCACTGTTTAAAATAAGCAGTCACTTTTCTGTGGTGGTTTTTGAGATTGAGAATGGATCTCAGAATCTGTCAGTGGAAGGGAGTTTCTACAGAGATAGGAAATGGGATTGATGAATAAAGGTGCAGGATTTTGTTCACTGCATAAGATTGTGTCTGTTGCAGTTTCCCAGGAGTTTACATTTTCATGCGAAAAGGATGATTATCCAATGTCAACAATTCAATTTCTTCAGACAAGTGAAAACGCAAGAGAAAGAGGGAATATACCAACACTGGAACAAACAGGCAACTGTATGAGGAAGGTTTCAATTCTCTGCATGTTTTAATGTGAATTCCTGAGCTAAAGATAAAACTAAACAGGAGTTTAAATCTCACACTTGGACAATTTGAGTCCTGTTAGCCAAAAATTAAAAATAAAAACCTACAACTAAAAATTTCTTGGGTTAGAGCAGAGGTAATTTAACTCTGTATCGAACCCCATGCTGTATTTGGGTTGGGAGTGTTTGATGAACAGTATAGCCAAAGCTTTAGTTTGAAACAATTTTCTGCAAACGGTAATTGACGCAAAGTCTCTTGTTCATGTTTCAATTTGAGGCTGATAGATTTTTGTTAGGCAAAGGTGTAAAGAGATATGGAGGAAGATCAGAGATCAGCCAGGATCTCATTGAATGTCGGAAACAGTGTGCGGGGAGAAATGGAATCTTCCTCTTCCAATGTACTATGATAAATATCCTTCCTTCAATCTCTGTCTCTTGATCTCCCTCTCGATGTGAGTCTCTCTCTTCTCACTTGCTCGGTCTCTCTCTCTCTCTCTCTTCCTCTCTCTCAGAGTATATATAAATGACACAAACACCAGTCAGCCTTTTAGGTTTGTTCACAGAGGCCATATTATGTCCCCAAAGCACTGGGACATTTCTGACAGAGTTGACTCCACAGGAATGTGACATTGGCACTATATATAAACCCACCAAACACCTCTATTAGATTCCAGTCTGTAACTCACTCCCAGGTGTCTGTTATTTTATATATAAACTACCCCGAACCCCTCGATTGGATTCCAGTCTGTAACTCACTCCCGGGTCTGTTATTCTGTATATAAATCCCCAAAATCCCTCGATTAGATTCCATGGATAAACGATATGACAGGACAATGTTGTTTATACCCAGGCATGTTGAAAAATATTTGGAGCTTTTCCCTTTTCTCCAGCTGATGAACTTTTAATTTGAACACTGTGTTTATTTTGAAATCTAATTCAAAGGAGAATGAGGCTTTTTAACCTCATAACTCTACTGTTGAGGGAGCTTTACTCTGTATCAAACCCCATGCTGTACATGTTCTGGGAGTGTTTGATGGGGACAATTTAAGAACAACTTTAATTCCTATCTAACCCCGCGCTGTCCAATAACGGATGCAGATTCAGATAAATCAGATGTTTCGTTTCTGTGCCACTTTCTGTATCTTGAAGCTTCTATTTGGAGCTGGAAATCTGTCAGTAGATGAATGTTGTCTTGAAAATTTCACCCTGAATAGTGTGAGCCTTAGTATTGTGGAAACGTGTGAAGAAAGTGTTTGCATTCACACATTCCTACATTGTGAAATGTAAGTTAATTGTGAAACAATAGGATGTAGGGCCAGGTAGTCTGAATGGACAACAGGATTTGGTTGATTAAAGAGTGAATGTTAATGATGTCCTTTGAAGAAGCCGTTTACTGTAAATGTCCCGAGACAATGAAATGCTTCAAAGCAAATATCCTGGTTGACAGAAATGGTTCCCCAATGTCTGAAACACTTTCCCAAGTCTGCAGAGACATGAAGGGGGCAGAGATATTGTATGATACAGATCATGAGATACCAGAGAACCACAGAATTGAAGTTGTGGGGCCCTCTCCTGTTTGAGAATGTCAGTTTTGATGTTTAACTCTGTGAAACTTGGCTAATGATTCAGAAAGCAGAAAGTTCCAATCCAATCTGTAACCTGCACTTCAAATTCCAAAGAGATATGTACACCTTAAGTGAATGGGTGAAATAGTGAAAGATGGATTTCATTGTAGGCAAATGTGTGGCTGCCCACTTTAAAAAGGATGGAACAGGTTACATTATAAATGGTGAAAAGCTGCAAACAGTGAGGGTCCAAAGAGTCCCTATCCATTTGTGTCAAGACTAAGAAAACATCAAACAGTTCCAATGAGAAAGTAAATTTGATATTTGGGATAAAGCTGGTTAAAAACTCACACTACCCATTCCATTAATCAGCCTCTGTAACCTGCACTTCAGCACATCACAAGAAAAATGATATTTTAAACTGTTCTTGATTCCAGCCTGTAACTCAAACCCGTGTATTTATTATTCTATATATAAACCCCCTGATCCCCTCTATTAGATTCCAGTCTGTAACTCACTCCCGGGTATCTATGATTCTATATATAAACCCCCTGAACCCCTTGATTAGATTCCAGTCTGTAACTCACTCCCCGGTATCTGTTATTCTATATATAGACCACCCCAAACCCCTCGATTTGATTCCAGTCTGTAACTCATTCCCGTCTAACTGTTATTCAGTATATAAATGTCCCAAACCCCTCGACTAGATTTCAGTCTGTTACTCATTCCCGGGCTTCTGTTATTCTATATATATTATATTCATATCATTTATATATAAACCCCCCCGAACCCCTCGATTTGATTCCAGTCTGTAAATCACTCTCGGGTATCTGTTATTCTATATATAAATCCCCCAAAACCCTCGATTAGATTCCAGTCTGTAACTCAATCCCGGGTATCTGTTATTCTATATATAAACCCCCTGAACCCCTCGATTAGATTCCGGTCTGTAACTCAATCCCGCGTGGCTATTATTCTATATATAAACCCCCTGAACCCTTCGATCAGATTCCAGCCTGCAACTCAATCCCGGGTATCTATGATTCTATATATAAACCCCCTGAACCCCTCGATTAGATTCCAGTCTGTAACTCACTCCCGGGTATCTATTATTCTATATATAAACCCCCTGCACCCCTCAATTAGAGTCCAGTCTGTAACTCAATCCCGGGTATCTATTATTTTATATATAAACCCTTCAATCCCCTCGCTGAGATTCCGTTATGTAACTCACTCCCGGATATCTTTTATTCGATATATATTATATCTACATGATTAATATATAAACCACCCCGATCCCCTCGATTAAATTGCAGCCTGTAACTCACTCCCGGGCATCTGTTATTCTATATATAAACCACCCCGAACCCCTCGATTAGATTCCAGTCTGTAACTCACTCCCGGGTATCTGTTATTCTATATATAGACCACCCCAAACCCCTCGATTAGATTCCTGTCTGTAACTCACTCCCGGGTATCTGTTATTCTATATATAGACCGCCCCAAACCCCTCGATATGATTCCAGTCTGTAACTCATTCCCGTGTAACTGTTATTCTGTATATAAATGTCCCAAATCCCTCGACAAGATTTCAGTCTGTTATCATACCCGGGGTTCTGTTATTCTATATATATTATATTCATATGATTTATATATAAACCCCCCGAACCCCTCGATTTGATTCCAGTATGTAACTCACTCTCGGCTATCTATTAATCTATATATAAATCCCCCAAACCCCTCGATTTGATTCCAGTCTGTATCTCACACTCGGGTATCTGATTCTATATATAAACCCACCAAACCCCTCGATTTGATTCCAGTCTGTAACTCACTCCTGGGTATCTGTTATTCTATAAATAAACCCCCTGAAGTCCTCGATTAGATTCCAGTCTGTAAATCACTCCCGGATATCTGTTATTCTATATATAAACCACCCCGAACCCCTCGATTAGATTCCAGTCTGTAACACAATCCCGGGTAACTGTTATTCTATATATATAATCCACCCCGAACCCCTCGATTAGATTCCAGTCTGTAACTCACTCCCGGGTATCTGTTATTCTATATATAAACCACCCCGAACCCCTCGATTAGATTCCAGTCTGTAACTCACTCCCGGGTATCTGTTATTCTATATATATAATCCACCCCGAACCCCTCGATTAGATTCCAGTCTGTAACTCACTCCCGGGTATCTGTTATTCTATATATAAACCAACTCGAACCCCTCGATTAGATTCCAGTCTGTAACTCACTCCCGGGTATCTGTTATTCTATATATAAGCCACCCCGAACCCTTCGATTAGATTCCAGTCTGTAACTCACTCCCGGTTATCTGTTATTCTATATATAATCCACCCCGAACCCCTCTATTAGATTCCAGTCTGTAACTCACTCCCGGGTATTTTTTATTCTGTATTTAAACAACCCCGAACCCCTCGATTAGATTGCAGACTGTAACTCACTCCCGGGTATCTGTTATTCTGTATATAAAACACCACAAACCCCTCGATTAGATTCCAGTCTGTAACTCACTCCCGGTATGTTATTCTATATATAACCACCCCAAACCCCTCGATTAGATTCCAGTCTGTAACTCACTCCCGGGTATATGTTATTCTATATATAACCACCCCAAACCCCTCGATTAGATTCCAGTCTGTAACTCACTCCCGGGTATCTGTTATTCTATATATAAACCACCCCGATCCCCTCAATTATATTCCAGCACTTCCACATCACAAATTGAGGAAGGGGTCTCCCCCCATTTTAAAGTTGGTTAAAGGCTCTCCCTCTATTTTAAAGAAGGAGAAGGGATGTCTCACAAGATATTGTTCTTTACACTCAATAATGTTAACAAATTTTTGAACATTTTCAGTTTCCCCCTACACTTTCTCTTTCTCTCACCCTTTCTCGTTCTTTCTCTCCCTCTCCCAGCCCATCTCTCTGCCACCCTATATATTTCTCTGTTTCTCTCTCTCACCCCATATCTTTACCCTACACTCGCTCCCCTCTCTTCATCTCTCTCTCAACTCATCCCTTTTTTATCGCGTGATCTCCTCTCTCTATCTCACTCGCTTACCCAGCTCTCTATCCCTCTCTCCCTACCTCTCTTCCTCTGAGAATCTAGTCTACAAACACCAGGCAGCCATTTTAGGTTTGTTCACAGTGGCCATTTTATGTCCCCACAGCAATGGGACATTTATGACAGAGTTGACTCCTCACGAATGGTAAATTAGTCCTTTCAACGTGACAGAGACACAGATATCTCCCTCCATTTTAAAGATGGAGAAACTCTGTTTATCACTCAATAGGCCCTGTCTTTACTTGGTATCTAACCCTGTGCTGCCCCTTCCCTGGGCCTGTTTGATGGGACAGAGCAGAGGGAATATTACTCTCTATCGAACCCCATACTGTATTTGGTTTGGGTGTGTTTGTTGAACAGTGTAGATGAAGCTTTACACTGGAATATAGGTGAGGGGATGATTTGATGAAATATTTCAGGATAATAATGCAAGTAGAGGTTTGAAAAAGACTAACTATTCCCGCTGGTTTGGGGAGTCTGGGCCTTGGGGTCATGGTTTTTCAACTATGTTTAGAATTTTAGAATTTCAGGAGGGAAACTAAGAAACATTTTAAAACACCAAGTGTGGTATTAGTTTGGATCTCTCTCACATGAACGGAAATTGATGCTGAGCCACTATTCCATGTTTAAAACTGAGGCTGATAGATTTCTGTTAGCTAACACGCTGCAGAGATATGAGACCAAGGGCTTCAATCACAGATCAGCCAGGATCTCATTGAATGTCAGAACAGGGTTGGAGGGTTAAATGGCCTCTTGCTCTTTCCATGTGCTATGACCAATATCCTTTATTCACTGTCTGGCTCTCAGTCACCCACTTGGTCTGAGAGTCTCTATTTCTCATTCACTCGATCTGTGTCTTCTCTCCCTGTCTCTCTTCCTCTGAGAATCTAGTCTACAAACACCAGGCAGACATGTTAGGTTTGTTCACAGTGGCCATTTTATGTCCCCACAGGAATGGGACACTTAGGACAGAGTTGACCCCTCTCTCATGTAACATTAATATTTTAAACGTGACAGAGACACAGGTATGGAGACATGAATTTGCTGTGTATTCCCTGGAATATTGAAGGATCTGGGTGTTCAGTCCCACACCTTGCAGCTGTGATTTTGAATTCAGAATTTTCTATTACTGAATCTGGAAGTAAAAACCCCCGGGATGGAATGATTCACATTCATTCTGCTTCTACAAAGCCCGTGTCTGTGTCTGTTTCTCAGTATTTATTAACTGTTTAAGATAAGCCTGTCTCTTTCTCCATCGCTCTCTTTCTCGCCTCGCCTTTCACTGTCTCTCTCTCACTACAACACCCTGCCCCCCTCTCTTGCTCGCCCTGTCTCTCTCTCTCTCTTGGCGAGTTTTGTCTCTCTCTCTCTATCTCAATCTGTCTCTCTCTCACCATCTCTCTGCCTCTCTCTCTCTCTCACTCTCTCTCTCACTCCATCAGCCTCCCCCTCTCCCCACCATCCCCAATTTCCCTTTTCAGCAAATTTTGGGTGTGAAGCTGAAGGGAAAATATTTTCAGGGTTTCGGGGAAAGGGCGGATGAGTGAGACCAGTTAAACTTTCCTTGCAGAGTGTCGAAAGTAGTTTGATGGGCTGAATGGCCTCTTCGATTAGATTCCAGTCGGTAACTCACTTCCGGATATCTGTTATTCTGTATATAAACCCCCTGAACCCCTCGATTTGATTCCAGTCTGTAACTCACTCCCGGATATCTGTTATTCTATAGATAAACCCCCTGTACCCCTCGATTAGATTCCAGCCTGTAACTCACTCCCGGGTATCTGTTATTCTATATATAATCCACCCCGAACCCCTCGATTAGATTCAGCCTGTAACTCACTCCCGGGCATCTGTTATTCTATATATAAACCACCCCAAACCCCTCTATTAGATTCCAGTCTGTAACTCACTCCCGGGCATCTGTTATTCTGTATATAAACCAACTCGAACCCCTCGATTAGATTCCAGTCTGTAAGTCACTCCCTGGTATTTGTTATTCTGTATATAAACCACCCCGAACCCCTCGATTAGATTCCAGTCTGTAACTCACTCCCGAGTATCTGCTATTCTATATATAAACCAACCCGAACCCTTCGATTAGATTCCAGTCTGCAACTCACTCCCGGGTATGTTTTTCTATATATAAACCACCCCGAACCCCTCTATTACATTCCAGCACTTCCACATCACAAATTGAGGAAGGGGTCCCCCCCATTTTAAAGTTGGTTAAAGGCTCTCCCTCTAATTTAAAGATGGAGAAGGGATGTCTCACAGGATATTGTTCTTTACACAATAATGTTAACAAATTTTTGAACATTTTCAGTTTCCCCCTACACTTTCTCTTTCTCTTACCCTGTCTCGTTCCTTCTCTCCCTCTCCCACCCCGTCTCTCTGCCACCCTATATATTTCTCTGTTTCTCTCTCTCTCCCCATATCTTTACCCTACACTCGCTCCCCTCTCTTCATCTCTCTCTCTCTCACCTCATCCCTTTTTTATCGCTTGATCTCCTATCTCTATCTCACTCGCTTACCCAGCTCTCTTTCCCTCTCTCCCTGCCTCTCTTCCTCTGAGAATCTAGACTACAAACACCAGGCAGCCATTTTAGGTTTGTTCACAGTGGCCATTTTATGTCCCCACAGCAATGGGACATTTAGGACAGAGTTGACTCATGTAACATTAATATTTTAAACGTGACAGAGACACAGGTATGGAAACATAAATTCCACGTGTATTCCCTGGAATAGTGGAGGATCCGGGCGTTCAGTCCCACACTTTGCTGCTGTGAATTTGAATTCTGAATTTTCTAAAACTGAATCTGGAAGTAAAAACCCCCGGGATGGAATGATTCACATTCTTTCTGCTGCTGCAAAGCCCGTGTCTGTGTCTGTTTCTCAGTATTTATTAACAATTTAAGATAATAGGATAGAATGCCACTAGTTTGCCATAATTCAACTCAGTCAGAAATGTCGCAATGTTATGACCGATATCAATCTGTCATCGTCTGCCTGTTCATCCCCTCTCACTCTGTGTCTCTCTCTTTAACATTCCCTCATTCCGCATCTGCTCTCTCTCTCTCTCTCTCTCCCTCTCTCAGATTCTGTAAGAAAAATCCCCAAACTCCAGGCGTCCATTTTAGGTTTGTTCACAGTGGCCATTTTATGTTCCCACAGCACTGGGACATTTATGACAGAGTTGACTCCTCACGAATGGTAAATTAATCCTTTCAACGTGACAGAGACACAGATATCTCCCTCCATTTTAAAGATGGAGAAATTCTGTTTATCACTCAATAGGCCCTGTCTTTACTTGGTATCTAACCCTGTGCTGCCCCTTCCCTGGGCCTGTTTGATGGGACAGAGCAGAGGGAATGTTACTCTCTATCGAACCCCATACTGTATTTGGTTTGGGTGTGTTTGTTGAACAGTGTAGATGAAGCTTTACACTGGAATATAGGTGAGGGGATGATTTGATGAAATATTTCAGGATAATAATGCAAGTAGAGGTTGGAAAAAGACTAACTATTCCCGCCGGTTTGGGGAGTCTGGGCCTTGGGGTCATGGTTTTTCAACTATGTTTAGAATTTTAGAATTTCAGGAGGGAAACTAAGAAACATTTTAAAACACCAAGTGTGGTATTAGTTTGGATCTCTCTCACATGAACGGAAATTGATGCTGAGCCACTAGTCCATGTTTAAAACTGAGGCTGATAGATTTCTGTTAGCTAACACGCTGCAGAGATATGAGACCAAGGGCTTCAATCACAGATCAGCCAGGATCTCATTGAATGTCAGAACAGGGTTGGAGGGTTAAATGGCCTCTTGCTCTTTCCATGTGCTATGACCAATATCCTTTATTCACTGTCTGGCTCTCAGTCACCCACTTGGTCTGAGAGTCTCTATTTCTCATTCACTCGATCTGTGTCTTCTCTCCCTGTCTCTCTTCCTCTGAGAATCTAGTCTACAAACACCAGGCAGACATGTTAGGTTTGTTCACAGTGGCCATTTTATTTCCCCACAGGAATGGGACATTTAGGACAGAGTTGACCCCTCTCTCATGTAACATTAATATTTTAAACGTGACAGAGACACAGGTATGGAGACATGAATTCGCTGTGTATTCCCTGGAATATTGAAGGATCTGGGTGTTCAGTCCCACACCTTGCAGCTGTGAATTTGAATTCAGAATTTTCTATTACTGAATCTGGAAGTAAAAACCCCCGGGATGGAATGATTCACATTCATTCTGCTTCTACAAAGCCCGTGTCTGTGTCTGTTTCTCAGTATTTATTAACTGTTTAAGATAAGCCTGTCTCTTTCTCCATCGCTCTCTTTCTCGCCTCGCCTTTCACTGTCTCTCTCTCACTACAACACCCTGCCCCTCTCTCTTGCTCGCCCTGTCTCTCTCTCTCTCTTGGCGAGTTTTGTCTCTCTCTCTCTATCTCAATCTGTCTCTCTCTCACCATCTCTCTGCCTCTCTCTCTCTCTCACTCCATCAGCCTCCCCCTCTCCCCACCATCCCCAATTTCCCTTTTCAGCAAATTTTGGGTGTGAAGCTGAAGGGAAAATATTTTCAGGGTTTCGGGGAAAGGGCGGATGAGTGAGACCAGTTAAACTTTCCTTGCAGAGTGTCGAAAGTAGTTTGATGGGCTGAATGGCCTCTTCGATTAGATTCCAGTCGGTAACTCACTTCCGGATATCTGTTATTCTATATATAAACCCCCTGAACCCCTCGATTTGATTCCAGTCTGTAACTCACTCCCGGATATCTGTTATTCTATAGATAAACCCCCTGTACCCCTCGATTAGATTCCAGCCTGTAACTCACTCCCGGGTATCTGTTATTCCATATATAATCCACCCCGAACCCCTCGATTAGATTCCAGTCTGTAACTCACTCCCGGGCATCTGTTATTCTATATATTAACCACCCCAAACCCCTCGATTAGATTCCAGTCTGTAACTCACTCCCGGGCATCTGTTATTCTATGTATAAACCAACTCGAACCCCTCGATTAGATTCCAGTCTGTAAGTCACTCCCTGGTATTTGTTATTCTGTATATAAACCACCCCGAACCCCTCGATTAGATTCCAGTCTGTAACTCACTCCCGAGTATCTGTTATTCTATATATAAACCAACCCGAACCCCTCGATTAGATTCCAGTCTGCAACTCACTCCCGGGTATGTTTTTCTATATATAAACCACCCCGAACCCCTCTATTAGATTCCAGCACTTCCACATCACAAATTGAGGAAGGGGTCCCCCCCATTTTAAAGTTGGTTAAAGGCTCTCCCTCTAATTTAAAGATGGAGAAGGGATATCTCACAGGATATTGTTCTTTACACAATAATGTTAACAAATTTTTGAACATTTTCAGTTTCCCCCTACACTTTCTCTTTCTCTTACCCTGTCTCGTTCCTTCTCTCCCTCTCCCACCCCGTCTCTCTGCCACCCTATATATTTCTCTGTTTCTCTCTCTCACCCCATATCTTTACCCTACACTCGCTCCCCTCTCTTCATCTCTCTCTCTCACCTCATCCCTTTTTTATCGATTGATCTCCTCTCTCTATCTCACTCGTTTACCCAGCTCTCTTTCCCTCTCTCCCTGTCTCTCTTCCTCTGAGAATCTAGACTACAAACACCAGGCAGCCATTTTAGGTTTGTTCACAGTGGCCATTTTATGTCCCCACAGCAATGGGACACTTAGGACAGAGTTGACTCATGTAACATTAATATTTTAAACGTGACAGAGACACAGGTATGGAGACATAAATTCCACGTGTATTCCCTGGAATAGTGGAGGATCCGGGCGTTCAGTCCCACACTTTGCTGCTGTGAATTTGAATTCTGAATTTTCTATTACTGAATCTGGAAGTAAAAACCCCCGGGATGGAATGATTCACATTCTTTCTGCTGCTGCAAAGCCCGTGTCTGTGTCTGTTTCTCAGTATTTATTAACAATTTAAGATAATAGGATAGAATGCCACTAGTTTGCCATAATTCAACTCAGTCAGAAATGTCCCAATGTTATGACCGATATCAATCTTTCATCGTCTGCCTGTTCATCCCTCTCACTCTGTGTCTCTCTCTTTAACATTCCCTCATTCCGCATCTGCTCTCTCTCTCTCTCTCTCTCCCTCTCTCAGATTCTGTAAGAAAAATCCCCAAACTCCAGGCAGCCATTTTAGGTTTGTTCACAGTGGCCATTTTATGTTCCCATCAGCACTGGGACATTTATGACAGAGTTGACTCCTCACAAATGGTAAATTAGTCCTTTCAACGTGACAGAGACACAGATATCGCCCTCCATTTTAAAGATGGAGAAATTCTGTTTATCACTCAATAGGCCCTGTCTTTACTTGGTATCTAACCCTGTGCTGCCCCTTCCCTGGGCCTGTTTGATGGGACAGAGCAGAGGGAATGTTACTCTCTATCGAACCCCATACTGTATTTGGTTTGGGTGTGTTTGTTGAACAGTGTGGATGAAGCTTTACACTGGAATTTAGGTGAGGGGGTGATTTGATGCAATATTTCAGGATAATAATGCAAGTGGAGGTTTGAAAAAGACTAACTATTCCCGCCGGTTTGGGGAGTCTGGGCCTTGGGGTCATGGTTTTTCAACTATGTTTAGAATTTTAGAATTTCAGGAGAGAAACTAAGAAACACTTTAAAACGCCAAGTGTGGTATTAGTTTGGATCTCTCTCACATGAACGGAAATTGATGCTGAGCCACTAGTCCATGTTTAAAACTGAGGCTGATAGATTTCTGTTAGCTAACACGCTGCAGAGATATGAGACCAAGGGGTTCAATCACAGATCAGCCAGGATCTCATTGAATGTCAGAACAGGGTTGGAGGGTTAAATGGCCTCTTGCTCTTTCCATGTGCTATGACCAATATCCTTTATTCACTGTCTGGCTCTCAGTCACCCACTTGGTCTGAGAGTCTCTATTTCTCATTCACTCGATCTGTGTCTTCTCTCCCTGTCTCTCTTCCTCTGAGAATCTAGTCTACAAACACCAGGCAGCCATTTCAGGTTTGTTCCCAGTGGCCATTTTATGTCCCCACAGGAATGGGACATTTAGGACAGATTTGACTCCTCACGAATGGAAAATTAGTACTTTCAACGTGACAGAGACACAGATATCTCCGTCCATTTTAAAGACGGAAAAGGGAACTCCCTCCGTTTTAACGGTGGCAAAGTTATCTGCCTCCATTTTAAATATTGAGAATGGTTCTCGCCCCATTTCGTCAGGTCTCTCTCTCCCTACCGCTTTTTCCTTCCCTCGACTCGTCTCTCTGAGGATCTCTCTCATCCCATCGCTATTTCGGACACTCACTCCCCTCTCTCTGCCTCTCCCTCACCCCACCCATTTTTCTTTCATTCAATCGCCTCTCTCTATCTCTCTCTCTTGCCCTCTCTCTCTTTCTCCCTCAGCCCATCTCATTGTCGCTATCTCCCTCTCTCTCGCCCCATCTCTCTCCCCTTCACCCTCTCTGTCTTTCATTTTATCTCTCTGTCATTCTCTGACCCTCTCTCTCTCGCCCTCTCTCTCTTTCTTTCTCACCCCATCTCACTCTCACTATTTCCCGCTCTCTCTCTCTCTCGCGCTCTCTCTCTTTCTTTCTCACCCCATCTCACTCACTATTTCCCTCACTCTCTCTCTCTCATCCTATCTCTCTTTCTTTCTCACCCCATCTCACTCTCACTGTTTCCCTCTCTCTCTCTCTCTCTCTCGCGCTCTCTCTCTTTCTTTCTCACCCCATCTCACTGTAACTATTTCCCTCTCTCTCTCACCCCATCTCTCTGCCCTTCACCCTCTCTCTCTCACCCCATCTCACTCTCACTAATTCCATCTCTCTCTCTCTCTCGCGCTCTCTCTCTTTCTTTCTCATCCCATCTCACTGTAACTATTTCCCTCTCTCTCTCACCCCATCTCTCTGCCCTTCACCCTCTCTCTCTGTCTCTCATTCTATCTCTGTCATTCTCTGACCCTCTCTCTATCGCCCCGTCTCTATCCCTATCACCACCTCTCTCTGTCGCTCTCTCTCCCTCGCTCTGCCACTGACTCTCTGTCACATTCGTTCTCTCCCACGCCTGTCTCTTTCTCCATGGCTCTCTTTCTCGCCTCGCCTTTCACTGTCTCTCTCTCACTACAACACCCTGCCCCTCTCTCTCTCTCGCCCTGTCTCTCTCTCTCTCTCGGCGAGTTTTGTCTCTCTTTCTCTATCTCAATCTGCCTTTCTCTCACCATCTCTCTGCCTCTCTCTCTCACATACTCTCTCTCTCACTCCATCAGCCTCCCCCTCTCCCCACCATCCCCAATTTCCCTTTTCAGCAAATTTTGGGCGTGAAGCTGAAGGGAAAATATTTTCAGGGTTTCGGGGAAAGGGCGGACGAGAGAGACCAGGGAAACTTTCCTTGCAGCGTGTCGAAAGTAGTTTGATGGGCTGAATGGCCTCCTCGATTAGATTCCAGTCTGTTACTCAATCGGAGGTATCTGTTATTCTATATATTATCCACCCCGAACCCCTCAATAAGATTCCAGCCTGTAACTCACTCCCGGGTATCTGTTATTCTACATATAAACCACCCCGAACCCCTCGATTAGATTCCAGTCTGTAACTCACTGCCAGGTATCTGTTATTCTATATATAAGCCACCCTGAACCCCTCGGTTAGATTCCAGTCTGTAACTCACTCCCGGTTATCTGTTATTCTATATATAATCCACCCGGAACCCCTCGATTAGATTCCAGTCTGTAACTCACTCCTGTTATTTGTTATTCTGTATATGAACCACCCCGAACCCCTCGATTAGATTCCAGCCTGTAACTCACTCCCGGGTATATGTTATTCTATATATAAACCATCCCGAATCCCTCGATTAGATCCAGTCTGTAACTCACTCCCGGGTATGTTATTCTATATAGAAACCACCCCCAACCCCTCGATTAGATTCCAGCACTTCCACACCACAAGTAGAGGAAGGGGTCTCCCCCATTTTAAAGTTGGTTAAAGGCTCTCCCTCTAATTTTAAGATGGAGAAGGGATGTCTCACAGGATATTGTCCTTTAAACTCAATAATGTTCACACATTTTTGAACATTTTCAGTTTCCCCTTACACTTTCTCTCATCCTGTCTCGTTCCTTCTCTCCCTCTCCCACCCCATCTCTCTGCCACCCTATATATTTCTCTGTTTCTCTCTCTCACCCCATATCTTTACCCTACACTCGCTCCCCTCTCTTCATCTCTCTCTCTCAACTCATCCCTTGTTTATCGCTTGATCTCCTCTCTCTATCTCACTCGCTTACCCAGCTCTCTTTCCCTCTCTCCCTACCTCTCTTCCTCTGAGAATCGAGTCTACAAACACCAGGCAGCCATTTTAGGTTTGTTCACAGTGGCCATTTTATGTCCCCACAGCAATGGGACATTTAGGACAGAGTTGACTCCTCACTCATGTAACATTAATATTTTAAACGTGACAGAGACACAGGTATGGAGACATGAATTCCCTGTGTATTCCCAGGAATATTGAAGGATCCGGGCGTTCAGCCCCACACTTTGCTGTTGTGAATTTGAATTCTGAATTTTCTAAAACTGAATCTGGAAGTAAAAACCCCCGGGATGGAATGATTCACATTCATTCTGCTTCTACAAAGCCCATGTCTGTGTCTGTTTCTCAGTATTTATTAACTGTTTAAGATAAGCCTGTCTCTTTCTCCATCGCTCTCTTTCTTGCCTCGCCATTCACTGTCTCTCTCTCACTACAACACCCTGCCCCTCTCTCTATCTCGTCCTGTCCCTCTCTCTCTCTCGGTGAGTTTTGTCTCTCTTTCTCTATCTCAATCTGTCTCTCTCACCATCTCTCTGCCTCTCTCTCTCATTTACTCTCACTCTCACTCCATCAGCCTTCCCCTCTCCCCACCATCCCGAATTTCTCTTTTCAGCAAATTTTGGGTGTGAAGCTGAAGGGAAAATATTTTCAGGGTTTCGGTGAAAGGGCGGACGAGTGAGACCAGTGAAACTTTTCTTGCGGAGTGTCGAAAGTAGTTTGATGGGCTGAATGGCCTCCTCGATTAGATTCCAGTCTGTAACTCAGTCCCGGATATCTGTTATTCTATATATAAACCCCCTGAACCCCTCGATTAGATTCCAGTCTGTAACTCACTCCCGGGTATCCGTTATTCTATATATAAACCCCCTGAACCCCTCGATTAGATTCCAGTCTGTAACTCACTCCCGGGTATCTGTTATTCTATATATAATCCACCCCGAACCTCTCGATTAGATTCCAGTATGTAACTCACTCCCGGGTATGTGTTACTCTGTATATCAACCACCCCGAACCCCTCGATTAGATTCCAGCCTGTGACTCACTCCCGGGTATCTGTTATTCTATATATAATCCACCCCGAACCCCTCGATTAGATTCCAGCCTGTAACTCACTCTCGGGTATGATATTCTATATATAAACCACCCCGAAGCCCTCGATTAGATTCCAATCAGGAACTCACTCCCGGGTATCTGTTATTCAATATATAAACCCCCCCGAACCCCTCGATTAGATTCCAGTCTGTAACTCACACCTGGGTATCTGTTATTCAATATATAAACCACCCCGAACCCCTCGATTAGATTCCAGTCTGTAACTCACTCCCGGGTATGATATTCTATATATAAACCCCCCCGAACCCCTCGATTAGATTCCAGAACTTCCACATCACAAATTGAGGAAGGGGTCTCCCCCATTTTAAAGTTGGTTAAAGGCTCTCCCTCTAATTTTAAGATGGAGAAGGGATGTCTCACAGGATATTGTTCTTTACACTCAATAATGTTAACACATTTTTGAATATTTTCAGTTTCCCCCTATACTTTCTCTTTCTCTCATCCTGTCTCGTTCCTTCTCTCCCTCTCCCAGCCCATCTCTCTGCCACTCTATACATTTCTCTGTTTCTCTCTCTCACCCCATATCTTTACCCTACACTCGCTCCCCTCTCTTCATCTCTCTCTCTCATCTCATCCCTTTTTTATCGCTTGATCTCCTCTCTCTATCTCACTCGCTTACCCAGCTCTCTATCCCTCTCTCCCTCCCTCTCTTCCTCTGAGAATCTAGTCTACAAACACCAGGCAGCCATTTCAGGTTTGTTCACAGTGGCCATTTTATGTCCCCACAGCAATGGGACATTTAGGACAGAGTTGACTCATGTAACATTAGTATTTTAAACGTGACAGAGACACAGGTATGGAGACATAAATTCCACGTGTATTCCCTGGAATATTGAAGGATCCGGGCGTTCCCTCCCACACTTTGCTGCTGTGAATTTGAATTCTGAATTTTCTAAAACTGAATCTGGAAGTAAAAACCCCCGGGATAGAATGATTCACATTCTTTCTGCTGCTGCAAAGCCCGTGTCTGTGTCTGTTTCTCAGTATTTATTAACAATTTAAGATAATAGTTTAGAATGCCACAAGTTTGCCATAATTTCTGGAAAGAGGGTTGAAACAGAGGGGCTGAGGTAGCAAAACAAGAGGAGGGGGTGTGAATAGACACAGGATCTGGGGGTCTCTAATGTGTAGACACTGCCCAGCTCCCAGTCACATCTTTTAGAAAAGGCTGAATTGCGAAAATGAATCCAGGGACAGTGAAGCAAGTGACTCACTAACAATGAGAGCATTTTAAACATTCATTCATTCACTGCAAAGCGCTCAGTCTTTCTGAGGTTCTGAAGGGGTCGGGGGTCTTCACTGTCTTGGTCCCTCCCCAACTTGCTGCCTCTCTCTCTCTGTGTAAATATTGCCCCATTTAAAAAGTGCTGTGCAGAGCTGACTGCACCCTTTGGGATCTTGCTGTGCACAAATTCCCTGCAGTGTTTCATACTGTGCCACAACCAGTTAATTGATTAAAAATGTGCTGATTGGACTCATTTCCTGTCCCTCAGGAGCCCTTTACCAAGTCCTAACTGTGAGAGTGTGTAAAAGTTTGTGCTAATTCCTGAATAATGCTGGTGTTTTAGGCAGGGCGATGAATTGGGAGGTGGAACAGTCATTTGAATTCAGTCTCTCTAGGATGTGTCCCTACGTTACAACAGAGAGAGAGGGGGGAGATTGAGGGAAACAGGAAAAGACAGTGAAACAGAGGCAGGGGTTGGGGGTGCGGAAGAGACACAGGGTCCGGGTGGGGTTAGGGGAGGGTCTCCAGTGTGGAGTCAGTGCCCAGCTCCCAGTCTCTGCAGAAAAGCCTCAGTCACACCCTCCCGGGGACGCCTGGTTTGTAAAAATCGATGCTGGGACGGAGTTTCAAAAGTCTCCCCCAGGAAGCAGCAGCTTGTTCCCGGTTTGAAGAGAAGGAGTTTAGACCTTTCTGGGGATGTGTCCGGACTCAGAGCACACATGGTGCCCGGGGGGTGGGGGAGAGGTGGAAGAGGGAGGGTTACAGCAGGCATGAGGCTGGGAAGGAAATGTGTCTCCCTGTTCCCATCCGGATAGCAATACATTGCTGCCTGTGGGATCCCCCTGTGCAGAAACGGCCTGCAGCTTTTCCTGAACTGCAGCAGGGAACACACGACGTTTCTGGGGGAGGAGGTGGAATTTCCCTGTCTCTGTCACTCCAGCTTTCGCTCTACCTCTCTCTTTCCAGACAGGACCCCTTGCTGCTCCTGTCCACTGAGGGTTAACCCCAGGACAGACATGGTTTCAACAAGGGCCAATCATTACTTTTGGTTTAATAATAAATCTATATTTCTTTCCCCTGTTGGTTGTGTTACTCCAGTTCCAAACCCTGATCTCACACAAACCCCCAAAACACTGGCAGTAATCGCATTCCCCAACCCACTCTCCCTCTCACCCCAACCCACTCTCCCTCTCACCCCAACCCACTCTCCCTCTCACCCCAACCCACTCTCCCTCTCACCCCAACCCACTCTCCCTCTCACCCCAACCCACTCTCCCTCTCACCCCAACCCACTCTCCCTCTCACCCCAACCCACTCTCCCTCTCACCCCAACCCACTCTCCCTCTCACCCCAACACACTCTCCCTCTCACCCCAACCCACTCTCCCTCTCACCCCAACCCACTCTCCCTCTCACCCCAACCCACTCTCCCTCTCACCCCAACCCACTCTGCCTCTCACCCCAACCCACTCTCCCTCTCACCCCAACCCACTCTCCCTCTCACCCCAACCCACTCTGCCTCTCACCCCAACCCACTCTCCCTCTCACCCCAACCCACTCTCCCTCTCACCCCAACCCACTCTCCCTCTCACCCCAACCCACTCTCCCTCTCACCCTAACCCACTCTCCCTCTCAGCCCAACCCTCTCACACCAACCCACTCTCCCTATCACCACTCCCTGTCCTGGTAGTCTTTGATGGGGACAGTATAGAGGGAGATTTACTCTGTATCTAACCCCGTTCTGTACCTGCCCTGGGGGTGTTTGATGGGGACGGTGTAGAGGGAGATTTACTCAGTATCTAACCCCGTGCTGTTCCTGCTCTGGGAGTGTATGATGGGCACAGTGTAGGGGGAGCTTTACTCTGTATCTAACCCCGTGCTGTACCAGTCCTGGGAGTGTTTGATGGGGACAGTATAGAGGTAGATTTACTCTTATATAACCTTGAGCTGTACCAGTCCTGGGAGTGTTTGATGGAGACAGTGTAGAGGGAGATTTACTCTGTATCTAACCCCGTGCTGTACATGCCCTGGGAGTGTATGATGGCCACAGTGTAGAGGGAGCTTTACTCTGTATCTAACCCTGATCTGTTCCAGTCCTGGGAGTGTTTGATAGGGACAGTATAGAGGGAGCTTTAATCTGTTCCTAACCCTGTCCAGTTCCTGTCCAGGGAGTGTTTGATGGGGACAGTATAGAGGGAGCTTTACTCTGTATCTAACCCCGTGGTGTATTTCCTGGGAGTGTTTGATGTGGACAGTGTAGAGGTTGCATTACTCTGTATCTAACCCCGTGCTGTACCTGCCCTGGGAGTGTTTGATGGGGACAGTATCGAGGGAGTTTTACTCTGTATCTAACCCTGTTCTGTTCCTGTGCAGGGAGTGTTTGATGGGGACAGTATCGAGGGAGCTTTACTCTGTATCTAGCCCCTGCTGCATCATCTCTGGGAGTGTTTGTTGGCAACATTCTCGCCCAAAACAAAAACAATCCACAAATCAGGCCTAATAAATTGAACATCAGTTTCCTTGTTTGATTCTCCCTGGTCTGTTCTGATTCTCTGATAGATCCCTCGTGTTTACCCTCCACATGAGCAGTCTTCCTAATCCCGTCTACCTGTCCTGCTCCCAACGCGGCATCCGACTACAATAAGGCCAGTGATACAGGAGCGTCTCAGCGAGTGAGACAGGTGAGTCTTGAACCTGACCTGGGTGTATGTGAGTGACCCGGGTTAATCCGACACTCCAGGGACAGTTTAGACAGTTCGAGTGCATCACAGCTTTGCCAGAATGAGACCTGGATTCCAAGGGTTAAATTGCAAAGTGAGATTGCACAAACTCGGGTTGTATTCACTGAAATTTAGTAGCATCAGGGGTGACTTGATCAAATGGTCAAATCCTATTGATGTTACCTGTATGTTGCAAAGTTATTCTAATAATTTTCATCCCACAGAGTAAAAATTTCTGTGATTCTGTGTCTGAGTCAGAACTTCAGATAGTTCAGATTCACTGTTTAAAATAAGCAGTCACTTTTCTGTGGTGGTTTTTGAGATTGAGTATGGATCTCATAATCTGTCAGTGGAAGGGAGTTTCTACAGAGATAGGAAATGGGATTGATGAATAAAGGTGCAGGATTTTGTTCACTGCATTAGATTGTGTCTGTTGCAGTTTCCCAGGAGTTTACATTTTCATGGGAAAGGGATGATCATCCAATGTCAACAATTCAATTTCTTCAGACAAGTGAAAACGCAAGAGAAAGAAGGAATATACCAACACTGGAACAAACAGGCAACCGTATGAGGAAGGTTTCAATTCTCTGCATGTTTTAATGTGAATTCCTGAGCTAAAGATTGAAATAAACAGGAGTTTAAATCTCACACTGGGAAGCCGTACAATTTCAGTCCTGTTAGCCTAAAATTAAAAATAAATATCTACAATTAAAAATTTCTTGTACAAAGAGAATTTGACCCTGTATCGAACCCCATAATGTATTTGGGTTGGGAGTGTTTGATGACAGTGTAGCCAAAGCTTTAATTTGAAACAAGTTTCTGCAAACGTCAATTGACATAAAGTCTCTTGTTAATGTTTCAATCTGAGGATGATAGATTTTTGTTAGGCAAAGGTGTAAAGAGATATGGAGGTCGATCAGAGATCAGTCAGGATCTCATTGAATGTCAGAAACAGGGTGTGGGGAGAAATGGAATCTTCCTCTTCCAATGTACTATGATAAATATCCTTCCTTCAATCTCTGTCTCTCGGTCTCCCTCTCCATCTGTGTCTCTGTCTTCTTCTCACTCGCTCTCTCTCTCTCTCTCTCTTCCTCTCTCAGAATCTATATAAATGACACAAACACCAGTCAGCCTTTTAGGTTTGTTCACAGGGGCCATATTATGTGCCCACAGCACTGGGACATTTCTGACAGAGTTGACTCCTCAGGAATGTGACATTGGTACTTTCAACGTGACAGAGACACAACTATGGAGACACTGATCAGACACTCATCCCCCAGACACCGCATTTTGCACGGGTTCCAGGTCATCACCACTCGCTGGTTTAAAAAGATTTTCACCACATCCCCCCCCTTCATCCCTTTCTCAAAACCTTCACCCTGTCTCTCCCCCTGTCACCATCGAACCAATTTTTTGAATTTGACTCTGTATGGACCCCATACTGTAATTGGGTTGGGAGTGTTTGATGAACAGTGTAGTCAAAGCTTCACTCTGAAACACTGGAATTGAGGTTAAGGGGTGATTTGATCAAATGCTTCAAGATACTAATGTAAATGAATCATGTTTTTTATAGCCAGGCATGTTGAAAAATATTTGGAGCTTTACCCTTTTCTCCAGCTGATGAATTTTAATTTGAACACTTTTTAAATTGAACTCAAATTCAAAGGTGAATGACGCTTTTTAATCTCATAACTCAATTGTTGTGGGAGCTTTACTCTGTATGGAACCCCATGCTGTACCTGTTCTAGGAGCGTTTGATGGGGACAATTTAACAACAACTTTAATTCCTATCTTACCCCGCGCTGTCCAATAACGGATGCAGATTCAGATAAATCGGATGTTTCATTTCTGTGTCACTTTCTGTATCTTGAAGCTTCCATTTGGAGCTGGAAATCTGTCAGTTGATGAATGTTGTCTTGAAAATTTCACCCTGAATAGTGTGAGCCTTAGTATTGTGGAAACGTGTGAAGAAAGTGTTTGCATTCACACATTCCTACATTGTGAAATGTAAGTTACCTTTGAACCAATAGGATGTGGGGCCAGGGAGTCTGAATGGGCAACAGGATTTGGATGATTAAAGAGTGAATGTTAATGATGTCCTTTGAAGGAGCCGTTTACTGTAAATGTCCCGAGACAATGAAATGGTTCCCCAATGTCTGAATAACTTTCCAAGTCCGCAGAGACATGAAGGGGGCAGAGCTATTGTAAGTTACAGATCATGAGATACCAGTGAATCACAGAATTGAAGTTGTGGGGCCCTCTCCTGCTTCAGAATGTCAGTTTTGATGTTTAACTCTGTGAAACTTGGCTAATGATTCTTAAAGCAGAAAGTTCCAATCCAATCTGTAACCTGCACTTCAAATTCCAAAGAGATATGTACACCTTAAGTGAATGGGTGAAATAGTGCAAGATGGGATTCATTGTAGGCAAATGTGTGGCTCCTCACTTTAAAAAGGATGGAACAGGTTCCATTATAAATGGTGAAAAGCTGCAAACAGTGAGGGTCCAGAGAGTCCCTATGCATTTGTGTCAAGACTAAGAAAACATCAAACAGTTCCAATGAGAAATTAAATTTGATATTTGGGATAAAGCTGGTTAAAAACTCACACTACACATTCCATGAATCAGCCTCTGTAACCTGCACTTCAGCACATCACAAGAAAAAATATGTTTTCAACAGTTTGTGATTCCAGTCTGTAACTCAATCCCGGGTATCTATTATTCTATATATAAACCCCCTGAACCCCTCGATTAGATTCCAGTCTGTAACTCACTCCCGGGTCTCTATTATTCTTTATATAAACCCCCTGAACACCTCGATTAGATTCCAGTCTGGAACTCAATCCCGGGTATCGATTAATCTTTATATAAACCCCCTGAACACCTCGATTAGATTCCAGTCTGTAACTCACACCTGGGTAATTATTATTATATATATAAACCCCCTGATCACTTCGATTAGATTCCAGTCTGTAACTCACTCCTGGGTATCTATTATTCTATATATAAACCCCACAATCCCCTTGATTAGATTCCAGTCTGTAACTCACTCCCGCGTATCTATGATTCTATATATAAACCCTCTGAACCCCTCGATTAGATTCCAGTCTGTACCTCACTCCCGGGTATCTATTATTCTATATAAAAACCCCACAAACCCCTCGATTAGATTCCAGTCTGTACCTCACTCCCGGGTATCTATTATTCTATATATAAACCCCACAAACCCCTCGATTCGATTCCAGCACTTCCACATCACAAGTTGAGGAAGGGGTCTCCCCCCATTTTAAAGATGGAGAAAGGATCTCCCTCCAACTTAAAGATGGAGAAGGGATATGTCACAGGATATTGTTCTTTATACTCAATAAAGTTAACTAATTTCTGAACATTTTCAGTTTCCCCCTACACTTTCTCTTTCTCTCACCTTCATTTTCATTCTCTCCCTCTCCCACCCCATCTCTCTGCCACTCTACCACATTTCTCTGTTTCTCTCTCTCACCCCATCACTTTACCCTAAACTCGCTCCCCTCTCTTCACCTCTCTCTCTCTCACCTCATCCCTTTTCCTTTCATTTTATCTCTTCTCTCTATCTCACTCACTCGCCCCAGCTCTCTTTCTCTCTCACCCTGTCTCTCCACTGCTCTGTCTCTCTATCTCTCATTCCGGCTATCTCTCCCTCTCTCTCACTCCTTTCCTCCGTTGCTCTGCTCCTCTCTCTGTCGCCCCCATCTCTCTCCCTCTCGCCTTGTCTCTCTTTCTACCTCTGTACCTCTTTCATCCCATCTATCTCGCCCTCTCTCTCTCTCCCTCTCTCCCTCTCCCACTTCTTTTGAGCCAAAATTGGATATAAAGCTGAATAGAAAATTTTTTCAGGGTCCCGTGAAAACGCAGATGATTCAGACCAGCGAAATGTGGATACAGAATTGGCTGATGGATAGGAAACAGAGAGTTCACGGATATTTTCCCTGCTGGATGTAGGATTGTAGTAGAGTTTCACTGGGGTCAGTATTGGAACCCTGGATTTCCCTGCTGTATATACATGATTGAGATATTGGTGTGCAGGGGACCATTTGAGAGTTTGTGGATGGCACAAAACTTGGGAGAATGATAAACAGAGAGGGGGACAGTGTAGAGCATCAAAAGGACATTTACAAGTTGGGAGAGTGGGCAGATAGGTGGCCAATGATGTTCAATGTGGAGACGTTTGATGTGATGCATTTTGGTAGGAGGAACATGGACAGGAAAAATAAAATTAGGGGTGAAATTATGAATGGGGTGCAGGAGCAGAAAAAGCTGGTGGAGATGTTCATAGATCATTGAAGTTGGCAGGACAGGTTGAGCGAGTGGTTCAAAAAGCATATCGTATCCTGGACTTTACTAATAGGGGCATAGAGTACAAGAGCAGGGAGGTTATTCTGAATTTATATAAGACGCTAGTTAGACCTCAAATGGAGTATTGTGTACAGTCCTGGGAGCAACACTATAGGAAGGATATGATTCCCGGGGCAGTGTGATTACGTGGGATGGAATTGAGATTTACACCCCTTCTGTGTTTGATGTTGGAATCAGCTTCATTTGGGGTGTGCTGTGTTTCGTAGACATTTTCAGATCTTTTTAAATAATTCCTTTTTTTATAGACTGCATCACTGAGTGTGAATTGGAGCTTAGCATCCATTTTTTAAATTGTTTGAAAATAGTTTTAAACTTCGCCCCTAGTTCCAAACTCTCCCACAAGGGGAAACATCTTCTCCACATCCACTCTGTTAAGACCCCTCAGGAACTTACATCTTTCACTAAGATCACCTCTCCAAATTCTAAACTCCAATGGATACAGGCCCAGCCTGTCCAACCTTTCCTCATAAGAAAATCAGAATCCTTTCCTCATAAGGTCAGAGATGATGCGAAATGCCTCACACAATTGGCCTTGTCCTTGTCTTCATTGGCTTCTGAGCAACAACCTTCAATAACAATTATAATAATTTTGGGGAAAGGGCAGACGAGTGAGACCAGTGAAATTTTCCTTGCAGAGTGTCGAAAGTAGATTGATGGGCTGAATGGCCTCCTTCTGTGTTGTAAACTTTCTGTGTTACACATGCAGGTTAACATTTCATTCTCGAATAAGCTTCACTCTTTCCTCCATTGTAGGTTCCAGCACCTCCACATCACAAGTTGGGCAATGGATCTCCCTCCATTTTAAAGACGGGAATGGATCTTCCTCCACTTTAAAGATGGAGAAGATGTAGCCTAGTGGGACATAAGCAAGGCTTTTGATAAGGTCCCACAAGGGAGAACGAAAGCGAAGGTAAGATCCCATGGGATCCAAGGCAATTTTTCAATTTGGATCCAGAATTGGCTGAGTGGCAGGAAGCAGAGGGTGATGGTCAAGGGGTGTTTTTGTGACTGGATCCCTGTGTCCAGTGGGGTTCCCCTGGGGTCGGTGTTGGGTCCCTTGCTGTGTGTGGTACGTATAAACAATTTAGACTTCAATGTAGGAGGGTTGATCAGCAAGTTTGTGGATGACATGATAATTGGTGGTGTGGTAAATAGTGAGGAGGAGAGCCTTAGATTACAGGCGGATATAGACGGACTGGTCAGTGGTTCAAGGACTTTAATCCGGATAAGTGTGAGGTGATGCACTTGGGCAGGACACACAAGGCACAGGAATATATGATGAATGGTAGGACCCTGGGATCTAATGCGCATTAGAGAGACCTTGGTGTGTATGTCCACTGGTCCCTTAAGGTAGTGGGACAGGTAAATAAGGTGTTTAAGAAGGCATATGAGATACTTCCCTTTATTAGCCGAGACATAGAATATAAGAGCAGGGAAGTCATGCTGGAACTGCATAAAACGCTGGTTAGGCCACAGCTAGAGTATTGCGTGTAGTTCTGGAGTCCGCATTATAGGAAGGATGTGATTGCACTAGAGAGAGAGCAGAGGAGATTTACCAGGATGTTGCCTGGGCTGGAGAATGTTAGATATGAGGAGAGATAGGATAGACTTGGATTATTTTCCCATGAGCAGAGGAGATTGAGGAAGGACATGATTGAGGTGAATAAAATAATGAGGGGCATTGATAGGGTAGAGAGGAAGGAACTTTTCCCCTTGGTGGAGGGAACAATAACCACGGAGCATAGATTTAAGGCAGGGGGCAGGAGGGTTAGAGGGGAAGTAGGGAAGGATTTTTTCACCCAGAGGGTGGTGGGAATCTGGAACTCACTGCCTGAAAGGGGGTTAGAGGCAGAAACCCTCATAACATTTAAGAATATTTGGATGTGCACTTGCGATGCCTTGGCATAGAAGGCTGTGGGCCTAGTGCTGTAAAATAGGATTAGAATTGTTAGGTTCTTGTTCGATCGGCACAGACTTGATGGGCCGAAAGGCCTTTTTCTGTGCTGTTGACCTCTGTGACTCTATGACAGAGATATCCCTGCATTTTAAAGACGGAGAAGGGATCTACCTCCGTTTTAAAGATTGAGAAAACATCTCCCTCCATTTTAATGACGGAGAAGGGATCTACCAACATTTTAAAGATGGAAAAGGGACCTCACTCTATTTTTAAGATGTAGGAGGTGTCGCCTTCCATTTAAAATATATAGAAGGGATCTCCGTACAATTTAAAATGGGGAAGGGATCCCCCTCCATTTTAATGATGTGGAAGGAATCCACTACATTTCAATTTGGACACAAACGCTCTCAAACACACAAACACACAATTGCACAGATATATTCTTTCTCATAAACGCAGACACACACACACACCCTCTCACACACAGACACACTCACGCACATATATTCTCTATTTCACACATACATACACACACACATTCTCTCTCACACTCACGCTACACAGATATATTATTCCTCATAGACACACACTCTCTCTCACACACTCACAAAGACATATTCTTTCTCATACACATGCTCACACAGACATAGTCACAATCACACAGATGTATTCTCAAACGCACAAACATCCTCTCTCACACAGACACTGATTCTCTATCTCACCGATTCACACACAGACTCGTAGATCTATTCATTCTCATACACGTAAACACACACAATCTCACACACACATATATTCTTCCTCACACACAAACACACACACACACACCAACTCACACACATACACGCTCTCTCACACACACACACATATATACATTCTCTCTCTCTCATGTACACACAAAAACACGCACACACTTGCACAGATATATACTTTCTCATAGACGCAGGCACACACACATAAAAACCAGGATCGCATTGAATGTCAGAACAGGGTTGGAGGGTTAAATGGCCTCTTGCTCTTTCCATGTGCTATGACCAATATCCTTTATTCACTGTCTGGCTCTCAGTCACCCACTTGGTCTGAGAGTCTCTATTTCTCATTCACTCGATCTGTGTCTTCTCTCCCTGTCTCTCTTCCTCTGAGAATCTAGTCTACAAACACCAGGCAGCCATTTTAGGTTTGTTCACAGTGGCCATTTTATGTCCCAACAGCAATGGGACATTTAGGACAGAGTTGACTCATGTAACATTAGTATTTTAAACGTGACAGAGACACAGGTATGGAGACATAAATTCCACGTGTATTCCCTGGAATATTGAAGGATCCGGGGGTTCAGTCCCACACTTTGCTGCTGTGATTTTGAATTCTGAATTTTCTAAAACTGAATCTGGAAGTAAAAACCCCCGGGATGGAATGATTCACATTCTTTCTGCTGCTGCAAAGCCCGTGTCTGTGTCTGTTTCTCAGTATTTATTAACAATTTAAGATAATAGGATAGAATGCCACTAGTTTGCCATAATTCAACTCAGTCAGAAATGTCCCAATGTTATGACCGATATCAATCTTTCATCGTCTGCCTGTTCATCCCCTCTCACTCTGTGTCTCTCTCTTTAACATTCCCTCATTCCGCATCTGCTCTCTCTCTCTCTCTCTCCCTCTCTCAGATTCTGTAAGAAAAATCCCCAAACTCCAGGCAGCCATTTTAGGTTTGTTCACAGTGGCCATTTTATGTGCCCACAGCACTGGGACATTTATGACAGAGTTGACTCCTCACGAATGGTAAATTAGTCCTTTCAACGTGACAGAGACACAGATATCTCCCTCCATTTTAAAGATGGAGAAATTATGTTTATCACTCAATAGGCCCTGTCTTTACTTGGTATCTAACCCTGTGCTGCCCCTTCCCTGGGCCTGTTTGATGGGACAGAGCAGAGGGAATGTTACTCTCTACCGAACCCCATACTGTATTTGGTTTGGGTGTGTTTGTTGAACAGTGTGGATGAAGCTTTACACTGGAATTTAGGTGAGGGGGTGATTTGATGCAATATTTCAGGATAATAATGCAAGTGGAGGTTTGAAAAAGACTAACTATTCCCGCCGGTTTGGGGAGTCTGGGCCTTGGGGTCATGGTTTTTCAACTATGTTTAGAATTTTAGAATTTCAGGAGAGAAACTAAGAAACACTTTAAAACGCCAAGTGTGGTATTAGTTTGGATCTCTCTCACATGAACGGAAATTGATGCTGAGCCACTAGTCCATGTTTAAAACTGAGGCTGATAGATTTCTGTTAGCTAACACGCTGCAGAGATATGAGACCAAGTGGTTCAATCACAGATCAGCCAGGATCTCATTGAATGTCAGAACAGGGTTGGAGGGTTAAATGGCCTCTTGCTCTTTCCATGTGCTATGACCAATATCCTTTATTCACTGTCTGGCTCTCAGTCACCCACTTGGTCTGAGAGTCTCTATTTCTCATTCACTCGATCTGTGTCTTCTCTCCCTGTCTCCCTTCCTCTGAGAATCTAGTCTACAAACACCAGGCAGACATGTTAGGTTTGTTCCCAGTGGCCATTTTATGTCCCCACAGCAATGGGACATTTAGGACAGATTTGGCTCCTCACGAATGGAAAATTAGTACTTTCAACGTGACAGAGACACAGATATCTCCGTCCATTTTAAAGATTGAAAAGGGAACTCCCTCCGTTTTAACGGTGGAGAAGTTATCTGCCTCCATTTTAAATATTGAGAATGGTTCTCGCCCCATTTCGTCAGGTCTCTCTCTCCCTACCGCTTTTTCCTTCCCTCGACTCGTCTCTCTGATACTCTCTCTCATCCCATCGCTATTTCGGACACTCACTTCCCTCTCTCTGCCTCTCCCTCACCCCACCCATTTTTCTTTCATTCAATCGCCTCTCTCTATCTCTCTCTCTTGCCCTCTCTCTCTTTCTCCCTCAGCCCTTCTCATTGTCGCTATCTCCCTCTCTCTCGCCCCATCTCTCTCCCCTTCACCCTCTCTGTCTTTCATTTTATCTCTCTGTCATTCTCTGACCCTCTCTCTCTCGCCCTCTCTCTCTTTCTTTCTCACCCCATCTAACTCTCACTATTTCCCGCTCTCTCTCTCTCTCGCGCTCTCTCTCTTTCTTTCTCACCCCATCTCACTCACTATTTCCCTCACTCTCTCTCTCTCATCCTATCTCTCTTTCTTTCTCACCCCATCTCACTCTCACTATTTCCCTCTCTCTCTCTCTCTCTCTCGCGCTCTCTCTCTTTCTTTCTCACCCCATCTCACTGTAACTATTTCCCTCTCTCTCTCACCCCATCTCTCTGCCCTTCACCCTCTCTCTCTCACCCCATCTCACTCTCACTAATTCCATCTCTCTCTCTCTCTCACGCTCTCTCTCTTTCTTTCTTATCCCATCTCACTGTAACTATTTCCCTCTCTCTCTCACCCCATCTCTCTGCCCTTCACCCTCTCTCTCTGTCTCTCATTCTATCTCTGTCATTCTCTGACCCTCTCTCTATCGCCCCGTCTCTATCCCTATCACCACCTCTCTCTGTCGCTCTCTCTCCCTCGCTCTGCCACTGACTCTCTGTCACATTCGTTCTCTCCCACGCCTGTCTCTTTCTCCATGGCTCTCTTTCTCGCCTCGCCTTTCACTGTCTCTCTCTCACTACAACACCCTGCCCCTCTCTCTCTCTCGCCCTGTCTCTCTCTCTCTCTCGGCGAGTTTTGTCTCTCTTTCTCTATCTCAATCTGCCTTTCTCTCACCATCTCTCTGCCTCTCTCTCTCACATACTCTCTCTCTCACTCCATCAGCCTCCCCCTCTCCCCACCATCCCCAATTTCCCTTTTCAGCAAATTTTGGGCGTGAAGCTGAAGGGAAAATATTTTCAGGGTTTCGGGGAAAGGGCGGACGAGAGAGACCAGGGAAACTTTCCTTGCAGAGTGTCGAAAGTAGTTTGATGGGCTGAATGGCCTCCTCGATTAGATTCCAGTCTGTTACTCAATCGGAGGTATCTGTTATTCTATATATTATCCACCCCGAACCCCTCAATAAGATTCCAGCCTGTAAGTCACTCCCGGGTATCTGTTATTCTACATAAAAACCACCCCGAACCCCTCGATTAGATTCCAGTCTGTAAGTCACTCCCGGGTATCTGTTATTCTACATATAAACCACCCTGAACCCCTCGATTAGATTCCAGTCTGTAACTCACTCCCGGTTATCTGTTATTCTATATATAATCCACCCGGAACCCCTCGATTAGATTCCAGTCTGTAAAAAACTCCTGTTATTTGTTATTCTGTATATGAACCACCCCGAACCCCTCGATTAGATTCCAGCCTGTAACTCACTCCCGGGTATATGTTATTCTATATATAAACCATCCCGAATCCCTCGATTAGATCCAGTCTGTAACTCACTCCCGGGTATGTTATTCTATATAGAAACCACCCCCAACCCCTCGATTAGATTCCAGCACTTCCACACCACAAGTAGAGGAAGGGGTCTCCCCCATTTTAAAGTTGGTTAAAGGCTCTCCCTCTAATTTTAAGATGGAGAAGGGATGTCTCACAGGATATTGTCCTTTACACTCAATAATGTTCACAAATTTTTGAACATTTTCAGTTTCCCCCTACACTTTCTCTCATCCTGTCTCGTTCCTTCTCTCCCTCTCCCACCCCATCTCTCTGCCACCCTATATATTTCTCTGTTTCTCTCTCTCACCCCATATCTTTACCCTACACTCGCTCCCCTCTCTTCATCTCTCTCTCAACTCATCCCTTATTTATCGCTTGATCTCCTCTCTCTATCTCACTCGCTTACCCAGTTCTCTTTCTCTCTCTCCCTACCTCTCTTCCTCTGAGAATCTAGTCTACAAACACCAGGCAGCCATTTTAGGTTTGTTCACAGTGGCCATTTTATGTCCCCACAGCAATGGGACACTTAGGACATAGTTGACTCCTCACTCATGTAACATTAGTATTTTAAACGTGACAGAGACACAGGTATGGAGACATGAATTCCCTGTGTATTCCCAGGAATATTGAAGGATCCGGGCGTTCAGCCCCACACTTTGCTGCTGTGAATTTGAATTCTGAATTTTCTATTACTGAATCTGGAAGTAAAAACCCCCGGGATGGAATGATTCACATTCATTCTGCTTCTACAAAGCCCATGTCTGTGTCTGTTTCTCAGTATTTATTAACTGTTTAAGATAAGCCTGTCTCTTTCTCCATCGCTCTCTTTCTTGCCTCGCCATTCACTGTCTCTCTCTCACTACAACACCCTGCCCCTCTCTCTATCTCATCCTGTCCCTCTCTCTCTCTCGGTGAGTTTTGTCTCTCTTTCTCTATCTCAATCTGTCTCTCTCACCATCTCTCTGCCTCTCTCTCTCATTTACTCTCACTCTCACTCCATCAGCCTTCCCCTCTCCCCACCATCCCGAATTTCTCTTTTCAGCAAATTTTGGGTGTGAAGCTGAAGGGAAAATATTTTCAGGGTTTCGGTGAAAGGGCGGACGAGTGAGACCAGTGAAACTTTTCTTGCGGAGTGTCGAAAGTAATTTGATGGGCTGAATGGCCTCCTCGATTAGATTCCAGTCTGTAACTCAGTCCCGGATATCTGTTATTCTATATATAAACCCCCTGAACCCCTCGATTAGATTCCAGTCTGTAACTCACTCCCGGGTATCCGTTATTCTATATATAAACCCCCTGAACCCCTCGATTAGATTCCAGTCTGTAACTCACTCCCGGGTATCTGTTATTCTATATATAATCCACCCCGAACCCCTCGATTAGATTCCAGTATGTAACTCACTCCCGGGTATGTGTTACTCTGTATATCAACCACCCCGAACCCCTCGATTAGATTCCAGCCTGTGACTCACTCCCGGGTATCTGTTATTCTATATATAATCCACCCCGAACCCCTCGATTAGATTCCAGCCTGTAACTCACTCTCGGGTATGATATTCTATATATAAACCACCCCGAAGCCCTCGATTAGATTCCAATCAGGAACTCACTCCCGGGTATCTGTTATTCAATATATAAACCCCCCCGAACCCCTCGATTAGATTCCAGCACTTCCACACCACAAGTAGAGGAAGGGGTCTCCCCCATTTTAAAGTTGGTTAAAGGCTCTCCCTCTAATTTTAAGATGGAGAAGGGATGTCTCACAGGATATTGTCCTTTACACTCAATAATGTTCACAAATTTTTGAACATTTTCAGTTTCCCCCTACACTTTCTCTCATCCTGTCTCGTTCCTTCTCTCCCTCTCCCACCCCATCTCTCTGCCACCCTATATATTTCTCTGTTTCTCTCTCTCACCCCATATCTTTACCCTACACTCGCTCCCCTCTCTTCATCTCTCTCTCAACTCATCCCTTATTTATCGCTTGATCTCCTCTCTCTATCTCACTCGCTTACCCAGTTCTCTTTCTCTCTCTCCCTACCTCTCTTCCTCTGAGAATCTAGTCTACAAACACCAGGCAGCCATTTTAGGTTTGTTCACAGTGGCCATTTTATGTCCCCACAGCAATGGGACACTTAGGACATAGTTGACTCCTCACTCATGTAACATTAGTATTTTAAACGTGACAGAGACACAGGTATGGAGACATGAATTCCCTGTGTATTCCCAGGAATATTGAAGGATCCGGGCGTTCAGCCCCACACTTTGCTGCTGTGAATTTGAATTCTGAATTTTCTATTACTGAATCTGGAAGTAAAAACCCCCGGGATGGAATGATTCACATTCATTCTGCTTCTACAAAGCCCATGTCTGTGTCTGTTTCTCAGTATTTATTAACTGTTTAAGATAAGCCTGTCTCTTTCTCCATCGCTCTCTTTCTTGCCTCGCCATTCACTGTCTCTCTCTCACTACAACACCCTGCCCCTCTCTCTATCTCATCCTGTCCCTCTCTCTCTCTCGGTGAGTTTTGTCTCTCTTTCTCTATCTCAATCTGTCTCTCTCACCATCTCTCTGCCTCTCTCTCTCATTTACTCTCACTCTCACTCCATCAGCCTTCCCCTCTCCCCACCATCCCGAATTTCTCTTTTCAGCAAATTTTGGGTGTGAAGCTGAAGGGAAAATATTTTCAGGGTTTCGGTGAAAGGGCGGACGAGTGAGACCAGTGAAACTTTTCTTGCGGAGTGTCGAAAGTAATTTGATGGGCTGAATGGCCTCCTCGATTAGATTCCAGTCTGTAACTCAGTCCCGGATATCTGTTATTCTATATATAAACCCCCTGAACCCCTCGATTAGATTCCAGTCTGTAACTCACTCCCGGGTATCCGTTATTCTATATATAAACCCCCTGAACCCCTCGATTAGATTCCAGTCTGTAACTCACTCCCGGGTATCTGTTATTCTATATATAATCCACCCCGAACCCCTCGATTAGATTCCAGTATGTAACTCACTCCCGGGTATGTGTTACTCTGTATATCAACCACCCCGAACCCCTCGATTAGATTCCAGCCTGTGACTCACTCCCGGGTATCTGTTATTCTATATATAATCCACCCCGAACCCCTCGATTAGATTCCAGCCTGTAACTCACTCTCGGGTATGATATTCTATATATAAACCACCCCGAAGCCCTCGATTAGATTCCAATCAGGAACTCACTCCCGGGTATCTGTTATTCAATATATAAACCCCCCCGAACCCCTCGATTAGATTCCAGTCTGTAACTCACACCCGGGTATCTGTTATTCAATATATAAACCACCCCGAACCCCTCGATTAGATTCCAGTCTGTAACTCACTCCCGGGTATGATACTCTATATATAAACCACCCCGAACCCCTCGATTAGAATCCAGTCTGCAACTCACTCCCGGGTATCTGTTATTCTATATATAAACCCCCCCGAACCCCTCGATTAGATTCCAGCACTTCCACATCACAAGTTGGGGAAGGGGTCTCCCCCCATTTTAAAGTTGGTTAAAGGCTCTCCCTCTAATTTTAAGATGGAGAAGGGATGTCTCACAGGATATTGTTCTTTACACTCAATAATGTTAACACATTTTTGAATATTTTCAGTTTCCCCCTATACTTTCTCTTTCTCTCATCCTGTCTCATTTCTTCTCTCCCTCTCCCAGCCCATCTCTCTGCCACTCTATACATTTCTCTGTTTCTCTATCTCACCCCATATCTTTACCCTACACTCGCTCCCCTCTCTTCACCTCTCTCTCTCATCTCATCCCTTTTTTATCGCTTCATCTCCTCTCTCTATCTCACTTCCTTACCCAGCTCTCTATCCCTCTCTCCCTACCTCTCTTCCTCTGAGAATCTAGTCTACAAACACCAGGCAGCCATTTCAGGTTTGTTCACAGTGGCCATTTTATGTCCCCACAGCAATGGGACATTTAGGACAGAGTTGACTCATGTAACATTAGTATTTTAAACGGGACAGAGACACAGGTATGGAGACATAAATTCCACGTGTATTCCCTGGAATATTGAAGGATCCGGGCGTTCCCTCCCACACTTTGCTGCTGTGAATTTGAATTCTGAATTTTCTAAAACTGAATCTGGAAGTAAAAACCCCCGGGATAGAATGATTCACATTCTTTCTGCTGCTGCAAAGCCCGTGTCTGTGTCTGTTTCTCAGTATTTATTAACAATTTAAGATAATAGTTTAGAATGCCACAAGTTTGCCATAATGTCTGGAAAGAGGGTTGAAACAGAGGGGCTGAGGTAGCAAAACAAGAGGAGGGGGTGTGAATAGACACAGGATCTGGGGGTCTCTAATGTGTAGACACTGCCCAGCTCCCAGTCACATCTTTTTGAAAAGGCTGAATTGCGAAAATGAATCCAGGGACAGTGAAGCAAGTGACTCACTAACAATGAGAGCATTTTAAACATTCATTCATTCACTGCAAAGCGCTCAGTCTTTCTGAGGTTCTGAAGGGGTCGGGGGTCTTCACTGTCTTGGTCCCTCCCCAACTTGCTGCCTCTCTCTCTCTGTGTAAATATTGCCCCATTTAAAAAGTGCTGTGCAGAGCTGACTGCACCCTTTGGGATCTTGCTGTGCACAAATTCCCTGCAGTGTTTCATACTGTGCCACAACCAGTTAATTGATTAAAAATGTGCTGATTGGACTGATTTCCTGTCCCTCAGGAGCCCTTTACCAAGTCCTAACTGTGAGAGTGTGTAAAAGTTTGTGCTAATTCCTGAATAATGCTGGTGTTTTAGGCAGGGCGATGAATTGGGAGGTGGAACAGTCATTTGAATTCAGTCTCTCTAGGATGTGTCCCTACATTACAACAGAGAGAGAGGGGGGAGATTGAGGGAAACAGGAAAAGACAGTGAAACAGAGGCAGGGGTTGGGGGTGCAGAAGAGACACAGGGTCTGGGGGGGGTTAGGGGAGGGTCTCCAGTGTGGAGTCAGTACCCAGCTCCCAGTCTCTGCAGAAAAGCCTCAGTCACACCCTCCCGGGGACGCCTGGTTTGTAAAAATCGATGCTGGGACGGAGTTTCATAAGTCTCCCCCAGGAAGCAGCAGCTTGTTCCCGGTTTGAAGAGAAGGAGTTTAGACCTTTCTGGGGATGTGTCCGGACTCAGAGCACACATGGTGCCCGGGGGGTGGGGGAGAGGGGGAAGAGGGAGGGTTACAGCAGGCATGAGGCTGGGGAAGGAAATGTGTCTCCCTGTTCCCATCCGGATAGCATTACATTGCTGCCTGTGGGATCCCCCTGTGCAGAAACGGCCTGCAGCTTTTCCTGAACTGCAGCAGGGAACACACGACGTTTCTGGGGGAGGAGGTGGAATTTCCCTGTCTCTGTCACTCCAGCTTTCGCTCTACCTCTCTCTTTCCAGACAGGACCCCTTGCTGCTCCTGTCCACTGAGGGTTAACCCCAGGACAGACTTGGTTTCAACAAGGGCCTATCATTACTTTTGGTTTAATAATAAATCTATATTTCTTTCCCCTGTTGGTTGTGTTACTCCAGTTCCAAACCCTGATCTCACACAAACCCCCAAAACACTGGCAGTAATCACAGTCCCCAACCCACTCTCCCTCTCACCCCAACCCACTCTCCCTCTCACCCCAACCCACTCTCCCTCTCACCCCAACCCACCTTCCCTCTCACCCCAACCCACTCTCCCTCTCACCCCAACCCACTCTCCCTCTCACCCCAACCCACTCTCCCTCTCACCCCAACCCACTCTCCCTCTCACCCCAACCCACTCTCCCTCTCACCCCAACCCACTCTCCCTCTCACCCCAACCCACTCTCCCTCTCACCCCAACCCACTCTCCCTCTCACCCCAACCCACTCTGCCTCTCACCCCAACCCACTCTCCCTCTCACCCCAACCCACTCTCCCTCTCACCCCAACCCACTCTGCCTCTCACCCCAACCCACTCTCCCTCTCACCCCAACCCACTCTCCCTCTCACCCCAACCCACTCTCCCTCTCACCCCAACCCACTCTCCCTCTCACCCTAACCCACTCTCCCTCTCATCCCATCCCACTCTCCCTCTCAGCCCAACCCTCTCACACCAACCCACTCTCCCTATCACCACTCCCTGTCCTGATAGTCTTTGATGGGGACAGTATAGAGGGAGATTTACTCTGTATCTAACCCCGTTCTGTACCTGCCCTGGGGGTGTTTGATGGGGACGGTGTAGAGGGAGATTTACTCAGTATCTAACACCGTGCTGTACCTGCTCTGGGAGTGTATGATGGGCACAGTGTAGGGGGAGCTTTACTCTGTATCTAACCCCGTGCTGTACCAGTCCTGGGAGTGTTTGATGGGGACAGTATAGAGGTAGATTTACTCTTATATAACCTTGAGCTGTACCAGTCCTGGGAGTGTTTGATGGAGACAGTGTAGAGGGAGATTTACTCTGTATCTAACCCCGTGCTGTACATGCCCTGGGAGTGTATGATGGCCACAGTGTAGAGGGAGCTTTACTCTGTATCTAACCCTGATCTGTTCCAGTCCTGGGAGTGTTTGATAGGGACAGTATAGAGGGAGCTTTAATCTGTTCCTAACCCTGTCCAGTTCCTGTCCAGGGAGTGTTTGATGGGGACAGTATAGAGGGAGCTTTACTCTGTATCTAACCCCGTGGTGTATTGCCTGGGAGTGTTTGATGTGGACAGTGTAGAGGTAGCTTTACTCTGTATCTAACCCCGTGCTGTACCTGCCCTGGGAGTGTTTGATGGGGACAGTATCGAGGGAGTTTTACTCTGTATCTAACCCTGTTCTGTTCCTGTGCAGGGAGTGTTTGATGGGGACAGTATCGAGGGAGCTTTACTCTGTATCTAGCCCCTGCTGCATCCTTTCTGGGAGTGTTTGTTGGCAACATTCTCGCCCAAAACAAAAACAATCCACAAATCAGGCCTAATAAATTGAACATCAGTTTCCTTGTTTGATTCTCCCTGGTCTGTTCTGATTCTCTGATAGATCCCTCGTGTTTACCCTCCACATGAGCAGTCTTCCTAATCCCGTCTACCTGTCCTGCTCCCAAAGCGGCATCCGACTACAATAAGGCCAGTGATACAGGAGCGTCTCAGTGAGTGAGACAGGTGAGTCTTGAACCTGACCTGGGTGTATGTGAGTGACCCGGGTTAATCCGACACTCCAGGTACAGTTTAGACAGTTCGAGTGCATCACAGCTTTGCCAGAATGAGACCTGGATTCCAAGGGTTAAATTGCAAAGTGAGATTGCACAAACTCGGGTTGTATTCCCTGAAATCTAGTAGCATCAGGGGTGACTTGATCAAATGGTCAAATCCTATTGATGTTACCTGTATGTTGCAAAGTTATTCTAATAATTTTCATCCCACAGAGTCAAAATTTCTGTGATTCTGTGTCTGAGTCAGAACTTCAAATAGTTCAGATTCACTGTTTAAAATAAGCAGTCACTTTTCTGTGGTGGTTTTTGAGATTGAGTATGGATCTCATAATCTGTCAGTGGAAGGGAGTTTCTACAGAGATAGGAAATGGGATTGATGAATAAAGGTGCAGGATTTTGTTCACTGCATTAGATTGTGTCTGTTGCAGTTTCCCAGGAGTTTACATTTTCATGGGAAAGGGATGATCATCCAATGTCAACAATTCAATTTCTTCAGACAAGTGAAAACGCAAGAGAAAGAAGGAATATACCAACACTGGAACAAACAGGCAACCGTATGAGGAAGGTTTCAATTCTCTGCATGTTTTAATGTGAATTCCTGAGCTAAAGATTGAAATAAACAGGAGTTTAAATCTCACACTGGGAAGCCGTACAATTTCAGTCCTGTTAGCCTAAAATTAAAAATAAATATCTACAATTAAAAATTTCTTGTACAAAGAGAATTTGACCCTGTATCGAACCCCATAATGTATTTGGGTTGGGAGTGTTTGATGACAGTGTAGCCAAAGCTTTAATTTGAAACAAGTTTCTGCAAACGTCAATTGACACAAAGTCTCTTGTTAATGTTTCAATCTGAGGATGATAGATTTTTGTTAGGCAAAGGTGTAAAGAGATATGGAGGTCGATCAGAGATCAGTCAGGATCTCATTGAATGTCAGAAACAGGGTGTGGGGAGAAATGGAATCTTCCTCTTCCAATGTGCTATGATAAATATCCTTCCTTCAATCTCTGTCTCTCGGTCTCCCTCTCCATCTGTGTCTCTGTCTTCTTCTCACTCGCTCGATCTGTCTCTCTCTCTCTCTCTTCCTCTCTCTCAGAATCTATATAAATGACACAAACACCAGTCAGCCTTTTAGGTTTGTTCACAGAGGCCATATTATGTGCCCACAGCACTGGGACATTTCTGACAGAGTTGACTCCTCAGGAATGTGACATTGGTACTTTCAACGTGACAGAGACACAACTATGGAGACACTGATCAGACACTCATCCCCCAGACACCGCATTTTGCACGGATTCCAGGTCATCCCCACTCACTGATCTAAAAAGATTTTCACCACATCCCCCCCCCTTCATCCCTTTCTCAAAACCTTCACCCTGTCTCTCCCCCTGTCACCATCGAACCAATTTTTTGAATTTGACTCTGTATGGACCCCATACTGTAATTGGGTTGGGAGTGTTTGATGAACAGGGTAGTCAAAGCTTCACTCTGAAACACTGGATTTGAGGTTAAGGGGTGATTTGATCAAATGCTTCAAGATACTAATGTAAATGAATCATGTTTTTTATAGCCAGGCATGTTGAAAAATATTTGGAGCTTTACCCTTTTCTCCAGCTGATGAACTTTTAATTTGAACACTTTTAAAATTGAACTCAAATTCAAAGGTGAATGACGCTTTTTAATCTCAAACTCAATTGTTGAGGGAGCTTTACTCTGTATGGAACCCCATGCTGTACCTGTTCTGGGAGCGTTTGATGGGGACAATTTAAGAACAACTTTAATTCTAATCTAGCCCCGCGCTGTCCAATAACGGATGCAGATTCAGATAAATCGGATGTTTCATTTCTGTGCCACTTTCTGTATCTTGAAGCTTCTATTTGGAGCTGGAAATCTGTCAGTTGATGAATGTTGTCTTGAAAATTTCACCCTGAATAGTGTGAGCCTTAGTATTGTGGAAACGTGTGAAGAAAGTGTTTGCATTCACACATTCCTACATTGTGAAATGTAAGTTAGCTTTGAAACTATAGGATGTAGGGCCAGGGAGCCTGAATGGACAAAAGGTTTTGGTTGATTAAAGAGTGAATTTTAATGATGTCCTTTGAAGAAGCCGTTTACTGTAAATGTCCCGAGACAATGAAATGCTTCAAAGGAAATATCCTGGTTGACAGAAGTGGTTCCCCAATGTCTGAAACACTTTCCCAAGTCTTCAGAGACATGAAGGTGGCAGAGATATTGTAAGATACAGATCATGAGATACCAGAGAATCACAGAATTGAAGTTGTGGGGCCCTCTCCTGTTTCAGAATGTCAGTTTTGATGTTTAACTCTGTGAAACTTGGCTAATGATTCTTAATGCAGAAAGTTCCAATCCAATCTGTAACCTGCACTTCAAATTCCAAAGAGATATGTACACCTTAAGTGAATGGGTGAAATAGTGAAAGATGGATTTCATTATAGGCAAATGTGTGGCTCCTCACTTTAAAAAGGATGGAACAGGTTACATTATAAATGGTAAAAAGCTGCAAACAGTGAGGGTCCAAAGAGTCCCTATCCATTTGTGTCAAGACTAAGAAAACATCAAACAGTTCCAATGAGAAATTAAATTTGATATTTGGGATAAAGCTGGTTAAAAACTCACACTACCCATTCCATGAATCAGCCTCTGTAACCTGCACTTCAGCACATCACAAGAAAAATGATATTTTCAACTGTTCTTGATTCCAGTATGTAACTCAATTCCGGGAATCAATTATTCTACATATAACCCCTCTGAACCCCTCGATTAGATTCCAGTCTGTAACTCAATGCCGGGAATCAATTATTCTACATATAAACCCCCTGAACCCCTGGATTAGATTCCAGTCTGTAACTCAATCCCGCGAATCAATTATTCTACATATAAACCCCCTGAATTCCTCAATTAGATTCCAGTCTATAATTCAAGCCCGAGAATCTATTATTTTATATATAAACCCCATAAACCCCTCGATTGGATTCCAGTCTGTAACTCACTCCCGGGTGTCTGTTATTCTATATATAAACCCCCTGAACCCCTCGATTAGATTCCACTCTGTAACTCAATCCCGGAAATCAATTATTCTACACATAAACCCCCTCGACCCCGCGATTAGATTCCAGTCTGTAACTCAATCCCGCAAATCAATTATTCTACATATAAACCCCCTGAACCCCTCAATTAGATTCCAGTGTATAACTCACTCCCGGGTATTTGTTATTCTGTATATAAACCACCCCGAACCCCTCGATTATATTCCAGTCTGTAAATCACTCCCGGGTATTTCTTATTCTATAAATAAACCAACCCGAACCCCTCGATTAGATTCCAGTCTGTAACTCAATCCTTTGTATCTATTATTCTATATATAAACAACACAAACGCCTCGATTAGATTCCAGCACTTCCACATTACAAGTTGAGGAAGGGGTCTCCCCCCATTTTAAAGTTGGTTAAAGGCTCTCCCTCTAATTTAAAGATGGAGAAGGGATATCTCACAGGATATTGTTCTTTACACTCACTAATGTTAACACATTTTTGAACATTTTAATTTTCCCCCTACACTTTCTCTTTCTCTCACCCTGTCTCATTCCTTCTCTCCCTCTCCCACCCCATCTCTCTGCCACTCTATACATTTCTCTGTTTCTCTATCTCACCCCATATCTTTACCCTACACTCGCGCCGCTCTCTTCATCTCTCTCTCTCAACTCATCCCTTCTTTATCGCTTGATCTCCTCTCTCTATCTCACTCGCTTACCCAGCTCTCTATCCCTCTCTCCCTACCTCTCTTCCTCTGAGAATCTAGTCTACAAACACCAGGCAGACATTTTAGGTTTGTTCACAGTGGCCATTATATGTCCCCACAGCAATGGGACACTTAGGACAGAGTTGACTCATGTAACATTAATATTTGAAACGTGATAGAGACACAGGTATGGAGACATAAATTCCACAAGTATTCCCTGGAATATTGAAGGATCCGGGCGTTCACTCCCACACTTTGCTGTTGTGAATTTGAATTCTGAATTTTCTAAAACTGAATCTGGAAGTAAAAACCCCCGGGATGGAATGATTCACATTCTTTCTGCTGCTGCAAAGCCAGTGTCTGTGTCTGTTTCTCAGTATTTATTAACAATTTAAGATAATAGGATAGAATGCCACAAGTTTGCCATAATGTCTGGAAAGAGGGTCGAAACAGAGGGGCTGAGGTAGCAAAACAAGAGGAAGGGGTGTGAATAGACACAGGATCTGGGGGTCTCCAATGTGTAGACTCTGCCCAGCTCCCAGTCACATCTTTTCGAAATGGCCGAATTGCGAAAATGAATCCAGGGACAGTGAAGCAAGTGACTCACTAACAATGAGAGCATTTTAAACATTCATTCATTCACTGCAAAGCGCTCAGTCTTTCTGAGGTTCTGAAGGGGTCGGGGGTCTTCACTGTACCTGTCCTGGGAGTGTTTGATGGGGACAGTGTAGAGGGAGCTATACTCTGTATCTAACCCAGTGCTGTAAAAGTCCTGGGAGTGTTTGATAGGAACAGTGTAGAGGAAGCATTACTCTGTATCTAACCCTGTGCTTTACCTGCCCTGGGAGTGTTTGATGGGGACGGCGTAGAGGGAGATTTAGTCTGAATCTAACCCAGTGCTGTACCTGTCTTTGCAGTGTTTGATGGGGACAGTATAGAGGGAGCTTTACTCTGTATCTAACCCCGTGCTGTACTTGCCCTGGGAGTGTTTGATGGTCACAGTGTAGAGGGAGCTTTATTCTTTATTTAAACCCATGCTGTACCGGTCCTGCAAGTGTTTGATGGGGACAGATTCAAGGGAGCTTTACTCCTTATCTAACCATGTCCTGTTCGTGTCCTGGGAGTGTTTGATGGGGACAGTGTAGAGGGAGCTTTACTCTGAATCTATCCCATTGCTGTACCTGTCCATGGAGGGTTTGATGGGGACAGTGCAGAGGGAGCTTTATTCTGTATCTAACCCCGTGCTTTACCTATCCTGGGAGTGTTTCATGGGGACAGTGTAGAGGAAGCTTTACTCTGTATCTAACCCTTTGCTGTACCTGTCCTGGGAGTGTTTGATGGGGACAGTATAGAGGGAGCTTTACTCTGTATCTAACCCCGTGCTGTACGTGTCCTGGGAGTGTTTGATGGGGACAGTGCAGAGGAAGCTTTATTCAGTATATAATCCCGTGATGTCCCTGCCCTGGGAGTGTTTGATGGGGACAGTGTAGAGGGAGCTTCACTCTGTATCTAATCCCGTGCTGTACCTGTCCTGGGATTGTTTGATGATGACAGTATCGAGGGAGCTTTAATCTGTATCTAGCCCCGTGCTGTACCTGCCCTGGGAGTGTTTGATGGGGACGGTGTAGAGGGAGCATTACTCTGTATCTAACCCTGTGCTGTAGCAGTCCTGGGAGTGTTTGATGGGGAAAGTGTAGAGGTAGCTTTACTCTGTATCTAACCCTTTCCTGTTCCTGTCCTGGGAGTGTTTGATGGGGACAGTATAGAGGGAGCTTTACTCTGTATCTAACCCTGTCCTGTTCCTGTCCTGGGAGTGTTTGATGGAGACAGTGTAGAGGGAGCTTTTTTCTGTATGTAAACCCAATGCTGTTCCTGCCCTGGGAGTGTTTGATGGGGACAGTATAGAGGGAGCCTTACTCTGTATCTAACCCTGTTCTGTTCCTGTCCAGGGAGTGTTTGATGGGAACAGTGCAGAGGGAGCTTTTCTGTGTACCTAACCCTGTGCTGTACCTGTCCTGGGAGTGTTTGATGGGGACATTATAGATGTAGCTTTACTCTGTATCTAACCCAGTGCTGTAGTTGCCCTGGGAGTGTTTGATGATGACAGTGCAGTGGGATCTTTATTCTGTATATAAACCCGAGCTGTACCAGGCCTGGGAGTGTTTGATGGGGACGGTATAGTGGGAGATTTACTCTGTATCTAACACCGTGCCGTACCTGTCCTGGCAGTGTTTGGTGGGGACAGTGTAGAGGAAGTTTTACTCTGTATCTAACCCCCTAATGTACCTGCACTGGGAGTGTTTGATGGGGACGGTGTAAAGGGAGCTTTACTCTGTATCTAACCCCGTGCTGTACCTGTCCTGTGAGGTTTTGATGGGGACAGTTTAGAGGGAGCTTTAGTCAGTATATAAACCTGTCCTGTACCTGCCCTGGGAGTGCTTCATGGGGACAGTGTAGACAGAGCTTTTTTCTGAATCTTACCCCGGGCAGTACCAGTCCTGGGAGTGTTTGATGGGGACAGGTTAGAGGGAGATTTACTCTGTATCTAACCCTGTGCTGTAACTGCCATGGGAGTGTATGATGGGCACAGTGTAGGGGGAGTTTTTCTCTGTTTCTAACCCCGGGCTGTACTAGTCCTGGGAGTGTTTGATGGATACAGTATCGAGGGAGCTTTACTCTGTATCTAACCCTGTGCTGCACCCGTCCTGAGAGTGTTTGATGGGGACAGCTTAGAGGGAAATTTAGACTGTATCTAACCCCGTGCTGTACCTGCCCTGGGAGTGTACGATGTGCACAGTGTAGGGGCAGCTTTACTCTGTATCTAACCCCGTGCTGTACCTGTCCTGGGAGTGTTTGATGGGGACAGTGTAGAGGAAGCTTTACTCTGTATCTAAACCCGTGCTGTACCTGCCCAGGGATTGGTGGATGGGGACGGTGTAGAGGGAGATTTACTCTGTATCTAACACTGTGATGTACATGTCCTGCGAGTGTTTGATTGGGACAGTGTATAGGAAGCTTTAGTCTGTATCTAACCCCGTAATGTACCTGTCCTGGGAGTGATTGATGGGGACAGTTTAGCGGGAGCTTTACTCTGTATCTAACCCCGTGCTGTACCAGTCCTGGGAGTGATTGATGGGACAGGTTAGAGGGAGCTTTTGTCTGTATCTAATTCCTTGCTGTACCTGCCCTGTGAGTGTATGATTGGCACAGTGTAGGGGGAGCTTTACTCTGTATCTAACCCCGTGCTGTACCAGTCCTGGGAGTGTTTGATGGGGACAGTAGAGAGGGAGATTTACTCTGTATCTAACCCTGTCCTGTCACTGCCCAGTTAGTGCTTGATGGGGACAGTGTAGAGGGAGCTTTACTCTGTATCTAACCTCGTGCTGTACCAGTCCTGGGAGTGTTTGATGGGCACAGTGTAGAGGGAGATTTACTCTCTATCTAACCCCGTGCTGTACCAGTCCTGAGAGTGTGTTGATGGGGAGAGTGTATAGGGAGGTTTACTCTGTATCTAACCCTGTGCTGTACCAGTCCTGGGAGTGTTTGATGGAGACAGTGTAGAGGGAGCATTACTCTGTATCTAACCCCGTGCTGTACCTGCCCTGGGAGTGTTTGATGGGGACAGTGCAGATGGAGCTTTACTCAGTATCTAACCCCGTGCTGTACCTGTCCTGGGAGTGTTTGATGGGGACAGTATCGAGGGCGCTTTTCTCTGTATCTAACCCTGTTCTGTTCCTGTCCAGGGAGTGTTTGATGGGGACAATATCGAGAGAGCTTTACTCTGTATCTAGCCCCTGCTGCATCCTTTCTGGGAGTGTTTGTTGGCAACATTGTCGCCCAAAACAAAAACAATCCACAAATCAGGCCTAATAAATTGAACATCAGTTTCTTGTTTGATTCTCCCTGGTCTGTTCTGAATCTCTGATAGATTGCTTATGTTTACCCTCCACATGAGCAGTCATCCTAATCCCGTCTACCTGTCCTGCTCCCAATGCGGCATCCGACTACAATAAGGCCAGTGATACAGGAGCGTCTCAGCGAGTGAGACAGGTGAGTCTTGAGCCTGACCTGGGTGTATGTGAGTGACCCGGGTTAATCCGACACTCCAGGGACATTTTAGATAGTTCGAGTGCATCACAGCTTTGCCAGAATGAGACCTGGATTCCAAGGGTTAAATTGCAAAGTGAGATTGCACAAATTCGGGTTGTATTCCCTGAAATCTAGTAGCATCAGGGTTGACTTGATCAAATGGTCAAATCCTATTTATGTTACCTGTATGTTGCAAAGTTATTCTGATAATTTTCATCCCACAGAGTAAAAATTTCTGCGATTCTGTGTCTGAGTCGGAACTTCAAATAGTTCAGATTCACTGTTTAAAATAAGCAGTCACTTTTCTGTGGTGGTTTTTGAGATTGAGTATGGATCTCAGAATCTGTCAGTGGAAGGGAGTTTCTACAGAGATAGGAAATGGGATTGATGAATAAAGGTGCAGGATTTTGATCACTGCATAAGATTGTGTCTGTTGCAGTTTCCCAGGAGTTTATATTTTCTTGGGAAAGGGCTGATTATCCAATGTCAACAATTCAATTTCTTCTGACAAGTGAAAACGCAGGAGAAAGCGGGAATATACCAACACTGGAACAAACAGGCAACTGTATGAGGAAGGTTTCAATTCTCTGCATGTTTTAATGTGAATTCCTGAGCTAAAGATTGAAATAAACAGGAGTTTAAATCTCACACTGGGAAGCCGTACAATTTCAGTCCTGTTAGCCTAAAATTAAAAATAAAAATCTACAATTAAAAATTTCTTGTACAAAGCAAAGAGAATTTGACCCTGTATCGAACCGCATACTGTATTTGGGTTGGGAGTGTTTGATGACAGTGTAGCCAAAGCTTTAATTTGAAACAGGTTTCTGCAAACGTCAATTGACACAAAGTCTCTTGTTAATGTTTCAATCTGAGGATGATAGATTTTTGTTAGGCAAAGGTGTAAAGAGATATGGAGGTCGATCAGAGATCAGTCACGATCTCATTGAATGTCAGAAACAGGGTGTGGGGTGAAATGGAATCTTCCTCTTCCAATGTACTATGATACATATCCTTCCTTCAATCTCTGTCTCTCGGTCTCCCTCTCCATCTGTGTCTCTGTCTTCTTCTCACTCGCTCGGTCTGTCTCTCTCTCTCTCTCTTCCTCTCTCTCAGAATCTATATAAATGACACAAACACCGGTCAGCCTTTTAGGTTTGTTCACAGAGGCCATATTATGTCCCCACAGCACTGGGACATTTCTGACAGAGTTGACTCCTCAGGAATGTGACGTTGGTACTTTCAACGTGACAGAGACACAACTATGGAGACACTGATCAGACACTCATCCCCCAAACACCGCATTTTGCACGGGTTCCAGGTCATCACCACTCGCTGATTTAAAAAGATTTTCACCACATCCCCCCCCCTTCATCCCTTTCTCAAAACCTTCACCCTGTCTCTCCCCCTGTCACCATCGAACCAATTTTTTGAATTTGACTCTGTATGGACCCCATACTGTAATTGGGTTGGGAGTGTTTGATGAACAGTGTAGTCAAAGCTTCACTCTGAAACACTGGAATTGAGGTTAAGGGGTGATTTGATCAAATGCTTCAAGATACTAATGTAAATGAATCATGTTTTTTATAGCCAGGCATGTTGAAAAATATTTGGAGCTTTACCCTTTTCTCCAGCTGATGAACTTTTAATTTGAACACTTTTTAAATTGTACTCAAATTCAAATGTGAATGACGCTTTTTAATCTCATAACTCAATTGTTGAGGGAGCTTTACTCTGTATGGAACCCCGTGCTGTACCTGTTCTGGCAGTGTTTGATGGGTACAATTTAATAACAACTTTAATTCCTATCTAACCCCGCGCTGCCCAATAACGGATGCAGATTCAGATAAATCGGATGTTTCATTTCTGTGTCACTTTCTGTATCTTGAAGCTTCTATTTGGAGCTGGAAATCTGTCAGTTGATGAATGTTGTCTTGAAAATTTCACCCTGAATAGTGTGAGCATTAGTATTGTGGAAACGTGTGAAGAAAGTCTTTGCATTCATACATTCCTACATTGTGAAATGTTAGTTAGCTTTGAAACAATAGGATGTAGGGCCAGGGAGTCTGAATGGACAAAAGGTTTTGGATGATTAAAGAGTGAATTTTAATGATGTCCTTTGATGGAGCCATTTACTGTAAATGTCCCGAGACAATGAAATGCTTCAGAGGAAATGTCCCGAGAGAGAGAAATGGTTCCCCAATGTCTGAAACACTTTCCCAAGTCTTCAGAGACATGAAGGGGGCAGACATATTGTAAGATACAGATAATGAGATGCCAGAGAATCACAGAATTGAAGTTGTGGGGCCCTCTCCTGTTTCAGAATGTCAGTTTTGATGTTTAACTCTGTGATACTTGGCTAATGATTCAGAAAGCAGAAAGATCCAATCCAATCTGTAACCTGCACTTCCAATTCCAAAGAGATATGTACACCTTAAGTGAATGAGTGAAATAGTGAAAGATGGATTTCATTATAGTCAAATGTGTGGCTGCCCACTTTAAAAAGGATGGAACAGGTTACATTATAAATGGTGAAAAGCTGCAAACAGTGAGGGTCCAAAGAGTCCTTAACCATTTGTCTCAAGACCAAGAAAACATCAAACAGTTCCAATGAGAAATTAAATTTGATATTTGGAATAAAGCTGGTTAAAAACTCACACTACCCATTCCATGAATCAGCCTCTGTAACCTGCACTTCAGCACATCACAAGAAAAATGATATTTTCAACAGTTCGTGATTCCAGTCTGTAACTCACTCCCGGGAATCTATTATTCTATACATAAACCCCCTGAACCCCTCGATTAGATTCCAGTCTGTAACTCACTCCCGAGTATCTGTTATTCTATATATAAACCCCCTGAACCCCTCGATTAGATTCCAGTCCGTAACTCACACCCGGGTATCTATTATTCTGTATATAAACCCCCTGAACACCTTGATAAGATTCCAGTCTGTAACTCAATCCTTGGTATCCATTATTCTATATATAAACCCCCCGAACCCCTCGATTAGATTCCAGTCTGTAACTCTCTCCCGGGTATCTATTATTTAATATATAAACCCCCTGAACCCCTCGATTAGATTCCAGTCTGTAAGTCAATCCTTGGTATCTATTATTCTATATATAAACCCCCTGACACCTCGATTAGATTCCCGCCTGTAACTTACTCCCGGGTAATTATTATAATATATATAAACCCCCTGAACACCTCGATTAGATTCCAGTCTGTAACTGAATCCTTGGTATCTATTATTCTATATGTAAACCCCACAAACCCCACGATTAGATTCCAGCACTTCCACATCACAAGTTGAGGAAGGGGTCTCCCCCCATTTTAAAGATGGTGAAAGGATATCCCTCCAATTTAAAGATAGAGAAGGGATATGTCACGGGATATTGTTCTTTATACTCAAAAATGTTTATTAATTTCGGAACATTTTCAGTTTCCCCCTACACTTTCTCTTTCTCTCACCATCATTTTCATTCTCTCCCTCTTCCACCCCATCTCTCTGCCACTCTACCACATTCCTCTGTTTCTCTCTCTCACCCCATCACTTTACCCTAAACTCGCTCCCCTCTCTTCACCTCTCTCTCTTTCACCTCATCCCTTTTCCTTTCATTTTATCTCTTCTCTCTATCTCACTCACTCGCCCCAGCTCTCTTTCTCTCTCACCCTGTCTCTCCGCCGCTCTGTCTCTCTATCTCTCATTCCGGCCATCTCTCCCTCTCTCTCACTCCTTTCCTCCGTTGCTCTGCTCCTCTCTCTGTCGCCCCCATCTCTCTCCCTCTCGCCTTGTCTCTCTTTCTACCTCTGTACCTCTTTCATCCCATCTATCTCGCCCTCTCTCTCTCTCCCTCTCTCCCTCTCCCACTTCTTTTGTGCCATAATTGGATATAAAGCAGAATAGAAATTTTTTTCAGGGTCCCGTGAAAAGGCAGATGATTCAGACCAGCGAAATGTGGATACAGAATTGGCTGATGGATAGGAAACAGAGAGTTCACGGATATTTTTCCGGCTGGATGTAGGATTGTAGTAGAGTTTCACTGGGGTCAGTATTGGAACCCTGGATTTCCCTGCTGTATATAAATGATTGAGATATTGGTGTGCAGGGGACCATTTGAGAGTTTGTGGATGGCACAAAACTTGGGAGAATGATAAACAGAGAGGGGGACAGTGTAGAGCATCAAAAGGACATTGACAAGTTGGGAGAGTGGGCAGATAGGTGGCCAATGATATTCAATGTGGAGACGTTTGATGTGATGCATTTTGGTAGGAGAAACATGGACATGAAAAACAAAATTAGCGGTGTAATTTTGAAGGGGGTGCAGGAGCAGAAAGACCTGGGTGAAGATGTGCATATTTCATTGAAGGTGGCAGGACAGGTTGAGCGAGTGGTTCATAAAGCATATCGTATCCTGGACTTTACTAATAGGGGCTTAGAGTACAAGAGCAGGGAGGTTATGCTGAATTTATATAAGACGCTAGTTAGACCTCAGATGGAGTATTGTGTACAGTCCTGGGAGCCACACTATAGGAAGGATATGATTCCCGGGGCAGTGTGATTACGTGGGATGGAATTGAGATTTACACCCCTTCTGTGTTTGATGTTGGAATCAGCTTCATTTGGGGTGTGCTGTGTTTCGTAGACATTTTCAGATCTTTTTAAATAATTCCCTTTTTTTATAGACTGCATCACTGAGTGTGAATTGGAGCTTAGCATCCATTTTTTAAATTGTTTGAAAATAGTTTTAAACTTCGCCCCTAGTTCCAAACTCTCCCACAAGGGGAAACATCTTCTCCACATCCACCCTGTTAAGACCCCTCAGGAACTTACATCTTTCACTAAGATCACCTCTCCAAATTCTAAACTCCAATGGATACAGGCCCAGCCTGTCCAACCTTTCCTCATAAGAAAATCAGAATCCTTTCCTCATAAGGTCAGAGATGATGAGAAATGCCTCACACAATTGGCCTTGTCCTTGTCTTCATTGGCTTCTGAGCAACAACCTTCAATAACAATTATAATAATTTTGGGGAAAGGGCAGACGAGTGAGACCAGTGAAATTTTCCTTGCAGAGTGTCGAAAGTAGATTGATGGGCTGAATGGCCTCCTTCTGTGTTGTAAACTTTCTGTGTTACACACGCAGGTTAACATTTCATTCTCGAATAAGCTTCACTCTTTCCTCCATTGTAGGTTCCAGCACCTCCACATCACAAGTTGGGCAATGGATCTCCCTCCATTTTAAAGACGGGAATGGATCTTCCTCCACTTTAAAGATGGAGAAGACGTAGCCTAGTGGGACATAAGCAAGGCTTTTGATAAGGTCCCACAAGGGAGAACGAAAGCGAAGGTAAGAGCCCATGGGATCCAAGGCAATTTTTCAATTTGGATCCAGAATTGGCTGAGTGGCAGGAAGCAGAGGGTGATGGTCAAGGGGTGTTTTTGTGACTGGATCCCTGTGTCCAGTGGTGTTCCCCTGGGGTCGGTGTTGGGTCCCTTGCTGTGTGTGGTATGTATAAACAATTTAGACTTCAATGTAGGAGGGTTGATCAGCAAGTTTGTGGATGACACGATAATTGGTGGTGTGGTAAATAGTGAGGAGGAGAGCCTTAGATTACAGGCGGATATAGACGGACTGGTCAGTGGTTCAAGGACTTTAATCCGGATAAGTGTGAGGTGATGCACTTGGGCAGGACACACAAGGCACAGGAATATATGATGAATGGTAGGACCCTGGGATCTAATGCGCATTAGAGAGACCTTGGTGTGTATGTCCACTGGTCCCTTAAGGTAGTGGGACAGGTAAATAAGGTGTTTAAGAAGGCATATGAGATACTTCCCTTTATTAGCCGAGACATAGAATATAAGAGCAGGGAAGTCATGCTGGAACTGCATAAAACGCTGGTTAGGCCACAGCTAGAGTATTGCGTGTAGTTCTGGAGTCCGCATTATAGGAAGGATGTGATTGCACTAGAGAGAGAGCAGAGGAGATTTACCAGGATGTTGCCTGGGCTGGAGAATGTTAGATATGAGGAGAGATAGGATAGACTTGGATTATTTTTCCATGAGCAGAGGAGATTGAGGAAGGACATGATTGAGGTGAATAAAATAATGAGGGGCATTGATAGGGTAGAGAGGAAGGAACTTTTCCCCTTGGTGGAGGGAACAATAACCACGGAGCATAGATTTAAGGCAGGGGGCAGGAGGGTTAGAGGGGAAGTAGGGAAGGATTTTTTCACCCAGAGGGTGGTGGGAATCTGGAACTCACTGCCTGAAAGGGGGTTAGAGGCAGAAACCCTCATAACATTTAAGAATATTTGGATGTGCACTTGCGATGCCTTGGCATAGAAGGCTGTGGGCCTAGTGCTGTAAAATAGGATTAGAATTGTTAGGTTCTTGTTCGATCGGCACAGACTTGATGGGCCGAAAGGCCTTTTTCTGTGCTGTTGACCTCTGTGACTCTATGACAGAGATATCCCTGCATTTTAAAGACGGAGAAGGGATCTACCTCCATTTTAAAGATTGAGAAAACATCTCCCTCCATTTTAATGACGGAGAAGGGATCTACCAACATTTTAAAGATGGAAAAGGGACCTCACTCTATTTTTAAGATGTAGGAGGTGTCGCCCTCCATTTAAAATATATAGAAGGGATCTCCGTACAATTTAAAATGGGGAAGGGATCCCCCTCCATTTTAATGATGTGGAAGGAATCCACTACATTTCAATTTGGACACAAACGCTCTCAAACACACAATTGCACAGATATATTCTTTCTCATAAACGCAGACACACACACACACCCTCTCACACACAGACACACTCACGCACATATATTCTCTATTTCACACATACATACACACACACATTCTCTCTCACACTCACGCTACACAGATATATTATTCCTCATAGACACACACTCTCTCTCACACACTCACAAAGACATATTCTTTCTCATACACATGCTCACACAGACATAGTCACAATCACACAGATGTATTCTCAAACGCACACACATCCTCTCTCACACAGACACTGATTCTCTATCTCACCGATTCACACACAGACTCGTAGATCTATTCATTCTCATACACGCAAACACACACAATCTCACACACACATATATTCTTCCTCACACACAAACACACACACACACACCAACTCACACACATACACGCTCTCTCACACACACACACATATATACATTCTCTCTCTCTCATGTACACACAAAAACACGCACACACTTGCACAGATATATACTTTCTCATAGACGCAGGCACACACACATAAAAACCAGGATCGCATTGAATGTCAGAACAGGGTTGGAGGGTTAAATGGCCTCTTGCTCTTTCCATGTGCTATGACCAATATCCTTTATTCACTGTCTGGCTCTCAGTCACCCACTTGGTCTGAGAGTCTCTATTTCTCATTCACTCGATCTGTGTCTTCTCTCCCTGTCTCTCTTCCTCTGAGAATCTAGTCTACAAACACCAGGCAGCCATTTTAGGTTTGTTCACAGTGGCCATTTCATGTCCCCACAGCAATGGGACATTTAGGACAGAGTTGACTCATGTAACATTAGTATTTTAAACGTGACAGAGACACAGGTATGGAGACATAAATTCCATGTGTATTCCCTGGAATATTGAAGGATCCGGGGGTTCAGTCCCACACTTTGCTGCTGTGATTTTGAATTCTGAATTTTCTAAAACTGAATCTGGAAGTAAAAACCCCCGGGATGGAATGATTCACATTCTTTCTGCTGCTGCAAAGCCCGTGTCTGTGTCTGTTTCTCAGTATTTATTAACAATTTAAGATAATAGGATAGAATGCCACTAGTTTGCCATAATTCAACTCGGTCAGAAATGTCCCAATGTTATGACCGATATCATTCTTTGATCGTCTGCCTGTTCATCCCCTCTCACTCTGTGTCTCTCTCTTTAACATTCCCTCATTCCGCGTCTGCTCTCTCTCTCTCTCTCTCTCTCTCTCCCCCTCTCAGATTCTGTAAGAAAAATCCCCAAACACCAGGCAGCCATTTTAGGTTTGTTCACAGTGGCCATTTTATGTTCCCACAGCACTGGGACATTTATGACAGAGTTGACTCCTCACGAATGGTAAATTAGTCCTTTCAACGTGACAGAGACACAGATATCTCCCTCCATTTTAAAGATGGAGAAATTCTGTTTATCACTCAATAGGCCCTGTCTTTACTTGGTATCTAACCCTGTGCTGCCCTTTCCCTGGGCCTGTTTGATGGGACAGAGCAGAGGGAATGTTACTCTCTATCGAACCCCATACTGTATTTGGTTTGGGTGTGTTTGTTGAACAGTGTAGATGAAGCTTTACACTGGAATTTAGGTGAGGGGGTGATTTGATGAAATATTTCAGGATAATAATGGAAGTAGAGGTTTGAAAAAGACTAACTATTCCCGCTGGTTTGGGGAGTCTGGGCCTTGGGGTCATGGTTTTTCAACTATGTTTAGAATTTTAGAATTTCAGGAGAGAAACTAAGAAACACTTTAAAACACCAAGTGTGGTATTAGTTTGGATCTCTCTCACATGAACGGAAATTGATGCTGAGCCACTAGTCCATGTTTAAAACTGAGGCTGATAGATTTCTGTTAGCTAACACGCTGCAGAGATATGAGACCAAGGGCTTCAATCACAGATCAGCCAGGATCTCATTGAATGTCGGAACAGGGTTGGAGGGTTAAATGGCCTCTTGCTCTTTCCATGTGCTATGACCAATATCCTTTATTCACTGTCTGGCTCTCAGTCACCCACTTGGTCTGAGAGTCTCTATTTCTCATTCACTCGATCTGTGTCTTCTCTCCCTGTCTCTCTTCCTCTGAGAATCTAGTCTACAAACACCAGGCAGACATGTTAGGTTTGTTCCCAGTGGCCATTTTATGTCCCCACAGGAATGGGACATTTAGGACAGAGTTGACCCCTCACGAATGGAAAATTAGTACTTTCAACGTGACAGAGACACAGATATCTCCGTCCATTTTAAAGACGGAAAAGGGAACTCCCTCCGTTTTAACGGTGGAGAAGTTATCTGCCTCCATTTTAAATATTGAGAATGGTTCTCGCCCCATTTCATCAGGTCTCTCTCCCCCTACCGCTTTTTCCTTCCCTCGACTCGTCTCTCTGATACTCTCTCTCATCCCATCGCTATTTCGGACACTCACTCCCCTCTCTCTGCCTCTCCCTCACCCCACCCATTTTTCTTTCACTCAATCGCCTCTCTCTATCTCTCTCCCTCGCCCTCTCTCTATTTCTCCCTCAGCCCATCTCATTGTCGCTATCTCCCTCTCTCTCTCCCCATCTCTCTCCCCTTCACCCTCTCTGTCTATCATTTCATCTCTCTGTCATTCTCTGACCCTCTCTCTCGCCCTCTCTCTCTTTCTTTCTCACCCCATCTCACTCTCACTATTTCCCTCTCTATCTCGCGCCCTCTTTCTTTCTCACCCCATCTCACTGTCACTATTTCCCTCTCTCTCTCACCCCATCTCTCTGCCCTTCACCCTCTCTCTCTGTCTCTCACTCTATCTCTGTCATTCTCTGACCCTCTCTCTATCGCCCCGTCTCTATCCCTGTCACCACCTCTCTCTGTCGCTCTCTCTCTCCCTCGCTCTGCCACTGTCTCTCTGTCACATTCGTTCTCTCTCACGCCTGTCTCTTTCTCCATCGCTCTCTTTCTCCCCTCGCCTTTCACTGTCTCTCTCTCACTACAACACCCTGCCCCTCTCTCTATCTCGCCCTGTATCTCTCTCTCTCGGCGAGTTTTGTCTCTCTTTCTCTATCTCAATCTGTCTCTCTCTCTCACCATCTCTCTGCCTCTCTCTCTCTCTCTCTCACACTCTCTCTCTCACTCCATCAGCCTCCCCCTCTCCCCACCATCCCCAATTTCCCTTTTCAGCAAATTTTGGGTGTGAAGCTGAAGGGAAAATATTTTCAGGGTTTCGGGGAAAGGACGGACGAGTGAGACCAGTGAAACTTTCCTTGCAGAGTGTCGAAAGTAGTTTGATGGGCTGACTGACCTCCTCGATTAGATTCCAGTCTATTACTCAATCGCGGGTATCTATTATTCTATATATAAACCCCCTGAACCCCTCGATTAGATTCCAGTCTGTAACTCAATCGCGGATATCTATTATTCTATATATAAACCCCCTGAACCCCTCGATTAGATTCAAGTCTGTAACTCACTCCCGGGTATCTGTTATACTAAATATGAACCCAACGAACCCTTCGATTAGATTCCAGCCTGTAACTCAATCCCGGGAATCTTTTATTCTATATATAAACCACCCCGAACCCCTCGATTAGATTCCAGTCTGTAACACACTGCCGGGTATCTGTTATTCTATATATAAACCACCCCGAACCCCTCGATTAGATTCCAGTCTGTAACTCCCTCCCGGGTATATGTTATTCTGTATATAATCCACCCCGAACCCCTCGATTAGATTCCAGTCTGTAACTCACTCCCGGTTATCTGTTATTCCATATATAAAGCCCCTGAACCCCTCGATTAGATTCCAGCCTGTAACTCACTCCCGGGTATCTGTTATTCTATATATAAACCACCCCGAACCCCTTGATTAGATTCCAGTCTGAAACTCACTCCCGGGTATCTGTTACTATATAAATAAACCCCCTGAAACCCACGATTAGATTCCAGTCTGTAACTCACTCCTGGGTATCTATTATTCTGTATATAATCCACCCCGAACCCCTTGATTAGATTCCAGTCTGTAACTCACTCCCGGGTATCTGTTATTCTATATATAAACCCCCTGAACCCCACGATTAGATTCCAGTCTGTAACTCACTCACGGGTATGTTATTCTATATATAATCCACCCCGAAGCCCTCGATTAGATTCCAGTCTGTAACTCACTGCCGGGTTTCTGATATACTAAATATGAACCCACCGAACCCCTCGATTAGAATCCAGCCTATAACTCAATCCCGGGTATCTGCTATTCCATATATAATCCACCCCGAACCCCGCGATTAGATTCCAGTCTGTAACTCACTCCCGGGTATCTGTTATTCTATATATAAACAACCCCGAACCCCTCGATTAGATTCCATTTTCTAACTCACTCCCGGGTATCTGTTATTCTATATATAAATCCCCCAAACCTCTCGAATTGATTCCAGTCTGTAACTTCATCTCGGGAATCTGTGATTGTATCTATAAAACCCTCAAACCCCTCAATTAGATTCCAGTCTGTAACTCAATCTCGGGCATCTGTGATTGTATAAATTAAACTCCGAATCTCTCGATTAGATTTCAGCTTGTAACTCACTCTCCTCCATCAGTGATTCTATATATAAACCCACCAAACAACTCTATTAGATTCCAGTCTGTAACTCACTCGCGGGTCTCTGTTATTCTATATATAAACCACCTCGAACATCTCGATTTGATTCCAGTCTGTAACTCACTCCCGGGTATCTGTTATTCTATATATAAACCACCACAAAACCTTCGATTTGATTCCAGTCATACTCACTCTTGGTTATCTGTGATTCTATATTTAAACCCCCTGAACACCTCGATTAGATTCCAGTCTGTAACTCATTCTCACCTATCTGATTATCTATATTTAAACCATCCCGAAAACGTCTATTAGATTCTAATCTGTAACTCACTCCCGGGTATCTGTTAGCCTATATAAATACACCCCACTCTCCTCAATTAGAATCCAGTCTGTAACTCACTCCCGGGTCTCTGTTATTCTATATATAAACCACCCCGAACCCCTCGATTAGATTCCAGTCTGTAACATACTCCCGGGTATCTGTTATTCTATATATAAACCACCCCGAACCCCTCGATTAGATTCCAGTCTGAAACTCACTCCCGGGTATCTGTTCTATATATAAACCCCCGGAACCCCTCGATTAGATTCCAGTCTGTAACTCACTCCCAGGTATCTGTTATTCTGTATATATACCACCCCGAACCCCTCGATTAGATTCAAGTCTGTAACTCACTCCTGGGTATCTGTTATTCTATATTTCAACCCGCTGAACCCCTCGATTAGATTCCAGTCTTTAACTCACTCCCGGGTATGTTATTCTACATATAAACCACCCCGAACCCCTCGATTAGATTCCAGTCTGTAACTCACTCCCGGGTATGTTATTCTATATATAAACCACCCCGAACCCCTCGATTAGATTCCAGTCAGTAACTCACTCCCGGGTATGTTATTCTATTTTAAACCACCCCGAACCCCTCGATTAGATTCCAGTCTGTAACTCACTCCCGGGTATGTTATTCTATATATAAACCACCCCGAACCCCTCGATTAGATTCCAGCACTTCCACATCACAAGTTGCGGAAGGGGTCTCCCCCCATTTTAAAGTCGGTTAAAGGCTCTCCCTCTAATTTAAAGATGGAGAAGGGATATCTCACAGGATATTGTTCTTTACACTCAATAATGTTAACAAATTTTTGAACATTTTCAGATTCCGCCTACACTTTCTCTTTCTCTCATCCTGTCTCATTTCTTCTCTCCCTCTCCCACCCCATCTCTCTGCCACTCTATACATTTCTCTGTTTCTCTCTCTCACCCCATATCTTTACCTTACACTCGCTCCCCTCTCTTCATCTCTCTCTCTCAACTCATCCCTTTTTCTTTCGCTCGATCTCCCCTCTCTATTTCACTCGCTTACCCAGCTCTCTTTCCCTCTCACCCTGTCTCTCTGCCGCCCTGTCTCTCTATCTGTCGTTCCGTCTTTCTCTCTCTCTCTCACTCAGTACTTATCTCTGTTGCTCTGCTACTCTCTCTGTCGCTGCCATATCTCTCCCTTTCGCCTTGTCTCTCTGTTGCTCTCTTTCTATCTCTGTACCTCTTTCATCCAATCTATCTCTCCATCTATCTCTCTCTCTCTCTTTCTCTCCCAGGAAAACAGAGAGTAATGGTTCATGGGAATTTTTCCGGCTGGATGTAGGATTGTAGTGGAGTTCCCCAGGGGTCAGTATTGGAACCCTGGATTTCCCTGCTGTATATAACTGATTGAGATATTGGTGTGCAGGGGACCATTTCAGAGTTTGTGGATGGCACAAAACTTGGGAGAATGATAAACAGAGAGGGGGACAGTGTAGAGCATCAAAAGGACATTTACAAGTTGGGAGAGTGGGCAGATAGGTGGCCAATGATGTTCAATGTGGAGACGTTTGATGTGATGCATTTTGGTAGGAGAAACATGGACAGGAAAAATAAAATTAGGGGTGTAATTTTGAAGGGGGTGCAGGAGCAGAAAGACCTGGGTGGAGATGTTCATAGATCATTGAAGGTGGCAGGACAGGTTGAGCGAGTGGTTCATAAAGCAGATTGTATCCTGGACTTTACTAATAGGGGCTTAGAGTACAAGAGCAGGGAGGTTATGCTGAATTTATATAAGACGCTAGTTAGACCTCAGATGGAGTATTGTGTACAGTCCTGGGAGCCACACTATAGGAAGGATATGATTCCCGGGGCAGTGAGATTACGTGGGATGGAATTGAGATTTACACCCCTTCTGTGTTTGATGTTGGAATCAGCTTCATTTGGAGTGTGCTGTGTTTTGTAGACATTTTCAGATCTTTTTAAATAATTCCCTTTTTTTATAGACTGCATCACTGAGTGTGAATTGGAGCTTAGCATCCATTTTTTAAATTGTTTGAAAATAGTTTTAAACTTCGCCCCTAGTTCCAAACTCTCCCACAAGGGGAAACATCTTCTCCACATCCACCCTGTTAAGACCCCTCAGTAACTTACATCTTTCACTAAGATCACCTCTCCAAATTCTAAACTCCAATGGATACAGGCCCAGCCTGTCCAACCTTTCCTCATAAGAAAATCGGAATCCTTTCCTCATAAGGTCAGAGATGATGAGAAATGCCTCACACAATTTGCCTTGTCCTTGTCTTCATTGGTTTCTGAGCAACAACCTTCAATAATAATTATAATAATTTCGGGGAAAGGGCAGACGAGTGAGACCAGTGAAACTTTCCTTGCAGAGTGTCGAAAGTAGATTGATGGGCTGAATGGCCTCCATCTGTGTTGTAAACTTTCTGTGTTACACACGCAGGTTAACATTTCATTCTCGAATAAGCTTCACTCTTTCCTCCATTGTAGGTTCCAGCACCTCCACATCACAAGTTGGGCAATGGATCTCCCTCCATTTTAAAGATGGAGAAAGTGGCTCCCACCATTTTAAAGACAGGAATGGATCTCCCTCCATTTTAAAGATGGAGAAGACGTAGCCTAGTGGGACATAAGCAAGGCTTTAGATAAGGTCCCACAAGGGAGAATGAAAGCGAAGGTAAGTGCCTGGATCTTAGCCCCAGACCAGGTTAGAGAGACACGTGTGTCGGGATCTTACACACACTACAGGATAGAGAGTCCTGGATCTCATCCTCAGAACAGTATAGAGAGGCATGGGGGCTCGGATCTCACACCCAGACCAGGATAGAGAGACTTGGGGCCTTAGCTTATACACCTAGATGAGGATAGAGAGCCAGATAATCATGGGGGCCCGGATCTTATCCCCGGACCAGGATGGAAAGGCATGGGGGCCTGGATCTTAATGGCAGATCAGGGTAGAGAGCAATCGGCGACCGGATCTTATGCCTAGACCCGGTTAGAGAGGCATGGGTACCTGGATCATACCCCAGACCAGGATAGAGAGGCACGTGTTCCAGGATTTTACACCCACTACAGGATAGAGATTCCTGGATCCCATCCCCAGACCAGTGTAGAGAGCATGGGTGATTGGGTTTTACAACTAGACCAGGATAAAGAGGCTTGGAGGCCTGGATCCTACCCCCAGACCAGGATAGAGACGAATGGAGTCCTTGATCTAACCGCCCGGCCAGGATAGAGAGTCATGGGTTCACCGATCTTACACCCAGAAAAGGATAGAGATGCATAGGGGCCGGATCTTACACGAGATCAGGATAGAACGGCATGGGGGCCAGGATCTTACTCCTGGACCAGGATAGAGAGGCCCGGGGGCCCGGATATTATCCTCAGAGCAGGGTAGAGAGGCATGGGGGCCTGGATCTTATCCCCGGACCAGGGTAGAGAGGCTTCGGGGCCTGGATCTTATCCCCAGACCAGGGTAGAGAGGCTTGGGGGCCTGGATCTTATCCCCGGACCAGGGTAGAGAGGCTTGGGGGCCTGGATCTTATCCCGGGACCAGGGTAGATAGAAATTCGAGCTCGCAACGTACACCCAGACAACGGTAACAAGTCAGGGGGCCTTGATCTTACCCCGGACCAGGGTAGAGAGGCAGGGGTGCACAGATATTATCCTCTGATCAGGATAGAGAGGCATGGGGAACGGATCTTATACCCAGACCAGGATAGAGAGGCATGGGGGTCTGGATCCTATCCCCCGGCCAGGATAGATCGGTTTGGATGCCCAGACCCAACAACCAGCCCATGTTATTGAGCCACGGCATCATGGATCTCATATCCAGACCAGGATAGAGAGCCATGGGATCCTGGATTTTACGCCTAGACCAGGATAGAGAGGCATAGGGGCCTGAATCCTACACCCAGGCCAGCGGAGAGACGAATGGGGGCCTCAAACTCTCGCCCAGGCCAGGATAGAGAGGCATGGCTGCCCGGATCTTTCACCAAGACGAGGATAGAGATGCAGGGGGGCCCCGATCTTACACCAGCCCACAATAGAGAGGCATAGGCGCCCAGATGTTATTCCCGCACCAGGATAGAGAGGCATGGGGACCAGGAACATATCCCCAGAGCAGGGTAGAGAGGCAGGGGGGCATGTAACATATCCCCAGAGCAGGGTAGAGAGGCAGGGGGTGCAGCATCTTGTCCAAAGAACAGGATAGAAAGGCATCTAAGTTACATAAAACACCAATGCAGAGGAGCTCGGGGGCCTGGATATTATACCCAGACCACGAGAGAGAGGCATGTGGGCCAGGATCCTATCCCCGGTCAAGATTGGATAGGCCCGGAAGCCCAGTTCTTATCCCCGGCGGAGGATAGAGAGACACGTTGGCCCAGATCTCAACAGCAGAACAGGATAGAGAGGCATGTGGGCCCGGATCTTACTCCCAGACAAGGATAGAGTGGCAGGGGTGCCTGGATCTAATCCCCGGACCAGGATAGGGAGGCACGGATGCCCGTTTCTTATCCCCGGACCAGGATAGAGAGGCATGGGGGCATTGATCTTATACCCAAACTGGGAGAGAGAGGCATGGGGGCATTGATCTTATCCCCGCTCCAGGTTAGATAGACTCGGAGTCCCGGATCTTAACCCTGGAACAGAATAGAGAGGCATCGTGTCCCAGATCTCAACACCAGACCAGGATAGAGAGCCATGGAGGCCACGAACATACACCCAGACCAGATTAGGGAGGGATGAGGGCCTGGATCTCACACCCAGACCAGGATAGAGAGGCATGGGGGCCACGAACATACACCCAGACCAGATTAGGGAGGGATCAGGGCCTGGATCTCACACCCAGACCAGGGTAGAGAGGCATGGGGGCCATGAACATACACCCAGACCAGATTAGGGAGGGATCAGGGCCTGGATCACACACCCAGACCAGGATAGAGAGGCATTGGGACCTGGATTTTACACCTAGACCAGGATAGAAAGACATGGAGGCATGAACCTTAACCCCAGACCAGGGTAGACATTCATGGAGGCCTGGATCTTATCCACAGAAAATAATAGATAGGCTCGGAGGCCCAGACCTTATCACTGGACCAGGATAGTGAGGCAAGGTGGCCCGGATCGCAACACCAGAGCAGGATAGAGAGGCATGGGGGCCTGGATCTTAAACACAGACCAGGGAACAGATGCATGGGGCCCCGGATATTAACACTACACCAGGATACAGAGGCAAGGAGGCTGGATCTTAACCCCAGACAAGGATTGAGAGTGAAGAGAGCCTGGATCTTAACTGCAGACCAGGGTAGAGAGTCACGTCGGCCTGGATCATCTGCCCAGAACAGGGTAGAGAAACATTGGGGCCCAGATTTTACACCCAGACCAGCATAGATAGGCATGTGGGCCTGGATCTTATCCCCGGGTGAGGATAGATAGGCTCGGAGGCCCAGATCTTATACCTAGTGCAGGATAGAAAGGCATGGTGGCAGGGATCTCAACACCAGACCAGGGTAGAGAGGCACGGTGGCTCGGATCTTACACTTAGACCAGGATAGAGAGGCATGGGGGCCTGGATCTAAACCCCAGAAAAGGATTGAGAGACATGAGGGCCTGGATATTAATCTCAGACCAGGGTAGAGAGTCATTTGGGGCCGCATCTTACTCCCAGACCAGGGTAGAGAAGCATGGTGACCTGGGTCCTATCCCCGGAGCAGGGTAGAGAGACTTTGGGGCCCGGATCTTACACCCAGACCAGGTTACAGAGGCAGGGGGACTGGATCTTATCCCTGGACCATGAGAGATAGGCGCGGAAGCCCGGAACTTACACCCAGGACAGGATAGAGAGGCTTGGGGGCCCCGATCTTACACCCAGACCAGAATAGATAGGAATGGGAGCTTGGATCTCACACCCAGACCAGGATAGAGCCACCTGGGGGCCTGGATTTTACACCTAGACCAGGATAGAGAGGCATGGAGGCCAGGATCTTTCCCCCAGGACGAGGGTAGAGAGGCATGGTGTCCTGTATCTTATTCCCAGATCAGGATAGAGAGGCATGGGTGCCTGGAGCTTATACCTGGGCCACGATAGAAAGGCATGGTGGCCTGGGTCTTAACGCCAGACCAGGGTATAGAGACATGGGCGACAGGTTCTAAGGCCTAGACCAGGATAGAGAGGCAGGGGGGCCTGTATCTTACACCCAGGCCAGGATTGAGATGCATGTGTGCCGGGATCTTACACCCACTTCAGGATAGACAGTCCTGGATCTCATCCCCAGACCCGCTTAGAGAGGCATGGGGGCCTGCATTTAACAACTAGAACAGGATAGAGAGGCTGGGAGGCCTTGTTCTTATCCCCAGCCCAGGAGAGAGACGAATGGGGGCCTTGATCTGACTCTCTGGCCAGGACAGAGAGTCATGGGCTCCCCGATCCTACACCCAGAAACGGATAGAGAGGCATAGGGGCCGGATCTTACACGAGACCAGGATAGAGTCGCATGGGGGCCAGGACCTTACTCCTGGGCCCGGATAGATATGCATGGGGGCCTGGATATTTTCCCCAGAGCAGGGTAGGGAGGCATGGTGGCCTGGATCTTATCCACAGAACAGGGTAGATAGGTATCGGGGCCCGGATCTTACACCCAGACAAGGGTAGATAGGTAGGGGCGCCTGGAAATTATCCCTGGACCATGATAGAGAGGCACGGATGCCCGGATCATATCCCCGGAACAGGATAGAGAGGCATGGGGAGAGGATCTTATCCACCGACCAGGATATAGAGGCATGGGTGTCTCGATCTTATCCCCAGGACAGGATAGATAGGCTCAGAGGCCCAGAACGTACACCCAGAACAGGATAGAGAGGGTGGGGGCCTCGAACTTACACCCAGACCAGGACAGATAGCAGTGGGGGCCTGGATGTCACCCCCAGACAAGTATAGAGAGGTAAGGGGACTGAATTGTACACCCAGACCAGGACAGAGAGACTTGGAGGCCTGGATCTTACACGCAGACCAGGAGACAGGTGAATGGGGGCCCTGATCTCACCCCCAGAGCAGGATAGAGAGGCATGGGGGCCCGGATTTTACACCCAGCCCAGGATAGAGAGGCATGGAGGCCCGGATGTTACACCCAGCCCAGGATAGAGAGACATGGGGGCCCGGATTTTACACCCAGCCCAGGATAGAGAGGCATGGGGGCCTGGATCTTACCCCCAGAACAGGATGGAGAGGCATGAGGGCCTGGGTATTAAACCCAGAACAGGGTGGAAAGGCATGTGTGCCCAGATCTTACACCCAGACCAGGATAGAGTGGCCGGGGTGCCTGGATTATAACCACAGGCCAGGATAGAGATTCATGGGGGCCCGTTTCTTACCCTCAAACCAGAATAGAGAGGCGTGGGGGCCGGGATCATACCCGCAGACCCAGGGAAGAGAGGCATGGGGGCACGGATCTTACCCCCAGAGCAGGTTAGAGAGGCATGGGGTCCCGGATCTTATCATAGGCCAGGGTTGAGGGGCATGTTATTCCCGGACCAGCTTAGAGTCACATGGGGGCCTGGATCTGATCCCCAGAGTAGGGCAGAGAGACATGGTGGCCCGGATCTTATCCCCGGACCAGGATAGAGAGACTTGGGGTCCTTGGTCTTATCCCCGGACCAGGGTTGGACAGCATGGGGGCTTGGACCTTCCTCCCAGACCACGGTGAGAGGCATGGGGGCCTGGATCCTATCCCCAGACCAGGATAAAGAGGCCTGGGGGCCTAGATCTCACCACCAGACCAGGGTAGAGAGGCATAGGGTACTGGATCTTATCCCCAGAGCATGGTAGAGATGCATGGGGAACCATATCTTATCGCCAGAACAGGATAGAGAGGCAGGGGGGCCTGGATCATATTTCCGGAACAGAATAGAGAGGCATGGGGGCCTGGATCATATTCCCGGAACAGGATAGAGAGGCATGGGGGCCTGGATCATATTCCCGGAACAGGATAGAGAGGCATGGGGGCCTGGATCTTACCCCCAGACCAGTATAGAGAGGCGTGGGGCCCTGAAACTTACACGCAGACCCAGGGTAGAGAGGCCTGAGGACCCGGAGCTTAGCCCCAGTTCAGGGAAGAGGCATTCGGGCCTGGGTCTTAACCCCAGAAAAGGATTTAGGGTCATGAGGGCCTGGATATTTATCCCAGACCAGGGTAGAGATGCATGTGGGGCCGGATCTTACCCCCAGACCAGGGTAGAGAATCATGGGGGCATGGATCTTATCCCCGGAACAGGGTAGAGAGACTTTGGGGCCCGGATCTTACACCTGGACCAGGGTAGAGAGGCAGAGGGGCCCGGATCTTATCCCCGGGCCAGGATAGATGGGCTCGGAGGACTGAACCTACACCCAGAGCAGGATTGAGAGGCATGGGCGCCTCGATCTTACACCCAGACCAGGATAGTTAGGAACGGGGACCCGGATCTTACACCCAGTTCAGGACGGAGAGGCCAGGGGGCTGGGATCTTACCCCCAAACCAGGATAGAGAGGCTTGGGGTCTATGATCTTATACCCGGAACAGTGTAGGGAGGTACGGGTGGTGGTGGGGAGGGGGGAACAGAGCAGCCCCGTACCTCTCTCTCCACCCTGGCCCCTCTCAGTAACCCCCGGTCCCTCACCCCCTCTACCCCCTGACCTCACATTCACTCCCCCTGTTCCCCTAACCACGCTGCCCTCTAACCCCCCCAACCCCCACTCCCCACCATCCTGGCCCCTCTTCTGCTCCTGGTCCTGGACCTTCCCTTGATATCTTGACTTCCCTCTGTTTGCCTCTTGTCCAATCAAAGGCTTGTTTCTCCCTGCATTGGCAGCTGATAGGCTGACTGGGGAACAAATACATGGAGGAGCAAGCCTGTGATTGGAGGAGCAGCTCCACCACATTGTTCATGCCTGAGACAGTTGAATGTCCAAAACCTTTTGTCAGGTGGAGAGCCGAGGGGTCGAGGAGCTGGAACCCGGCCCTCGGTCTCCAGTTGGAACAGCCTTTTCTACACTATCCCCCTGACAGGTCACACAGCTCCCAGACTTAGCAATGGCCACAATTCTTTATAACTCTGCCCTGTCCACACTGGGTCAGAAAGAACAAGGGTCTCAACACTGATTGTTATTCAGTGTAAATCAATTATTTATACAAATAATCTAATATTTATTGTACAAATCATTGTCAGATATCTACATTGCTTCTATTTAGATGTAGTTTTTATTATAATCCTAATATTTATAGATCTGTACAGTTGAATGATCAGTTACAGATTTGTTTGCTTATATTTATGCCCAACATTTAACTATGTTTTCATTCCGATCCGATGTGTTACTTTATATATCACATTTTCAGCATTTTAATCAGTAAATATATTATTCATTTGTATAATGCATTACTGAAATACTATTTATAGCAAGCATCCAAACGATTTATCAATTCAGTATTAGAATATTCACAGTTTAATGTACAGTTTAGAGATGAAACAGCCATAACAGAAACTGATTCCTAATGGAACTTCACCTGAGGACTGATATATCCCAGGATATCCCTCACTGACAATCGAGTGTCTCTCACCATCTACACTCAGTGTACAGCTGGTGACTGATATATCCCAGGATATCCCTCGCTGACAATCGAGTTTCCCTCACCATCTACACTCAGTGTACAGCTGGGGACTGATACATCCCAGGATATCCCTCACTGACAATCGGGTGTCTCTCACCATCTACACTCAGTGTACAGCTGGGGACTGATATATCCCAGGATATCCCTCACTGACAATCGAGTGTCTCTCACCATCTACACTCAGTGTACAGCTGGGGACTGATATATCCCAGGATATCCCTCACTGACAATCGGGTGTCCCTCACCATCTACACTCAGTGTACAGCTGGGGACTGATATATCCCAGGATATCTCTCACTGACAATCGAGTTTCCCTCACCATCTACACTCAGTGTACAGCTGGGGACTGATACATCCCAGGATATCCCTCACTGACAATCGGGTGTCTCTCACCATCTACACTCAGTGTACAGCTGGGGACTGATATATCCCAGGATATCCCTCACTGACAATCGAGTGTCTCTCACCATCTACACTCAGTGTACAGCTGGGGACTGATATATCCCAGGATATCCCTCACTGACAATCGGGTGTCCCTCACCATCTACACTCAGTGTACAGCTGGGGACTGATATATCCCAGGATATCTCTCACTGACAATCGAGTGTCCCTCACCATCTACACTCAGTGTACAGCTGGGGACTGAGATAGCCTAGGATGTCTCTCCCTGATTATCGAGTGTCCCTCACCATCTACACTCAGTGTACAGCTGGGGACTGATATATCCCAGGATATCTCTCACTGACAATCGAGTGTCCCTCACCATCTACACTCAGTGTACAGCTGGGGACTGATATATCCCAGGATATCTCTCACTGACAATCGAGTGTCTCTCACCATCTACACTCAGTGTACAGCTGGGGACTGATATATCCCAGGATATCTCTCACTGTCAATCGAGTGTCTCTCACCATCTACACTCAGTGTACAGCTGGGGACTGAGATAGCCTAGGATGTCTCTCCCTGATTATCGAGTGCCCCTCACCAACTGTACTCAGTGCTCACCTGGGGTTTGTGATAGCTCAGGATATCTCTGATTCACCATCAAGTGTCTCTCACCATCTGTACTCAATGTTCACCTGGGGACAGAGATAGCTCAGAATATCTCTCACTGATTATGTGCAGCGTTTCTGTTAGGATAAGGTGACGCTGAGTTTATTGCTGAGTTTTCAGTTAACAGTGTACGAATGGTTAATCTAGAATGGGGAATACTGTCTGGGAGCATTGAATTAGAGGGGGAGGTTGAGCTGGGAGACAGATGGGAACCTGGTTGAGTGAAGGAGGAAAGATTTCAGATTTAATTTGCGACATTTTCAAGCGGCTTGGATACAGGTGGGGGGCAGAGAAACTGAGCTTATTGCAGCTTTGGGGGTTACAGTGAATTCGCTGTGTAACTTCAACTATATTTTATATTAACGTGAAACATCTCTTGTCTCTCAGTCGCAGACTCGGGACTCACTGACCCGTGTGTAGATCACACCGTCCTGGACCAGGCCTGGAGAAGCATCGGTTGTGAAGGGACTGAGTGTTCCGGCCAGGTGAAGTGTGATAACCATATTCAGGAAGGATGGTACCGATTTAAAAGGTAATGTTAAGGGAAACTTCCTGATTAAAGTAGACAAAGAGAGGAAAGTGTGTGTGTAGACACAGCAAGTGGAGAGAGACAGAGATCATCAGTGAGATCAATGGGGACAGAGAGAAAACAATCAAATTAGTTTTCCTTTTTTAGATAGCGGTTTGATACAACTGAGCGGATTGTTCTGACATTTCAGGCTCGGGAACATTGCTGTGTGCCTGGAGTCACATGTAGGGCAGTCCAGGGAAGGACAGCAGATTTCCTTCCCAAAAGATAGCCACATCAGTTGTTCAGACAATGCTCGATGGGTTCACTGTTGCCCAGTTACTGAGACTAGCTTTATATTCCAGATTTACTCAGTGCATTTCATTTCACAGCTGCAGTGGTTGGACTTGAGCCTGTGTCCCCAGGACATGAGCCTGGCTCATTCGGTCACTCGTTTACTGACATTAGCACTATCCCACAGCCTTCCCATACGTAGAGATGCATAGGGGCCGGATCTTACACGAGATCAGGATAGAGTGGCATGGGGCCCAGGATCTTATTCCTGGACCAGGATAGAGAGGCCGGGGGGCCCGGATATTATCCCCAGATCAGGGTAGAGAGGCATGGGGGCCCTGGATCTTATCCCTGGTACAGGGTAGAGAGATATTGGGGCCCGCATCTTACACCCAGAGCAGGGTAAAGAGTCAGGGGTTCTGGATCTTATCCCCAGACCAGGGTAGAGAGGCAGAGGTGCCCAGATATTATCCTCTGATCAGGAGAGAGAGGCACGGGGAACGGATCTTATAACCAGACCAGGACAGAGCGGCATGGGGGTCTGCATCCCATCCCCAGGCCAGCAGTGGCTTATATTATATAAGCTTATATTGCTTATGTCCGCCCCATCTTTTTTATTAAACAACTCCTTTATTTGCCCGATTTTATACTTCTCAATCCTCTCTTTTAAACTGTTCTGATCCTAAAAAACCATCATAGACCCCCAGCTGGACCAGGGAATGAGGAGAGAGTTCATGTACAGGGTCAGGTGGTAAACGACCAAATGCACCACCCGAGTGAACTGTGCAGCCTGCTGCAAACTTCTATCCTTTACAGTATTGTGCAATATTCACTCTTCATCCATCTGTTCCCAGATGCAGCCAATGCAGCAGCTGAACTGATCTGAGGCTGGCTAAGGGCGGCGCCTGTAGTAGCAATGCGCTGCCAGCAGAGGGTGGGGTTGTATCACTTTAATCACAAGACAGTGAAAAGAGGTTTGAGAAGAGGCTTTGACCCTGGGAGCTGGGAATGTGGAACCAACTCACCACTCACACTCCCATCCTGCCTGATGCTGACCCTCACCCACTAAGTGAGCAGCCCTTAAATGGGAAGGGGAGGGAAAAAGCTTTCAGGTGATCAAACCATTCCAGAAAAAAAAGCTTTTTGAAAGGTTCAGGTTAAGCGTTCAAGGATTTATTGAGCACAGGATTCAAGTAACAACAATTACAGACAAAGTTTTAAAACAATCAGGTTTCCCATCAGAGCGGATTATCAGAGACTCGAGCGTGTTCCAGTTGTGAGCTCAGTATTCAGCCACTCAAACCCTTGCAATTGGAAGGCTCCTTGCATTCTGCCCCTTTATTGATGCCTTTCTAAGGGAGAGATTTCCTTGTCTGATTGCCCATCAATGGAATCCCTGCTTGCTGACCTGTGCAGATTGACAGGTTTACCCTGCAGGGTCAATGGATCATTTCACAACATTTCTATTGATGCTCATCAGTGAAAATGTTTTTAAAAAAATCTCACTTATCACTTTCGCAGGAATAAAATTCCCTGTCAGGAAAATGTTCTTCAATCCACCTCTTATCAGTAACATCAGTTAATTCAGCTGCTCCCCTAACATTTACTTTCTATCTCACTCACATCAATATATGTTTATACAGCCGGTCTAAAACAGCTAATGTCACACAAAATTACTCTTATCTCAACACCAAAGCAGGCTAGAGAGGCATGGCCGCCTGCATCTTACACATAGGCCAGGAAAGCGAGGCATGGGGGCCCGGATCTTAAACCTACACCAGGATAGAGAGGCAAGGGCGCCTGGATCTGAAACCCAACCAGGAATGAGAGTCATGACAGCCTGGTACTTAAACCCAGACCCGGGTAGAGAGGCATGTGGGACTGGCTCATATCCCCAGAACAGGGTAGAGAGTCATTTGGGCCCAGATCTTACAGCCAGACCAGCGGATAGAGGCAGGGGTGCCAGGATCTTAAATCACACCAGGATAGAGAGGCGCGGTTCCACGGATCTTATCCTCGGACCAGGATAGAGAAGCTTGGGGGAATGGATCTTATCCCCGATCCAGGATAGATAGGCTCGGAGGCCCGGATCTTAACCCCGGAACAGGATAGAGAGGCAGGGTGGCCCGGATCTCAACACCAGACCAGGTTAGAGAGACATGGGGGAGTTGATCTTTCACCCAGACAACCATATGGATAAATGGGGGCCAGCATGAGTTCAGTCATAGAAGGGGACATGGAAGGTAGGCCGGGGTTTGGGAATTTCTTCAGGAGGTGGGTAACTTTGTTAGAGGGGATATCAGTGGCTGTACGAATTGTGAAGGATCTAGTGGCTTGGTAATTAGGAGCAGGATAAGGACATTTACCCCTTAAGCCTGCTGCTCGATTTGATGACATCATGGTTGATCTGATTCTGGCCTCAACTTCTCATTCTGCCTATCCCAATAATCTTTGCCCCCCTTGTTATTCAAGAATAACAACGATCGTGGCTGCTGAAATTTCGGTAGGAAGGACATTATTTGTCGGTTATAATAACATCCCCTTTAGTTTCATTGAAGGAGCAGGGAAATTGAGCAGAAATTTCTCACTTTTAATGGTTTCATGGGAATTGACCGAGTTTTGCTGAAGACAGCACACACACAGAACTTCAAACACTGGACCTTCAGTTTGCAAATCCGAGTACCTACCAGCTGAGCGATCCGCGCTCCCTGCAGACTAAAGTCCTAGACATTTTCGAGACAGAAACCTCGCTCGTTTCAGGAAATCTAGATAACCACTACAGTACAGATACAGGTTCTGCAGATGGGAAAGTGTTTCAGGTTTGAGGATGTTGGTCAGAGTGTGGTGAATGGGTCGAAGTATGGGAAGGTCGATTCAATTTGTGGGGAATTGTTTCAGTAGGAGGTGAAGTGGGATCAGAGTGTTAGAAATAGATGGTGTGAGTGGTGAAGTGTTATCAGAGGGTTTGGACGAGTTTCAGTGGGTGGGGAAGAACCATCCGATGGTTGGGAATAATGTCAATGAGTGGGGAAGGATGATCAGGGTATTTGGAACACTAACAGTGTGTGGGGATGAGGGATCTGAGGATTGGGATGAGTTTTAATGGGTGGTGAAGGGCGTTCAGACGGTTAGGAAAAGTTTCAGTGACTGGACAAAAACAATCCAATTGTTAGAATGGATTTTAAAGGGCGCCAAGGGGCGATCAGAGGTTTGGGAAGAGTTTCAGTGCCTGGGGAAGAACAATAGAACAATCCAATTGTTAGGATGGATTATAGAGGGCGCCACCGGGCGTTCAGAGGATTGGGAGGAGCTTCAATGCGTGGGGGAAGGCGACCAGAGGGTTGGCAACAGTTTTTGGTGGTGGAGAAGGGCGAGAAGAGGGATGGGAACATATTCACCGAGAAGCAAAGGGTGATCAAATGTTTGTAAAGAGTTTCAATGGGTGTGGAACGGGGATAAGGTGGAATGACGAGCTTTAGTGGATGCAGAGTTGTTAACAGTAGTTGGAGTGGAGGGACAGAAGTGATGGAAGGGTTGTGAGCTTGTTACGTGGTGCCGGGCTGCAGGAGTGTTTCATGGAGTTTGGAAATCAAAGAAACAACGGGGTATATCGCCTCCTCCTACGTTTCTGTTTCCCGCTACAACTTTTCAAAGAAAGAAAAAAATCTTAACCCACAAACAAAGCAGCCAAATACATTAAGGCGACGGCGTCATCTTGAAGCGTAGTCGCTGCTGTCGGAAATACAGCAAATACATTTCACTGATGTCAATTAAAGCAGCAAGAGGGCTGCGGGAAGTTGCAGGGTGAAGAGGAAGAAGCCGGGGGTGAAACTCCAGCTCGGTAAACACACTGACAGTCATTCAAATCTTTTAGTGTAGTGAGAGGCCGCCGGATCTGTAAACATACTGACAGTACCTCCTCCTTACTGAGCTACTGACAGGCCCACAGCTCGATAAGCACATTGACAATTCCCCCACCCCCCAAGTATGCAACTATAATACGAGGCTCCCTGCTCTGTAAAGATACTGAGAGACACTCCTCGCTACTAAGATAGTAACAGGCCCACAGCTCGATAAGCAGAGTGACATTCTCCCCAGTATGTAACTATATTAAGAGGATCCCAGCTCTGCAAACGTACTGACAGTCAGCCCAACCTATTACAATAGTGAGAGGGCCCCGGCCCTGTAAACATACCGACAGTCATCCCAAAATATTACTATAGCGAGAGGCCCCTGGCTCTTTAAGCATGCTGATTGTCTCCCAGTCTATAAATATAGAGACAGCCTCCCGGCTCTGTAAACACACTGACAGTCTCCGAGTCTATAAATATAGAGACAGCCTCCCGGTACTATAAACACACTACAGTCTGCCCAGTCTATTGCTCATTTGATGGGTCACTCTCTCTGTAAATATCATGACACTCTCTCCAAGATATTACTATAGTGACAGAATACGGGTTCTGTAAAAATAGTGACAGTCTATCCTCTCTCTTAATATATTGACAGCCCCTCAGCTCCTTAAACATACAGAGAGGCTCCCCAATCTATTACTATAGTGACAGAACCCCGGCACTCTAAAGAAACTTACAGTGTCCCCATGCGATTACTTTGGGGCAGGCCACTGACCTATTAACATACAGATAACCTCCACAATCTATTCATGTAATGACAGATGCTCTACCCTGAAAAGGCACTGTCAGTCTCCAAAATCTATTACTATGGCGACAGGCTTTTTAAAAATGCAGAGAGTGCACCAAAGTTTTCCTATAGAGACACGCCGCATTATGCCCTGACACGCATAAATCCTGACACGCTTTCACACCATTACACATAAGCACAAACAGAATTTCTAACAAACAAAGGGACACAACCTGAAAAACAGACACATAGACGCTTGCACAGACACTTGCAGAGACAGGCATGCACATGCAAACACAGAGAGACAGGCACACAGAGAAGCGCATACGTGCACAGTAACACAAAGGCACAAAAACTCAAACACAGACACATAAACGCATGCACACACGCTCTCTCTCACACACACGCACAGACACAGAATTGCACACTCACATACAACACACACAAAGAGACTCGCAATTACTCGCCCACATACACAGAGATAAAAAGCACAGACACATTCACAAAAATATACATGCACAAGCATGCCCAAAGGCTCTCATCATTTCACACTCTCACACACAAACAGGGCATGCACAGGATTGTGCACAAAAGAACAGTCACAAACACACTCACACATGCCTAGACTAACACATATTATCTCGCTCACACAATCTGTCGCTCTCTCTCTCTCTCTCACACACACAAAGAGGCACATTCGCACTAACAAAATCATACGCACACTGAAACACACAAGTGTGCACACAACACACATGCCACTCACATGCTGATTTACATATTCACTCTCGCAAATACTCACAAGCTCACACAAACACAGTCACACACATTATCTCATTATCCCCTCTCCCTCCTTCTCTCCCTCGTGTACACACAGACACAAACAAACACACACACCACACATACAAACACACACACACAGAGACCCTCGCAGTATATACAATGTCTCTGTTGACAGACAGGGCAGAGGACACCTACCGCAACACGTTACTGACACCCTCACACCGTCTCAGTGTAGATGTTGCATGACTGGGTACCAACGTTGGTCCGTGAACAATGTCTATCGTCTGGAAATTTCTCGAGGCTCCAATCTAATGGTTTTATAAATGATCAGAAACACGGATAAGTTAATGAAACATCATGTCTAATAATTGTTCTGCAGTTATTCACTAACGAGCCCGCTGTTGAGTGAAGTGAGCTTGAAGTAACATAAATGAACAAAGTGTGATCGACTTGTCATTTAAAGGAGTTGTTATGGAAACTGAAACCTATGGATTAAATAGACAGTGACAGTGTGGGTGTGATGTTAGTGAAGAGACGGAAAGGAGAGAGAAGGTGCGGAGGTTGGTTATTCAGACAGGCGACAGTAGACACTCATGTTCCCTTTTTGCTCACATCATGACCACTGCATTTTATGATTCACCTAAAAAACATTCCTCTCATCGCAGAAGAAGATTTTCGGAAGGTTTGTTCTAAAAGATTCCAGGCCGGCCGATGCCTAATCAGGCCTGAGCATGATGAGCAGATTCTCCCACAACGGGTTCTAGAGAACGTGTATTCGTAACTGGGGGAGCAAGTTGCAATTTCTGTCTCCTTCCCTTCTCTGCTATGCTGTATTTTCGCTGGGTCTCACATGTGGCCTTCCATATAGATGGCATACGTTTTACGTTTGTAGGTAACAGGGGTCCAGAAATATAAACATTGAGGAGGACAGTAGAAATTTTAAGGAGGATATGCATAGACGGGTGAAAGGGAAATACACGTGCAGATATAATCTAATTGATGTTAGCGTGAAGAATACGATTGGGAGAGTCAAAATAGCATTAAAAATTCACAACTTTAAATGCGTTGCGGGAACAGAGTGGATAATGTACCCTGATCTTCATCACAAGAAGGACACATCGATAAGTTTGTTAACCATGAATAGAGGGTATTTGACTTTAGACACACAGGGGTATAATACAAAAGCAAGGAGCTTCTCTTAAAATTGTATGCATCACCAGTTAGTCCTCAGTTGAAGTAATGCACCTCATTCGGTACACTGCACATTTCAAAGGGTGTGTAGGCCTTGGAGAGAGCACAGAGAATATTTACTTGACTGGTGCCAGGGATGGGGAATTTCCGTTTCATTGTGGACACTGGGGAGGTTGGAATTTTTTCCGTAGATCGGCAGATAACGTGGAATTGAATAGACGTCTCCAAATTAACGTGGAATATTGAGAGTCAGGAGAAACAGTTTCCACTAGAACAAGGAATAGTGACACTGTTTTCAATAATTTGCATTAACCCGAGAGGTTAGAAATAGAACAGTTTTATAGAGAGTGGTTGTAATGAGGAATGGAAAGGTTGAAGACATTCTTGATGCAGATTCAATTGACAGTTTCGAAACGGAACTGGAGAAATGCAGACGTGGGGAGGAGGCGGGTGGCGGGTAATTTCAGAGCTCTGGACAAAGTGCAGGCAGGAGGGACATTATGGAATAGCTGCTTTAAACACAGCACAGAGGCGCCGGAGTAAATGGGTCCCATTCAGGCTGAATGAACCTCCCAGTCTCTGATTACGGAATACATCGAGCCCCTGACTCGTGCACATTCCTGACGTTCAGCAGCTCGCAGGACAAATGTTGCTCCTCACTTTTTCTCTGAGAAATGCGATAGCAGAACGGCAAACAGATGGTGAGGAAAGTATTGTTGGCAATATCTTTAGTGGAAAATGATTCTGTCTCTAATCACAGGTCTGGTGTCATTCAGTGAATTAGAAACTCATTGATTTGATTCATGTTTCTGTCTCTTTCTTCTCAGGGTTTGTCTGGCATTGACAAGGATGAATTTTCGGATTGGTGGTAACCGAGGCTTCAGCTGCCTGTTTGGGCTGATGTAAAAATACCATGACACTACATCGATGAAGAGCAAGGGAACTCTCCCTAGTGTCACGGTCAATATTCGCCCCGCCACCAACATCACAACGAAACACAATATCTGGTCATGAGCACATTGCTGTTTGTGGGAGCTGTTGGGTCTAAATTATCTGCCTCTTCCGCTGCATCGCAGCAGTGGCTACACAGCAAGGGCCACTTTTCTGATCAACCCGGTCTTTGAAAGATTTATCAGCGTATTTCACGCGTGATGGAGTCAAATGCCTTTGACTGATGAACAAAAACGCTGCAGAGCAGTTTAATCAGCTCCAGAAAGGATTGCTTGGTTTATCCACTGACAAATATCATGCATGTGCTTTTTTTTTCTGCGTGGCCAGTAAACAATTGGGTTTTTGAAAGGTTGTTTTCACAGACGGGAAGGAGTCGTTCCAGTTGGATTCATGAGCAAACCTTCTCCGGAGTGGCCATGAGGGATGTGCATCTATAATAGCAAGAGTTTGAATATCATCCTTCTATTAAAGTGAAATAATGTTGGAATTGCAGACGTATAGTGGTAAGACCTATTCCACCCAGTTCTTTGTAAAAACAAGTCTGAGATTTTGAGCGAGGCCAACCGCCCTGTTGATGCCCCCACACTTAGATATATCAGTGGCTCTTGGTTCACCGAACAAAGACACCACCGGCTGCGGGAGAATTTCCACCAGCGGTATCTCCGCAGGATATTAAATTGCAAGTGGGAAGACTGGTGAACCAACTCCTGTTTCCTCCCTGAAATCAGTTCCACAAGAATCTTCACCAGGATCATGTGAAAAGAGCTCCACTTGTCTTGTCACTACACGCACATGTCAAATGAAAGATTCCTGAAGCAGATCCACTTTTAACTACTTGAGCGTGACACCCGATCTCAAGGATCCAAAGAGAGATCCAAACTAATACCACACTTGGCGTTTTAAAGTGTTTCTTAGTTTCCCTCCTGAAATTCTAAAATTCTAAACATAGTTGAAAAACCATGACCCCAAGGCCCAGACTCCCCAAACCGGCGGGAATAGTTAGTCTTTTTCCAACCTCTACTTGCATTATTATCCTGAAATATTTCATCAAATCACCCCCTCACCTATATTCCAGTGTAAAGCTTCATCTACACTGTTCAACAAACACACCCAAACCAAATACAGTATGGGGTTCGATAGAGAGTTAAATTCCCTCTGCTCTGTCCCATCAAACAGGCCCAGGGAAGGGGCAGCACAGGGTTAGATACCAAGTAAAGACAGGGCCTATTGAGTGATAAACAGAGTTTCTCCATCTTTAAAATGGAGGGAGATATCTGTGTCTCTGTCACGTTGAAAGGACTAATTTACCATTCGTGAGGAGTCAACTCTGTCATAAATGTCCCAGTGCTGTGGGAACATAAAATGGCCACTGTGAATCCCATCGCACACAATTCAACAAAGACACCGATAAGCCAGGGTGGGAGGGTGTCAGAAAGATAGCATGGGAGAAAGATGTAGAAGGAGATCGAATAAATAGTAGATGCACATAATGAAACAGAGTAAGGGAGCCTGACCGAACAAGACAAATTAATGGAGAAGCAGCTAGGGAAAGAGGGAGAAATGAAGGTTGGAGGAAGTCAGATGGAGAGACAGAGATAGAGAGGGAAAGAGAGACGGAAGGAGAGAAAGGGTATAAGAAGGAGGGAGGAAGCAATAGAGGTTGAAAGCAAGGGTGAAGATAGTAAGATAGAGAGAGAGAGAGAGAGAGAGAGAGCAGAGGGAAATGACAGGAAAGCAAATAAAATGAAAGGGAAACTTTGCCATCACAGCTTTCAGAGCCCGGGGATATCCCAGAGTTTCCACAGAAAGTGAAATAATGTTGACATTTCCCCACCGTTGTGAAATCAGGAACATGAATGTCAATTTGTGCACAGCAAGATTCCACAAGCAGCAGTGGAATAATGGCTGAAGAACCTGGTTTGTTGATAGTGGTCGATGGATAAATATTGGCATAATGGCATCTAATGTGAACTCCCCAAATCTACTTCCCATAGTTGTGGTGGGATATTTTAGAGGATGGAAAGATTGGGAAATCAGTAGAATTACTTTGAAAATAATTCACAAAGGAAGTGGAGGGAAGATGAAGAGAATGTCTTGTTGACACAAAACTGTTGTGGTCTGGAATGCGCCGCCCGAAAAGATATTGGAGCAGATTCAATAGCAACTTTCAAACAGGGCATTGTAACAATTACCGACATGATAATAATAGCGGGGCAATGGGGAAAGAGAAGAGATTGACGGGCATTATTCAGCATCTCGTTCACAGAGCCAGCAGACACACCGTAGGCCAAATGGCCCCCTTAATCTGAAGAATGTTTCTTACTTTAAACACAGAGAACAGTTCCTTTAACCCTTCACCTGTTCAATCTTTACACAGATCCGTCTCTCTGTGTGACATTAGCTGTTTTAGACCTGCTGTATAAACATATATTGATGTTAAGTGAGATAGAAAGTAAATGTTAGGGGAGCAGCTGAATTAACTGAAGTTACTGATAAGAGGTGGATTGAAGAACATTTTCCTGACAGGGAATTTTATTCCTGGGAAAGTGAAAAGTGAGATTTTTTTTTAAACATTTTCACTGACGAGCATCAATAGAAATGTTGTGAAATGATCCATTGACCCTGCAGGGTAAACCTGTCAAACTGCACAGGACAGAAAGCAGGGATTCCATTGATGGACAATCAGACAAGGAAATCTCTCCCTTAGAAAGGCATCAATAAAGGGGCAGAATGCAAGGAAAATTCCAATTGCAAGGGTTTGAGTGGCTGAATACTGAGTAAAGATGTGTGTGTCTAATTCAGGGAACATCCAGCAGGGGGTAGATCAGTAAATGTGTGTGTGTAATTCAGGGAAGATCCAGCAGGGGGTAGATCAGTATAGGTGAGTGTGTAATTCAGGGAACATCCTGCAGGGGCTAGATCAGTAAAGGTGAGTGTGTAATTCTCAGAATATCCAGCAGGGGGTAGATCAGTAAAGGTGTGTGTGTGTAATTCAGGGAACATCCAGCAGGGGCTTGATCAGTAAAGGTGTGTGTGTAATTCTCAGAATATCCAGCAGGGGGTAGATCAGTAAAGGTGTGTGTGTAATTCTCAGAATATCCAGCAGGGGGTAGATCAGTAAATGTGTGTGTGTAATTCAGGGAACATCCAGCAGGGGGTAGATCAGTAAAGGTGTGTGTGTGTAATTCAGGGAACATCCAGCAGGGGCTTGATCAGTAAAGGTGTGTGTGTAATTCTCAGAATATCCAGCAGGGGGTAGATCAGTAAAGGTGAGTGTGTAATTCAGGGAACATCCAGCAGGGGGTAGATCAGTAAAGGTGTGTGTGTAATTCAGGGAACATCCAGCAGGGGGTAGATCAGTAAAGGTGAGTGGGTATTTCAGGGAACATCCAGCAGGGGGGTAGATCAGTAAAGGTGAGTGTGTAATTCAGGGAACATCCAGCAGGGGGTAGATCAGTAAAGGTGAGTGGGTAAAGCAGGGCTGCATTGCAGATTGATAAATATCTCTGGGTTTTAACCCATACCTGGGAAAATTTGCACCAGTTTCTCCTTTGTTGTGTCCTGCCCTTCTTAACCTGATAACTATTGAAAGTGACATGTTAGCCTGTACCTATGGAATCCACTGCTCCTGTCGTATACTTTACCAATGATGTCCAGCTTTATATTGTAAATGCTGTAAGTGTAAGATGAAGGGGATGAGTTATTGTTTCACAGTTCAGTCTGTAGAATTGCAGCGAATGAAGTCAGTGTAAGACAATCCTTTGCTGTCAGTGCGTTTATCCCATTGTGTGATTACCAGATTCAACATTTCAAATCAGGAATGAAACACAGCTTGATATCAGCCGGGCAAAATCTGTTATCAAACACCCCGAGTGGACAGGATGGAGAAAGATCACAACTGCGAGAAAGTCTGGAAACCTGTGTAAATATCTTCTAAATGCTGCCAGGCTCCAATGCATCCTGGAATGACTGTTGTGTCTGCAGCTCCCTGTTTAACCTGAAAGGTCAAGTGAGGTCCCAGAGGATCAGAATTAGTGCTATGAGTGTTGGCACAGAGAGAGAGAGAGTCCAGAGAAGCTGTCTCACGACATTGACAGTGGCCCTGACAGATCTGAGCTGGGAGCACACAGCTTGGTTGGAGTGGAGGTTGGGGAGGTGAGAAAACCAATGCAGAAATGAAGTTCGGGACTCACCTCTCTTCCAAGCTGGGAGCTGAGCAGAGATGTCAGTGGGTGAAGACGTGGCAGAGCCTGCAGGAGATCTGGGGATATCATTGTGCAGTGTTGTAAGCTGGGTCTCTGTAACACAAGGCTTCAGAGAATGTTTGATATGAAATGAGAATTGTAAATCTAACCAATGTTCAATTGGATTGAAGTCCCTCAGACTGCCCCACACACAGTGGATTGAAAGAGAGTGAACTGCATTGCATTTTATGTCAACATGGGAGGCATTTAATGTACCCTCACACATTTCCTGAATAGAATAAAGATAATAGAAAAATGTATTCTTTGGAAAGCTAATTGCACAGTTTCCAGACTTGTCTCTCTCAGTGTGTGTGTGTGTACAGGATTGAATGTCTCTCTCAGTGTGTGTGTGTGTACAGGATTGAATGTCTCTCTCAGTGTGTGTGTGTGTACAGGAGTGAATGTCTCTCTCAGTGTGTGTGTGTGTACAGGATTGAATGTCTCTCTCAGTGTGTGAGTGTACAGGATTGAATGTCTCTCTCAGTGTGTGTGTGTGTACAGGAGTGAATGTCTCTCTCAGTGTGTGTGTGTGTACAGGATTGAATGTCTCTCTCAGTGTGTGTGTGTGTACAGGAGTGAATGTCTCTCTCAGTGTGTGTGTGTGTACAGGAGTGAATGTCTCTCTCAGTGTGTGTGTGTGTACAGGAGTGAATGTCTCTCTCAGTGTGTGTGTGTGTACAGGAGTGAATGTCTCTCTCAGTGTGTGTGTGTACAGGATTGAATGTCTCTCTCAGTGTGTGTGTGTGTACAGGAGTGGATGTCTCTCTCAGTGTGTGTGTGTGTACAGGATTGAATGTCTCTCTTAGTGTGTGTGTGTGTACAGGAGTGAATGTCTCTCTCAGTGTGTGTGTGTGTACAGGATTGAATGTCTCTCTTAGTGTGTGTGTGTGTACAGGAGTGAATGTCTCTCTCAGTGTGTGTGTGTGTACAGGAGTGAATGTCTCTCTCAGTGTGTGTGTGTGTACAGGATTGAATGTCTCTCTCAGTGTGTGTGTGTGTACAGGAGTGAATGTCTCTCTCAGTGTGTGTGTGTGTACAGGATTGAATGTCTCTCTCAGTGTGTGTGTGTGTACAGGATTGAATGTCTCTCTCAGTGTGTGTGTGTGTACAGGAGTGAATGTCTCTCTCAGTGTGTGTGTGTACAGGATTGAATGTCTCTCTCAGTGTGTGTGTGTACAGGATTGAATGTCTCTCTCAGTGTGTGTGTGTGTACAGGAGTGGATGTCTCTCTCAGTGTGTGTGTACAGGAGTGAATGTCTCTCTCAGTGTGTGTGTGTGTGTACAGGATTGAATGTCTCTCTCAGTGTGTGTGTACAGTAGTCGATGTCTCTCTCAGTGTGTGTGTGTGTACAGGATTAAATGTCTCTCTCAGTGTGTGTGTGTACAGGATTGAATGTCTCTCTCAGTGTGTGTGTACAGGAGTGGATGTCTTTCTCAGTGTGTGTGTACAGGAGTGGATGTCTCTCTCAGTGTGTGTGTGTGTACAGGAGTGAATGTCTCTCTCAGTGTGTGTGTGTGTACAGGATTGAATGTCTCTCTCAGTGTGTGTGTGTGTACAGGATTGAATGTCTCTCTCAGTGTGTGTGTGTGTACAGGAGTGAATGTCTCTCTCAGTGTGTGTGTGTACAGGATTGAATGTCTCTCTCAGTGTGTGTGTGTACAGGATTGAATGTCTCTCTCAGTGTGTGTGTGTGTACAGGAGTGGATGTCTCTCTCAGTGTGTGTGTACAGGAGTGAATGTCTCTCTCAGTGTGTGTGTGTGTGTACAGGATTGAATGTCTCTCTCAGTGTGTGTGTACAGTAGTCGATGTCTCTCTCAGTGTGTGTGTGTGTACAGGATTAAATGTCTCTCTCAGTGTGTGTGTGTACAGGATTGAATGTCTCTCTCAGTGTGTGTGTACAGGAGTGGATGTCTTTCTCAGTGTGTGTGTACAGGAGTGGATGTCTCTCTCAGTGTGTGTGTGTACAGGAGTGGATGTCTCTCTCAGTGTGTGTGTGTGTACAGGAGTGAATGTCTCTCTCAGTGTGTGTGTGTACAGGATTGAATGTCTCTCTCAGTGTGTGTGTGTGTACAGGAGTGGATGTCTCTCTCAGTGTGTGTGTGTACAGGATTGAATGTCTCTCTCAGTGTGTGTGTGTACAGGAGTGAATGTCTCTCTCAGTGTGTGTGTGTACAGGATTGAATGTCTCTCTCAGTGTGTGTGTACAAGAATGGATGTCTCTCTCAGTGTGTCTCTGTGTGTGGGAGCCTGTGTACATCCCAGTGTGAACAGAGCCCTCGGGGATGAGCCTGGGCAGAAACCAGTGCAGCTGGATCCAGAGCAGCTTGGTGAAGACACATGGCAGCATTTTCCCTGTCCTGTTTCTCCACAGAGCTGCTCCACTTTAATTCTTTCCCCCTAATTCTTTAATTCTTTCTCTCTGCCAGCTCCATTGTTCCTGAGCTGTGTGGATTCTGGCCTAGGGGGATGAGAGAGATGGACAGGGAGATTGCCCTGGGTTAAACCATTTGCCTGGTGGATTACAGCACACGCACCACCCCCCCAGTCACAGAGAAAGTTTCCTGTTGGTCTGTGCCACCCCTGGGTAGGTGTGTCTCAGGTGTGCAGTGCTGAATGCTGGTTGGATAGGGCAGATTGGTGAGGTGTGGAGTGTTTGAGTGACAGACATGGGAGTATAAAAGGTCTGGATCACCCATTGTTCAGGTCTCTGGGCCATGCGGCTTTGGGATGAGTAACATTGCCTGTGTGAGGTGAGTATATATCTTTCTCTTTCTCTCTCTGTCTTTGTGTCTGTCTGGGTTGGTGGGTGGGTGGGTCAGTGTGTGTCTGTGTGGGTGGGTGGGTAGGTGTGTGTCTGCCTGTGTGGGTGAGTGTGTATCTGAACCAAGTCCCAGATCTGGCCTTTGAATCTCCCCACCCAGCACACAAACCCAGGCCCAGGGTCTCTCTCCCCGCCATGGGAGAGGAGATGGAAGGAGGAGTGAGAATCCACCAAGGGAAGTCGGAACCTATGGATTGGTGAGTATGAAACTCTTCAATTTCTCGCCTTACTCTCTCTCCACCCTTTGCCTCTGTCTCCTTCTCTTCCTCTCTCTCTGTGTCTCTCTATCCCTCTCTCTGTGTCTCTCTATCCCTCTCTCTGTGTCTCTCTATCCCTCTCTGTGTCTCTCCATCCCTCTCTCTGTGTCTCTCTATCCCTATCTCTGTGTCCCTCTATCCCTCTCTCTGTGTCTCTCTATCCCTCTCTCTCTCTGTCTCCATAGGTCTCTCTCTACCTCTCTCTCTCTCTCTGCCTCGTTCTCTCTCTGCCTCTTTCTCTCTATACCTCTCTGCTCTCTCTCTGCATCTTTCTCTCTATCCCTCTCTGCCTCTCTCTCTCTCTCTCTCTCTCTCTCTCTGCCTCTTTCTCTCTCTCTCTCTCTCTCTCTCTCTCTCACTCTCTCTCTCTCTCTCTCTGCCTCTTTCTCCCTCTCTCTCTCTCTGCCTCTTTCTCTCTCTGCATCTTTCTTTTTCTCTCTCTGTCTCTTTCTCTCTCTCTGCCTCTTTCTTTCTCTCTCTCTGTCTCTTTCTTTCTCTCTCTCTGCCCCTTTCTTTCTCTCTCTATGTCTGTTTCTTTCTCTCTCTCTACCCCTTTCTCTCTCTGTCTCTTTCTTTCTCTCATTCTCTGTCTCTCTCTCTCTCTGCCCCTTTCTTTCTCTCTCTATGTCTGTTTCTTTCTCTCTCTCTACCCCTTTCTCTCTCTGTCTCTTTCTTTCTCTCATTCTCTGTCTCTCTCTCTCTCTCTGCCCCTTTCTTTCTCTCTCTCTGTCCCTTTCTTTCTCTCTCTCTCTCTCTCTCTCTACCCCTTTCTCTCTCTCTCTCTGTCTCTTTCTTTCTCTCTCTCTGCCCCTTTCTTTCTCTCTCTCTGTCTCTCTCTCTCTCTACCCCTTTCTCTCTCTGCCCCTTTCTTTCTCTCTCTCTGTCTCTGTCTCTCTCTCTCTCTCTGTCTCTGTCTCTCTCTGCCCCTTTCTCTCTCTCTCTCTCTCTCTCTGTCCCTTTCTCCCTCTCTCTCTTTCTTTTTCCCCCCCACGCTCTTTTTTTCTAATCCCCCCACACTCTTTTTTTATTCCCCCCCCCACACTCTTTTTTTTATCCCCCCCCATACTCTTTTTTTTATTTCCCCCCCACACTCTTTTTTTTTTATTCCCCCCCACACACTCTTTTTTTTATTCCCCCCCCCACACTCTTTTTTTTTATTCCCCCCCCACGCTCTTTTTTTTTATTCCCCCCCCACACTCTCTTTTTTTTTATTCCCCCCCCACACTCTTTTTTTTTTATTCCCCCCCCCACACTCTTTTTTTTTATTCCCCCCCCCACACTCTTTTTTTTTATTCCCCCCCCCCACGCTCTTTTTTTTTATTCCCCCCCCACACTCTCTTTTTTTTTATTCCCCCCCCACACTCTCTTTTTTTTTATTCCCCCCCCCCACGCTCTTTTTTTTTATTCCCCCCCCACACTCTCTTTTTTTTATTCCCCCCCCACACTCTTTTTTTTATTCCCCCCCCCCACACTCTTTTTTTTATTCCCCCCCCCACACTCTTTTTTTTATTCCCCCCCCACACTCTTTTTTTTATTCCCCCCCCATGCTCTTTTTTTAAAAACTCCCCCAACGCTCTTCTTTCTTTCCCCCCCACGCTTTTTTCTTTCCCCCCCCACGCTCTTTTTTCTTTCCCCCCCACCCTCTTTTTTCTTTCCCCCCCACGCTCTTTTTTTTTTATACCCCCCCCACCACGCTTTTTTTTTTTATCCAACCCCCCACGCTCATTTCCCCCCCCCCCCACGCTCTTTCCCCCCCCCAAACGCTCTTTCTTTCCCCCCCTGTAATTTTCCACCCCCCGGCTCTAATCATTGTCCTGACACTAAAGATCCTCAAACCGATACTGACCCTGAAACTAATACACGGTCTGGAATTAATACTGACCCTGAAACTAATACACGGTCTGGAATTAATACAGACCCTGAAACTAATACACGGTCTGGAATTAATACTGACCCTGAAACTAATACACGGTCTGGAATTAATACTGACCCTGAAACTAATACATGGTCTGGGATTAATACAGACCCTGAAACTAATACACGGTCTGGAATTAATACTGACCCTGAAACTAATACATGGTCTGGGATTAATACAGACCCTGAAACTAATACATGGTCTGGAATTAATACTGACCCTGAATCTAATCCAGGCCCAGAAACCAATGCAGACCCAACACTAATACTGGACCCGGAATTAATAGAGACTATGAAAAAAATGCAGACCTGGATTAAATAATCTAGTTCCAGAATCGAAATCGGGCATTGAAACTAATGGAGCCCCTGAGACTAGGATTCACCATGAAACTCATTTTGGCCCTGATCATTAGACGGTGCCTGAAACTATTACTGAGCCAAAAAATGAATCTGCTCCCTGAAATTACAATGACACAAGGGCAAATACAGACCTTGAAATTTATTCAATCACTGAAACTAACAGAATCCCTCAAATCCAATATTAAACACTGAAACCCACACGGGCCGTGAAATAAATATTCATAGAGGCCATTAAAGTAATACAGACACGATGGGCATGATGCCTCTCCCGCCGATGTATGATTTGTTGGGTGTGAGCTAACAGAGGCCAGCGGAGGCCTGAGGCCTAACAGAAGCCGGGGGCCCTTATGTCTTGGTTAAGGTTGTGCTCAACAGTTTCTTTGTGCCAGAGGCTGATCCTCCTTGGGCGGTAATAAATCAAAAGCAGAAACAAATCCACCCAGCGACAACTGAATCCCCCCCAAACTGATCAAAACCATCAAACAAAGACAGGCCCCCAATCTAATAGAGACCCTGAAAATAATGCAGAATTGATACCGTTAAAGGATAATGATCCAGGCCGTGAATCGAATGCAGACCCTGTGAGTGTTACAGGCCCTGAAACTATCACTGAGTAAGAGTGAGCAGAGATAAGAGAGGCAGGAAGAGGTGGAGGGATTGAACTCGATGGGATTAGATTGGGCTCTCTGCAGCACCGTGTCTCAACCTGGATCCCCCTGAGTAAAACCCCCATTCCCCAAACCCCACCCCCCCACCGACACTGAACCCAATCGTCGGTGTGAAAATTCCACACGTCCTTTCTCCGGGTATAAGAATGAGCGACAAAGGCACGGACACATTTTTATTATTTTTCTCTCCGGTTACAGCTCTTGTCCGAGGATTCCTCGCGGCAAATCGATTCTCTCTCTGCATCGTCCGAGCTGCAGCTGCCAAATCCATTCTCCTTGGGGGGGAGAGGGAAAGAGAGAGAGAGAAATGGAAATTGATTAAAATAAAGCACAGAATTTTAAAACACAAGACACAGCAAGATCCCAGGGCTCTTCTCACTCGCTCACAACCACAATCTCAATCAAAAGAGGGAGGTGGGCGTGTGGGGCCTTTACTCTGAGGCTGGGGCTGTGACTAAACACTGGAGACCACCCCAGTGCCTCCCCTGTCCCCCCAACTCCCAGAGGCTGCGTCTCTCCCTCTGTCTTTAACCTGCCAGCTCCAGCTGTTTTACTGCCTCATTGTAAAAACCACACAAACACTGATCATTCCCCTCTCGCCGTCCCTCTCCCATTCACTGTCCTCACCCCCTCTACCTGCTCACTCCAGGGCTGCTGCTGTTTGCACACTAAATATTCACATTGCACTTTCCGATTCTAACACTGTCACCTCTCTCCCTCTCTCTCTCTCTCTCCCCCTCCCTCTGTACCTATCTAGCCTCCTCTCTATCTCTGCTCATCTTTACCTCTCTAATCTGTCGCTATCTCTGTTCCTTTTCTTTACCTCAGGATCAATCTTGACTGAAATGCGCTCAGAAAAGCTTCTTTCTGACCATTTGAAATAATGATGCACTGTGGCCATGTTTTATATTTATCCAGGGTTTACTGAGAGAAATGACAGGGGGGGCGGCGGGAAATGGGAGCAATCCTCAATCAGCCCGTCACTGAACTGAATTCAGGGGGAGGGCAGCCACAGGGTTGCAGTGCAGGACAGGCTGCAGGTTGGACACGCACAGCAAGATCCCACAAGCAAGGTGATATTAGCCAGGTATCCTTCCGCCACCCCCTCTCCCCAGAAAATCTTCCTCTTTAAAACTGGGCCCGGGGTTGGGAACTAATTGATTTACAAAATATATGAAAACTTCAGAGAAATCAGTGATGGGGATTCAAGCCCCCACCCTCCCTCCCCCAGTCCAATTCATCATCTGGCCTTCCACACAGGAAATAGAACAATAAATAAACAACATAAAAATAACAGGCCTTTACGCAGCCTCACATTTAGAAATTCAATTCCAGGACCTCCGAAAGTCAACACATCAATGTTTACAATTGCAGCGCACAGCAGGATCCCACAAACAGCCCCACGAGGGACATGGACTGGACAAACCCCAGATCCTGTCTGTCTCTCTCCCTCATGACCGTCGCCTCCCACCATCTGTTAACCTCCCCACTCAATAGTTCCCTCAATCTTTCCTCTTTCCCTCCTCTCTCTCCCTCTCCCTCCCTCTCTCCCTCTGTCTCTCTCTCTCTGTTTCTCCCATGCCAGAATATAGAGGCAGAGAGAGAGAAAACCACAGTCAGGGCCTCAATAAACTCAATTCAAAATGATTAAAATAAAGCAAACATTACTGAAACAAAAAAGACACAGCAAGATCCCAGGGCTCTTCTCACTCACTTACATCCACAATCTCGGAGGGGCGGTGGAGTGGGGGTAGAGGCATCATTTAGTAAACACACCCCCTGTTAGTAAACACAGACAATGGGAACAGATTTGAAATGAGATGACGGTGTAAATGCCTCGTGACCAGCCCTCTCCCTCTGTGTGTAACCTGCGAGCTCCAGCTGTTTTACTGCCTGATTGTAACCTCCCCATGATCTCACCCCCTTTCCCTTTAACCCTCCCGTGATCTCGTTCCCTGTCCCTTTAACCTCCCCGTGATCTCACCCTCTGTCCCTATAACATCCCCGTGATCTCACTCTCTGTCCCTTTAACCTCCACGTGATCTCACTCTCTGTCCCTTTAACCTCACCGTGATCTCACTCTCTGCCCCTTTAACCTCCCCGTGATCTCACTCTCTGTCCCTTTAACCTCGCTTTGATCAAACTCTCTGTCCCTTTTACCTCCCCGTGATCTCACTGTCTGTCCCTTTAACCTCCCCGTGATCTCACTGTCTGTCCCTTTAACGTCCCCGTGATCTCACACTCTGTCCCTTTAACCTCGCCGTGATCTCACTCTCTGTCCCTTTAACCTTCCCGTGATCTCACTCTCTATCCCTTTAACTCCCCGTGATCTCACTCTCTGTCCCTTTAACCTTCCCGTGATCTCACTCTCTGTCCATTTAACATCCCCGTGACCTCACTCTCTGTTCCTTTAACCTCACCGTGATCTCACTCTGTGTACGTTTAACCTCCCCGTCATCTAACACTCTGGCCCTTTAACCGCCCAGTGATCTCACTCTCTGTCTCTTTAACCTCCCCATGTTCTCAATCTCTGGCCTTTTAACCTCCCCTTAACTCACTCTCTGTCCCTTTAACCTCCCCGTGATCGCAATCTCTGTCCCTTTAACAGTCCCTGTTCTCACTTTCTGTCCTTTTGACTGTCCCCGATCTCAATCTCTGTCCCTATAACATCCCCGTGATCTCAGGGGGAGGGCAGCCACAGGGTTGCAGTGCAGGACAGGCTGCAATTTGGACACGCACAGCAAGATCCCACAAGCAAGGTGATATTAGCCAGGTATCCTTCCGCCACCCCCTATTCCCAGAAAATCTTCCTCTTTAAAACTGGGCCCGGGGTTGGGAACTAATTGATTTACAAATTATATGAAAACTTCAGAGAAATCAGTGACGGGGATTCAAGCCCCCAACCTCCCTCCCCCCAGTCCAATTCATCAGCTGGCCTTCCACACAGGAAATAGAACCTAAATAAACAACATAAAAATAACAGGCCTTTACGCAGCCTCACATTTAGAAATTCAATTCCAGGACCTCCGAAAGTCAACACATCAATGTTTACAATTGCAGCGCACAGCAGGATCCCACAAACAGCCCCATGAGGGACATGGACTGGACAAACCCCAGATCCTGTCTGTCTGTCTCTCCCTCATAACCGTCGCCTCCCACCATCTGTTAACCTCCCCACTCAATAGTTCCCTCAATCTTTCCTCTTTCCCACCTCTCTCTCTCCCTCCCTCCCTCTCTCCCTCTCTCTCTCTCTCTGTTTCTCCCATGCCAGAGTATAGAGGCAGAGAGAGAGAAAACCACAGTCAGGGCCTCAATAAACTCAATTCAAAATGATTAAAATAAAGCAAACATTACTGAAACAAAAAAGACACAGCAAGATCCCAGGGCTCTTCTCACTCACTTACATCCACAATCTCGGAGGGGCGGTGGAGTGGGGGTAGAGGCATCATTTAGTAAACACACCCCCTGTTAGTAAACACAGACAATGGGAACAGATTTGAAATGAGATGACGGTGTAAATGCCTCGTGACCAGCCCTCTCCCTCTGTCTTTAACCTGTAGCTCCAGCTGTTTTACTGCCTGATTGTACATAACACACAAACACTGATCATCCCCACCTCACCGTCCCTCTCCCATTCACTGTCCTCACCCCCTCTACCTGCTCACTCCAGGGCTGCTGCTGTTTGCACACTAAATATTCACATTGCACTTTCCGATTCTAACACTGTCACCTCTCTCCCTCTGTCTCTCTCCCCCTCCCTCTGTACCTATCCAGCCCACCCCATCCCTGCTCATCTTTCCCTCTCTCTCTCTCTCTCTCTCCCGCTTGATAATCTGTCGCTATCTCTGTTCTTTTCCCCTTCCTCAGGATGGAACTTGATTGAAAAACACTCTGAAAAGTCTCTGTCTGACCATTTGAAATAATGATGCACTGTGGCCATGTTTTACATTTATCGATGATTTACGGAGAGAAATGGGGGTGGGGGGGTGGTGCGAAATGGGAACAATCCTCAATCAGCCCGTCAGTAAACTGAACTCGGGGAGGGTAACCATGGTTGCAGTGCAGGCCAGACAAGCACAGCAAGATCCCAAAAGCCAGGTGATGTTAGCCAGGTATCCTTCCTTCCCTCACCCCCAGAAAAGTCTAATCTACCTCTTTTAAACTGGGGTCGGCTGGGTGGAACTGATTGTATTGCAACTTTTTGAAGGCTTGAGAGAAATCACTGGAATTAAACACCCCACTCCCCACCCCTGTCCAATTCCTCATCTGGCCTTCAACACAGGGAATTATAACAATAAACAAACAATATCAAACTAACAAGCACAGCCTCACATTTAGACATTCCATTCAAGAAGCTCAAACATCTGAAAATCAATGTTTAAAATAGCAGTGCACAGCAGGATCCCACAAACAGCCCCACGAGGGATATAACCATAAGACATAGGAGCAGAAATTAGGCCATTTGGCCCATCGAGTCTGCTCCGCCATTCAATCATGGCTGATAAGTTTCTCAACCCCATTCTCCCGCCTTCTCCCCATAATCTTTGATCCCCTTATCAATCAAGAACCTATCTATCTCGGTCTTAAATACATTCAATGACCTGGCCGCAACAGCCTTCTGTGGCAACGAATTCCATAGATTCACCACTCTCTAGCTAAAGAATTTTCTCCTCATCTCTGTTCTAAAAGGTTTTCCCTTTACTCTGAGGCTGTGTCCTCGGGTCCTGGTCTCTCCTGCTAATGGAAACATCTTCCCCACGTCCACTCTATCCAGGCCTTTCAGTATTCTGTGAGTTTCAATCAGATCCCCCCTCATCCTTCTAAACACCATTGAGTATAGACCCAGAGTCCTCAAACATTCCTCATATGTTAAGCCTTTCATTCCTGGTATCGTTCTCGTGAACCTCCTCTGGACTCTCTCCAGGGCCAGCACATCCTTCCTGAGATACGGGGCCCAAAATTGCTCCCAATATTCTAAATGTGGTCTGACCAGAACCTTATAAAGCCTCTGCAGCAAATTCCCTGCTTTTATATTCTAGTACTCTCGAAATAAATGCCAACATTGCATTTGCCTTCCTAACTACCGACTCAACCTGCAAGTTAACCTTAAGAGAATCCTGGACTCGGACTCCCAAGTCCCTTTGCGCTCCAGATTTCTGAATTCTCTCCCCATTTAGAAAATAGTCTATGCCTCTATTCTTGCTACCAAAGTGCATGACCTCACACTTCCCCACGTCCAACCAGGCTGCAGGTTGGATACGCACAGCAAGATCCCACAAGCAAGGTGATGTTAGCCAGGTATCCTTCCCCCACCCCCTATTCCCAGAAAATCTTCCTCTTTAAAACTGGGCCCGGGGTTGGGAACTAATTGCTTTACAAAATATATGAAAACTTCAGGGAAATCAGTGATGGGAATTCAACACGGGAAATAGAACAATAAATAAACAACATAAAAATAACAGGCCTTTACGCAGCCTCACATTTAGAAATTCAATTCCAGGACCTCCGAAAGTCAACACATCAATGTTTACAATTGCAGCGCACAGCAGGATCCCACAAACAGCCCCACGAGGGACATGGACTGGACAAACCCCAGATGCTGTCTGTCTCTCTCCCTCATAACCGTCCCCTCCCACCATCTGTTAACCTCCCACTCAATAGTTCCCTCAATCTTTCCTCTTTCCCACCTCTCTCTCTCTCCCTCCCTCCCTCTCTCCCTCTGTCTCTCTCTCTCTCTCTCTGTTTCTCCCATGCCAGAATATGGAGAGGCAGAGAGAGAGAAATCCACAGTCAGGGCCTCAATAAACTCAATTTAAAATGCTTCCCGCACATTTCATTCAAGCCTCAATTCATCGCAGTGTCTAATACAGCAGCATTATTCGGGGAAACAGCCTCACTTGGACAAGTTTCACTTCAGGCCCTCCCGCCTGCTTCACCAGTCGGGGAATTCATTTTCAAAGTGTGCTCCCTGGTGGTCATTTGGGAAAACCTGTTTGGTATTTGCGCACAGAAAGATCCCACACACTGCAGTGCGCTCACAGTCAGATCAGATTGGTTTAGACTGAGAATTGATGGAAAAGGAAAGGGCAGAGAAATATCTTGAAACAAACTGGCACAGATTGGCCCCTCAGTGACACAGTTTCTTTTCACTAATCCAAACTTCTGGGAGGCTGGGAGTGAGGGTCTTTTCTCCAGAGGCTGGGAGCTGGGCAGTGACTGCACGCCGGAGACCCCCAGATCCTCGTCTCTCCCCTCCCTGTCCCTCTCTCTCCCTGTTTCCCTCCCTCTCCCCTTTCTCTCTCCCTCCCTCCCTGATAACTCACAATCGAGAGAGAGAGAGAGAGAGACAGCAGGAAAACGCACAATCACATCCTCAATCAAACTGATTCAAGAGGCTGCTGCACATTTTGTTTCACCGTCACATTCATGGCCTGAAACATGGGCCTTTATTGGGGAGTTCAGCCAATGCACAGACCCTCCCGAGGGGCCTGAATAGAGGCCGTGAATTGGGCCTAGTCGCAGAGGCTGCATTAAAGCTCAGGGACAGGAAGAGGCCCCAGTCTAACAGAACATTCCTCTCCCTCCACAGCTCAGCCCAAACCTCACAGGCAGGGCTGGAAGGAGTGAGAAGGAAATGGGACCCACTCCCCCTTAACCCCCCCAATTCAAATATCGACAAATCACATTATGACTTTCCTGTCAGTTTACTACAAGGTGAAGCAGAGAAAGAAATGTCTGGAAAGAGAGAGGGAGAGAGAAAGCTGGAGTGACAGAGACAGGGAAATGCCACCCCCTCCCCCAGAAACGTCGTGTGTTCCCTGTTGCAGTTCAGGAAAAGCTGCAGGCCGTTTCTGCACAGGGGGATCCCACAGGCAGCAATGTAATGCTATCCGGATGGGAACAGGGAGACACATTTCCTTCCCCAGCCTCATGCCTGCTGTAACACTCCCTCTTCCACCTCTCCCCCCCCCGGCACCATGTGTGCTCTGAGTCCGGACACATCCCCAGAAAGGCCTAAACTCCTTCTCTTCAAACCGGGAACAAGCTGCTGCTTCCTGGGGGAGACTTTTTGAAATCTCCATCCCAGCATCGATTTTTACAAACCAGGCGTCCCCGGGAGGGTGTGACTGAGGCTTTTCTGCAGAGACTGGGAGCTGGGCACTGACTCCACACTGGAGACCCTCCCCTAACCCCCCCCAGACCCTGTGTCTCTTCCTCACCCCCAACCCCCTGCCTCTGTTTCACTGTCTTTTCCTGTTTCCCTCAATCTCCCCCCTCTCTGTTGTAACGTAGGGACACATCCTAGAGAGACTGAATTCAAATGACTGTTCCACCTCCCAATTCATCGCCCTGCCTAAAACACCAGCATTATTCAGGAATTAGCACAAACTTTTACACACTCTCACAGTTAGGACTTGGTAAAGGGCTCCTGAGGGACAGGAAATGAGTCCAATCAGCACATTTTTAATCAATTAACTGGTTGTGGCACAGTATGGAGAGGGACTAAGACAGTGAAGACCCCCGACCCCTTCAGAACCTCAGAAAGACTGAGCGCTTTGCAGTGAAAGAATGAATGTTTAAAATGCTCTCATTGTTAGTGAGTCACTTGCTTCACTGTCCCTGGATTCATTTTCGCAATTCAGCCTTTTCTAAAAGATGTGACTGGGAGCTGGGCAGATTCTACACATTGGAGACCCCCAGATCCTGTGTCTATTCACACCCCCTCCTCTTGTTTTGCAATCTCAGCCCCTCTGTTTCACCTCACTCACTCCCCCCTTACTCTCTCTCTCTCTCTTCCCCCATTGGAGAGACCGAGGGGGAGAGAGGAGACTGAGAATTTGACAGTCAGAGATCGGTGAAGTGAATTAAATTGGTTGCCGGGCCTTTACCTTTCACCGTGACATGAATTGCTCTCAGACACGGGCCCTGTGCTCTTGGTGAATTAGACCCGGGTACAAGTTCCGGCCTTTTTAATTCCACGCCCCTGTGAGTGCTGGATAGAAAGGGCACTCTGTAAAGTTCCTGTCTCACCATCGACAAAAATCCACACCACACTGGCCATCTTTTACATTTATAGTTCCAAAATCACATCCCCCAGTCAATCAAATAGTTATTAGAGTTGCAACTAAGGCAATTCTGCACAGCAGGATCCCACGAGCGGTCCCACAATGGAGGGGGACACCCCCAGACCCTGTGTCTCCTTCCCCTGCCCCCGAGCCCCCAACACCCCCACCCCTTCTCTGTCGAAGTCTCCCTCATTCTGTTCCTCTTTCTCTCTCTCTGCCCCCATCACTCCTCCCTCTGCACCCACCTCTCTCTCTGCCCCCATGTGTACACAGCAAGATCCCACTCCACCACCTGCTCATGACCAGTTAAAAATGTATTGGCTGAGGATAGCGGGACAGTGAGTGGGGAATGGGCCTCACCCCCTCTCTCTCTCCCCCTCCAACACCCTCCCCCACCCCCAATCAAAGTAACGACAAATCACATTGGTGTTTTTATACATTTTATTGAAAGATGAATTATGGACAGAATTGGCTGGAGAGAGAGAGAGAGAGAGGGAACAAGCTGGAGAGACAGAGACTGGGGGCTGCTCTCTCCCCACCCTCACCACCAGCCCGCACCCTCAGATCTACATTAAACTCAATTGAAATGGCTGCTGCCGCTTGCATTTAACCCAGGAAAGCCCGTGGCCCGGCCTGTCTAACACACACCGACATGACTCTGGGGGGTGAGAAGAAGCCTTCGCACAGGCTCCAGGTTCTCATTTCAGGCCCTCTCCCTCTCCCTCTCCCTCTCTCTCTGTGTGTCCGACTGCTTCAACCACCATGAACCCATTTCTATCAAGTGTGGTCGGTCACTGATACAGTTCAGGAAAGGCTGGCGGCCTCTTTGTTTTATTTTTTTACACAGCAGGATCCCATGACTTTCCCAATCTCCACACCTGCTGTGAAAGCCTCTCTCTCCCCGTCTTCCCCGTGGGAATTCGCCAGTCTGGGGGCCATCCCCTCAGTTCCCTCCCTCCCCACCACCACAACCCCCTGAAAGGGCTGAAACTCAAACTGGGGAGCAGCTGGATTCTCTCAGGAGACATTTTCAAATCACTGCCTCGGGATTTCAGTTGGGGTCAAATCCCACTTTCTGGAAGGCCCTGACTGGGAGCTGGGCAGTGACTGCACACGAGGAGCCCTCTCTCTCTCCCCCCGGACCCTGTGTCTTCTCACCTACCCACACCAATTCCGCTCTGTTTTGTTATCTCTCCCCCTCTTTCCCCTGACCTTTCCTTTCTCTCTCTCTCATGTGGGGAAAGGCCACAGGCCCCTGTGGGCACAGCAAGATCAGGAGGATGGAGCGAGAGAGAGAAATCCACACACACAAGCTGCGTAAACTGCATTAAAATGGTTCCCCCTGTCCCACCCATCAGTCTCCAGAAGGTGCTAAACTCCCTGTCTTATTTTGGAATTATAACAAGCTTCTAAACAGCTTCAGGTTTCAGATTTTCAATCTCCTCTTTGTCACACACCAAAGGGTTAATGTGTTTGTGACTAATCGCAAGGCCGGGATATTTTAACCCCAGGGTTTCAAAATCCAGCACCCCATCATCTAACAGAAACCGCTTCATCGATGAACCAAAAACCAGGGTCCCTCCCAGATTAAAATTAAACGTCGGGGTCATAAAGAGACACAACTCACATGGGTGGGTGGGTGGGGGGGGTGTGGAACAGGCCTGAGTCCATCCATCCAAGCTGGGGAACAGCTCCTGCCCATGGATTCATAGTCACATTGCAGTCTTCAAACTCCAAATTCCTGGGGAAAAGAGAGAGGGAAAAGAATTGTCTAAAACACAAAGCAAGATCATTTCTAAACAAAATAGCACAGCAAGAGCCCATCCACCCCCACCCCCACCCCCTCTTTCACAGTTACACAACCTCTTAGCAACATCCAAATACAAAAATATCTCAGTTATAAACCAGAGGCTAAAACAGATTGAGAGACCTTTCCCATCCCTTGTTTTTCTCTCTGTATCTCTTTTCCTATCTCACTCACATCTCTGTCCCCCTCACTCATTCACTCTCTCACTCTGTGTCTCAGAGATGGAAATTAAACCTCGATTGGGGTAATAAACAGACACAACTCACGTGGGTGAAGCCTGTGGACCAGGCCTCAGTCTATCCCCCTCTCTCCGCACACTCCTCTATCTCAGCCTCCATCATTCCTCCCTCCGGACCCTCCTCTTTTCCTTCAATCTTTTATTTTGAAAGTGTGGTCACTCTTGTGGGGGGCAAAGAACAGGGCGGGGGTGGAGACCATGTATACACAGCAAGATCCCACTACACATCTGCTCATGACCAGTTAAAAAGGTATTGGCTGAGGATTGCGGGACAGTGAGTGGGGAATGGGCCTCACCCCCTCTCTCTCTCCCACCCCCCCACCCTCTCTCCCCACCCCCCACCCCCTCAACACCCACCCCCAACCCCAATTAAAGTAACAACAAATCACAATTGAGAGGGAACAAGCTGGAGAGGCAGAGACTGGGGGCTGCTCTCTCCCCACCCTCACCACACCACACTGGCCATGTTTTACATATATATTTCCCCCTGTCCACCCATCAGTCTCCAGAAGGTGCTAAACTCCCTGTCTTTTTTTGGAATTATAACAAGCTTTTAACAGCCTCAGGTTTCAGATTTTTAATCTCCTCTTTGCCACACACAAAAGGGTAAATGTGTTTGTGACTAATTGCAAGGCCGGGATATTTTAACCCCAGGGTTTCAAAATCCAGCACCCCATCCTCTAACAGAAACCGCTTCATCGATGCACCAAAAACCAGGGTCACTCCGAGATTAAAATTAAACATCGGGGTCATAAGGAGACACAACTCACGTGGGTGGGTGGGGGGGATGTGGAACAGGCCTGAGACCATCCATCCAAGCTGGGGAAAAGCTCCTGCCCATGGATTCATAGTCACATTGCAGTCTTCAAACTCCAAATTCCTGGGGAAAAGAGAGAGGGAAAAGAATTGACTAAAACACAAAGCAAGATCATTTCTAAACAAAATAGCACAGCAAGCGGCCAGGATTCCACCCCCACCCCCACCCCCTCTTTCACAGTTACACAACCTCTTAGCAACATCCAAACACAAAAATATCTCAGTTATAAACCAGAGGCGAAAACAGATTGAGAGACCTTTCCCATCCCCTATGTTTCTCTCTGTATCTCTCTTCCTATCTCACTCACATCTCTGTCCCCCTCACTCATTCACTCTCTCACTCTGTGTCTCAGAGATGGAAATTAAACCTCGATTGGTGTAATAAACAGACACAACTCACGTGGGTGAAGCCTGTGGACCAGGCCTCAGTCTATCCCCCTCCCTCCACACCCTCCTCTATCTCTGCCTCCATCATCCCTCCCTCCGCACCCTCCTCCTTTCCCTCAATCTTTTATTTTGAAAGTGTGGTCACTCTTGTGGGGGGCAAAGAACAGGGCGGGGGTGGAGACCATGTATACACAGCAAGATCCCACTACCCACCTGCTCATGACCAGTTAAAAATGTATTGGCTGAGGATTGCGGGACGGTGAGAGGGGAATGGGCCTCACCCCCTCTCTCTCTCTCTTTCCCCCCAACACCCTCCCCCAACCCCAATTAAAGTAACGACAAATCACATTGAGAGGAAACAAGCTGGAGAGGCAGAGACTGGGGGCTGCTCTCTCCCCACCCTCACCACACCACACTGGCCATGTTTTACATTTATAGTTCCATTTATAGTTCCCCCTGTCCACCCATCAGTCTCCAGAAGGTGCTAAACTCCCTGTCTTATTTTGGAATTATAACAAGCTTTTAACAGCCTCAGGTTTCAGATTTTTAATCTCCTCTTTGCCACACACAAAAGGGTAAATGTGTTTGTGTCTAATCGCAAGGCCGGGATATTTTAACCCCAGGGTTTCAAAATCCAGCACCCCATCATCTAACAGAAACCGCTTCATCGATGCACCAAAAACCAGGGTCCCTCCGAGATTAAAATTAAACATCGGGGTCATAAGGAGACACAACTCACGTGGGTGGGTGGGGGGATGTGGAACAGGCCTGAGACCATCCATCCAAGCTGGGGAAAAGCTCCTGCCCATGGATTCATAGTCACATTGCAGTCTTCAAACTCCAAATTCCTGGGGAAAAGAGAGAGGGAAAAGAATTGACTAAAACACAAAGCAAGATCATTTCTAAACAAAATAGCACAGCAAGAGCCCAGGATTCCATCCCCCCCCATACCGACCCCTTCACAGTTACACAACCTCTTAGCAACATCCAAATACAAAAATATCCCAGTTATAAACCAGAGGCTAAAACAAATTCAGAGACATTTCCCATCCCCTGTGTTTCTCTCTGTATCTCTCCGTATCTCACTCACATCTCTGACCCCCTCTCTCTCTCTCTCTCTCTCTGTCTCTCAGAGATGAAAATTAAACCTCGATTGGGGTAATAAACCGACACAATTCATGTGGGTGAAGCCAGTGGACCAGGCCTCAGACTATCCCCCTCTGGAAGAAGCTCCTTGTCCTTGTCCCAGACTTTCCCTCTATGGATCCTCACCTTCCAGTTTTCAGAATACAAATTTCTCAGGAGAAAAAGAGATAAACTTTGTTGAAAGGACAAAAGCAAGGACATTTAACTGCATAAATTGAATTAAAATAGTTCCCCCTGTCCCCCCGCCATCAGACTCCAGAAGGTGCTAAACTCCCTCTTTCAGTTTGGGAAGGGGCTGCTCATTCCTTTGGGACACTTTTTAAAATTACCATCCCAGGATTTATTTTAAAATCTCATTCTATCTCAGAGGATGTGAGTGGAGGTGGCTTGTGACTACACACTGGAGACCATCAGACCCTGTCTCTCTTTCCCACACCCCCTCCTGTTTTTACACCTCCACTCCCGTCGGCCTCCCTCTCTCTCTCTGTTTCAATCACTCCCTCTCTTTTCTCTCTCTGCTCCCGTCTCTCACATTCAGGGTAAAGATGGATGCTCCTATCGAGGCCCTTGTCCCTGTCCTCTCTTTCTCCATCCCTCTTTCTCGCTTGTTCTCTCTGTCCATCTTTCTATTTTCCTTCCCCCTGTCTCATGTGCTCTGCATTGAAATGAGAGATGAAATGTTCCTGTCTCCCCATTTAAAATAATGACAAATCACATTGCTGTTTCTGGTCAGTTTTTGTTGATTAAAGTTTAAAATGGGCACAAAGACAGCTGGAGAGAGAGAGAGAGGGAGAGAGAAAAGCTGGAGGGAGAAAGACACAGAAAATCACACAGGTAAAACTAAAGTCAGAATGTCAGTAAACTGAACAGTAATGGCCCCTGTGAATCTGATTGAACAGATTCCACTTCATCGCACTGTCTCCCCACCTGTCTTATTTTGCAATTATAACAAGCTTTTTAACAGCTTCAGATTTCAGATTTTTAATCTCCTCTTTGTCACACACCAAAGGGTTAATGTGTTTGTGACTAATCGCAAGGCCGGGATATTTTAACCCCAGGGTTTCAAAATCTAGCACCCCATCATCTAACATAAACCGCTTCATCGATGCACCAAAAACCAGGGTCCCTCCGAGATTAAAATTAAACCTCGGGGTCATAAAGAGACACAACTCACGTGGGTGGGTGGGGGGTGTGGAACAGGCCTGAGACCATCCATCCAAGCTGGGGAAAAGCTCCTGCCCATGGATTCAAAGTCACATTGCAGTCTTCAAACTCCAAATTCCTGGGGAAAAGAGAGAGGGAAAAGAGTGGACTAAAACACAAAGCAAGATCATTTCTAAACAAAATAGCACAGCAAGAGTCCCGGATTCCACCCCCACACCCACCCCCTCCCCTTCAAAGCTACACAACCTCTTAGCAACATCCAAATACCAAAATATCCCAGTTATAAACCAGAGGCGAAAACAGATTGAGGACCTTTCCCATCCCCTGTGTTTTTCTCTGTATCTCTCTTCTTAACTCACTCACACCTCTGCCCCCCTCACTCATTCACTCTCTCACTCTGTGTCTCAGAGATGGAAATTAAACCTCGATTGCGGTAATAAACAGACACAACTCACGTGGGTGAAGCCTGTGGACCAGGCCTCAGTCTATCCCCCTCCCTCCACACCCTCCTCTATCTCTGCCTTCATCATCCCTCCCTCCGCACCCTCCTCCTTTCCCTCAATCTTTTATTTTGAAAGTGTTGTCACTCTTGTGGGGGGCAAAGAACAGGGCGGGGGGGTGGAGACCATGTGTACACAGCAAGATCCCACTACCCACCTGCTCATGACCAGTTAAAAATGTATTGGCTGAGGATTGCGGGACAGTGAGAGGGGAATGGGCCTCACCCCGTCTCTCTCTCCCCTCCCAACACCCTCCCCCAACCCAATTAAAGTAACGACAAATCACATTGAGAGGGAACAAGCTGGAGAGGTAGAGACTGGGGGCTGTTCTCTCCCCACCCTCACCACACCACACTGGCCATGTTTTACATTTATAGTTCCCCCTGTCCACCCATCAGTCTCCAGAAGGTGCTAAACTCCCTGTCTTATTTTGGAATTATAACAAGCTTCTAAACAGCCTCAGGTTTCAGATTTTTAATCTCCTCTTTGCCACACACAAAAGGGTTAATGTGTTTGTGACTAATCGCGAGGCCGGGATATTTTAACCCCAGGGTTTCAAAATCCAGCACCCCATCATCTAACAGAAACCGCTTCATCGATGAACCAAAAACCAGGGTCCCTCCGAGATTAAAATTATAACTAGGGGTCATAAAGAGACACAACTCACGTGGGTGGGTGGGGGGTGTGGAACAGGCCTGAGTCCCATCCATCCGAGCTGGGGAAAAGCTCCTGCCCATGGATTCATAGTCACATTGCAGTCTTCAAACTCCAAATTCCTGGGGAAAAGAGAGAGGGAAAAGAATTGACTAAAACACAAAGCAAGAACATTTCTAAACAAAATAGCACAGCAAGAGCCCAGGATTCCATCCCCCCCATACCGACCCCTTCACAGTTACACAACCTCTTAGCAACATCCAAATACAAAAATATCCCAGTTATAAACCAGAGGCTAAAACAAATTCAGAGACATTTCCCATCCCCTGTGTTTCTCTCTGTATCTCTCTTCCTATCTCACTCACATCTCTGTCCCCCTCTCTCTCTCTCTCTCTCTGTCTCTCAGAGATGAAAATTAAACCTCGATTGGGGTAATAAACAGACACAATTCATGTGGGTGAAGCCTGTGGACCAGGCCTCAGACTATCCCCCTCTGGAAGAAGCTCCTTGTCCTTGTCCCAGACTTTCCCTCTATGGATCCTCACCTTCCAGTTTTCAGAATACAAATTTCTCAGGAGAAAAAGGGATAAATTTTGTTGAAAGAACAAAAGCAAGGACATTTAACTGCATAAATTGAATTAAAATGGTTCCCTCTGTCCCCCCTCCATCAGTCTCCAGAAGGTGCTAAACTCCCTCTTTCAGTTTGGGAAGGGGCTGCTCATTCCTTTGGGACACTTTTTAAAATTACCGTCCCAGGATTTATTTTAAAATCTCATTCTATCTCAGAGGATGTGAGTGGAGGTGGCTTGTGACTACACACTGGAGACCATCAGACCCTGTCTCTCTTTCCCACACCCCCTCCTGTTTTTACACCTCCACTCCCGTCGGCTTCCCTCTCTCTCCCTGTTTCAATCACTCCCTCCCTTTTCTATCTCTGCTCCCGTCTCTCACATTCAGGGTAAAGATGGATGCTCCTATCTAGGCCCTTGTCCCTGTCCTCTCTTTCTCCACCCCTCTTTCTCGCTCGTTCTCTCTATCCATCTTTCTATTTTCCTTCCCCCTGTCTCATGTGCTCTGCATTGAAATGAGAGATGAAATGTTCCTGTCTCCCCATTTAAAATAATGACAAATCACAATGCTGTTTCTGGTCAGTTTGTGTTGATTAAAGTTTAAAATGGGCACAAAGAGATCTGGAGAGAGAGAGAGGGAGAAAAGCTGGAAGGAGAAAGACACAGAAAATCAGAAAGGTAAAACTAAAGTCAGAATGTCAGTAAACTGAACAGTAATGGCCCCTGTGAATCTGATTGAACAGATTCCACTTCATCGCACTGTCTCCCCACCTGTCTTATTTTGCAATTATAACAACCTTTTAAATAGCTTCAGATTTCAGATTTTTAATCTCCTCTTTGTCACACACCAAAGGGTTAATGTGTTTGTGACTAATCGCAAGGCCGGGATATTTTAACCCCAGGCTTTCAAAATCCAGCACCCCATCATCTAACAGAAACCGCTTCATTGATGAACCAAAAACCAGGGTCCCTCCCAGATTAAAATTAAACCTCGGGGTCATAAAGAGACACAACTCACATGGGTGGGTGGGGGGTGTGGAACAGGCCTGAGTCCATCCATCCAAGCTGGGGAAAAGCTCCTGCCCATGGATTCATAGTCACATTGCAGTCTTCAAACTCCAAATTCCTGGGGAAAAGAGAGAGAAAAGAATTGACTAAAACACAAAGCAAGAACTTTTCTAAACAAAATAGCACAGCAAGAGCCCAGGTTTCCACCCCACCTCCCCCCCCTTCACTGTCTCACAATCTTTTAGCAACATCCAAATACAAAAATATCCCAGTTATAAACCAGAGGCTAAAACAGATTGAGAGACCTTTCCCATCCCCTGTGTTTCTCGCAGTATCTCTCTTCCTATCTCACTCACATCTCTGTCCCCCTCACTCTCACTCTCTCTCTGTCTCAGATATGAAAATTAAACCTTGATTGGGGTAATAAACAGACACAACTCACGTGGGTGAAGCCTGTTGACCAGGCCTCAGACTATCCCCCTCTGCAAGAAGCTCCTTGTCCTTGTCCCAGACTTTCCCTCTATGGATCCTCACCTTCCAGTTTTCAGAATACAAATTTCTCAGGAGAAAATGAGATAAAATTGGTTAAAAAGACAAAAACTAGAACATTTAAAAAAAAACACAACATAGCACAGCAAGATCCCAGAGTTACCACTCTCAAGTCAGTCTCTCAGCAACTTCCCAACACAAGCAAATCACAGTTCAAAAGCAGGTTGAGACACACAGAAACACACACACACACACACTGAACCAGAGTGGGGAGAGTGTTCACTCTCTCCATAGAGAGAGTGCACAGGGAGTTTGTTGGTTTGGGACTGGTTTGGGAATATCCTGATCCTTATTTATCCTGAGTGAGCTGGATACAGACCCCACCCCCTGATTCTCGCACATGTTTGGAATGTCGCTCACTCTATCCCCTAGGAGCCCTGTCCATTGAATGTTAATCCGCGGACAGGACCCCTTGCTGATCCTGTCCTTTGAATGTTAATCCCCGGACAGGACCCCTTGCTGATCCTGTCCTTTGAATGTTAATCACAGGACAGGATCCCTTGCTGATCCTGTCCATTGAATGTTAATCCCCGGACAGGACCCCTTTCTGATCCTGTCCACTGAGGGTTAACTCCAGGACAGACATGGTTTCAACAAGGGCCTGTCTTTATTTTTGGCTTAATAAGAAATCTATATTTCTTTCCCCTGTTGGTTGTGTTACTCCAGTTACAAACCCTGATCTCACACAAAATCCCAAAACACTGGCAGTAATCGCAGTCCCCAACCCACTCTCCCTCTCACCTCAACCCACTCTTCCTCTCTTTCCAGAGTATAGAATCTGTTATTCTATATATCAACTCCCCAAACCTCTCGATTAGATTCCAGTCTGTAACATACTCTCGTGTATCTATGATTCTATATATAAACCCTCTGAACACCTCGATTATATTCCAGACTGTAACTCACTCCCGGGTAACTGTTATTCTATATATAAAACCCCCGAACCACTCGATGAGATTCCAGTCTGCAACTCAAGCCCGGGAATCTATTATTCAATATATAAACCCCCGAACCCCTCGATTGCATTCCACTCTGTAACTCAATCCCGGGAATCAATTATTCTACATATAAACCCCCTGAACCCCTCGATTAGATTCCAGTCTGTAACACAATCCCCCGGATCAATTATTCTACATATATACCCCCTGAACCCCTCGATTAGATTCCAGTCTGTAACTCACTCCGGGGAATCTGTTATTCTATATATAAACCACCCCGAACCCCTCAATTAGATTCCAGTCTGTAACATACTCTCGGATATCTATGATTCTATATATAAACCCTCTGAACCCCTCGATTATATTCCAGTCTGTAACTGACTCCCGGGTAACTGTTATTCTATATATAAACCACCCCGAACCCCTCGATTAGATTCCAGTCTGTAACTCACTCCCGGGTAACTGTTATTCTATATATAATCCCCCTGAACCCCTCGATGAGATTCCACTCTGTAACTCACTCCCGTTGTGTTATTCTATGTATAAACCATACCAAATCCCTCCATTAGATTCTGTTCTGTAACTCACTCCCGGGTATCTGTTATTCAAAATAAAAACCAACCCAACCCCCTCTTTTAGATTCCAGTCTGTAACTCACTCCCGGGTGCCTGTTGTTCTATATATAAACCACCCCAAACTCTTCGATTTGATTCCAGTCTGTAACTCACACCCGGGTAGCTGTTATTCTACGTATAAACCCCCCGAAACTCTCGATGAGATTCCAGTCTGTAACTCACTCCCGGGTATCTGTTATTCAAAATAAAAACCAACCCAACCCCCTCTTTTAGATTCCAGTCTGTAACTCACTCCCGGGTATCTGTTATTCTATATATAAACCCCCTGAACCCCTCGATTAGATTCCAGTCTGTAACTCACGCCCGGGTATCTGTTATTCTATATATAAACTCCCCGAACCCCTCGATTAGATTCCAGTCTGTAACTCACTCCCGGGTTTCTGTTATTCTATATATAAACCCCCAGATCTCCTCGATTAGATTCCAGTCTGTAACTCACTCCCGGGTATCTGTTATTCTAAATATAAACCAACCCGAACCCCTCAATTAGATTCCAGTCTGTAACTCCCTCCGGGGGAATCTGTTATTCTATGTATAAACCCCCTGAACCCCTCGATTGGATTCCAGTCTGTAACTCACGCCCGGGCATCTGTTATTCTATATATAAACTCCCCGAACCCCTCGATTAGATTCCAGTCTGTAACTCACTACCGGGTTTCTGTTATTCTATATATAAACCCCCTGAACCCCTCGATTAGATTCCAGTCTGTAACTCACTCCCGGGTTTCTGTTATTCTATATATAAACCCCCAGATCTCCTCGATTAGATTCCAGTCTGTAACTCACTCCCGGGTATCTGTTATTCTAAATATAAACCAACCCGAACCCCTCAATTAGATTCCAGTCTGTAACTCCCTCCGGGGGAATCTGTTATTCTATATATAAACCCCCTGAACCCCTCGATTAGATTCCAGTCGGTAACTCATTCTCACCAATCTGATTATCTATATTTAAACCATCCCGAAAAGCACTGTTAGATTCGAATTTGTAGCTCACTCCCGGGTATCTGTTAGCCTATATAAAAACACCCCACACTCCTCAATTAGAATCCAGTCTGTAAATCACACCCGGGTATCTGTTATTCTATATATATATATCTGTTATTCTATATATATATATCTGTTATTCTATATATTCTATATATAGGGAGCTTTACTCTCTATCTAGCCCCGTGCTGTACCTGCCCTGGGAGTGTTTGATGGGGACCGTGTAGAGGGAGCTTTACTCTGAATCTTACCCCGGGCAGTACCAGTCCTGGGAGTGTATGTTGGGCACAGTGTAGGGGGAGCTTTACTCTGTATCTAACCCCGTTCTGTACCAGTACTGGGAGTGTTTGATGGGGATAGTATAGAGGGAGCTTTACTCTGTATCTAACCCTAAGCTGTACCATTCCTGGGAGTGTTTGATGGAGACAGTGTAGAGGCAGCTTTACTCTGTATCTAACCCCATGCTGTACCTGCCCTGGGAGTGTATGATGGCCACGGTGTAGGGGTAGATTTACTCTGTATCTAAACCCGTGCTGTACCAGTCCTGGGAGTGTTTGATGGGGAGAGTATAGAGGGAGGTTTACACTGTATCTAACCCTGTGCTGTACCGGACATGGGAGTGTTTGATGCAGACAGTGTAGAGGGAGCTTTACTCTGTATCTAACCCAGTGTTTTTCCTTCCCTGGGAGTGTTTGATGGGGAAAGTGTAGAGGTAGCTTTACTCTGTATCTAACCCTGTCCTGTTCCTGTCCTGGGAGTGTTTGATGGGGACAGTATCGAGGGAGCTTTACTCTGTATCTAACCCTGTTCTGTTCCTGTCCAGGGAGTGTTTGATGGGGACAGTATAGAGGGAGCTTTACTCTGTATCTAACCCAGTGCTGTACTTGCCCTGGGAGTGTTTGATGATGACAGTGCAGTGGGACCTTTATTCTGTATCAAACCCCGTAATGAACCTGGGAGTGTTTGATGGCGACGGTGTAGAGGGAGCTTTACTCTATCTAAACCCGTGCTGTACCTGTCCTGGGAGGGTTTGATGGGGACAGTTTAGAGTGAGCTTTACTCTGTATATAAGCCTGTCCTGTACCTGCCCTGGGAGTGCTTCATTGGGACAGTGTCGAGGGAGCTTTAAACTGTATCTTACCCCGGCCAGTACCAGTCCTGGGAGTGTTTGATGGGGACAGGTTAGCGGGAGCTTTACTCTGTATCTAACCCCGTGCTGTACCTGCCCTGGGAGTGTATGATGGGCACAGTGTAGGGGGAGATTTACTCTGCATCTTACCCCGTACTGTACCTGCCCTGGGAGTGTATGATGGGCAGAGTGTAGGGGGAGCTGTACTCTGCATCTAAACCCGTGCTGTACCAGACGTGGGAGTGTTTGATGGGGAGAGTATAGAGTGAGCTTTACTCTGTATCTAACCCTGAGCTGTACCAGTCCTGGGAGTGTTTGATGTAGACAGTGTAGAGGGAATTTTATTCTGTATCTAACCCCGTGCTGTACCAGCCCTGGGAGTGTAAGATGTCCACAGCGTAGGGGGAGCTTTACTCTGTATTTAACCCCGTGCTGTACCAGTCCTGGGACTGTTTGATGGGGAGAGTATAGAGGGAGGTTTACTCTGTATCTAACCCTGTCCTGTTCCTGTCCAGGAGTGTTTGATTGGGACAGTGCAGAGGGAGCTTTACTCTGTGTCTAACCCCGTGCTGTAACTGTCCTGGGAGTATTGATGGGGACAGTATAGAGGGAGCTTTACTCTATATCTACCCCGTGCTGTACCTGTCCTGGGAGTGTTTCATGGGTACAGTATAGAGGGATCTTTACTCTGTATCTAACCCCGTGCTGTTCCTGTCCTAGGAGTGTTTGATGGGTACAGTATTGAGGGAGCTTTACTCTGTATCTAACCCCGTGCTGTACCTGTCCTGGGAGTGTTTGATGGGGACAGTATCGAGGGAGCATTACTCTGTATCTAACCCCGTGCTTACCTGTCTTGGGAGTGCTTGATGGGGACAGTATCGAGGGAGCTTTACTCTGTATCTAACCCCGTGCTGTACCTGTCCTGGGAGTGCTTGATGGGGACAGTATCGAGGGAGCTTTATCCGTATCTAACCCCGTGCTGTACCTTTCCTGGGAGTGTTTGATGGGGACAGCATCGAGGGAGCTTTACTATGTATCTAACCCCGTGCTGTACCAGTCCTGGGAGTGTTTGATGGGGACAGTATTGAGGGAGCTTTACTCTGTATCTAGCCCCTGCTGCATCCTTTCTGGGAGTGTTTGTTGGCAACATTGTCGCCCAAAACAAAAACAATCCACAAATCAGGCCTAATAAATTGAACATCAGTTTCCTTGTTTGATTCTCCCTGGTCTGTTCTGTTTCTCTGATAGATTCCTCATGTTTACCCTCCACATGAGCAGTCATCCTAATCCCATCTACCTGTCCTGCTCCCAACGCGGCATCCGACTACAATAAGGCCAGTGATACAGGAGCCTCTCAGCGAGTGAGACAGGTGAGTCTTGAACCTGACCTGGGTGTATGTGAGTGACCCGGGTTAATCCGACACTCCAGGGACAGTTTAGACAGTTCGAGTGCATCACAGCTTTGCCAGAATGAGACCTGGATTCCAAGGGTTAAATTGCAAAGTGAGATTGCACAAACTTGGGTTGTATTCCCTGAAATTTAGTAGCATCAGGGGTGACTTGATCAAATTGTCAAATCCTGAGAGGAACTGGGTGGGGAGATTAGGGGAATGTATGAGCTCTTGTCCTGAGTAACAAGCTTTGTGAGGCATTTTATCGAATCCCTTTTGAACATACAAGTATCCTCCTGTCACTACAGGTTACCTGTATGTTGCAAAGTTATTCTGATAATTTTCATCCCACAGAGTCAAAATTTCTGCGATTCTGTGTCTGAGTCAGAACTTCAAATAGTTCAGATTCACTGTTTAAAATAAGCAGTCTCTTTTCTGTGGTGATTTTTGAGATTGAGTATGGATCTCAGAATCTGTCAGTGGAAGGGAGTTTCTACAGAGATAGGAAATGGGATTGATGAATAAAGGTGCAGGATTTTGATCACTGCATAAGATTGTGTCTGTTGCAGTTTCTAGACAATCACAGAATTGAAGTTGTGGGGCCCTCTCCTGTTTCAGAATGTCAGTTTTGATGTTTAACTCTGTGAAACTTTGTTAATGATTCTTAAAGCAGAAAGTTCCAATCCAATCTGTAACCTGCACTTCAAATTCCAAAGAGATATGTACACCTTAAGTGAATGAGTGAAATAGTGAAAGATGGATTTCATTATAGGCAAATGTGTGGCTGCCCACTTTAAAAAGGATGGAACAGGTTACATTATAAATGGTGAAAAGCTGCAAACAGTGAGTGTCCAAAGAGTCCCTATCCATTTGTGTCAAGACTAAGAAAACATCAAACAGTTCCAATGAGAAATTAAATTTGATATTTGGGATAAAGCTGGTTAAAAACTCACACTACCCATTCCATGAATCAGCCTCTGTAACCTGCACTTCAGCACATCACATGAAAAATGATATTTTCAACTGTTCTTGATTCCAGTCTGTAACTCAATCCCGGATATCTATTATTCTCTATATAAACCCACTGAACCCCTCGATTAGATTGCAGTCTGTAACTCAATCCCAGGTATTTATTATTCTATATATAAACCCCCTGAACCCCTCGATTAGATTCCAGTCTGTAACTCAATCCCGGGTATCGATTATTCTATATATAAACTCCCCGAACCCCTCGATTAGATTGCAGTCTGTAACTCAATCCCGGGTATTTATTATTCTATATATAAACCCCGTGATCCCTTCGATTAGATTCGAGTCTGTAACTCAATCCCGGGTATCGATTATTCTATATATAAAGCCCCTGCACCCCTTAATTAAATTCCAGCCTGTAACTCAATCCCGGGTATCGATGATTCTATATATAAACCCCCGGAAGCACTCGATTAGATTCCTGTCTGTAACTCACTCCCGGGTATCAATTATTCTATATATAAACCCCCTGAAACCATCGATTAGATTCCACTCTGTAACTCACTCCCGGGTATCTATTATTCTGTATATAAAACCACTGCACCCTTCAATTAGATTCCAGTCTGTAACTCTCTCCCGTTATCTATTATTCGATATATAAACCCCTCATTCCCCTCGATGAGATTCCGTTCTTTAACTCACTCCCGGATATCTTTTATTCGATATATATTATATCGACATGATTTATATATAAACCACCCCGAACCCCTCGATTAAATTTCAGCCCGTAACTCACTCCCGGGCATCTGTTAATCTATATATAAACCACCCCAAACCCCTCTGTTAGATTCCTGCCTGTAACTCACTGCCGGGTGTCTGTTATTCTATATATAAACCAACCTTAACCCCTCCGTTAGATTCCTGTCTGAAACTCACTGCCGGGTGTCTGTTATTCTATATATAAACAAATCCAAACCCCTCCGTTAGATTCCAGTCTGTAACTCAATCTCGGGTATCTGTTATTCTATATATAAACCACCCCGAACTCCTCGATAAGATTCCAGCATGTAACTCAATCCCGGGAATCTGTTATTCTATATAAAGACCACCCCAAACCCCTCGATTTGATTCCAGTCTGTAACTCATTTCCGTCTAACTGTTATTCTGTATATAAATGTCCCAAACCGCTCGACTAGATTTCAGTCTGTTACTCATTCCCGGGCTTCTGTTCATCTATATATATTATATTCATATGATTTATATATAAACACCCCGAACCCATCGATTTGTTTCCAGTCTGTAACTCACTCCCGGGTATCTGTTATTCTATACATAAATTCCCCAAAGCCCTCGATTAGATTCCAGTCTGTAACTCACTCTCGGGTATCTGTTATTCTATACATAAATTCCCCAAAGCCCTCGATTAGATTCCAGTCTGTAACTCACTCTCGGGTATCTGTTATTCTAAATATAACCCCCCTGAACCCCTCGATTAGATTCCAGTCTGTAAATCACTCCCGGGTATCTGTTATTCTATATATAATCCACCCCGAATCTCTCGATTAGATTCCAGTCTGTAACTCACTCCTGGGTATTTGTTATTCTGTATATAAACCACCCCGAACCCCTCGATTAGATTCCAGTCTGTAACTCACTCCCGGGTATCTGTTATTCTATATATAAACCCAACAAACCCCTCGATTAGATTCCTGTCTGTAACTCACTCCCGGGTATCTGTTATCCTGTATAAAAACCACCCCGAACACCTCGATTAGATTCCAGTCCGTAAACTCACTCCCGGGTATCTGTTATTCTCTATATAAACCACCCCGAACCCCTCGATTAGATTCAAGACATTAACTCAATCATTGGTATCTATTATTCAATATATAAACCCCACAAACCCCACGATTAGATTCCAGTCCGCAACGCACACCCGGGTGTCTGTTATTCTGTATATAAACCACCCCGAACCCCTCGATTAGATTCCAGTCCGTAAACTCACACCCGAGTATCTGTTATTCTCTATATAAACCCACCAAACCCCTCGATTAGATTCCAATCTGTAACTCACTCCCGGGTATCTGTTATTCTGTATATAAACCACCCCAAACACCTCGATTAGATTCCAGTCTGTAACTCACTCCCGGGTATCTGTTATTCTATATATAAATCACCCCGAACCCCTCGATTAGATTCCAGTCTTTAACTCAATCCATGGTATCTATTATTCTATATATAAACCCCACAATCCCCACGATTAGATTCCAGTCTGCAACGCGCGCCCGGGTATCTGTTATTCTGTATATAAACCACCCCGAACCCCTCGATTAGATTCCAGTCCGTAAACTCACTCCCGGGTATCTGTTATTCTCTATATAAACCACCCCGAACCCCTCGATTAGATTCCAGCACTTCCACATCACAAGTTGAGGAAGGGGTGTCCCCCCATTTTAAATTTGGTTAAAGGCTCTCCCGCCAATTTTAAGATGGAGAAGGGATGTCTCACAGGATATTGTCCTTTACACTCAACAATGTTAACACATTTTTGAATATTTTAGGTTTCGCACTACACTTTCTCTTTCTCTCATCCTGTCTCGTTCCTTCTCTCCCTCTCCCACCCCATCTCTCTGCCACACTATACATTTCTCTGTTTCTCTCTCTCACCCCATATCTTTAACCTACACTCGCTCCCCTCTCTTCATCTCTCTCTCTCAACTCATCCCTTTTTTATCGCTTGATCTCCTCTCTCTATTTCACTCACTTACCCAGCTCTCTATCCCTCTCTCCCTGTCTCTCTTCCTCTGAGAATCTAGTCTACAAACACCAGGCAGCCATTTTAGGTTTGTTCACAGTGGCCATTTTATGTCCCCACAGCAATGGGACATTTAGGGCAGAGTTGACTCATGTAACATTAATATTTTAAACGTGACAGAGACGCAGGTATGGAGACATAAATTCCACGTGTATTCCCTGGAATATTGAAGGATCCGGGCGTTCACTCCCACACTTTGCTGTTGTGAATTTGAATTCTGAATTTTCTAAAACTGAATCTGGAAGTAAAAACCCCCGGGATAGAATGATTCACATTCTTTCTGCTGCTGCAAAGCCCGTGTCTGTGTCTGTTTCTCAGTATTTATAAACAATTTAAGATAATAGTTTAGAATGCTACAAGTTTGCCATAATGTCTGGAAAGTGGGTTGAAACAGAGGGGCTGAGGTAGCAAAACAAGAGGAGGGGGTGTGAATAGACACAGGATCTGGGAGTCTCCAATGTGTAGACTCTGCCCAGCTCCCAGACACATCTTTTAGAAATAGCCGAATTGCGAAAATGAATCCAGGGACAGTGAAGCAAGTGACTCACTAACAATGAGAGCATTTTAAACATTCATTCATTCAACTGCAAAGCGCTCAGTCTTTCTGAGGTTCTGAAGGGGTCGCGGGTCTTCACTGTACCTGTCCTGGGAGTTTTTGATGGGGACAGTGTAGAGGGAGCTATATTCTGTATCTAACCCAGTGCTATTAAAGTCGTGGGAGTGTTTGATAGGAACAGTGTAGAGGAAGCATTACTCTGTATCTAACCCTGTGCTTTAACTGCCCTGGGAGTGTGTGATGGGGACGGCGTAGAGGGAGAATTACTCTGAATCTAACCCTGTGCTGTACCTGTCTTTGGAGTGTTTGATGGGGACAGTATAGAGGGAGCTTTACTCTGTATCTAACCCCGTGCTGTACGTGTCCTAGGAGTGTTTGATGGGGAGAGTGCAGAGGGAGCTTTATTCTGTATCTAAACCCGTGCTGTACCGGTCCTGGGACTGTTTGATGGGGACAGTGTAGAGGGAGCTTTACTCTGTATCTAACCCCGTGCTGTACCTGTCCTGGGACTGTTTGATGGGGACAGTGTAGAGGGAGCTTTACTCTGTATCTAAACCCGTGCTGTACCTGTCCTGCGAGTGTTTGATGGGGACAGTATCGAGGGAGCTTTACTCTTTATCTAACCATGTCCTGTTCCTGTCCTGGGAGTGTTTGATGGGGACAGTGTAGAGGGAGCTTTACTCTGTATCTATCCCAGTGCTGTACCTGTCCATGGAGGGTTTGATGGGGACAGTGTAGAGGGAGCTTTAGTCTGTATCTAACCCCGTGCTTTACCTATCCTGAGAGTGTTTCATGGGGATAGTATAGAGGAAGCTTTACTCTGTATCTAACCCTTTGCTGTACCTGTCCTGGGAGTGTTTGATGGGTCAGTATAGAGGGAGCTTTACTCTGTATCTAACCCCGTGCTGTACGTGCCCTGGGAGTGTCTGATGGGGACAGTGCAGAGGGAGATTTATTCTGTATCTAAACCCGTGCTATCCCTGCCCTTGGAGTGTTTGATGGGGACAGTGTAGAGGGAGCTTCACTCTGTATCTAATCCCGTGCTGTACCTGTATGGGATTGTTTGATGATGACAGTATCGAGGGAGCTTTAATCTGTATCTAGCCCCGTGCTGTACCTGCCCTGGGAGTGTTTGATGGGGACAGTCTAGAGGGAGCATTACTCTGTATCTAACCCTGTCCTGTTCCTGTCCTGGGAGTGTTTGATGGGGACAGTATAGAGGGAGCTTTACTCTGTATCTAACCCTGTTCTGTTCCTGTCCAGGGAGTGTTTGATGGGAACAGTGCAGAGGGAGCTTTACTCTGTATCTAACCCTGTGCTGTACTTGCTCTAGGAGTGTTTGATGATGACAGTGCAGTGGGACCTTTATTCTGTATATAAACCCGTGCTGTACCTGGCCTGGGAGTGTTTGATGGGGACGGTGTAGTGGGAGATTTACTCTGTATCTAACACCGTGCTGTACCTGTCCTGGGAGTGTTTGATGGGGACAGTGTAGAGGAAGTTTTACTCTGTATCTAACACACTAATGTACCTGCACTGGGAGTGTGTAATAGGTAAGGTGTAAAGGGTGCTTTCCTCTGTATCTAACCCCGTGCTGTACCTGTCCTGGGAGGGTTTGATGGGGACAGTTTAGAGGGAGCTTTACTCTGTATATAAACCTGTCCTGTACCTGCCCTGGGAGTGCTTCATGGGGACAGTGTAGAGGGAGCTTTACTCTGAATCTTACTCTGGGCAGTACCAGTCCTGGGAGTGTTTGATGGGGACAGGTTAGAGGGAAATTTAGACTGTATCTAACCCCGTGCTGTACCTGCCCTGGAGTGAACGATGGGCACAGTGTAGGGGGAGCTTTACTCTGTATCTAACCCCGTGTTTAACTGTCCTGGGAGTGTTTGATGGGGACAGTATCGAGGAAGTTTTACTCTGTACCTATCCCCGTGCTGAACCTGTCCTGGGTGTGTTTGATGGGCACAGTATTGAGGGGGCTTTACACTGTATCTAACCCCGTGCTGTACCTGTCCTGGGAGTGTTTGATGGGGACGGTGTAGAGGGAGATTTACTCTGCATCTAACTCTGTCCTGTACCTGCCCTGTGAGTGCTTGAAGGGGAGAGTGAAGTCTGAGCTTTACTCTGTATCTAACCCCGTGCTGCACCAGTCCTGGGAGTGTTTGATGGGGACAACTTAGAGGGAAATTTAGACTGTATCTAACCCCGTGCTGTAACTGCCCTGGGAGGGTACGATGGGCACAGTGTAGGTGGAGCTTTACTCTGTATCTAACCCCTTGCTGGACCAGTCCTGGGAGTGTATGATGGGGAGAGTATAGAGGGAGGTTTACTCTCTATCTAACCCTGTGCTGTACCGGACCTGGGAGAGTTTCATGGGGACAGTGTCGAGGGAGCTTTACTCTGTATCTAACCCCGTGCTGAACCTGTCCTGGGAGTGTTTGATGGGGACAGATTAGAGGGACATTTACTCTGTATCTAACCCCGTGCTGTACCTGCCCTGGGAGTGTATGATGGCCACAGTGTAGGGGCAGCTTTACTCTTGATCTAACCCCGTGCTGTACCAGTCCTGGGAGTGTTTGATGGGGAGAGTATAGAGTGAGATTTACACTGTATCTAACCCTGTGCTGTAGGGGACCTGGGAGTGTTTGATGGAGACAGTGTAGAGGGAGCTTCACTCTGTATCTAACCCAGTGCTTTTCCTGCCCTGGGAGTGTTTGATGTTGAAAGTGTAGAGGTAGCTTTACTCTGTATCTGACCCTGTCTTGGTCCCGTCGTGGGAGTGTTTGATGGGGACAGTATCGAGGGAGCTTTACTCTGTATCTAACCCTGTTCTGTTCCTTTCCAGTGAGTGTTTGAAGGGGACAGTGCAGAGAGAGCTTTACTCTGTATCTAACCCTGTGCTGTACCTGTCCTGGGAGTGTTTGATGGGGACAGTATAGAGGGAGCTTTACTCTGTATCTAACCCAGTGCTGTACTTGCCCTGGGAGTGTTTGATGATGACAGTGCAGTGTGAGCTCTATTCTGTATATAAACCCGTGCTGCACCTGGCCTGGGAGTGTTTGATGGGGACGGTATAGTGGGAGATTTACTCTGTATCTAACACCGTGCTGTACCTGTCCTGGGAGTGTTTGATGGGGACAGTGTAGAGGAAGTTTTACTCTGTATCTAACTCCGTAATGTACCTGCACTGGGAGTGTTTGATGGGGATGGTGTAGAGGGAGCTTTACTCTGTATCTAACCCCGTGCTGTACCTGTCCTGTGAGAGTTTGATGTGGAGAGTATAGAGGGAGGTTTACCCTGTATCTAACCCTGTGCTGTAGCGGACCTGATAGTGTTTGATGGAGAAAGTGTAGAGGGAGCTTTACTCTGTATCTAACCCAATGCTTTTCCTGCCCTGGGAGTGTTTGATGGGGAAAGTGTAGAGGGAGCTTTACTCTGTATCTAACCCCATGCTGTACCTGTCCTGGGAGGGTTTGATGGGGACAGTTTAGAGTGAGCTTTACTCGGTATATAAACCTGTCCTGTACCCGTCCTGGGAGTGCTTCATGGGGACTGTGTAGAGGGAGCTTTACTCGGAATCTTACCCCGGGCAGTACCAGTCCTGGGAGTGTTAGATGGGGACAGGTTAAAGGGAGATTTACTGTGTATCTAACCCTGTGCTGTAACTGCCGTGGGAGTGTATGATGGGCACAGTGTAGGGGGAGTTTTTCTCTGTTTCTAACCTCGGGCTGTACTAGTCCTGGGAGTGTTTGATGGGGACAGTATCGAAGGAGCTTTACTCTGTATCTAACCCCGTGCTGTACCTGTCCTGGGAGTTTTTGATGGGAACAGTATCGAGGGAGCTTTGCTCTCTATCTTACCCTGTGGTGTACCTGTACTGGGAATTTTGGATGGATACACTATAAAGGGAAATTTTCTCTGCATCTAACCAAGTGCTGTACCTGTCCTGGGAGTGTTTGATGGAGACAGTATCGAGGAAGTTTAACTCTGTACCTAACCCCGTGCTGTACCTGTCCTGGGAGAGTTTGATGGGGACAGTGTAGAGGAAGCTTTACTCTCTATCAAACCCTCTACTGTATATGCCCTGGGAGTGTTTGATGGGGACGGTGTAAGGTAGATTTACTCTGCACCTAACTCTGTCCTGCACCTGCCCTGGGAGTGCTTGATGGGGACAGTGAAGACTGAGCTTTACTCTGTATCTAACTCTGTGCTGCACCAGTCCTGGGAGTGTTTGATGGGGACAGCTTAGAGGGAAATTTAGACTGTATCTAACCCCGTGCTGTATATGCCCTGGGAGTGTACGATGGGCACAGTGTAGCGGGAGCTTTACTCTGTATCTAACCCCGTGCTGTACCAGTCCTGCGAGTGTTTGATGGGGACAGTATAGAGGGAGCTTTACTCTGTATCTAACCCCGTGCTGTACCAGTCCTGGGAGTGTTTGATGGCGATAGTGTAGAGGGAGCTTTACTCTGTATCTAACCCCTTGCTGTACCAGTCCTGGGAGTGTTTGATGGGGAGAGTATAGAGGGAGGTTTACACTGTATCTAACCCTGTGCTGTACCGGACCTGGGAGTGTTTGATGGGGACAGTGTAGAGGGAGCTTTACTCTGTATCTAACCCAATGCTTTTCCTGACCTGGGAGTGTTTGCTGGGGAAAGTGTAGAGGTAGCTTTACTCTGTATATAACCCTGTGCTGTAACTGCCGTGGGAGTGTATGATGGGCACAGTGTAGGGGGAGTTTTTCTCCGTTTCTAACCCCGGGCTGTACTAGTCCTGGGACTGTTTGATGGGTACAGTATCGAGGGAGCTTTAGTCTGTATCTAACCCCGTGCTGCACCAGTCCTGGGTGTGTTTGATGGGGAAAGCTTAGAGGGAAATTTAGACTGTATCTAAACCCGTGCTGTACCTGCCCTGGGAGTGAACGATGGGCACAGTGTAGGGGGAGCTTTACTCTGTATCTAACACCGTGTTTAACAGTCCTGGGAGTGTTTCATGGGGACAGTATAGAGGGAGCTTTACTCTGAATCTAACCCCGTGCTGTACCAGTCCTGGGAGTGCTTGATGGCGATAGTGTAGAGGGAGATTTACTCTCTATCTAACCCCGTGCTGTACCAGTCCTGGGAGTTTTTGATGGGGAGAGTATAGAGGGAGGTTTACACTGTATCTAACCCTGTGCTGTACCGGAGCTGGGAGTGTTTGATGGGGACAGTGTAGAGGGAGCTTTACTCTGTATCTAACCCCGTGCTGTACCTGCCCTGGGAGTGTATGATGGCCACAGTGTAGGGACAGCTTTACTCTTGATCTAACCCCGTGCTGTACCAGTCCTGGGAGTGTTTGATGGGGAGAGTATAGAGTGAGATTTACACTGTATCTAACCCTGTGCTGTAGGGGACCTGGGAGTGTTTGATGGAGACAGTGTAGAGGGAGCTTCACTCTGTATCTAACCCAGTGCTTTTCCTGCCCTGGGAGTGTTTGATGTTGAAAGTGTAGAGGTAGCTTTACTCTGTATCTGACCCTGTCTTGGTCCCGTCGTGGGAGTGTTTGATGGGGACAGTATCGAGGGAGCTTTACTCTGCATCTAACCCTGTTCTGTTCCTGTCCAGTGAGTGTTTGAAGGGGACAGTGCAGAGAGAGCTTTACTCTGTATCTAACCCTGTGCTGTACCTGTCCTGGGAGTGTTTGATGGGGACAGTATAGAGGGAGCTTTACTCTGTATCTAACCCAGTGCTGTACTTGCCCTGGGAGTGTTTGATGATGACAGTGCAGTGTGACCTCGATTCTGTATATAAACCAGTGCTGCACCTGGCCTGGGAGTGTTTGATGGGGACGGTATAGTGGGAGATTTACTCTGTATCTAACACCGTGCTGTACCTGTCCTGGGAGTGTTTGATGGGGACAGTGTAGAGGAAGTTTTACCCTGTATCTAACCCTGTGCTGTAGCGGACCTGATAGTGTTTGATGGAGACAGTGTAGAGGGAGCTTTACTCTGTATCTAACCCAATGCTTTTCCTGCCCTGGGAGTGTTTGATGGGGAAAGTGTAGAGGGAGCTTTACTCTGTATCTAACCCCATGCTGTACCTGTCCTGGGAGGGTTTGATGGGGACAGTTTAGAGTGAGCTTTACTCGGTATATAAATCTGTCCTGTACCCGTCCTGGGAGTGCTTCATGGGGACTGTGTAGAGGGAGCTTTACTCTGAATCTTACCCCGGGCAGTACCAGTCCTGGGAGTGTTAGATGGGGACAGGTTAAAGGGAGATTTACTCTGTATCTAACCCTGTGCTGTAACTGCCGTGGGAGTGTATGATGGGCACAGTGTAGGGGGAGTTTTTCTCTGTTTCTAACCTCGGGCTGTACTAGTCCTGGGAGTGTTTGATGGGGACAGTATCGAGGAAGTTTAACTCTGTACCTAACCCCGTGCTGTACCTGTCCTGGGAGAGTTTGATGGGGACAGTGTAGAGGAAGCTTTACTCTCTATCAAACCCTCTACTGTATATGCCCTGGGAGTGTTTGATGGGGACGGTGTAAGGTAGATTTACTCTGCACCTAACTCTGTCCTGCACCTGCCCTGGGAGTGCTTGATGGGGACAGTGAAGACTGAGCTTTACTCTGTATCTAACTCTGTGCTGCACCAGTCCTGGGAGTGTTTGATGGGGACAGCTTAGAGGGAAATTTAGACTGTATCTAACCCCGTGCTGTACCTGCCCTGGGAGTGTACGATGGGCACAGTGTAGCGGGAGCTTTACTCTGTATCTAACCCCGTGCTGTACCAGTCCTGGGAGTGTTTGATGGGGACAGTGTAGAGGGAGCTTTACTCTGTATCTAACCCCGTGCTGTACCAGTCCTGGGAGTGTTTGATGGCGATAGTGTAGAGGGAGCTTTACTCTGTATCTAACCCCTTGCTGTACCAGTCCTGGGAGTGTTTGATGGGGAGAGTATAGAGGGAAGTTTACACTGTATCTAACCCTGTGCTGTACCGGACCTGGGAGTGTTTGATGGGGACAGTGTAGAGGGAGCTTTACTCTGTATCTAACCCAATGCTTTTCCTGACCTGGGAGTGTTTGCTGGGGAAAGTGTAGAGGTAGCTTTACTCTGTATATAACCCTGTGCTGTAACTGCCGTGGGAGTGTATGATGGGCACAGTGTAGGGGGAGTTTTTCTCCGTTTCTAACCCCGGGCTGTACTAGTCCTGGGACTGTTTGATGGGTACAGTATCGAGGGAGCTTTAGTCTGTATCTAACCCCGTGCTGCACCAGTCCTGGGTGTGTTTGATGGGGAATGCTTAGAGGGAAATTTAGACTGGAACTAAACCCGTGCTGTACCTGCCCTGGGAGTGAACGATGGGCACAGTGTAGGGGGAGCTTTACTCTGTATCTAACCCCGTGTTAAACAGTCCTGGGAGTGTTTCATGGGGACAGTATAGAGGGAGCTTTACTCTGAATCTAACCCCGTGCTGTACCAGTCCTGGGAGTGCTTGATGGCGATAGTGTAGAGGGAGATTTACTCTCTATCTAACCCCGTGCTGTACCAGTCCTGGGAGTTTTTGATGGGGAGAGTATAGAGGGAGGTTTACACTGTATCTAACCCTGTGCTGTACCGGAGCTGGGAGTGTTTGATGGGGACAGTGTAGAGGGAGCTTTACTCTGTATCTAACCCCGTGCTGTACCAGTCCTGTGAGAGTTAGATGGGGAGAGTATAGAGGGAGGTTTACTCTGTCTCTAACCCTGTGCTGTAGCGGACCTGGTAGTGTTTGATGGAGACAGTGTAGAGGGAGCTTTACTCTGTATCTAACCCTGTCCTGTTCCTGTCCAGGGAGTGTTTGATGGGGACAGTATAGAAGGAGCTTTACTCTGTATCTTACCCTGTATTTTTCCTGTCTAGGGAGTGTTTTATGGGAACAGTGCAGAGGGAGCTTCACCTTGTATCAAACCCTGTGCTGTACCTGTCCTGGGAGTGTTTGATGGGGACAGTATTGAGAGAGCTTTACTCTGTATCTAACCCAGTGCTGTACGTGCCCTGGGAGTGTTTGATGATGACAGTGCAGTGGGACCTTTATTCGGTATCTAAACCCGTGCTGTACCTGACCTGGGAGTGTTTGATGGGAACGGTGTAGTGGGATATTAACTCTGTATCTAACACCGTGCTGTACCTGTCCTGGGAGTGTTTGATGGGGACAGTGTAGAGGAAGTTTTACTCTGTATCTAACCCCATATTGTACCTGCACTGGGCGTGTTTGATGGGGACGGTGCAGAGGGAGCTTTACTCTCTATCTAACCCCGTGCTGTACCTGTCCTGGGAGGGTTTGATGGGGACAGTTTAGAGTGAGCTTTACTCTGTATCTAACCCTGTCCTGTACCTGCCCTGGGAGTGCTTCATGGGGACTGTGTAGAGGGAGCTTTACTCTGAATCTTACCCAGGGCAGTACCAGTCCTGGGAGTTCTAGATGGGGAGAGGTTAGAGGGAGATTTACTCTGTATCTAACCCTGTGCTGTAACTGCCCTGGGAGTGTATGATGGGCACAGTGTAGGGGGAGTTTTTCTCTGTTTCTAACCCCGGGCTGTACTAGTCCTGGGATTGTTTGATGGGTACAGTATCGAGGGAAGTTTCCTCTGTATCTAACCCCTTGTTGTACCTGTACTGGGAATTTTAGATGGATACATTATCGAGGGAATTTTTCTCTGCATCTAACCCCGTGCTGTACCTGTCCTGGGAGTGTTCGATAGGGACAGTATCGATGGAGCTTTACTCTGTATCTAACCCCGTGCTGTACCTGTCCTGGGAGTGTTTGATGGGGACAGTATCGAGGAAGTTTTACTCTGTACCTATCCCCGTGCTGATCCTGTCCTGGGAGTGTTTGATGGGCACAGTATTGAGGGGGCTTTACTCTGTATATAACCCCGTGCTGTAACTGCCGTGGGAGTGTATGATGGGCACAGTGTAGGGGGAGTTTTTCTCTGTTTCTAACCCCGGGCTGTACTAGTCCTGGGAGTGTTTGATGGGGACAGTATCGAGGGAGCTTTACTCTGTATCTAACCCCGTGCTGTACCTGTCCTGGGAGTGTTTGATGGGTACAGTATCGAGGGAGCTTTACTCTGTATCTAACCCTGTGGTGTACCTGTACTGGGAATTTTGGATGGATACATTATAAAGGGAAATTTTCTCTGCATCTAACCAAGTGCTGTACCTGTCCTGGGAGTGTTTGATGGGGACAGTATTGAGGAAGTTTAACTCTGTACCTAACCCCGTGCTGTACCTGTCCTGGGAAAGTTTGATGGGGACAGTGTAGAGGAAGCTTTACTCTCTATCAAACCCTCTACTGTATATGCCCTGGGAGTGTATGATGGGGACGGTGTAAGGTAGATTTACTCTGCATCTAACTCTGTCCTGTACCTGCCCTGTGAGTGCTTGATGGGGACAGTGAAGACTGAGCTTTACTCTGTATCTAACTTTGTGCTGCACCAGTCCTGGGTGTGTTTGATGGGGACAGCTTAGAGGGAAATTTAGACTGTATCTAACCCCGTGCTGTACCTGCCCTGGGAGTGTACGATGGGCACAGTGTAGCGGGAGCTTTACTCTGTATCTAACCCCGTGCTGTACCAGTCCTGGGAGTGTTTGATGGGGACAGTATAGAGGGAGCTTTACTCTGTATCTAACCCCGTGCTGTACCAGTCCTGGGAGTGTTTGATGGCGATAGTGTAGAGGGAGCTTTACTCTGTATCTAACCCCTTGCTGTACCAGTCCTGGGAGTGTTTGATGGGGAGAGTATAGAGGGAGGTTTACACTGTATCTAACCCTGTGCTGTTCCGGACCTGGGAGTGTTTGATGGGGACAGTGTAGAGGGAGCTTTACTCTGTATCTAACCCCGTGCTGTACCTGTCCTGGGAGTGTTTGATGGGGACAGATTAGAGGGAAATTTAGTCTGTATCTAACCCCGTGCTGTACCTGCCCTGGCAGTGTATGTTGGGCCCAGTGTAGGGGGCGCTTTACTCTGTATCTAACTCCGTGCTGTACCTGCCCTGGGTGTGTATGATGGCCACAGTGTAGGGGCAGCTTTACTCTGTATCTAACCCGTGCTTTACCAGTCGTGGGAGTGTTTGATGGGGAGACTATAGAGGGAGGTTTACACTGTATCTAACCCTGTGCTGTACCAGACCTGGGAGTGTTTGATGGAGACATTGTAGATGGAGCTTTACTCTGTATCTAACCCAGTGCTTTTCCTGCCCTGGGAGTGTTTGATGGGGAAAGTGTAGAGGGAGCTTTACTCGTTATCTAACCCCGTGCTGTACCTGTCCTGGGAGTGTTTGATGGGGACAGTAATCAGGGAGCTTTACTCTGTATCTAACCCTGTTCTGTTCCTGTCCTGGGAGTGTTTGATGGGGACAGTATAGAGGGAGCTTTACTCTGTATCTAGCCCCTGCTGCATATCCTTTCTGGTAGTGTTTGTTGGCAACATTCTCGCCCAAAACAAAAACAATCCACAAATCAGGCCTAATAAATTGAACATCAGTTTCGTTGTTTGATTCTCCCTGGTCTGTTCTGATTCTCTGATAGATTCCTCATGTTTACCCTCCACACGAGCAGTCATCCTAATCCCGTCTACCTGTCCTGCTCCCAACGCGGCATCCGACTACAATAAGGCCAGTGATACAGGAGCGTCTCAGCGAGTGAGACAGGTGAGTCTTGAACCTGACCTGGGTTTATGTGAGTGACCCGGGTTAATCCGACACTCCAGGGACAGTTTAGACAGTTCGAGTGCATCACAGCTTTGCCAGAATGAGACCTGGATTCCAAGGGTTAAATTGCAAAGTGAGATTGCACAAAGTCGGGTTGTATTCCCTGAAATTTAGTAGCATCAGGGGTGACTTGATCAAATTGTCAAATCCTGAGAGGAACTGGGTGGGGAGATTAGGGGAATGTATGAGCTCTTGTCCTGAGTAACAAGCTTTGTGAGGCATCTTATCGAATCCCTTTTGAACATACAAGTATCCTCCTGTCACTACAGGTTACCTGTATGTTGCAAAGTTATTCTGATAATTTTCATCCCACAGAGTCAAAATTTCTGCGATTCTGTGTCTGAGTCAGAACTTCAAATAGTTCAGATTCACTGTTTAAAATAAGCAGTCACTTTTCTGTGGTGGTTTTTGAGATTAAGTATGGATCTCATAATCTGTCAGTGGAAGGGAGTTTCTACATAGATAGGAAATGGGATTGATGAATAAAGGTGCAGGATTTTGATCACTGCATAAGATTGTGTCTGTTGCAGTTTCCCAGGAGTTTACATTTTCATGGGAAAGGGACGATTATCCAATGTCAACAATTCAATTTCTTCAGACAAGTGAAAACGCAAGAGAAAGAGGGAATATACCAACACTGGAACAAACAGGGAACTGTATGAGGAAGGTTTCAATTCTCTGCATCTTTTAATGTGAATTCCTGAGCTAAAGATTGAAATAAACAGGAGTTTAAATCTCACACTGGGATGCCGTACAATTTCAGTCCTGTTATCCCAAAATTAAAAATAAGAATCTACAATTAGCTGGAGTTGGAAATCTGTCAGTTGATGAATGTTGTCTTGAAAATTTCACCCTGAATAGTGTGAGCCTTAGTATTGTGGAAACGTGTGAAGAAAGTGTTTGCATTCACACATTCCTACATTGTGAAATGTAATTGAAACAATAGGATGTAGGGCCAGGGAGTCTGAATGGGCAAAAGGATTTGGATGATTAAAGAGTGAATGTTAATGATGTCCTTTGAAGGAGCCGTTTACTGTAAATGTCCCAAGACAATGAAATGCTTCAAAGGAAATATCCCGATTGACAGAAATGGTTCCCCAATGTCTGAAACATTTCCCAAGTCTTCAGAGACATGAAGGGGGCGGACATATTGTAAGATACAGATCATGAGGTGCTAGAGAATCACAGAATTGAAGTTGTGGGGCCCTCTCCTGTTTCGGAATGTCAGTTTTGATGTTTAACTCTGTGAAACTTGGTTAATGATTCTTAAAGCAGAAAGTTCCAATCCAATCTGTAAGCTGCACTTCAAATTCCAAAGAGATATGTACACCTTAAGTGAATGAGTGATATAGTTAAAGATGGATTTCATTATAGGCAAATGTGTGGCTGCCCACTTTAAAAAGGATGGAACAGGTTACATTATAAATGGTGAAAAGCTGCAAACAGTGAGTGTCCAAAGAGTCCCTATCCATTTGTGTCAAGACTAAGAAAACATCAAACAGTTCCAATGAGAAATTAAATTTGATATTTGGGATAAAGCTGGTTAAAAACTCACACTACCCATTCCATGAATCAGCCTCTGTAACCTGCACTTCAGCACATCACAAGAAAAATGATATTTTCAACTGTTCTTGATTCCAGTCTGTAACTCAATCCCGGGTATCTATTATTCTGTATATAAACCCCCTGCACCCCTCATTTAGATTCCAGACTGTAACTCACTCACGGGTATTTATTATTCTATATATAAACCCCCTGAACCCCTCGATTAGATTCCAGTCTGTAACTCAATCCCGGGTATCTATGATTCTATATATAAACCCCCTGATCCCTTCGATTAGATTCGAGTCTGTAATTCAATCCCGGGTATCGATTATTCTATATATAAACCCCCTGCACCCCTTAATTAAATTCCAGCCTGTAACTCAATCCCGGGTATCAATGATTCTATATATAAACCCCCGGAAGCACTCGATTAGATTCCTGTCTGTAACTCACTCCCGGGTATCGATTATTCTATATATAAACCCCCTGAATCCCTCGATTAGATTCCTGTCTGTAACTCACTCCCGGGTATCTATTATTCTGTATATAAAACCACTGCACCCTTCAATTAGATTCCAGTCTGTAACTCTCTCCCGTTATCTATTATTCTATATATAAAGCCCTCATTCCCCTCGATGAGATTCCGTTCTATAACTCACTCCCGGATATCTTTTATTCGATATATATTATATCGACATGATTTATATATAAACCACCCCGAACCCCTCGATTAAATTTCAGCCCGTAACTCACTCCCGGGCATCTGTTAATCTATATATAAACCACCCCAAACCCCTCCGTTAGATTCCTGCCTGTAACTCACTACCGGGTGTCTGTTATTCTATATATAAACCACCCCAAACCCCTCCATTAGATTCCTATCTGAAACTCACTGCCGGGTGTCTGTTATTCTATATATAAACAAACCCAAACCCCTCCGTTAGATTCCAGTCTCTAACTCAATCTCGGGTATCTGTTATTCTATATATAAACCACCCCGAACTCCTCGATAAGATTCCAGCATGTAACTCACTCCCGGGAATCTGTTATTCTATATAAAGACCACCCCAAACCCCTCGATTTGATTCCAGTCTGTAACTCATTTCCGTCTAACTGTTATTCTGTATATAAATGTCCCAAACCGCTCGACTAGATTTCAGTCTGTTACTCATTCCCGGGCTTCTGTTCATCTATATATATTATATTCATATGATTTATATATAAACACCCCGATCCCATCGATTTGTTTCCAGTCTGTAACTCACTCCCGGGTATCTGTTATTCTATACATAAATTCCCCAAAACCCTCGATTAGATTCCAGTCTGTAACTCACTCTCGGGTATCTGTTTTTCTAAATAGAAATCCCTCAAACCCCTCGATTTGATTCCAGTCTGTAACTCACTCCCAGGTATATGTTATTCTAAATATAACCCCCCTGAAACCCTCGATTAGATTCCAGTCTGTAAATCACTCCCGGGTATCTGTTATTCTATATATAATCCACCCCGACTCTCTCGATTAGATTCCAGTCAGTAATTCACTCCCGGGTATTTGTTATTCTGTATATAAACCCACCAAACCCCTCGATTAGATTCCAGTCTGTAACTCACCCCCGGGTATCTGTTATTCTCTATATAAACCACCCCGAACCCCTCGATTAGATGCCAATCTTTAACTCAATCCTTGGTATCTATTATTCAATACATAAACCCCACAAACCCCACGATAGATTCCAGTCCGCAACGCACTCCCAGGTATCTGTTATTCTGTACATAAACCACCCCGAACCCCTCGATTAGATTCCAGCACTTCCACATCACAAGTTGAGGAAGGGGTCTCCCCCCCATTTTAAAGTTGGTTAAAGGCTCTCCCGCCAATTTTAAGATGGAGAAGGGATGTCTCACAGGATATTGTCCTTTACACTCAATAATGTTAACACATTTTTGAATATTTTCAGTTTCGCACTACACTTTCTCATTCTCTCATCCTGTCTCGTTCCTTCTCTCCCTCTCCCACCCCATCTCTCTGCCACTCTATACATTTCTCTGTTTCTCTCTCTCACCCCATATCTTTACCCAACACTCGCTCCCCTCTCTTCATCTCTCTCTCTCAACTCATCCCTTTTTTATCGCTTGATCTCCTCTCTCTATCTCACTCGCTTACCCAGCTCTCTATCCCTCTCTCCCTACCTCTCTTCCTCTGAGAATCTAGTCTACAAACACCAGGCAGCCATTTCAGGTTTGTTCACAGTGGCCATTTTATGTCCCCACAGCAATGGGACATTTAGGACAGAGTTGACTCATGTAACATTAACATTTTAAACGTGACAGAGACGCAGGTATGGAGACATAAATTCGACGTGTATTCCCTGGAATATTGAAGGATCCGGGCGTTCACTCCCACACTTTGCTGCTGTGAATTTGACTTCTGAATTTTCTAAAACTGAATCTGGAAGTAAAAACCCCCGGGATGGAATGATTCACATTCTTTCTGCTGCTGCAAAGCCCGTGTCTGTGTCTGTTTCTCAGTATTTATTAACAATTTAAGATAATAGTTTAGAATGCTACAAGTTTGCCATAATGTCTGGAAAGAGGGTTGAAACAGAGGGGCTGAGGTAGCAAAACAAGAGGAGGGGGTGTGAATAGACACAGGATCTGGGGGTCTCCAATGTGTAGACTCTGCCCAGCTCCCAGTCACATCTTTTAGAAATGGCCGAATTGCGAAAATGAATCCAGGGACAGTAAAGGAAGTGACTCACTAACAATGAGAGCATTTTAAAGATTCATTCATTCACTGCAAAGCGCTCAGTTATTCTGAGGTTCTGAAGGGGTCGGGGGTCTTCACTGTACGTGTCCTGGGAGTGTTTGATGGTGACAGTGTAGAGGGAGCTATACTCTGTATCTAACCCTGTGCTTTACCTGCCCTGGGAGTGTTTGATGGGGACGGCGTAGAGGGAGATTTACTCTGAATCTAACCCTGTGCTGTACCTGTCTTTGGAGTGTTTGATGGGGACAGTATAGAGGGAGCTTTACTCTGTATCTAACCCCGTGCTGTACTTGCCCTGGGAGTGTTTGATGGGGACAGTGCAGAGGAAGCTTTATTCTGTATCTAAACCCGTGCTGTACCTGCCCTGGGAGTGTTTGATGGTCACAGTGTAGAGGGAGCTTTATTCTTTATCTAAAACCATGCTGTACCAGTCCTGGGACTGTTTGATGGGGACAGTGTAGAGGTAGCTTTACTTTGTATCTAACCCCCTGCTGTACCTGAGCTGGGAGTGTTTGATGGGGACGGTGTAGAGGAAGCTTTACTCTGTATCTAACACAGTGCTGTACCTGCCCTGGAATGTTTGATGGGAACAGTGTAGAGGGAGCTTTACTCTGTATCTAAACCCGTGCTGTACCTGTCCTGCGAGTGTTTGATGGGGACAGTATCGAGGGAGCTTTACTCCTTATCTAACCATGTCCTGTTCCAGTCCTGGGAGTATTTGATGGGGACAGTGTAGAGGCAGCTTAGCTCTATATCTATCCCAGTGCTGTACCTGTCCATGGAGGGTTTGATGGGGACAGTGTATAGGGAGCTTTACTCTGTATCTAACCCCGTGCTTTACCTATCCTGGGAGTGTTTCATGGGGACAGTGTAGAGGAAGATTTACTCTGTATCTAACCCTTTGCTGTACCTGTCCTGGGAGTGTTTGATGGGGACAGTATAGAGGGAGCTTTACTCTGTATCTAACCTCGTGCTGTACGTGCCCTGGGAGTGTTTGATGGGGACAGTGCAGAGGGAGCTTTATTCTGTATCTAAACCCGTGCTTTCCCTGCCCTGGGAGTTTTTGATGGGGACAGTGTAGACGGAGCTTAACTCTGTATCTAATTCCGTGCTGTACCTGTCCTGGGATTGTTTGATGATGACAGTATCGAGGGAGCTTTAATCTGTATCTAGCCCCGTGCTGTACCTGCCCTGGGAGTGTTTGATGGGGACAGTGTAGAGGGAGCTTTACTCTGTATCATACCCTGTGCTGTAGCAGTCCTGGGAGTGTTTGATGGGGAAAGTGTAGAGGTAGCTTTACTCTGTATCTAACCCTGTCCTGTTCCTGTCCTGGGGATGTTTGATGGGGACAGCATAGAGGGAGCTTTACTCTGTATCTAACCCTGTCCTGTTCCAGTCCTGGGAGCGTTTGATGGGGAAAGTGTAGAGGGAGCTATGTTCTGTATCTAACCCCATGCTGTTCTTGTCCTGGGAGTGTTTGATGGGGACAGTATAGAGGGAGCTTTACTCTGTATCTAACCCTGTTCTGATCCTGTCAAGGGAGTGTTTGGTGGGAACAGTGCAGAGGGAGCTTTACTCTGTATCTAACCCTGTGCTGTACCTGTCCTGGGAGTTTTTGATGGGGACAGTATAGATGGAGCTATACTCTGTATCTAACCCAGTGCTGTACTTGCCCTGGGAGTGTTTGATGATGACAGTGCAGTGGGACCTTTATTCTGTATTTAAACCCGTGCTGTACCTGTCCTGGGAGTGTTTGATGGGGACAGTGTAGAGGAAGTTTTACTCTGTATCTAACCCCGTAATGTACCTGCACTGGGAGTGTTTGATGGGGACGGTGTAGCGGGAGCTTTACTCTGTATCTAACCCCGTGCTGTACCTGTCCTGTGAGGGTTTGATGGGGACAGTTTAGAGTGAGCTTTACTCTGTATATAACCCTGTCTTGTACCTGCCCTGGGAGTGCTTCATGGGGACCGTGTAGAGGGAGCTTTACTCTGAATCTTACCCCGGGCAGCACCAGTCCTGGGAGTTTTAGATGGGGACAGGTTAGAGGGAGATTTACTCTGTATCTAACCCTGTGCTGTAACTGCCGTGGGAGTGTATGATGGGCACAGTGTAGGGGGAGTTTTTCTCTGTTTCTAACCCCGTGCTGTACCTGTCCTGGGAGTGTTTGATGGGTACAGTAGCGAGGGAGCTTTACTCTGTATCTAACCCTGTGGTGTACCTGTACTGGGAACTTAAGTTGGATACATTATCAAGTGAAATTTTCTCTGCATCTAACCCCGTGCTGTACCTGTCCTGGGAGTGTTTGATGGGGACAGTATCGAGGAAGTTTAACTCTGTACCTTTCCCCGTGCTGAACCTGTCCTGGGAGTGTTTGATGGGCACAGTATTGAGGGGGCTTTACTCTGTATCTAACCCCGTGCTGTACCTGTCCTGGGAGTTTTTGATGGGGACGGTGTAGAGGAAGCTTTACTCTGTATCTAACACAGTGCTGTACCTGCCCTTGGATGTTTGATGGGAACAGTGTAGAGGGAGCTTTACTCTGTATCTAAACCCGTGCTGTACCTGTCCTGCGAGTGTTTGATGGGGACAGTATCGAGGGAGCTTTAATCCTTATCTAACCATGTCCTGTTCCAGTCCTGGGAGTGTTTGATGGGGACAGTGTAGAGGGAGCTTTACTCTGTATCTATCCCAGTGCTGTACCTGTCCATGGAGGGTTTGATGGGGAAAGTGTGGAGGGAGCTTTACTCTGTATCTAACCCCGTGCTTTACCTATCCTGGGAGTGTTTCATGGGAGCAGTGTAGAGGAAGCTTTAATCCGTATCTAACCCTTTGCTGTACCTGTCCTGGGAGTGTTTGATGGGGACAGTATAGAGGGAGCTTACCTCTGTATCTAACTTCGTGCTGTACGTGCCCTGGGAGTGTTTGATGGGGACAGTGCAGAGGGAGATTTATTCTGTATCTAAACCCGTGCTGTCCCTGCCCTGGGAGTGTTTGATGGGGACGGTGTAAAGGAAGTTTTACTCTGTATCTAACCCCGTAATGTACCTGTCCTGGGAGTGTCTGATGGGGACGTTGTAAAGGGAGCTTTACTCTGTATCTAACCCTGTGGTGTACCTGTACTGGGAACTTTAGTTGGATACATTATCAAGTGAAATTTTCTCTGCATCTAACCCCGTGCTGTACCTGTCCTGGGAGTGTTTGATGGGGACAGTATCGAGGAAGTTTAACTCTGTACCTTTCCCCGTGCTGAACCTGTCCTGGGAGTGTTTGATGGGCACAGTATTGAGGGGGCTTTACTCTGTATCTAACCCCGTGCTGTACCTGTCCTGGGAGTTTTTGATGGGGACGGTGTAGAGGAAGCTTTACTCTGTATCTAACACAGTGCTGTACCTGCCCTTGGATGTTTGATGGGAACAGTGTAGAGGGAGCTTTACTCTGTATCTAAACCCGTGCTGTACCTGGCCTGCGAGTGTTTGATGGGGACAGTATCGAGGGAGCTTTAATCCTTATCTAACCATGTCCTGTTCCAGTCCTGGGAGTGTTTGATGGGGACAGTGTAGAGGGAGCTTTACTCTGTATCTATCCCAGTGCTGTACCTGTCCATGGAGGGTTTGATGGGGAAAGTGTAGAGGGAGCTTTACTCTGTATCTAACCCCGTGCTTTACCTATCCTGGGAGTGTTTCATGGGAGCAGTGTAGAGGAAGCTTTAATCCGTATCTAACCCTTTGCTGTACCTGTCCTGGGAGTGTTTGATGGGGACAGTATAGAGGGAGCTTAACTCTGTATCTAACCTCGTGCTGTACGTGCCCTGGGAGTGTTTGATGGGGACAGTGCAGAGGGAGATTTATTCTGTATCTAAACCCGTGCTGTCCCTGCCCTGGGAGTGTTTGATGGGGACGGTGTAAAGGAAGTTTTACTCTGTATCTAACCCCGTAATGTACCTGTCCTGGGAGTGTCTGATGGGGACGTTGTAAAGGGAGCTTTACTCTGTATCTAACCCCGTGCTGTACCTGTCCTGGGAGGGTTTGATGGGGACAGTTTAGAGGGAGCTTTACTCTGTATATAAACCTGTCCTGTACCTGCCCTGGGAGTGCTTCATGAGGACAGTGTAGAGGGAACTTTACTCTGAATCTTACCCCGGGCAGTACCAGTCCTGGGAGTGTTTGATGGGGACAGGTTAGAGGGAGATTTACTCTGTATCTAACCCCGTGCTGTGCCAGTCATGTGAGTGTTTGATGGGGAGAGTATAGAGGGAGATTTACACTGTATCTAACCCTGTGCTGTAGGGGACCTGTGAGTGCTTGATGGGGACAGTGTAGAGGGAGCTTTACTCTGTATCTAACCCAATGCTTTCCTGACATGGGAGTGTTTGATGGGGAAAGTGTAGAGGTAGCTTTACTCTGTATCTAACCCTGTCCTGTTCCTGTCCTGGGAGTGTTTTATGGGGACAGTATAGAGGGAGATTTACTCTGTATCTAACCCTGTTCTGTTCCTGTCCAGGGAGTGTTTTATGGGAACAGTGCAGAGGGAGCTTCACCTTGTATCAAACCCTGTGCTGTACCTGTCCTGGGAGTGTTTGATGGGGACAGTATAGAGGGAGCTTTACTCTGTATCTAACCCAGTGTTGTACGTGCCCTGGGAGTGTTTGATGATGACAGTGCAGTGGGACCTTTATTCTGTATCTAACCCTGTGCTGTAGCAGTCCTGGGTGTGTTTGATGGGGAAAGTGTAGAGGTAACTTTACTCTGTATCTAACCCTGTCCTGTTCCTGTCCTGGGAGTGTTTGATGGAGACAGTGTAGAGGGAGCTTTACTCTGTACCTAACCCTGTCCTGTTCCAGTCCTGGGAGTGTTTGATGGGGAAAGTGTAGAGGTAGCTTTATTCTGTATCTAACCCTGTCCTGTTCCTGTCCTGGGAGTGTTTGATGGGGACAGTATCGAGGGAGCTTTACTCTGTATCTAACCCTGTTCTGCTCCTGTCCAGGGAGTGTTTGATGGGGACAGTGCAGAGGGAGCTTTACTCTGTATCTAACACTGTGCTGTACCTGTCCTGGGAGTGTTTGATGGGGACAGTATTGAGGGAGCTTTACTCTTTATGTAACCCAGTGCTGTACTTGCCCTGGGAGTGTTTGATGATGACAGTGCAGTGCGACCTTTATTCTGTATCTAAACCCGTGCTGTACCTGGCCTGGGACTGTTTGATGGGGACGGTGTAGAGGGAGATTTACCCAGTATCTAACACCGTGCTGTACCTGTCCTGGAGTGTTTGATGGGGACAGTGTAGAGGGAGCTTTACCTTGTATCAAACCCTGTGCTGTACCTGTCCTGGGAGTGTTTGATGGGGACAGTATAGAGGGAGCTTTACTCTGTATCTAACCCAGAGCTGTACGTGCCCTGGGAGTGTTTGATGATGACAGTGCAGTGGGACCTTTATTCTGTATCTAAACCAGTGCTGCACCTGGCCTGGGAGTGTTTGATGGGGACGGTATAGTGGGAGATTTACTCTGTATCTAACACCGTGCTGTACCTGTCCTGGGAGTGTTTTATGGGGACAGTGTAGATGAAGTTTTACTCTGTATCTAACCCCGTAATGTACCTGCACTGGGATTGTTTGATGGGGACGGTGTAGCGGGAGCTTTACTCTGTATCTAACCCCGTGCTGTACCTGTCCTGTGAGGGTTTGATGGGGATAGTTTAGAGTGAGCTTTACTCTGTATATAACCTTGTCTTGTACCTGCCCTGGGAGTGCTTCATGGGGGCTGTGTAGAGGGAGCTTTACTCTGAATCTTACCCCGGGCAGTACCAGTCCTGGGAGTTTTAGATGGGGACAGGTTAGAGGGAGATTTACTCTGTATCTAACCCTGTGCTGTAACTGCTGTGGGAGTGTGTGATGGGCACAGTGTAGGGGGAGTTTTTCTCTGTTTCTAACACCGGGCTGTACTAGTCCTGGGAGTGTTTGATGGGTAAAGTATCGAGGGAGCTTTACTCTGTATCTAACCACGTGCTGTATCTGTACTGGGAATTTTTGATGGATACATTATCGAGGGAACTTTTCTCTGCATCTAACTCCGTGCTGTACCTGTCCTGGGAGTGTTTGATGGGGACAGTATCGAGGGAGCTTTACTCTGTATCTAACCCCGTGCTGTACCTGTCCTGGCAGTGTTTGATGGGTACAGTAGCGAGGGAGCTTTACTCTGTATCTAACCCTGTGGTGTACCTGTACTGGGAACTTTAGTTGGATACATTATCAAGGGAAATTTTCTCTGCATCTAACCCCGTGCTGTACCTGTCCTGGGAGTGTTTGATGGGGACAGTATTGAGGAAGTTTAACTCTGTACCTATCCCCGTGCTGAACCTGTCCTGGGAGTGTTTGATGGGCACAGTATTGAGGGGGCTTTACTCTGTATCTAACCCCGTGCTGTACCTGTCCTGGGAGTTTTTGATAGGGACGGTGTAGAGGAAGCTTTACTCTGTTTCTATCACAGTGCTGTACCTGCCTTTGGATGTTTGATGGGAACAGTGTAGAGGGAGCTTTACTCTGTATCTAAACCCGTGCTGTACCTGTCCTGAGAGTGTTTGATGGTGACAGTATCGAGGGAGCTTTACTCCTTATCTAACCATGTCCTGTTCCAGTCCTGGGAGTGTTTGATGGGGACAGTGTAGAGGGAGCTTTACTCTGTATCTATCCCAGTGCTGTACCTGTCCATGGAGGGTTTGATGGGGAAAGTGTAGAGGGAGCTTTACTCTGTATCTAACCCCGTGCTTTACCTATCCTGGGAGTGTTTCATGGGAGCAGTGTAGAGGAAGCTTTACTCTGTATCTAACCCTTTGCTGGACCTGTCCTGGGAGTGTTTGATGGGGACAGTATAGAGGGAGCTTAACTCTGTATCTAACCTCGTGCTGTACGTGCCCTGGGAGTGTTTGATGGGGACAGTGCAGAGGGAGATTTATTCTGTATCTAAACCCGTGCTGTCCCTGCCCTGGGAGTCTTTTATGGGGACAGTGTAGAGGGAGCTTCACTCTGTATCTAATCCCGTGCTGTACCTGTCCTGGGATTGTTTGATGATGACAGTATCGAGGGAGCTTTGATCTGTATCTAGCCCCGTGCTGCACCTGCCCTGGGAGTGTTTGATGGGGACAGTGTAGAGAGAGCTTTACTCTGTATCTAACCCTGTGCTGTTCAGTCCTGGGAGTGTTTGATGGGGAAAGTGTAGAGGTAGCTTTACTCTGTATCTAACCCTGTCCTGTTCCTGTCCTGGGAGTGTTTGATGGGGACAGTATAGAGGGAGCTTTACTCTGTATCTAACCCTGTCCTGTTCCAGTCCTGGGAGTGTTTGATGGAGACAGTGTAGAGGGAGCTTTACTCTGTATCTAACCCAGTGCTGTTCCTGCCCTGGGAGTGTTTGATGGGGAAAGTGTAGAGGTAGCTTTATTCTGTATCTAACCCTGTCCTGTTCCTGTCCTGGGAGTGTTTGATGGGGACAGTGCAGAGGGAGCTTTACTCTGTATCTAACACTGTGCTGTACCTGTCCTGGGAGTGTTTGATTGGGACAGTATAGAGGGAGCTTTACTCTTTATCTAACCCAGTGCTGTACTTGCCCTGGGTGTGTTTGATGATGACAGTGCAGTGCGACCTTTATTCTGTATCTAAACCCGTGCTGTACCTGGCCTGGGACTATTTGATGGGGACGGTGTAGAGGGAACTTTACTCTGTATCTAACCCTGTGCTGTACCAGTCCTGGGAGTGTTTGATGGGGAGAGTATAGATGGAGGTTTACACTGTAGCTAACCCTGTGCTGTACCCGTCCTGGAGTGTTTGATGGGGACGGTGTAAAGGAAGTATTACTCTGTATCTAACCCCGTAATGTACCTGCACTGGGAGTGTTTGATGGGGACGGTGTAAAGGGAGCTTTACTCTGTATCTAACCCCGTGCTGTACCTGTCCTGGGAGGGTTTGATGTGGACAGTTTAGAGGGAGCTTTACTCTGTATATAAACCTGTCCTGTACCTGCCCTGGGAGTGCTTCATGAGGACAGTGTAGAGGGAACTTTACTCTGAATCTTACCCCGGGCAGTACCAGTCCTGGGAGTGTTTGACGGGGACAGGTTAGAGGGAGATTTACTCTGTATCTAATCCCGTGCTGTGCCAGTCATGTGAGTGTTTGATGGGGAGAGTATAGAGGGAGGTTTACACTGTATCTAACCCTGTGCTGTAGGGGACCTGGGAGTGTTTGATGGAGACAGTGTAGAGGGCGATTTACTCTGTATCTAACCCAATGCTTTTCCTGACTGGGAGTGTTTGATGGGGAAAGTGTAGAGGTAGCTTTACTCAGTATCTAACCCTGTCCTGTTCCTGTCCTGGGAGTGTTTTATGGGGACAGTATAGAGGGAGCTTTACTCTGTATCTAACCCTGTTCTGTTCCTGTCCCGGGTGTGTTTTATGGGAACAGTGCAGAGGGAGCTTTACCTTGTATCAAACCCTGTGCTGTACCTGTCCTGGGAATGTTTGATGGGGAAGGTATAGAGGGAGCTTTGCTCTGTATCTAACCCAGTGCTGTACGTGCCCTGGGAGTGTTTGATGATGACAGTGCAGTGGGACCTTTATTCTGTATCTAAACCAGTGCTGCACCTGGCCTGGGAGTGTTTGATGGGGACGGTGAAGTGGGAGATTTACTCTGTATCTCACACCGTGCTGTACCTGTCCTGGGAGTGTTTGATGGGGACAGTGTAGAGGAAGTTTTACTCTGTATCTAACCCCGTAATGTACCTGCACTGGGAGTGTTTGATGGGGACGGTGTAGCGGGAGCTTTACTCTGTATATAACCCTGTCTTGTACCTGCCCTGGGAGTGCTTCATGGGGACTGTGTAGAGGGAGCTTTACTCTGAATCTTACCCCGGGCAGTACCAGTCCTGGGAGTTTTAGATGGGGACAGGTTAAAGGGAGATTTACTCTGTATCTAACCCTGTGCTGTAACTGCCGTGGGAGTATATGATGGGCACAGTGTAGGGGGAGTTTTTCTCTGTTTCTAACACCGGGCTGTACTAGTCCTGGGAGTGTTTGATGGGTACAGTATCGAGGGAGCTTTACTCTGTATCTAACCCCGTGCTGTACCTGTACTGGGAATTTTAGATGGATACATTATCGAGGGAACTTTTCTCTGCATCTAACTCCGTGCTGTACCTGTCCTGGGAGTGTTTGATTGGGACAGTATCGAGGGAGCTTTACTCTGTATCTAACCCCGTGCTGTACCTGTCCTGGCAGTGTTTGATGGGTACAGTAGCGAGGGAGCTTTACTCTGTATCTAACCCTGTGGTGTACCTGTACTGGGAACTTTAGTTGGATACATTATCAAGCGAAATTTTCTCTGCATCTAACCCCGTGCTGTACCTGTCCTGGGAGTGTTTGATGGGGACAGTATCGAGGAAGTTTAACTCTGTACCTATCCCCGTGCTGAACCTGTCCTGGGAGTGTTTGATGGGCACAGTATTGAGGGGGCTTTACTCTGTATCTAACCCCGTGCTGTACCTGTCCTGGGAGTTTTTGATGGGGACGGTGTAGAGGAAGCTTTACTCTGTATCTAACACAGTGCTGTACCTGCCCTTGGATGTTTGATGGGAACAGTGTAGAGGGAGCTTTACTCTGTATCTAAACCCGTGCTGTACCTGTCCTGTGAGTGTTTGATGGGGACAGTATCGAGGGAGCTTTACTCCTTATCTAACCATGTCCTGTTCCAGTCCTGGGAGTGTTTGATGGGGACAGTGTAGTTGGAGCTTTACTCTGTATCTATCCCAGTGCTGTACCTGTCCATGGAGGGTTTGATGGGGAAAGTGTAGAGGGAGCTTTACTCTGTATCTAACCCCGTGCTTTACCTATCCTGGGAGTGTTTCATGAGAGCAGTGTAGAGGAAGCTTTACTCTGTATCTAACCCTTTGCTGTACCTGTCCTGGGAGTGTTTGATGGGGACAGTATAGAGGGAGCTTAACTCTGTATCTAACCTCGTGCTGTACGTGCCCTGGGAGTGTTTGTTGGGGACAGTGCAGAGGTAGATTTATTCTGTATCTAAACCCGTGCTGTCCCTGCCCTGGGAGTGTTTGATGGGGACAGTGTAGAGGGAGCTTCACTCAATATCTAATCCCGTGCTGTACCTGTCCTGGGATTGTTTGATGATGACAGTGTCGAGGGAGCTTTGATCTGTATCTAGCCCCGTGCTGTACCTGCCCTGGGAGTGTTTGATGGGGACAGTGTCGAGAGAGCTTTACTCTGTATCTAACCCTGTCCTGTTCCTGTCCAGGGAGTGTTTGATGGGGACAGTATAGAGGGAGCTGTACTCTCTATCTAACCCTGCTCTGTTCCAGTCCTGGGAGTGTTTGATGGAGATAGTGTAGAGGGAGCTTTACTCTGTATCTAACCCAATGCTGTTCCTGCCCTGGGAGTGTTTGATGGGGAAAGTGTAGAGGGAGCTATGTTCTGTATCTAACCCCGTGCTGTTCTTGTCCTGCGAGTGTTTGATGCGGACAATATAGAGGGAGCTTTACTCTGTATCTAACCCTGTTCTGTTCCTGTCCAGGGAGTGTTTGATGGGAACAGTGCAGAGGGAGCTTTACACTGTATCTAACCCTGTGCTGTAGCTGTCCTGGGAGTGTTTGATGGTGACAGTTTAGATGGAGCTTTACTCTGTATCAAACCCAGTGCTGTACTTGCCGTGGGAGTGTTTGATGATGACAGTGCAGTGTACCTTTATTCTGTATATAAACCCGTGCTGTACCTGGCCTGGGAGTGTTTGATGGGGACGGTGTAGTGGGAGATTTACTCCGTATCTAACACCGTGCTGTACCTGCCCTGGGAGTGTTTGAATGGGACACTGTAGAGGAAGTTTTACTCTGTATCTAACCCATCTAATGTACGTGCACTGGGAGTGTTTGATGGGGACGGTGTAAAGGGAGTTTTACTCTCTATCTAACCCCGTGCAGTACCTGTCGTGGGAGGGTTTGATGGGGACAGTTTTGAGGGAGCTTTACTCTGTATATAAACCTGTCCTGTACCTGCCCTGGGAGTGCTTCATGAGGACAGTGTAGAGGGAGCTTTACTCTGAATCTTACCCCGGGCAGTACCAGTCCTGGGAGTGTTTGATGGGTACAGGTTAGAGGGAGATTTACTCTGTATCTAACCCCGTGCTGTGCCAGTCCTGTGAGTGTTTGATGGGGAGAGTATAGAGGGAGGTATACACTGTATCTAACCCTGTGCTGTAGGGGACCTGGGAGTGTTTGATGGAGACAGTGCAGAGGGAGCTTTACTCTGTATCCAACCCAATGTTTTTTCTGACCTGGTAGTGTTTGATGGAGACAGTGTAGAGGTAGCTTTACGCTGTATCTAACCCTGTCCTGTTCCTGTCCTGGGAGTGTCTGATGGGGACAGTATAGAGGGAGCTTTACTCTGTATATAACCCTGTTCTGTTCCTGTCCAGGGAGTGTTTTATGGGAACAATGCAGAGGGAGCTTTACCTTGTATCAAACCCTGTGCTGTACCTGTCCTGGGTTTGTTTGATGGGGACAATATAGAGAGAGCTTTACTCTGTATCTAACCCAGTGCTGTATGTGCCCTGGGAGTGTTTGATGATGACAGTGCAGTGGGACCTTTATTCTGTATCTAAACCAGTGCTGCACCTGGCCTGGGAGTGTTTGATGGGGATGGAGTAGTGGGAGATTTACTCTGTATCTCACACGGAGCTATACCTGTCCTGGGAGTGTTTGATGGGGACAGTGTAGAGGAAGTTTTACTCTGTATCTAACCCCGTAATGTACCTGCACTGGGAGTGTTTGATGGGGACGGTGTAGAGGGAGCTTTACTCTCTATCTAACCCCGTGCTGTACCTGTGCTGGGAGGGTTTGATGGGGACAGTTTAGAATGAGCTTTACTCTGTAAATAACCCTGTCCTGTACCTGCACTGGGAGTGCTTCCTGGGGACTGTGTAGAGGGAGCTTTACTCTGAATCCTACCCCGGGCAGTACCAGTCCTGGGAGTTTTAGATGGGGACAGGTTTAAGGGAGATTTACTCTGTATCTAACCCTGTGCTGTAACTGCCAAGGGAGTGTATGATGGGCACAGTGTAGGGGGAGTTTTTCTCTGTTTCTAACCCCGGGCTGTACTAGACCTGGGAGTCTTTGATGGGTACAGTATCGAGGGAGCTTTACTCTGTATCTAGCCCCGTGCTGTACCTGTACTGGGAATTTTAGATGGATACATTATCGAAGGAACTTTTCTCTGCATCTAACACGGTGCTGTAACTGTCCTGGGAGTGTTTGATGGGGACAGTATCGAGGGAGCTTTACTCTGTATCTAACCCCGTGCTGTACCTGTCCTGGGAGTGTTTGATGGGTACAGTATCGAGGGAGCTTTAGTCTGTATCTAACACTGTGGTGTACCTGTACTGGGAATATTAGATGGATACATTATAGAGGGAAATTTTCTCTGCATCTAACCCCGTGCTGTACCTGTCCTGGGAGTGTTTGATGGGGACAGTATCGAGGAAGTTTAACTCTGCACCTAACCCCGTGCTGTACCTGTCCTGGGAGAGTTTGCTGGGTACAGAGTAGAGGAAGCTTTACTCTGTATCAAACCCTGTCCTGTACCTGCCCTGTGAGTGCTTGATGGGCACAGTGAAGACTGAGCTTTACTCTGTATCTAACTCTGTGCTGCACCAGTCCTGGGAGTGTTTGATGGGGAGAGCTTAGAGGGAAATTTAGACTGTATCTAACCCCGTGCTGTACCTGCCCTGGGAGTGTACGTTGGGCACAGTGTAGGGGGAGCTTTACTCTGTATCTAACCCCGTGTTGTACCAGTCCTGGGAGTGTTTGAAGGGGACAGTGTAGACGGAACTTGACTCTGTATCTAACCCCTTGCTGTACCAGTCCTGGGAGTGTTTGATGGGGAGAGTATAGAGGGAGGTTTACACTGTATCTAACCCTGTGCTGCACCGGACTTGGGAGAGTTTGATGGGGACAGTGTAGGGGGAGCTTTACTCTGTATCAAACCCCATGCTGTACCTGTCCTGAGAGTGATTGATGGGGACAGATTAGAGGGAAATTTACTCTGTATCTAACCCCGTGCTGTACCTGCCCTGGGAGTGTATGATGGCCACAGTGTAGGGGCAGCTTTACTCTGTATCTAACCCCGTGCTGTACCAGTCCTGGGAGTGTTTGCTGGGGAGAGTATAGAGGGAGCTTTACACTGTATCTAACCCTGTGCTGTAGGGGACCTGGGAGTGTTTGATTTAGACAGTGTAGAGGGAGATTTACTCTGTATCTAACCCAGTGCTTTTCCTGCCCTGGGAGTGTTTGATGGGGAAAGTGAAGAGGTAGCTTTACTCTGTATCTGACCCTGTCTTGTTCCCGTCGTGGGAGTGTTTGATGGGGACAGTATCGAGGGAGCTTTACTCTGTATCTAACCCAGTTCTGTTCCTGTCCAGGGAGTGTTTTAAGGGGACAGTGCAGAGGGAGCTTTACTCTGTATTTAACCCTGTGCTGTACCTGTCCTGGGAGTGTTTGATGGGGTCCGTATAGAGCTAGCTTTACTCTGTATCTAACCCAGTGCTGTACTTGCCCTGGGAGTGTATGATGATGACAGTGCAGTGTGACCATTATTCTGTATATAAACCCGTGCTGTACCTGCACTGGGAGTGTTTGATGGGGATCGTGTAGAGGGAGCTTTATTCTGTATCTAACCCTGTGCTGTACCTGTCGTGGGAGGGTTTGATGGGGAAGTTTAGAGGGAGCTTTACTCTGTATCTAACCCCGTGCTGTACCAGTCCTGTGAGAGTTTGATGGGGAGAGTATAGAGGGAGGTTTACCCTGTATCTAACCCTGTGCTGTAGCGGACCTGGTAGTGTTTGATGGAGACAGTGTAGAATGTGCTTTAGTCTGTATCTAACCCTGTCCTGTACCTGTCCTGGGAGAGTTTGATGGGGACAGTATAGAGGGAGCTTTACTCTGTATCTAACCCTGTTCTGTTCCTGTCCAGGGAGTGTTTTATGGGAGCAGTGCAGAGGGAGCTTCACCTTGTATCAAACCCTGTGCTGTACCTGTCCTGGGAGTGTTTGATGGGCACAGTATTGAGGGAGCTTTACTCTGTAGCTAACCCAGTGCTGTACGTGCCCTGGGAGTGTTTGATGATGAAAGTGCAGTGGGATCTTTATTCTGTATCTAAACCCGTGCTGTACCTGGCCTGGGAGTGTTTGATGGGGACGGTGTAGTGGGAAATTTACTCTGTATCTAATCCCGTAATGTACCTGCACTGGGAGTGTTTGATGGGGACGGTGTAGAGGGAGCTTTACTCTCTATCTAACCCCGTGCTGTACCTGTCCTGGGAGGGTTTGATGGGGACAGTTTAGAGTGAGCTTTACTCTGTATATAACCCTGTCCTGTAGCTGCCCTGGGAGTGCTTCATGGGGACTGTGTAGAGGGAGCTTTACTCTGAATCTTAAACCGGGCAGTACCAGTCCTGGGAGTTTTAGATGGGGACAGGTTAAACGGAGATTTACTCTGTATCTAACCCTGTGCTGTAACTGCCGTGGGAGTGTATGATGGGCACAGTGTAGGGGGAGTTTTTCTCTGTTTCTAACCGCCGGCCTGTACTAGTCCTGGGAGTGTTTGATGGGGACAGTTTAGAGGAAGTTTAACTCTGTATCTAACCCCGTAATGTACCTGCACTGGGAATTTTAGATGGATACATTATAGAGGGAAATTTTCTCTGCATCTAACCCCGTGCTGTACCCGTACTGGGAATTTTAGATGGATACATTATCGAGGGAACTTTTCTCTGCATCTAACCCTTGCTGTACCTGTCCAGGGAGTGTTTGATGGGGACAGTATCGAGGGAGATTTACTCTGTATCTAACCCCGTTATTTACCTGGCACTGGGAGTGTTTGATGGGGACGGTGTAGAGGGAGATTTACTCTGTATCTATCCCCGTGCTGTACCTGTACTGGGAGGGTTTGATGGGGACAGTTTAGAATGAGCTTTACTCTGTATATAACCCTGTCCTGTACCTGCCCTGGGAGTGCTTCATGGGGACTGTGTAGAGGGAGCATTACTCTGAATGTTACCCCGGGCAGTACCAGTCCTGGGAGTTTTAGATGGGGACAGGTTAGAGGGAGATTTACTCTGTATCTAACCCTGAGCTGTAACTGCCATGGGAGTGTATGATGGGCACAGTGTAGGGGGAGTTTTTCTCTGTTTCTAACACCGGGCTGTACTAGTCCTGGGAGTGTTTGATGGGTACAGTATCGAGGGAGATTTACTCTGTATCTAACCCCGTGCTGCACCAGTCCTGGGAGTGTTTGATGGGGACAGCTTAGAGGGAAATTTAGACTGTATCCAACCCCGTGCTGTACCTGCCCTGGGAGTGCACGATGGGCACAGTGTAGGGTGAGCTTTACTCTGTATCTATCCCCGTGCTGTACCAGTCCTGGGAGTGTTTGATGGCGATAGTGTAGAGGGAGCTTTACTCTCTATCTAACCCCGTGCTGTACCAGTCCTGGGAGTGTTAGATGGGGAGAGTATAGAGGGAGTTTTACACTGTATCTAAACCCGTGCTGTACCTGCCCTGGGAGTGTACGATGGGCACAGTGTAGGGGGAGCTTTACTCTGTATCTAACCCCGTGCTGTACCAGTCCTGGGAGTGTTTGATGGGGAGAGTATTGAGGGAGATATACACTATCTAACCCTGTGCTGTAGGGGACTTGGGAGTGTTTGATGGAGACAGTGTAGAGGGAGCTTTACTCAGTATCTCACCCAGTGCTTTTCCTGCCCTGGGAGTGTTTGATGGGGAAAGTGTAGAGGAAGCTTTTCTCTGTATCTGACCCTGTCATGTTCCCGTCGTAGGAGTGTTTGATGGGGCCAGTATCGAGGGAGCTTTACTCTGTATCTTACCCAGTTCTGTTCCTGTCCAGGGAGTGTTTGAAGGGGACAGTGCAGAGGGAGCTTTGCTCTTTATCTAACCCTGTGCTGTACCTGTCCTGGGAGTGTTTGATGGGGACAGTATAGAGGGAGCTTTACTCTTTATCTAACCTAGTGCTGTACGTGCCCTGGGAGTGTTTGATGATGACAGTGCAGTGTGAACTTTATTCTGTATATAAACCCGTGCTGTACCTGGCCTGGGAGTGTTTGATGGGGACGGTTTTAGTGGGAGATTTACTCTGTATCTAACACCGTGCTGTACCTGTCCTGGGAGTGTTTGGTGGGACAGTGGAGAGGAAGTTTTATTCTGTATCTAACCCGTAATGTACCTGCAATGGGAGTGTTTGATGGGGATGGTGTAGAGGGAGCTTTACTCTGTATCTAACCCCGTGCTGTAGCGGACCTGGTAGTGTTTGATTGAGACACTGTAGAGGGAGCTTTACTCTGTATCTAACCCTGTCCTGTTCCTGTCCTGGGAGTGTTTGATGGGGACAGTATAGAGGGAGCTTTACTGTGTATCTAACCTTGTTCTGTCCCTGTCCAGGGAGTGTTTTATGGGAACAGTGCAGAGGGAGCTTCACCTTGTATCAAACCCTGTGCTTTACCTGTCCTGGGAGTGTTTGATGGGGACAGTATTGAGGGAGCTTTACTCTGTATCTAACCCCGTGCTGTACGTGCCCTGGGAGTGTTTGATGATGACAGTGCAGTGGGACCTTAATTCTGTATCTAAACCCGTGCTGTACCTGGCCTGGGACTGTTTGATGGGGATGGTGTAGTTGGAGATTTACTCTGTATCTAACACCGTGCTGTACCTGTCCTGGGAGTGTTTGATGGGGACAGTGTAGAGGAAGTTTTACTCTGTATCTAACCCCGTAATGTACCTGCACTGGGAGTGTTTGATGGGGACGGTGTAGAGGGAGATTTACTCTGTATCTAACCCCGTGCTGTACCTGTCCTGGGAGTGTTTGATGGGGACAGTGTAGAGGAAGATTTACTCTGTATCTAACACCGTGCTGTACCTGCACTGGGAGTGTTTGATGGGGACGGTGTAGAGGGAGCTTTACTCTGTATCTAACCCTGTGCTGTACCTGTCCGGGGACGGTTCGATGGGGACAGTTTAGAGTGAGCTTTACTCTGTATATAACCCTGTCCTGTAGCTGCCCTGGGAGTGCTTCATGGGGACTGTGTAGAGGGAGCTTTACTCTGAATCTTACCCCGGGCAGTACCAGTCCTGGGAGTTTTAGATGGGGACAGGTTAAAGGGAAATTTACTCTGTATCTAACCCTGTGCTGTAACTGCCGTGGGAGTGTATGATGGGACAGTGTAGGGGGAGTTTTTCTCTGTTTCTAACTCCGGGCTGTACTAGTCCAGGGAGTGTTTGATGGGTACAGTATCGAGGGAGCTTTACTCTGTATCTAACCCCCTGCTGCACCAGTCCTGGGAGTGTTTGATGGGGACAGCTTAGAGGGAAATGTAGACTGTATCCAACCCCGTGCTGTACCTGCCCTGGGAGTGCACGATGGGCACAGTGTAGGGGGAGCTTTACTCTGTATCTATCCCCATGCTGTACCAGTCCTGGGAGTATTTGATGGGGACTGTATAGAGGGAGCTTTACTCTGAATCTAACCCCGTGCTGTACCTGTACTGGGAATTTTAGATGGATACATTATCGAAGTAACTTTTCTCTGCATCTAACCCCGTGCTGTACCTGTCCTGGGAGTGTTGGATGGGGACAGTATCGAGGGAGCTTTACTCTGTATCTAACACCGTGCTGTACCAGTCCTGGGAGTGTTTGATGGGTACAGTATCGAGGAAGCTTTACTCTATATCCAACCCTGTGGTGTACCTGTACTTGGAATTTTAGATGGATACATTATAGAGGGAAATTTTCTCTGCATCTAACCCCGTGCTGTACCTGTCCTGGGAGTGTTTGATGGGGACAGTATCGAGGAAGTTTAACTCTGTACCTAACCCCGTGCTGTACCTGTCCTGCGAGAGTTTGATGGGGACAGTGTAGAGGAAGCTTTACTCTGTATGAAACCCTGTCCTGTACCTGCCCTGTGAGTGCTTGATGGGGACAGTGAAGACTGAGCTTTACTCTGTATCTACTCTTTGCTGCACCAGTCCTGGGAGTGTTTGATGGGGACAGCTTAGAGGAAAATTTAGACTGTATCTAACCCCGTGCTGTACCTGCCCTCGGAGTGTACGATGGGCAGAGTGTAGGGGGAGCTTTACTCTGTATCAAACCCCGTGCTGTACCAGTCCTGGGAGTGTTTGATGGGGACAGTGTAGAGGGAGCTTTACTCTGTATCTAACCCCGTGCTGTACCAGTCCAATGAGTGTTTGATGGCGATTGTGTAGTGGGTGATTTACTCTGTATCTAACCCCTTGATGTACCAGTCCTGGGAGTGTTTGATGGCGAGAGTATAGAGGGAGGTTTACAGTGTATCTAACCCTGTGCTGTACCGGACCTGGGAGAGTTTGATGGGGACAGTGTAGAGGGAGCTTTACTCTGTATCTAACCCCGTGCTGTACCTGTCCTGGGAGTGTTTGATGGGGACAGATTAGAGGGAAATTTACTCTGTATCTAACCCCGTGCTGTACCTGCCCTGGGAGTGTATGATGGCCACAGTGTAGGGGCAGCTTTACTCTGTATCTAACCCCGTGCTGTACCAGTCCTGGGAGTGTTTGATGGGGGGAGTATAGAGTGAGGTTTACAATTTATCTAACCCTCTGCTGTAGGGGACCTGGGAGTGTTTGATGGAGACAGTGTAGAGGGAGCTTTACTCTGTATCTAACCCAGTGCTTTTCCTGCCCTGGGAGTGTTTGATGGGGATAGTGTAAAGGTAGCTTTACTCTGTATCTGACCCTGTCTTGTTCCCGTCGTGGGAGTGTTTGATGGGGACAGTATCGAGGGAGCTTTACTCTGTAACTAACCCAGTGCTGTACTTGCCCTGGGAGTGTTTGATGATGACAGTGCAGTGGGACCTTTATTCTGTATATAAACCCGTGCTGTACCTGGCCTGGAGGTGTTTGATGGGGACGGTGTAGTGGGAGATTTACTCTGTATCTAACACCGTGCTGTACCTGTCCTGGGATTGTTTGATGGGGACAGTTTAGAGGAAGTTTTACTCTGTATCTAACCCCCTAATGTACTGGCACTGGGAGTGTTTGATGGGGACCGTGTAAAGGGAGCTTTACTCTGTATCTAACCCCGTGCTGTACCTGTCCAGGGAGGGTTTGAAGGGGAAAGTTTAGAGGGAGCTTTACTCTGTATATAAACCTGTCCTGTACCTGCCCTGGGAGTGCTTCATGGGGACAGTGTAGAGGGAGCTTTACTCTGAATCTTACCCCGGGCAATACCAGTCCTGGGAGTGTTTGATGCGGACAGGTTAGATGGAGATTTTCTCTGTATCTAACCCCGTGCTGTGCCAGTCCTGGGAGTGTTTGATGGGGAGAGTATAGAGGGAGATTTACACTGTATCTAACCCTGTGCTGTAGGGGGCCTGGGAGTGTTTGATGGAGACAGTGTAGAGGGAGCTTTACTCTGTATCTAACCCAATGCTTTTCCTGCCCTGGGAGTGTTTGATGGGGAAAGTGTAGAGGTAGCTTTACTCTGTATCTAACCCTGTCCTGTTCCTGTCCTGGGAGTGTTTGATGGGGACAGTATAGAGGGAGCTTTAATCTGTATCTAACCCTGTTCTGTTCCTATCCAGGGTGTGTTTTATGGGAACAGTGCAGAGGGAGCTTTACCTTGTATCAAACCCTGTGCAGTACCTGTCCTGGGAGTGTTTTATGGGGACAGTATAGAGGGAGCTTTAATCTTTATCTAACCCAGTGCTGTACCTGCCCTGGGAGTGTTTGATGATGACAGTGCAGTGGGACATTTATTCTGTATCTAAACCAGTGCTTTACCTGGCCTGGGAGTGTTTGATGGGGACGGTGTAGAGGGAGCTTTACTCTGTATCTAACCCCGTGCTGTAACTGTACTGGGAGGGTTTGATGGGGACAGTTTAGAATGAGCGCTACTCTGTATATAACCCTGTCCTGTACCTGCCCTGGGAGTGCTTCATGGGGACTGTGTAGAGGGAGCATTACTCTGAATGTTACCCCGGGCAGTACCAGTCCTGGGAGTTTTAGATGGGGACAGGTTAGAGGGAGATTTACTCTGTATCTAACCCTGAGCTGTAACTGCCATGGGAGTGTATGATGGGCACAGTGTAGGGGGAGTTTTTCTCTGTTTCTAACACCGGGCTGTACTAGTCCTGGGAGTGTTTGATGGGTACAGTATCGAGGGAGCTTTACTCTGTATCTAACCCCCTGCTGCACCAGTCCTGGGAGTGTTTGATGGGGACAGCTCAGAGGGAAATTTAGACTGTATCCAACCCCGTGCTGTACCTGCCCTGGGAGTGCACGATGGGCACAGTGTAGGGGGAGCTTTACTCTGTATCTATCCCCGTGCTGTACCAGTCCTGGGAGTATTTGATGGGGACTGTATAGAGGGAGCTTTACTCTGAATCTAACCCCGTGCTGTACCAGTCCTGGGAGTGTTTGATGGCGATAGTGTAGAGGGAGCTTTACTCTCTATCTAACCCCGTGCTGTACCAGTCCTGGGAGTGTTAGATGGGGAGAGTATAGAGGGAGCTTTACACTGTATCTAAACCCGTGTAGTACCTGGCCTGGGAGTGTTTGATGGGGACGGTATAGTGGGAGATTTACTCTGTATCTAATCCCGTGCTGTACCTGTCCTGGGATGGTTTGATGGGGAAGTTTAGAGGGAGCTTTACTCTGTATCTAACCCCGTGCTGTACCAGTCCTGTGAGAATTTGATGGGGAGAGTATAGAGGGAGGTTTACCCTGTATCTAACCCTGTGCTGTAGTGGACCTGGTAGTGTTTGATGGAGACAGTGAAGAGGGAGCTTTACTCTGTATCTAACCCTGTCCTGTTCCTGTCCTGGGAGTGTTTGATGGGGACAGTATAGAGGGAGCTTTACTCTGTATCTTACGCTGTTCTGTTCCTGTCCAGGGAGTGTTTAATTGGAACACTACAGAGGGAGCTTCACCTTGGATCAAACCCTGTGCTGTACCAGTCCTGGGAGTGTTTGATGGGGACAGTATTGAGGGAGCTTTATTCTCTATCTAACCCATTGCTGTACGTGCCCTGGGAGTGTTTGATGATGACAGTGAAGTGGGAGATTTACTCTGTATCTAACACCGTGCTGTACCTGTCCTGGGAGTGTTTGATGGGGACAGTATTGAGGGAGCTTTATTCTCTATCTAACCCATTGCTGTACGTGCCCTGGGAGTGTTTGATGATGACAGTGAAGTGGGAGATTTACTCTGTATCTAACACCGTGCTGTACCTGTCCTGGGAGTGTTTGATGGGGACAGTGTAGAGGAAGTTTTACTCTGTATCTAACCCCGTAATGTACCTGCACTGGGAGTGTTTGATTGGGACGGTGTAGAGGGAGCTTTACGCTCTATCTAACCCTGAGCTGTACCTGTCCTGGGAGGGTTTGATGGGGACAGTTTAGAGTGAGCTTTACTCTGTATATAACCCTGTTCTGTAGCTGCCCTGGGAGTGTTTCATGGGGACTGTGTAGAGGGAGCTTTACTCTGAATCTAACCCTGGGCAGTACCAGTCCTGGGAGTTTTAGATGTGGACAGGTTAAAGGGAGATTTACTCTGTATCTAACCCTGTGCTGTAACTGCCATGGGAGTGTATGACGGGCACAGTGTAGGGGGAGTTTTTCTCTGTTTCTAACCCCGGGGTGTACTAGTCCTGGGAGTGTTTGATGGGTACAGTATCGAGGGAGCTTTACTCTGTATCTAAACCAGTGCTTTTCCTGCCCTCCGAGTGTTTGATGGGGAAAGTGTAGTGGTAGCTTTACTCTGTATCTGACCCTGTCTTGTTCCCGTCGTGGGAGTGTTTATTGGGGCCAGTATCGAGGGAGCTTTACTCTGTATCTAACCCAGTTCTGTTCCTGTCCAGGGAGTGTTTGAATGGGACAGTGCAGAGAGAGCTTTACTCTGTATTTAACCCAGTGCTGTACTTGCCCTGGGAGTGTTTGATGATGACAGTGCAGTGTGACCTTTATTTTGTATATAAAACCGTGCTGTACCTGGCCTGGGAGTCTTTGATGGGGACGGTATAGTTGGAGATTTACTCTGTATCTTACACCGTGCTGTACCTGTCCTGGGAGTTTTGATGGGGACAGTGTAGAGGAAGTTTTACTCTGTATCTAACCCCATAATGTCCCTGCACATGGAGTGTTTGATGGGGATGGTTTAGAGGGAGCTTTACTCTGTATCTAACCCCGTGTTGTACCTGTCCTGGGAGGGTTTGATTGGGAAGTTTAGAGCGAGGTTTACCCTGTATCTAACCCTGTGCTGTAGCGGACCTGGTAGTGTTTGATGGAGACCTTGTAGAGGGAGCTTTACTCTGCATCTAACCCAAAGCTTTTCCTGCCCTGGGAATGTTTGATGGGGAAAGTGTAGAGGGAGCTGTACTCTGTATCTAACCCAATGCTTTTCCTGACCTGGGAGTGTTTGATGGGGAAAGTGTAGAGGTAGTTTTACTCAGTATCTAACCCTGTCCTGTTCCGGTCCTGGGAGTGTTTGATTGGGACAGTATAGAGGGAGCTTTAGTCTGTATCTAACCCTGTTCTGTTCCTCTCCAGGGAGTGTTTTATGGGAACAGTGCAGAGGGAGCTTCACCTTGTATCAAACCCTGTGCTTTACCTGTCCTGGGAGTGTTTGATGGGGACAGTATTGAGGGAGCTTTACTCGGTATCTAACCCAGTGCTGTACGTGCCCTGGGAGTGTTTGATGATGACAGTGCAGTGGGACCTTTATTCTCTATCTAAACCTGTGCTGTACCTGGCCTGGGAGTGTTTGATGGGGACGGTGTAGTTGGAGATTTACTCTGTATCTAACACCGTGCTGTACCTGTCCTGGGAGTGTTTGATGGGGACAGTGTAGAGGAAGTTTTACTCTGTATCTAACCCCATAATGTACCTGCACTGGGCGTGTTTGATGGGGACGGTGTAGCGGGAGCTTTACTCTGTATCTAACCCCGTGCTGTACCTGTCCTGTGAGGGTTTGATGGGGACAGTTTAGAGTGAGCTTTACTCTGTATGTAACCCTGTCCTGTACCTGCCCTGGGAGTGCTTCATGGGGACTGTGTAGAGGGAGCTTTACTCTGAATCTTACCCCGGGCAGTACCAGTCCTGGGAGTTTTAGATGGGGACCGTTTAAAGGGAGATTTACTCAGTATCTAACCCTGTGCCGTAACTGCCCTGGGAGTGTATGATGGGCACAGTTTAGGGGGAGTTTTTCTCTGTTTCTAACCCCGGGGTGTACTAGTCCTGGGAGTGTTTGATGGGTACAGTATCGAGGGAGCTTTCCTCTGTATCTAACCCCGTGCTGTACCTGTAATGGGAATTTTAGACGGATACATTATCGAAGTAACTTTTCTCTGCATCTAACCCCGTGCTGTAACTGTCCTGGGACTGTTTGATGGGAACAGTATCGAGGGAGCTTTACTCTGTATCTAACCCTGTGGTGTACCTGTACTGGGAATTTTAGATGGATACATTATAGATGGAAATTTTCTCTGCATCTAACCCCGTGCTGTACCTGTCCTGGGAGAGTTTGATTGGGACAGTGTAGAGGAAGCTTTACTCTGTATGAAACCCTGTCATATACCTGCCCTGTGAGTGCTTGTTGGGGACAGTGAAGACTGAGCTTTACTCTGTATCTAACTCTGTGCTGCACCAGTCTTGGGAGTGTTTGATGGGGACAGCTTAGAGGGAAATTAAGACTGTATCTAACCCCGTGCTGTACCTGCCCTGGGAGTGTACGATGGGCACAGTGTAGGGGGAGCTTTACTCTGTATCTAACCCCGTGCTGTACCAGTCCTGGCAGTGTTTGATGGGGACAGTGTAGAGGGAGCTTTACTCTGTATCTAACCCCGTGCTGTACCAGTCCTGGGATTGTTTGATGGCGATAGTGTAGAGGCAGCTTTGCTCTGTATCTAACCCCTTGCTGTATCAGTCCTGGGAGTGTTTGATGTGGAGAGTATAGAAGGAGGTTTACACTGTATCTAACCCTGTGCTGTACCGGACCTGGGAGAGTTTCATGGGGACAGTGTAGAGGGAGCTTTACTCTGTATCTAAGCCCGTGCTGTACCTGTCCTGGGAGTGTTTGATGGGGACAGATTAGAGGGAAATTTACTCTATATCTAACCCCGTGCTGTACCTGCCCTGGGAGTGTATGATTGCCACAGTGTAAGGGCAGCTTTACTCTGGATCTAACCCCGTGCTGTACCAGTCCTGGGAGTGTTTGATGGGGAGAGTATAGAGGGAGGTTTACACTGTATCTAACCCTGTGCTCTAGGGGACCTGGGAGTGTTTGATGGAGACATTGTAGAGGGAGCTTTACTCTCTATCTAACCCAGTGCTTTTCCTGCCCTGGGATTGTTTGATGGGGAAAATGTAGAGGTAGCTTTACTCTGTATCTGCCCCTGTCTTGTTCCCGTCATGGGAGTGTTTGATGGGGACAGTATCGAGGGAGCTTTACTCTGTATCTAACCCTGTGCTGTACCTGTCCTGGGAGTGTTTGATGGGGACAGTATAGTGGGTGCTTTACTCTACCTAACCCAGTGCTGTACTTGCCCTGGGAGTGTTTGATGGGGACGGTGTAGTGGGATATTTACTCTGTATCTAACACCATGCAGTACCTGTCCTGGGAGGGTTTGATGGGGACAATTTAGAGGGAGCTTTACTCTGTATATAACCCTGTCCTGTACCTGCACTGGGAGTGCTTCATGGGGACTGTGTAGAGGGAGCTTTACTCTGAATCTTACCCCGGGCAGTACCAGTCCTGGTGGTTTTAGATGGGGACAGGTTAGAGGGAGATTTACTCTGTATCTAACCCTGTGCTGTACCTGTCCCGGGAGTGTTTGATGGGGACATTATCGAGGATGTTTAACTCTGTACCTAACCCCGTGCTGTACCTGTCCTGGGAGAGTTTGATTGGGACAGTGTAGAGGAAGATTTACTCTGTATCAAACCCTCTACTGTATCTGCCCTGGGAGTGTTTGATGCGGACGGTGTAAGGTAGACTTACTCTGCATCTAACTCTGTCCTGTACCTGCCCTGTGTGTGCTTGATGGGGACAGTGAAGACTGAGCTTTACTCTGTATCTAACTCTGTGCTGCACCAGTCCTGGGATTGTTTGATGGGGACAGCTTAGAGGGAAATTTGGATTGTATCTAACCCCGTGCTGTACCTGCCCTGGGAGTGTACGATGGGCACAGTGTAGGGGGAGCTTTACTCTGTATCTAACCCCATGCTGTACCAGTCATGGGTGTGTTTGATGGCGATAGTGTAGAGGGAGATTTACTCTGTATCTAACCCCTTGCTGTACCAGACCTGGGAGTGTTTGATGGGGAGAGTATAGAGTGAGGTTTACACTGTATCTAACCCTGTGTTGTACCGGACCTGGGAGTGTTTGTTGGGGACAGTGTAAAGGGAGCTTTACTCTGTATCTAACCCCGTGCTGTACCAGTACTGGGAGTGTTTGATGGGGAGAGTACAGAGGGAGGTTTACCCTCTATCTAACCGTGTGCTGTAGCGGACCTGGTAGTGTTTGATGGATCATGTGTAGACGGAGCTTTACTCTGTATCTAACCCTGTCCTGTTCCTGTCCTGGGAGTGTTTGATGAGGACAGTATAGAGGGAGCTTTACTCTGTATCTAACCCTGTTCTGTTCCTGTCCAGGGAGTGTTTTATGGGAACAGTGCAGAGGGAGCTTCACCTTGTATCAAACCCTGTGCTGTGCCTGTCCTGGGAGTGTTTGATGGGGACAGGATTGAGGAAGCTTTACTCTGTATCTAACCCAGTGCTGTACGTGCCCTGCGAGTGTTTGATGATGACAGTGCAGTGGGACCTTTATTCTATATCTAAACCCGTGCTGTCCCTGGCCTGTGAGTTTTTGATGGGGACGGTGTAGTGGGATATTTACTCTGTATCTAACAGTGTGCTGTACCTGTCCTGGGACTGTTTGTTGTGGACAGTGTAGAGGAAGTTTTACTCTTTATCTAACCCCGTAATGTACCTGCGCTGGGAGTGTTTGATGGGGACAGTATCGAGGAAGCTTTGCTCTGTATCTAACCCTGTGCTGTACCTGTCCTGGGAGTGTTTGATGGGGACGGTGTAGAGGGAGCTTTACTCTGTATCTAACCCCGTGCTGTACCTGTCCTGGGAGGGTTTGATGGGGACAGTTTAGATTGAGCTTTACTCTGTATATAACCCTGTCCTGTAGCTGCCCTGGGAGTGCTTCATGTGGACTGTGTAGAGGTAGCTTTACTCTGAATCTTACCCCGGGCAGTACCAGTCCTGGGAGTTTTAGATGGGGACAGGTTAAAGGGAGATTTACTCTGTATCTAACCCTGTGCTGTAACTGCCGTGGGAGTGTATGATGGGCACAGTGTAGGGGGAGTTCTTCTCTGTTTCTAACCCCGGGCTGTACTAGTCCTGGGAGTGTTTGATGGGTACAGTATCGAGGGAGCTTTACTCTGTATCTAACCCTGTGGTGTACCTGTACTGGGAATTTTAGATGGATACATTATAGAGGGAAATTTTCGCTGCATCTAACCCTGTGCTGTACCTGTCCTGGGAGTGTTTGATGGGGACATGATCGAGGAAGTTTAACTCTGTACCTAACCCCGTGCTGTACCTGTCCTGGGAGAGTTTGATGGGGACAGTGTAGAGGAAGATTTACTCTGTATCAAACCTTCTACTGTATCTGCCCTGGGAGTGTTTGATGCGGACGGTGTAAGGTAGACTTACTCTGCATCTAACTCTGTCCTGTACCTGCCATGTGTGTGCTTGATGGGGACAGATTAGACTGAGCTTTACTCTGTATCTAACTCTGTGCTGCAACTGTCCTGGGAGTGTTTGATGGGGACAGCTTAGAGGGAAATTTAGACTGTATCTAACCCCGTGCTGTACCTGCCCTGGTAGTGTACGATGGGCACAGTGTAGGGGGAGCTTTACTCTGTATCTAACCCCGTGCTGTACCAGTCCTGGGAGTGTTTGATGGGGACAGTATAGAGGGAGCGTTACTCTGTATCTAACCCCGTGCTGTACCAGTCCTGGGAGTGTTTGTTGGCGATAGTGTAGAGGGAGATTTACTCTGAATCTAACCCCTTGCTGTACCAGACCTGGGAGTGTTTGATGGGGAGAGTATAGAGGGTGGTTTACACTGTATCTAACCCTGTGCTGTACCGGACCTGGGAGTGCTTGATGGGGACAGTGTAGAGGGAGCTTTACTCTGTATCTAACCCCGTGCTGTACCTGTCCTGTGAGCGTTTGATGGGGACAGATTAGAGGGAACTTTACTCTGTATATAACCCCGTGCTCTACCTGCCCTGGGTGTGTATGTTGGGCACAGTGTAGGGGGCGCTTTACTTGGTATCTAACCCCGTGCTGTACCTGCCCTGGGAGTGTATGATGGCCACAGTGTAGGGGCAGCTTTACTCTGTATCTAACCCCGTGCTGTACCAGTCCTGGGAGTGTTTGATGGGGAGAGCATAGAGGGAGGTTTACACTGTATCTAACCCTGTGCTGTACCAGACCTGAGAGTGTTTGATGGAGACAGTGTAGAGGGAGCTTTACTCTCTATCTAACCCAGTGCTTTTCCTGCCCTGGGAGTGTTTGATGGGGAAAGTGTAGAGGTAGCTTTACTCTGTATCTGACTCTGTCCTGTTCCCGTCCTGGGAGTGTTTGATGGGGACAGTATCGAGGGAGCTTTTCTCTGTATCTAGCCCCTGCTGCATCCTTTCTGGGAGTGTTTGTTGGCAACTTTCTCGCCCAAAACAAAAACAATCCACAAATCAGGCCTAATAAATTGAACATCAGTTTCCTTGTTTGATTCTCCCTGGTCTGTTCTGATTCTCTGATAGATTCCTCGTGTTTACCCTCCACATGAGCAGTCATCCTAAACCCGTCTATCTGTCCTGCTCCCAATGCGGCATCCGACTACAATAAGGCCAGTGGTACAGGAGCGTCTCAGCGAGTGAGACAGGTGAGTCTTCAACCTGACCTGGGTATATGTGAGTGACCCGGGTTAATCCGACACTCCAGGGACATTTTAGACAGTTCGAGTGCATCACAGCTTTGCCAGAATGAGACCTGGATTCCAAGGGTTAAATTGCAAAATGAGATTGCACAAACTCGGGTTGTATTCCCTGAAATTTAGTAGCATCAGGGGTGACTTGATCAAATTGTCAAATCCTGAGAGGAACTGGGTGGGGAGATTAGGGGAATGTATGAGCTCTTGTCATGATTAACAAGCTTTGTGAGGCATCTTATCGAATCCCTTTTGAACAGACAAGTATCCTCCTGTCACTACAGGTTACCTGTATGTTGCAAAGTTATTCTGATAATTTTCATCCCACAGAGTCAAAATTTCTGCGATTCTGTGACTGAGTCAGAACTTCAAATTCAGATTCACTGTTTAAAATAAGCAGTCACTTTTCTGTGGTGGTTTTTGAGATTGAGTATGGATCTCAGAATCTGTCAGCGGAAGGGAGTTTCTACAGAGATAGGAAATGGGATTGATGAATAAAGGTGCTGGATTTTGATCACTGCATAAGATTGTGTCTGTTGCAGTTTCCCAGGAGTTTACATTTTCATGGGAAAGGGATGATTATGCAATGTCAACAATTCAATTTCTTCAGACAAGTGAAAACGCAAGAGAAAGAGGGAATATACCAACACTGGAACAAACAGGCAACTGTATGAGGAAGGTTTCAATTCTCTGCATGTTTTAATGTGAATTCCTGAGCTAAAGATTGAAATAAACAGGAGTTTAAATCTCACAGTGGGATGCTGTACAATTTCAGTCCTGTTATCCCAAATTTAAAAATAAAAATCTACAATTAGCTGGAGCTGGAAATCTGTCAGTTGATGAATGTTGTCTTGAAAATTTCACCCTGAATAGTGTGAGCCTTAGTATTGTGGAAACGTGTGAAGAAAGTGTTTGCATTCACACATTCCTACATTGTGAAATGTAAGTTAGCTTTGAAACAATAGGATGTAGGGCCAGGGAGTCTGAATGGGCAAAAGGATTTGGATGATTAAAGAGTGAATTTTAATGATGTCCTTTGAAGGAGCCGTTTACTGTAAATGTCCCAATGCTTCAAAGGAAATATCCCGATTGACAGAAATGGTTCCCCAATGTCTGAAACATTTCCCAAGTCTTCAGAGACATGAAGGGGGCGGACATATTGTAAGATACAGATCATGAGGTGCTAGAGAATCACAGAATTGAAGTTGTGGGGCCCTCTCCTGTTTCAGAATGTCAGTTTTGATGTTTAACTCTGTGAAACTTGGTTAATGATTCAGAAAGCAGAAAGTTCCAATCCAATCTGTAACCTGCACTTCAAATTCCAAAGAGATATGTACACCTTAAGTGAATGAGTGAAATAGTGAAAGATGGATTTCATTATAGGCAAATGTGTGGCTGCCCACTTTAAAAAGGATGGAACAGGTTACATTATAAATGGTGAAAAGCTGCAAACAGTGAGGGTCCAAAGAGTCCCTATCCATTTGTGTCAAGACTAAGAAAACATCAAACAGTTCCAATGAGAAATTAAATTTGATATTTGGGATAAAGCTGCTTAAAAACTCACACTACCCATTCCATGAATCAGCCTCTGTAACCTGCACTTCAGCACATCACAAGAAAAATGATATTTTCCACTGTTCTTGATTCCAGTCTGTAACTCAATCCCGGGTATCGATTATTCTATATATAAACCCCCTGCACCCCTTAATTAAATTCCAGCCTGTAACTCAATCCCGGGTATCTATGATTCTATATATAAACCCCCGGAAGCACTCGATTAGATTCCTGTCTGTAACTCACTCCCGGGTATCGATTATTCTATATATAAACCCCCTGAAACCCTCGATTAGATTCCACTCTGTAACTCACTCCCGGGTATCTGTTATTCTGTATATAAAACCACTGCACCCTTCAATTAGATTGCAGTCTGTAACTCTCTCCCGTTATCTATTATTCTATATATAAAGCCCTCATTCCCCTCGATGAGATTCCGTTCTTTAACTCACTCCCGGATATCTTTTATTCGATATTTATTATATCTACATGATTTATATATAAACCACCCCGAACCCCTCGATTAAATTTCAGCTCGTTACTCACTCCCGGGCATCTGTTAATCTATATATAAACCACCCCAAACCCCTCTGTTAGATTCCTGCCTGTAACTCACTACCGGGTGTCTGTTATTCTATATATAAACCACCCCAAACCCCTCCGTTAGATTCCAGTCTGTAACTCAATCTCGGGTATCTGTTATTCTATATATAAACCACCCCAAACCCCTCCATTAGATTCCTATCTGAAACTCACTGCCGGGTGTCTGTTATTCTATATATAAACCACCCCAAACCCCTCCGTTAGATTCCTGTCTGAAACTCACTGCCGGGTGTCTGTTATTCAATATATAAACAAACCCAAACCCCTCCGTTAGATTCCAGTCTGTAACTCAATCTCGGGTATCTGTTATTCTATATATAAACCACCCCGAACCCCTCGATAAGATTCCAGCATGTAACTCACTCCCAGGAATCTGTTATTCTATATAAAGACCACCCCAAACCCCTCGATTTGATTCCAGTCTGTAACTCATTTCCGTCTAACTGTTATTCTGTATATAAATGTCCCAAACCGCTCGACTAGATTTCAGTCTGTTACTCATTCCCGGGCTTCTGTTCATCTATATATATTATATTCATATGATTTATATATAAACACCCCGAACCCATCGATTTGTTTCCAGTCTGTAACTCACTCCCGGGTATCTGTTATTCTGTATATAAACCACCCCGAACACCTCGATTAGATTCCAGTCTTTAACTCAATCCATGGTATCTATTATTCTATATATAAACCCCACAATCCCCATGATTAGAATCCAGTCACAACGCGCGCCCGGGTATCTGTTATTCTGTATATAAACCACCCCGAACCCCTCGATTAGATTCCAGTCCGTAAACTCACTCCCGGGTATCTGTTATTCTATATATAAACCACCCCGAACCCCTCGATTAGATTCCAGCACTTCCTCATCACAAGTTGGGGAAGGGGTCTCCCCCCATTTTGAAGTTGGTTAAAGGTTTTCCCGCCAATTTTAAGATGGAGAAGGGATGTCTCACAGGATATTGTCCTTTACACTCAATAATGTTAACACATTTTTGAATATTTTCAGTTTCCCACTACACTTTCTCATTCTCTCATCCTGTCTCGTTCCTTCTCTCCCTCTCCCACCCCATCTCTCTGCCACTCTATACATTTCTCTGTTTCTCTCTCTCACCCCATATCTTTACCCTACACTCGCTCCCCTCTCTTCATCACTCTCTCTCAACTCAACCCTTTTTTATCGCTTGATCTCCTCTCTCTATCTCACTCACTTACCCAGCTCTCTATCCCTCTCTCCCTACCTCTCTTCCTCTGAGAATCTAGACTACAAACACCAGGCAGCTATTTTAGGTTTGTTCACAGTGGCCATTTTATGTCCCCACAGCAATGGGACACTTAGGACAGAGTTGACTCATGTAACATTAGTATTTTAAACGTGACAGAGACACAGGTATGGAAACATAAATTCCACGTGTATTCCCTGGAATATTGAAGGATCCGGGCGTTCACTCCCACACTTTGCTGCTGTGAATTTGAATTCTGAATTTTCTAAAACTGAATCTGGAAGTAAAAACCCCCGGGATAGAATGATTCACATTCTTTCTGCTGCTGCAAAGCCCGTGTCTGTGTCTGTTTCTCAGTATTTATTAACAATTTAAGATAATAGTTTAAAATGCCACAAGTTTGCCATAATGTCTGGAAAGAGGGTTGAAACAGAGGGGCTGAGGTAGCAAAACAAGAGGAGGGGGTGTGAATAGACACAGGATCTGGGGGTCTCCAATGTGTAGACTCTGCCCAGCTCCCAGTCACATCTTTTAGAAAAGGCTGAATTGCGAAAATGAATCCAGGGACAGTGAAGCAAGTGACTCACTGACAATGAGAGCATTTTAAAGATTCATTCTTTCACTGCAAAGCGCTCAGCCTTTCTGAGGTTCTGAAGGGGACGGGGGTCTTCACTGTCTTAGTCCTTCTCCAACTTGCTGCCTCTCGCTCTCTCTGTGTAAATCTTGCCGCATTTAAAAAGTGCTGAGCAGAGCTGGCTGCACCCTGTGGGATCTTGCTGTGCACAAATTCCCTGCAGTGTTTCATACTGTACCACAGCCAGTTAATTGATTAAAAATGTGCTGATTGGACTCATTTCCTGTCCCTCAGGAGCCCTTTACCAAGTCCTAACTGTGAGAGTGTATAAAAGTTTGTGCTAATTCCTGAATAATGCTGGTGTTTTAGGCAGGGCGATGAATTGGGAGGTGGAACAGTCATTTGAATTCAGTCTCTCTAGGATTTGTCCCTACGTTACAACAGAGAGAGAGGGGGGAGATTGAGGGAAACAGGAAAAGACAGTGAAACAGAGGCAGGGGGTTGGGGGTGAGGAAGAGACACAGGGTCTGGGGGGGTTAGGGGTGGGTCTCCAGTTTGGAGTCAGTGCCCAGCTCCCAGTCTCTGCAGAAAAGCCTCAGTCACACCCTCCCGGGGACGCCTGGTTTGTAAAAATCGATGCTGGGACGGAGATTTCAAAAAGTCTCCCCCAGGAAGCAGCAGCTTGTTCCCGGTTTGAAGAGAAGGAGTTTAGGCCTTTCTGGAGATGTGTCCGGACTCAGAGCACACATGGTGCCCGGGGGGTGGGAGAGGGGGAAGAGGGAGGGTTACAGCAGGCATGAGGCTGGGGAAGGAAATGTGTCTCCCTGTTCCCATCCGGATAGCATTACATAGCTGCCTGTGGGATCCCCCTGTGCAGAAACTGCCTGCAGCTTTTCCTGAACTGCAACAGGGAACACACGACGTTTCTGGGGGAGGGGGTGCAATTTCCATGTCTCTGTCACTCCAGCTTTCTCTCTCCCTCTCTCTTTCCAGACAGGACCCCTTGCTGATACTGACCATTGAATGCTAATAACAGGACAGGACCCCTTGCTGCTCCTCTCCACTGAGGGTTAACCCCAGGACAGACATGGTTTCAACAAGGGAGGTACAGCACGAGATTTACTGTCCAGGGAGTGTTTGATGGGGACAGTGGAGAGGGAGCTTTACTCTGTATCTAACTCTGTGCTGTACCTGCCCTGTGAGTGATTGATGGGCATGGTGCAGAGGGAGCTTTACTCTGTATCTAACCCCGTGCGGTACCTGTCCTGGGAGTGTTTGATGGGGACAGTTTAGAGGGAGCTTTACTCTGTATCTAACCCCGTGCTGTACCTGTCCAGGGAGTGTTTGATGGGGACAGTGTAGCGGAAGCTTTACTCTGTATCTTACCCCGTGCTGTACCTTCCCTGGGAGTGTTTGATGTGGACGGTTTAGAGGGAGATTGACTCAGTATCTAACACTGTCATGTAACTGCCCTGTGAATGCTTGATGGGGACAGTGTAGAGGGAGCTTTACTCTGTATCTAACCCTGTGCTGCACCAGTCCTGGGAGTGATTGATGGGAACAGCTTAGATGGAGATTTACTCTGTATCTAACCCCGTGCTCTACCTGCCCTGGGAGTGTATGATGGGCACAGTGTAGAGGGAGCTTTACTCTGTATCTAACCCCGTGCTGTACCAGTCCTGGGAATGAATGATGGGGAAAGTATAGAGGGAGCTTTACTCTGTATTTAACCCTGAGCTGTACCAGTCCTGGGAGTGTTTGATGGGGACAATGTAGAGGGAGCTTTACTCTGTATCTAACCCTGTGCTGTACTTGCATTGGGAGTGTTTGATGGGGACAGTGCAGAGGGAGCTTTATTATGTATCTAACCCAGTGCTGTAGCTGCCCTGGGAGTGTTTGATGGGTTGAGTGTAGAGGGAGCTTTACTCTGTATCTAACCCCGTGATGCACCTGTCCTGGGAGTGTTTGATGGGGGCAGTGTAGAGGAAGCTTTACACTGTATCTAACCCTGTGCTGTACATGCCCTGGTAGTGTTTGATTGTGATGGTGTAGAGGGAGATTTACTCTGTATCTAACCCCGTGCTGTACTGTCCTCGGAGCGTTTGATGGGGACAGTGTAGAGGAAGCATTACTCTGTATCTAACCCCTTACTGTATCTGCCCTGGGAGTGTTTGAGGGGGAGGGTGTAGAGGTAGCTTTACTCTCTATCTAACCCTATCCTTCCTGTCCTGGGAGTGTTTGATGGGCACAGTATAGAGGGAGCATTACTCAGTATCTAACCCTGTTCTGTTCCTGCCCAGGGAGTGTTTGATGGGTACAGTATCTTGGGAGCTTTACTCTGTATATTACCCCGTGCTGTTCCTGTCCTGGGAGTGTTTGATGGGGACAGTATAGAGGGAGCTTTATTCTTTATCTAACCCCGTGCTCTACCTGTCCTGGGATTGTTTGACGGGGACAGTATCGAGGGAGCTTTACTCTGTATCTAACCCCGTGCTGTACCTGTCCTGGGAGTGTTTGATGGGGACAGTATAGAGGGAGCTTTACTCTGTATCTAGCCCCGTGCTGTACCTGCCCTGGGAGTGATGGATGGGGACAGTATAGAGGGCGCTTTACTCGGTATCTAACCACGTGCTGTACCTGTCCTGGGAGTGTTTGATGGGGACAGTATTGAGGGAGCTTTACTCTGTATCTAACCCTGTTCTGTTCCTGTGCAGGGAGTGTTTGATGGGGACAGTATCGAGGGAGCTTTACTCTGTATCTAGCCCCGTGCTGTACCTGCCCTGGGAGTGATGGATGGGGACAGTATAGAGGGCGCTTTACTCGGTATCTAACCACGTGCTGTACCTGTCCTGGGAGTGTTTGATGGGGACAGTATTGAGGGAGCTTTACTCTGTATCTAACCCTGTTCTGTTCCTGTGCAGGGAGTGTTTGATGGGGACAGTATCGAGGGAGCTTTACTCTGTATCTAGCCCCGTGCTGTACCTGCCCTGGGAGTGATGGATGGGGACAGTATAGAGGGCGCTTTACTCGGTATCTAACCACGTGCTGTACCTGTCCTGGGAGTGTTTGATGGGGACAGTATTGAGGGAGCTTTACTCTGTATCTAACCCTGTTCTGTTCCTGTGCAGGGAGTGTTTGATGGGGACAGTATCGAGGGAGCTTTACTCTGTATCTAGCCCCTGCTGCATTATCTCTGGGAGTGTTTGTTGGCAACATTCTTGCCCAAAACAAAAACAATCCACAAATCAGGCCTGATAAATTGAACATCAGTTTCCTTCTTTGATTCTCCCTGGTCTGTTCTGATTCTCTGATAGATTCCTCGTGTTTACCCTCCACACGAGCAGTCATCCTAATCCCGTCTATCTGTCCTGCTCCCAACGCGGCATCCGACTACAATAAGGCCAGTGATACAGGAGCGTCTCAGCGAGTAAGACAGGTGAGTCTTGAACCTGACCTGGGTGTACGTGAGTGACCGGGTTAATCCGACACTCCAGGGACAGTTTAGACAGTTCGAGTGCATCACAGCTTTGCCAGAATGAGACCTGGATTCCAAGGGTTAAATTGCAAAGTGAGATTGCACAAACTCGGGTTGTATTCCCTGAAATCTAGTAGCATCAGGGGTGACTTGATCAAATGGTCAAATCCTTTTGATGTTACCTGTATGTTGCAAAGTTATTCTGATAATTTTCATCCCACAGAGTCAAAATTTCTGCGATTCTGTGTCTGAGTCAGAACTTCAAATAGTTTAGATTCACTGTTTAAAATAAGCAGTCACTTTTCTGTGGTGGTTTTTGAGATTGAGTATGGATCTCAGAATCTGTCAGTGGAAGGGAGTTTCTACAGAGATAGGAAATGGGATTGATGAATAAAGGTGCAGGATTTTGTTCACTGCATTAGATTGTGTCTGTTGCAGTTTCCCAGGAGTTTACATTTTCATGGGAAAGGGACGATTATCCAATGTCAACAATTCAATTTCTTCAGACAAGTGAAAACGCAAGAGAAAGAGGGAATATACCAACACTGGAACAAACAGGCAACTGTATGAGGAAGGTTTCAATTCTCTGCATGTTTTAATGTGAATTCCTGAGCTAAAGATTGAAATAAACAGGAGTTTAAATCTCACACTGGGATGCCGTGCAATTTCAGTCCTGTTATCCTAAAATTAAAAATAAAAATCTACAATTAAAAATTTCTTGGAAAGAGCAGAGGTAATTTGACTCTGTATCGAACCCCGTACTATATTTGGGTTGGGAGTGTTTGATGAACAGTGTAGTCAGAGCTTTAGTTTGAAACAATTTTCTGCAAACGGCAATTGACGCAAAGTCTCTTGTTCATGTTTCAATCTGAGGATGATAGATTTTTGTTAGGCAAAGGTGTAAAGAGATATGGAGGTAGATCAGAGATCAGTCAGGATCTCATTGAATGTCGGAAACAGGGTGTGGGGTGAAATGACATCTTCCTCTTCCCATGTGCTATGATAAATATCCTTCCTTCAATCTCTTGTCTCTCGGTCTCCCTCTCGATGTGAGTCTCTCTCTTCTCACTTGCTCGGTCTCTCTCTCTCTCTCTCTTCCTCTCTCTCAGAGTATATATAAATGACACAAACACCAGTCAGCCTTTTAGGTTTGTTCACAGAGGCCATATTATGTCCCCAAAGCACTGGGACATTTCTGACAGAGTTGACTCCACAGGAATGTGACATTGGCACTATATATAAACCCACCAAACACCTCTATTAGATTCCAGTCTGTAACTCACTCCCAGGTGTCTGTTATTTTATATATAAACTACCCCGAACCCCTCGATTGGATTCCAGTCTGTAACTCACTCCCGGGTCTGTTATTCTGTATATAAATCCCCAAAATCCCTCGATTAGATTCCATGGATAAACGATATGACAGGACAATGTTGTTTATACCCAGGCATGTTGAAAAATATTTGGAGCTTTACCCTTTTCTCCAGCTGATGAACTTTTAATTTGAACACTGTGTTTATTTTGAAATCTAATTCAAAGGAGAATGAGGCTTTTTAACCTCATAACTCTACTGTTGAGGGAGCTTTACTCTGTATCAAACCCCATGCTGTACATGTTCTGGGAGTGTTTGATGGGGACAATTTAAGAACAACTTTAATTCCTATCTAACCCCGCGCTGTCCAATAACGGATGCAGATTCAGATAAATCAGATGTTTCGTTTCTGTGCCACTTTCTGTATCTTGAAGCTTCTATTTGGAGCTGGAAATCTGTCAGTAGATGAATGTTGTCTTGAAAATTTCACCCTGAATAGTGTGAGCCTTAGTATTGTGGAAACGTGTGAAGAAAGTGTTTGCATTCACACATTCCTACATTGTGAAATGTAAGTTAATTGTGAAACAATAGGATGTAGGGCCAGGTAGTCTGAATGGACAACAGGATTTGGTTGATTAAAGAGTGAATGTTAATGATGTCCTTTGAAGAAGCCGTTTACTGTAAATGTCCCGAGACAATGAAATGCTTCAAAGCAAATATCCTGGTTGACAGAAATGGTTCCCCAATGTCTGAAACACTTTCCCAAGTCTGCAGAGACATGAAGGGGGCAGAGATATTGTATGATACAGATCATGAGATACCAGAGAACCACAGAATTGAAGTTGTGGGGCCCTCTCCTGTTTGAGAATGTCAGTTTTGATGTTTAACTCTGTGAAACTTGGCTAATGATTCAGAAAGCAGAAAGTTCCAATCCAATCTGTAACCTGCACTTCAAATTCCAAAGAGATATGTACACCTTAAGTGAATGGGTGAAATAGTGAAAGATGGATTTCATTGTAGGCAAATGTGTGGCTGCCCACTTTAAAAAGGATGGAACAGGTTACATTATAAATGGTGAAAAGCTGCAAACAGTGAGGGTCCAAAGAGTCCCTATCCATTTGTGTCAAGACTAAGAAAACATCAAACAGTTCCAATGAGAAAGTAAATTTGATATTTGGGATAAAGCTGGTTAAAAACTCACACTACCCATTCCATTAATCAGCCTCTGTAACCTGCACTTCAGCACATCACAAGAAAAATGATATTTTAAACTGTTCTTGATTCCAGCCTGTAACTCAAACCCGTGTATTTATTATTCTATATATAAACCCCCTGATCCCCTCTATTAGATTCCAGTCTGTAACTCACTCCCGGGTATCTATGATTCTATATATAAACCCCCTGAACCCCTTGATTAGATTCCTGTCTGTAACTCACTCCCCGGTATCTGTTATTCTATATATAGACCACCCCAAACCCCTCGATTTGATTCCAGTCTGTAACTCATTCCCGTCTAACTGTTATTCAGTATATAAATGTCCCAAACCCCTCGACTAGATTTCAGTCTGTTACTCATTCCCGGGCTTCTGTTATTCTATATATATTATATTCATATCATTTATATATAAACCCCCCCGAACCCCTCGATTTGATTCCAGTCTGTAAATCACTCTCGGGTATCTGTTATTCTATATATAAATCCCCCAAAACCCTCGATTAGATTCCAGTCTGTAACTCAATCCCGGGTATCTGTTATTCTATATATAAACCCCCTGAACCCCTCGATTAGATTCCGGTCTGTAACTCAATCCCGCGTGGCTATTATTCTATATATAAACCCCCTGAACCCTTCGATCAGATTCCAGCCTGCAACTCAATCCCGGGTATCTATGATTCTATATATAAACCCCCTGAACCCCTCGATTAGATTCCAGTCTGTAACTCAATCCCGGGTATCTATTATTTTATATATAAACCCTTCAATCCCCTCGCTGAGATTCCGTTATGTAACTCACTCCCGGATATCTTTTATTCGATATATATTATATCTACATGATTAATATATAAACCACCCCGATCCCCTCGATTAAATTGCAGCCTGTAACTCACTGCCGGGCGTCTGTTATTCTATATATAAACACCCCAAACCCCTCCGTTAGATTCCAGTCTGTAACTCTCTCCCGGGTATCTGTTATTCTATATATAAACCACCCCGAACCCCTCGATTAGATTCCAGTCTGCAACTCACTCCCGGGTATCTGTTATTCTATATATAGACCACCCCAAACCCCTCGATTAGATTCCTGTCTGTAACTCACTCCCGGGTATCTGTTATTCTATATATAGACCACCCCAAACCCCTCGATTAGATTCCTGTCTGTAACTCACTCCCGGGTATCTGTTATTCTATATATAGACCGCCCCAAACCCCTCGATTTGATTCCAGTCTGTAACTCATTCCCGTGTAACTGTTATTCTGTATATAAATGTCCCAAATCCCTCGACAAGATTTCAGTCTGTTATCATACCCGGGGTTCTGTTATTCTATATATATTATATTCATATGATTTATATATAAACCCCCCGAACCCCTCGATTTGATTCCAGTATGTAACTCACTCTCGGCTATCTATTAATCTATATATAAATCCCCCAAACCCCTCGATTTGATTCCAGTCTGTATCTCACACTCGGGTATCTGATTCTAAATATAAACCCACCAAACCCCTCGATTTGATTCCAGTCTGTAACTCACTCCTGGGTATCTGTTATTCTATAAATAAACCCCCTGAAGTCCTCGATTAGATTCCAGTCTGTAAATCACTCCCGGATATCTGTTATTCTATATATAAACCACCCCGAACCCCTCGATTAGATTCCAGTCTGTAACACAATCCCGGGTAACTGTTATTCTATATATATAATCCACCCCGAACCCCTCGATTAGATTCCAGTCTGTAACTCACTCCCGGGTATCTGTTATTCTATATATAAACCACCCCGAACCCCTCGATTATATTCCAGTCTGTAACTCACTCCCGGGTATCTGTTATTCTATATATAAGCCACCCCGAACCCTTCGATTAGATTCCAGTCTGTAACTCACTCCCGGTTATCTGTTATTCTATATATAATCCACCCCGAACCCCTCTATTAGATTCCAGTCTGTAACTCACTCCCGGGTATTTTTTATTCTGTATTTAAACCACCCCGAACCCCTCGATTAGATTGCAGACTGTAACTCACTCCCGGGTATCTGTTATTCTGTATATAAAACACCACAAACCCCTCGATTAGATTCCAGTCTGTAACTCACTCCCGGTATGTTATTCTATATATAACCACCCCAAACCCCTCGATTAGATTCCAGTCTGTAACTCACTCCCGGGTATATGTTATTCTATATATAACCACCCCAAACCCCTCGATTAGATTCCAGTCTGTAACTCACTCCCGGGTATATGTTATTCTATATATAACCACCCCAAACCCCTCGATTAGATTCCAGTCTGTAACTCACTCCCGGGTATCTGTTATTCTATATATAAACCACCCCGATCCCCTCAATTATATTCTAGCACTTCCACATCACAAATTGAGGAAGGGGTCTCCCCCCATTTTAAAGTTGGTTAAAGGCTCTCCCTCTATTTTAAAGAAGGAGAAGGGATGTCTCACAAGATATTGTTCTTTACACTCAATAATGTTAACAAATTTTTGAACATTTTCAGTTTCCCCCTACACTTTCTCTTTCTCTCACCCTTTCTCGTTCTTTCTCTCCCTCTCCCAGCCCATCTCTCTGCCACCCTATATATTTCTCTGTTTCTCTCTCTCACCCCATATCTTTACCCTACACTCGCTCCCCTCTCTTCATCTCTCTCACTCAACTCATCCCTTTTTTATCGCGTGATCTCCTCTCTCTATCTCACTCGCTTACCCAGCTCTCTATCCCTCTCTCCCTACCTCTCTTCCTCTGAGAATCTAGTCTACAAACTCCAGGCGTCCATTTTAGGTTTGTTCACAGTGGCCATTTTATGTCCCCACAGCAATGGGACACTTAGGACAGAGTTGACTCCTCACAAATGGTAAATTAGTCCTTTCACCTTGACAGAGACACAGATATCTCCCTCCATTTTAAAGATGGAGAAACTCTGTTTATCACTCAATAGGCCCTGTCTTTACTTGGTATCTAACCCTTTGCTGCCCCTTCCCTGGGCCTGTTTGATGGGACAGAGCAGAGGGAATATTACTCTCTATCGAACCCCATACTGTATTTGGTTTGGGTGTGTTTGTTGAACAGTGTAGATGAAGCTTTACACTGGAATATAGGTGAGGGGATGATTTGATGAAATATTTCAGGATAATAATGCAAGTAGAGGTTGGAAAAAGACTAACTATTCCCGCCGGTTTGGGGAGTCTGGGCCTTGGGGTCATGGTTTTTCAACTATGTTTAGAATTTTAGAATTTCAGGAGGGAAACTAAGAAACATTTTAAAACACCAAGTGTGGTATTAGTTTGGATCTCTCTCACATGAACGGAAATTGATGCTGAGCCACTATTCCATGTTTAAAACTGAGGCTGATAGATTTCTGTTAGCTAACACGCTGCAGAGATATGAGACCAAGGGCTTCAATCACAGATCAGCCAGGATCTCATTGAATGTCAGAACAGGGTTGGAGGGTTAAATGGCCTCTTGCTCTTTCCATGTGCTATGACCAATATCCTTTATTCACTGTCTGGCTCTCAGTCACCCACTTGGTCTGAGAGTCTCTATTTCTCATTCACTCGATCTGTGTCTTCTCTCCCTGTCTCTCTTCCTCTGAGAATCTAGTCTACAAACACCAGGAAGACATGTTAGGTTTGTTCACAGTGGCCATTTTATGTCCCCACAGGAATGGGACACTTAGGACAGAGTTGACCCCTCTCTCATGTAACATTAATATTTTAAACGTGACAGAGACACAGGTATGGAGACATGAATTTGCTGTGTATTCCCTGGAATATTGAAGGATCTGGGTGTTCAGTCCCACACCTTGCAGCTGTGATTTTGAATTCAGAATTTTCTATTACTGAATCTGGAAGTAAAAACCCCCGGGATGGAATGATTCACATTCATTCTGCTTCTACAAAGCCCGTGTCTGTGTCTGTTTCTCAGTATTTATTAACTGTTTAAGATAAGCCTGTCTCTTTCTCCATCGCTCTCTTTCTCGCCTCGCCTTTCACTGTCTCTCTCTCACTACAACACCCTGCCCCCCTCTCTTGCTCGCCCTGTCTCTCTCTCTCTCTTGGCGAGTTTTGTCTCTCTCTCTCTATCTCAATCTGTCTCTCTCTCACCATCTCTCTGCCTCTCTCTCTCTCTCACTCTCTCTCTCACTCCATCAGCCTCCCCCTCTCCCCAGCATCCCCAATTTCCCTTTTCAGCAAATTTTGGGTGTGAAGCTGAAGGGAAAATATTTTCAGGGTTTCGGGGAAAGGGCGGATGAGTGAGACCAGTTAAACTTTCCTTGCAGAGTGTCGAAAGTAGTTTGATGGGCTGAATGGCCTCTTCGATTAGATTCCAGTCGGTAACTCACTTCCGGATATCTGTTATTCTATATATAAACCCCCTGAACCCCTCGATTTGATTCCAGTCTGTAACTCACTCCCGGATATCTGTTATTCTATAGATAAACCCCCTGTACCCCTCGATTAGATTCCAGCCTGTAACTCACTCCCGGGTATCTGTTATTCTATATATAATCCACCCCGAACCCCTCGATTAGATTCAGCCTGTAACTCACTCCCGGGCATCTGTTATTCTATATATAAACCACCCCAAACCCCTCTATTAGATTCCAGTCTGTAACTCACTCCCGGGCATCTGTTATTCTGTATATAAACCAACTCGAACCCCTCGATTAGATTCCAGTCTGTAAGTCACTCCCTGGTATTTGTTATTCTGTATATAAACCACCCCGAACCCCTCGATTAGATTCCAGTCTGTAACTCACTCCCGAGTATCTGCTATTCTATATATAAACCAACCCGAACCCCTCGATTAGATTCCAGTCTGCAACTCACTCCCGGGTATGTTTTTCTATATATAAACCACCCCGAACCCCTCTATTACATTCCAGCACTTCCACATCACAAATTGAGGAAGGGGTCCCCCCCATTTTAAAGTTGGTTAAAGGCTCTCCCTCTAATTTAAAGATGGAGAAGGGATGTCTCACAGGATATTGTTCTTTACACAATAATGTTAACAAATTTTTGAACATTTTCAGTTTCCCCCTACACTTTCTCTTTCTCTTACCCTGTCTCGTTCCTTCTCTCCCTCTCCCACCCCGTCTCTCTGCCACCCTATATATTTCTCTGTTTCTCTCTCTCTCCCCATATCTTTACCCTACACTCGCTCCCCTCTCTTCATCTCTCTCTCTCTCACCTCATCCCTTTTTTATCGCTTGATCTCCTATCTCTATCTCACTCGCTTACCCAGCTCTCTTTCCCTCTCTCCCTGCCTCTCTTCCTCTGAGAATCTAGACTACAAACACCAGGCAGCCATTTTAGGTTTGTTCACAGTGGCCATTTTATGTCCCCACAGCAATGGGACATTTAGGACAGAGTTGACTCATGTAACATTAATATTTTAAACGTGACAGAGACACAGGTATGGAAACATAAATTCCACGTGTATTCCCTGGAATAGTGGAGGATCCGGGCGTTCAGTCCCACACTTTGCTGCTGTGAATTTGAATTCTGAATTTTCTAAAACTGAATCTGGAAGTAAAAACCCCCGGGATGGAATGATTCACATTCTTTCTGCTGCTGCAAAGCCCGTGTCTGTGTCTGTTTCTCAGTATTTATTAACAATTTAAGATAATAGGATAGAATGCCACTAGTTTGCCATAATTCAACTCAGTCAGAAATGTCGCAATGTTATGACCGATATCAATCTTTCATCGTCTGCCTGTTCATCCCCTCTCACTCTGTGTCTCTCTCTTTAACATTCCCTCATTCCGCATCTGCTCTCTCTCTCTCTCTCTCTCCCCCTGTCAGATTCTGTAAGAAAAATCCCCAAACACCAGGCGTCCATTTTAGGTTTGTTCACAGTGGCCATTTTATGTGCCCACAGCACTGGGACATTTATGACAGAGTTGACTCCTCACGAATGGTAAATTAGTCCTTTCAACGTGACAGAGACACAGATATCTCCCTCCATTTTAAAGATGGAGAAATTCTGTTTATCACTCAATAGCCCCTGTCTTTACTTGGTATCTAACCCTGTGCTGCCCCTTCCCTGGGCCTGTTTGATGGGACAGAGCAGAGGGAATGTTACTCTCTATCGAACCCCATACTGTATTTGGTTTGGGTGTGTTTGTTGAACAGTGTAGATGAAGCTTTACACTGGAATATAGGTGAGGGGATGATTTGATGAAATATTTCAGGATAATAATGCAAGTAGAGGTTGGAAAAAGACTAACTATTCCCGCCGGTTTGGGGAGTCTGGGCCTTGGGGTCATGGTTTTTCAACTATGTTTAGAATTTTAGAATTTCAGGAGGGAAACTAAGAAACATTTTAAAACACCAAGTGTAGTATTAGTTTGGATCTCTCTCACATGAACGGAAATTGATGCTGAGCCACTATTCCATGTTTAAAACTGAGGCTGATAGATTTCTGTTAGCTAACACGCTGCAGAGATATGAGACCAAGGGCTTCAATCACAGATCAGCCAGGATCTCATTGAATGTCAGAACAGGGTTGGAGGGTTAAATGGCCTCTTGCTCTTTCCATGTGCTATGACCAATATCCTTTATTCACTGTCTGGCTCTCAGTCACCCACTTGGTCTGAGAGTCTCTATTTCTCATTCACTCGATCTGTGTCTTCTCTCCCTGTCTCTCTTCCTCTGAGAATCTAGTCTACAAACACCAGGCAGACATGTTAGGTTTGTTCACAGTGGCCATTTTATTTCCCCACAGGAATGGGACATTTAGGACAGAGTTGACCCCTCTCTCATGTAACATTAATATTTTAAACGTGACAGAGACACAGGTATGGAGACATGAATTCGCTGTGTATTCCCTGGAATATTGAAGGATCTGGGTGTTCAGTCCCACACCTTGCAGCTGTGAATTTGAATTCAGAATTTTCTATTACTGAATCTGGAAGTAAAAACCCCCGGGATGGAATGATTCACATTCATTCTGCTTCTACAAAGCCCGTGTCTGTGTCTGTTTCTCAGTATTTATTAACTGTTTAAGATAAGCCTGTCTCTTTCTCCATCGCTCTCTTTCTCGCCTCGCCTTTCACTGTCTCTCTCTCACTACAACACCCTGCCCCTCTCTCTTGCTCGCCCTGTCTCTCTCTCTCTCTTGGCGAGTTTTGTCTCTCTCTCTCTATCTCAATCTGTCTCTCTCTCACCATCTCTCTGCCTCTCTCTCTCTCTCACTCCATCAGCCTCCCCCTCTCCCCACCATCCCCAATTTCCCTTTTCAGCAAATTTTGGGTGTGAAGCTGAAGGGAAAATATTTTCAGGGTTTCGGGGAAAGGGCGGATGAGTGAGACCAGTTAAACTTTCCTTGCAGAGTGTCGAAAGTAGTTTGATGGGCTGAATGGCCTCTTCGATTAGATTCCAGTCGGTAACTCACTTCCGGATATCTGTTATTCTATATATAAACCCCCTGAACCCCTCGATTTGATTCCAGTCTGTAACTCACTCCCGGATATCTGTTATTCTATAGATAAACCCCCTGTACCCCTCGATTAGATTCCAGCCTGTAACTCACTCCCGGGTATCTGTTATTCCATATATAATCCACCCCGAACCCCTCGATTAGATTCCAGTCTGTAACTCACTCCCGGGCATCTGTTATTCTATATATTAACCACCCCAAACCCCTCGATTAGATTCCAGTCTGTAACTCACTCCCGGGCATCTGTTATTCTATGTATAAACCAACTCGAACCCCTCGATTAGATTCCAGTCTGTAAGTCACTCCCTGGTATTTGTTATTCTGTATATAAACCACCCCAAACCCCTCGATTAGATTCCAGTCTGTAACTCACTCCCGAGTATCTGTTATTCTATATATAAACCAACCCGAACCCCTCGATTAGATTCCAGTCTGCAACTCACTCCCGGGTATGTTTTTCTATATATAAACCACCCCGAACCCCTCTATTAGATTCCAGCACTTCCACATCACAAATTGAGGAAGGGGTCCCCCCCATTTTAAAGTTGGTTAAAGGCTCTCCCTCTAATTTAAAGATGGAGAAGGGATATCTCACAGGATATTGTTCTTTACACAATAATGTTAACAAATTTTTGAACATTTTCAGTTTCCCCCTACACTTTCTCTTTCTCTTACCCTGTCTCGTTCCTTCTCTCCCTCTCCCACCCCGTCTCTCTGCCACCCTATATATTTCTCTGTTTCTCTCTCTCACCCCATATCTTTACCCTACACTCGCTCCCCTCTCTTCATCTCTCTCTCTCACCTCATCCCTTTTTTATCGCTTGATCTCCTCTCTCTATCTCACTCGTTTACCCAGCTCTCTTTCCCTCTCTCCCTGTCTCTCTTCCTCTGAGAATCTAGACTACAAACACCAGGCAGCCATTTTAGGTTTGTTCACAGTGGCCATTTTATGTCCCCACAGCAATGGGACACTTAGGACAGAGTTGACTCATGTAACATTAATATTTTAAACGTGACAGAGACACAGGTATGGAGACATAAATTCCACGTGTATTCCCTGGAATAGTGGAGGATCCGGGCGTTCAGTCCCACACTTTGCTGCTGTGAATTTGAATTCTGAATTTTCTATTACTGAATCTGGAAGTAAAAACCCCCGGGATGGAATGATTCACATTCTTTCTGCTGCTGCAAAGCCCGTGTCTGTGTCTGTTTCTCAGTATTTATTAACAATTTAAGATAATAGGATAGAATGCCACTAGTTTGCCATAATTCAACTCAGTCAGAAATGTCCCAATGTTATGACCGATATCAATCTTTCATCGTCTGCCTGTTCATCCCTCTCACTCTGTGTCTCTCTCTTTAACATTCCCTCATTCCGCATCTGCTCTCTCTCTCTCTCTCTCTCTCCCTCTCTCACATTCTGTAAGAAAAATCCCCAAACTCCAGGCAGCCATTTTAGGTTTGTTCACAGTGGCCATTTTATGTTCCCATCAGCACTGGGACATTTATGACAGAGTTGACTCCTCACAAATGGTAAATTAGTCCTTTCAACGTGACAGAGACACAGATATTGCCCTCCATTTTAAAGATGGAGAAATTCTGTTTATCACTCAATAGGCCCTGTCTTTACTTGGTATCTAACCCTGTGCTGCCCCTTCCCTGGGCCTGTTTGATGGGACAGAGCAGAGGGAATGTTACTCTCTATCGAACCCCATACTGTATATGGTTTGGGTGTGTTTGTTGAACAGTGTGGATGAAGCTTTACACTGGAATTCAGGTGAGGGGGTGATTTGATGCAATATTTCAGGATAATAACGCAAGTGGAGGTTTGAAAAAGACTAACTATTCCCGCTGGTTTGGGGAGTCTGGGCCTTGAGGCCATGGTTTTTCAGCTATGTTTAGAATTTTAGAATTTCAGGAGAGAAACTAAGAAACACTTTAAAACGCCAAGTGTGGTATTAGTTTGGATCTCTCTCACATGAACGGAAATTGATGCTGAGCCACTAGTCCATGTTTAAAACTGAGGCTGATAGATTTCTGTTAGCTAACACGCTGCAGAGATATGAGACCAAGGGCTTCAATCACAGATCAGCCAGGATCTCATTGAATGTCAGAACAGGGTTGGAGGGTTAAATGGCCTCTTGCTCTTTCCATGTGCTATGACCAATATCCTTTATTCACTGTCTGGCTCTCAGTCACCCACTTGGTCTGAGAGTCTCTATTTCTCATTCACTCGATCTGTGTCTTCTCTCCCTGTCTCTCTTCCTCTGAGAATCTAGTCTACAAACACCAGGCAGCCATTTCAGGTTTGTTCACAGTGGCGATTTTATGTCCCCACAGGAATGGGACATTTAGGACAGATTTGACTCCTCACGAATGGAAAATTAGTACTTTCAACGTGACAGAGACACAGATATCTCCGTCCATTTTAAAGACGGAAAAGGGAACTCCCTCCGTTTTAACAGTGGAGAAGTTATCTGCCTCCATTTTAAATATTGAGAATGGTTCTCGCCCCATTTCGTCAGGTCTCTCTCTCCCTACCGCTTTTTCCTTCCCTCGACTCGTCTCTCTGATACTCTCTCTCATCCCTTCGCTATTTCGGACACTCACTTCCCTCTCTCTGCCTCTCCCTCACCCCACCCATTTTTCTTTCATTCAATCGCCTCTCTCTATCTCTCTCTCTTGCCCTCTCTCTCTTTCTCCCTCAGCCCATCTCATTGTCACTATCTCCCTCTCTCTCGCCCCATCTCTCTCCCCTTCACCCTCTCTGTCTTTCATTTTATCTCTCTGTCATTCTCTGACCCTCTCTCTCTCGCCCTCTCTCTCTTTCTTTCTCACCCCATCTCACTCTCACTATTTCCCGCTCTCTCTCTCTCTTATCCTATCTCTCTTTCTTTCTCACCCCATCTCACTCTCACTATTTCCCTCTCTCTCTCTCTCTCTCGCGCTCTCTCTCTTTCTTTCTCACCCCATCTCACTGTAACTATTTCCCTCTCTCTCTCACCCCATCTCTCTGCCCTTCACCCTCTCTCTCTCACCCCATCTCACTCTCACTAATTCCATCTCTCTCTCTCTCTCGCGCTCTCTCTCTTTCTTTCTCATCCCATCTCACTGTAACTATTTCCCTCTCTCTCTCACCCCATCTCTCTGCCCTTCACCCTCTCTCTCTGTCTCTCATTCTATCTCTGTCATTCTCTGACCCTCTCTCTATCGCCCCGTCTCTATCCCTATCACTACCTCTCTCTGTCGCTCTCTCTCCCTCGCTCTGCCACTGACTCTCTGTCACATTCGTTGTCTCCCACGCCTGTCTCTTTCTCCATGGCTCTCTTTCTCGCCTCGCCTTTCACTGTCTCTCTCTCACTACAACACCCTGCCCCTCTCTCTCTCTCGCCCTGTCTCTCTCTCTCTCTTGGCGAGTTTTGTCTCTCTTTCTCTATCTCAATCTGCCTTTCTCTCACCATCTCTCTGCCTCTCTCTCTCACATACTCTCTCTCTCACTCCATCAGCCTCCCCCTCTCCCCACCATCCCCAATTTCCCTTTTCAGCAAATTTTGGGCGTGAAGCTGAAGGGAAAATATTTTCAGGGTTTCGGGGAAAGGGCGGACGAGAGAGACCAGGGAAACTTTCCTTGCAGAGTGTCGAAAGTAGTTTGATGGGCTGAATGGCCTCCTCGATTAGATTCCAGTCTGTTACTCAATCGGAGGTATCTGTTATTCTATATATTATCCAGCCCGAACCCCTCAATAAGATTCCAGCCTGTAACTCACTCCCGGGTATCTGTTATTCTACATATAAACCACCCCGAACCCCTCGATTAGATTCCAGTCTGTAAGTCACTCCCGGGCATCTGTTATTCTATATATAAACCACCCCGAACCCCTCGGTTAGATTCCAGTCTGTAACTCACTCCCGGTTATCTGTTATTCTATATATAATCTACCCGGAACCCCTCGATTAGATTCCAGTCTGTAACTCACTACTGTTATTTGTTATTCTGTATATGAACCACCCCGAACCCCTCGATTAGATTCCAGCCTGTAACTCACTCCCGGGTATATGTTATTCTATATATAAACCATCCCGAATCCCTCGATTAGATCCAGTCTGTAACTCACTCCCGGGTATGTTATTCGATATAGAAACCACCCCCAACCCCTCGATTAGATTCCAGCACTTCCACACCACAAGTTGAGGAAGGGGTCTCCCCCATTTTAAAGTTGGTTAAAGGCTCTCCCTCTAATTTTAAGATGGAGAAGGGATGTCTCACAGGATATTGTCCTTTACACTCAATAATGTTCACAAATTTTTGAACATTTTCAGTTTCCCCCTACACTTTCTCTCATCCTGTCTCGTTCCTTCTCTCCCTCTCCCACCCCATCTCTCTGCCACCCTATATATTTCTCTGTTTCTCTCTCTCACCCCATATCTTTACCCTACACTCGCTCCCCTCTCTTCATCTCTCTCTCTCAACTCATCCCTTTTTTATCGCTTGATCTCCTCTCTCTATCTCACTCGCTTACCCAGCTCTCTTTCCCTCTCTCCCTACCTCTCTTCCTCTGAGAATCTAGTCTACAAACACCAGGCAGCCATTTTAGGTTTGTTCACAGTGGCCATTTTATGTCCCCACAGCAATGGGACATTTAGGACAGAGTTGACTCCTCACTCATGTAACATTAGTATTTTAAACGTGACAGAGACACAGGTATGGAGACATGAATTCCCTGTGTATTCCCAGGAATATTAAGGATCCGGGCGTTCAGCCCCACACTTTGCTGTTGTGAATTTGAATTCTGAATTTTCTATTACTGAATCTGGAAGAAAAAACCCCCGGGATGGAATGATTCACATTCATTCTGCTTCTACAAAGCCCGTGTCTGTGTCTGTTTCTCAGTATTTATTAACTGTTTAAGATAAGCCTGTCTCTTTCTCCATCGCTCTCTTTCTTGCCTCGCCATTCACTGTCTCTCTCTCACTACAACACCCTGCCCCTCTCTCTATCTCGTCCTGTCCCTCTCTCTCTCTCGGTGAGTTTTGTCTCTCTTTCTCTATCTCAATCTGTCTCTCTCACCATCTCTCTGCCTCTCTCTCTCATTTACTCTCACTTTCACTCCATCAGCCTTCCCCTCTCCCCACCATCCCGAATTTCTCTTTTCAGCAAATTTTGGGTGTGAAGCGGAAGGGAAAATATTTTCAGGGTTTCGGTGAAAGGGCGGACGAGTGAGACCAGTGAAACTTTTCTTGCAGAGTGTCGAAAGTAGTTTGATGGGCTGAATGGCCTCCTCGATTAGATTCCAGTCTGTAACTCAGTCCCGGATATCTGTTATTCTATATATAAACCCCCTGAACCCCTCGATTAGATTCCAGTCTGTAACTCACTCCCGGGTATCCGTTATTCTATATATAAACCCCCTGAACCCCTCGATTAGATTCCAGTCTGTAACTCACTCCCGGGTATCTGTTATTCTATATATAATCCACCCCGAACCCCTCGATTAGATTCCAGTATGTAACTCACTCCCGGGTATGTGTTATTCTGTATATCAACCACCCCGAACCCCTCGATTAGATTCCAGCCTGTGACTCACTCCCGGGTATCTGTTATTCTATATATAATCCACCCCGAACCCCTCGATTAGATTCCAGCCTGTAACTCACTCTCGGGTATGATATTCTATATATAAACCACCCCGAACCCCTCGATTAGATTCCAATCAGTAACTCACTCCCGGGTATCTGTTATTCAATATATAAACCCCCCCGAACCCCTCGATTAGATTCCAGTCTGTAACTCACTCCCGGGTATGATATTCTATATATAAACCCCCCCGAACCCCTCGATTAGATTCTAGCACTTCCACATCACAAATTGAGGAAGGGGTCTGCCCCCATTTTCAAGTTGGTTAAAGGCTCTCCCGCCAATTTTAAGATGGAGAAGGGATGTCTCACAGGATATTGTTCTTTACACTCAATAATGTTAACACATTTTTGAATATTTTCAGTTTCCCCCTACACTTTCTCTTTCTCTCATCCTGTCTCGTTCCTTCTCTCCCTCTCCCACCCCATCTCTCTGCCACTCTATACATTTCTCTGTTTCTCTCTCTCACCCCATATCTTTACCCTACACTCGCTCCCCTCTCTTCATCTCTCCCTCTCTCAACTCATCCCTTTTTTATCGCTTGATCTCCTCTCTCTATCTCACTCGCTTACCCAGCTCCCTTTCCCTCTCTCCCTGCCTCTCTTCCTCTGAGAATCTAGTCTACAAACACCAGGCAGCCATTTTAGGTTTGTTCACAGTGGCCATTTTATGTCCCCACAGCAATGGGACATTTAGGACAGAGTTGACTCATGTAACATTAGTATTTTAAACGTGACAGAGACGCAGGTATGGAGACATAAATTCCACGTGTATTCCCTGGAATATTGAAGGATTCGGGCGTTCACTCCCACACTTTGCTGTTGTGAATTTGAATTCTGAATTTTCTAAAACTGAATCTGGAAGTAAAAACCCCCGGGATGGAATGGTTCACATTCTTTCTGCTGCTGCAAAGCACGTGTCTGTGTCTGTTTCTCAGTATTTATTAACAATTTAAGATAATAGTTTAGAATGCCACAAGTTTGCCATAATGACTGGAAAGAGGGTTGAAACAGAGGGGCTGAGGTAGCAAAACAAGAGGAGGGGGTGTGAATAGACACAGGATCTGGGGGTCTCCAATGTGTAGACTCTGCCCAGCTCCCAGTCACATCTTTTAGAAAAGGCTGAATTGTGAAAATGAATCCAGGGACAGTGAAGCAAGTGACTCACTAACAATGAGAGCATTTTAAAGATTCATTCATTCACTGCAAAGCGCTCAGTCTTTCTGAGGTTCTGAAGGGGTCGGGGGTCTTCACTGTCTTAGTCCTTCTCCAACTTGCTGCCTCTCTCTCTCTGTGTAAATATTGCCCCATTTAAAAAGTGCTGAGCAGAGCTGACTGCAACCTCTGGGATCTTGCTGTGCACAAATTCCCTGCAGTGTTTCATACTGTGCCACAACCAGTTAATTGATTAAAAATGTGCTGATTGGACTGATTTCCAGTCCCTCAGGAGCCCTTTACCAAGTCCTAACTGTGAGAGTGTGTAAAAGTTTGTGCTAATTCCTGAATAATGCTGGTGTTTTAGGCAGGGCGATGAATTGGGAGGTGGAACAGTCATTTGAATTCAGTCTCTCTAGGATGTGTCCCTACGTTACAACAGAGAGAGAGGGGGGAGATTGAGGGAAACAGGAAAAGACAGTGAAACAGAGGCAGGGGGTTGGGGGTGAGGAAGAGACACAGGGTCTGGGGGGGTGGGGGTTAGGGGAGGGTCTCCAGTGTGGAGTCAGTACCCAGCTCCCAGTCTCTGCAGAAAAGCCTCAGTCACACCCTCCCGGGGACGCCTGGTTTGTAAAAATCGATGCTGGGATGGAGATTTCAAAAGTCTCCCCCAGGAAGCAGCAGCTTGTTCCCGGTTTGAAGAGAAGGAGTTTAGGCCTTTCTGGGGATGTGTCCGGACTCAGAGCACACATGGTGCCCGGGGGGGGAGAGAGGGTGAAGAGGGAGGGTTACAGCAGGCATGAGGCTGGGGAAGGAAATGTGTCTCCCTGTTCCCATCCGGATAGCATTACATTGCTGCCTGTGGGATCCCCCTGTGCAGAAATGGCCTGCAGCTTTTCCTGAACTGCAGCAGGGAACACACGACGTTTCTGGGGGAGGGGGTGGAATTTCCCTGTCTCTGTCACTCCAGCTTTCTCTCTCCCTCTCTCTTTACAGACAGGACCCCTTGCTGATCATGTCCACTGAGGGTTAATAACAGGACAGGACCACTTGCTGCTCCTCTCCACTGAGGGTTAAACCCAGGACAGACATGGTTTCAACAAGGGCCTATCTTTACTTTTGGTTTAATAATAAATCTATATTTCTTTCCCCTGTTGGTTGTGTTACTCCAGTTCCAAACCCTGATCTCACACAAACCCCCAAAACACTGGCAGTAATCACAGTCCCCAACCAACTCTCCCTCTCACCCCAACCCACTCTCCCTCTCACCCCAACCCACTCTCCCTCTCACCCCAACCCACTCTCCCTCTCACCCCAACCCACTCTCCCTCTCACCCCAACCCACTCTCCCTCTCACCCCAACCCACTCTCCCTCTCACCCCAACCCACTCTCCCTCTCACCCCAACCCACTCACCCTCTCACCCTAACCCAATCTCCCTCTCATCCCATCCCACTCTCCCTCTAAGCCCAACCCTCTCACACCAACCCACTCTCGCTATCACCACTCCCTGTCCTGGTAGTGTTTGATGGGGACAGTATAGAGGGAGATTTACTCTCTATCTAACCCCGTTCTGTACCTGCCCTGGGGGTGTTTGATGGGGACGGTGTAGAGGGAGATTTACTCAGTATCTAACACCGTGCTGTACCTGCTCTGGGAGTGTTTGATGGGCACAGTGTAGGGGGAGCTTTACTCTGTATCTAACCCCGTGCTGTACCAGTCCTGGGAGTGTTTGATGGGTCAGTATAGAGGTAGATTTACTCTTATCTAACCTTGAGCTGTACCAGTCCTGGGAGTGTTTGATGGAGACAGTGTAGAGGGAGCTTTACTCTGTATCTAACCCCGTGCTGTACATGCCCTGGGAGTGTATTATGGCCACAGTGTAGAGGGAGCTTTACTCTGTATCTAACCCTGATCTGTTCCAGTCCTGGGAGTGTTTGATAGGGACAGTATAGAGGGAGCTTTAATCTGTTTCTAACCCTGTCCAGTTCCTGTCCAGGGAGTGTTTGATGGGGACAGTATAGAGGGAGCTTTACTCTGTATTTAAACCCGTACTGTTCCTGCCCTGTGAGTTTTTGATGGGGACGGTGTAGAGGGAGCTTTACTCTGTATCTAACCTCGTGCTGTGTCTGTCCTGGGAGTGCTGATGGGGACAGTTTAGAGGGAGATTTACTCTGCATATTATCCCATGCTGTACCTGTCCTGGGAGTGTTTGATGGGGACAGTGTAGAGGGAGCTTTATTCTGTATCTAACCCCGTGCTGTACCTGCCCTGGGAGTGTTTGATGGGCATAGTGTAGAGGGAGCTTTACTCTGTATCTAACCCCGTGCTGTACCTGTCCTGGGAGTGTTTGATGGGGACAGAATCGAGGTAGCTTAACTCTGTATCTAGCCCCGTGCTGTACCTGTCCTGGGAGTGTTTGATGTGGACAGTGTAGAGGAAGATTTACTTTGTATCTAACACCGTGCTGTACCTGTCCTGGGAGTGTTTGATGGGGTTTGATGGGGACAGTATCGAGGGTGCTTTACTCTGTATCTAACCCCGTGCTGTACCTATCCTGGGAGTGTTTGATGGGTCAGTATCGTGGGAGCTTTACTCTGTATATAACCCAGTGCTTTACCTGCCCTGGGAGTGTTTGATGGGGAAAGTGAAGAGGTAGCTTTATTCAGTATTTTATCCTGTCCTGTTCCTGTCTGGTAGTTTTTGATGGGGACAGTATAGAGGGAGCTTTACTCTGTATCTAAGACTGTCCTGGTCCTGTCCTGGGAGTGTTTAATGGGGACAGTGTAGAGGGAGCTTTACTCTGTATCTAACTCCATGCTGTACCTGTCCTGGGAGTGTTTGATGGGGATAGTGTAGAGGGAACTTTACTGTGTATCTAACCCTGTGCTGTACCTGTCCTGGGAGTGTTTGATGGGTACAGTTTAGAGGGAGCTTTACTCTGTATCTAACCCCGTGGATTTTGCCCTGCGAGTGTTTGATGGAGACAGTGCAGAGGGACCTTTATTCTGTATCTGAACCCGTGCTGTACCTGCCCTGGGAGTGTTTGATTGGCACAGTGTAGAGGGAGCTTGACTCTGTATCTAACCCCGTGCTGTACCTGTCCTGGGAGTGTTTGATGGGGACAGTGTAGAGGAAGCTTTACTCTGTATCTAAACCCGTGCTGTACCTGCCCTGGGAGTGTTTGATGGGTACGGTGTAGAGGGAGTTTTTCTCTGTATCTAACACTTTGCTGTACATGTCCTGCGAGTGTTTGATGGGGACAGTGTATAGGAAGCTTTACTCTGTATCTAACCCCGTGCTGTACCAGTCCTGGGAGTGATTGATGGGACAGGTTAGAGGGTGCTTTAGTCTGTATCTAATCCCTTGCTGTACCTGCCCTGTGAGTTTATGATTGGCACTGTGTAGGGGGAGCTTTACTCTGTATCTAACCCCGTGCTGTACCAGTCCTGGCAGTGTTTGATGGGGACAGTATAGAGGGAGATTTACTCTGTATCTAACACTGTCCTGTCACTGCCCTGTTAGTGCTTGATGGGGACAGTGTAGAGGGAGCTTTACTCTGTATCTAACCTCGTGCTGTACCAGTCCTGGGAGTGCATGATGGGCACAGTGTAGAGGGAGATTTACTCTGTATCTAACCCCGTGCTGTACCAGTCCTGAGAGTGTTTGATGGGGAGAGTGTATAGGGAGGTTTACTCTGTATCTAATCCTGTGCTGTACCAGTCCTGGGAGTGTTTGATGGAGACAGTGTAGAGGGAGCATTACTCTGTATCTAACCCCGTGCTGTACCTGCCCTCGGAGTGTTTGATGGGGACAGTGCAGATGGAGCTTTACTCTGTATCTAACCCCGTGCTGTACCTGTCCTGGGAGTGTTTGATGGGGACAGTATAGAGGGAGCTTTACTCTGTATCTAACCCCGAGGTGTATTGCCTGGGAGTGTTTGATGGGGAAAGTGTAGAGGTAGCTTTACTCTGTATCTAACCCCGTGCTGTACCTGCCCTGGGAGTGTTTGATGGGGACAGTATCGAGGGAGCTTTACTCTGTATCTAGCCCCTGCTGCATCATCTCTGGGAGTGTTTGTTGGCAACATTGTCGCCCAAAACAAAAACAATCCACAAATCAGGCCTAATAAATTGAACATCAGTTTCCTTGTTTGATTCTCCCTGGTCTGTTCTGATTCTCTGATAGATTCCTCGTGTTTACCCTCCACATGAGCAGTCTTCCTAATCCCGTCTACCTGTCCTGCCCCCAATGCGGCATCCGACTACAATAAGGCCAGTGATACAGGAGCGTCTCAGCGAGTGAGACAGGTGAGTCTTGAACCTGACCTGGGTGTATGTGAGTGACCCGGGTTAATCCGACACTTCAGGGACAGTTTAGACAGTTCGAGTGCATCACAGCTTTGCCAGAATGAGACCTGGATTCCAAGGGTTAAATTGCAAAGTGAGATTGCACAAACTCGGGTTGTATTCCCTGAAATCTAGTAGCATCAGGGGTGACTTGATCAAATGGTCAAATCCTATTGATGTTACCTGTATGTTGCAAAGTTATTCTAATAATTTTCATCCCACTGAGTCAAAATTTCTGCGATTCTGTGTCTGAGTCAGAACTTCAAATAGTTCAGATTCACTGTTTAAAATAAGCTGTCACTTTTCTGTGGTGGTTTTTGAGATTAAGTATGGATCTCATAATCTGTCAGTGGAAGGGAGTTTCTACAGAGATAGGAAATGGGATTGATGAATAAAGGTGCAGGATTTTGATCACTGCATTAGATTGTGTCTGTTGCAGTTTCCCAGGAGTTTACATTTTCATGGGAAAGGGATGATTATCCAATGTCAACAATTCAATTTCTTCAGACAAGTGAAAACGCAAGAGAAAGAGGGAATATACCAACACTGGAACAAACAGGCAACTGTATGAGGAAGATTTCAATTCTCTGCATGTTTTAATGTGAATTCCTGAGCTAAAGATTGAAATAAACAAGAGTTTAAATCTCACACTGGGAAGCCGTACAATTTCAGTCCTGTTAGCATAAAATTAAAAATAAAAATCTACAATTAAAAATTTCTTGTACAAAGCAAAGAGAATTTGACCCTGTATCGAACCCCATAATGTATTTGGGTTGGGAGTGTTTAATGACAGTGTAGCCAAAGCTTTAATTTGAAACAAGTTTCTGCAAACGTCAATTGACACAAAGTCTCTTGTTAATGTTTCAATCTGAGGATGATAGATTTTTGTTAGGCAAAGGTGTAAAGAGATATGGAGGTCGATCAGAGATCAGTCAGGATCTCATTGAATGTCAGAAACAGGGTGTGGGGAGAAATGGAATCTTCCTCTTCCAATGTACTATGATAAATATCCTTCCTTCAATCTCTGTCTCTCGGTCTCCCTCTCGATCTGTGTCTCTGTCTTCTTCTCACTCGCTCTCTCTCTCTCTCTCTCTCTTCCTCTCTCAGAATCTATATAAATGACACAAACACCAGTCAGCCTTTTAGGTTTGTTCACAGAGGCCATATTATGTGCCCACAGCACTGGGACATTTCTGACAGAGTTGACTCCTCAGGAATGTGACGTTGGTACTTTCAACGTGACAGAGACACAACTATGGAGACACTTATCAGACACTCATCCCCCAAACACCGCATTTTGCACGGGTTCCAGGTCATCACCACTCGCTGATTTAAAAAGATTTTCACCACATCCCCCCCCCTTCATCCCTTTCTCAAAACCTTCACCCTGTCTCTCCCCCTGTCACCATCGAACCAATTTTTTGAATTTGACTCTGTATGGACCCCATACTGTAATTGGGTTGGGAGTGTTTGATGAACAGTGTAGTCAAAGCTTCACTCTGAAACACTGGAATTGAGGTTAAGGGGTGATTTGATCAAATGCTTCAAGATACTAATGTAAATGAATAATGTATTTTATAGCCAGGCATGTTGAAAAATATTTGGAGCTTTACCCTTTTCTCCAGCTGATGAACTTCTAATTTGAACACTTTTTAAATTGAACTCAAATTCAAAGGTGAATGACGCTTTTTAATCTCATAACTCAATTGTTGTGGGAGCTTTACTCTGTATCAAACCCCATGCTTTACCTGTTCTGGGATTGATTGAAGGGCACAATTTAACAACAACTTTAATTCCTATCTTACCCCGCGCTGTCCAATAACGGATGCAGATTCAGATAAATCAGATGTTTCATTTCTGTGTCACTTTCTGTATCTTGAAGCTTCCATTTGGAGCTGGAAATCTGTCACTGGATGAATGTTGTCTTGAAAATTTCACCCTGAATAGTGTGAGCCTTAGTATTGTGGGAACGTGTGAAGAAAGTGTTTGCATTCACACATTCCTACATTGTGAAATGTAAGTTAGCTTTGAAGCAATAGGATGTAGGGCCAGGGAGTCTGAATGGGCAACAGGATTTGGATGATTAAAGAGTAAATTTTAATGATGTCCTTTGAAGAAGCCGTTTACTGTAAATGTCCCGAAACAATGAAATGCTTCAAAGGAAATATCCCGGTTGACAGAAGTGGTTCCCCAATGTCTGAAACACTTTCCCAAGTCTGCAGAGACATGAAGGTGGCAGAGATATTGGAGGATACAGATCATGAGATACCAGAGAATCACAGAATTGAAGTTGTGGGGCCCTCTGCTGTTTCAGAATGTCAGTTTTGATGTTTAACTCTGTGAAACTTGGCTAATGATTCAGAAAGCAGAAAGTTCCAATCCAATCTGTAACCTGCACTTCAAATTCCAAAGAGATATGTGCAGCTTAAGTGAATGGGTGAAATAGTGAAAGATGGGATTCATTGTAGGCAAATGTGTGGCTCCTCACTTTAAAAAGGATGGAACAGGTTACATTATAAATGGTGAAAAGCTGCAAACAATGAGGGTCCAAAGAGTCCCTATCCATTTGTGTCAAGACTAAGAAAACATCAAACAGTTCCAATGAGAAATTAAATTTGATATTTGGGATAAAGCTGGTTAAAAACTCACACTACACATTCCATGAATCAGCCTCTGTAACCTGCACTTCAGCACATCACAAGAAAAATGATATTTTCAACTGTTCTTGATTCCAGTCTGTAACTCAATCCCGGGTATCTATTATTCTATATATAAACCCCCTGCACCCCTCAATTAGATTCCAGCCTGTAACTCAATCCCGGGTATCTATTATTCTATATATAAACCCCCTGATCCCCTCTATTAGATTTCAGTCTGTAACTCACTCCCGCGTATCTATTATTCTATATATATACCCACTGAACCCCTTGATTAGATTCCAGTCTGTAACTCAATCCTGGGTATCGTTTATTCTATATATAAACCACCTGAACCCCTCAATTAGATTCCAGCCTGTCACTCACTCCCGGGTATCTATGATTCTATATATAAAACCCCTGAACCCTTCGATTAGATTCCACTCTGTAACTCACTCCCGGGTATCAATTATTCTATATATAAAACCCCTGACCCATTCAATTAGATTCCAGTCTGTAACTCTCTCCCGTTATCTACTATTCTATATATAAACCCCTCAATCCCCTCGATGAGATTCCGTTCTTTAACTCACTCCCGGATATCTTTTATTAGATATATATTATATCTACGTGATTTATAAAGAAGCCACCCCGAACCCCTCGATTAAATTTCAGCCTGTAACTCACTCCTGGGCATCTATTATTCTATATATACACCACCCCAAACCCCTCCGTTAGATTCCAGTCTGTAACTCACTCCCGGGTGTCTGTGATTCTATATATAAACCACCACGAACCCCTCGATTAGATTCCAGTCTGTAACTCACTCCCGGGTATCTGTTATTCTATTTAAGATAATAGTTTAGAATGGCACAAGTTTGCCATAATGTCTGGAAAGAGGGTTGAAACAGAGGGGCTGAGGTAGCAAAACAAGAGGAGGGGGTGTGAATAGACACAGGATCTGGGGGTCTCCAATGTGTAGACTCTGCCCAGCTCCCAGTCACATCTTTTAGAAAAGGCTGAATTGCGAAAATGAATCCAGGGACAGTGAAGCAAGTGACTCACTAACAATGAGAGCATTTTAAACATTCATTCATTCACTGCAAAGCGCTCAGTCTTTCTGAGGTTCTGAAGGGGTCGGGGGTCTTCACTGTCTTAGTCCCTCTCCAACTTGCTGCCTCTCTCTCTCTGTGTAAATATTGCCCCATTTTAAAAGGTGCTGAACAGAGGTGGCTGCACCCTGTGGGATCTTGCTGTGCACAAATTCCCTGCAGTGTTTCATACTGTGCCACAACCAGTTAATTGATTAAAAATGTGCTGATTGGACTGATTTCCTGTCCCTCGGGAGCCCTTTACCAAGTCCTAACTGTGAGAGTGTGTAAAAGTTTGTGCTAATTCCTGAATAATGCTGGTGTTTTAGGCAGGGCGATGAATTGGGAGGTGGAACAGTCATTTGAATTCAGTCTCTCTAGGATGTGTCCCTACGTTACAACAGATAGAGAGGGGGGAGATTGAGGGAAACAGGAAAAGACAGTGACACAGAGGCAGGGGTTGGGGGTGAGGAAGAGACACAGGGTCTGGGGGGGTTAGGGGAGGGTGTCCAGTGTGCAGTCAGTGCCCAGCTCCCAGTCTCTGCAGAAAAGCCTCAGTCACACCCTCCCGGGGACGCCTGGTTTGTAAAAATCGATGCTGCGACGGAGATTTCAAAAAGTCTCCCCCAGGAAGCAGCAGCTTGTTCCCGGTTTGAAGAGAAGGAGTTTAGGCGTTTCTGGGGATGTGTCCGGACTCAGAGCACACATGGTGCCCCGGGGGGGAGAGAGGGGGAAGAGCGAGGGTTACAGCAGGCATGAGGCTGGGGAAGGAAATATGTCTCCCTGTTCCCATCCGGATAGCAATACATTGCTGCCTGTGGGATCCCCCTGTGCAGAAACATCCTGCAGCTTTTCCTGAACTGCAACAGGGAACACACGACGTTTCTGGGGGAGGGGGTGGAATTTTCCTGTCTCTGTCACTCCAGCTTTCTCTCTCCCTCTCTCTTTCCAGACAGGACCCCTTGCTGATCCTCTCCACTGAATGTTAATAACAGGACAGGACCCCTTGCTGCTCCTGTCCACTGAGGGTTAATCCCAGGACAGACATGGTTTCAACAAGGGCCTGTCTTTATTTTTGGCTTAATAATAAATCTATATTTCTTTCCCCTGTTGGTTGTGTTACTCCAGTTCCAAACCCTGATCTCACACAAACCCCCAAAACACTGGCAGTAATCGCAGTCCCCAACCCACTCTCCCTCTCACCCCAACCCACTCCCCCTCTCACCCCAACCCACTCTCGCTCTCACCCCAACCCACTCTCCCTCTCATCCCATCCCACTCTCCCTCTCACCCCAACCCACTCTCCCTCTCACCCCAACCCACTCTCCCTCTCACCCCAACCCACTCTCCCTCTCTTTCCAGAGTATAGATTCTGTTATTCTATATATCTACTCCCCAAACCCCTCGATTTGATTCCAGTCTGTAACATACTCTCGTGTATCTATGATTCTATATATAAACCCTCTGAACTCCTCGATTATATTCCAGTCTGTAACTCACTCCCGGGTAACTGTTATTCTATATATAAAACCCCCGAACCCCTCGATTAGATTTCAGTCTGTAGCATACTCTCGGATATCTATGATTCTATATATAAAACCTCTGAACCCCTCGATTATATTCCAGTCTGTAACTCACTCCCGGGTAACTGTTATTCTATATATAAACCACCCCGAACCCCTCGATTAGATTCCAGTCTGTAACTCACTCCCGGGTAACTGTTATTCTATATATAAACCACCACGAACCCCTCGATTTGATTCCAGTCTGTAACTCACTCCCGGGTAACTGTTATTCTATATATAAACCACCCCGAACCCCTCGATTAGATTCCAGTCTGTAACTCACTCCCGGGCATCTATTATTCTGTATATAAACCCCACAAACCCCTCGATTAGGTTCCAGCACTTCCACATCACATGTTTAGGAAGGGGTCTCCCCCCATTTTAAAGTTGGTTAAAGGCTCTCCCTCTAATTTAAAGATGGAGAAGGGATGTCTCACAGGATATTGTCCTTTACACTCAATAACGTTAACACATTTTTGAACATTTTCAGCTTCCCTCTACACGTTCTCTTTCTGTCATCCTGTCTCGTTCCTTCTCTCCCTCTCCCACCTCATCTCTCTGCCACTCTATATATTTCTCTGTTTCTCTCTCTTACCCCATATCTTTACCCTACACTCGCTCCCCTCTCTTCATCTCTCTCTCTCAACTCATCCCTTTTTTATCGCTTGATCTCCTCTCTCTATCTCACTCACTTACCCAGCTCTCTATCCCTCTCTCCCTACCTCTCTTCCTCTGAGAATCTAGTCTACAAACACCAGGCAGCCATTTTAGGTTTGTTCACAGTGGCCATTTGATGTCCCCACAGCAATGGGACACTTAGGACAGAGTTGACTCATGTAACATTAATATTTTAAACGTGACAGAGACACAGGTATGGAGACATAAATTCCACGTGTATTCCCGGGAATATTGAAGGATTCGGGCGTTCACTCCCACACTTTGCTGCTGTGAATTTGAATTCTGAATTTTCTAAAACTGAATCTGGAAGTAAAAACCCCCGGGATGGAATGATTCACATTCTTTCTGCTGCTGCAAAGCCCGTGTCTGTGTCTGTTTCTCAGTATTTATTAACAATTTAAGATAATAGTTTGGAATGCCACAAGTTTGCCATAATGTCTGGAAAGAGGTTTGAAACAGAGGGGCTGAGGTAGCAAAACAAGAGGAGGGGGTGTGAATAGACACAGGATCTGGGGGTCTCCAATGTGTAGACTCTGCCCAGCTCCCAGTCACATCTTTTAGAAAAGGCTGAATTGCGAAAATGAATCCAGGGACAGTGAAGCAAGTGACCCCTTGCTGCTCCTGTCCACTGAGGGTTAATCCCAGGACAGACATGGTTTCAACAAGGGCCTGTCTTTATTTTTGGCTTAATAATAAATCTATATATCTTTCCCCTGTTGGTTGTGTTACTCCAGTTCCAAACCCTGATCTCACACAAACCCCCAAAACACTGGCAGTAATAGCAATCCCCAACCCACTCTCCCTCTGTACCTGTCCTTGGAGTGTTTGTAGGGGACAGTATAGAGGGAGCTTTATTCTATATCTAAACCAGTGTTGTACCTGCCCTGGGAGTGTTTGATGGGGACAGTATCGAGGGAGCTTTTCTCTGTATCTAGCCCGTGCTGCATCATCTCTGGGAGTGTTTGTTGGCAAAATTCTCGCCAAAAACTTAATCCAACCACAAATAAGGGCTCACAAATTGAACATGAATTTCCTTGTTTGATTCTCCCTGGTCTGTTCTGATTCTCTGACAGATTCCTCGGGTTTACCCTCCACATGAGCAGTCATCCTAATCCCGTCTACCTGTCCTGCTCCCAACGCGGCATCCGACTACAATAAGGCCAGTTATACAGGAACTTCTCAGTGAGTGAGACAGGTGAGTCTTGAGCCTGACCTGGGTGTATGTGAGTGACCCAGGTTAATCCGACACTCCAGGGACAGTTTAGACAGTTTGAGTGCATCGCAGCTTTGCCAGAATGAGACCTGGATTCCAAGGGCTAAATTGCAAAGTGAGATTGCACAAAGTCGGGTTGTATTCCCTGAAATTTAGTAGCATCAGGGGTGACTTGATCAAATGGTCAAATCCTGAGAGGAACTGGTTGGGGAGATTAGGGGAATGTATGAGCTCTTGTCCTGAGTAACAAGCTTTGTGAGGCATCTTATCGAAACCCTTTTGACCAGACAAGTATCCACCTGTCACTACAGGTTACCTGTATGTTGCAAAGTTATTCTGATAATTTTCATCCCACAGAGTCAAAATTTCTGCGATTCTGTGTCTGAGTCAGAACTTCAAATAGTTCAGATTCACTGTTTAAAATAAGCAGTCACTTTTCTGTGGTGGTTTTTGAGATTGCGTATGGATCTCAGAATCTGTCAGTGGAAGGGAGTTTCTACAGAGATAGGAAATGGGATTGATGAATAAAGGTGCAGGATTTTGTTCACTGCATTAGATTTTGTCTGCTGCAGTTTCCCAGGAGGTTACATTTTCATGGGAAAGGGATGATTATCCAATGTCAACAATTCAATTTCTTCAGACAAGTGAAAATGCAAGAGAAAGAGGGAATATACCAACACTGGAACAAACAGGCAACTGTATGAGGAAGGTTTCAATTCTCTGCATGTTTTAATGTGAATTCCTGACCTAAAGATTGAAATAAACAGGAGTTTAAATCTCACACTGGGATGCTGTACAATTTGAGTCCTGTTAGCCTAAAATTGAAAATAAAAACCTACAATTAAAAATTTCTTGTACAAAACAAAGAGTATTTGACTCTGCATCGATCCACATACTTTAGTTGGGTTGGGATTGTTTGATGAACAGTGTAGCCAAAGCTTTAGTTTGAAACAATTTTCTGCAAACGTCAATTGACACAAAGTCTCTTGTTAATGTTTCAATCTGAGGATGATAAATTTTTGTTAGGCAAAGGTGTAAAGAGATATAGAGTTAAATCAGAGATCAGTCAGGATCTCATTGAATGTCAGAAACAGGGTGTGGGGAGAAATGGAATCTTCCTCTTCTAATGTGCTGTGATAAATATCCTTCCTTCAATCTCTGTCTCTTGGTCTCCCTCTCGATCTGTGTCTCTGTCTTCTTCTCACTCGCTCGGTCTCTCTCTCTCTCATCCTCTCTCTCAGAATCTATATAAATGACACAAACACCAGTCAGCCTTTTAGGTTTGTTCACAGAGGCCATATTATATCCCCACAGCACTGGGACATTTCTGACAGAGTTGACTCCTCAGGAATGTGACGTTGGTACTTTCAACGTGACAGGGACACAACTATGGAGACACTGATCAGACACTCATCCCCCAAACACCGCATTTTGCACGGGTTCCAGGTCATCACCACTCGCTGATTTAAAAAGATTTTCACCACATCCCCCCATTCATCCCTTTCTCAAAACCTTCACCCTGTCTCTCCCTCTGTCACCATCGAACCAATTTTTTGAATTTGACTCTGTATGGACCCCATACTGTAATTGGGTTGGGAGTGTTTGATGAACAGTGTAGTCAAAGCTTCACTCTGAAACACTGGAATTGAGGTTAAGGGGTGATTTGATCAAACGCATCAAGATACTAATGTAAATGAATAATGTTTTTATACCCAGGCACGTTGAAAAATATTTGGACCTTTACCCTTTTCTCCAGCTGATGAACTTTTAATTTGAACACTTTTTAAATTGAACTCAAATTCAAAGGTGAATGACGCTTTTTAATCTCATCACTCAATTGTTGTGGGAGCTTTACTCTGTATGGAACCCCATGCTGTACCTGTTCTGGGAGTGTTTGATGGGGACAATTTAAGAACAACTTTAATTCCTATCTAACCCCGCGCTGTCCAATAACGGATGCAGATTCATATAAATCGAATGTTTCATTTCTGTGCCACTTTCTGTCTCTTGACGCTTCCATTTGGAGCTGGAAATCTGTTAGTTGATGAATGTTGTCTTGAAAATTTCACCCTGAATAGTGTGAGCCTTAGTATTGTGGAAACGTGTGAAGAATGTGTTTGCATTCACACATTCCTAAATTGTGAAATGTAAGTTAGCTTTGAAACAATAGGATGTGGGGCCAGGGAGTCTGAATGGGCAAAAGGATTTGGATGATTTAAGAGTAAATTTTAATGATGTCCTTTGAAGGAGCCGTTTACTGTAAATGTCCCGAGACATTGAGATGCTTCCCCAATGTCTGAATCACTTTCCAAATTCTCAGAGACATGAAGGGGCAGAGATATTGTAAGATACAGAGCATGAGATACCTTTGAATCACAGAATTGAAGTTGTCAGAATGTCAGTTTTAAAGTTTTACTCTGTGAAACTTGGTTAATGATTCAGAAAGCAGAAAGTTCCAATCCAATCTGTAACCTGCACTTCAAATTCCAAAGAGATATGTACACCTCAAGTGAATGGGTGAAATAGTGAAAGATGGATTTCATTATAGGCAAATGTGTGGCTGCCCACTTTAAAAAGAATGGAACAGGTTACATTATAAATCGAAAAGCTGCAAACAGTGAGGGTCCAAAGAGTCCCTATCCATTTGTGTCAAGACTAAGAAAACATCAGATAGTTCCAATGAGAAATTAAATTTGATATTTGGAATAAAGCTGGTTAAAAACTCACACTACCCATTCCATGAATCAGCCTCTGTAACCTGCACTTCAGCACATCACAAGAAAAAATATGTTTTCAACAGTTCGAGATTCCAGTCTGTAACTCAATCCTTGGCATCTATTCTATATATAAACCCCCTGAACCCCTCGATTAGATTCCAGTCTGTAACTCACTCCCGGGTATCTATTATTCTATATATTAACCCCCTGAACCCCTCGATTAGATTCCAGTCCGTAACTCACTCCCGGGTATCTATTATTCTTTATATAAACCCCCTGAACACCTCGATTAGATTCCAGTCTGTAACTCACACCCAGGTAATTATTATTATAGATACACACCCCCTGAACACCTTGATTAGATTCCAGTCTGTAACTCACTCCCGGGTATCTATTATTCTATATATAAACCCCCTGAACAACTCGATTAGATTCCAGTCTGTAACTCACTCCCGGGTATCTGTTATTCTATATATAAACCCCACAAACCGCTCGATTAGATTCCAGCACTTCCACATCACAAGTTGAGGAAGGGGTCTCCCCCCATTTTAAAGATGGAGAAAGGATATCCCTCCAATTTAAAGATGGTGAAGGGATGTCAGACCAGCGAAATGTGGATACAGAATTGGCTGATGGATAGGAAACAGAGAGTTCACGGATATTTTTCCGGCTGGATGTAGGATTGTAGTGGAGTTTCACTGGGGTTAGTACTGGAACCCTGGATTTCCCTGATGTATATGAATGATTGAGATATTGGTGTGCAGGGGACCATTTCAGAGTTTGTGGATGGCACAAAACTTGGGAGAATGATAAACAGAGAGGGGGACAGTGTAGAGCATCAAAAGGACATTTACAAGTTGGGAGAGTGGGCAGATAGGTGGCCAATGATGTTCAATGTGGAGATGTTTGATGTGATGCATTTTGGTAGGAGGAACATGGACAGGAAAAATAAAATTAAGTGTGAAATTTTTAAGGGGTTGCAGGAGCAGAAAGACCTGGGTGGAGATGTTCATAGATCATTGAAGGTTTCAGGACAGGTTGAGCGCTTATGTAATAAAGCATATCATATCCTGGGCTTTATTAATAGGGGACTAGAGTACAGGAGCAGGGAGGTTATGCTGAACTTATATCAGACACTAGTTAGAGCTCATCTGGAGTACTGTGTACAGTCCTGGGAGCCACACTATAGGAAGGATAAGATTCCCGGGGCAGTGTGATTACATGGGATGGAATTGAGATTTACACCCCTTCTGTCTTTGATGTTGGAATCAGCTTCATTTGGGGTGTGCTGTGTTTTGTGGACATTTTCAGATCTTTTTAAATAATTCCTTTTTTTATAGACTGCATCACTGAGTGTGAATTTGTGCTTAGCATCCATTTTTTAAATTGTTTGAAAATAGTTTTAAACTTCGCCCCTAGTTCCAAACTCTCCCACAAGGGGAAACATCTTCTCCACATCCACCCTGTTAAGACCCCTCAGGAACTTACATCTTTCACTAAGATCACCTCTCCAAATTCTAAACTCCAATGGATACAGGCCCAGCCTGTCCAACCTTTCCTCATATGAAAATCGGAATCCTTTCATCATAAGGTCAGAGATGATGAGAAATGCCTCACACAATTGGCCTTGTCCTTGTCTTCACTGGTTTCTGAGCAACAACCTATTTCCATTCTGACTGAACTAGACCAGGCCTCTGTTTCAATTACACTAGACACTGCCTCAGTTAATACTGCACTGGACATTCTCTATGTCGATATAACACGTGGCCGTGTATCTGCGAATGCTACACTTCACCCGGCCTCTGTTTGGACTACACACGACCATTTCTCTGTTTATCACACAATAGGCCCTGTCTTTACTTGGTATCTAACCCGGTGTTGACCCTTCCCTGTGCCTGTTTGATGGGACAGAGCAGAGGGAATGTTACTCTCTATCGAACCCCATACTGTAATTGGTTTGGGTGTGTTTGTTGAACAGGGTCGATGAAGCTTTACACTGGAATTTAGGTGAGGGGGTGATTTGATGAAATATTTCAGGATAATAATGCAAGTAGAGGTTTGAAAAAGACTAACTATTCCCGCCGGTTTGGGGAGTCTGGGCCTTGGGGTCATGGTTTTTCAACTATGTTAAGAATTTTAGAATTTCAGGAGAGAAACTAAGAAACACTTTAAAACACCAAGTGTGGTATTAGTTTGGATCTCTCTCACATGAACGGAAATTGATGCTGAGCCACTAGTCCATGTTTAAAACTGAGGCTGATAGATTTCTGTTAGCTAACACGCTGCAGAGATATGAGACTAAGGGCTTCAATCACAGATCAGCCAGGATCTGATTGAATGTCGGAACAGGGTTGGAGGGTTAAATGGCCTCTTGCTCTTTCCATGTGCTATGACCAATATCCTTTATTCACTGTCTGGCTCTCAGTCACCCACTTGGTCTGAGAGTCTCTATTTCTCATTCACTCGATCTGTGTCTTCTCTCCCTGTCTCTCTTCCTCTGAGAATCTAGTCTACAAACACCAGGCAGCCATTTTAGGTTTGTTCACAGTGGCCATTTTATGTCCCCACAGCAATGGGACATTTAGGACAGAGTTGACTCATGTAACATTAGTATTTTAAACGTGACAGAGACACAGGTATGGAGACATGAATTCCCTGTGTATTCCCTGGAATATTGAAGGATCCGGGCGTTCAGTCCCACACTTTGCTGCTGTGAATTTGAATTCTGAATTTTCTATTACTGAATCTGGAAGTAAAAACCCCCGGGATGGAATGGTTCACATTCATTCTGCTTCTACAAAGCCCGTGTCTGTGTCTGTTTCTCGGTATTTATTAACTGTTTAAGATAAGCCTGTCTCTTTCTCCATCGCTCTCTTTCTCGCCTCGCCTTTCACTGTCTCTCTCTCACTACAACACCCTGCCCCTCTCTCTATCTCGCCCTGTCTCTCTCTCTCTCTTGGCGAGTTTTGTCTCTCTTTCTCTATCTCAATCTCTCTCTCTTTCACCATCTCTCTGCCTCTCTCTCTCTTACTCTTTCTCTCACTCCATCAGCTTCCCCCTCTCCCCACCATCCCCAATTTCCCTTTTCAGCAAATTTTGGGTGTGAAGCTGAAGGGAAAATATTTTCAGGGTTTCGGGGAAAGGGCAGACGAGTGAGACCAGTGAAACTTTCCTTGCTGAGTGTCAAAAGTAGTTTGATGGGCTGAATGGCCTCCTCGATTAGATTCCAGTCTGTAACTCACTGCCGGGTATCTGTTATTCTATATATAATCAACCCCGAACCCCTCGATAAGATTCCAGTCTGTAACTCATTCCCGGGTATCTATTATTCTATATATAATCCACCCCGAACCATTCGATTAGATTCCAGTCTGTAACTCACTCCCGGGTATCTGTTATTCTATATATAAACAACATCGAACCCCTCGATTAGATTCCAGTCTGTAACTCACTCCCGGGAATCTGTTATTTTATATATAAACAACCCCGAACCCCTCGATTAGATTCCAGTCTGTAATTCACTCCTGGGTATCTGTTATTCTATATATAAACCACCCCGATCCCTCGATTAAATTCCAGCCTGTAACTCACTCCCGGGCATCTGTTATTCTATATATAAATCACCCCAAACCCCTCCGTTAGATTCCAGTCTGTAACTCACTGCCGGGTATCTGTTATTCTATATATAAACCATCCCGAACCCCTCGATTAGATTCCAGTCTGTAACTCACTCCCGGGTATCTGTTATTCTATATAAAAACCACCCCGAACCCCTCGATTAGATTCCAGTCTGTAACTCTCTCCTGTTATCTATTATTCTATATATAAACCCCTCAATCCCCTCGATGAGATTCCAGTCTGTAACTCACTCCCGGATATCTTTTATTCGATATATATTATATCTACATGATTTATATATAAACCACCCCGATCCCTCGATTAAATTCCAGACTGTAACTCACTCCCGGGCATCTGTTATTCTGTATATAAACCACTCCAAAACCCTCCGTTAGATTCCATTCTGTAACTCACTGCCGGGTGTCTGTTATTCTATATATAATCCACCTCGAACCCCTCGATGAGATACCAGCTTGTAACTCACTCTCAGGTATCTGTTATTCTATATATAAACCACCCCGAACCCCTCGATTAGATTCCAGTCTGTAACTCACTCCCGGGTATCTGTTAATCTATAAATAAACCCCCTGAATCCCTCGATTTGATACCAGTCTGTAACTCACTCCCGGGTATCTGTTATTCTGTATATAAACCACCCCCTATCCCTCGATTAGATTCCAGCACTTCCACATCACAAATTGCGGAAGGGGTCTCCCCCCATTTTAAAGTTGGTTAAAGGCTCTCCCGCCAATTTTAAGATGGAGAAGGGATGTCTCACAGGATATTGTTCTTTACACTCAATAATGTTAACACATTTTTGAACATTTTCAGTTTCCCCCTACACTTTCTCTTTCTGTCATCCTGTCTCGTTCCTTCTCTCCCTCTCCCACCCCATCTCTCTGCCACCCTATATATTTCTCTGTTTCTCTATCTCACCCCATATCTTTACCCTAAACTCGCTCCCCTCTCTTCATCTCTCTCTCTCAACTCATCCCTTTTTTATTGCTTGATCTCCTCTCTCTATCTCACTCGCTTACCCAGCTCTCTATCCCTCTCTCCCTGCCTCTCTTCCTCTGAGAATCTAGTCTACAAACACCAGGCAGCCATTTTAGGTTTGTTCACAGTGGCCATTTTATGTCCCCACAGCAATGGGACATTTAGGACAGAGTTGACTCATGTAACAATAGTATTTTAAACGTGACAGAGACACTGGTATGGAGACATAAATTCCACGTGTATTCCCGGGAATATTGAAGGATCCGGGGGTTCAGTCCCACACTTTGCTGCTGTGAATTTGAATTCTGAATTTTCTAAAACTGAATCTGGAAGTAAAAACCCCCGGGATGGAATGATTCACATTCTTTCTGCTGCTGCAAAGCCCGTGTCTGTGTCTGTTTCTCAGTATTTATTAACAATTTAAGATAATAGTTTAGAATGCCACAAGTTTGCCATAATGTCTGGAAAGAGGGTTGAAACAGAGGGGCTGAGGTAGCAAAACAAGAGGAGGGGGTGTGAATAGACACAGGATCTGGGGGTCTCCAATGTGTAGACTCTGCCCAGCTCCCAGTCACAACTTTTAATAAAGTCTGAATTGCGAAAATGAATCCAGGGACAGTGAAGCAAGTGACTCACTAACAATGAGAGCATTTTAAAGATTCATTCATCCACTGCGAAGCGCTCAGTCTTTCTGAGGTTCTGAAGGGGTCGGGCGTCTTCACTGTCTTAGTCCCTCTCCAACTTGCTGCCTCTCTCTCTCTGTGTAAATATTGCCCCATTTAAAAAGTGCTGAACAGAGCTGGCTGCACCCTGTGGGATCTTGCTGTGCCCAAATTCCCTGCAGTGTTTCATACTGTACCACAACCAGTTAATTGATTAAAAATGTGCTGATTGGACTCATTTCCTTTCCCTCAGGATCCCTTTACCAAGTCCTAACTGTGAGAGTGTGTAAAAGTTTGTGCTAATTCCTGAATAATGCTGGTGTTTTAGGCAGGGCGATGAATTGGGAGGTGGAACAGTCATTTGAATTCAGTCTCTCTAGGATTTGTCCCTACGTTACATCAGAGAGAGAGGGGGGAGATTGAGGGAAACAGGAAAAGACAGTGAAACAGAGGCAGGGGGTTGGGTGTGAGGAAGAGACACAGGGTCCGGGTGGGGTTAGGGGAGGGTCTCCAGTGTGGAGTCAGTGCCCAGATCCCAGTCTCTGCAGAAAAGCCTCAGTCACACCCTCCCGGGAACGCCTGGTTTGTAAAAATCGATGCTGGGACGGAGATTTCAAAAAGTCTCCCCCAGGAAGCAGCAGCTTGTTCCCGGTTTGAAGAGAAGGAGTTTAGGCCTTTCTGGGGATGTGTCCGGACTCAGAGCACACATGGTGCCCGGTGGGGAGAGGGGGAAGAGGGAGGGTTACAGCAGGCATGAGGCTGGGGAAGGAAATGTTTCTCCCTGTTCCCATCCGGATAGCATTACATTGCTGCCTGTGGGATCCCCCTGTGCAGAAACGGCCTGCAGCTTTTCCTGAACTGCAGCAGGGAACACACGACGTTTCTGGGGGAGGAGGTGGAATTTCCCTGTCTCTGTCACTCCAGCTTTCTCTCTCCCTCTCTCTTTCCAGACAGGACCCCTTGCTGCTCCTCTCCACTGAGGGTTAACCCCAGGACAGACATGGTTTCAACAAGGGCCTATCATTACTTTTGGTTTAATAATAAATCTATATTTCTTTCCCCTGTTGGTTGTGTAACTCCAGTTCCAAACCCTGATCTCACACAAACCCCCAAAACACTGGCAGTAATCACAGTCCCCAACCCACTTTCCCTCTCACCCCAACCCACTCTCCCTCTCACCCCAACCCACTCTCCCTCTCACCCCAACCCACCCTGCCTCTCACCCCAACCCACTCTCCCTCTCACCCTAACCCACTCTCCCTCTCATCCCATACCACTCTCCCTCTCAGCCCAACCCTCTCACACCAACCCAGACTCCCTATCACCACTCCCTGTCCTGGTAGTCTTTGATGGGGACAGTATAGAGGGAGATTTACTCTGTATCTAACCCCGTTCTGTACCTGCCCTGGGGGTGTTTGATGGGGACGGTGTAGAGGGAGATTTACTCAGTATCTAACACCGTGCTGTACCTGCTCTGGGAGTGTATGATGGGCACAGTGTAGGGGGAGCTTTACTCTGTATCTAACCCCGTGCTGTACCAGTCCTGGGAGTGTTTGATGGGGACAGTATAGAGGTAGATTTACTCTTATATAACCTTGAGCTGTACCAGTCCTTGGAGTGCTTGATGGAGACAGTGTAGAGGGAGATTTACTCTGTATCTAACCCCGTGCTGTACATGCCCTGGGAGTGTATGATGGCCACAGTGTAGAGGGAGCTTTACTCTGTATCTAACCCTGATCTGTTCCAGTCCTGGGAGTGTTTGATAGGGACAGTATAGAGGGAGCTTTAATCTGTTTCTAACCCTGTCCAGTTCCTGTCCAGGGAGTGTTTGATGGGGACAGTATAGAGGGAGCTTTACTCTGTATCTAACCCCGTGGTGTATTGCCTGGGAGTGTTTGATGTGGACAGTGTAGAGGTAGCTTTACTCTGCATCTAACCCCGTGCTGTACCTGCCCTGGGAGTGTTTGATGGGGACAGTATCGAGGGAGCTTTACTCTGTATCTAACCCTGTTCTGTTCCTGTCCAGGGAGTGTTTGATGGGGACAGTATCGAGGGAGCTTTACTCTGTATCTAGCCCCTGCTGCATCATCTCTGGGAGTGTTTGTTGGCAACATTGTCGCCCAAAACAAAAACAATCCACAAATCAGGCCTAATAAATTGAACATCAGTTTCCTTGTTTGATTCTCCCTGGTCTGTTCTGATTCTCTGATAGATCCCTCGTGTTTACCCTCCACATGAGCAGTCTTCCTAATCCCGTCTACCTGTCCTGCTCTCAACGCGGCATCCGACTACAATAAGGCCAGTGATACAGGAGCGTCTCAGCGAGTGAGACAGGTGAGTCTTGAACCTGACCTGGGTGCATGTGAGTGACCCGGGTTAATCCGACACTCCAGGGACAGTTTAGACAGTTCGAGTGCATCACAGCTTTGCCAGAATGAGACCTGGATTCCAAGGGTTAAATTGCAAAGTGAGATTGCACAAACTCGGGTTGTATTCCCTGAAATCTAGTAGCATCAGGGGTGATTTGATCAAATGGTCAAATCCTATTGATGTTACCTGTATGTTGCAAAGTTATTCTAATAATTTTCATCCCACAGAGTCAAAATTTCTGCGATTCTGTGTCTGAGTCAGAACTTCAAATAGTTCAGATTCACTGTTTAAAATAAGCAGTCACTTTTCTGTGGTGGTTTTTGAGATTGAGTATGGATATCATAATCTGTCAGTGGAAGGGAGTTTCTACAGAGATAGGAAATGGGATTGATGAATAAAGGTGCAGGATTTTGTTCACTGCATTAGATTGTGTCTGTTGCAGTTTCCCAGGAGTTTACATTTTCATGGGAAAGGGATGATCATCCAATGTCAACAATTCAATTTCTTCAGACAAGTGAAAACGCAAGAGAAAGAGGGAATATACCAACACTGGAACAAACAGGCAACCATATGAGGAAGGTTTCAATTCTCTGCATGTTTTAATGTGAATTCCTGAGCTAAAGATTGAAATAAACAGGAGTTTAAATCTCACACTGGGAAGCCGTACAATTTCAGTCCTGTTAGCCTAAAATTAAAAATAAATATCTACAATTAAAAATTTCTTGTACAAAGAGAATTTGACCCTGTATCGAACCCCATAATGTATTTGGGTTGGGAGTGTTTGATGACAGTGTAGCCAAAGCTTTAATTTGAAACAAGTTTCTGCAAACGTCAATTGACACAAAGTCTCTTGTTAATGTTTCAATCTGAGGATGATAGATTTTTGTTAGGCAAAGGTGTAAAGAGATATGGAGGTCGATCAGAGATCAGTCAGGATCTCATTGAATGTCAGAAACAGGGTGTGGGGAGAAATGGAATCTTCCTCTTCCAATGTACTATGATAAATATCCTTCCTTCAATCTCTGTCTCTCGGTCTCCCTCTCGATCTGTGTCTCTGTCTTCTTCTCACTCGCTCTCTCTCTCTCTCTCTCTATCTTCCTCTCTCACAATCTATATAAATGACACAAACACCAATAATTGGAGCTTTACCCTTTTCTCCAGCTGAAGAACTTTTAATTTGAACACTTTTTAAATTGAACTCAAATTCAAAGGTGAATGACGCTTTTTAATCTCATAACTGAATTGTTGTGGGAGCTTTACTCTGTATGGAATCCCATGCTGTACCTGTTCTGGGAGCGTTTGATGGGGACAATTTAACAACAACTTTAATTCCTATCTTACCCCGCGCTGTCCAATAACGGATGCAGATTCAGATAAATCGGATGTTTCATTTCTGTGTCACTTTCTGTATCTTGAAGCTTCCATTTGGAGCTGGAAATCTGTCAGTTGATGAATGTTGTCTTGAAAATTTCACCCTGAATAGTGTGAGCCTTATTATTGTGGAAACGTGTGAAGAAAGTGTTTGCATTCACACATTCCTACATTGTGAAATTTAAGTTACCTTTGAACCAATAGGATGTGGGGCCAGGGAGTCTGAATGGGCAACAGGATTTGGATGATTAAAGAGTAAATTTTAATGATGTCCTTTGAAGGAGCCGTTTACTGTAAATGTCCCGAGACAATGAAATGGTTCCCCAATGTCTGAATAACTTTCCAAGTCCTCAGAGACATGAAGGGGGCAGAGCTATTGTAAGTTACAGATCATGAGATACCAGTGAATCACAGAATTGAAGTTGTGGGGCCCTCTCCTGTTTCAGAATGTCAGTTTTGATGTTTAACTCTGTGAAACTTGGCTAATGATTCTTAAAGCAGAAAGTTCCAATCCAGTCTGTAACCTGCACTTCAAATTCGAAAGAGATATGTACACCTTAAGTGAATGGGTGAAATAGTGAAAGATGGATTTCATTATAGACAAATGTGTGGCTGCCCACTTTAAAAAGGATGGAACAGGTTACATTATAAATGGTGAAAAGCTGCAAACAGTGAGGGTCCAAAGAGTCCCTATCCATTTGTGTCAAGACTAAGAAAACATCAAACAGTTCCAATGAGAAATTAAATTTGATATTTGGGATAAAGCTGGTTAAAAACTCACACTACACATTCCATGAATCAGCCTCTGTAACCTGCACTTCAGCACATCACAAGAATAAATATGTTTTCAACAGTTTGTGATTCCAGTCTGTAACTCAATCCCGGGTATCTATTATTCTATATATAAACCCCCTGAACCCCTCGATTAGATTCCAGTCCGTAACTCACTCCCGGGTCTCTATTATTCTTTATATAAACCCCCTGAACACCTCGATTAGATTCCAGTCTGGAACTCAATCCCGGGTATCGATTAATCTTTATATAAACCCCCTGAACACCTCGATTAGATTCCAGTCTGTAACTCACGCCTGGGTATCTCTTATTCTATATATAAACCCCACAATCCCCTTGATTAGATTCCAGTCTGTAACTCACTCCCGCGTATCTATGATTCTATATATAAACCCTCTGAACCCCTCGATTAGATTCCAGTCTGTACCTCACTCCCGGGTATCTATTATTCTATATAAAAACCCCACAAACCCCTCGATTAGATTCCAGTCTGTACCTCACTCCCGGGTATCTATTATTCTATATATAAACCCCACAAACCCCTCGATTCGATTCCAGCACTTCCATATCACAAGTTGAGGAAGGGGTCTCCCCCCATTTTAAAGATGGAGAAAGCATCTCCCTCCAATTTAAAGATGGAGAAGGGATATGTCACAGGATATTGTTCTTTATACTCAATAAAGTTATCTAATTTCTGAACATTTTCAGTTTCCCCCTACACTTTCTCTTTCTCTCACCTTCATTTTCATTCTCTCCCTCTCCCACCCCATCTCTCTGCCACTCTACCACATTTCTCTGTTTCTCTCTCTCACCCCATCACTTTACCCTAAACTCGCTCCCCTCTCTTCACCTCTCTCTCTCTCACCTCATCCCTTTTCCTTTCATTTTATCTCTTCTCTCTATCTCACTCACTCGCCCCAGCTCTCTTTCTCTCTCACCCTGTCTCTCCACTGCTCTGTCTCTCTATCTCTCATTCCGGCTATCTCTCCCTCTCTCTCACTCCTTTCCTCCGTTGCTCTGCTCCTCTCTCTGTCGCCCCCATCTCTCTCCCTCTCGCCTTGTCTCTCTTTCTACCTCTGTACCTCTTTCATCCCATCTATCTCGCCCTCTCTCTCTCTCCCTCTCTCCCTCTCCCACTTCTTTTGAGCCAAAATTGGATATAAAGCTGAATAGAAAATTTTTTCAGGGTCCCGTGAAAAGGCAGATGATTCAGACCAGCGAAATGTGGATACAGAATTGGCTGATGGATAGGAAACAGAGAGTTCACGGATATTTCTCCTGCTGGATGTAGGATTGTAGTAGAGTTTCACTGGGGTCAGTATTGGAACCCTGGATTTCCCTGCTGTATATAAATGATTGAGATATTGGTGTGCAGGGGACCATTTCAGAGTTTGTGGATGGCACAAAACTTGGGAGAATGATAAACAGAGAGGGGGACAGTGTAGAGCATCAAAAGGACTTTTACAAGTTGGGAGAGTGGGCAGATAGGTGGCCAATGATGTTCAATGTGGAGACGTTTGATGTGATGCATTTTGGTAGGAGGAACATGGACAGGAAAAATAAAATTAGGGGTGAAATTTTGAAGGGGGTGCAGGAGCAGAAAAACCTGGTGGAGATGTTCATAGATCATTGAAGGTTGCAGGACAGGTTGAGCGAGTGGTTCATAAAGCATATTGTATCCTGGACTTTACTAATAGGGGCATAGAGTACAAGAGCAGGGAGGTTATGCTGAATTTATATAAGACGCTAGTTAGACCTCAGATGGAGTATTGTGTACAGTCCTGGGAGCAACACTATAGGAAGGATATGATTCCCGGGGCAGTGTGATTACGTGGGATGGAATTGAGATTTACACCCCTTCTGTGTTTGATGTTGGAATCAGCTTCATTTGGGGTGTGCTGTGTTTCGTAGACATTTTCAGATCTTTTTAAATAATTCCCTTTTTTTATAGACTGCATCACTGAGTGTGAATTGGAGCTTAGCATCCATTTTTTAAATTGTTTGAAAATAGTTTTAAACTTCGCCCCTAGTTCCAAACTCTCCCACAAGGGGAAACATCTTCTCCACATCCACCCTGTCAAGTCACCTCAGTAACTTACATCTTTCACTAAGATCACCTCTCCAAATTCTAAACTCCAATGGATACAGGCCCAGCCTGTCCAACCTTTCCTCATAAGAAAATCAGAATCCTTTCCTCATAAGGTCAGAGATGATGAGAAATGCCTCACACAATTGGCCTTGTCCTTGTCTTCATTGGATTCTGAGCAACAACCTGTTTCCGTTCTGATTGCACTAGACCAGGCCTCTGTTTCAATTACACTAGACCCTGCCTCAGTTAATACTGCACTAGACATTCTCTAAGTTGATATAACACGTGGCCGTGTCTCTCTGAATGCTACACTTCACCCGGCCTCTGTTTGGACGACACACGACCATTTCTCTGTTTATAACACAATAGGCCCTGTCTTTACTTGGTATCTAACCCGGTGTGGAACCTTCCCTGGGCCTGTTTGATGGGACAGAGCAGAGGGAATTTAACTCTCTATCGAACCCCATACTGTATTTGGTTTGGGTGTGTTTGTTGAACAGTGTGGATGAAGCTTTACACTGGAATTTAGGTGAGGGGGTGATTTGATGAAATATTTCTGGATAATAATGCAAGTAGAGGTTGGAAAAAGACTAACTATTCCCGCCGGTTTGGGGAGTCTGGGCCTTGGGGCCATGGTTTTTCAACTATGTTTAGAATTTTAGAATTGCAGGAGGGAAACTAAGAAACACTTTAAAACACCAAGCGTGGTATTAGTTTGGATCTCTCTCAACTGAACGGAAATTGATGCTGAGCCACTATTCCATGTTTAAAACTGAGGCTGATAGATTTCTGTTAGCTAACACGCTGCAGAGATATGAGACCAAGTGGTTCAATCACAGATCAGCCAGGATCTCATTGAATGTCAGAACAGGGTTGGAGGGTTAAATGGCCTCTTGCTCTTTCCATGTGCTATCACCAACATCCTTTATTCACTGTCTGGCTCTCAGTCACCCACTTGGTCTGAGAGTCTCTATTTCTCATTCACTCGATCTGTGTCTTCTCTCCCTGTCTCTCTTCCTCTGAGAATCTAGTCTACAAACACCAGGCAGACATTTCAGGTTTGTTCACAGTGGCATTTTATGTCCCCACAGCAATGGGACGTTTAGGACAGAGTAAACTCATGTAACATTAGTATTTTAAACGTGACAGAGACACAGGTATGGAGACATAAATTCCACGTGTATTCCCTGGAATATTGAAGGATCCGGGCGTTCAGTCCCACACTTTGCTGTTGTGAATTTGAATTCTGAATTTTCTAAAACTGAATCTGGAAGTAAAAACCCCCGGGATAGAATGATTCACATTCTTTCTGCTGCTGCAAAGCCCGTGTCTGTGTCTGTTTCTCAGTATTTATTAACAATTTAAGATAATAATTTAGAATGCCACAAGTTTGCCATAATGTCTGGAAAGAGGGTTGAAACAGAGGGGCTGAGGTAGCAAAACAAGAGGAGGGGGTGTGAATAGACACAGGATCTGGGGGTCTCCAATGTGTAGACTCTGCCCAGCTCCCAGTCACATCTTTTAGAAAAGGCCGAATTGCGAAAATGAATCAAGGGACAGTGAAGCAAGTGACTCACTAACAATGAGAGCACTTTAAACATTCATTCTTTCACTGCAAAGCGCTCAGTCTTTCTGAGGTTCTGAAGGGGTCGGGGGTCTGTCTTAGTCCCTCTCCAACTTGCTGCCTCTCTCTCTCTGTGTAAATATTGCCCCATTTAAAAAGTGCTGAACAAAGGTGGCTGCACCATTTGGGATCTTGCTGTGCCCAAATTCCCTGCAGTGTTTCATACTGTGCCACAACCAGTTAATTGATTAAAAATGAGCTGATTGGACTCATTTCCTGTCCCTCAGGAGCCCTTTACCAAGTCCTAACTGTGAGAGTGTGTAAAGGTTTGTGCTAATTCCTGAATAATGCTGGTGTTTTAGGCAGGGCAATGAATTGGGAGGTGGAACAGTCATTTGAATTCAGTCTCTCTAGGATGTGTCCCTATGTTACAACAGCGAGAGAGGGGGGAGATTGAGGGAAACAGGAATAGACAGTGACACAGAGGCAGGGGGTTGGGTGTGAGGAAGAGACACAGGGTCTGGGGGGGTTAGGGGAGGGTCTCCAGTGTGGAGTCAGTACCCAGCTCCCAGTCTCTGCAGAAAAGCCTCAGTCACACCCTCCCGGGGACGCCTGGTTTGTAAAAATCGATGCTGGGACGGAGATTTCAAAAAGTCTCCCCCAGGAAGCAGCAGCTTGTTCCCGGTTTGAAGAGAAGGAGTTTAGGCCTTTCTGGGGATGTGACCGGACTCAGAGCAAACATGGTGCCCGGGGGGGGAGAGAGGGGGAAGAGGGAGGGTTACAGCAGGCATGAGGCTGGGGAAGGAAATGTGTCTCCCTGTTCCCATCCGGATAGCATTACATAGCTGCCTGTGGGATCCCCCTGTGCAGAAACGGCCTGCAGCTTTTCCTGAACTGCAACAGGGAACACACAACGTTTCTGGGGGAGGGGGTGGCATTTCTCTGTCTCTGTCACTCCAGCTTTCTCTCTCCCTCTCTCTTTCCAGACAGGACCCCTTGCTGATCCTCTCCATTGAATGTTAATAACAGGACAGGACCCCTTGCTGCTCCTGTCCACTGAGGGTTAACCCCAGGACAGACATGGTTTCAACAAGGGCCTGTCTTTATATTTGGCTTAATAATAAATCTATATTTCTTTCCCCTGTTGGTTGTGTTACTCCAGTTCCAAACCCTGATCCCACACAAACCCCCAAAACACTGGCAGTAATCGCAGTCCCCAACACACTCTCCCTCTCACCCCAACCCACTCTCCCTCTCACTCCAACCCACTCTCCCTCTCACCCCAACCCACTCTCCCTCTCATCCCATCCCACTCTCCCTCTCACCCCAACCCAGTCTCCCTCACACCCCAACCCGCTCTCCCTCTCACCAAAACCCGCTCTCCCTCTCACCCCAACCCGCTCTCCCTCTCACCCCAACCCGCTCTACCACTCACCCCAACCCAGTCTCCCTCTCACCCCAACTCTCTCTCCCTCTCACACCAACCCGCTTTCCCACTCACCCCAACCCACTCTCCCTCTCACCCCAACCCACTCTCCCTCTCACCCCAACCCACTCTCGCTCTCCCCACAACCCACTCTCCCAATCACCCCAACCCAATCTCCCTCTCACCCCATCCAACTCTCCCTCTCACTCCAACCCTCTCTCCCAGGGAGATTTACTCTGTATCTAACCCCGTGCTGTTCCTGTCCTGAGAGTGTATGATGGTGACAGTTTAGCGGGAGTTTACTCAGTATATAACCCCTGCTTTACCTGTCCAGGGAGAGTATGATGGGGACAGTGTAGAGCAAGCTTTACCCTGTATCAAACCCCGTGCTGTACCTGCCCTGGGAGTGTTTGATGGGGACGGTGTAGAGGGAGCTTTACTCTGTATCTAACCCAGTACTGTACTTGCCCTGGGAGTGTTTGATGATGACAGTGCAGTGGGACCTTTATTCTGTATCTAAACCCGTGCTGTACCTGGCCTGGGAGTGTTTGATGGGGACGGTGTAGTGGGAGATTTACTCTGTATCTAACACCGTGCTGTACCTGTCCTGGGAGTGTTTGATGGGGATTGTGTAGAGGAAGCTTTACTCTGTATCTAACCCCGTAATGTACCTGCACTGGGAGTGTTTGATGGGGATGTTGTAGAGGGAGCTTTACTCTGTATCTAACCCCGTGCTGTACCTGTCCTGGGAGGGTTTGATGGGGAAGTTTAGAGGGAGCTTTACTCTGTATCTAACCCCGTGCTGTACCAGTCCTGTGAGAGTTTGATGGGGAGAGTATAGAGGGAGGTTTACCCTGTATCTAACCCTGTGCTGTAGCGGACCTGGTCGTGTTTGATGGAGACAGTGTAGAGGGAGCTTTACACTGTATCTAACCCTGTCCTGTTCCTGTCCTGGGAGTGTTTGATGGGGACAGTATAGAGGGAGATTTACTCTGTATCTAACCCTGTTCTGTTCCTGTCCAGGGTGTGTTTTATGGGAACAGTGCAGAGGGAGCTTCACCTTGTATCAAACCCTGTGCTGTGCCTGTCCTGGGAGTGTTTGATGGGGACAGTATCGAGGGAGCTTTACTCTCAATCTAACCCTGTGCTTACCTGTCTTGGGAGTGCTTGATGGGGACAGTATAGAGGGAGCTTTATCCGTATATAACCCCGTGCTGTACCTGTCCTGGGAGTGTTTGATGGGGAAAGTGTCGAGGTAGCTTTACTCTGTATCTGACCCTGTCATGTTCCCGTCCTGGGAGTGTTTGATGGGGACAGTATCGAGGGAGCTTTACTCTGTATCTAACCCCGTGCTGTACCTGCCCTGGGAGTGTTTGATGTGGACAGTATCGAGGGAGCTTTACTCTGTATCTAGCCCCTGCTTCATCCTTTCTGGGAGTGTTTGTTGGCAACATTCTCACCCAAAACAAAAACAATCCACAAATCAGGTCTAATAAATTGAACATCAGTTTTTTTGTTTGATTCTCTCTGGTCTGTTCTGATTCTCTGACAGATTCCTCGTGTTTACCCTCCACACGAGCAGTCATCCTAATCCCGTCTACCTGTCCTGCTCCCAACGCGGCATCCGACTACAATAAGGCCAGTGATACAGGAGCGTCTCAGCGACTGAGACAGTTGAGTCTTGAACCTGACCTGGTTATTTGTGAGTGACCCGGGTTAATCCGACACTCCAGGGACAGTTTAGACAGTTTGAGTGCATCACAGCTTTGCCAGAATGAGACCTGGATTCCAAGGGTTAAATTGCAAAGTGAGATTGCACAAACTCGGGTTGTATTCCCTGAAATTTAGTAGCATCAGGGGTGACTTGATCAAATTGTCAAATCCTGAGAGGAACTGGGTGGGGAGATTAGGGGAATGTATGAGCTCTTGTCCTGAGTAACAAGCTTTGTGAGGCATCTTATCGAATCCCTTTTGAACAGACAAGTATCCTCCTGTCACTACAGGTTACCTGTATGTTGCAAAGTTATTCTGATAATTTTCATCCCACAGAGTCAAAATTTCTGCGATTCTGTGACTGAGTCAGAACTTCAAATTCAGATTCACTGTTTAAAATAAGCAGTCACTTTTCTGTGGTGGTTTTTGAGATTGAGTATGGATCTCAGAATCTGTCAGTGGAAGGGAGTTTCTACAGAGATAGGAAATGGGATTGATGAATAAAGGTGCAGGATTTTGATCACTGCATAAGATTGTGTCTGTTGCAGTTTCCCAGGAGTTTACATTTTCATGGGAAAGAGATGATTATCCAATGTCAACAATTCAATTTCTTCAGACAAGTGAAAACGCAAGAGAAAGAGGGAATATACCAACACTGGAACAAACAGGCAACTGTATGAGGAAGGTTTCAATTCTCTGAATGTTTTAATGTGAATTCCTGAGCTAAAGGTTGAAATAAACAGGAGTTCAAATCTCACACTGGGATGCCGTACAATTTCAGTCCTGTTATCCCAAATTGAAAAATAAAAATCTACAATTAGCTGGAGCTGGAAATCTGTCAGTTGATGAATGTTGTCTTGAAAATTTCACCCTGAATAGTGTGAGCCTTAGTATTGTGGCAACGTGTGAAGAAAGTGTTTGCATTCACACATTCCTACATTGTGAAATGTAAGTTAGCTTTGAAACAATAGGATGTAGGGCCAGGGAGTCTGAATGGACAAAAGGATTTGGATGATTAAAGAGTGAATTTTAATGATGTCCTTTGAAGGAGCCGTTTACTGTAAATGTCCCAAGACAATGAAATGCTTCAAAGGAAATATCCCGATTGACAGAAATGGTTCCCCAATGTCTGAAACATTTCCCAAGTCTTCAGAGACATGAAGGGGGCAGACATATTGTAAGATACAGATCATGAGGTGCTAGAGAATCACAGAATTGAAGTTGTGGGGCCCTCTCCTGTTTCAGAATGTCAGTTTTGATGTTTAACTCTGTGAAACTTGGTTAATGATTCTTAAAGCAGGAAGTTCCAATCCAATCTGTAACCTGCACTTCAAATTCCAAAGAGATATGTACACCTTAAGTGAATGAGTGAAATAGTGAAAGATGGATTTCATTATAGGCAAATGTGTGGCTGCCCACTTTAAAAAGGATGGAACAGGTTACATTATAAATGGTGAAAAGCTGCAAACGGTGAGGGTCCAAAGAGTCTCTATCCATTTGTGTCAAGACTAATAAAACATCAAACAGTTCCAATGAGAAATTAAATTTGATATTTGGGATAAAGCTGGTTAAAAACTCACACTACCCATTCCATGAATCAGCCTCTGTAACCTGCACTTCAGCACATCACAAGAAAAATGATATTTTCAACTGTTCTTGATTCCAGTCTGTAACTCAATCCTGGGTATCTATTATACTCGAGATAAACCCTCTTCACCCCTCAATTAGATTTCAGTCTGTAACTCACTCCCGGGTATCTATTATTCTCTATATAAACCCACTGAACCCCTCGATTAGATTGCAGTCTGTAACTCAATACCAGGTATTTATTATTCTATATATAAACCCCCTGAACCCCTCGATTAGTTCCAGTCTGTAACTCAATCCCGGGTATCGATTATTCTATATATAAACTCCCCGAACCCCTCGATTAGATTGCAGTCTGTAACTCAATCCCGGGTATCTATGATTCTATATATAAACCCCCTGATCCCTTCGATTAGATTCCAGTCTGTAACTCAATCCCGGATATCGATTATTCTATATATAAACCCCCTGCACCCCTTAATTAAATTCCAGCCTGTAACTCAATCCCGGGTATCTATGGTTCTATATATAAACCCCCGGAAGCACTCGATTAGATTCCTGTCTGTAACTCACTCCCGGGTATCGATTATTCTATATGTAAACCCCCGATTAGATTCCACTCTGTAACTCACTCCCGGGTATCTATTATTCTGTATATAAAACCATTGCACCCTTCAATTAGATTCCAGTCTGTAACTCTCTCCCGTTACCTATTATTCTATATATAAACCCCTCATTCCCCTCGATGAGATTCCGTTCTTTAACTCACTCCCGGATATCTTTTATTCGATATATATTATATCGACATGATTTATATATAAACCACCCCCAACCCCTCGATTAAATTTCAGCCCGTAACTCACTCCCGGGCATCTGTTATTCTATATATAAACCACCCCAAACCCCTCCGTTAGATTCCTGCCTGTAACTCACTGCCAGGTGTCTGTTATTCTATATATAAACAAACCCAAACCCCTCCGTTAGATTCCAGTCTGTAACTCAATCTCGGGTATCTGTTATTCTATATATAAACCACCCCGAACTCCTCGATAAGATTCCAGCCTGTAACTCACTCCCGGGAATATGTTATTCTATATAAAGACCACCCCAAACCCCTCGATTTGATTCCAGTCTGTAACTCATTTCCGTCTAACTGTTATTCTGTATATAAATGTCCCAAACCGCTCGACTAGATTTCAGTCTGTTACTCATTCCCGGTCTTCTGTTAATCTATATATATTATATTCATATGATTTATATATAAACACCCCGAACCCATCGATTTGTTTCCAGTCTGTAACTCACTCCCGGGTATCAGTTATTCTATACATAAATTCGCAAAGCCCTCGATTAGATTCCAGTCTGTAACTCACTCTCGGGTATCTGTTATTCTATATATAAATCCCTCAAACCCCTCGATTTGATTCCAGTCTGTAACTCACTCGCAGGTATCTGTTATTCTAAATATAACCCCCCTGAACCCCTCGATTAGATTCCAGTCTGTAACTCACTCTCGGGTATCTGTTATTCTATATATAAATCCCTCAAACCCCTCGATTTGATTACAGTCTGTAACTCACTCGCAGGTATCTGTTATTCTAAATATAACCCCCCTGAACCCCTCGATGAGATTCCAGTCTGTAAATCACTCCCGGGTATCTGTTATTCTATATATAATCCACCCCGAATCTCTCGATTAGATTCCAGTCTGTAAATCACTCCCGGGTATCTGTTATTCTATATATAATCCACCCCGAATCTCTCGATTAGATTCCAGTCTGTAACCTACTCCCGGGTATCTGTTATTCTGTATATAAACCACCCCAAACACCTCGATTAGATTCCAGTCCGTAAACTCACTCCCGAGTATCTTTTATTCTCTATATAAACCACCCTGAACCCCTGGATTAGATTCCAGTCTTTAACTCAATCCATGGTATCAATTATTCTATATATAAACCCCACAAACCCCACGATTAGATTCCAGTCTGCAACGCACTCCCGGGTATCTGTTATTCTATATATAAACCACCCCGAACCCCTCGATTAGATTCCAGCACTTCCACATCACAAGTTGAGGAAGGGGTCTCCCCCCATTTTAATGTTGGTTAAAGGCTCTCCCGCCAATTTTAAGATGGAGAAGGGATGTCTCACAGGATATTGTCCTTTACACTCAATAATGTTAACACATTTTTGAATATTTTCAGTTTCGCACTACACTTTCTCATTCTGTCACCCTGTCTCGTTCCTTCTCTCCCTCTCCCACCCCATCTCTCTGCCACTCTATACATTTCTCTGTTTCTCTCTCTCACCCCATATCTTTACCCTACACTCGCTCCCCTCTCTTCATCTCTCTCTCTCAACTCATCCCTTTTTTATCGCTTGATCTCCTCTCTCTATCTCACTCGCTTACCCAGCTCTCTATCCCTCTCTCCCTACCTCTCTTCCTCTGAGAATCTAGTCTACAAACACCAGGCAGCCATTTCAGGTTTGTTCACAGTGGCCATTTTATGTCCCCACAGCAATGGGACATTTAGGACAGAGTTGACTCATGTAACATTAATATTTTAAACGTGACAGAGACACAGGTATGGAGACATAAATTCCACGTGTATTCCCTGGAATATTGAAGGATCCGATCGTTCACTCCCACACTTTGCTGCTGTGAATTTGAATTCTGAATTTTCTAAAACTGAATCTGGAAGTAAAAACCCCCGGGATAGAATGATTCACATTCTTTCTGCTGCTGCAATGCCCGTGTCTGTGTCTGTTTCTCAGTATTTATTAACAATTTAAGATAATAGGATAGAATGCCACAAGTTTGCCATAATGTCTGGAAAGAGGGTCGAAACAGAGGGGCTGAGGTAGCAAAACAAGAGGAGGGGGTGTGAATAGACACAGGATCTGGGGGTCTCCAATGTGTAGACTCTGCCCAGCTCCCAGTCACATCTTTTCGAAATGGCCGAATTGCGAAAATGAATCCAGGGACAGTGAAGCAAGTGACTCACTAACAATGAGAGCATTTTAAACATTCATTCATTCACTGCAAAGCGCTCAGTCTTTCTGAGGTTCTGAAGGGGTCGGGGGTCTTCACTGTCTAAGTCCCTCTCCAACTTGCTGCCTCTCTCTCTCTGTGTAAATATTGCCCCATTTTAAAAGGTGCTGAACAGAGGTGGCTGCACCCTGTGGGATCTTGCTGTGCACAAATTCCCTGCAGTGTTTCATACTGTGCCACAACCAGTTAATTGATTAAAAATGTGCTGATTGGACTGATTTCCTGTCCCTCAGGAGCCCTTTACCAAGTCCTAACTGTAAGAGTGTGTAAAAGTTTGTGCTAATTCCTGAATAATGCTGGTGTTTTAGGCAGGGCGATGAATTGGGAGGTGGAACAGTCATTTGAATTCAGTCTCTCTAGGATGTGTCCCTACGTTACAACAGAGAGAGAGGGGGGAGATTGAGGGAAACAGGAAAAGACAGTGAAACAGAGGCAGGGGGTTGGGGGTGAGGAAGAGACACAGGGTCTGGGTGGGGTTAGGGGAGGGTTTCCAGTGTGGTATCAGTGCCCAGATCCCAGTCTCTGCAGAAAAGCCTCAGTCACACCCTCCCGGGGATGCCTGGTTTGTAAAAATCGATGCTGGGACGGAGATTTCAAAAAGTCTCCCCCAGGAAGCAGCAGCTTGTTCCCGGTTTGAAGAGAAGGAGTTTAGGCCTTTCTGGGGATGTGTCCGGACTCAGAGCACACATGGTGCCCGGGGTGGTGAGAGAGGGGGAAGAGGGAGGGTTACAGCAGGCATGAGGCTGGGGAAGGAAATGTGTCTCCCTGTTCCCATCCGGATAGCATTACATTGCTGCCTGTGGGATCCCCCTGTGCAGAAACGGCCTGCAGCTTTTCCTGAACTGCAGCAGGGAACACACGACGTTTCTGGGGGAGGGGGTGGAATTTCCCTGTCTCTGTCACTCCAGCTTTCTCTCTCCCTCTCTCTTTACAGACAGGACCCCTTGCTGATCATGTCCACTGAGGGTTAATAACAGGACAGGACCCCTTGCAGCTCCTCTCCACTGAGGGTTAACCCCAGGACAGGCATGGTTTCAACAAGGGCCTATCATTACTTTTGATTTAATAATAAATCTATATTTCTTTCCCCTGTTGGTTGTGTTACTCCAGTTCCAAACCCTGATCTCACAAAAACCCCCAAAACACTGGCAGTAATCGCATTCCCCAACCCACTCTCCCTCTCACCCCAACCCACTCTCCCTCTCATCCCAACCCACTCTCCCTCTCACCCCAACCCACTCTCCCTCTCACCCCAACCCACTCTCCCTCTCACCCCAACCCACTCTCCCTCTCACCCCAACCCACTCTCCCTCTCACCCCAACCCACTCTCCCTCTCATCCCACCCCACTCTCCCTCTCAGCCCAACCCTCTCACACCAACCCACTCTCCCTATCACCACTCCCTGTCCTGGTAGTGTTTGATGGGGACAGTATAGAGGGAGATTTACTCTGTACCTAACCCCGTTCTGTACCTGCCCTGGGGGTGTTTGATGGGGACGGTGTAGAGGGAGATTTACTCAGTATCTAACACCGTGCTGTACCTGCTCTGGGAGTGTATGATGGACACAGTGTAGGGGGAGCTTTACTCTGTATCTAACCCCGTGCTGTACCAGTCCTGGGAGTGTTTGATGGGGACAGTATAGAGGTAGATTTACTCTTATCTAACCTTGAGCTGTACCAGTCCTGGGTGTGTTTGATGGAGACAGTGTAGAGGGAGCTTTACTCTGTATCTAACCCCGTGCTGTTCATGCCCTGGGAGTGTATGATGGCCACAGTGTAGAGGGAGCTTTACTCTGTATCTAACCCTGATCTGTTCCAGTCCTGGGAGTGTTTGATAGGGACAGTATAGAGGGAGCTTTAATCTGTTTCTAACCCTGTCCAGTTCCTGTCCAGGGAGTGTTTGATGGGGACAGTTTCGAGGGAGCTTTACTCTGTATTTAAACCCGTACTGTTCCTGCCCTGGGAGTTTTTGATGGCGACGGTGTAGAGGGAGCTTTACTCTGTATCTAACCTCGTGCTGTGTCTCTCCTGGGAGTGCTGATGGGGACAGTTTAGAGGGAGATTTACTCTGCATATTATCCCATGCTGTACCTGTCCTGGGAGTGTTTGATGGGGACAGTGTAGAGGGAGCTTTATTCTGTATCTAACCCCGTGCTGTACCTGCCCTGGGAGTGTTTGATGGGCACAGTGTAGAGGGAGCTTTACTCTGTATCTAACCCCGTGCTGTACCTGTCCTGGGAGTGTTTGATGGGGACAGAATCGAGGTAGCTTAACTCTTTATCTAGCCCCGTGCTGTACCTGTCCTGGGAGTGTTTGATGTGGACAGTGTAGAGGAGGCTGTACTTTGTATCTAACACCGTGCTGTACCTGTCCTGGGAGTGTTTGATGGAGTTTGATGGGGACAGTATCGAGGGTGCTTTACTCTGTATCTAACCCCGTGCTGTACCTATCCTGGGAGTGTTTGATGGGTCAGTATCGTGGGAGCTTTACTCTGTATCTAACCCAGTGCTTTACCTGCCCTGGGAGTGTTTGATGGGGAAAGTGAAGAGGTAGCTTTATTCAGTATCTAACCCTGTCCTGTTCCTGTCTGGTAGTTTTTGATGGGGACAGTATAGAGGGAGCTTTACTCTGTATCTAAGACTGTCCTGGTCCTGTCCTGGGAGTGGTTAATGGGGACAGTGTAGAGGGAGCTTTACTCTGTATCTAACTCCGTGCTGTACCTGTCCTGGGAGTGTTTGATGGGGATAGTGTAGAGGGAACTTTACTGTGTATCTAACCCTGTGCTGTACCTGTCCTAGGAGTGTTTGATGGGTACAGTTTAGAGGGAGCTTTACTCTGTATCTAACCCCGTGGATTTTGCCCTGGGAGTGTTTGATGGAGACAGTGCAGAGGGACCTTTATTCTGTATCTGAACCCGTGCTGTACCTGCCCTGGGAGTGTTTGATTGGCACAGTGTAGAGGGAGCTTGACTCTGTATCTAACCCCGTGCTGTACCTGTCCTGGGAGTGTTTGATGGGGACAGTGTAGAGGAAGCTTTACTCTGTATCTAAACCCGTGCTGTACCTGCCCTGGGAGTGTTTGATGGGTAGGGTGTAGAGGGAGTTTTTCTCTGTATCTAACACTTTGCTGTACATGTCCTGCGAGTGTTTGATGGGGACATTGTATAGGAAGCTTTACTCTGTATCTAACCCCGTGCTGTACCAGTCCTGGGAGTGATTGATGGGACAGGTTAGAGGGTGCTTTAGTCTGTATCTAATCCCTTGCTGTACCTGCCCTGTGAGTTTATGATTGGCACTGTGTAGGGGGAGCTTTACTCTGTATCTGACCCCGTGCTGTACCAGTCCTGGCAGTGTTTGATGGGGACAGTATAGAGGGAGATTTACTCTGTATCTAACACTGTCCTGTCACTGCCCTGTTAGTGCTTGATGGGGACAGTGTAGAGGGAGCTTTACTCTGTATCTAACCTCGTGCTGTACCAGTCCTGGGAGTGTATGATGGGCACAGTGTAGAGGGAGATTTACTCTGTATCTAACCCCGTGCTGTACCAGTCATGACAGTGTTTGATGGGGAGAGTGTATAGGGAGGTTTACTCTGTATCTAACCCCGTGCTGTACCTGACCTCGGAGTGTTTGATGGGGACAGTGCAGATGGAGCTTTACTCTGTATCTAACCCCGTGCTGTACCTGTCCTGGGAGTGTTTGATGGGGACAGTATAGAGGGAGCTTTACTCTGTATCTAACCCCGTGGTGTATTGCCTGGGAGTGTTTGATGGGGAAAGTGTAGAGGTAGCTTTACTCTGTATCTAACCCCGTGCTGTACCTGCCCTGGGAGTGTTTGATGGGGACAGTATCGAGGGAGCTTTACTCTGTATCTAACCCTGTTCTGTTCCTGTCCAGGGAGTGTTTGATTGGGACAGTATCGAGGGAGCTTTACTCTGTATCTAGCCCCTGCTGCATCATCTCTGGGAGTGTTTGTTGGCAACATTGTCGCCCAAAACAAAAACAATCCACAAATCAGGCCTAATAAATTGAACATCAGTTTCCTTGTTTGATTCTCCCTGGTCTGTTCTGATTCTCTGATAGATTCCTCGTGTTTACCCTCCACATGAGCAGTCTTCCTAATCCCGTCTACCTGTCCTGCTCCCAACGCGGCATCCGACTACAATAAGGCCAGTGATACAGGAGCCTCTCAGCGAGTGAGACAGGTGAGTCTTGAACCTGACCTGGGTGTATGTGAGTGACCCGGGTTAATCCGACACTCCAGGGACAGTTTAGACAGTTCGAGTGCATCACAGCTTTGCCAGAATGAGACCTGGATTCCAAGGGTTAAATTGCAAAGTGAGATTGCACAAACTCGGGTTGTATTCCCTGAAATCTAGTAGCATCAGGGGTGACTTGATCAAATGGTCAATCCTATTGATGTTACCTGTATGTTGCAAAGTTATTCTAATAATTTTCATCCCACTGAGTCAAAATTTCTGCGATTCTGTGTCTGAGTCAGAACTTCAAATAGTTCAGATTCACTGTTTAAAATAAGCAGTCACTTTTCTGTGGTGGTTTTTGAGATTAAGTATGGATCTCATAATCTGTCAGTGGAAGGGAGTTTCTACAGAGATAGGAAATGGGATTGATGAATAAAGGTGCAGGATTTTGTTCACTGCATTAGATTGTGTCTGTTGCAGTTTCCCAGGAGGTTACATTTTCATGGGAAAGGGACGATTATCCAATGTCAACAATTCAATTTCTTCAGACAAGTGAAAACGCAAGAGAAAGAGGGAATATACCAACACTGGAACAAACAGGCAACTGTATGAGGAAGGTTTCAATTCTCTGCATGTTTTAATGTGAATTCCTGAGCTAAAGATTGAAATAAACAGGAGTTTAAATCTCACACTGGGAAGCCGTACAATTTCAGTCCTGTTAGCCTAAAATTAAAAATAAATATCTACAATTAACAATTTCTTGTACAAAGAGTATTTGACCCTGTATCGAACCCCATAATGTATTTGGGTTGGGAGTGTTTGATGACAGTGTAGCCAAAGCTTTATATTTGAAACAAGTTTCTGCAAACGTCAATTGACACAAAGTCTCTTGTTAATGTTTCAATCTGAGGATGATAGATTTTTGTTAGGCAAAGGTGTAAAGAGATATGGAGGTCGATCAGAGATCAGTCAGGATCTCATTGAATGTCAGAAACAGGGTGTGGGGAGAAATGGAATCTTCCTCTTCCAATGTACTATGATAAATATCCTTCCTTCAATCTCTGTCTCTCGGTCTCCCTCTCGATCTGTGTCTCTGCCTTCTTCTCACTCGCTCGCTCTCTCTCTCTCTCTCTCTTCCTCTCTCAGAATCTATATAAATGACACAAACACCAGTCAGCCTTTTAGGTTTGTTCACAGAGGCCATATTATGTGCCCACAGCACTGGGACATTTCTGACAGAGTTGACTCCTCAGGAATGTGACGTTGGTACTTTCAACGTGACAGAGACACAACTATGGAGACACTGATCAGACACTCATCCCCCAGACACCGCATTTTGCACGGGTTCCAGGTCATCACCACTCGCTGATTTAAAAAGATTTTCACCACATCCCCCCCCCCCCTTCATCCCTTTCTCAAAACCTTCACCCTGTCTCTCCCCCTGTCACCATCGAACCAATTTTTTGAATTTGACTCTGTATGGACCCCATACTGTACTTGGGTTGGGAGTGTTTGATGAACAGTGTAGTCAAAGCTTCACTCTGAAACACTGGAATTGAGGTTAAGGGGTGATTTAAGATGCTTCAAGATACTAATGTAAATGAATAATGTATTTTATAGCCAGGCAAGTTGAAAAATATTTGGAGCTTTACCCTTTTCTCCAGCTGATGAACTTTTAATTTGAACACTTTTAAAATTGAACTCAAATTCAAAGGTGAATGACGCTTTTTAATCTCATAACTCAATTGTTGAGGGAGCTTTACTCTGTATGGAACCCCATGCTGTACCTGTTCTGGGAGCGTTTGATGGGGACAATTTAAGAACAACTTTAATTCTAATCTAGCCCCGCGCTGTCCAATAACGGATGCAGATTCAGATAAATTGGATGTTTCATTTCTGTGCCACTTTCTGTATCTTGAAGCTTCTATTTGGAGCTGGAAATCTGTCAGCTGATGAATGTTGTCTTGAAAATTTCACCCTGAATAGTGTGAGCCTTAGTATTGTGGAAACGTGTGAAGAAAGTGTTTGCATTCACACATTCCTACATTGTGAAATGTAAGTTAGCTTTGAAACAATAGGATGCAGGGCCAGGGAGTCTGAATGGACAAAAGGTTTTGGTTGATTAAAGAGTGAATTTTAATGATGTCCTTTGAAGAAGCCGTTTACTGTAAATGTCCCGAGACAATGAAATGCTTCAAAGGAAATATCCTGGTTGACAGAAGTGGTTCCCCAATGTCTGAAACACTTTCCCAAGTCTTCAGAGACATGAAGGTGGCAGGGATATTGTAAGATACAGATCATGAGATACCAGAGAATCACAGAATTGAAGTTGTGGGGCCCTCTCCTGTTTCAGAATGTCAGTTTTGATGTTTAACTCTGTGAAACTTGGCTAATGATTCTTAAAGCAGAAAGTTCCAATCCAATCTGTAACCTGCACTTCAAATTCCAAAGAGATATGTACACCTTAAGTGAATGGGTGAAATAGTGAAAGATGGATTTCATTATAGGCAAATGTGTGGCTCCTCACTTTAAAAAGGATGGAACAGGTTACATTATAAATGGTAAAAAGCTGCAAACAGTGAGGGTCCAAAGAGTCCCTATCCATTTGTGTCAAGACTAAGAAAACATCAAACAGTTCCAATGAGAAATTATATTTGATATTTGGGATAAAGCTGGTTAAAAACTCACACTACCCATTCCATGAATCAGCCTCTGTAACCTGCACTTCAGCACATCACAAGAAAAATGATATTTTCAACTGTTCTTGATTCCAGTCTGTAACTCACTCCCGGGAATCAATTATTCTACATATAACCCCTCTGAACCCCTCGATTAGATTCCAGTCTGTAACTCAATGCCGGGAATCAATTATTCTACATATAAACCCCCTGAACCCCTGGATTAGATTCCAGTCTGTAACTCAATCCCGCGAATCAATTATTCTACATATAAACCCCCTGAATTCCTCAATTAGATTCCAGTCTATAATTCAAGCCCGAGAATCTATTATTTTATATATAAACCCCATAAACCCCTCGATTGGATTCCAGTCTGTAACTCACTCCCGGGTGTCTGTTATTCTATATATAAACCCCCTGAACCCCTCGATTAGATTCCACTCTGTAACTCAATCCCGGGAATCAATTATTCTACACATAAACCCCCTCGACCCCGCGATTAGATTCCAGTCTGTAACTCAATCCCGCAAATCAATTATTCTACATATAAACCCCCTGAACCCCTCAATTAGATTCCAGTGTATAACTCACTCCCGGGTATTTGTTATTCTGTATATAAACCACCCCGAACCCCTCGATTATATTCCAGTCTGTAAATCACTCCCGGGTATTTCTTATTCTATAAATAAACCACCCCGAACCCCTCGATTAGATTCCAGTCTGTAACTCAATCCTTTGTATCTATTATTCTATATATAAACAACACAAACGCCTCGATTAGATTCCAGCACTTCCACATTACAAGTTGAGGAAGGGGTCTCCCCCCATTTTAAAGTTGGTTAAAGGCTCTCCCTCTAATTTAAAGATGGAGAAGGGATATCTCACAGGATATTGTTCTTTACACTCACTAATGTTAACACATTTTTGAACATTTTAATTTTCCCCCTACACTTTCTCTTTCTCTCACCCTGTCTCATTCCTTCTCTCCCTCTCCCACCCCATCTCTCTGCCACTCTATACATTTCTCTGTTTCTCTATCTCACCCCATATCTTTACCCTACACTCGCTCCGCTCTCTTCATCTCTCTCTCTCAACTCATCCCTTCTTTATCGCTTGATCTCCTCTCTCTATCTCACTCGCTTACCCAGCTCTCTATCCTTCTCTCCCTACCTCTCTTCCTCTGAGAATCTAGTCTACAAACACCAGGCAGCCATTTTAGGTTTGTTCACAGTGGCCATTATATGTCCCCACAGCAATGGGACACTTAGGACAGAGTTGACTCATGTAACATTAATATTTGAAACGTGACAGAGACACAGGTATGGAGACATAAATTCCACGTGTATTCCCTGGAATATTGAAGGATCCGGGCGTTCACTCCCACACTTTGCTGTTGTGAATTTGAATTCTGAATTTTCTAAAACTGAATCTGGAAGTAAAAACCCCCGGGATGGAATGATTCACATTCTTTCTGCTGCTGCAAAGCCAGTGTCTGTGTCTGTTTCTCAGTATTTATTAACAATTTAAGATAATAGGATAGAATGCCACAAGTTTGCCATAATGTCTGGAAAGAGGGTCGAAACAGAGGGGCTGAGGTAGCAAAACAAGAGGAGGGGGTGTGAATAGACACAGGATCTGGGGGTCTCCAATGTGTAGACTCTGCCCAGCTCCCAGTCACATCTTTTCGAAATGGCCGAATTGCGAAAATGAATCCAGGGACAGTGAAGCAAGTGACTCACTAACAATGAGAGCATTTTAAACATTCATTCATTCACTGCAAAGCGCTCAGTCTTTCTGAGGTTCTGAAGGGGTCGGGGGTCTTCACTGTACCTGTCCTGGGAGTGTTTGATGGGGACAGTGTAGAGGGAGCTATACTCTGTATCTAACCCAGTGCTGTAAAAGTCCTGGGAGTGTTTGATAGGAACAGTGTAGAGGAAGCATTACTCTGTATCTAACCCTGTGCTTTACCTGCCCTGGGAGTGTTTGATGGGGACGGCGTAGAGGGAGATTTAGTCTGAATCTAACCCAGTGCTGTACCTGTCTTTGCAGTGTTTGATGGGGACAGTATAGAGGGAGCTTTACTCTGTATCTAACCCCGTGCTGTACTTGCCCTGGGAGTGTTTGATGGTCACAGTGTAGAGGGAGCTTTATTCTTTATTTAAACCCATGCTGTACCGGTCCTGCAAGTGTTTGATGGGGACAGATTCAAGGGAGCTTTACTCCTTATCTAACCATGTCCTGTTCGTGTCCTGGGAGTGTTTGATGGGGACAGTGTAGAGGGAGCTTTACTCTGAATCTATCCCATTGCTGTACCTGTCCATGGAGGGTTTGATGGGGACAGTGTAGAGGGAGCTTTATTCTGTATCTAACCCCGTGCTTTACCTATCCTGGGAGTGTTTCATGGGGACAGTGTAGAGGAAGCTTTAATCTGTATCTAACCCTTTGCTGTACCTGTCCTGGGAGTGTTTGATGGGGACAGTATAGAGGGAGCTTTACTCTGTATCTAACCCCGTGCTGTACGTGTCCTGGGAGTGTTTGATGGGGACAGTGCAGAGGGAGCTTTATTCAGTATATAATCCCGTGATGTCCCTGCCCTGGGAGTGTTTGATGGGGACAGTGTAGAGGGAGCTTCACTCTGTATCTAATCCCGTGCTGTACCTGTCCTGGGATTGTTTGATGATGACAGTATCGAGGGAGCTTTAATCTGTATCTAGCCCCGTGCTGTACCTGCCCTGGGAGTGTTTGATGGGGACGGTGTATAGGGAGCATTACTCTGTATCTAACCCTGTGCTGTAGCAGTCCTGGGAGTGTTTGATGGGGAAAGTGTAGAGGTAGCTTTACTCTGTATCTAACCCTGTCCTGTTCCTGTCCTGGGAGTGTTTGATGGGGACAGTATAGAGGGAGCTTTACTCTGTATCTAACCCTGTCCTGTTCCTGTCCTGGGAGTGTTTGATGGAGACAGTGTAGAGGGAGCTTTTTTCTGTATGTAAACCCAATGCTGTTCCTGCCCTGGGAGTGTTTGATGGGGACAGTATAGAGGGAGCCTTACTCTGTATCTAACCCTGTTCTGTTCCTGTCCAGGGAATGTTTGATGGGAACAGTGCAGAGGGAGCTTTTCTGTGTACCTAACCCTGTGCTGTACCTGTCCTGGGAGTGTTTGATGGGGACATTATAGATGTAGCTTTACTCTGTATCTAACCCAGTGCTGTAGTTGCCCTGGGAGTGTTTGATGATGACAGTGCAGTGGGATCTTTATTCTGTATATAAACCCGAGCTGTACCAGGCCTGGGTGTGTTTGATGGGGACGGTATAGTGGGAGATTTACTCTGTATCTAACACCGTGCCGTACCTGTCCTGGGAGTGTTTGGTGGGGACAGTGTAGAGGAAGTTTTACACTGTATCTAACCCCCTAATGTACCTGCACTGGGAGTGTTTGATGGGGACGGTGTAAAGGGAGCTTTACTCTGTATCTAACCCCGTGCTGTACCTGTCCTGTGAGGTTTTGATGGGGACAGTTTAGAGGGAGCTTTAGTCAGTATATAAACCTGTCCTGTACCTGCCCTGGGAGTGCTTCATGGGGACAGTGTAGACAGAGCTTTTTTCTGAATCTTACCCCGGGCAGTACCAGTCCTGGGAGTGTTTGATGGGGACAGGTTAGAGGGAGATTTACTTTGTATCTAACCCTGTGCTGTAACTGCCATGGGAGTGTATGATGGGCACAGTGTAGGGGGAGTTTTTCTCTGTTTCTAACCCCGGGCTGTACTAGTCCTGGGAGTGTTTGATGGGTACAGTATCGAGGGAGCTTTACTCTGTATCTAACCCTGTGCTGCACCTGTCCTGAGAGTGTTTGATGGGGACAGCTTAGAGGGAAATTTAGACTGTATCTAACCCCGTGCTGTACCTGCCCTGGGAGTGTACGATGTGCACAGTGTAGGGGCAGCTTTACTCTGTATCTAACCCCGTGCTGTACCTGTCCTGGGAGTGTTTGATGGGGACAGTGTAGAGGAAGCTTTACTCTGTATCTAAACCCGTGCTGTACCTGCCCAGGGATTGGTGGATGGGGACGGTGTAGAGGGAGATTTACTCTGTATCTAACACTGTGATGTACATGTCCTGCGAGTGTTTGATTGGGACAGTGTATAGGAAGCTTTAGTCTGTATCTAACCCCGTAATGTACCTGTCCTGGGAGTGATTGATGGGGACAGTTTAGAGGGAGCTTTACTCTGTATCTAACCCCGTGCTGTACCAGTCCTGGGAGTGATTGATGGGACAGGTTAGAGGGAGCTTTTGTCTGTATCTAATTTCTTGCTGTACCTGCCCTGTGAGTGTATGATTGGCACAGTGTAGGGGGAGCTTTACTCTGTATCTAACCCCGTGCTGTACCAGTCCTGGGAGTGTTTGATGGGGACAGTATAGAGGGAGATTTACTCTGTATCTAACCCTGTCCTGTCACTGCCCTGTTAGTGCTTGATGGGGACAGTGTAGAGGGAGCTTTACTCTGTATCTAACCTCGTGCTGTACCAGTCCTGGGAGTGTTTGATGGGCACAGTGTAGAGGGAGATTTACTCTGTATCTAACCCCGTGCTGTACCAGTCCTGAGAGTGTTTGATGGGGAGAGTGTATAGGGAGGTTTACTCTGTATCTAACCCTGTGCTGTACCAGTCCTGGGAGTGTTTGATGGAGACAGTGTAGAGGGAGCATTACTCTGTATCTAACCCCGTGCTGTACCTGCCCTGGGAGTGTTTGATGGGGACAGTGCAGATGGAGCTTTACTCAGTATCTAACCCCGTGCTGTACCTGTCCTGGGAGTGTTTGATGGGGACAGTATCGAGGGCGCTTTTCTCTGTATCTAACCCTGTTCTGTTCCTGTCCAGGGAGTGTTTGATGGGGACAGTATCGAGGGAGCTTTACTCTGTATCTAGCCCCTGCTGCATCCTTTCTGGGAGTGTTTGTTGGCAACATTGTCGCCCAAAACAAAAACAATCCACAAATCAGGCCTAATAAATTGAACATCAGTTTCCTTGTTTGATTCTCCCTGGTCTGTTCTGATTCTCTGATAGATTGCTTATGTTTACCCTCCACATGACCAGTCATCCTAATCCCGTTTACCTGTCCTGCTCCCAATGCGGCATCCGACTACAATAAGGCCAGTGATACAGGAGCGTCTCAGCGAGTGAGACAGGTGAGTCTTGAGCCTGACCTGGGTGTATGTGAGTGACCCGGGTTAATCCGACACTCCAGGGACAGTTTAGACAGTTCGAGTGCATCACAGCTTTGCCAGAATGAGACCTGGATTCCAAGGGTTAAATTGCAAAGTGAGATTGCACAAATTCGGGTTGTATTCCCTGAAATCTAGTAGCATCAGGGTTGACTTGATCAAATGGTCAAATCCTATTTATGTTACCTGTATGTTGCAAAGTTATTCTGATAATTTTCATCCCACAGAGTAAAAATTTCTGCGATTCTGTGTCTGAGTCGGAACTTCAAATAGTTCAGATTCACTGTTTAAAATAAGCAGTCACTTTTCTGTGGTGGTTTTTGAGATTGAGTATGGATCTCAGAATCTGTCAGTGGAAGGGAGTTTCTACAGAGATAGGAAATGGGATTGATGAATAAAGGTGCAGGATTTTGATCACTGCATAAGATTGTGTCTGTTGCAGTTTCCCAGGAGTTTATATTTTTTTGGGAAAGGGATGATTATCCAATGTCAACAATTCAATTTCTTCTGACAAGTGAAAACGCAGGAGAAAGCGGGAATATACCAACACTGGAACAAACAGGCAACTGTATGAGGAAGGTTTCAATTCTCTGCATGTTTTAATGTGAATTCCTGAGCTAAAGATTGAAATAAACAGGAGTTTAAATCTCACACTGGGAAGCCGTACAATTTCAGTCCTGTTAGCCTAAAATTAAAAATAAAAATCTACAATTAAAAATTTCTTGTACAAAGCAAAGAGAATTTGACCCTGTATCGAACCGCATACTGTATTTGGGTTGGGAGTGTTTGATGACAGTGTAGCCAAAGCTTTAATTTGAAACAGGTTTCTGCAAACGTCAATTGACACAAAGTCTCTTGTTAATGTTTCAATCTGAGGATGATAGATTTTTGTTAGGCAAAGGTGTAAAGAAATATGGAGGTCGATCAGAGATCAGTCAGGATCTCATTGAATGTCAGAAACAGGGTGTGGGGAGAAATGGAATCTTCCTCTTCCAATGTACTATGATAAATATCCTTCCTTCAATCTCTGTCTCTCGGTCTCCTCTCCATCTGTGTCTCTGTCTTCTTCTCACTCGCTCGGTCTGTCTCTCTCTCTCTCTCTTCCTCTCTCTCAGAATCTATATAAATGACACAAACAGCAGTCAGCCTTTTAGGTTTGTTCACAGAGGCCATATTATGTCCCCACAGCACTGGGACATTTCTGACAGAGTTGACTCCTCAGGAATGTGACGTTGGTACTTTCAACGTGACAGAGACACAACTATGGAGACACTGATCAGACACTCATCCCCCAGACACCGCATTTTGCACGGGTTCCAGGTCATCACCACTCGCTGATTTAAAAAGATTTTCACCACATCCCCCCCCCCTTCATCCCTTTCTCAAAACCTTCACCCTGTCTCTCCCCCTGTCACCATCGAACCAATTTTTTGTATTTGACTCTGTATGGACCCCATACTGTACTTGGGTTGGGAGTGTTTGATGAACAGTGTAGTCAAAGCTTCACTCTGAAACACTGGAATTGAGGTTAAGGGGTGATTTGATCAAATGCTTCAAGATACTAATGTAAATGAATCATGTTTTTTATAGCCAGGCATGTTGAAAAATATTTGGAGCTTTACCCTTTTCTCCAGCTGATGAACTTTTAATTTGAACACTTTTTAAATTGAACTCAAATTCAAAGGTGAATGACGCTTTTTAATCTCATAACTCAATTGTTGAGGGAGCTTTACTCTGTATGGAACCCCGTGCTGTACCTGTTCTGGCAGTGTTTGATGGGTACAATTTAATAACAACTTTAATTCCTATCTAACCCCGCGCTGTCCAATAACGGATGCAGATTCAGATAAATCGGATGTTTCATTTCTGTGTCACTTTCTGTATCTTGAAGCTTCTATTTGGAGCTGGAAATCTGTCAGTTGATGAATGTTGTCTTGAAAATTTCACCCTGAATAGTGTGAGCCTTAGTATTGTGGAAACGTGTGAAGAAAGTCTTTGCATTCATACATTCCTACATTGTGAAATGTTAGTTAGCTTTGAAACAATAGGATGTAGGGCCAGGGAGTCTGAATGGACAAAAGGTTTTGGATGATTAAAGAGTGAATTTTAATGATGTCCTTTGAAGGAGCCATTTACTGTAAATGTCCCGAGACAATGAAATGCTTCAGAGGAAATGTCCCGAGGGAGAGAAATGGTTCCCCAATGTCTGAAACACTTTCCCAAGTCTTCAGAGACATGAAGGGGGCAGACATATTGTAAGATACAGATAATGAGATGCCAGAGAATCACAGAATTGAAGTTGTGGGGCCCTCTCCTGTTTCAGAATGTCAGTTTTGATGTTTAACTCTGTGATACTTGGCTAATGATTCAGAAAGCAGAAAGATCCAATCCAATCTGTAACCTGCACTTCAAATTCCAAAGAGATATGTACACCTTAAGTGAATGAGTGAAATAGTGAAAGATGGATTTCATTATAGGCAAATGTGTGGCTGCCCACTTTAAAAAGGATGGAACAGATTACATTATAAATGGTGAAAAGCTGCAAACAGTGAGGGTCCAAAGAGTCCTTAACCATTTGTCTCAAGACCAAGAAAACATCAAACAGTTCCAATGAGAAATTAAATTTGATATTTGGAATAAAGCTGGTTAAAAACTCACACTACCCATTCCATGAATCAGCCTCTGTAACCTGCACTTCAGCACATCACAAGAAAAATGATATTTTCAACAGTTCGTGATTCCAGTCTGTAACTCACTCCCGGGAATCTATTATTCTATACATAAACCCCCTGAACCCCTCGATTAGATTCCAGTCTGTAACTCACTCCCGAGTATCTGTTATTCTATATATAAACCCCCTGAACCCCTCGATTAGATTCCAGTCCGTAACTCACACCCGGGTATCTATTATTCTGTATATAAACCCCCTGAACACCTTGATAAGATTCCAGTCTGTAACTCAATCCTTGGTATCCATTATTCTATATATAAACCCCCCGAACCCCTCGATTAGATTCCAGTCTGTAACTCTCTCCCGGGTATCTATTATTTAATATATAAACCCCCTGAACCCCTCGATTAGATTCCAGTCTGTAAGTCAATCCTTGGTATCTATTATTCTATATATAAACCCCCTGACACCTCGATTAGATTCCCGCCTGTAACTTACTCCCGGGTAATTATTATAATATATATAAACCCCCTGAACACCTCGATTAGATTCCAGTCTGTAACTGAATCCTTGGTATCTATTATTCTATATGTAAACCCCACAAACCCCACGATTAGATTCCAGCACTTCCACATCACAAGTTGAGGAAGGGGTCTCCCCCCATTTTAAAGATGGTGAAAGGATATCCCTCCAATTTAAAGATAGAGAAGGGATATGTCACAGGATATTGTTCTTTATACTCAAAAATGTTTATTAATTTCGGAACATTTTCAGTTTCCCCCTACACTTTCTCTTTCTCTCACCATCATTTTCATTCTCTCCCTCTTCCACCCCATCTCTCTGCCACTCTACCACATTCCTCTGTTTCTCTCTCTCACCCCATCACTTTACCCTAAACTCGCTCCCCTCTCTTCACCTCTCTCTCTTTCACCTCATCCCTTTTCCTTTCATTTTATCTCTTCTCTCTATCTCACTCACTCGCCCCAGCTCTCTTTCTCTCTCACCCTGTCTCTCCGCCGCTCTGTCTCTCTATCTCTCATTCCGGCCATCTCTCCCTCTCTCTCACTCCTTTCCTCCGTTGCTCTGCTCCTCTCTCTGTCGCCCCCATCTCTCTCCCTCTCGCCTTGTCTCTCTTTCTACCTCTGTACCTCTTTCATCCCATCTATCTCGCCCTCTCTCTCTCTCCCTCTCTCCCTCTCCCACTTCTTTTGAGCCAAAATTGGATATAAAGCAGAATAGAAATTTTTTTCAGGGTCCCGTGAAAAGGCAGATGATTCAGACCAGCGAAATGTGGATACAGAATTGGCTGATGGATAGGAAACAGAGAGTTCACGGATATTTTTCCGGCTGGATGTAGGATTGTAGTAGAGTTTCACTGGGGTCAGTATTGGAACCCTGGATTTCCCTGCTGTATATAAATGATTGAGATATTGGTGTGCAGGGGACCATTTGAGAGTTTGTGGATGGCACAAAACTTGGGAGAATGATAAACAGAGAGGGGGACAGTGTAGAGCATCAAAAGGACATTGACAAGTTGGGAGAGTGGGCAGATAGGTGGCCAATGATATTCAATGTGGAGACGTTTGATGTGATGCATTTTGGTAGGAGAAACATGGACATGAAAAACAAAATTAGGGGTGTAATTTTGAATGGGGTGCAGGAGCAGAAAGACCTGGGTGGAGATGTGCATAGATCATTGAAGGTGGCAGGACAGGTTGAGCGAGTGGTTCATAAAGCAGATTGTATCCTGGACTTTACTAATAGGGGCTTAGAGTACAAGAGCAGGGAGGTTATGCTGAATTTATATAAGACGCTAGTTAGACCTCAGATGGAGTATTGTGTACAGTCCTGGGAGCCACACTATAGGAAGGATATGATTCCCGGGGCAGTGTGATTACGTGGGATGGAATTGAGATTTACACCCCTTCTGTGTTTGATGTTGGAATCAGCTTCATTTGGGGTGTGCTGTGTTTCGTAGACATTTTCAGATCTTTTTAAATAATTCCCTTTTTTTATAGACTGCATCACTGAGTGTGAATTGGAGCTTAGCATCCATTTTTTAAATTGTTTGAAAATAGTTTTAAACTTCGCCCCTAGTTCCAAACTCTCCCACAAGGGGAAACATCTTCTCCACATCCACCCTGTCAAGTCACCTCAGTAACTTACATCTTTCACTAAGATCACCACTCCAAATTCTAAACTCCAATGGATACAGGCCCAGCCTGTACAACCTTTCCTCATAAGAAAATCAGAATCCTTTCCTCATAAGATCAGAGATGATGAGAAATGCCTCACACAATTGGCCTTGTCCTTGTCTTCATTGGATTCTGAGCAACAACCTGTTTCCGTTCTGATTGCACTAGACCAGGCCTCTGTTTCAATTACACTAGACCCTGCCTCAGTTAATACTGCACTAGACATTCTCTAAGTTGATATAACACGTGGCCGTGTCTCTCTGAATGCTACACTTCACCCGGCCTCTGTTTGGACGACACACGACCATTTCTCTGTTTATAACACAATAGGCCCTGTCTTTACTTGGTATCTAACCCGGTGTTGAACCTTCCCTGGGCCTGTTGGATGGGACAGAGCAGAGGGAATTTAACTCTCTATCGAAACCCATAGTGTATTTGGTTTGGGTGTGTTTGTTGAACAGTGTGGATGAAGCTTTACACTGGAATTTAGGTGAGGGGGTGATTTGATGAAATATTTCAGGATAATAATGCAAGTAGATGTTCGAAAAAGACTAACTATTTCTGTCGGTTTGGGGAGTCTGGGCCTTGGGGCCATGGTTTTTCAACTATGTTTAGAATTTTAGAATTGCAGGAGGGAAACTAAGAAACACTTTAAAACACCAAGCGTGGTATTAGTTTGGATCTCTCTCACATGAACGGAAATTGATGCTGAGCCACTATTCCATGTTTAAAACTGAGGCTGATAGATTTCTGTTAGCTAACACGCTGCAGAGATATGAGACCAAGGGGTTCAATCACAGATCAGCCAGGATCTCATTGAATGTCAGAACAGGGCTGGAGGGTTAAATCGCCTCTTGCTCTTTCCATGTGCTATGACCAATATCCTTTATTCACTGTCTGGCTCTCAGTCACCCACTTGGTCTGAGAGTCTCTATTTCTCATTCACTCGATCTGTGTCTTCTTACCCTGTCTCTCTTCCTCTGAGAATCTAGTCTACAAACACCAGGCAGCCATTTTAGGTTTGTTCACAGTGGCCATTTTATGTCCCCACAGCAATGGGACGTTTAGGACAGAGTTGAGTCATGTAACATTAGTATTTTAAACGTGACAGAGACACAGGTATGGAGACATAAATTCCACGTGTATTCCCTGGAATATTGAAGGATCCGGGCGTTCACTCCCACACTTTGCTGTTGTGAATTTGAATTCTGAATTTTCTAAAACTGAATCTGGAAGTAAAAAGCCCCGGGATGGAATGATTCACATTCTTTCTGCTGCTGCAAAGCCCGTGTCTGTGTCTGTTTCTCAGTATTTATTAACAATTTAAGATAATAGTTTAGAATGCCACAAGTTTGCCATAATGTCTGGAAAGAGGGTTGAAACAGAGGGGCTGAGGTAGCAAAACAAGAGGAGGGGGTGTGAATAGACACAGGATCTGGGGGTCTCTAATGTGTAGACTCTGCCCAGCTCCCAGTCACATCTTTTAGAAAAGGCCGAATTGCGAAAATGAATCCAGGGACAGTGAAGCAAGTGACTCACTAACAATGAGAGCATTTTAAACATTCATTCATTCACTGCAAAGCGCTCAGTCTTTCTGAGGTTCTGAAGGGGTCGGGGGTCTTCACTGTCTTAGTCCTTCTCCAACTTGCTGCCTCTCTCTCTCTGTGTAAATATTGCCCCATTTAAAAAGTGCTGAGCAGAGCTGGCTGCACACTGTGGGATCTTGCTGTGCCCAAATTCCCTGCAGTGTTTCATACTGTGCCACAACCAGTTAATTGATTAAAAATGTGCTGATTGGACTGATTTCCAGTCCCTCAGGATCCCTTTACCAAGTCCTAACTGTGAGAGTGTGTAAAAGTTTGTGCTAATTCCTGAATAATGCTGGTGTTTTAGGCAGGGCGATGAATTGGGAGGTGGAACAGTCATTTGAATTCAGTCTCTCTAGGATGTGTCCCTATGTTACAACAGAGAGAGAGGGGGGCGATTGAGGGAAACAGGAATAGACAGTGACACAGAGGCAGGGGTTTGGGGGTGAGGAAGAGACACAGGGTCTGGGGGGGTGGTTAGGGGAAGGTATCCAGTGTGGTATCAGTGCCCAGATCCCAGTCTCTGCAGAAAAGCCTCAGTTACACCCTCCTGGGGACGCCTGGTTTGTAAAAATCGATGCTGGGACGGAGATTTCAAAAAGTCTCCCCCAGGAAGCAGCAGCTTGTTCCCGGTTTGAAGAGAAGGAGTTTAGGCCTTTCTGGGGATGTGTCCGGACTCAGAGCACACATGGTGCCCGGGGAGGGGAGAGGGGGAAGAGGGAGGTTTACAGCAGGCATGAGGCTGGGGAAGGAAATGTGTCTCCCTGTTCCCATCCGGATAGCATTACATTCCTGCCTGTGGGATCCCCCTGTGCAGAAACAGCCTGCAGCTTTTCCTGAACTGCAACAGGGAACACACGACGTTTCTGGGGGAGGGGGTGGAATTTCCCTGTCTCTGTCACTCCAGCTTTCTCTCTCCCTCTCTCTTTCCAGACAGGACCCCTTGCTGCTACTGTCCATTGAATGTTAATAACAGGACAGGACCCCTTGCTGCTCCTCTCCACTGAGGGTTAACCCCAGGACAGACATGGTTTCAACAAGGGCCTGTCTTTATTTTTGGCATAATAATAAATCTTTATTACTTTCCCCTGTTGGTTGTGTTACTCCAGTTCCAAACCCTGATCTCACACAAACCCCCAAAACACTGGCAGTAATCACAGTCCTGGGAGTGTTTGATGGCGATAGTGTGGAGGGAGCTTTACTCTGTATCTAACCCCTTGCTGTTCCAGACCTGGGAGTGTTTGATGGGGAGAGTATAGAGGGAGGTTTACACTGTATCTAACCCTGTGCTGTAGGGGTCCTGGGAGTGTTTGATGGGGACAGTGTAGAGGGAGCTTTACTCTGTATCTAACCCTGTGCTGTACCTGTCCTGGGAGTGTTTGATGGGGACAGATTAGAGGGCGCTTTACTCGGTATCTAACCCCGTGCTGTACCTGCCTTGGGAGTGTATGATGGCCACAGTGTAGGGGCAGCTTTACTCTGTATCTAACCCCGTGCTGTACCAGTCCTGGGAGTGTTTGATGGGGAGAGTATAGAGGGAGGTTTACACTGTATCTAACCCTGTGCTGTACCAGACCTGGGAGTGTTTGATGGAGACAGTGTAGAGGGAGCTTTACTCTCTATCTAACCCAATGCTTTTCCTCCCTGGGAGTGTTTGATGGGGAAAGTGTAGAGGGAGCATTACTCTGTATATGAACCTGTCCTGTTCCCCTCTTGGGAGTGTTTGATGGGGACAGTATCGAGGGAGCTTTACTCTGTATCTAGCCCCTGCTGCATCATCTCTGGGAGTGTTTGTTGGCAACATTCTCGCCCAAAACAAAAACAATCCACAAATCAGGCCTAATAAATTGAACATCAGTTTCCTTGTTTGATTCTCCCTGGTCTGTTCTGATTCTCTGATAGATTCCTCGTGTTTACCCTCCACACGAGCAGTCATCCTAATCCCGTTTACCTGTCCTGCTCCCAACGCGGCATCCGACTACAATAAGGCCAGTGATACAGGAGCGTCTCAGCGAGTAAGACAGGTGAGTCTTGAGCCTGACCTGGGTGTATGTGAGTGACCCGGGTTAATCCGACACTCCAGGGACAGTTTAGACAGTTCGAGTGCATCACAGCTTTGCCAGAATGAGACCTGGATTCCAAGGGTTAAATTGCAAAGTGAGATTGCACAAAGTCGGGTTGTATTCCCTGAAATTTAGTAGCATCAGGGGTGACTTGATCAAATGGTCAAATCCTGAGAGGAACTGTGAGGGGAGATTAGGGGAATGTATAAGGTCTTGTCCTGAGTAACAAGCTTTGTGAGGCATCTTATCGAATCCCTTTTGAACAGACAAGTATCCTCCTGTCACTACAGGTTACCTGTATGTTGCAAAGTTATTCTGATAATTTTCATCCCACAGAGTCAAAATTTCTGCGATTCTGTGATTGAGTCAGAACTTCAAATAGTTCAGATTCACTGTTTAAAATAAGCAGTCACTTTTCTGTGGTGGTTTTTGAGATTGAGTATGGATCTCAGAATCTGTCAGTGGAAGGGAGTTTCTACAGAGATAGGAAATGGGATTGATGAATAAAGGTGCAGGATTTTGATCACTGCATAAGATTGTGTCTGTTGCAGTTTCCCAGGAGTTTACATTTTCATGGGAAAGGGATGATTATCCAATGTCAACAATTCAATTTCTTCAGACAAGTGAAAACGCAAGAGAAAGAGGGAATATATCAACACTGGAACAGACAGGCAACTGTATGAGGAAGGTTTCAATGCTCTGCATGTTTTAATGTGAATTCCTGAGCTAAAGATTGAAATAAACAGGAGTTTAAATCTCACACTGGGATGCCGTACAATTTGAGTCCTGTTATCCCAAAATTAAAAATAAAAATCTACAATTAGCTGGAGCTGGAAATCTGTCAGTTGATGAATGTTGTCTTGAAAATTTCACCCTGAATAGTGTGAGCCTTAGTATTGTGGCAATGTGTGAAGAAAGTGTTTGCATTCACACATTCCTACATTGTGAAGTGTAAGTTAGCTTTGAAACAATAGGATGTAGGGCCAGGCAGTCTGAATGGGCAAAAGGATTTGGATGATTAAAGAGTGAATTTTAATGATGTCCTTTGAAGGAGCCGTTTACTGTAAATGTCCCAAGACAATGAAATGCTTCAAAGGAAATATCCCGATTGACAGAAATGGTTCCCCAATGTCTGAAACATTTCCCAAGTCTTCAGAGAGATGAAGGGGGCAGACATATTGTAAGATACAGATCATGAGGTGCTAGAGAATCACAGAATTGAAGTTGTGGGGCCCTCTCCTGTTTCAGAATGTCAGCTTTGATGTTTAACTCTGTGAAACTTGGTTAATGATTCTTAAAGCAGAAAGTTCCAATCCAATCTGTAACCTGCACTTCAAATTCCAAAGAGATATGTACACCTTAAGTGAATGAGTGAAATAGTGAAAGAAGAATTTCATTATAGGCAAATGTGTGGCTGCCCACTTTAAAAAGGATGGAACAGGTTACATTATAAATGGTGAAAAGCTGCAAACAGTGAGGGTACAAAGGGTCCCTATCCATTTGTGTCAAGACTAATAAAACATCAAACAGTTCCAATGAGAAATTAAATTTGATATTTGGGATAAAGCTGATTAAAAACTCACACTACCCATTCCATGAATCAGCCTCTGTAACCTGCACTTCAGCACATCACAAGAAAAATGATATTTTCCACTGTTCTTCATTCCAGTCTGTAACTCAATTCCGGGTATCTTTTATTCTCTATATAAACCCACTGAACCCCTCGATTAGATTGCAGTCTGTAACTCAATCCCAGGTATTTATTATTCTATATATAAACCCCCTGAACCCATCGATTAGATTCCAGTCTGTAACTCAATCCCGGTTATCGATTATTCTATATATAAACTCCCCGAACCCCTCGATTAGATTGCAGTCTGTAACTCAATCCCGGGTATCTATGATTCTATATATAAACCCCCTGAACCCCTCGATTAGATTCCAGTCTGTAACTCACTCCCGGGTATCTATGATTCTATATATAAAACCCCTGATCCCTTCGATTAGATTCGAGTCTGTAACTCAATCCCGGGTATCGATTTTTCTATATATAAACCCCCTGCACCCCTTAATTAAATTCCAGCCTGTAACTCAATCCCGGTTATCTATGATTCTATATATAAACCCCCGAAAGCACTCGATTAGATTCCTGTCTGTAACTCACTCCCGGGTATCGATTATTCTATATATAAACCCCCTGAAACCCTCGATTAGATTCCACTCTGTAACTCACTCCCGGGTATCTATTATTCTGTATATAAAACCACTGCACCCTTCAATTAGATTCCAGTCTGTAACTCTCTCCCGTTATCTATTATTCTATATATAAACCCCTCATTCCCCTCGATGAGATTCCGTTCTTTAACTCACTCCCGGATATCTTTTATTCGATATTTATTATATCTACATGATTTATATATAAACCACCCCGAACCCCTCGATTAAATTTCAGCCCGTAACTCACTCCCGGGCATCTGTTAATCTATATATAAACCACCCCAAACCCCTCCATTAGTTTCCTATCTGAAACTCACTGCCAGGTGTCTGTTATTCTATATATAAACCACCCCAAACCCCTCCGTTAGATTCCAGTCTGTAACTCAATCTCGGGTATCTGTTATTCTATATATAAACCACCCCGAACTCCTCGATAAGATTCCAGCATGTAACTCACTCCCAGGAATCTGTTATTCTATATAAAGACCACCCCAAACCACTCGATTTGATTCCAGTCTGTAACTCATTTCCGTCTAACTGTTATTCTGTATATAAATGTCCCAATCCGCTCGACTAGATTTCAGTCTGTTACTCATTCCCGGTCTTCTGTTAATCTATATATATTATATTCATATGATTTATATATAAACACCCCGAACCCATCGATTTGTTTCCAGTCTGTAACTCACTCCCGGGTATCTGTTATTCTATACCTAAATTCCCCAAAGCCCTCGATTAGATTCCAGTCTGTAACTCACTCTCGGGTATCTGTTATTCTATATATAAATCCCTCAAACCCCTCGATTTGATTCCAGTCTGTAACTCACTCCCAGGTATCTGTTATTCTAAATATAACCCCCCTGAACCCCTCGATTGGATTCCAGTCTGTAAATCACTCCCGGGTATCTGTTATTCTATATATAATCCACCCCGAATCTCTCGATTAGATTCCAGCCTGTAACTCACTCCCGGGTATCTGTTATTCTGTATATAAACCTCCCCGAACCCCTCGATTAGATTCCAGTCCGTAAACTCACTCCCGAGTATCTGTTATTCTCTATATAAACCACCCCGAACCCCTCGATTAGATTCCAGTCTTTAACTCAATCCATGGTATCTGTTATTCTATATATAAACCACCCCGAACCCCTCGATTAGATTCCAGCACTTCCTCATCACAAGTTGGGGAAGGGGTCTCCCCCCATTTTGAAGTTGGTTAAAGGCTTTCCCGCCAATTTTAAGATGGAGAAGGGATGTCTCACAGGATATTGTCCTTTACACTCAATAATGTTAACACATTTTTGAATATTTTCAGTTTCGCACTACACTTTCTCATTCTCTCATCCTGTCTCGTTCCTTCTCTCCCTCTCCCACCCCATCTCTCTGCCACACTATACATTTCTCTGTTTCTCTCTCTCACCCCATATCTTTACCCTACACTCGCTCCCCTCTCTTCATCTCTCTCTCTCAACTCATCCCTTTTTTATCGCTTGATCTCCTCTCTCTATCTCACTCGCTTACCCAGCTCTCTTTCCCTCTCTCCCTGCCTCTCTTCCTCTGAGAATCTAGTCTACAAACACCAGGCAGCCATTTTAGGTTTGTTCACAGTGGCCATTTTATGTCCCCACAGCAATGGGACATTTAGGACAGAGTTGACTCATGTAACATTAATATTTTACACGAATCAGAGACACAGGTATGGAGACATAAATTCCACGGGTATTCCCTGGAATATTGAAGGATCCGGACGTTCACTCCCACACTTTGCTGCTGTGAATTTGAATTCTGAATTTTCTAAAACTGAATCTGGAAGTAAAAACCCCCGGGATGGAATGATTCACATTCTTTCTGCTGCTGCAAAGCCCGTGTCTGTGTCTGTTTCTCAGTATTTATTAACAATTTAAGATAATAGTTTAAAATGCCACAAGTTTGCCATAATGTCTGGAAAGAGGGTTGAAACAGAGGGGCTGAGGTAGCAAAACAAGAGGAGGGGGTGTGAATAGACACAGGATCTGGGGGTCTCCAATGTGTAGACTCTGCCCAGCTCCCAGTCACATCTTTCAGAAATGGCCGAATTGCGAAAATGAATCCAGGGACAGTGAAGCAAGTGACTCACTAACAATGAGAGCATTTTAAACATTCATTCATTCACTGCAAAGCGCTCAGTCTTTCTGAGGTTCTGAAGGGGTCGGGGGTCTTCACCACTCTCACTCTCCCTCTCACCCCAACCCTCTCTCCCTCTCACCCCAACCCACTCTCCCTCTCACCCCGACCCACTCTCCCTCTCACCCCAACCCACTCTCCCTCTCACCCCAACCCACTCTCCCTCTCACCCCAACCCACTCTCCCTCTCACCCCAACCCACTCTCCCTCTCACCCCAACCCACTCTCCCTCTCACCCCAACCCACTCACCCTATCACCCCAACCCACTCTCCCTCTCACTCCAACTCTCACTCCCTCTCACCCCAACACTCTTTCCCAGGGAGATTTACTCTGTACCTAACCTCTTGCTGTACCTGTCCTGGGAGTGTTTGATGGGGACAGTGTAGAGGAAGCTTTACTCTGTACCTAACCCCGTACTGTACCTGCCCTGGGAGTGTCTGATGGGGACGTTGTAGAGGGAGATTTATCCGTATCTAACCCCGTGCTGTACCTGTCCTGGGAGTGTTTGATGAGGACAGTGTAGAGGAAGCTTTACTCTGTATCTTTCCCCGTACTGTACCTGCCCTGGGAGTGTTTGATGGGGACGGTGTAGATGGACCTTTAATCTGTATCTCATCCCGTGCTGTACCTGACCTGGGAGTGTTTGATCGGGACAGTTTAGAGGGAGCTTTACTCTGGAAATAACGCTGTGTTGTACCAGTCCAGGGAGTGTTTGATGGGGCCAGAATAGAGGGAGCTTTACTCTGTATCTAACCCCGTGCTGTACCTGCCCTGTGAGTGCTTGATGGGGACAGTGTAGAGTGAGATTTACTCTGTATCTAACCCCGTGCTGTACCTGCCCTGTGAGTGCTTGATGGGGACAGTGTAGAGGGAGATTTACTCTGTATCTAACCACTTCCTGTACCAGTCCTGTGAGTGTTTGATGGGGACAGTATAGAGGGAGCTTTACTCTGTCTAACCCTGTGCTGTACATCTCCTGGGAGTGTTTGATGGGGACGGTGTAGAGGGAGATTTACTCTGTATCTATCGCCGTGCTGTACCTGTCCTGGGAGAGTTTGATGGGGACAGTTTTGAGGAAGCTTTACTCTGTACCTAACCCCGTACTGTACCTGCCCTGCGAGTGTTTGATGGGGACGGTGTCGAGGGAGATTTACTCTTTATCTAACCACGAGCTGTAAGTGTCCTGGGAGTGTTTGATGGGGAGCGTTTAGAGGGAGCTTTACTCTGTATATAACCCCGTGCTCTACCTGTCCAGGGAGTGATTGATGGGGACGGTCTAGAGGGAGATTTACTCTGTATCTAACCCTGTCCTGTACCTGCCCTGTGAGTGCTTGATGGGGACAGTGTAGAGGGAGCTTTACTCTTTATTTATCCCTGTGCTGTACCAATCCTGGGAGTGTTTGATGGGGACAGGTTAGAGGGAGATTTACTCTGTATCTAACGTCGTGCTGTACCAGTCCTGGGAGTGTTTGATGGAGACAGTGTAGAGGGAGCTTTACTCTATATCTAACCCCGTGCTGTACCTGCCCTGCGAGTGTATGTTGGCCACAGTGTAGGTGGAGCTTTACTCTGTATCTATCCCCGTGCTGTACCAGTCCTGGGATTGTTTGATGGTGTGAGTATAGAGGGAGGTTTAATCTGTATCTAACCCTGTGCTGTAGCAGTCCTGGGAGTGTTTGGTGGGGAGAGTATAGAGGGAGGTTTACTCTGTATCTAACCCTGTCCTGTTCCTGTCCTGGGAGTGTTTGATGGGGAAAGTGTAGAGGTGGCTTTACTCTGTAGCTAACTCTGTCCTGTTCCTGTCCTGGGAGTGTTTGATGGGGACAGTATAGAGGGAGCTTTACTCTGTATCTAACCCTGTCCTGTTCCTGTCCAGGGAGTGTTTGATGGGGACTGTGCAGAGGGAGCTTTATTCTGTTTCTAATCGCGTGCTGTAGCTGTCCTGGGAGTGTTTGCTGGGGACAATGTAGAGGGAGATTTACTCTGTATCTAATCCCGTTGCGTACCTGTCCTGGGAGTGTTTGATGGGGACAGTGAAGAGGAAGCTTTACTCGGTATCTAACCACGTACTGTACCTGCCCTGGGAGAGTTTCTTGGGGACAGTATAGAGGGAGCTTTACTCTGTATCTAACCCTGAGCTGTACCAGTCCTGGGTGTGTTTGATGGCGAGAGAATAGAGGGAGGTTTACTCTATATCTAACCCTGTGCTTTTCCTGTCCAGGGAGTGTTTGATGCGGACAGTGCAGGGGGAGCTTTACTCTGTATCTAACCCTCGGCTGTACCTGTCCTGGGAGTGTTTGATGGGGACGGTGTAGAGAGAGATTTACTCTGTATCTATCCCCGTGCTGTACTTGTCCTGGGAGTGTTTGATGGGGACCGTTTAGAGGGTGCTTAACTCTGTATCTAACCCCGTGCTGTACCTGCCCTGGGAGTGTTTCAGGGGGGGGCGGTGTGGAGGGAGATTTACTCTGTATCTAACCCTGTCCTGTACCTGCCCTGTGAGTGCTTGATGGGGACGGTGTAGATGGAGCATTAGTCTCTATCTAACCCTGTGCTGTACCAGCCCTGGGAGTGTTTGATGGAGACAGTGTAGAGGGAGCTTTACTCAGTATCTAACCACATGCTGTACCTTCCCTGCGAGTGTATGATGGCCACAATGTAGGCGGAGCTTTACTCTGTATCTAACCCCATGCTGTAACAGTCCTGGGAGTGTTTGATGGGGAGAGTCTAGACGGAGGATTACTCTGCATCTAATCCTGTGCTGTACCAGTCCTGGGAGTGTTTAATGGGGAGTGTATAGAGGGAGGTTTACTCTGTATCTAACCCTATCCTGTTCCTTTCCTGGGAGTGTTTGATGGGGACAGTATAGAGGGAGCTTTACTCTGTATCTAACCCTGTCCTGTTCCTCTCCAGGAAGTGTTTGATTAGGACAGTGCAGAGGAAACTTTACTCTGTTTCTAACCCCGTGCTGTACCTGTCCTGGGAATGTTTGATGGGGACAGTTTAGAGGGAGCTTTACGCTGTATATAACCCCGTGCTGTTCCTGCCCTGGGAGTGTATGATGGCCACAGTGTAGGGGGAGATTTACTCTGTATTTAACCCCGTGCTGTACCAGTCCTGGGTGTTTTTGATGGGGAGAGTATAGAGGGAGATTTACTCTGTATCTAACCCTGTCCTGTTCCTGTCCAGGGAGTGTTTGATGTGGACAGTGCAGAGGGAGCTGTACTCTGTATCTAACCCCGTGCTCTACCAGTACTGGGAGTGTTTGATGGGGACAGTGTAGACGGAGCTTTACTCGTTATCTATCCCTGTGCTGTACCTGTCCTGGGAGTGCTTGATGAGGACGGAGTAGAGGGCGATTTACTCTCTATCTAACTCCATGCTGTACCTGTCCTGGGATTGTTTGAAGAGGACAGTGTAGAGGAAGCTTTACTCTGTATCTAACCCCGTAATGTAACTGCCCTGGGAGTGTTTGATGGGGTCTTTGTAGAGGTAGTTTTTCTCTGTTTTAACCCCGTGCTGTACATGTCCCGTGAGTGTTTGTAGGGGACAGTGTTGAGGAAGCTTAACTCTCTATCTAACCCCATGCTGTACCTGTCCTGGGAGTTTTTGATGGGGACAGTATAGAGGAAGCTTTACTCTGTATCTAACCCCATGCTGTACTTGCCCTGGGAGTGTTTGATGGGGACAGTGCAGAGGGACATTTATTCTTTATCTAAATCCGTGCTGTACCTGCCCTGGGACTATTTGATGGGGTCGGTGTAGAGGGAGCTTTAATCTGTATCTAACCCAGTGCTGTACCTGTCCAGGGAGTGTTTGATGGCGGCTGTTTAGAGGGATCTTTAGTCTGTATATAACCCTGTCCTGTACCTGCCCTGGGAGTGCTTGACGGGGACAGTGTAGAGGGCCGTTTACTCTGTATCTAACCCTGTCCAGTTCCTGTCCTGGGAGTGTTTGATGGGGACAGTGTAGATGGAGCTTTACTCTGTATCTAACGCCGTGCTGTACCTGTCCTGGGAGTGTTTAATGGGGACACTGTAGAGTGAGCTTTTCTCTGTATCTAACCCAGTGTTTTACCTGTTCTGGAAGTGTTTGATGGGGAAAGTGTAGAGGGAGCTTTACTCTGTATTTAACCCCGTGCTGTACCTGCCCTTGGAGTGTTTGATGGGGACAATGTAGAGGGAGCTTTACTCTGTATCTTACCCGGTGCTGTACCTGCCCTGGGAGTGTTTGATGGGTCAGTATCGAGGGAGCCTTTCTCTGTATCTAACCCCGTGCTGTACCTGTACTGGGAGTGTTTGATGGAGACAGTAACGAGAGAGCTTTACTCTGTATCTAACCCAGTGCTTTACCTGCCCTGGTAGTGTTTGATGGGGAAAGTGTAGTGGTAGCTTTACTCTGTATCTAACCCAGTGCTTTACTTATCCTGGGAGTATTTGATGGGCACAGTGCAGAGGGAGCTTTACTCTGTATCGAACCCCGTAATGTACCTGCCCTGGGAGTGTTTGATATGGACGGTGTAGAGGGAGCTTTACTCTGTATCTAACCCAGTGCTTTACCTGCACTCGGAGTGTTTGAAAGGGAAAGTATAGAGGTAGCTTTACTCGGTATCTAACCCTGTCCTGTTCCTGTCCAGGGAGTGTTTGATGGGGACTGTGCAGAGGGAGCTTTACTCTGTTTCTAACCACGTGCTGGATTTGTCCTGGGAATGTTTTATGGGGACAGTTTAGAGGGAGCTTTACGCTGTAAATACCCCCGTCCTGTTCCTGCCCTGGGAGTGTATGATGGCCACAGTGTAGGGGGAGATTTACTCTGTATTTAACCCCGTGCTGTACCTGTCCTGGGAGTGTTTGAAGGGGACAGTTTAGAGAAAGATTTACTCTGCATCTAACCCCGTGCTGTACTTGCCCTGGGAGTGTTTGATGGGGACAGTGCAGAGGGACATTTATTCTTTATCTAAATCCGTGCTGTACCTGCCCTGGGACTGTTTGATGGGGAAGGTGTAGAGGGAGATTTACTCTGTATCTAACCCAGTGCTGTACCTGTCCTGGGAGTGCTTGATGGGGACAGTGTAGAGGGCCGTTTACTCTGTATCTAACCCTGTCCAGTTCCTGTCCTGGGAGTGTTTGATGGGGAAAGTGTAGTGGTAGCTTTACTCTGTATCTGACCCTGTCTTTTTCCCGTCGTTGGAGTGTTTGATGGGGACAGTATAGAGGGAGCTTTACTCTGTATCTAACCCTGTCCTGTTCCTGTCCTGGGAGTGTTTGATGGGGAAAGTGTAGTGGTAGCTTTACTCTGTATCTAACCCCGTGCTTTACTTATCCTGGGAGTGTTTGATGGGCACAGTGCAGAGGGAGCTTTACTTTGTATCTAACCTCGTGCTGTACCTGCCCTGGGAGTGTTTGATGGGGACAGTGTAGAGCGAGCTTTACTCTGTATCTAACCCCGTGCTGTATGTGCCCTGGGAGTGTTTGATGGGGACAGTGTAGAGCGAGCTTTACTCTGTATCTAACCCCGTAATGTACCTGCCCTGGGAGTGTTTGATGGGGACGGTGTAGAGGGAGCTTTACTCTGTATATAACCCTGTCCTGTACCTGCCCTGTGAGTGTATAACGGGCACAGTGTAGGTAGAGCTTTACTCTGTATCCAACCCCGTGCTGTACCAGTCCTGGGAGTCTTTGTTGGGGAGAGTATAGAGGGAGCTTTACTCTGTATCTAACCCCGTGCTGTACCTGTCCAGGGACTGTTTGATTGGGACAATGTAGAGGGAGCTTTACTCTGTATCTAACCCCGTGCTGTACCTGTACTGGGAATTTTAGATGGATACATTATCGAGGGAACTTATCTCTTCATCTATCCCCGTGCTGTACCTGTCCTGGGAGTGTTTGATGGGGACAGTATCGAGGGAGCTTTAGTCTGTATCTAACCCCCTGCTGTACCTGTCCTGGGAGTGTTTGATGGGTTCAGTATCGAGGGAGCTTTACTCTGTATCTAACCCTGTGGTGTACCTGTACTGGGAATTTTAGATGGATACATTATCAAGGGAAATTTTCTCTGCATCTAACCCCGTGCTGTACCTGTCCTGGGAGTGTTTGATGGGGACAGTATCGAGGAAGTTTAACTCTGTACCTAACCCCGTGCTGTACCTGTCCTGGGAGAGTTTGATGGGGACAGTGTAGAGGAAGCTTTACTCTGTATTAAACCCTCTACTGTATCTGCCCTGTGTGTGCTTGATGGGGACAGTGAAGACTGAGCTTTACTCTGTATCTAACCCCGTGCTGCACCAATCCTGGGAGTGTTTGATGGGGACAGCTTAGAGGGAAATTTAGACTGTATCTAAGTCCGTGCTGTACCTGCCCTGTGAGTGTACGATGGGCACAGTGTAGGGGTAGCTTTACTCTGTTTCTAACCCCGTGCTGTACCAGTCCTGGGAGTGTTTGATGGGGACAGTATAGAGGGAGCTTTACTCTGTATCTAACCCCGTGCTGTACCAGTCCTGGGAGTGTTTGATGGCGATAGTGTGGTGGGAGCTTTACTCTGTATCTAACCCCTTGCTGTTCCAGACCTGGGAGTGTTTGATGGGGAGAGTATAGAGGGAGGTTTACACTGTATCTAACCCTGTGCTGTAGGGGTCCTGGGAGTGTTTGATGGGGACAGTGTAGAGCGAGCTTTACTCTGTATCTAACCCCGTGCTGTATGTGCCCTGGGAGTGTTTGATGGGGACAGTGTAGAGCGAGCTTTACTCTGTATCTAACCCCGTAATGTACCTGCCCTGGGAGTGTTTGATGGGGACGGTGTAGAGGGAGCTTTACTCTGTATATAACCCTGTCCTGTACCTGCCCTATGAGTGTATAATGGGCACAGTGTAGGTAGAGCTTTACTCTGTATCCAACCCCGTGCTGTACCAGTCCTGGGAGTCTTTGTTGGGGACAGTATAGAGGGAGCTTTACTCTGTATCTAACCCCGTGCTGTACCTGTCCAGGGACTGTTTGATTGGGACAATGTAGAGGGAGCTTTACTCTGTATCTTCCCCCGTGCAGTAGTTGCTCTTGGAGTGTTAGATGGGCACAGTATCGAGGGAGCTTTACTCTGTATCTAACCCCGTGCTGTACCAGTCCTGGGAGTGTTTGATGGGACAGTATCGAGGGAACTTTACTCTGTATCTAGCCCCTGCTGCATCCTTTCTGGGAGTGTTTGTTGGCAACAATCTCGCCCAAAACAAAAACAATCCACAAATCAGGCCTAATAAATTGAACATCAGTTTCCTTGTTTGATTCTCCCTGGTCTGTTCTGATTCTCTGATAGATTCCTCGTGTTTACCCTCCACATGAGCAGTCTTCCTAATCCCGTCTACCTGTCCTGCTCCCAACGCGGCATCCAACTACAATAAGGCCAGTGATACAGCAGCGTCTCAACGAGTGAGACAGGTGAGTCTTGAACCTGACCTGGGTATATGTGAGTGACCTGGGTTAATCCGACACTCCAGGGACAGTTTAGACAGTTCGAGTGCATCACAGCTTTGCCAGAATGAGACCTGGAATCCAAGGGTTAAATTGCAAAGTGAGATTGCACAAACTCGGGTTGTATTCCCTGATATTTAGTAGCATCAGGGGTGACTTGATCAAATGGTCAAATTATATTGATGTTACCTGTATGTTGCAAAGTTATTCTGATAATTTTCATCCCACAGAGTCAAAATTTCAGAGATTCTGTGTCTGAGTCAGAACTTCAAATAGTTCAGATTCACTGTTTAAAATAAGCAGCCACTTTTCTGTGGTGGTTTTTGAAATTGAGTATGGATCTCAGAATCTGTCAGTGGAAGAGAGTTTCTACAGAGATAGGAAATGGGATTGATGAATAAAGGTGCAGGATTTTGTTCACTGCATTTGATTGCGTCTGTTGCAGTTCCCCAGGAGTTTACATTTTCATGGGAAAAGGATGATTATCCAATGTCAACAATTCAATTTCTTCAGACAAGTGAAAACGCAAGAGAAAGAGGGAATATACCAACACTGGAACAAACAGGCAACTGTATGAGGAAGGTTTCAATTCTCTGCATGTTTTAACGTGAATTCCTGAGCTAAAGATTGAAATAAACAGGAGATTAAATCTCACACTGGGATGCCGTACAATTTCAGTCCTGTTATCCTAAAATTAAAAATAAAAATCTACAATAAAAAATTTCTTGTACAGAGCAGAGGTAATTTGACTCTGTATCGAACCCCATACTGTATTTGGGTTGGTAGTGTTTGATGAACAGTGTAGTCAGAGCTTTAGTTTGAAACAATCTTCTGCAAACGGCAATTGATCCAAAGTCTCTTGTTCATGTTGCAATCTGAGGCTGATAGATTTTTGTTAGGCAAAGGTGTAAAGAGATATGGAGGTCGATCAGAGATCAGTCAGGATCTCATTGAATGTCAGAAACAGGGTTTGGGGAGAAATGGAATCTTCCTCTTCCAATGTACTATGATAAATATCCTTCCTTCAATCTCTGTCTCTCGGTCTCCCTCTCGATCTGTGTCTCTGTCTTCTTCTCACTCGCTCGGTCTCTCTCTCTCTCTCTCTCTTCCTCTCTCTCAGAATCTATATAAATGACACAAACAGCAGTCAGCCTTTTAGGTTTGTTCACAGAGGCCATATTATGTGCCCACAGCACTGGGACATTTCTGACAGAGTTGACTCCTCAGGAATGTGACGTTGGTACTTTCAACGTGACAGAGACACAACTATGGAGACACTGATCAGACACTCATCCCCCAGACACCGCATTTTGCATGGGTTCCAGGTCATCACCACTCACTGATTTAAAAAGATTTTCACCACATCAACATTATGTTCCTGTACAACATGTCCTGTTCCTGTCCTGGGAGTTTTTGATGGGGACAGTATAGAGGGAGCTTTACACTGTATCTAAGACTGTCCTGGTCCTGTCCTGGGAGTGTTTAATGGGGACAGTGTAGAGGGAGCTTTACTCTGTATCTAACCCTGCCCTGTTCCTGTCCTGGGAGTGTTTGATGGGGACAGGTTAGAGGGAGTTTACTCTGTATCTAACCCCGTGCTGTTCCAGTCCTGGGTGTGTTTGATGGGGACAGGTTAGATGGAGATTTACTCTGTATCTAACACCGTTCTGTACCTGCCCTGGGAGTGTTTGATGGGCACAGTGTAGGGGGAGCTTTTCTCTGTATCTAACCCTGTGCTGTACCAGTCCTGGGAGTGTTTGATGGTGACAGTATAGAGGGAGATTTACTCTGTATCTAACACCGTGCTGTACCTGTCCTGGTAGTGTTTGAGGGAGACAGTGTAGAGGGAGCTTTACTCTCTATCTAACCCCGTGCTGTACCTTCCCTGGGAGTGTTTGATGGGGACGGTGCAGAGGGAGCTTTACTCTGTATCTAATCCCGTGCTGTACCTGTCCTGGGAGGGTTTGATGGGGACAGTTTAGAGGGAGCTTTATTCTGTATATAACCCTGTCCTATACCTGCCCTGGGAGTTCTTCATGGGGAAAGTGTAGAGGGAGCTTTAAACTGTATCTTACCCCGTGCTGTACCTGCCCTGGGAGTGTATGATGGTCACAGTGTAGGGGGAGATTTACTCTGTATCTAACCCCGTGCTGTACCTGTACTGGTAGTGTTTGTTTGGGACAGTATAGAGGGAGCTTTTTTCTGTATCTAACCCTGAGCTGTACCAGCCCTGGGAGTGTTTGATGTAGACAGTGTATAGGGAATTTTATTCTGTATCTAACCCCGTGCTCTACCTGCCCTGGGAGTGTATGATGTCCACAGTGTAGGGGGAGCTTTACTCTGTATTTAAGCCCATGCTGTACCAGTCCTGGGAGTGTTTGATGGGGAGAGTATAGAGGGAGGTTTACTCTGTATCTAACCCTGTCCTGTTCCTGTCCAGGAGTGTTTGATTGGGACAGTGCAGAGGGAGCTTTACTCTGTGTCTAACCCCGTGTTGTACCTGTCCTGGGAGTGGTTGATGGGGAGAGTATAGAGGGAGCTATACTCTATATCTACCCCGAGCTGTACCTGTCCTGGGAGTGTTTCATGGGTACAGTATCGAGGGATCTTTACACTATATCTAACCCCGTGCTGTTCCTTTCCTGGGAGTGTTTGATATGGACAGTATCGAGGGAGCTTTACTTTGTATCTAACCCCGTGCTTACCTGTCTTGGATGTGCTTCATGGAGACAGTATCGAGGGAGCTTTACTCTGTATCTAACCCCGTGCTGTACCTGTCCTGGGAGTGCTTGATGGGGACAGTATCGAGGGAGCTTTATCCGTAACTAACCCCGTGCTGTACCTTTCCTGGGAGTGTTTGATATGGACAGTATCGAGGGAGCTTTACTTTGTATCTAACCCTGTGCTTACCTGTCTTGGATGTGCTTGATGGGGACAGTATCGAGGGAGCTTTACTCTGTATCTAACCCCGTGCTGTACCTGTCCTGGGAGTGTTTGATGGGGACAGTATCGAGGGAGCTTTACTCTGAATCTAGCCCCTGCTGCATCCTTTCTGGGAGTGTTTGTTGGCAACATTCTCGCCCAAAACAAAAACAATCCACAAATCAGGCCTAATAAATTGAACATCAGTTTCCTTGTTTGATTCTCCCGGGTCTGTTCTGATTCTCTGATAGATTCCTCGTGTTTACCCTCCACATGAGCAGTCATCCTAATCCCGTCTACCTGTCCTGCTCCCAACGCGGCATCTGACTACATTAAGGCCAGTGATACAGGAGCGTCTCAGCGAGTGAGACAGGTGAGTCTTGAACCTGACCTGGGTGTATGTGAGTGACCCGGGTTAATCCGACACTCCAGGGACAGTTTAGACAGTTCGAGTGCACCACAGCTTTGCCAGAATGAGACCTGGATTCCAAGGGTTAAATTGCAAAGTGAGATTGCACAAACTCGGGTTGTATTCCCTGAAATTTAGTAGCATCAGGGGTGACTTGATCAAATTGTCAAATCCTGAGAGGAACTGGTTGGGGAGATTAGGGGAATGTATGAGCTCTTGTCCTGAGTAACAAGCTTTGTGAGGCATCTTATCGAATCCCTTTTGAACAGACAAGTATCCTCCTGTCACTACAGGTTACCTGTATGTTGCAAAGTTATTCTGATAATTTTCATCCCACAGAGTCAAAATTTCTGCGATTCTGTGACTGAGTCAGAACTTCAAATAGTTCAGATCATCTACACTCAGTGTACAGCTGGGGACTGATATATCCCAGGATGTCTCTCACTGACAATCGGGTGTCTCTCACCATCTACACTCAGTGTACAGCTGGGGACTGATATATCCCAGGACATCCCTCACTGACAATCGAGTGTCCCTCACCATCTACACTCAGTGTACAGCTGAGGACTGAGATATCCCAGGATATCTCTCACTGACAATCGAGTGTCCCTCACCATCTACACTCAGTGTACAGCTGAGGACTGAGATATCCCAGGATATCCCTCACTGACAATCGAGTGTCCCTCACCATCTACACTCAGTGTACAGCTGGGGACTGATATATCCCAGGATATCCCTCACTGACAATCAGGTGTCCCTCACCATCTACACTTAGTGTACAGCTGGGGACTGATATATCCCAGGATATCCCTCACTGACAATCGGGTGTCCCTCACCATCTACACTCAGTGTACAGCTGGGGACTGATATATCCCAGGATATCTCTCACTGACAATCGAGTGTCCCTCACCATCTACACTCAGTGTACAGCTGGGGACTGATATATCCCAGGATGTCTCTCACTGACAATCGGGTGTCTCTCACCATCTACACTCAGTGTACAGCTGGGGACTGATATATCCCAGGACATCCCTCACTGACAATCGGGTGTCCCTCACCATCTACACTCAGTGTACAGCTGGAGACTGATATATCCCAGGATATCCCTCACTGACAATCGGGTGTCCCTCACCATCAACACTCAATGTACAGCTGGGGACTGATATATCCCAGGATATCTCTCACTGACAATCGGGTGTCCCTCACCATCTACACTTAGTGTACAGCTGGGGATTGATATATCCCAGGATATCTCTCACTGACAATCGGGTGTCCCTCACCATCTACACTCAGTGTACAGCTGGGGACTGATATATCCCAGGATATCCCTCACTGACAATCGGGTGCCCCTCACCATCTACACTCAGTGTACAGCTGGGGACTGAGATAGCCTAGGATGTCTCTCCCTGATTATCGAGTGCACCTCACCAACTGTACTCAGTGCTCACCTGGGGTTTGTGATAGCTCAGGATATCTCTGATTCACCATCAAGTGTCTCTCACCATCTGTACTCAATGTTCACCTGGGGACAGAGGTAGCTCAGAATATCTCTCACTCATTATGTGCAGCGTTTCTGTTAGGATAAGGCGACGCTGAGTTTATTGCAGTTTTCTGTTAACAGTGTACGAATGGTTAATCTAGAATGGGGAATACTGTCTGGGAGCAGTGAGTTAGAGGGGGAGGTTGAGCTGGGAGACAGATGGGAACCTGGTTGAGTGAAGGAGGAAAGATTTCAGATTTAAGTTGCGACATTTTCAAGCGGCTTGGATACAGGTGGGGGGCAGAGAAACTGAGCTTATTGCGGCTTTGAGGGTTACAGTGAATTCGCTGTGTAACTTCAACTATATTTTATATTAACGTGAAACATCTCTTGTGTCTCAGTCGCAGGCTCGGGACTCACTGACCCGTGTGTAGATCACACCGTCCTGGACCAGGCCTCGAGGGGCATCGATTGTAAATGGAGTGAGTGTTCCGACCAGGTGAAGTGTGATAACCATATTCAGGAAGGATGGCACCGATTTAAAAGGTAATGTTCAGGGAAACTTCCTGATTAAAGTAGACAAAGAGAGGAAAGTGTGTGTGTAGACACAGCAAGTGGAGAGAGGCAGAGATCATCAGTGAGATCAATGGGGATAGAGAGAGAACAATCAAATTAATTTTCCTTTTTTAGATATCGGTTTGATACAACTGGGCAGATTGTTCTGACATTTCAGACTCGACAACATTGTTGTGGGTCTGGAGTCACATGTAGGGCAGTCCAGGGAAGGAGGGCAGATTTCCTTCCCAAATGATAACCACATCAGTTGTTCAGACAATGCTCGATGGGTTCACTGTTGCCCAGTTACTGAGACTAGCTTTATATTCCAGATTGACTCAGTGCATTTAATTTCACAGCTGCAGTGTTTGGACTTGAGCCTGTGTCCACAGGACATGAGCCTGACTCACTGGGTCCCTCGTTTACTGACATTAGCACTATGCCACAGCCTTCCCATAAGTAGAGATGCATAGGGGCCGGATCTTACACCAGATCAGGATAGAGTGGCATGGGGACGAGGATCTTATTCCTGGACCAGGATAGAGAGGCCGGGGGGCCCGGATATTATCCCCAGATCAGGGTAGAGAGGCATGGGGGCCCTGGATCTTATCCCTGGTACAGGGTAGAGAGACATTGGGGCCCGCATCTTACACCCAGAGCAGGGTAAAGAGTCAGGGGTTCTGGATCTTATCCCCAGACCAGGGTAGAGAGGCAGAGGTGCCCAGATATTATCCTCTGATCAGGAGAGAGAGGCACGGGGAACGGATCTTATAACCAGACCAGGACAGAGCAGCATGGGGGTCTGCATCCCATCCCCAGGCCAGGAGTGGCTTATATTATATAAGCTTATATTGCTTATGTCCGCCGCATCTTTTTTATTGAACAACTCCTTTATTTGCCCGATTTTCTACTTCTCAATCCTCTCTTTTAAACTGTTCTGATCCTAAAAAACCATCATAGACCCCCAGCTGGACCAGGGAATGAGGAGAGAGTTCATGGACAGGGTCAGGTGGTAAACGACCAAATGCACCACCCGAGTGAACTGTGCAGCCTGCTGCAAACTTGTATCCTTTACAGTATTGTGCAATATTCACTCTTCATCCATCTGTTCCCAGATGCAGCCAATGCAGCAGCTGAACTGATCTGAGGCTGGCTAAGAGCGGCGCCTGTAGTAGCAATGCGCTGCCAGCAGAGGGTGGGGTTGTATCACTTTAATCACAAGACAGTGAAATGGGGTTTGAGAAGAGGCTTTGACCCTGGGAGCAGGGAATGTGGAACTGTGGCACTGTGATCATAGTGGGCTTTGTTTTCAGTGTTTTGACAGTGTTCAGGGTGGGCCCTGGAGTGAGGGTTGGCCCTGTGTTCAGATGGGGCCATGTGTTCAGAGAAGGTCTTGTCTTCAGGATGGGACATGTGATCAGTGTGGGCCCTCTCTTCAGAGTGGGCCCGGTCCTCATTGTGTGCCCTTTGTTCAGAGTGGTCCAATTATGAAAGGCTTTCTAGTGAATGTTGAGTTGCCCACTGGAAAATTAACTTATTGACCAAGGAACCAGCTTTATCCTTGCCCAAAAGTCCTGGTACCTGTTCGCTGGGGCCCGCCCTGGACCTGTAAATGGATTGCTAGGATAGAAGGGATAGCGAGAGTTTGAAACAATTCTTCCGGTGTTTCTATGTTGAAACCTTCCCAAGACTTTTGTTGTCCAGTGTAATATGGTCATGATTATTGTCAATTATTTTTGTGTTACAAAGGCAAAGCAGGCTCCTGTGAATCTGTTTGACTAAGCAACCTTCACGCATTAAAAATGAACAGTTTTTAATATAGCTCATCAAGGAGAGCTCCATTCTGAATTGTGGTTCCAGGGTTTCTCCCTCTCTGCTATTATAAACAGCTTGGATCACTTACAACCTTCCAACCCTCAGATACCACCCTAAGGTGGATTTACATATAGTTGTCAGTCCGGCCACTAATCGCATTGTTCCTTCTTTCAGCAACCCGCATATTCCCCATCCAGACCAGGTAAATTTTGTAACTTATAGTGGTATAATAACTTTTGGATTGAAAGGAGTAGACTGAATCAATTTGTTCAGTCTGTAATTAATGTCAGTCTCTAAGGATGCTAATTGTGTCACTGGAGGATACCCCTCTTCTATTAATACGGGCCTCATTACAATGTGTTATCCCGTAGCGTTAGCGGGAGAATCTCATCCAGCGGTCAGAAGGAGTAACAGCCCCTGAGAGAGCGAGAGCAGAGATCAGAATCTGAGAACAATAGATTGTAATGTTACAACAATGGACCAGAATCTAAGAACAATAGATTGTAATGTTACAACAATGGATCAGATTCTGAGGACAATATATTGGGATGTGACGACAATGGAAAGGAGTTTATCCTCAGGACTTTACTATCTTTCTCAAGATTGGCTATCGTTAGCTGATTGGATCCATGGTGTTCTTGCGGTGATTCAAGTGGGTTACTATCCCATCCTATCCATTGTTGGTGTCCCAGGTAAGACGCTCCATTCAGCAATCCAATTCCTAAACCACATTTAACTGCACTACCGTTACTGTCTTTTACATTTCTGCAACACCACAACCACTTTTAACTATTACCATCATAAAGTGTGTTCCCTATCAAGAGTCTCCACTCCCCTCTGGCGCCATTGTATAAGCCTGAACCAAACTGTCTCCCACCTCCGTGCTCTGTTTAATACTGATCTGATTTCTGAGCCCAGATCCTCTCCATTCTATATTGTGTCTCCTACAAGCTCCTTTCCATCAACCACCATCGCCTCTGCCTCAGCCCAACAGCAGAGTAACCCTCGGCTGTGCCTTTGTTAAAGCCAGACTCGACTAATCAAATGTTAATCTGGCCCCACAATTCCATTTACAAACCTTCAAGAACCACTGCCCATCCAAAGCTCGGCCTTCTGTAAGGTAACGTAGACAATATCCCATTTCGCCATCATCCCTGTGCTCATGGACCAACATTGGTCTTGGTTCTGCAAGATCCTCAATTTAAATAATCCTAATCCTGTGATTATATCAATGAATAACTTCACTCCTCCAAATAATCCCATTGCCAGGACCTGGTGCTCCATGATTGACAGGGGTTTCCCGCAGGTTTGACACATCCCTTTCAATCTCAGCTTTTATCTGTCCACTGAAAGCCTGTGTCACCCATTCCCAGCTAAATATGTGTTTAACATCATTAGAAACCCTCTGGAGTGTCATTTAAACGGGCAAGGCTGATCGGTTTTAACTGTTTAATTTCATTGGAAAGTTCATTGCGGTTCTGTGAATGGTTCCTGGGTTGTGTTGTGAGGGGCTGTGTACATTCAGGGAGGAAAACTGATTTGTCTGGAAGAGGCGTGGGGGCTGCCGTTGCTGTGCATCTGGTTCTGCACAATGACCAGCAAATGTAACAGATGCCACATAGAGGGAAATATCTGTGAACATGGGGGAGGAGGAGGGGTGTCCTGCCCTAGGCAGCCCGGGATTTCCAGGAACATTAAGAAATCAACAACTAACACAGGCGCAGTGGCTGATGTTAGTCTGATGCAGCGAGGAGGTGGCCGCATATATGTATCACCTCTGGCAATAGGAGCTCGGGCCTCACATCAGGGTGAGGAGGTGCAGTCAATGGCCGTTCAGGACAGAGGATCATGGAAAGATTCAAACAGGAACAGGTGACATATTCATTTTCCCGCCGTATTTTGTCTAACAAAGTATCCAATAGATGAGAGGGAACATAAATGCTGGGAAAAGCGTTTGCACTGTTTGCTCCCTCAACAGGGAGAAGCAGAAAGTGTGGTGCCATGGTTTCACAGGATAGCCGGATTCCCTGTGTTGTGCGTGGCTCTGTCGTGTCTCTATTTGAAGGGGGAGAGTTGTGTGATATGAAAGGTTTCTCAGTCCATTGAGGTGCAGCTGATGTGCGGCTATGCACAGTGCGTCATGCTGGTGAATATCCTATATCCTGGCTGCAGACACGATACCTTCCTTCTGAAGCAGTCGGCGATTTCCAACACATTCAGCTCTGCTTAGAGAACCATAATGCGGCTCTTCGGAGATGAAGGCTGCCCCACAGATAAATGTATCAGAAAAAGCACACTCCCAATACCCCCTGACGTCAACCAATCATGTAAACACAACACCTGAATAGTGGGAGCAATGGAGCTGCCCTGAACATCGTGGATCAAGCCGTGAGTCTGATGAAGCAATGCTTCGGATGCCGGAGCAGTGCAGATTGAGCCCTCAGGTACACGCTGGAGCAGGTGGTCAATTAAACCATGTTCTGCTGCTCCATTCATATCATCGCCATCATGAGGATATAGTGTTTGGCACCAGGAACCCGAGAAACACCACAGGAGGAGGAGGAGAGTGCAGATAAGGTATACCCTGGATGCCTTTGACTTTGACAGGTTGTCTGGATGCTCTTCCAAAGACTCCAGTTCCGATAACATCGTATTCTGAGGTTGTTCGCAACGTGGATGTCAATGTGTGGGACATTGGGAATCCGACACCATGGTAAAAGTAGAGGGAGGCTATTGATGACGAAAGAAACACTTCAAAATAACATTCCTTGGGAAACCGTTTTTAGGTAATCGGGCAGTACAAGGGGCTAATGCGTTTTACATGTTATTGCATTTATTCAAACCAGAGGTTCAACCACACTGTGTAATAAAAGGCAGATTTTCCCAAACACCATTTATCTTGAAGCACCGAGTAGAGAACCCGTCGTCCCTGCAACGCCTTCAACCAACAGCTTAATCTTTGTAAATAATCTACCTGTGTATGTTATACTCTCGTATTAATCTAACTGCATGTTACATATCTGGAAATAATTTTTCTTATGCGTTTGTTTGCGAATTTGAATGTCAAGTGTTCGTTATGTTTTTTTATTATTTCCGACTTTGTAATATATGAATGTGTACCATTTCATTTGATTTTATTATTCACAAGAAAGCATGTTACGTGACAAATCTTGAAATTACATGAGCGGTGTGTGGAAACTCTCTGTCTCAGTATTACATAATCTTCCGTTGTGCAGATAGGTTGGGACCAAAGAGAAATCATCACATAGCTCTTCTCTGTCATTTACACAACCATCACCATTGATTCCTCCCTGTCAACACCAGCTCCCTTGTCACTCCTGAGTTTTTCTCCCCAAAATTCTGTCTCCCCCGCCACGCCTGTCTCCCCTGCTCCTACACCTCTGTTCATCTGTTATTCAATCTATCCTCCCTTCCACAGTGTCACAGACCTTCTTCTTCCTTCTTTCGGGGCCATTGATTTCAATCCATTAGAGGTTGCTGTAAGACATCCCAATAACACCTCGATCTTGTTGGCAACTTTGATACCAGTGTGATGTATATTCTCATTGTTTATTTCCCTGCTTTGCAGTGAACCTAGTGGCGATTATAATACTCAAGCGAAAGAGTTGTGGTCTCTCCGATTGTGTTACCCGTTACCTGGTGGCCATGGCAGTGGCTGATCTACTGATCATTATCCTGGACCTGACCTTGAGGCATATCCCAATTGTGTTTGATAAGTATTTTGTTTTCCTGCAATCAATCCCCGTGTGTTATATCCACGCCGTCCTGCTTTATGCAGCCACTGACTGATCTGTCTGGTTTACTGTTGCTATCACCTTTGATCGATTTGTGGCCATTTGTTGCCCAAAGCTGAAAAGAAAATATTGCAGCGAAAAAACGGCAGCTGTGGTTCTGGGCGCCGTGACTGTGCTGAGCTGTTCAAAGAACATTTCCTGGTATTTTATGCTCACAGGTCAGTATTGGCTCATAAACTTCCCCTGGTTTTGTGGTTACACAAAAGAAGTTCTGTTCTCACCGTTCTGGGGAAGTATCGAGTTCACCCATCACATTCTAACACCGTGTGTCCCATTTGTGCTGATTGTTCTGCTCAATATGTTGACGGTCAGGAACATTTTAGTGGCCAGCCAGGGCCGCCGGAGACTCCAAGCTCGGAACAGTGGGAAGTGTCCCAGAGACCCAGAGATGGAGAGACGAAAGAAATCGATCATTTTGCTGTTTGTGATCTCAGCCAATTTCATACTGTTATGGGCAACGTTAATGGTTTATTCTATATGGACCCGGATGAACGATCTTGGCTACAATTCTCTCTATCTACATTATTTTGTTCTGGATTTGGGTTTCATGCTGCAGCTGCTGAGTTGCTGCACAAACACTGCGATTTACGCTGTGATACAGACAAAGTTCAGGGAACAGTTGTGGAGTATGTTAAAATACCCCTTTACTCAAATTCTTCAATTAGTTCAATGATTAGACCATCCGAAACATTAGAATTTCCACAATTATTCCATGTAATTTCTCATTTCAAGCGCGGGGATGGGTCTTTCACTGGAGGGGATGGAACACTGGGAGTTTCCTGATTTTTCACATTGAATTCCAAATTTCCAACGGGGGCAGGGTGATGTTAGACGGCTGGGAATGAACCTCTGGGGGTTTCCGGAATGTTCACCTTGAATTTCACATTTCCAGTGGGGGGAGCGGTCTGTTACAAAGCACAATTTCAAATCAAGGGGCTGCTCCCAGTAATATGTATACCAGAAATTGACTGGGAGCACGCAGCATCTGGACGCGTTATTTTCTTAATCCCGATATTAAAATTCAAGTAAATTCAAGTAAGCTCTCAGTTGCCTCGCTGGGGAATTAGCTGAAGACATGTAACTCATTGGAACAGGAAGTTATCTCACAGTCCAAACTGAAATTATAACCACTAAATTAAACAGGTACCTTCCCTAGAAAATGTCCAAATAATTCAATGTTGTTCAATTTTTCAAAAATTTAAAAAGTATGGCCCTTGATGTTATGTATCCCGAACTGTTGGAAACGAGCAAAAGTAACCACAATTTAAAAGAAAATATGGAGAGTGAAAGATTTCTGTGGATGTGTCAGCCTAACATCAGTATCAGGGAGAATGTTAGAACCTATTGCAAAGGGCTTAGTACCTGATTTAAAAAAAAAAATAGTGGAGGCATGGGGCAGAGTAAAATTGGGAAGAATGTGTGAAGTTATCCACTTTGGTAAGACAATCAGAAACGCAGGGTAGTTAATAAATTGTGAGTGTTGATGTGGAAGTTGAGCTGCATATTTGTCTTCATCAGTCACTAATAAACTATGAGTTGAAGGAAGCAAATAGAAATTTAAATGGTGTCTTAGCATTTCTTGCAAGTGAATTTGATTGCACAAGTAACTATGGCTTGCTGCAATTGCATTAAACATTGGTGAGACAGCAGCAGGATATTTTGCACAGTTTTAGCCACTTTAACTAAGGAAGTATGTACGTGTCATCGAGGGATTGCAAGGACAGTTCACCAGGTTGATCCCCTATGGGGAGATTTTGAGAGTTTGAGTTATGTTCTCTAGAGTGCAGAAGAGTGAGAGATTATCTCATTGAAACATACAGAATTCTTACCTTGCTCAGCCGGTTAGACACGTAAATATTCTTACCCCGGTTTAGGTGTTCGAGAGTAAGGGCTCAGCCTCAGAGTATGAGGTAGAACATTTTGGACTGGGGTGCGGAGGAATACCCTCACTTATAGGATGGTGAATCTCTGGAATTCTCTACGCCAGTGGGCTGTGATATTCGAGTCATTGAGCATGTTTAAAACAGAAATCGATAAATTTCTTGTTATTAAAGAATGCAAGGGTTTGTGTATGGTACTGTGAAAAGGTGTTGATGTAGATGATCCGCCATTATCTTGTTTAATGTTGGAGCAGGCTCAACGGGCCGAATGACCTAGTCCTCTTGTTTCCAAATTCCATTGCTCCTTGCAGCATGTGGAATCCCATTCAGGTATATATTTTTACTAATTCAATATTCAAATCTTGCAGAAGAGTGAAGGGCGCTCTTCGAAGTCGTTTATTAAATGATGAGTTTTTAGAATGGGGAAATCCTCACTTCAAGTACTGTTAGGCCAACAGAATTCAAATAAAGTACAGGACAAAATAGAAGCTCCTGGAGGCCAATACAGGGAAATATCATTTCACCCTAAGGATTCAATTGATTTTAAGGCCATCAGAGGCAAATTTGCTTCATTCTGCATTGAGTTGTACAAATGAAAGAGTTTTCTAAATAGCTGCAATGGCTGCCAGCTAAACTGCCCCACCTGTGGCTCATAGTTACTCAATGGTGTTGAGTGTCTGAGCAAATATAAATGATAAGATGTTTTAATTCTTAACTGAAGTGCAATGGAATAAATCAAATTTGTATAATGACATTATTCCAACTGTGATCTTTTAGACCAGTGCCGTCTATTGGAAATCTCCAAACTATCACATATGGCTGCAGATCACAGATGGCAAATATCACAGATGGCTACACGATTTTATTCCCGTCTTTATTTTCAGTGAACACTTCATGGTGTTACCCTATTAACAAAAGGGTATGTCTGGGTGGATGGAAGAATCAGCTTGGAATGATGTGTCTCAGAAATTATTTACACGTGGCATGTGAAGCTATTATTTTGGATGGCTTTCTGAAGTAAATTCATTCAGCGCACCCACTGCATTCCCATGAGTACACGGAGGCTCTGTCCAGGGCATGTTAAAATTCAGTCGGATTTCCTGTAGTGAATTTTTGAATTGACATCAAAATGCAGCGTTCAAATAACTTATTAATAAATCAGTTGCAGAGCTGGACTGTTGTGCTGGCGTTGAATTGAAGATGCTCATTGTTGTGCTTTGTGCCAATAATTATTTTCCGCTCAACTCTCAACGTGTTGTAAATCTCTCCTCAACATTGAAGAGGACACTCTAGCCCTTCTTCACACTGTTGGAAAGGATCAGTGAGATTCTTAACCCTCCTTCTCGAACCCGCAAAACGCACTCCCAGCATACCCCAACACATACAAACACACACACACACACATACACACACACACAAACACACTCACACACACACACCTCCAATTAAAAGGGTTACGATGACAGAGTCCGGATTGTCCATCAGTGATGAGGCTGATCTGCTCGCAGGTGAATGTGATAAAATAACATTCCGTTCCTATATCGCAACATTTTTCAAGTCGGAACTCGCTGTCCCAGGTGAGGGACACAGCTATCAGCGATGGCAGACATGAGGGTTCATGGCGAGGTACATAAATACACCATCTGATGTCAGCAGCACCCAGATCTTCCCTTGAGATCAAGCAGGCTCCAGTGAATATAGTTAATGGTCCTTTTTGCTATAATTCATTCGTGGGATGTGGGAATCATGTGAATAGTTATTGGGATTAGAGTTTGCTGTGATCCTAGCTGATGTTGTCACATGACAATTCAGTTTGCAGAACGCAACATGGATTGATAGGCCATTAGATATCTTTTGTAACCCTTGGCAGGTACTTACTTAAACAGATTCACAGGGGTCTGGCCTTGCTGTGTTATTCTTTAAACAAAAGATTTTTAAAAAAATACTTTACAACAATCATTCACCATTTTGCATTCGGCATTAGGGAGCTTGAACAGGTTTCAACAGACGCGCCAACAATTAAATGGCCTAACCCTTTTATCACTGCAACAGTTACAGACCGAATACTCGAGTGAGGAGGTGCCACTATTTCCACATCCAGCATAAAGCTGGTTCAGTTGAAAATAAGGGTCTTTGCTCGGGGAGTTCTGGAGATTCACTCGAAGACATTCAGCAATTGATATCCCCATTGGGATGTCCATAACCTAACTTTAAATTCACTATTGTTTCAACTTTAGAGAAATGTGTATGAGCTCCTTAACAATCTGGCAAAATTTCATGAGAAATGCTCATGTGCTGCTGCTGAAACAATTACCTGTTGCTAATACAATTGAAAATATGGGCCTGGGTGAGACTTTATCCCGAAATGCCTTTTCCTCATATCGGAGATTTTACCTGTCGTTCTGCAATTTGGATGTTGGTTCGCGATGTTGCACAATCAAATTCACAGGAAGCTTCTCATAACAATGACTTACCAGCAAAGGTGAAGCTGATTGGAAGAACAGTGACAGTATCCACATGGATACGAAGACTGCTGGTTGCGGGATACACAGAGTAATGGTGAACATCTGTTATTGGAATTACAGGATAATGCAGAGTGTGGTTCCCTTAATTTGTGTGTGAGGGCGTCGGTTCCCTAAATATATTTTAATGCCTAAACGTGGATGTAGGGGATGCAAATTTCGAATTTTGCAGAGGACGCAATATCGGTAGTATTGTCCAATGTGAGGAACATCTTCAATATTTGAGGGGGACACGGACGGCCTCGTGTAACATTTGGACAAGTGGCAACTGGAATTTAATGCAGATCTGTGAGTAATGATTAACGTTCGTAGGAAAAGAAAAGGTGATTTTGTAGAGGAGAAGGCAAAATGAATAAAAATAAAGAAACACCCGTAAATGAACTGGAGGGCCATGGATTGCACATGTAAAAGTAGTTGAATTAACAAACGTAACGATGAATTAGTGATTTAAAAAGTTACAAACAATGTGATAGAGAATTAAGTTGTTATATTTATCTCGTACAAAACAATTTTGCCCTCCAGTGGAGCGTTGCATTTCGTTATGAAACCCCCATTTTATGGAGAACACGAAGTACCAGGGGCTAAGTTGTTGCTTTCGAGAATTTAGCCTGTTTACCTCATAGAGGAAAATATTGTGAGAAAATTGGAAAAGGTTATTAGACAACCAGGTCTTATTGCAAAGCTGGCGAATCAAACGCCCGTCTAACTCTTAGGGAAGAATGCGGAATCATGCTCAACAGCTCATTGGAAAATCTGTGAATCAGACGGATGAGCTATAGACGGAAGGGGAAACAAAGCTCCCAAGTTTATGGGCAATTGTGGGTACCACACACACAGGACTTATGGGCAAACGTGTGAGTCACACCCACAGCGTAAATTGGAAAAATGGCGGGCGTCGGCACTTTCTCTTCTCTAATAGAATACACAATAGACTCTAGAGGCGGAAGGAAAGATAAAACATCAATAACCGAGAGACGGATAAACATAAGAAACCCGACGCGTTGCGCTTAAGTATTTCCGGTGGTTTTGTCATCTAAAAAGAGTTACAGGTTCTATCTTTCATCACTCTGCATTAAGCAATCTCTCGGTATCATAGTGTCCATTACTAGAAGATTGCTGGATTCATGTTCAGTTCCGCCACAAGCACCATTAATTTATGCTCTGACTGAGGCTAAGTTCAGAAAAGACCTGATGAACGCGGGAAAATACGCATTGATAATAAATGCCAGAAGATTTAAATATGCTAATCAGAGGCAAACGTTGCAAAGCGTTTTACCTCGGCACATTCAGGAGAGAACGTGCATTCTTTGGAGTAATTTCTTTTAAAACAACCCATCAAATGTTTGTAGAAAATACATGGTGGGAATGAGTGACATTTAGCACAATGACATCATTGCTTACTCGTCATTCTTTATTCATAATATGCCATAATTGAAAAGATGATGTGAAACTTTTACTGAAAATAATTTAGTTTTTTCTTGTTTTGCAAACAACAGATATTTGGATGAATAAAGTTGAGCTGAAAGGATGGGGCACCATTTCCTTCCCTGAATCGTTTCTTTGAATTAGAATGTACTGGGAGAATATAAAAATGATAACCCGCGACAAGCAGATTATAATTAAAAATTGCGGGCTGATTAATATAAGTAAGTGCTGTTTGGTCCATGGCAAATCTTGTTTGTGTAACCTCATTGAGTCATTCGGGGAAGCAATGGAGAAGATGGATGAGTATAATGCTTACTCAAGTGCAAACGGACTTCACGGGTTGACCAATATGATGAGACATAAAAGAATGTTCAATACTGACGTCCGTCGGTTTAAAGAGAAAATGGCTGTGTGGATACGATATTGTCTAACAGACAGAAAACTTCGAGAAGAGTCAACGGATTTTCTTTTTCCCAACAAAAACGAGAAGACGGATTCCAATTCTGCCCCTCTAGGTCTCGCTGATGGGGACGCTGCACGCGTTTTTGAGACATAGAATTTTTAATGGGCAGAGGACAGAGTTTCAAAGTTTCCGGAGGCAACCTAATTAGAAACGTAATAAACAGGATGAAGCAGAGTAGCATGTGACAGCGAGGCTTGTGAAATGCAAGTGTCAAGTGGCATTCATTCAGAAAAACTTGAAATAGTTATTTTTTTTTATCGGGTAAATTAATGGACACAATATAAAGTAAATGTCACAGGTTTAAGGAACGCATCGGAGAGAAAGGAGTGCGTCGTTAAACTTTGAATTCTATGGTTGAAATTGAATTCACCACGCTCTCAGACAGTGTCTCCTAGAGCCTATGCAGTCGGGTTGTAAAAGCCACAGTTTCCCAGATGTCACCATTAATTATTTTGTCAGTCACAATAACTCGCTGACAAATGGTTCTTGATCCTTCTACCATTGAGTACGGACTTGAAATCCGTATGATCATATGTTTCATTCATTTATGGATACACGCGGCTGCCACTGTGCGTCAGTAGTAATGACAGTGAATGTTTAAGGAATCCGCCAGCAATGAGGTTGCATTGCATTGGATGGTGTCGAACATCTCGAACACTGTCGATGGCATTTACCCAGGAAAGTGAAGGCAGTGCAATATCTTCAACCGCACCCCGTGATCTGCCCGCCGTCCATAGCTCCCACACAGCCCTTGAACAACCCAGCTACTGATCAAACTCTCAGTTCACCAACAGCACCTGTAAGGAATAACCGTGATCCAAGCCGAAGCTTAGCGTCCATTCCACTGCTGCCGCTCAGCGTTTCCAGTAACTGCGATTCGTATATGATGAATAATACTTCAAATTATCGCTATCTCCCACCCCCGCCGCACCCCTTTCAGTGTCGGCGTTCAGGGGGACCGCCCACTTGTTTATAGCAGCACTGATTCGGCTGAGCTAAGAGAAATGTAAACTAGTGTGTGAAGAAAGTTGACTGTCATAAATTACTGTAAAACAGAATGTTGTAGAGGGAATACAGTGTTAAGTTGGAAAATCTTAGAATCTTAATGCTGATGGCGTTGTGTATTCCGAAAAATAATTCTTGACATATGGACATATAGTCAATATAAATGGACCTAAGTTAGTTACGGCATGGAAATGGGCATTTTCCATGTACAATATACTTACAATTCCAATATCGAAGGGTAATTATTAATCTGGGCTACGTTGTAGCGTTCGTGCGATTCACTGCTATCCTGGTATTACGATTCGTGTTTTAATTAACATGAACCACATAGAGAATACAGGGTAATAACAGAGAAAGTGACACTTCAGCAACATCCTATGTAGCCATCAACACACAAGAATTGCTGACATGCTGCTACTTTACATCAGATTGAATGTTACGAGTATTAATACAGATTGAAAGGAGCCTCTTGTCCATTTCCTGCAGTACTGTTGCACAGAATCATTTATCCCAGACTGACTGACTTTCTTGCACGTCCTCCAGAGAGCGCAGTTAGAATTCAGATCGATCTTTAACGCCCGTCTGATGGTTGGCATTGCAATGCCCAGCAGTTTCTTAATGTTTATGAAAGGGTACATATTATATGATATCTTCATGCAGAACTCACTCTCTAACACAATATTGTCTTCTTAATATGTTTGCTTCTCTGTAATGTTATCCGTCCCCGTGTGGATACTTCGCTTCCTCAGCCTCTTTATATAACGCTGACGAAAACGATGCAACTCCAGACTTTTGGGGGCAGACAGAGCTACCGGTGCCGGTCCAGGTTTTAAAACCCATTGTCAATGGTGCTCTGGTTACATCTTTTTGAAATGGCACAAATGGGGAACAGTTTGACTCAGCTGGAGGAAATGAAAAATGCGTTGGAGGAGAATTGTGTGGGCAACCTGTTCAGAGTTATCTACTTAACTCAATGTAAAACTGATGGAAATATATAACTCTAAGCAACAAAACGAACCAATGCACTGTGTAGTGAATTATCTCCTCCTTTGTCTAGGCTTTTGCTCTGTGAAAGTTAATGTGTCAAATTCCTGCTCTGCCGCACACTTTGCTTCCACCTCTCTTTGAGTGACGTCCTCTGCATCAGTTCCCTCCTCTTTTCATTCCCTTTCTATTATTTAATTTACTGTCTCCACGACTACTCCACCTTTTTAATCATCTTTACCCAACCTTCCCCGTGTTCAATTTTTGTTTCCTTCCAGTCCCTTTCACATTTACCCCTTTTGCATACCTGTGAAGCAAATGTTGTGTTTACCTCACATTTTCTCTGTCATCAGTTCATTTATTCATCTTTGTTCCCTTCTCAACTTTCCCAACTCTTTATAATATAATGCTAATTGATATTCTATCTCTGTGTTTAATGAATCTACAAACTCGAACCTGAGTATGTCCTCATTCTCCTTGCCTTCCTCCCTCTTGTCTGCACTTGGGTACAAATCCTTTCCTTTTCGCTGTCCCCCCAGTTCATGTTTATTTTGGATTTTCTCTGTATCTTTTACTCTCTGTGACTTTCATTGATATTTTAGTTTTCTTCATCCTGTCTCTTCTGTGCATCCTAAATTTCTCTTTCCATATTACTTCCTGACGTTTCCTGGCACTCCGAGATTTTTGTTGATCGCCAACTTATGCCCTGTCTGTCTTTAGCTATCTGGGTGCAATCCCTGAGGCCATTTGTTTCTTTCCTTTTCTGGCTCCCTCTGGACTCTCTCTTTAGTGCACATTTCACGAGCAGCTCTATTGATTGCTAAAGGCAACATATCGAATTTATTCATTTACTGTGTTTATCTGCCCTGTTATTCAGTATTCAGATGACAGGGTAGACAACAGCCGAAGTCACCGAAATCCTTGGCCAACCCGTCGAAGCAGTTGAGAAGTTGTTTCCACTGGCGCGAGCAACCAGCAACGTCATGCAACAGCTGAGAGTTTGCCGAAGGTGAGAACAATAAATTACAAGCCAGCCCAAAGAGAGCGGCGTATTGGGCCATCCTCAATTGCCACGGTCCTGAAGACGGATCATCGCGGGGGGGAATGCGTAGAGCGCGCAAAGGCCCTGAGACATCCCGAGCACCCTTTGTCTCTCGAGCAGCCTCCAGACGCTCAAGCCGCTCTTTTCATTGCATCCACAAATTCCTGGAGGAGAGTTGGAGGCTGACGATCAGCTATTCTCACTCATTGCATTCCAATTCATCAATTAACCATGCTGATCATTTTTATTATTATTATTTGTAATACAACATCTCTCAGTAACAAGCTCTTGTGACAATGGGATCGGGATGAAGCAGCAGTTCACGTTGAGGTGGGCGCTATAACCACGAACCTGCAGTAAGGTTGTTCAATCAAATATATATTTAGTCCCTGGATGGAAGCTGAAGTTGAAATCAGCCGGCACCTAGCGACGGAGCAGCACTTCTCAGGGTTAAACTGTTCACTTGCTGCTATGAGGCTGGGCCAAATTCCCTGACAGTTGTCTGTTTCAGCCACGGGCGCAACTGTGGGTCCCACTGATACGGAAATAGGTTATTAATTATTAAATCAATAAATTGTGACACGGATCTCTTGATGAATTCAACAGGCACACTTTCAGGTTAAACAACATCACATTGCAACAAGAGCTTAATTGCTAACATGTTAGCTAGTTAGGTGCACATGCAGATCGAAAGAATCAGGGAACATCGCTTGCCTGAGGAGGGACCTAAGAAGGAATCCTAAGGCCACACATGATGTTAATGGCCATGGAAATGTAAAATGGTGGGAAGATTGTACAGGGCTTGTTGTCATGAACAATGAGGAAAATAAGTTGTCTTGCCTTCCAAAGCGTGTTACTGATGGTCTGATGGCGCTTGATCTGCCGCTGCAGTAAAACATGCAACAACTCTCGTCAGAGTGTATATCCAGTCCATGAACAGCACTGAAGAGTTAAAGCATGCACTTTAAAATGACAGGCTTAACCTGGGTTTCTTCTACCCAATGGCAGTCAAGCTCATCATTTTTGGTGACTTCATCACATGGGTTGCTGCAGATCACCGGCCATAGGAGCTGGCCAGAATTGACTAGGAGATGAGCCTAGCATGAAAGACAGTGGAACAGCAATGGCAAGAGTTTCCGGGATTAATTGGGAGACACAGCAAAAATTATATCCCTAGGAAGAAGAAGCATCCTAAAGGGGGGACGAAGCGACCATGGCTTACAAGGGAAGTCAGGGACAGCATAGAAGCTAAAGAGAAAGCATACAATGCGGTGAAGAGCAGTGGGAAACCAGGGGATTGGGAAGCCTAAAAAAGATCAACAGAGGACAACTAAAACAGAAATAAGGAGAGAGATGATTAGATATGAGTTTAAACTAACTAGTACTATAAAAGAAGATTGCCAGAGTTTTTTTGATATATAAAGGGTAAGAGAGAGGCCAAAGTGGATATTGGGCCGCAGGAAAATGACTCTGGGGAAGTAGTATTGGGGAACAAAGAAATGGCCGAGGAACTGAACAGGTACTTTGCACCAGTCTTCACAGTTGAAGACACGAGTGAGATCCCCAAAGTTCAAGAGAGTCGGGGGTCAGAGGTGAGTATGGTGGCCACTAGCAAGGAGATGGTGCTAGGAAATCGGTAAGGTCTGAAGGTGGTTAAATGACCTGGACCAGATGGATTACACCCCAGAGTTCTGAAGGAGATAGCTGAAGAGATAGTGGAGGAGTTAGTGGTGACCTTTCAGGAATCACTGGAATCAGGGAGCGTCCCAGAATATTGCAAAATCACTAATGTGACCCCTCTGTTTAAGAAGAGAGTGAGGCAAAGGACGGGAAATTACAGGCTGTTTAGTCTGACGTCGGTCGTTGGAAAGATTTTAGAGTCCATTATTAAGGATGAGATTTCAGAATACTTGGAAGTGAATGGTAAAATCCGGCAAATTCAGCATGGTTTCATTAAGGGGAGGTCATGCCTGACAAATCTGTTAGAATTCTTTGAGGAGGTAACGAGTAGGTTAGACAAAGGAGAGCCAATGGATGTTATCTACTTCGACTTCCAGAAGGCCTTTGACAAGGTGCCGCACAGGAAGCTGCTCAGCGTGATAGGAGCTCATGGCGTTAGAGGCAAGATATTAGCATGGATAGAAGATTGGCTGTCTGGCAGGAGACAGAGAGTGGGGATAAGGGTGTCCTTCTCAGGATGGCGGCCGGTGACTAGTGGAGTTCTGCAGGGGTCAGTGTTGGGACCACAACTTTTCACTTTATCCATTAATGATTTAGATGAAGGAACTGAGGGCATCCTGGTTAAGTTTGCAGATGATACAAAGATAGGTGCAGGGATAAGTAGTATTGAATAGATGGGGAGGCTGCAGAAGGATTTGGACAGGTTAGGAGAATGGGCAATGAATTGCCAGATGGATTACAACGTGGGGAAGTGTGAGGTCATGCACTTTTCTAGGAAGAATAGAGGCATGGACTATTTTCTAAATGGGGAGAGAATTCCGAAATCTGGAGTGCAAAGGGATTTGGGAGTAGTAGCCCAGGATTCTCTTAATGTTAACTTTTAGGTTGAGTCGGTAGGTAGGAAGGCAAATGCAATGTTGGCATTTATTTCGAGCTGACTAGAATATAAAAGCAGGGATATACTGCTGAGGCTCTATAAGGCTCTTGTCAGACCACATTTAGAACATTGAGAGCAATTTTGGGCCCCGTAACTCAGGAAGGATGTGCTGGCCCTGGAGAGTATCCAGAGGAGGTTCACGAGAATGATGCCAGGAATGAAAGGCTCAACATATGAACAACGTTTGAGGGCTCTATGGTATTCATTAGCACAGAAGGCTGTCGAGGCCAGGTATTTGAGTGTTTTTAAGGCGGAGATAGATGGCTTCCTGATTGCTAAGGGGATCAAAGGGAACGGGGAGAAGGCGGGAGAATGGGTTTGAGAAACTTATCGGCCATGATTGAATGGTGGAGCAGACTCGATTGGCCCATAGGCCTAATATTTGCTCCCATGTCTTCTGGTCTTTCTGCTCCTATGTATCATTGGAAGGGTTCACAAGAATCTTGCCATTGGAAGTTGCCGTGCTGCAGATGGCTGAACAATATGGCACTTTAATCACCAACACGGTTTTCCGTCTCTCCAATTGGAACATGGGGCCTTGGGTGCACCCGGGCTCTGAGCACTGGCATTTAATCGACCATGTTATCACCAGGCACAGGACAGGTATGGTGTTCGGATAATGAAGCCATGTGAGGCGTTGGTTGCTGTGCTGACCACTGTCTTATCCTTTCAAAGATACACATTTTTGGCTCACACGTTGGCAATGCCAGGTCTTAAAGTGCACAAGTGTCTCAAAGTCTGAATTTTGAAACAGGCAGGCAAGAAGGAATCCCTCCCAGAGCATTTCTGAGTCGCACATGAACAGTGAAACTGTGACACTGAATTGAGGAGAAGTGGGTGACACTCAGGAATGCAGGGTACTCCAGCGCTGTACATGACCTTTTTTTTTTTTACCGTTCATATGAATCAACATTTGTTGAATGAAAACTGTCAGCGGATCCAATAACAAATGGAAGAGAATCATTACCTTTACTGGGATTTGCTCAATCACATGTCCACTATATCTAAGCACGTAGCCTACTCAAACCTCTGCAGGATTGAAGGATGCAAGCTCAGAAAGATATAAGACAAATGGTTCAATCTGAAGAGTGAATAAATTGCCTAATTTGCCGATAGCACAAGATAGAAGAGTGCCTATGATTCTCGAAAACTGCTTGAAGTCACAAGCCTTGGTTGATTTGTCAGCAGCCCTCTGCGCCTATGGGCGAAAACCATAGGAAGAACAAAAGCACAATGTGCAAAGTTGGGCAGAACCCAATAAAAAAACATTCTCGTTGAGCTTCCAGACATCAATGATGAGACACGTTTTCCATTAACCGTTCTCTTGATAAAGCTTGCAGCAAACAGTAGACGAATAAAACTCTCAATCTTCTGTCTATAGTTAAATGTAAAGAAGCTGATGATGTCTAAATGGCTGGATGCCAGTGCCTCGTTAATAGCCTAATTAAAATCGTTCACCCTATGAGGGGGAAAGGGAATGCTCCAGAATAATACAAGGTACCTCATTGCCAAGCTGCACAAATGGAATGTAACCCGCCAACCATCAAACAATCATAGTGAAATCGCCACTTCCTCTCTCGGAAAACCTTTGCCATAATCGTTCTGATCTTCTTAGTGCAACACGTCGACCAGGATCTGCTGCCAGTGGAGACTGCAGTTCAATCAATTGTCCTAGAATCACTGACATGGCACTTCCAGTAAGGCAGCTTAAAATCTTCGGGTTAGTAATTTCAAGAACAAGGTTTTAGCTTCTAAGCCACTTATGATTAGCTGACACAAGTCAGACTTGAGAGACTTTAGAAGGTCAGGAAAACATTCTGCTGCCTGAGAAATTCATCACACTGGTTCAACCGTTCCACGACGTCATGCTCACACCTTCCCTGGATGACGGTGAGTCTTCTCACCCGTTTCCGGTCACTAATGGAGTTAAACAGGGCTGTGTGCTGGAATCGACTCTCTTCAGCATGTTTTCTTTTTTCTCCCCATTCTCTTCAATGCCCTCCATTATGGCGATGCTGACATTGGAATTAAATATTGCACAACATGAAAGCTCACCATCCTGCGACTACTGCAGGCAATGAACAAAGTGTCTAAGAACATTCTTCATCACTTTGTGTTTTCAGATGTCTGTGGGCGTGTTACCTGTTCAGAGCTGGGAATGCAGGTAGCACAGACTTGCCCACCAATCATGCAACAACTTGTACCTCATGATCATCATGACGAAAAATGAAGTAATGTATCAGTCTGTACCAGGGCGCAATGTTTCAGTCTATGCTTACAAGGTGTTTGCAATGGAGGGCTTCACTTATCTCGGCAGCGCACTCAATCGCACTGTCGATAATGAGGCACATGCAAGAATGTAAAGCACACATAAAAAGTGTAACCTTCGGATGCCTCCTGAAATCAACCTGGAAGTGAAGAGTAATCTGCCCGCTTACCTAAGTGAAAGTCCACACTGCAATAGGACTGTCAAATTTGCAAAAAGTTTGAAAATCTGATTGTGCACAAACACCATGTCATAAAGCGCAATCATTTTTAGTTGAGCTGCCTGAGGAAAGCTCTGCAGCTCAGATGGCAGAGCAGAATAGCAGACATTGAACTGACACGTCAAACATTCAGACTTTCACCGGAGACACATCTGTCCAACCCAGTTTATGCAACCAAAATGCTTTAAAATAGTTAACCAAATGAATTTCCTATGGAGGATTTGAGGCTGGGGTGCGCTCTCATTGAAGACAAAGGAAGCACTGAAGGGACACTCTGAAGACTTCGCTTTGGAGTTCTAATATTCAACAAGATTCTTAGGATAAGCTCAACGAAGATGTTTGCGCCTTTGCAATGCCAATTTAAAAATGAAGGCTGAAGGCGTTAGTGGTTCAAATGGCATTTATTTATCATGTTTGAAATCCATGGTCTCCGTCAAGTATTTAAATAATCTAACAAGCAGTTTGAATTGGTATATCACCAGGTTCTTAAACTCCTCTCTGAATTTCGCCTGTGTCACAGCGTAAATACACGTGTTGGTGCATGTACTGAGAAGCTGCAGCATCATTCCTGTACTTTCCGTGATATAAAGGGGGTCAGTGGCAGAAAAATTATATTGTTCTGTAATTCGCTGATAAACATAAAATACAAACTGTGTCACCCATAACATTAAAAAACTGCCTGTTATGCTGAACAGTAAAATGATAGCTTTTCTTCTATGATCCATCTCTGGATCCTTGCGGTTCTCGCCACTGCTGAGGCCCTGGAGACCCGTCCGGACTCTGCTGGTCACTAAAATGCATCTGACAGTCAGAAAGTTGAGAATCGAAATTAGAAAAAACGGGACACAAGGAGACAAAATGCCGTGAAACAATTCATATGCTGCCCAAGCAGTGGAATTAATGAGGCTAGATTTAATGGTACAATACCAGGGAACGTTATCAATTATATATACAGCTTCAGATGCGAAGAACCAAGGGGTACACTCTAAGGAGCCTAGCACACTCACTGTTGAGCTGCCATTTTCGGGATACAATATTTTGTTTTCAGCTTCTCACAACAAATGGCCACAAAACGATCAAAGGTGAACACCACTGTTAGCCATACAGAAACAGTCGTGGCTGCAAAAACCAGGAAGTTATTGAGGCAGCAAACGGGAGTAATGCCCATAAATCAACCTGGGAAGTATATTCAAAATATCCCTCTTAACATAGGATCAGTGATGATGACCAGCAGATCGGCCATTGCCATGCCCAACAGGTAGCGGTTGATACATTTCGACAGTCCACACTTTCATCTGAATAATATCAGAATCGTTAGTACGTTAACTGGAACAGAGAAAAGTAATGAAGCACCTAAACAATGATCCGCCATGGAAGCAAAACCGCAGTCTGTCAGGTTATAGGATGCTTTTGCTGTTGCATCCTAAAAGGAATGTTTATGAAATGTTTTTGAGCACAGGATTTTTTTTTTTCAATTTATTGTCAAATCGTATTGAAGATCTATTAGTCATTAATTTGAATACATTGCACACTGGATGCAGTGAACGGGACAAGTGAGGTCGTCGAACCATTGCCTAGGAGTGAATGTCATTGAGGAAGCAGGTAAATTGTTTGTTTAAACCAGCTTTATACTTTATACACATCCTTACTCCCTGTGTCCCATTTGTCCTGATTCTGCTGCTCAATGTTCTCACCGTCGGACACATTTTAATGAGCAGCAGAGCCCGCAGGAGACTCCGGGCTCACAGCAGTGGGGAGAGTCCCAGAGACCCAGAGATGGAGAGTCGCAGGAAATCCATAATTTTACTGTTTGTTATCTCGGCCAATTTCATTCTGTTGTGCGCGATGTTAATGGTATATTCTATCTGCAGGCGGATGTTTTATATGGGGGCTCATTTTCTATGGATGGATGAATATGTGCGGGAATTGGGATTCATGCTTCAGCTCCTGAGCTGCTGCACAAACACTGGGATTTATGCCGTGTCCCAGACTAAGTTCAGGGAGCAGTTGAAGAATGTGCTGAAATATCCCTTTACTCCAATTCTTCGATGCTTTCGATTATTTGAAGTAATTAATCTCTGAGAGTTTCTACTTTTCTTCAATTTAATATCACTCTTCCAACGGAGCGCTGAGCTGCCTCTGTTGTGACAGAGTGGGGACCAGCCCTGTCTCCATTGTGAAATGTGGGGCCCCGGGCGTGTCCCTGTCACGGCAGAGCGGGCTGCCGCCTATCGCCCTAGTGACAGAGGTGATGTTGGAGCCTGTGACCATGGTGAGAGAGCGGTGGGGGCTCTGCTGCCAAGGAGACAATGAGGCTGGTAGTTTTGCCGTGGAAACGAAGAGGAAATGGAGCCTGGCGCTCTTATGTCAGTGAGGGGCAGGGCCTGTCGCTCTGTTGGGCAGGGCGGGGCATTCTCTCTGGATCTGTTGGCAGAGTGGGGTGGTGGGGGGGGAGCGGAGTCTATGACTCTGCTAACAGTGTGGGGAGGGCGGTCTCTCTATGGGGACAGAGCCATGCTAGCAAATGTCATCATGGCCATGGCCTAATCCCAATCCTGGCGTCCGCTGCCTCCCTCTTGGGCACTCACAAATTGGAGACTGGATAGAACCAGGGTGGGGGATTTGGGGCAATGCCGCCCCCGGGGACGTGGTCTGATGCTCCATTCTCACATTGGAGGCGGAGCCTGTTGTTCCATTTTCAGAGCGGGGGCGTGGTCTGTTGCTCCATTCTCAGAGCGGGGGCGGGACCTGTTCCTCCATTCTCAGAGCGGGGCGGGGCCTGTTCCTCCATTCTCAGAGCGGGGCGGGGCCTGTTCCTCCATTCTCAGAGCGGGGCGGGGCCTGTTCCTCCATTCTCAGAGCGGGGGCGGGGCCTGTTCCTCCATTCTCAGAGCGGGGGCGGGACCTGTTCCTCCATTCTCAGAGCGGGGGCGGGGCCTGTTCCTCCATTCTCAGAGCGGAGGCGGGGCCTGTTCCTCCATTCTCAGAGCGGGGGCAGGGCCTGTTTCTCCATTCTCAGAGCGGGGGCAGGGCCTGTTTCTCCATTCTCAGAGCGGGGGCAGGGCCTGTTACTCCATTCTCAGAGCGGGGGCGGGGCCTGTTCCTCCATACTCAGAGCGGGGGCGGGGCCTGTTACTCCATTCTCAGAGCGGGGGCGGGGCCTGTTCCTCCATACTCAGAGCGGGGGCGGGGCCTGTTCCTCCATTCTCAGAGCGGGGGCGGGGCCTGTTCCTCCATTCTCAGAGCGGGGGCGGGGCCTGTTCCTCCATTCTCAGAGCGGGGGCGGGGCCTGTTCCTCCATTCTCAGAGTGGGGCGGGGCCTGTTCCTCCATTCTCAGAGCGGGGGCGGGACCTGTTCCTCCATTCTCAGAGCGGGGGCGGGACCTGTTCCTCCATTCTCAGAGCGGGGGCGGGGCCTGTTCCTCCATTCTCAGAGTGGGGCGGGGCCTGTTCCTCCATTCTCAGAGCGGGGGCGGGACCTGTTCCTCCATTCTCAGAGCGGGGGCGGGACCTGTTCCTCCATTCTCAGAGCGGGGGAGGGGCCTTTTACTCCATTCTCAGAGCGGGGGCGGGACCTGTTCCTCCATTCTCAGAGCGGGGGAGGCGCCTGTTCCTCCATTCTCAGAGCGGGGGCGGGGCCTGTTCCTCCATTCAAAAAGCGGGGGCAGGGTCTCTTGCTCCATTCTCAGAGCGGGGGCAGGGCCTGTTCCTCCATTCTCAGAGCGGGGGCGGGGCCTGTTCCTCCATTCAAAAAGCGGGGGCAGGGTCTCTTGCTCCATTCTCAGAGCGGGGGCGGGACCTGTTCCTCCATCTCAGAGCGGGGGCGGGGCCTGTTCCTCCATTCTCAGAGTGGGGGTCGGGCCTGTTCCTCCAATCTCAGAGCGGGGGCGGGGTCTGTTGCTCCATTCGTAGAGCGGGGGCGGGGCCTGTTCTTTCATTCTCAGAGCGGGGGCGGGGTCTGTAGTTCCATTCTCTAAGCGGGGGCGTCATCTTTGCTCTATTCTCCTACAGGGGGCAGCGTCTGTTGGTCAAACGTATGAGCGAGGGCGGGGATTGTTGCTGCATTCTCAGAATGGGCCTCTTTAGCCTCATTGTCAGGGTGGGGGCGGGACCTGATATAATTTGTCAGGGCTGGGGCGGGTGCTGCCATTGGATGTCATGTTGGGCGGGGCCTGTTGCTCCAGTGACAGAGTGGGTGTCGATATAGGGAGAGTGCTCAACTTTTGAAGCAGAGTGGCCCAGCTCCTCTCGGCCACGTTGTCACAAGTTGTCCCTCCCGCTATGGAATCCATAGTACCGAGGGAAATAGTCCAACCAGAACACGAGAAGGTAGGGGCTGATGTCACAGGGACATGGGAGGAGTGGTGATATCACAGTTCATCGCGGGCAGGGGGAGAGCTCCACCGGGTGACAGTGTCCATGTCCCACAGTGAGTAAGGAAGTCTACATGCTGCATTGTGGGTGGGGTTTCTACCCAGTTCACCGAGGCCAGGAGGTAGATTGAAGAGATACACGCATCGTTACAGGTAGACCAGAGAGAAGGGGGCTGGAGTTTATATGCCAGTCATTTTGGAAGAGGGCGAAGGTGGGTGTTGGTGTGGTTATTGCATCTGAATCTTGGAAAGGGAGAGATATACCAGCTGGAGGGGTGGACCAGTGTGATATACAAGGTACACCAGAGGACATATTTACTCCATATTCAGTCCTGGTGGGGAACAGGCCAGGTACACACGAGGAGCAGCGAGGAGCGGTTCATTTGTAGGCAGTGGAACGGAAGGTGATACAGCAGGTATACAGGTGCAGGGGTAAATATACCAGCTACATCAGGGGAGGGGTTGTTATACCATGTGCACTGGGGAGGGTGTTGATATACTTGGTGGAAAGAGGGAGGTTTACGTTTGCAGGCAAAGTAGGTGGGGGTGGGTGTGGGGAGGGAGGGTTGTTTGCTAGTTGCGATGGTGCAGGGTTTGTATGAGATCGAGTGGGGAAGGAGGAGATATATGGCCCTGTGCTGATCTCTGCATTTGCTTCAGAGACTGCAATAGTTTCAGGACCTGTTTCGGGCTCAGGGTTCTTGTTTTAGTTTTCAGAACATATACTGGGATCAGGGTCTGTTTTACATTCAGGTTCTGATTTAAGTGCATACTTGGTATTCATATCAGGGTGTGTTATGGTCTCTTGCCGAGGTTTCCCCTGGATAAGCATGCTCACAGTGTGGAGCCCAGATTGATCGATCGTAATTTAATTGTTTAGATATGTGGAGAGTAGCTACTAAACAGAGTCACAGGAGCCAGCTGATTATCATTTAAGAAATGAATGAAACATTTATTCAACAAGAAAAGATGAACCATATTACAATAGTCCGTCACCCACAACTATACCTTTAAGATAACTGTAGATTTATAAGGATAACACAAGTTACAAAAGCCATCTTATGCTTTATTGTCCACAGTAAGTACTCAGTCCATGTAAACCTAAGGCACCCTGTGGCCAGACAGAGCGCACTCTGAACAAATGTGACAGATGCTTTCTCAACCAAATGCTTTAGTTCTCTCTTCAACTCCCTCCGGACACTTCTCACAATTTCGTTTAGAATATGAACGTTTTAAGTCAAGTTAAGGATACAGGAATATAAATACATACCTCTAAAAATATATTTCTTTGTGTGCAAAAAGCATTTGTATGTGAGCTTGAATGTGATTTTTTCCGTAAATTGTTATCTGTGTGTATAGTTCAGCACTTTAGCTTTGAAAGCACGATATTAGATTGAAGGAATAGTATACTGAAACATTGCAAAGTTTTGTGTATGAGGTTTGAAATGATATTTCTGCCAAAGAAAAATGGCAATTTGAAGGTCACATAAAGCTAAACAGAGTTAGATAAACAAACATTTACAGCAGCCACTTGCAGACTAGTATCACCAGCTTCCAAGCTGTTTGGGGTTGACACATACGGGTTTGTATTCTAAAATTATGAGGGAAAAAAATGAAATTCAAAACGTTTCTAGGGAAACCAACAGAGATAAACACACGGTCTAAGTGGTTCAAATGGAAAAAAAAGGGTTTATTTTGAAGTGATGAATTAAATATTAAAGGAAATCTGCATTTCAACAGCACTGTAATTTGAATTTTGGACAATATTACGATGTAAAGTGCAGTGTAATTTTACAGGTTACTTTGAATACCGAGGATGCTATCCATAGATTAGGAACTTGTCGATAAACATATGGACTTCCAATCAGGATACAAATCGTTACACATGCAAAGAAGGTTGTTTTAATTTTGATAGCTTAATTACGTTTCTTATAAAGTTGAAAATTTGAGGTTTAGTTCCTGATACTTTCTCAAAAGGGGATTTAAATTTTAAAAGGTTTTACAGCATTTAGCACTCATTCAAATGCTGCAGGCTTCTGCATTTAAGCCAATCCTTATAATATGAAGATAAGCTCAAGACCTTGACAAAGGTTGGCAGAAATACAATTTCTGGCCGAGTTAATGATTCTGTTCATTTCTAAAAGAAACAGACACAATTTATTGGGTTACTTTTGGGACAATAAAATGTTGTTTGAGAAGAAGATAAGTAAGCAAAACATTTCAATGCCTTATTTCTGTTTTAAAACTGTTATGAGAATACTTTACTGGATTTTAAATTCTCTCCACACATCTGAACAAGATAAGATTGTAGACTGTTGTATGTGAAAAATGGTACGAGGCAAGCAGGAGAAAGAGTTAGGGAAAGAGGACGCAATATACAAACTGTTTTAAGGGAACGGAATTTGATAATCTGGCCATCAGCCGAGAATTTGGAACGGCACAGGGGAGATAAGCAAAGATCTGGAGGCAGAGATCCTCACTCACATGGAAAAGTTAATAATGCCTAAAGAACAAGGGAACATTTTAAACGATCAAGACAATAGAGAAAATGACCTCAAAAGAATCTTATGTTGATCATGGCCAGGGGCAAAAAGAATTTAGAGGTAAAACTATGTGGAATCTGTAGTTCAGGAATTGAAATATAAGGAGAAATAATACTTAACTACAATTTAGCACAAGATGGATATAGGTAAAGGGAAAGCTAGAAAAAGGCAATATAGATGTATTACTGATTGTAATAATGTGCCTTCGAGCTACAAAACTAAGACCACACGGTTAACACTATAATGACAGACAGAGCTAAGCAGTTCCCACAGACAACCGTCACTGGAACTGAAGACACGGAGCCCTTTAAACATAGGATAAGAAGGTGCATTGTAGAGTTGTATCGGCAGTTTAAGGAATTGAGATCGGACGTGGGACAGCAGCAGGAGATAGTAGACTGGAAGGAGTGGAGGGTGCCTATCCAGATGGATTCAGGTTAGGGAAATCAGTTCACAGGGACAGTCATTAAATAAATGTATAAATTTAAATAGAAATAGAAATTCCCTACCAAACCACTTAGCTCGGGGATGGTGGACAGGATGAACTGAACTTTTTAAAAAATCATTAATCGCAAAAGCAATTCAAGAGATAGAGAGAAACTTAATATACTAATGCGCCTTAGGGCTAACCCAAGCAGGACCGCCATGTTCACCCCATTTCAAATAATGATAAGGAAAGCAATGCAGTTACCCGAGGGAATCATAGCAGGATTGGGAGGTGTAGAACCACTAAAAGGAACGAAGAGTGATTCTGTGTTCTGGTTGAGCACTATGTTTAGTGTAGACTCTATGTTCAGCATGATTCTCTGTGTTCAATGTGAGCTCTGTGGTCAGTCTGGGCCCATTGTTCATGGCTCGCTCTATGTTCAGGATGAGCTCTCTGTTTAGTGTGGGCTCAATGTTCAGAATGATATCTGTGTCCAGTGTGAGCTTTGTGTTCAGTGTGAGCTCTTTGAACAGGGTGACATCTGTTTTCATTGTGGCCTCTATGTTCAGGGTGATATCAATGTTCCGTGTGCTCTCGGTGTTCAGGTTGATACTTTTGTTCAGTCTGAGCTCTGTGATTAGCGTTGCTCTCTGTTAATGGTTAACTCCATGTACTGGGAGAGCTACACATTCCGGGTGAGCTCTGTGTTCAGTGTGAGCCCTGGGGTCAGTGTGGGTTCTGTGTTCAGTGTGCGCTCTGGGTTCAGTGTGGGCTCTGTGTTCAGCATGGGATCTGCGTTCAATGCCGGCTCTGTGTTCCGTGTGGGCTCTGTCTTCAGTGTGGGCTCTGTGTTCAGTGTGGGCTCTGTGTTCATTGTGGGCTCTAAGTTCAGTGTGAGCTCTGAGTTCAGTGTGCGCTCAGGGTTCAGTGTGGGCTCTGAGTTCAGTGTGAGCTCTGTGTTCAGTGTCGGCTCTGTGTTCAGTGTGGGCTCTGGGTTCAGTGTGAGCTCTGAGTTCAGTGTGGGCTCTGTGTTCAGTGTGGGCTCTGTGTTCAGTGTGAGCTCTGTGTTCAGTGTCGGCTCTGTGTTCAGTGTGGGCTCTGTGCTCAGTGTGGGCTCTGTGTTCAGTGTCGGCTCTGTGTTCAGTGTGGGCTCTGGGTTCAGTGTGAGCTCTGAGTTCAGTGTGGGCTCTGTGTTCAGTGTGGGCTCTGGGTTCAGTGTGAGCTCTGAGTTCAGTGTGGGCTCTGTGTTCAGTGTGGGCTCTGTGCTCAGTGTGGGCTCTGTGTTCAGTGGGAGCTCTGTGTTCAGTGTGAGCTCTGTGTTCAGTGTGAGCTCTGTGTTCAGTGTGGGCTCTGTGTTCAGTGTGGGCTCTGTGTTCAGTGTGAGCTCAGTGTTCAATGTCGGCTCTGTGTTCAGTGTCGGCTCTGTGTTCAGTGTGGGCTCTGGGTTCAATGTGGGCTCTGTGTTCAGTGTCGGCTCTGTGTTCAGTGTGGGCTCTGTGCTCAGTGTGGGCTCTGTGTTCAGTGTCGGCTCTGTGTTCAGTGTGGGCTCTGGGTTCAATGTGGGCTGTGTATTCCGGCTGACCCCCAGGGTTCAGTCTGGGCTCTGTGTTCAGTGTGTGCTCAGCTCAGTGTCAGCTCTGCGTTTAGTGTGGGTCCTTTCCACAGTGTCGGGTCTGTGTTGACTGTGTGCTCTGTGTTTATGGTGCGCTCTATATTCAGGTTTATCTGGTTCAGTCTGGCATCTGTGAACAGTGTGGGCACCGTAATTTTCTTGAGCTCTGTGTTTCCTGTTGGCTCTACTTTCACTTCAAGCTCTGTTATCAGTGTCGGAAATGTGTTTAGGATGACCTCTGTGTTCAATGTGGGCTCTGTGTCGAGGATGCGCTCTGTGTTCAATGTGGGCTCTCTGTTAAGGATGCGCATTATGTTCTGGCCGAGCTCTGTGTTAAGGGTTGGCTCTGTGTTCAGTGTGAGCTCATAGAACAGGGTGACCTCTGTTTTCAGTGTGGCCTGTGTGTTCAGGTTGATCTCTGTGTTCAGTGTGACCTCTGAGATTATTGTGGGCTCCCTGTTCATGGTTAACTCCATGTACCGGGAGAGCTATAGGTGAGCTCTGTCTTCAGTGTGGTCTCTGTGTTCAGTGTGGTCTCTGTGTTCAGTGTGGTCTCTGTGTTCAGTGTGGTCTCTTTGATCATTGTGGGCTGTGTTCAGTGTGAGCTCTGTGCTCAAGATGGTCTCCGTGTTCAGTGTGGGCTCAGTGTTCAGTGTGGGCTCTTTGTTCAGTGTGGCCTCGTTGTTTAAGGTGCACTCTGTGTCCAATCGTGGCCGTCTTTTAAGGGTGCGCTCTATGTTCAGCATGAGCTCTGTGTTCAATGTGGTCTCTGGGGTCAGTGTGGGCTCTGTGCTCAGTTTGAGCTCTTTGTTCACTTTGGGCTCTGTGCGCTGGGTGGGTTCTGTGTTAAACATGTTAGCGTGTCCTCTGTGATCATTGTGTCCTCTGTTATCATTGTGTCCTCTGTTATCATTGTGTCCTTTGTGATCAGTGTGTACTCTGTGATCAGTGTGGTCTCTGTGATCAGTGTGGTCTCTGTGCTCTGTCTGGAATCCGAGTTCTGTGTCAACTGCGTGCTTAACGTGGGCTCTGCGATCAGTTTATGATTTCTGTTCAGGTTGCGCTCTATGATCAGTGTTTGCTCTACATTCAGGGTGATATCTTTGTTCAGTGTGCGCTCTCTGTTCAGGGTGCGCAATATGTTCTGGGTGAGCTCTGTGTTGAGGGTGCGCTCTATGTTCAGCATGTGATTTGTGTTCATTGTGGCCTCTGGCGTCATTGTGGGCTCTGTGTTCAGTGTGGGCTCTGTGTTCAGTGTGAGCTCTGTGTTCAGTGTGGCTCTGTGTTCAGTGTGGGCTCTGTGTTCAGTGTGGGCTCTGTTTTTAGTGTGTGCTCTGTGTTCAGTTTGGGCTCTGCGTTCGTTGCCTGCTCTGTTTTCAGTGTGGAATCTGCGTTCATTTCCAGCTCTGCGTTTAGTGCTGGTTCTGCGATCAGTCTGTGTTCGGCGTTCATTGAGGCCTGAGTGTTCCGTGTGAGCTCTGTGTTTATTCTGGGCGGTTTGATTAGTTTGCGCTCGATATTCAGGTTTACTTATTTTTTTCAGGTTGTGCTCTGTTCTCAGTGAGGCCTCTATGCTCAATCTGAGATCTGTGTTCTGTTTAAACTCTGCGTTCAGTGTTTGCTCTGCGTTTACTGTCATTCCTGTGTTCATGCTGCGTTCTATGTTCAGAGTGAGCTTTGTGTTCAATGTGGACTCCGTGCGAAGTGTCGTTAATATATTCAGTGCTGGTTCTGAGTTTATGCTGTGCTCTATGATCAGGGTGAGCTCCGTGCTTAGTGTGGCCTCTGTGTTCAGTTTCGGCTCTGTTTTCAGTGCCGGCTCTGTGTCCAGTGTGGTCTTTGTATTCCGGCTGACACTGTGCTCATCAAACACTTCAAGGACAGGAATTGCACGAGGTTATATAGAGATTAATGCTCCCTCTAAAGTCTCCGCATCAAACACTCACAGGACAGGTCCGCACGGGGTTAGAAACAGAGGAAAGCTCCGTCTACACTGTCTCCGTCAAATTCTCCCAGAACAAGTAAAGCACTGGGTTAGATACAGATTAAAGCTCCGTCTTTACAGTCCCCAACAAGTACTACCAGGGCATATTCAGCTCGGGGTTAGATACAGCGTAAACCTCCCTCCACAATGTCCCCAGCAAATACTACCAGGGCATATAGAGCTCGGGGTTAGGTACAGCATAAACTCACTCTACGTTGTCCCCATCAAACACTCCGAGGACAGGTACAGCACGGCGTTAGATGCATAGTAAAGCTCCCTCGACATTGTCCTCATCAAACACTCCCAGGACTGGTACAGCACAGGGTTAGATACAGAGTAAACCTCCCTCTACACTGTCCCCATCAAACAATCCCAGGACAGGTGCAGCACGGCGTTAGATATATAGTAAAGCTGTCTCTACACCGTCCCTGTCAAACACTCCCAGGGCAGGTACAGCACGGGGTTAGAAACAGAGTAAGGCTCCCTCTAAACCGTCCCAACCAAACACTCCCCGGACAAGAATAGCACGGGGTTTAACATAGATTAAAGCTCCCTTTTCTTGCCAAACCTCCCCGCTTGAATCACCTGCTTAAGTGGATTAAAGTATTGTTAATCCTATGATGAAGAAATTACAAAGAAAGAGAGAATAATCCATTGTGCAAAATTGGCGGAATTTACTTAATCCATTAAGGAGAGAGAGAGCTAGCCAGCGTGGAATAGAGGGGGAATGTGAATAGAAGATGACAGAAATAGTGAGAGTGAGGCGGCAACCCATTGGGCAATTGGTGCTGGAATGTAATTAATAAATGTCGGACAGTATGCGACCAAACCTATGTGCAAATAGAGGAGCAATATCAATAATAAATTACAGTGGGTAAGGGGAACGCAGTGCGAAAATAGAGTACCAATGTCATTCATAAATTACAGAGATAAAGAGAAACCCAGTGTGCAAATAGAGGAGAAATGTCATTAATAAATTACAGTGAGAAATAAAAGCCCAGCGTGAAAATAGTGGAGCGATATCATTATTAAATTAAAGAGAGAAAGATAAACCCAGTGTGCAAATTGTGGAGGAATGTCATTAATAAATTATTGGGAGAAAGGGAAACGCAGTGTGAAAATTGTGGCGCAATGTCATTATAAATTAGAGAGAGAAAGGGAAACCCATACGCAAGTAGTGTAGCAATGTATTTAATATATTATAGAAATAGAAACCCCGTGTGCAAACAGTAGAGCAATGTCATCAATCAACTAGAGAGATAAAGAGAAACCCAGTGTGAAATGAAAGGAGGAAAGTTATTAATAAATTACAGAGAGAAATAGAAACCCAGTGTGAAAATAGTGGAGCAATGTCATTAATAAATTACAGAGAGAAAGAGAAACCCACTGTGAAAATAGTGGAACAATGTTATTAATAACAATTAATAATTAGAGAGAGAAAGATAAATCCACTATGAAAATAACGGAGGAATATAACTAATAAACTACAGAGCGAAGGAGAGCAACCCAGTGTGAAAATCGAGGAATGTAATTAATAAATGACATAGAGAAAGAGAGACCCAGTATTAAAATAGAGGAGAATGTAATTAATAAATTATAGAGAGAGAGAAAGAGAGAGAGAGAGAGAGATAGAGCAACCCAGTGTGAAAATAGAGGTGGAAAGTAATTTATAAATTAGAGAGAGAGAGAGATAGAGCAGCCCAGTGTGAAAATAGAGGTGAAATATAATTAATAAATTAGAGAGAGAGAGCAACCCAGTGTGAAAATAGAGGTGGAATGTAATTTATAAATTAGAGAGAGAGAGAGGGAGAGAGGGAGAGAGAACAGCCCAGCGTGAACAGAGCAATGTCATTAATAAATTACAGAGAGGGAGAGCAACCCAGTGTGAAAATGGAGGAATGTAATTAATTACTTACAGAGAGAGCGAGAGCAACCCAGTGTGAAAATGGAGGATGAATGTAATTAATAAATTATAGAAAGACAGAGAGAAACCCACTGTGAAAATAGAGGAGGAATGCTATTTATAAATTAGAGAGAGAGAGAGAAACAGGGAGAGAGAGATAGAGAGAGAGAGATAGAGAAATAGCAACCCACTGTGAAAATAGACGAATGCAATTCATAAATTATAGCGAGAGAGGGAAACCCAGTTTGCAGATAAATGAGGTATGTAATTAGTAAATTAGAGAGAGAAAGAGAGCATTCCAGTGTGAAAATAGAGGAGGACTGTAATTTATAAATTAGAGAGAGAGGGAGAAAGAGAAAAAGAGAGAGGGAGAAAGAGCAAACCAGTGTGAAAATAGAGGGAAACAAATTATAAATTACAGAGAGAAAGAGAGCAACGCAGTGTGAAAATAGAGGAATGTAACTAATAAATTACAGAGAGAAAAACCCAGTGTGAAAATAGATAAATGTAATTAATAAATTACAGAGAGAGAGAGAAACCCAGTGTGCTAATTAATGAGGTATGTAATTAATAAATTACAGAGAGAGAGAGAAACCTAGTATGCAAATAAAGGAGGTATGCAATTAATAAATTAGAGACAGAGAGCGACCCATTGTGAAATTCAGGGTTCATGTCACGAAAAGATTTCAGAAATACATGGAGAAAGAGAGAGAGAAGAACTCAATGTGCAAATGAACAACGATGTAATTAATAAATCAGATAGAGATTTGGACCAAACCAATGTGCAAATAGTGGAGCAATGACATTACTAAATTACAGACAGAAAGGGAGCAATACAGTGTGAAAATAGAGGAGAAACGTAATTCACAAATTACAGAGAGGGAAACCACGTGTGAAAATAGAGAAGTTAAGTAATTAATAAATTGGAATGAGAGAGAGAGCAACTCATTGTGTCAGTAGAGATGTGAGTTAATTAATAAATAAAAGAGAGAACCACGCAGTATGCAAATAGAAGTGCAATTAATTAATACATTAGAGAGAGAGCGAGAGACAGCAACACAGTGTGCGAATAGAGGAGGAATGTACTTATTGAATTGGAGAGTGTGAGACACTGGGCAAACCAACGTGCAAACATAGGAGGAATGTAATTAGTGAATTAGAGAGAGAGTGAGGGAGCAACCCAGTGTGCAAGTAGAGGAGGAAAGCAATTAATAAATTAAAGAGAGAGAAAGCGAGTAACCCACTGTGCAAATAGAGGATGAATCTAATTAATTAGACAGAGCAACCCAGGGTACACATAGAGGCAGAAAGCGATTAATTAATTAGAGAGAGAGAGGGCGACGCACTATGCAAACAGAGGCATGTAATTAATAAATTAATCAGAGTGAGGGAGGGGAAGCAGTCCAGTGTGCAAACAGAAGAGGGATGCAATTAATATATTGGAGTGAGAGAGAGTACCCAGTGTAAACAGAGGAGGAAAGATGTTAATAAAATAGAGAGAGAGAGAGAGAGAACAACCCAGTGTGCAAACAGAGGAGGAAATAAATTAATAAATTGGAGAGGGAGAAAGGCATTAAGTTTGAAAAGGATGAGATATAATTAATGATTTTTAGACAGAGAGAACAACCTAGTGTGCCAATAGAGAAGCAATCAAATTAGTAAATTAGAGAGAGAGACCATCCCATTGTGCATTCGGTGAATGAATGCAATTAATAAATGAGAGAGAGAGAGAGAGACCCAGTGCTCAAATGGAGGAATGCAATTTAAAAGTTCTAGAGAGGGTAACCCAGTGTGCAAAAAGGGGAGGAATGTTATTAATAATTTAGAGAGTTATCAACCCAATGTGAAAATAGAGCTGGATGCAATTAATGAATTAGAGAGAGAGCAACCCAGTGTGCAAATGGACGGGGAATTTAATTAATAAATTTGAGAGATAGGGACCCATAGGAATGCAATTGATAAAATTGAGAGAGAGAGAGAGAGAGAGCAAGCCAGTGTGCAAATAGAGGAGGAATGCAATTAACACATTAGAGAGTGAGAGAGGGAGCAACGCAGTATGCAAATAGAGGACAAATGCAATTAAATAAATGCAGATGGAGAGAGAGAGCAAAGCATTGTTCAAATAGATACCGGATGCAATTCATAAATAGGTGAGATTGAGAGAAACCCAGTTTGCAAATAGAGGAGAAATCCAATTAATACAACTGCATGGGTTTCAAAATGATTTTCTCTGGTCAGAGTGACAGTACTGAGGGAGTGCCGCACTGTCAGAGGGTCAGTACTGTGGGAGCGCCGCACTGTGGGTAGGTCAATTCTGAGCGAGCAGTGCACTGTCATACGGCCAATAGTGAGGGAGCACGGCACTGTCGGAGGGCCAATACTGATGGAGCGCCACACTGTCGGAGGTCCAGCACTGAGGGGGGGTGGGGGGGGGTGGGTGCACAGTTGGATGATCAGTGTTGAGTGATTGCAGCACTGTTGGAGGGCCAGTGATGTGACAGCGAGTGTAACATGGAGGAATAACCCGCTGCCCAGGTATTAAGATCAATGAGTGGTCTGCTCCCGAGGGACATAAACTTAGTTTTGGTCCATTCAGGGTTAATGTCAGGAATCACTAGTTCACAGATAAGCCAGTGAAAAGCTGCTCTGACTGTCAAATGGGAATGCCAAGACGCACTTTGATGGGTTTGTGTTACGTAAGGATATTAAAGGTTCTGGGTGCAAGCTGGGTCACTGTTGTAATAATACAGATGTGCTGTCAACCCCCTTAATAATGGAACAAGTCTAAGGGCGTGTAATACCTTCTCCTGTTCTCATATTTCAATCTGCTCTCTGTTCCCTTGCTCCTGTTTGCACATGTCCCTGGATGTGTGGTTTCTCAGAGATCTTATCTCCACCTCTGTTGGGAACAGTGGCTGTCAAACACAGTAAAATCCCAACTCTCCCAAAGGCTGGCATGATCTTGTTTCTGACACATGACGTGTAGCATTGAAATCTGGTCAGCACAGAGCCTCTATCCATCATATAACCTCAGTATTGGCAATGGCCCCATAGTGCGGGGTGGGGGCAGCTGAAAATCTACCCTGTACCCTGGAGTTAGCTGACCGAACCGGCCATTGAAGAACATTAGAAGTAGGAGCAGGAGGAGCTTAATCTCACACTGTACATATACAAAGGGCTGTTTGTTTTCATAACTTAGACTTGAATTAATTTAGCACTGAACAGAGTAAATACGGCAATTTGAATTAACCCTTCAAACTGTTTTAGTTCGACAGAGACTGAAACATCAGGCAGAATCTCAGACAATGAATAGGCGAATAATCCTGATGTTTATTGAACAGAAGCAAAATCAAACAACAATGCACTTATCAAACAATTACAGATTTATCAACCAACTTCCAGAATTATTTATAATTTATCAAGTAACTAATTAGAGGAGACAAAGGCAAAAGTATATTTATGAGCAAAACTGTCGGACTTACACTTGAAGTGTAAAGACATCGACATTAATGACTGGGAGGAACTCGTTACAATCGGTCAAAATGGTGACAATGTGTCCATCATTCCGCATCACGCTTTCAGTCTCCATGCCTGACTGAGGAGACAGGGAAGGGAAGGAAAAGAAGCAAATCCAGCTCTACGGATCCCACTACCTGTCGAAACGTCCTGCCCCGTGTGCCCGAAGCTCTGCGGCTGGAGAATCGGCCTGTTTATCCACATGAATACCCACAGGAAGTGGCCAGCCCGAGCAGACATCATCCTCAATTCGAGGGACAGCCGAAGATGAGGACAATTTACTGTCCAACTTGGTGTTGTGAGCAAGCTCGGGCACAGAACACTCCGTCCCCTCATTGAGTTATTGAGGTAGATTGTAAATTTAGTGAGAATGGGGATTGACGAAGATTATTGGGGGCCAGGCGCTGGAGAATGGGTGTTTGGGAGTGAGATGGAAAACCAGTGCGTCATAATCCAGAGTGACTTCAAATTTCACCCTTGGGGTTTGAGAACTTGAATTTAAAAACAAGTTTGTATACAAACAGCCTGGATCAGTAAAAGCCACTGACAGATTGTGAATGTTATAGAGATTTTCACAGTGTACATTCTCGCTCTAAAACAGTGCCCATTAAGGATTCGCACCACAACTTGCCAAGGCTCCTTGACAGCAGCTTACAATCTCACCTTTCATGACGGACAACTGAAGGCAGGTTATGTTACAGGGAAAATAAAACTTCCAAATATCTGGTGAGATGTTTCCTTGTTTTCTTTTTACAACTTCTTTCATGAAAACAACTTTAATTTGTATGGTTGCTGCCACAATGTGCATCATTGATGAATGTTTCAGCCAACCAGCACAGCCAATGGTCACATGTGAATCCCATGTGATGAGCGGTGTTGGATGTGGTGTTGCAGAGACTGACATCACTCACAGCAGGTTGTACCTGAGAGTGAGGGGGGAGCAAATAGACTGACCCCCAGTGCCTCACACACAGCAGTACCTCATTCGGGGTCTCTGGTAAGCAGTGACGTCTGAAGAGACCTTGATGAGAAGATCAGGGATTAGTCACATCCTGGGTATTGGCTTGGTGGTGTGTGTGCTGCTTTTCCTGTACGCAGACAGGACTCAGCAATGGAACGGGATTCGGATATTAGCAGGGTGTGAATAGAGGGGGGCTGGAGGAGGAGCTAGAGAAGAGAGCAAGACAGTCATGGATAACAATGAATAAAATAATTGATAGAATGGGAGTTGAACAAGAAAAGCGCAGGGTTCGATTGAATTTCATTAAGGGCATGTAAGCAAGTGAACTTCACCTCTGGCTTCAGAGGCCCCAGTGAAAGGGTGAGGTAGAGTTCACCTCTATGTGTTGAGCTCCCTGTGAGAGGCGGTGGGAGAGCTTGCTCTATCAGTTGCTGTTCCAGTGAAAGGGGGAGATGGGCTTGCACTATATGTTGTTGTTCCAGTGAGAGGGGGAGGTAGGGCTTGCACTATATGTTGGTGTTCCAGTGAGAGGGGGAGGTAGGGCTTGCACTATATGTTGTTGTTCCAGTGAGAGGGAGAGGTACAGCTCACCGACTATAAATCGATATTCTCACTAATCCACTGTCCCACTCTCTAATTACATTTCCCTGCCTTTGGCAATTCCATTAACGCTCCCCCATGCTAATGCAGCCTTTCACTTCCCAGAATATCGCTAAGTTAGATGAGGACTCTGCTGCTGATCCTCGGTTTCATGAGTAAGTTATTTACCTGGATATGAAACTCCACCATGCACGTTTAAACTGGTTATGGAGAGAGAGTTCGTTTATGATATTAAAGAGGGCGGTTTCACTGCTGTGCATGAGGCACAAGAAACTGTTAGCAATATACATGGTATATAAAATTACAAGATATTGTTAGATTCACGGAATGAGAGCACTGTGTCAAATGGGCTTGAATATTGCCTCATGTGAGCTGATACAGCCTTGGGCCCAAAAAAGGAAAAACCAGGGGTCTTTCTAATTGGTGAACATCCAGAAGTGCTGGAGGTACATAGGGACTTGAGTATCCTTTACACAGATTATGGCAATCCGTCAACAGGTTCACCAAATAATGCAAAATCCTAATGGGATGCTGACTTTTATATCTGTAGTAATGGACAACAAGTTTGTAGACGTCCTGTGTCAGATTGATAAAGCCCTGGTCAGGCCACACACGCAGTAACTGTGAGCAGTCCTGTGCACCACACTTCAGCAAGGATAGATTGTCCTCGGAGGGAGTGAGGTGTAGATTTACTAGAACTATATCTGGATTCCAAGAGTTAAATTATTAGGAGATTTTAAACAAACTGAGGTTGTTGTGCCATTTCAGAAGAGGGGATGATTTGATCAAAATGCTCCAGCTATTCAGGGGAAGGGGGATAGAATCTCTTTCTGTGACTTTGGATGTAGAGGATGATGGGGCGTGTTCTAAAAAATAGCTTCAGAGATTGTTGAGTAAAATTAGCAAACACTTCTACATGTAACATTAGTAGAAGTTTGAATTCTTCTTCTGTAAGAAGCAATGGATGGTTAACTTCAAAATCTAGAACCGGTACATTTTAATTATCCAAAAATCTGAAAGGATACGTGGCAAATGCTGGCGGATTGAGTTACATCACAGGTCAGCCATAATCTCACTGACTGCTGGAATCAACTCCAGGGGCTGAATGGAGGCCTGCTCTTCCTGCATTCTCAAAACTGACTGGAGAGGTTCAAACATGAAGTCTATTTGAAAATTCTCACATCCCGATTTCTCATACTCACAATCACAAATCTGATTTAAAATATACCCCATGTCTGATTCCTGCTACATGTGTACCCTGTACAGCCTGATCTCCAAATTATCAGCAGTAACATCTCTGAAAATCCTGATTAAGGTGCTGCAAATATAATTCACAATGAAGATCCCAGAACGGAGAGATTTTAATATTAGCTGAAAATTCTGAACTGACTGGAGCCTGTTTCTCTTGTTAAGGTTGAAGACTGATGGGCAATCCGATAGCGATGTATAAAACTGTGACTGTTCCTAATGAGTTAGACGTAGAGAGGGAGGGAGGGACAACAATTAGGGCTCAGAAATCTGAGACAGTCACCAGAAAAGCCAAATGGGATTTCAGGAGGGATCTCTTCACCCGGTTAATGGTGAGAATGTGTAACTTGATACCAGGAAATGTATGGAGCGAGTAACAGAGAAGGGTTTGAGGGGATGCTGGTTACAAAGAGGAAGGTGAAATGAATAGGAAGGTATGCCAATGGGTTAAGTTGTAGAGAGGCTGGGAGGAGGCTCGTCTGTAGCATAAGGAACGGCATAGAGGAAATGAGCTGAATGGTCTGTTTCTCTGCTGTAAATCCGACATTATTCAATGTTTTAATCATTTAGTTTGCTCATTAATATTGTTTATTCTACCTCAGCGTTTTCTATCCTCCATATCCTCTTGAATCCCTGAATTGTAGCAATGGAGGAGGAGGCCATTCTGCCCATTGTGTAAGCACTGGCTCTCCCAATGAGCAGTTGAACTAGTGCCACTCAACCCCTCAACCCCTCTCCCTGTAACCCCGCACATTCTTCCTTTTCAGATAACAGTCTGATTCTCTCTCGATCGCCTATATTGAAACTGCCTCCCCCACATCCTCAGGCAGCACATTCCTGACCCTCACCACTCGCTGCCTGAGAAAGTTTATCCTCGTGTCTCCATCTCTTCTTTTCCCAATCCCCTTATATCTGTATTTCTCTCATCCTCACTCCTTCCCCCAGTGGGAACATTTTCTCCCGATCGACTGGGTCCAGATCCCTCACGATATTGACCCATCAAGATTTTGAACACTTCAGTCATATCTCCTCTCAACCTTCTCACCCCCAAGGGAAACAGTCCCAACTGCTCCAATCAATCCACGGAACTGAAATTCCACATCCCTGGAACCAATCTCGTTGACCTTTTCCCTGCGCTCTCCAACGCCTTCACACCCTTCAGGAGCAAATTCCCCCCACTCTCTGTCACACACACGCACACACTAACCCACACCCAGGGACACATTCACACTCTCCCGTTCTCTCTGTCACAAATATTCACACTCTCCCCCTCTCTCTGTCCCACACACTCACACTCTCCCCCTCTCTCTGTCACGCACACTCACACTATCACCCTCCCTCTGTCAAACACACTCACAATCACCCCATCTCTCTGTCACACGCACTCACACTCTCCCCTCTCTCTGTCGTCCACACTCACACTCTCAACTTCTGTCTGTCAAACACACTCACACTCTTCCCCACTCTCTATCACAAACAGTCACACCCTCCCCCTGTCTGTCAAAACACTGACACTCTCCCCCTCTCTCTGCCACACACACTCACACTCTACCCCCCTCCCTGTGATACACACTCACGCTCTCCCCTCTCTCTGTCACACACAAACACAATCTCCCCATCTCCCTGTCACGCACACTCACACTCTACCCAATCTCTGTGATACACATTCACACCCTCCCCGCTTTCTGTGAGAAGCACTCACACTCTCGACCTCCCTCTGTCACACACACACACTCACACTCTCTCCTGCTCTCTTTCACACGCACTCACACTCAGTCACTCTCTCTGTCACACACATTCACATTCTCTCTCTCTATCTGTGACAAGCACTCACAGTCTCTCCCTCTGTCACAAACATTCACACTCTCTCCCTCTCTCTGTCACACGCACTCAGGCTCTATCCCTCGCTCTGTGATAAGCACTCACACTTTCTCCGTCTGTCGCAAACGTTCACACTATCTACCTCCTTCTGTCGCAAACATTCACACTCTCTCCCTATCGCTGTCAAACACACTCCCACCCTCTCCCTCTCTGTGACAAGAACTCACAGACTCTCCCTCTGTCACAAACCTTCACACTATCTCCCTCTCTCTGTCACACGCACTCAGACTCTCCCCCTCTCTCTGGCAGACACACTCACACTCTCTCCCTCTCTCCTTCATGCACACTCCGACTCTCTTCCTCTCTCTGTGACAATCATTCACAGTCGTTATCTCTGTCACGCACACTCACACTCTCTCCCTCTCTCCGTCATACACATTCAGATTCTACCCCTTTCTCTGTGACAAGCATTCACAGTCTCTATCTCTGTCACACGCATTCACACTCTCTGCATCTCTCTGTCACAACTCAAATATTTGCCCGAGTTTCTACTTCTCAATTCTCTCTTTACACAATTCCGTCCCTTAAAAACTCCCATACATCCCAGCTGGACCAGGTAAATGGACCAGTTGAGTGCGGTGCAAGAAGAATTGGATTGAAAGGGTTAAAATAACCTGTTTGTTCAATGGCTGAGATTAATGTCAGTCTCCATGGACCCTTCGCGAAACTGTTAAGAAGAGAACCTCCTCAATGTGTTAGCTCATCGTGTCAGCGGAATATTCAGCCAATATTACAGGGACCTGCAGTTCCAAGAGAGAGGGAGACTATATCATGGGGACAGTGAAAGCTGGTGGTTTTGCGGTTATGACAGAGGGGGAATAGGGCCCGTCGCTCTGGTGTCAGTGAGAGGCAGGGCCTGTCGCTGTGGACGCAGAGTGGGGCATTGGTGACAAAGGGGGGAGCGGAGCCATTGACTCTGGTAATAGAGTGGGGAGGGTCCTCTCACTATGGGGACAGAGCCAAGCTAATGCCTGTGTTCATGGTCACTGGACGGGCAACGGCGTAATCCCAATCCTGGTTTCAAATTTTTCCCTCTAGTGCCCTTAAAATTGGAGCCTCGATGTGGAGGGGGGAGACTGGCGGGTTTAAATGCCACCGCCTTCCTGCAGGGAAATGAGAACAGGAAGCGGGAAAACATACCAGGTAGAGTGGGGCGAGCTTGTTCCTACTACAGATTCACTGGGGCAGAGTAAGATATAACAGGAAGATGGAGGGATGGGGTGTGTGAGCACTGTAGGTTCATATAAAAATAAATCCAACAAAAATAATCGCTATGTTGCTTGTGCTTTCAAAGTATGTTTTTTTTGGAAAAGAATCAGTGTGAGAAATGTTGATTTTTTTTTGAAACATATGGACATTTTTAACAAGATGCAATGTGTAGGGTTAAGCATTGATAATGTAATGCAGAGCAATTACAGAATCCAGCAAAGTTTACCTACTCCCATTCTGAATGCGATTAGAGCCTGATAACTGTACCAAATGTGCACTTGGCTGTCTGAAATAATCCCCAATTCGCATCTCCAGCCAATATCTCCAATGGGGAATGAGGAGGGAGTAAACGTACAGGGTCAGGTGGTAAAAGAGCGAATGCACCACCCTGCTGCAAACTTCAATCCCTTACAATATTGTTCAATATTCACAGTTATTCAATCTGTTTCCAGATGCAGCCATGCGGTAACTGAACTTCTCGGAGACTGGCAGAGAGCAGCGCGTGTAGTAGCGGTGAACTGCCAGCAGAGGGTGGGGTTGTATCACTTTAATCTCAAGACAGTAAAGGGGTTTGAGAAGAGTCTTTGACCCTGGGAGCTGGGAAAGTGGAACCAACTCACCACTCGCACTCCCATCCTGTCTGATGCTGACCCTCACCACTCAGTGAGCAGCACTTATAAAGAAAGAGAGGCGGAAATGTTTCAGATGATGCAGCCATTCCATTAAAAAAGGAGTTTCTCAAAAAGTTCTGTTGAAGCGTTCAGGAATTTATTGAGCACAAAATTCATGTAATACCATTTACACACAAAGTTTTAAAACAATCTGATGTCCCATCAGAGCGGATTATCAGAGACTCAAGCGTGTTTCAGTTGTAAGATCAGTATTCAGCTACTCAAACCCTTGCAATTGGAATGCTCTTTGCATTCTGCCACTTTATTGATGCCTTTCTAACGGAGAGATTTCCTTGTCTGATTGTCCATCAATGGACGCCCTGCTTGCTGACCTGTGCAGTTTGACAGGTTTACCCTGCAGGATCAATGATCATTTCACAACATTTCTATTGATGGTCTTCAGTCAAAATTGAAAGAAAATCTCACTTTTCACTTTCTCAAGAATACAATTCCGTGTAAGGAAAATGTTATTCAATCCACCTCTTATCAGGAACTTCACTTAATTCAGCTGTTCCCCTTACATTTACTTTCTATCACACCAACATCAATATATGTTTATAAAGCAGATCTAAAACAGCTATTAGCACACAACATTACTCATATCCAATAAAATCCTGATTTGTGAGTCTATTTTTGACTCTGCAAAGCCCCGCACCCTATTATACCCCCATTCTGCAGAAACATTGATTAAAAACATGATATCTTCCCAGAGGCTGACCTTCAAAAAGTACCCGTTCTCAGTGTTGACAGCTCCATGAAGCTTTAGGACCTGTACACAGTGGAAGATCTTTAACAGAACACCTCCATTAAACAGGAGATCACTTCATTCCTGGAACGGGCCGGAGCTGGAAGGGTCAGTCTGGATTCAGCCTGACCAGCGGTCACTAATTTAAAAGAGGGACATCATTTTCTATTTAACAAAGCAAAGGCTGTAAAACTGCACCCCCCTCTCTTGCAGTGTGGAGCTGAATCAATAGCGGTACCAGAATCACACATGTCTAGCTGCAGATGATCACTTTGCTGACAGATTCATTGTATTAAAGAAGCTGAAGTTAAAGCAGAGCCGTCATCGAGCGAGTTTGTAAAACACACGGAGATGGGATCACGGCTGATCAGTGACAGTCTCCACCTGATTCACGGTTCCGGAGGATCCACACCTGAACACTGAATGTCTTCCCGCTTCAAGTCCTTTAGACATTGATTCTTCTCGAACTGCCGTAAACAGAAGAAATGATGGATGAGTATCATAAGCAAGGGAGGGATTGGGCAGAATGAATGGGTGTGTGAGAGATGGATTGATCATGAGAATTATCTCCCTTTACTGTTAATTCGTGGGATGTGGGCTTCCAGGTGGTTGTGTTCCCATTATCCGCTGCCCTTGCCCTTCTATTTGGTTGTGGTCGTGGGTTTGGTAGGTGCTGTCGAAGGAGCCTTGGTCAGTTGCTGCAGTACATCTTGTAGATGGTACACACTGCTGCTACTGTGTGTCTAAGAAGCCTTGGTAAATTGCAACAGTGCATCTTGTAAATGGTACACTCACTACTGGCACTGTGTGTCAAAGGAGCGTTGGTGAGTTGCTGCAGTGCATCTTGTAGATGGTACACACTGATGCTACTGTGTGTCTAACGAGCCTTGGTAAATTCCAACAGTACATCTTGTAAATGGTACACTCACTACTGGCAGTGTGTGTCTCAGGAGCCTTGGTGAGTTGCTGCAGTGCATCTTGTAGATGGTACACTCATTACTGCCACTCTGTGTCTAAGGAGCCTTGGTGAGTTGCTGCAGTGCATCTTGTAAATGGTACACACATTACTGCTACTGTGTGTCTAATGAGCCTTGGTAAATTCCAACAGTGTATCTTGTAAATGGTACACACATTACTGCTACTGTGTGTCTCAGGAGCCTTGGTGAGTTGCTGCAGTGCATCTTGTAGATGGTACACACACGGCTGCTACTGTGCGTCAGAGGTGGAGGAAGTGATTATTTGTGGATCTGGTGCTAATCAAGCGGAGCTGCTTTGTCCTGGACGGTGTCGAGCTTCTTGAGTGTTGCAGGAGCTGCACTTATCCAGGCGAGTGGAGGGTATTCCATCACACTCCTGACTTGTGCCTTGTCGATTGTGGACAGGCTTTGGGAAGTTAGGAGGAGAGTTCCTCGCTGCAGGATTCCCAGCCTCTGACCTGCTATTGCAGCCACAGTATTTAAATGACGAGTCCAGTTCAGTTTCTGATCAATGGGCAGGAGAATAACCAGAGGGAAAATTGGAACAGTTATCTGAGGGGGGAACTCCTGATCAGTGAACACAGACTGTGAAAGGAGGATCTGGTGTCTCTCATGTTTGTCCTGAGTGCAGTGCAGTCTCTCACCCGATCCATAATGATATCCTTCGCTCTCTCTTCATTGAGCCCTCTCGCTGAAGTGACCTTCACACGAATCGTCTTGTAGTTAGTATCTAAAAACAGTCACAACATCAACAGGTTGAACACACCCAGAATTTTACATAAGGCACAGTTTGTATTCAGAAATATCACTTCTGTTTAATTTCTGATTCCTCTAATCCAGTTTATAATCCCCTTTATCCGTTCTGCCTCTCTCCATTTCTCTCTTCATCTCATTCCACATTATCTAAATTCTACCATTCCCGTATTATCATTCTTTATCCCTTCTCTTCACTGCCAGCCCCTTGTTACCTCTCCTTATATCAATTACATCCCGTGTTTACGTCTTGTCAGTGAGAAAGAGAAATAGAGAGAGAGAGAGAGAAATAGGGGGAGAGACTGATAGAAATACAAGAGGGCAGATGGAGAGAGTGTCAGAAAGAGAGAGAGGGGAGATGTGGGAGAGACACAGAGAGAGAGACAGGCAGAGTGGGAGAGGGAGAAACGGGGAGATAGAGACAGAGGTGGAGACAGGAAGAAAGACTGGGGTGAGAGACAAAGAGAGAGGGAGACACAGAGGGAGAGAGGAAGAGAGACAGGAAGAGAGAGCTAGAGAGAGACAGAGAGGGAGAGGGAGACAGAGAAGGAGAGAGGAAGAAGTACAGGGAGAGAGAGTAATAATGAGAGACAGGGAGAGGGAGAGAGACAGGCAGAGGGAGAGAAACGGAGAGAAAGACAGAGAGAGAAAAAACAGAGAGAGAGAGGCGGGCTGGTGAACAGAGACAAGAGGCAGCGGGAAAAATAACAGAGGAAGCCAGTAAAGTGAGGTAAGGAAATAGAGGGAGGCAGTCAGAGACATATTGAGACAAAGGAGACAACTAGAGCAATGGAGAGATGAGGATAGTCACCGACACATAAAGAGATGGGGCAACAGAGAGCGAGTTGGAGAGTGGCAGCTAGGCAGAGTACAGAAATATTACACATTTATCGACATAAAAACAGTGAAGGAGGGAAAGAGAGACGGAGGGAGAAACAGAGAAAGAGACAGACAGAGAGAGAGAGAGAGATACAGGCAGAGAGAGAGACAGAGAGACAGACAGAGAGAGACAGACAGAGAGAGGCAGAGAGGGAGAGACAAAGAGAGATAGAGAGAGAGAAAGACAGAGAGAGACAGACAGAGAGAGACAGACAGAGAGAGGCAGAGAGAGAGAGGAAATGTGAGAGAGACAGCGAGAGATAGAGAGAGAGAGACAGACAGACAGACAGATAGAGGAAGCCACAAGTGAGAGAGAGGCAGAAAATTGACAGAGAAGCTCAGGAAATATTTAGAAAGTTGCAGCCCGCGTTTCCAATGATTTCAATCGAAGCGAATCCACGGTTTTGGTTTGTTTTAATTTGTTGTATGTCTGCATCGCGGGCAAGGCCAGCATTTACTGTCCATCCATAACTGACCATGTGAAGGTGGTGGGCAGGTGCCTTCTTGAAGCGCTGCAGCCCGTCTGGTCTCCCTTCTCTGCAGCGGCTGGATACAACTGAGTGTCTGCCTGGGTCATTCCAGAGGACAGTGAGGGGTCAGTCACATTGCTGTGGATCTGGAGTCACATATAGACCAGAGCAGGGAAGGGCGGCAGATTTCCATCCCTAAAGGCTCATTACGAAAGTCCGGGGTTGACAGAGATTCGGAATGATTGACCAGTGCAAGGAATGGCTTCCCGCAATTAATTTTAATACAGAGATAGGCAGAGTTATAGTGTCTCAAGGAATCAAGGGATATGGGGAGCGGGCAGGAAAGTGCAGTTGGATCCCAAGATCAGCCATGATCGTATTGAATGGGGGAGCAGGCTCGAGGGGCCGAATGGTCTTCTCTTGATCATATTCGTTCTGCTCTTCTGTTCTGCACATCCTCACTTACTGGTTAATCTGATATCACTGATTCACCACAGCGAATCAATCTGTACTATTACTCACCAAGGGATTTGTCAGAAATCCTCTCAGCTGCAGAATCATCCACATTTCAACTGAGAAATAAACTGACCGGGACCAAACTCTTCAAACTCTGGGAGAAAGCAGCCAAACTAAAGCTTCAGCATTGGGCGGGGAACAGGAGGGAGAGAACAAGTGACAACGAGCTGGAGTGAGGAAGGACAGGGCTGAATCAAGAGTGAGATGGAAAAGTTATCACTGGAAAATTGGAGGAAGAGAGAAAAGGAGCCGGATTAGGCAAACTATCCGCACTCACTAATTCCAATTTACTGACAGCGACTCCCTCCCCTTGGGCACTAAGCCCCACTACGCTCAGTCACTGCAACCCGCTCCCCATGGTCACTAAACCCCACTTTCCTCAATCACTGCATCCCGCTCCCCTTGGCCACTAAACCCCACTTTCCTAAATCACTGCATCCCGCTCCCGTTGGTCACTAAACCCCACTTCCCTCAGTCACTGCATCCCGCTCCTCCTGGTCACTAAACCCCACTTCCCTCAGTTACTGCATCCCGCTCCCCTTGGACACTAAAACCCACTTCCCTCAGTCACTGTATCCCGCTCCCCTTGGTCACTAAACCCCACTTCCCTCAGTCACTGCATCCCGCTCCCAAGGTCACTAAACCCCACTTCCCTCAGTCATTGCATCCCGCTCCACTTGTTCAGTAAACCCCACGTCCCTCAGTCACTGCATCCCGCTCCCCTTGGTCACTAAACCCCACTTCCCTCAGTCACTGCATCCCGCTCCCCTTGGTCACTAAACCCCACTTCCCTCAGTCACTGCATCCCGCTGCACTTTTTCACTAAACCCCACGTCCCTCAGTCACTGCATCCCGCTCCCCTTGGTCACTAAACCCCACTTCCCTCAGTCACTGCATCCCGCTCCCCTTGGTCACTAAACCCCAGTTCCCTCACTCACTGCATCCCGCTCCCCTTGGTCACTAACCTCACTTCCCTCAGTCACTGCATCCCGCTCCCCTAGGTCACTAAACCCCACTTCCCTCAGTCACTGCATCCCGCTCCCCTTGGACACTAAACCCCACTTCTCTCAGTCACTGCATCCCGCTCCGCTTGGTCACTAAACCCCACTTCCCTCAGTCACTGAATCCCGCTCGCCTTGGTCACTAAACGCTACTTCCCTCAGTCACTAAATCCCGCTCCCATTGGTCACTAAACCCCATTTCCCTCAGTCACTGCATCACGCTCCCCTTGGTCAATAAACCCCACTTCCCTCAGTCACTGCATCCCGCTCCCCTTGGTCACTAAACCCCACTTCCCTCAGTCACTGCATCCCGCTCCCCTTGGTCACTAAACCCCACTTCCCTCAGTCACTGGATCCCGCTCGCCTTGGTCACTAAACGCTACTTCCCTCAGTCACTGCATCCCGCTCCCCTTGATCACTAAACCCCAATTCCCTCAATCACTGCATCCCGCTCCCCTTGGACACTAAACCCCACTTCCCTCAGTCACTGCATCCCGCTCCCTTGGTCACTAAACTCCACTTCCCTCAGTCACTGCATCCCGCTCCCCTTGGTCACTAAACCCCACTTCCCTCAGTCACTGCATCCCGCTCCCCTTGGTCACTAAACCCCACTTCCCTCAGTCATTGCATCCCGCTCCGCTTGGTCACTAAACCCCACTTCCCTCAGTCACTGCATCCCACTCCCCTTGGTCACTAAACCCCAATTCCCCCAATCACTGCATCCCGCTCCCCTTGGTCACTAAACCCCACTTCCCTCAGTCACTGCATCCCGCTCCCCTTGATCACTAAACCCCAATTCCCCCAATCACTGCATCCCGCTCCCCTTGGACACTAAACCCCACTTCCCTCAGTCACTGCATCCCGCTCCCCTTGGTCACCAAACCCCACTTCCCTCAGTCACTGCATCCCGCTCCCAAGGTCACTAAACCCCACTTCCCTCAGTCAATACATCACGCTCCCAAAGTCACTAAACCCCACTTCTCTCAGTCACTGCATCCCGCTCCCCTTGGTCACTAAACCCCACTTCCCTCAGTCACTGCATCCCGCACCCCTTGGTCACTAAACGACTCTTCACTCATTCACTGCATCCCGCTGCACTTGGTCACTAATCCCCACTTCCCCCACTCACCGCATCCCGCTCACCATGGTCACTTACTCCCACTACCCTCAGTCACTGCATTCCGCTCCCCTTGGTCACTAAACCTCACTTCCCTCAGTCACTGCATCCCGCTCCCCATGGTCACTAAACCCCACTTCCCACATTCACTGGATCCCGCTCGCCTTGGTCACTAAACGCTACTTCCCTCAGTCACTGCATCCCGCACCCCTTGGTCACTAAACGACTCTTCACTCATTCACTGCATCCCGCTGCACTTGGTCACTAATCCCCACTAGTATATTAGTGCTCGCTCAGATAACCACTAGTATATTATTTGCACGTATGTGTGGACATAACCTCTTGTTGATTTATTGTGTGTACCTGTGTGCATAAAAACTACTTTATTGCTTTTGTGTATGTGACCATAACCAATAGTTTATTGTTTGTGTGTAGGTGTTATCTAACCACTTGCTTGTAGTTTTTTTCTTCGTGACAGGACTTACTTCCATTTCGAAGCAAATGTCTGTATTAGTGAGAGGCAGCATGGTTTTGTGAAGGGGAGGTCGTGCCTCACTAACATGGCCTGGTTTTTCGAGGATTTGACAAAGATGATCGACGATGGATGGACAGTGAATGTTATATATATGGATTTCAGTAAGGCTATTGAAAAGGACCCTCATGACAGACTGGTACAGAAGGTAAAGCCGCACGGGATCAGGGGTGAGCTGGCAGGATGGATACAGAATTGGCTTTGTCATAGAAGACAGAGTGTAGCAGTGGAAGGGTGCTTTTCTGATGGAGATTGAGCAGTGGAGTTATGCAGGGATCAGTGCTGGGACCCTTGCTGTTTGTGGTATACATAAATGATTTGGAGGAAAATGTAATTGGGCTAATTAGTAAGTTTGCAGACTGCACCAAGGTTGGAGGAGTTGTAGACAGTGAAGAGGATTGTCAAATGATAGAACGAGATTTAGATCGGTTGGAGACTTGTGTGGAGAAACGGCAGCTGGAGTTTAATCCGGACAAATGCGAGTTAATGCATTTTGAAAGGTCCAATAAAGGCAGGAATTTCACAGTAAATGGCAGAACCCTTAAGTACATCGACGGGCAGAGGGATCTGGGTGTACAAGTCCACAGGTCAATGAAAGTTGCAACGCAGGTGGATAAGGTGTTCAGGAAGGCATATGGAATGCTTGCCTTGATTGCCAGGTGCATTCAGTATAAAAGCTGGGAAGTCATGTTGCAGCTGAATAGAACCTTGTTTAGGACACACATTGAATATTGCGTGCAATTCTGGTCACCACATTACCTGAAGGATATGGAGGCATTGGAGAGGTTGCAGAGGAGGTTTTCAAGGATGCAGCCTGGTCTGGAGGTTATTGGCTATGAGGAGAGGTTGGAGAATCTCGGATTGTTCTCACTAGAGCGACGGAGATTGAGGGGCGAATTGACAGAAGTTTACAAAATTATGAGTGGCATGGACAGAGTAGATAGTCACAAGCTTTTTCCCAGGGTGGAAGAGTCAATTACTAGGGGACATAGATTTAAGGTGAGAGGAGAAAACTATAGAGGAGATGTGCGGGGCAAGTTTTTTACGCAGAGGGTAGTGAGTGTCTGGAATTCGCTACCAGAGGAGGTGGTGGAAGCAGGTACGATAGTGGTGTTTAAGAGGCAGCTTGACAAATAAATGAATAGGATGGGAATAGAGGGATACGGACCCCGGAAGTGCAAAATGCTTTAGTTGACGGGCAATATGATCGGCGCAGGCTTGGAGGGCCCAAGGGCCTGCGCCTGTGCTGTACTTTTCTTTGTTCTTTGTTCTTTGATCTAGTTCTATAGCCATTCCCGTGCAATTGACACATATGGTCAGCATAAAAGCAAGTAATTGTGTTGCTCCATGAGGGAGAGAAGTAAGCGGAGGCTTTTCCTGCTTTCAGCCTGGCCGTTATCACTGGACTACTGCAATGACGGCGGCTTACATTACATGATTATCACTATCATTTTGCTGAGTCCTGGCCTCCTTCCTGTAGCACTTTTATGTATGATTTCATGCAGATGTTGACCTTGATTTGTCACTTGCCACTTATCTGCCCAAGACTGAATGCTGTCCTGGTTCTTCGGCATTTTGACATGGATTTCTTCCTTATCTGAGCAATTCCAAATGGCACTAAAAATTGGGCAATCATCGGCAACACCTCTAATTCTGAACTTATCGTGGAGGGAAGGTAATTGATGAAGCAACTGGAGATGTTTGGCATGGGGCACTGCTCAGGAGAACCCCTGCAGGGATGTCCTGGGACAGATAACATTGACCTCGAACATCTACAGACATCTTCCTTTGCACTAACTATGACTGTAACGAACTCAGAGTACTCCTGGAACTACATTGACTTCAGTTTTGATCGGGATTTTTGATAATAGACTCAGTCAAAAGCCTCCTTGTTGTCCAGGATAGTCGCTCCCATTTCACCTCTGCATTTCAGATCTTTTTTTACATTTTGAACCAAACTTATAATGTGGCCAGGAGATGGTGGCCGAACCGATCCCAAACTGAGCGTCAGTGAGCAGGTTATTGTTGAACAAGTGCAGCTGAATAGCACTATAAATAACACCTTCCATCAACATGCAGATGATCAGGAGTCGACTGATGACGGGATAATTGGCAAGATTGGATGTTTTCCGTATTTGAGAAAAAAAGAGAGATCATTTCCAAATAGCCAAGTAGATACCCGTGCTGTAGCAGAATTGCAACAGCTTGACTGAGGGCGCAGCGAGTTCTCGAGAACAAGCCTTCAGTATGATTGTTGGAAACTTGTCAGGGCGCTTAGCTTATGCTTATCCAATGCCTTCAGCCGTTTCTTGATGTCACGTGCAGTGAAACGAATTTCCTGAAGGATGACACCTGTGGTGCTGAAGGCCTCAGGAGGCGAGTGAGTTGCATCATTAACTCGACACTTCTGGATGGAGGTGTCTGCAAAGTATTCAGCCTTGTGTTTTGCACTGATGTGGTGGGCTCCCCCATCACTGACGCTGTGGATATTTGCGGAGCCTCCTTCTCAATGGTGTTGTGATGTGTTTAATTTCCCATCATCATTCACAACAGGATGCGGCTGACTTAGATTTGATCCATTGATCGTCAGTTCGCTTAGCTCAGTGTGGGGCTTGCTGCTTTCCTGGTTTGTCATGTAAGTCATTGAGTGTTCTAGCTTCACAAGGCTGGCACATCATTTTTTTGGTTTGGTGGCTGCTGCTCCTGGCATTCCCACTTGCATTCGTCAATGAACCAGGATTTACAGTACTGTGGAGTGTTGGGTGGGTCATATGAGTGGCCATGAGGTTAAAGATTATGTTTGATGCAATAGTGATGTTGCCATTGGGCCTCAGCGCGTCAAGAATGCTCAGTTTGAGTTGCTAGATCTCGTCAAAATGAATCCTAATCGGCACAATGTTTGTGACACGCTACATGATGAAGAGCATCCTTAATGGGAAGTCAATGTGAAGACATTCGACAGCTAATTGGTGAAGGATAATTTTGGAGCCAATCATTCCTCAATGTTACATTTATTAAGATCATTAATTATCACAACTTAATCGTTGTCCTCATTATCATCATCGTCAGTGCCTCGAAACGAGGAAGACGTAGGCCAGTGTACGTCTTCTGATCACTCAACCGACCAATCCTGAAGCCACAGGTCAATGGGCAGAAGCGGCAGGACTTTCCCTGTGGAAGGTAGTTTCCTGAGTTTGGGATCGGTTTCATCCCCTTCCGTTTTGATCACTTCTCCACAGCAGATTTGATGTGGTCACTGGTGTGCAGCTTGTTGGATGAGGCTCCAACACATGGCACACTTTTTGCCAATTTGCTCCCAAGTTCCGATATCTCGTTATCCTCGTCTAATTGAGGCTGTTAGTGTGGCATTGAAATCGTTCCTCTGTCTCCTTGAGATCGGGTGTCGCGCTCAAGTAGTTAAAAGTCGATCTGCTACAGGAGCCTTTCATTTGACATGTGCGTGCAGTGTCCAGACAGGTTGAGCTGATTTCACATGATCCTGGTGAAGATTCTTGTGGAACTGATTTCAGGGACGATGCAGGAGTTGGTTCACCCGTCTTCCCATTTGCAATGTAATATCCTGCGGAGATATCGCTGATGGAAAATCTCCAGCAGCCGGTGGTGTCTTTGTTCGGTGAACCAAGTGCCACTGATATAGCTAAATGTGGGGACATCAACAGGGCGGTTGGCCTCGTTCAAAATGTCAGACTTGTTTTTAAAAAAAACTGGGATGAATAGGTCCTATCTTCATACGTCCCTAATTCCAACATTATTTCACTTTTAAAGAAGGATGATAATCAATCTCTTGCAGCTATAAATGCATATCCCTCATGGCCACTCCGGAGAAGGTTTTCACATGAAGCCTTCTGGAACGACCCCTACCCGTAAGTGATAACATTCTTCCGGAAACCCAAGATATTTACCGGCCATGCAGAGGAACCACATACTTGATCTCTGTCACTGGATAAACCGAACAATCCTGTCTGGAGCTGATTAAACAGTTCTGCAGCGTTTTTGTTCATCAGTCAAAGGTATTTGTCTCCATCAAGCGAGAAATCCGCTGATTAATCTTTCAAATATTGGGTGACCAGAAAAGTGGCCCTTGATGTGCAGCCACTGCTGCGATGCAGCGGAAGAGGCAGCTAATTTAGTCTCAACAGCTCCCACAAACAGCAATGTGCTGATGATCAGATATTGTGTTTCATTGTGATGTTGATGGCGGGGTGAATATTCACCTTGAAACTAGGGAGGGTTCCTTTGCTCTTCATCGAGTTAGCGTCAAGGTATTTTTGCATCCGCCCGAACAAGCAGCTGAATCATCGGTCATCATCAATCCGAAAATTCATCCTTATCAGTGTCAGAAACACACTGAGAAAAAATAGACAAGAACATGAATCAAATCAATGAGTTTGAAATTCACTGAATTACACCAGACCTGTGATCAGAGACTGCATCATTCTCCACTAAACAAATTGCCAGTAATACTTGCCTTACCATGTGTTTGCTGTTCTATTCTCGTGTTTATCAGAGAATAACTGAGGAGTAACCTCTGTCACAAGAGCTGCTGAACATCAATAGTGTGCACGAGACACGGGCTCGATGTATTCTGTAATCACAGACTGGGAGGTTCATTCAGCCTGCATGGAATCTATTTGCTCCAGCGCCTCTGTGCTGTCTTTGAAGCAGCTATTCCATAATATCCCTCCTGCCTGCTCTTTGTCCAGAGCTCTGAAAGTACCCCCCACCCCCTCTGCCCCCACATCCACATTTCTCCAGTTCCCATTTGAAACTGTCCATTGAATAGGCTTCAAGCATGTCTTCAACCTGTACATTTCTCATTACAACCACTGTCTTTAAAAAGTTCTATTTCTATCCTCTCGGGTTCATACAGATTATTGAAAACCGTGCCACTGTCCCTTTTTCCAGTTGAAACTGTTTCTCCTTACTCTCTCAAAATTCCACGTTAATATGGAGACGTCTATTCTATTCCCCGTTACCTTTGCCGATCTAAGGATAACAAGTACAACCTCTCCAGTCTACACATGAAACGGAAATACCCCATCACTGGCAGCAGTCAAGTAAATCTTCTCTGTAATCCTTATAAGGCCTACACACCCTTTCTAACGTGTAGTGACCCGAATGAGGCGCAAATACCTCAGTTGAGGGCAAACCATAAGACCATAAGACATAGGAGCAGGATTTAGGCATTACGGCCCATTGAGCATGCTCCGACATTCAATCATGGCGGGTACGTTTTTCGACCCCATTTTCCCTCCCTCTACCCGTAACCTGTGATGCATACGCTTTTAAGAGAATTTCCTTAGTTTTGTACTATACCCCTGTGTTTATAAAGTCAAATAACCTCTGTGCTTTCTTAACAATCTTTTCCATATGTCCTTCTTGTGATGAAGATCAGTGTACATGTATCCACTCTATTCCCGCAACGGATTTAAATATGTGGATTCTTAATTTTATTTTGCCTCTTCTTCACGCTAACCTCTATTACATCATATGTATATATCCCTTTCAACAGCCTATGCATACCTCCTTAATATTTATACTATCCTCCTCATTATTTATATTTCTGAACTCCTGTTACCTACAAACGTAAAAAATAATGTCCTCTATATGGAAGGCTACATGTGAGACCCATCGAAAAAGCAGCATAGCAAAGAAGAAGAGGAGATGTAAAGGGCAACTCTCCCCCCAGTTGCGACTACACGTTCTCTAGAACCCGTTGTGAGAGAATCTGCTGATCATGCTTAGGCCTGATTAGGCACCAGCCGGCCTGGAATCGTTCAGAACAAACCTTCCGAAAATCTTCATCTGCAATGAAATGATGAGAGGGATGTTGTTTATGAGCATCATAAAGTGCAGTGGTCATGAGTTGAACACAAAAGGGAACATTACTGTGTACTCCCCACCTGTCTGAATAAACATCCTCCACAACTTTTCTCTGCTTTCTGTTTCTTCGCTAACATCATACACTCCCTGTCACTGTCTCTTTTATCCATAGGTTTCAGGTTCCATAACAATTCTTTTAAATGACAAGACGATCACACTTCGTTCATATATATGATATCGAGGTCACTTCACAGAACAGCGGGCTCGTTAGTTAATAACTGCAGAAAATTTATCAGACGTGATTTTTCATTAACATATTCGTGCTTCTGATCGTTTATAAACCGATTAGATTAGAGCATCGAGAAATTTCCTGGCAATAGGCATTTTTCACAGCCCTACGCTGGGACAGTGTCAAGCAACATCTACCCTCAAACTGTGTGATGTGTCAGTTACATGTTGGGGGAGGTATCCTCTGCCCTGCCTGTCAACAGAGACATTTTATATACTGTGAGGGTCTTCGTGTGTGTGTTGTGTGTGAGTGTACAAGTCTGTGTCTCTGTGTCTGTTCGTGCAAGCGCGTGTGTGTCTTTGCTTGAGTCTCTGTGCCTGTGTGTGGTACTGTGCGTGTGTGTGTGTGTTTATCTGTATCAACGTAAGTGTGTGTCAGTGTTCGTCTGTGTTTGTGTGTGTCTGTGTGTGTGTTTCTGATTGTTTGCATGTGCATGTCTGTCTCTGCATGTGTCGGTGCAAGCGTCAATGTGTCTGTGTTTCAGGTTGTGTCCCTGTGTTTGTTACAGTGTGTGTGTGCGTTTATGTGTACTGATATCAATGCGTGTCACGCTTTCTCTATGTGTGTGTATGTGTGTATGCGTGTGTGTGTGTGTGTATCTGTGCGTGTGTTTGTGCGTGTGTGTGCCTGTGCATATGCGTGTCAGTGCAAAACTATCAGAGTCATCAGCTTCCCTGTTTGCCCTCTGGGAAAGTGGACATACCTTACGACAGTCAGGTTTTGTTTGTCAAAGGGAGTATCAGAGCGAAATGTCAAACCGACTTCTCCCTTTTACCCCTGTTTCACTCGCGACTTCCACTCCTGTCAAGTTGGAAGATGGAGGAGCGACTCGGGGTATGTTTATAAAGGAAATGTTCAAAAGACAAGGCTTAATCATTTGCAAACACCATGAAACAGACGTGCTGATTAGATGATATATTTTGGCCTCCTCCTGAAGCCAAGCAAAGCACATGTGCCACTCTTCAAACGTTTCACTTTAATCCACAGGATATTCAATATATGGTTGAATGCTTTGGATACTATCATGGACGATGGGCTCTGAAATTATTTTGTAAGTTGTTTGTGAACGCTTTCACCAAGGCTAATTCAAACAAACAGTTGCACTCAATTAATTTATCTGATGATAATTAGACATTCAGCATTTTTGAGTTTTAGTCTCTGCCCTCATAGAGGGACAGTGTTCTGCTGGCGCATATTCAGGGACAGCTCATTCGTCCACCTTGTTAAAGGCTGTCAGGCAGCATGGCGACAGGTAACAGGTCAGCTCCGTGTAAGAGGAAACATATTAACAAACAGACAACACATAAAACTTAAACATATTTAACCACCTCGGCAGCTGAATAAGGGAGTTTGAGGGAAATGGAAAGAGAGAGAAAGAACGACAGAAAGCTGGGGGAGGAGATTGAGTAAGGGGCAGATACAAATATTGACAGAGGGTAAGACAGCTTGATATAAAAAGAGATGATAGATTGCGAGCTTGACGGGGAAAAGATGGAGATGAAGGGAGAGGCGGATGCAAAAGTAAAGTAAAGCACGATTTGCTTTTCTATAGCGCCCTTAAATCGTGAGAATGACCCAAAGAGTTTCACCGCCAATATTCAAGTGCCGTCACTGATGTAACATAGGAGAGAAAGTTTGCCCTTGGCAAACTACCCCTCAGGAATACTAATTGGATAATTAGTTTGTGATTTTTGAAATACTTTCCCCTGGGTCTTTCTTCATCCAATGGCTGCCGTTAAATATTTTCAAGGCTGTGTGATCAGGTGATCTGCAGAAGAACATTTAAGGTAATTGATGAAAAGTGCAAACTGAAGTATATCGAAGCTGAGGAGAATGTCAATTTACACAGTGAGATGTTGTGATCTGGAAGGCTCTGACTGGCAGTATATTCAATAGGATGTTTCAGAATATGAGTTGCATAAATAATTGAAAGGAATAAACTGCAGGACAATGTGGAGAAAGAATGGCAGAAGTGCTTAGAATTGGATCGCCGGTGTAAAGAGTTAGCATCTAATCAATTTCTGGATGGCCTCCTTCTGTTTATGCCGCTTAATATAATGGGAGAAAACACTTTAATCCCCAGTCGGGACTTTACACAGATTGGTAATCTTTTTTTTAAATAAAATAAACCTCCTTGTGATGCACATGTCATCTTTGATTCCAATAACTGCTCATCTCATTTACTGGCTGACTTTTTAACACGCTTAATGTGGAGCCTGTCCGCACAGTGCGAGTATAATTATTAACTACATAATCGTTTATGAATTTATATAAAGCGCTTCTGCACTCCAACCATCTCATTGTGTCTCTCAGGAACTCAGCAGAAGATCAAGAAGGCGCTGTTCCTGCTACTTGGAGTCCTGGTGTTGGCGCAGCACATCACTTCCAGAAAGCCCCAGTACAATTTTGATCCCATAAGTGAGTATATCTCTCCGTAATCTGTATTATGAAACATTATTAGGAGCAGGGGGAGGACTTTCAGCTCCTCAAGGTTATTTAAAAAACAGAAGGAATATTTTCTGATGTGTATCTCAACACCATGACCGCATCGTGTTTCGAGAACCATTAATACTCTTTACTCATATGAAACCTATCAAGTTGATTTTTGGCCTATTGAAAACTATTGAATTATTCTGATATTTGGATATATCGACATTCCACTCAGCTTTTTGACGTCCTCCAAAGATTCCTCCTTGTCCCTGTCCGATTTCCCATCTGTGCGCTGCCACCGGTAACATCATCTATAAACACAACATCGGCTTCCAGACACCCACAGAGGAGCCTAACTCACCAGCTGGTCTCACAACCTCGCCTCCTCCTCGACATTATCAGATTGCTGATCCAATATCGACCTAATGGAATATATTTATGCAATGTTTAGGATATTGTTTTCAAGCCCCACACCAAACTCCATTCCCTCGATACCAGCGCCGGCCCTGTTCCTGTAATCTCCCTGAGGTAGAGACACACTGATTTCACAACACTGTTGTCCTGTTTCAACCTCAGGTCTGTGTTATCGCGAAGAACACTTCAATCCACCTCAGTAACATCGCCCGACCCTCTCCTCTGTCTCAGCTCATCTCCTGCTGAAATTCTCATCGACACATTTGTAACTTTTATACATGATTATGCCAAATGCATTCTTGTCTGTTCGATCACATTCTATTCACCATAAACTGAAGCCATTGCAAAACATAATTCACTTCGGCCTCCATTCAAAAATCAAACCCTGAGCTCACTGAGATATATTGGCTCCTCCTAACTCAATAACCAGATTTTAAAACTGTCTTCCTTCTTTTCAAATAAGAGCCTGGCCCTTCGCGTCCTTTCTCTGTAAGCTCCTCTAGGCACACAATTGCCAGGGTTCTCAGTACTCCTCCAATTCTGGCCTCTTGAGCAGGCCTGATTTACATCGCTCCGTCATCGGCGGCTGCAACATCAGGTGTCGAGGGTCTGAACACTGGAATTATGTCCTAAACCCTATCCTGCTATCTCTTCCCCCTTAACCCTCTATCTGTGTTCAAGTGTGTTGCTCACCTGTCCAGGTCACTCCTGACACGGGTAGATGAATGATGCTGTTTGATAGCGCTCCTGTGAAGCAGCTTGGGAGAGAATATTGGGTGAAAGGTTCTCTCAGTTCGTGCTGTTTTATAACATAAGGAAGGAACTGCTTGGTAGGTGGAGGGAAAAATATTGTCACTTATGGTCGGCAGATAAAATGTACGAACCATCAACATAATAAAGTCAATAATAATTGCAATATATAATGCAGCCGAACCCTCTTCACTCAGGGAGCAGTTATAATATAAAGCTCGCCAGCAGAGGGATTGGTTGGGGTAAATAGTGTAGATACATTTAAGTTGAAACTGGATAGGCGTGTGAGAGGGAAAGTAATTCTATGCAATACCACATTCATCACATGAGGGTAGCACGGCTTGCTAAAGTTCTGATGCTGTCGCTCTGTTCTCCCACGCGGTACATTCAGAGTAATGATGTATTCATTGCTGCGTTTCAGGTCAGCTGTCGGGTTGCAGAAAATTCGGTGGGCAATGCCAAACATTGCCGTGAATGCCAGGTCAGCCGGAGATATTGAGGTTGTGTCTCTGGGGCTATCGCTGCTGCAAGAAAGTTAATGAAAAATACGGACCAAGGAAGTGAACACGTCCGAGGCTGAGACAGGAGACAATATTAAATCAGGGTTCATTTGATTGTGGAGGCCCCGCGATCCCTGACCCACTGCTGCCTTAAAATGTGAATAAAACTCGCTGCATTTATTCACCACCTTTCTTCCGGGTCTCATTTCTCACTGGGATCAGCTGATGTTCAGATGGAAATGGGTTTGGGAGGGGGTGCGAGGGTTTGTCGTGTTGGGGGCGGTCAGAGAATGCGAGGGACACCTTCTCATCTTGTAACTCCTTTATAGCCTCACACATAGAATAACTCCTTTCTGCCAATTCCACAATGTTACAGGCCCCTCCATCAAATTGCCTGCTAATGCTGGTTCGACTGGCAGGGCCGATGTGATCGAACATTGGCGCACAGTCGGGTCGAGTGGACAGGAGAGTCCTTAACATTTACTGCAGACACCAGCGTGCGTTATGGCAGCATGTCAAACACGAGCAGCGGAACGCCATGCCTGTTACCCCACACTGCCCTTCTAATGTGGAGTGGCACTGTAGTTAGGAAGAGGGTAGAATGCTAACTGTGTGAGATGTTAAAGAGACACAGGATCTATCATCACAGGAAGTGGTGCAGTCTCATGATTTTGCTTTAAATGTTCTATTTTATAGCAAGCAGAAGCTACTGTAAGATAGGTCTCAATTAATAGCCAATGTTTTTCATTCCTCAGCGGAAATTTTAAATATTCTGTTAGTAATACCAAAACCAAGTATATTATACGGTGACAGCGAAGGAAGGACAAACACGAGAACTATTGGCAATAGCAGAAAACTTAGAGCAGGCTAGATGTCTGAACCAGACAGACGCATGGCTGAATTGACGCTGGCGATTTAGCAGATATAGCAATACGTTGAGTCTCGCTGCAAAAGAGAGAAGTGGGCAGTTCAGTGCGGTATTATACATTATGGGTGTCTGTGCAGACCATTTCGTAGACTGTTAAACGGAGCCAGGAATAGCAAACTTTGTACAATGAAGTAATAAAAACACCCAATGTCTACTTCTGCCTTTGAAATATTACCATTGCCCTGTCAGTTAGATTTAAAAAGCACTCTAAGAATAATGGGAAAGGAATGGATACACTTATCCACGGTCTGTATTGGTTTGCAGAGAACTGTGAATATGGCAGCTTAATGATGAACAAAGGAGGAACAGATGAGCGTCGGAGTCGAGCATGAAGCGTTACCTCACCAGTTGCCATATGTGAATTATTTAACCTGAAAACAGGCATTCAACAAAGCAGCCAAGCTCAGTTAAAGATACAAAATCAATCCGTGATTCGAGCTCTCAGGGAGAAATATATCAGCTAAAACAAACACAGACTCAGTGGAATATGTTAAATTTAAAAACAGAGAGATTGGCCTGAAAGAAAAGAATGGCTGGCAGGAGGAGTGGCCAACAAATACCCAGATTACTCTTATCAGTGTGGTGGGAAGGAAGGGAGAAAGAGAAGTGAGGAAACAATCCCGCCAATTAGGTTGGATGACATTTTGACAAAGGGAGGGTTAACTTTCAGGTTATATGTCACAGTCAGGTGTTTGGACGGAATAAATGAAAATAATAAAATAAAACATTCAAAAGAAAAAGTCAGATTCCGAGACGCTGCATTACTTCCTGTGATAACACATGCTTTCTCTCATTAGGCAGGGATCTGCTGGGTCAAATTCAGGGCCAGTTCATTCCTCACACTTTGCTGTTGTGACGGAAATGATGGGAACTAGTGACAGGGCAGTTCTGCATCAAAGGCAAATAATTAAAACATGGATAAGGACTGTTTTTGAAAATTAATTAATTCATTGAATGTGGCATCCGTGGCGAGGCCAGCACTTATTTTCCATCGTAGACACTACAGCCCCAGTGTGTTGATGGTGGAGGGAGTGTACGTTTGTGCATCGCATGCTAATAAAGAAGGTGATTTGTTTTTGGATGATATCAAGCTTCTTGAATGTTTTGGGCGCTGCATTCATCCAAGCGAATGTTAAGTATTGCATCACACTCCTGCCGTGGATGTAGGAGACATAGGCCAGGCCTGTCGAGACAGGAGGCAAATTACTCACCGCAGGATTCGCTGATTCGGATCGGATCTTTTAACCATGTTATTGATCTGGCTATTCTCGTTCAGTATCTCGTCAATGGATTTCCCCAGGAAGTTGACAAGTGATTTAACGATGCTGAAGTAATTGAATGTCAAGCGAAGATGTTTAAATTCTCTATTTTTGGGGATGGTCATTGCCTGGCACTTGTTTGGCGCGAATGTTACTTGTCATTTGTCAGCCCAAGCCTGGGTATTATGCAGGTCTTGCTGCATTTGTTGATGGACTGCTTCAGTCTCTGAGGAGTCGCGAACGGCACTGAAAATTGTTAAATCTTCATCACACATCCTCACTTCTGACATCATGATGGAGTGAAGGTCATTGATAAAGGAGTAGAAAATGGTTTCCTCCCAAGTCCCATTGACTCCAGTTTTGTCAGCGCTCCCTGATACCATATTCGGTCAAATGCAGCCTTGCTTTTAAGTGCCGTGACGCCCACCTCAATTCTGGACGTTAGCTCTTTTTTTTCTGTTTTGGATCCAGGGCTGTTACGAAGTCAGGAGCTATGTGTCCCTGCTGGAACACAAACTGAGCGTCAGTGGGCAGGTTAACGTGAAACAAGAGGCGCAGGAAAGCACAGTTAATAACCCTTCCATTAATTTACTGATAATACATAGCTGACTAACGGGGCGGTGATTGGCCTGGTTAGATTTGTCTTGGTTTATGTGGACAGGGTATAGATGGGCAATATTACAAATAGCTGGGTAGGGACTACCTTTGTGCCTCTACCGGAATAGCTTGGCTAGGGGCACGGCAAAAATTTTTAAATTAATGGGCAGATGTATGTGACAGGTTAGGAGAGACATGGAAATGTAGCATGATAATAGGATGGAGGAGCAGAGGAATTTTGGGGTAGGATCATATGGTGAAACAGAGGGACAGAACGATGTAGAGCAATGTAAAACCATCAACATCTAGAGGAGCGGGAGAATGAGAAAAGGAGGGACGGAGCAAGGGACTGTTTTTTTTTATACTGAGATGGAGAAAGTGATTTAAGTAAATGTGTGTATTGTTCTACAACCTTTCACAGCGTGAGAAATTCCAATGCGCTTTACAGCCAATGACGTAGTGCAGAATTGTTGGGCATTGCTCTCTCTCCCTATTTATCTATCCCACCGTGAATAACTATCTTTCCTACTATTCACTGTGGTACTGTGATTCTGTGTGATGCTTGACGCTCATGTAGGTTTTATAGGTGACTTGAATATGATATCGGAATTCTTCCATATTAATGGTTTTCATCACCTTGTAAAATGTTTTCTCTAATTTCAATCACATAAACGATTGATTCCAGATTTCTCCATCAAATTCTACAAATGTCTCATTCGGTTTATTTCTTATTGTGCTGAAAATTGATTGAACAGCTTTCGGGACAAGCACAACATCATTAACAATTTTCCTTTAAATACTCCATTGTCTGCAGTTGCAGTTAATCAAACCATTTTATACAATCATCGCTGTACCTGAAAGGACACATTGTAGCCCAAGAGTCCAAGCATAAATTGTACGCTTCCACTTTGTAGCTATTTTTTCAAATGAGGTAAAACATCTTTGAATTCCATCTTCTGTCAAGTCAAGCATTAAACGAGTTTTTCTTTAAATGGAAATCAAATTCCTCAGTGGATCAGGATCGTCCTCTGAACCGTTAACTTTCCTATCTCCCTTTACTCTAAGCTATAATTTAGCCAGGTCAGATCCTCTGCATTGATTATTTCTTTGGAATTCTTTATCTGTTTCCGTAACACTTTCTGCCCTTGCTAACTTCACTCTCTGAGGCTCCAGCTCCAGCCTTCTCATTTTCCATTTCATTATATATTTCGTTTATCTGTCGTTTCCATTTTCATTTGTTGCAATTCAAGCGTCTCTTATTTCCATCTCTTTGGCCCTTTGTTCCTCCAGTTCTACATCTGTTTTTCTCCATCTCCTTCTATCGTAAACTGTTTCATTTCGTTCCATTTTTCTCTTCCTAATTGTTTCATTTGGAACTGATTTTTTGCTAACTCCAGCTATAATACGTAAATCTGAGATTGTTCTCCTTTTTAGTTCCAAATGCCGTGTAATTACTTTCATCATATCATCCGTCTAGAACCCGACATTTATATCTATCTTCAATTTATCTGAAAACTCGCTCAGGTTACCCTTATTCAAGGATTTCAAATAATTTACTAATACATCGCCTACTTATAGAAAAGACATAGCAACAGTGAAATTCAATTTAAATTCAATCCCATATATTATACATCATAGAAAGCCTGTTTCTGTGCAGAGACATTCCACTCCCCGTTTTGTTTAAGCATTAAAATATTATCGCTAGATTAAAGTGTTTTAATCGCTGGACAAGCCCCCAATTTGTCGTGATACCAGCTAATGTTATGACTGAAAAAGAGAGATCACGGAATGGAAGTTGCTTTGATAGACTATATTCATTTTTAAACCATGCATGTAACGTAATAAAACACATTCACGGGAGTCTGCTGTTTATTTTCTTTAAGGAAATATAAAACACTTAAAAACAAACACAAAACATTGGCTACATTCCACTGGATTACAAAAAGTTTGGAAAACTTTCAATACAGACACCAAGAAAGAAATGGCCCAAACTCACGTTGTCCCATTTATCACAGCAACCAGTACAGACCCATTACTACAGTGAGGAGGTTCCACTCTTTCCACATCCAGGGTAATGCAGGTTCAGTTGCAAAGAGTTTTCATTTTCGATGAATTTATGGACATTCAATAGATGTCCTTCAAAAAGTTTTACCTCCTCTGATATATCCAAAAACTCACTGTAAATTAGTTAATACTTTAAGTTTATGTTTTCCTTTCCAAATTAAAACCTGAAAAACCTTGTTTTTCATACTGCTTCTCCCTACCTCCATGTGGGTCTTTCTTTCATTCCCTGCCTCCGGGCAACAACAAGTTTTCTATGGTATGTTTTAAATTCCATAAATTACTAACCCCTTTGACCCATCTCTTCACTTCAAGAGTGTAAAAATAAATAAAATACGTGCATGAAAAGAGAGCGGCATGTTGGGTTCTCCATTTCACATAACTCCAGGCTTCGTGATTGCAAACAGACAAACAAAAGAAATAGAACGTAAATTAAACGTAACAATACATCTTGTTCCTAACACCAACAACACAAATGAAATTATTTCAAACTATATTTAGTTCCTAACGATGCCTCCATAAGCTGTTTGTGTGCGTATGCATGAGAACATAACCACTAGTTTACGGTTTTGTGCGTTTGTGTGCATAAATAATTGCTTATTTTTTATGTTTATGTGTGCATTTAATTGTTTTTATTCATTCACAGGGTGGCGGCTTCAGTGGCTCGGCCAGCATTTATTGTCCATCCTTAGTGGTTCTTGAGAAAGTAGTGCTGAGCTGCCTCCTTGACCAACTTCATTCCATGCTGGGTAGGTGCACCCGCAGTGCTGTTAGGAACGGAGATCCAGGAATTGACCCAGCGATAGTGCAGGAACGGCGATATATTTCCAAGTCAGGATTGTGAGTGACTTGGAGGGGAGCTTCCAGGTCGTGGTTTCCAAATGTGCCCTTGTCCGCCTACGTGGCTGTGGAGACGGGTTTGGAAGGCCCTGCCTAAGGAGTCTTGGTGAATTTCTAATTTTCGCTTGTGCATAACCACTTGTTTATCATGTGTTTGTATTGGTGAACAAAACCATCTGTTTATTACGTCTGTGAATTTGTGAACATAACCAATAGTTTCATACTTATATATGTGTATGTACATAACCACTTTTTTATTATTTCTGTGTATTTGTTTACATAACCAATAGTTTATTGTTTGTATGTATGAATGCACACAACCTCTTGTTTATTTTTTGTGTGTACTTGTGTGCATAACCACTATTTTATTGCTTTTGTGTATGTGACCCTAACCACTGGTTTATTGTTTTTGTGTATGTGAGCATAACCACTGGTTTATAGTTTGTGTGTGTGTTATCTAACCACTTGCTTGTAGTTCTATAGCCATTCCCGTGCAATTAACACATATGGTCAGCATAAAAGCAAGTATTTGTGTCTCTCCATGAGGAAGAGAAGAATGTGGAGTCATTTCCTGTTTTCAGCCTGTCCGTAATCACTGGACCATTGCAATGACGGCGGATTACATTACATGATTATCACTATCATGTTGCTGAGTCCTGGCTCCCTTACTGCGGACATTTTATGTATGCTTTCATGGAGATGTTGACCTTGATTTGTCACTTGCCACGTATGAGCTCAAGACTGAATGCTGTCCTGGTTCTGTTGCATTTGGAGAATGATTGCTTCCTTATCTGAGTAGCTCCGAATGGCACTGGAAATTGTGCAATCATCAACAATACCCTCAATTCTGACCTTATGGTGGAGGGAAGGTAATTGATGAGGCAACTGAAGATGGGTGACATGGAGCACTACTATGGAGAACTCCTGCAGGGATGTCCTGGGACAGAGAACATTGACTTCGAACATCTGCATACATCTTGCTTTGCACTAGATGTGATTGCAACGAACTCAGAGTAGCCCCCGGAACTACATTGACTTCAGATTTGCTCGAGGTCTTTGATAATCGACTCCGTCAAATGCTGCCTTTTTGTCCAGGATAGACTCTCCCAACCCACCTGTGCATTTCAGCCCTTCTTTTTTTCATATTTGAACCAAGCTTCTAATGAGACCAGGTGGCCCAACCCATCCCATACTGAGCGTCAGTGAGCAGGTTATTGTGGACAATTGCAGCTATATAGCACTATCAATGACACCTTCCATCAACTTGCAGATGATCAGGAGTCGTCTGATGAGGCGATCATTGGCAGGATTGGATTTTTTCCATATTTGGGAAGGAAGGAGAGACCTGGGAACTTTTGCAAATAGGCAAGGAGATATCAGTGTTGTAGCTGCATTGGAACAGTTTGACTGAGGGCGCAGCGAGTTCTCGAGCACAAGCCTTCAGTACAATTGTCCGAATCTTGTCAAGGCGCGTAGCTTTTGCTTATCCAATGCCTTCAGCATTTTCTTGATGTTACGTGGAGTGAAACAAATTTCCTGATGGATGACATCTGTGTTGCTTAAGACCTCAGGAGGCGAGTGAGATAGATCATTAAATTGACACTTCTGGATGAAAGTGTCGGAAAATTCTTCAGCCTTGTGTTTTGGACTGATATGGTAGGCTCCGCCATCACTGATGCTGTGGATATTTGCGGAGCCTCCTCTCGGTTTTGGTGTAATGTGTTTAATTTCCCATCACCATTCCCAACTGTATGTGCCTGACTTAGATATGATCCATTGATCGTGAGGCCGATTAGCTCAGTCTGGGACTTACTACTTTCCCTGTTTGTCAATCGTGTGTTCTAGCTCGACAAGGCTGGCACATCATTTTTAGGTTTGGTGTCTGCTGCTCCAACTGCATTCGTCAATGAACCAGGATTTAAGGTACTGTGGAGGGGCGGGTGGGTCATATGATTGGCCATGATGTTAAAGATTGTGTTTGATGCAATAGCGATGTTGCATTGGGCCTCAGGGCGTCATGGATGCTCAGTTTGAGTTGCTAGATCTCTTCGAAAGCACTCCTAAACGGCACAATGTTTGTGCCACACGACATGATGAAGGGCATCACAAATGTGAAGTCATTGTGAAGACATTCGACACCTAATTGGTCAAGAATGATTATAAAGTCAATAATTCCTCATTGTTACATTTCATAAGAGAATTCAATATGAGAACTTAATAGTTGCCCACATTATCATCATCGACAGCCCCTCGAAACGAGGATGGCGTCTGCCAGTTTTAGCCCTCAGATCACTCAACAGACCAATCCTGAATCCACAGGTCATTGGGCAAGACAGTCAGGATTTTCCTGAGGAAGGTTGTTTCCATTGTTTGGGTTTGGTTTTCTCACCGTCCGTTTTGATCACTTCTAACTCTTCCCTGGCTGCTTTACCACAATGCTGGCTGCAGGACACTCTTCCCAGACTGCTTCACCGTGATACTGAATGCAGAACCGCCTTCTCAAACTGCTTCACCGCGATGCTGGCTGCAGGGCGCTCTTCCCAGGCTGATTCACCACGATGCTAAATGCAGGACACTCTACCCAAACATCTTCCCCACTTTGCGGAATGCAGGACCCTCTGCCCAGACTGTTTCTCCGCAATGCCGGCTGCAGGACGCTCTTCCCAAGCTGATTCACCGCGTTTCTGGCTGCAGGACTCTCTTCTCAGGCTGCTTCACCACGTTGCTAACTGCAGCAGACACTTCCCAGGCTGCTTCACCGCTTTGCTGAATGCAGGAGAATTCCCCGGCGACTCACCGCCATTCCAGCTGCAGGACACTCTTCCCAGGCTGCTTCACGACGTTGCTAACGGCCGGACTCTCTGCCCAGGCTGCTTCACCACGTTGCTAACTGCAGCAGACACTTCCCAGGCTGCTTCACCGCTTTGCTGAATGCAGGAGACTTCCCCAGCGACTGACCGCGATGCTCGCTGCACGACACTCTTCCCAGGCTGCTTCACCACGAGGCTGGCTGCGGGAAACTCTTCCCGTTTTGCTTCACCACGATGCTGGCTGCAGCAAACTCTTCCCTGACTACTTCATCACGATGCTGGTTGCAGGACAATCTTCCCTGACTACTTTACCACGATTCTGTCTACAGGACACTCTTCCCTGAATACTTCACCACGATTCTGGCTGCAGCACACTTTTCCCTGAGTACTTCACCACGTTTCTGGCTGCAGGACATTCTTCCCTGGCTACTTCACCATGATGTTGACTGCAGAACACTTTTCCCAGACTGCTTCACAGCGATGGTGACTGCAGGACACTCTTGCCAGTCTGGCTGACTGACTTGAATATGCTTCAGCCATATTTATTGCAGTGCTTTGCTGGGCTCCTTCATTATTGAATATAGGGATATTTGTGGAGGCACCTCTTCCATTGAGTTGATAAATTGCCAACCGACATTAACGACTGGTTGTGGCAGGACTGCAGAGCTTAAAACGGATCTGTTTGTTGTGGGATCACTTTTCTCTGTCTATCCCTTGCTGCTTATGATTTTTCGCATGTAATTCGGTTTGTTTTTTTTTTATCCTCAACATGTTGACAGCTCATTTTTTGCTATGCATCTTGCTGCTTCTGGCATGACCTCCTGTCCTCTTCTTTGTACAAGGGCTGATCCCCTGGCTTGATGATAATGGTAGAAGGGGATATTCCGCGCCATGAAGTTACAGATTGTGTTCGAGTGCTATTCTGCTGCAGCTGATGGCCCGCAGCGTCTCATGGATGGCCAGCCATGAGTTCCATGATATGATCGAAATCAACACGATGGAGGGTATTTTCAATATAGAGGCGTTGGTCACTCCTACTGATAATGACATTGGCAAATGCATCTGTGAAAGACAGGTTGGGGAGGTTGAGGTCAAGTGTCTTTGGCGTCTTGTTGGTTGCCTCACCACCTGCCACAGACAAAGTCCAGCAGCAATATCATTTAGAACTCGGCGAGTACGGTCATTAGTTGTGATTTCGAGGCCACTCTTGGTGATGGAGATTGAAGTCGCCCACCCAGAGAACATTCTGCTCCATTGCCATCTATAAGTGCTTCATCTAAGTGACATTCACCATGGAGGAGCACTGACATATCAGCTAATAGATGGTCGTACATGGTAATCAGCAGCAGGCCTCCTTGCCATGAGCCTTCATGGGGTCTGGATTCTATGTTGGGGACTCCCAGGGCAGCTTCGTCCCGACTGAATGCCACTGTGCCTCCAGCTCTGCTTGGCCTGTCCTGCTGGTGGGACAGGGTATATCCAGGGATGGTGATGGTGAATCTGGTTCATTATCTGTAAGGTATGATTCCGTGAGTGTGCCTATGTCAGGCAGTTTTTTGACTAGTCTGTGAGACAGTTCTCCCAATTTTAGCATTCGCCCCCAGATGCTAGTAAGGAGGCCTCTGCTGGGTGGACGTGGTTTCGATTGCTCTTGTCATTTCTGGTGCTTAAGACGATGCCGGGTGGTCTGTTTGGGTCTATTCTTTTTTGGTGTTTTTCTAGCGGTTTGTTGCTATTGATTGGCTTGCTGGGCCATTTCAGAGGGCATTTAAGTTTCAACCACATTGCTGTGACATTTCTTGGCTTTCTCCACGTATCACTGGCCCTCATTCCAGCACTACTTGTCCAACCTCCACAACCTCGCCCCCCCATCAAGCTTATATTTCTCCTGTCTTCTATTTTACCTTAGTTCTCTTGAAGAGACATTTGGACTCGAAACGTTAACTGTGTTCCTCTCCACAGAGACTGTCAGACCTGTTGAGTTTTTACAGGTAATTTAATTTTTATTTTTGATTTGGATTCCCAGCATCCGCAGATTTTTGCTTTTGTCTTAGTGTTTAATTGACTGCCAATTCTCTACAAGAAATGCCTACCATGAAGAAGTATTACACTTCTCTCCGACAGGATTTCCGTCTCTCTCTTTTGCCTTGTTCACCTTCATTGTTTCCGTTTCCTTCCTGTTGTTTGACAAGGTGTTTTCTAAAACTCGCTTTCACTGTCATATTTCCTTCCTCAGTGACTGTCTACGTCTTCAATTTATCCCACGTCGATTTCAACTAAGTTTCCATCCCTCATATTTCGAACCCACCCAGGATTACAAGTATCTTTGGGAAATACAACATTCCTCGGACTGCTGTTCTCGTCGCACCCTGAGATCCACACTCAGTCCCATGAGCTGCTATATGAACACACTCGACCTCTCCCTCCAGCAGCATCGACAGACCCTATTTCTAAGATGCCCGTGCCCCCAGTTACATTTTATTCTTCGTATCATTTGACGCCTCAACAAGAAACTTTGTCTCTTTCTTTCAGGTGCAAAGGAACACAAGCTCCAACAACTCATCGACACCATTGCTCATCCAGAACGCTCCAACCCTGCCCATCCCTCTGTCCCCATCCCATCTTCCAATCCGAGCCCCAGAGGTTTATTCACCATACCCACTGACCATCCCCTCTCCGATTCTGAACGTTCAGTGCTCAGCAAAGGATTCAGTTTCATACCATTACTCTGTCATCTCAATTAATTTCAGGCTCGGAACGATGCTGAACTCTTCTTCCGCTGCCTTTGTCTCCGTTCTCACTTCTTTGGGCAGGGGTCCGCTCCACGTTCAACAGATCCATTCACCCGCCTCCAATACTCTCCCTCCACTTGGACCCATCCTTCTGGATTCTTAAATTATCTTGATCTTTTCAATGAGAACTGTCGGCCTGACATCAGTCGTCTCAATTCCTCTCCTCCTGTCACCCACTCCAACCTGTCTCTGAACTTGCTGCACTCCGTTCTCTCAGGCCCAACCCTGACATTGTCATCAAACCTGCTGACAAGGGTGGTGATGTTGTTGTCTGGCGCACTGACCTCCGTATTTGGTATTGACGCAGTTGAGCGTCAACTCGCAGACACTTTCTCCTACCTCCCCCTGGACCATGACCCCACCGCTGAATATCAAGCCATTGATTCCAGGACTGTTTCTGAACTCATCTCCTTTGGAGATCTTCCTTCCACAGCTTCCAACATCATTGTCTCCCAACCTCGGATGGCCCGCTTCTACCTCCTACCCAAAATCCGCGAAAAGGACTGTCCCGGCAGATGATCGTGTCAGACTTTTGCTGCCCCACGGAACTCATTTCTTGCGGTCTTGAATCCATTCTCTCTCTCCCCTTCTTCAGTCCCTTCCCATCTACATCCCTGATTCCTCTGACACCCTACATCATATCAACACTTTCAATTTCCCTGGCCCCAACCGCCCTCTCTTCGCCATGGACATCCAATCCCTCTACACCTCCATCTGCCACCCGTGTGGCCTGAGGGCTCTCCGCTTCATCCTCGAAAAAGGGCCCGAACAATCCCCATCCACCACTACTCTCCTCCGCCTGGCTGAATTTGTTCTCTCACTGAATAATTGCTCCTTAAACTCCTCTCACTTCATCAAAATCAAAGATGTGGCTATGGGTATTCCTTGTTCCTGTCCTACTCCGGCCCCCTCCCACAACTCTTCTTCCGATACATCATGATTGAATAGGTGCTGCTTCAAGCTCTCGTCTGGACCTGGAAAAAAATGTTAATTTTGTTTCCAATTTCCACCGCTCCATCATTTTCACATGGTCCATCTATGACACTTCCCTTCCTTTCCTTCACCTCTCTGTCTCAACTTCTGGTGATAGAATGTACAACGATATTCATTACAAGCCTGCTGACTCCCACAGCTACCTCGAATACAACTCCTCAGACCCCGCTTCCTGTAAGGACTCCATCCCATTCTCTCAGTTCCTTCGCCTCCATCGCATCTATCCTGATGTTGCCACTTTCAAAAACAGTTCCTCTGACATTTCTTCCTTCTTCATTAGCCGAGGTTTTCCACCCACTTTGGTTGGCAGGGCCTTTACCCGTGTCCCCCACGCATCCGCCTTCAACTTCCTCTACCTCCCAAAACCATAATGGGTTCCCACTTGTCCTCATTCATCACCCAACTAGCCTCTGCATGCAAAGGATCATCCTCCGCCATTTCCGCCAACTCCAGCATGATGCCACCACCAAACACATCTTCCCTTCAGCAACCCCCCCGCCACCCACCCCGGCGGCATTCCGCAAGAAGTGTTCCCACCGAGTCGAACAGAATCGAAAAATTATCTGTTTTCCTCTCCGCAGATGCTGCTAAACTTGCTGAGCTTTACCAGGTATTTTTATTTTTGTTTTTGTTTTAACTAACATCAGTTTCAGGATGTTTGAATAAAGTTCAGTGTTACGATACTTCAGAGATTTCAGTTAGACAATGTCAGCCATGGGATGCTTGAGAAATATCGGCTGTTTAATGCTTCAAGGAGGTCATATTATTTCCAAAAATGTCAATTTTAGATTGTTTTAAAAAATAGTAATGGATTGTTTTACAAAAATTGAGTTATTGTTTATTTGAAAAAAAAAATTATGTGGCATTTCTGAAAACGCCATTTAAAGACCGTTACTAAGATATCAGTTACTTAAATTTTCAAAAAGCCAATTATGTGTTTCTTTTCGAAAATAACTCAATACGTCTTTGGAAAAAAATAGTCAGTAAAAGCATTTTTCGGAAAATGCCATTTATGAAATGTTTCAGAAACAGCACTCACCTTGCGTTTCAAAAATTCTAGTTGCGCAACATTTAAGAAATGTCACTTTTAGACTATTTTAAAAGAATTCACTTTTAGAGTTTTTAAAGAAATATCAGTTATAGAATGTTTTATACATGTCCGATTTTAGATGTTAAATGGAAGGTCTGTTATTAATTCCTACACGAAATGTCCATTTTCGAAAGGTTCAAATAGTGTGAGTTTTAATATTTAACGTTTCGAAGCTCAGTATTGTAATGGTTCAAAATCGCTCCCAGCAGCAATAAGGCAAAGTACATTCTGAGTGTCGTATGGAGGGACGGGGCGCACAAAATTTAGAGTGCACAAGCAGATACGGCAATAGGTTGTGAAAATATTTTGTTTCTAAATAACTAAATGCACTCTACATGAATGCAAACAACATTTGCAACAAGGTAGATGAATGACATTGCAAATAGAAGTAAACTGGTATGATATTTGTCTTTGCCTTTTCAGAGATCTAACTGCAGGTGATGAAGGCTTGGAATTGATTGTTCATGGGTTTTCAACACTTTGTAAGGATGGGGAAAAGGAATAAGGTGGTGGGGTTGCGCTGTTAATAAGGGATGAGGTACAATAATGAGTGGATCTTAGATCTTAAGATCAGGAGGCAGAAACAATTTGGGTGCAGCTAAGAAACAGAACGGGGGAGGAAGCATGGTGGGAATGGGAGGCACCAAACAATAGTGTTAATGGAGGGTGAGGTATCCGAAAGAAAAATAGTGATGAACGTACCAACAGAATGCAGAAATCCTGAGCGAGGTCAATATAAGGATTTTTTTGGCAAACAATGCTACCGCTTAACCAAGCCACAAAAGCATTCCACTGTGGCTCCCATATTAAATAATGGAACGGCGCTTTTTGGAACTAACTATGGAACGGACAGTTCACATCTATTATTGTGCATTGAGAATGGGCTAATAAATATTCTCGTTAATAAAGATCATTAAGGGAGCGTGACATTATAGAAAATAATATTATACTTGTTTGTACAATGAAGTATTTCAAGCCGGAACTAGGGTCCTAAACCTAAACAAAGGTAACTACTAAGGTATAAGGGGCAATTTGCTGTGGAATATGGTGAATTACATTAAAATATATGACCATAGGCATCAAATGGCTTTTAGGATGGATTTAAAAAATTAATAAATTGTTTACAATAACTAAACATTCATTTGAGGCACAGAAAAACGCAACGCGAAATCAAATCCATTCTAGGCAGATAAAATATCTTATTGATTGTTTTACATAAAAGGAAGAGGACCATGAAGTTGAGAAATAAGTAATAACCCTGAGGATTGGAGGACATTTAGAACTCAGCAAAGGAGAACCAAGGGCTTAAAAAGACAAGGCAAAAAAGAGAAAATTAAATTTGAAGCTACGTTGTCGAGAACAATGAAGACACTTCGATAGTTACTTAGAAAAGGAAAATAACAGCAGTGAAAAATGTGGGCCCATTGCAGGAAGTGAAATAATATTTTATAACGGGGAGAAAGGAAATAGAAGGGAGCATAGCCATAATTTTTTTCTCTCTTCATGGAGGAAGGAAGAAAGAAAGAATAAATCTCAGAAAGAGGAGACAACAAGGTATTGGCGAGAATGAGCAACTGAAGAAAACAGAACGTGAAAAGAGCAATACTGAAGAAAGCAACGGGACAGAAAGTTAACAAAAGCCCAGGACCCGGTCATACATCCCAGAGTGTTGGAAGAGGTGGTTTTAGATTTAATAGATGCATTAAAGTTCATCTCGCAAAATTATATGGGCTCTGCAATGGCCTCCGCTGACTGGAGAGGAAGGAGTACAATCCCAGTGATTATGGAAGTAGCTAGAAAGAAAATGAGGAACTGGAGAGCAGTTAGCCTGACATCAGCGGTGCGGAAAATGTAAGAATCGACTGCAAAATATGTTGCAGCTGGACAATTAGAAAATGAAAACTGGATTGGGAAGTGTTAGGAAGAATTTAAGAACCTGAATAAAAATGGTGAATATTGCATGTCGTGCATGTAAACTTTGACGAGGCACACGAATATATGAAGCAACATTAGATAATATGGAATTGGGGGCAAATACTGGCCTATATTGAAACATTGCGATTTGGTTAACGGACAGAAAGCCGAGTGGTGGAAAAAAACGTGCCATTGTCTGCTTGGCTTTATGTCGCTAGTGGGGAGGTACAAGGAGCAGCACTTGTGGCCCCTGCTATTCACAATCTGCATCAGTGATTTGCATATGGGCACTGGATGTAACATTACAAATTTTGCGGATGACACAAATCCTGCTTAGAGTGTGAGGTGTGAGGAAGATACAAAGAATCTTCAAGGGACTAATGCAGCCAACGTGAGAGGGTAAGAACATGGCAGACGGAACATAATGTGGAATAGGTGAATTTACCCGAATTGGTACGAAGCAAAATGAAGACTATTTCTTAGATGATAAGAAATTGGGAACTGTTGATGTCCAAATTGACCTGGGCGTCGTTATTCCTTAAGTTATTGAAAACTAACATGCAGTGGCAGCAAGAAATCAGGAAGCAAAACAACATTGAATTTTATTGCAGGGGTATTTTTCCCAAGGAATACAGAACTATCCTATAATTGCATAGAGCCTTGGTGTGACCTCACCTGGAACGTTGGATGCAGTTTCAGGCTCATCTTTATAGATTGAATAATAATGTTAAATTCTTAGGTGCTTTGCATTTTGTTTCAGCTAATATTGATGAATTGTAAGGGAACCACCTTTTAAATAGTTCAGGTTGAATTTCTGCCAGTGAGACTGTTAACAACTGAGGCCGTCTGAAGACAGCAATGTAGCTTCTTCAAAGTATTTTTCAAATTTCCTTTGAGGTGCCAAGAGACCTGTGCTTAAGTGGTTGTTATTTGTTTTTTATGATTTGGAAGATAAAGAAAACCAAATGTTAAATTCAGCTGCTTGAATTTAGTATAAAATCTTATCGCTCACTAAACTATATTTATTATTTGTTTTTGGATTAATAACTGCTTACAATTTATTTACCATATCTGTAGATGTGAAGAGCTATGTTTTAAAAGGAAACAATACTTTGCCTGACATTTTGGAAGGAACCGTTATCAACATGTGATGCTAATTGCTTTAGTATCCATGGAAAAAATGTAGTATGTTTATGCCAGTCATTTGAGATACTTTGAATTATTGATAAGGAGATGTGGCTTGCATGTACACCTGTAATCCGTATCTAAACGAAATATATCATTTAAAAAAAAACAATGTAATATTTTTAGGATTGAGGAAGTAATAAACATTTGTCTCAGATTATAACTCACATGCGAGGAGCCACAAAAGTGGTGAGGCCTCAGAAATAACCAATGGGATTAGATAATTCGGTCTATTTCCCAGTCATGGACAAAAGTGGGAATAAAATTAGAAATGCAATTTGGCAACTCAGGTGTAAATTGGTACAGTTTGACAATTGCGTCAGTGGTGTCATGGTTCGGAGATGCAGCTAAACTTCACTTCTAAAACAGGAGAGAGACTTCAATTTGCTGTCAGCATTCGAGTAATCCGAGGCCGTTGAATAATAGGACAGTTCCAAGCTTCCTTCTTTGATCCCAGTTACGTCGGTTTACCATCACACTTAAGGAATTCCACTTAACTAATCAATGACAGCCATTTTTATGTGTTAAGTCAGGCACAGCCGAGGGCTCATTGTTAAAAATTTAACATTCCAACTTTGAGATTTGAATGAAAATGTTTAACATCTATGGTTGAAATAAGTATCAGTTTAAGTTATTTGTGTTTGTATTTGTGGGTTCTGCAACGGAATATATCTTTAAGTTTAATTTATACTATTTTTTTACACCTGTGTGTTAAGAATGTGTGAAGCCTCGTTTTGATTTCAGTTTAAGGTTCTGTGAAACTGAGTTGGCAGTCATAGGGCCCTTTTTGCATATACACATTTGTAATACGTTTATATATTTCTTGAAGCGAAGAGCTTGGTTACCAAGGGTTTGTAATTTAGTGAAGTTAAAACAAAAATAAATGGTAGATGAATATAAACTGTACTGTTTTTTAGCAACAGGGTATCAGAGGGAGACGCATAGTGACATAGAGACAAGGAGAGATGCAGTTTTGGTTAGTTGTAAAGTGGATAGAACAGAATGAATGCAGGAAAAATGTCTCCGTCTCTGTCTTGCTAGAAATTTTGCCAGATTGTTAAGGAGCTCATATACATTGCTCTAAAGTTGCAACAATAGTGAATTTAAAGTTAGGTTATGGACATCCCAATGGGGATATCAATTGCGGAATGTCTTCGAGTGAATCTTCAGAAGTCCACGAGCAAAGAGCCTTTTTTTCAACTGAACCAGCTTTACCCTGGATGTGGAAATAGTGGCACCTCCTCACTCGAGTATTCGGTCTGTAACTGTTGCAGTGATAAAAGGGTTAGGCTGATTTTGGGCCATTTAATTGTTGGCGCGTCTGTTGAAACCTGTTCAAGCTCCCTAATGCCGAATGCAAAATGGTGAATGCTTGTTGTAAAGTATTTTTTTAAAAAACTTTTGTTTAAAAAATAACACAGCAAGGCCAGACCCCTGTGAATCTGTTTAAGTAAGTACCTGCCAAGGGTTACAAAAGATATCTAATGGCCTATCAATCCATGTTGCATTCTGTAATCTGAATTGTCATGTGACAACATCACCTAGGATCACAGCATACTCTAATCCCAATAACTATTCACATGATTCCCACATCCCACGAATGAATTATAGCAAAAACGACCATTAACTATATTCATTGGAGCCTGCTTGATCTCAAGGTGAAGAGCTGGGTGCTGCTGACATCAGATGGTGTATTTATGTACCACGCCATGACCACTCATGTCTGCCATCGCTGATAGCTGTGTCCCTCACCTGGGACAGCGAGTTCCGACCTGAAAAATGTTGCGATATAGGAACGGAATGTTATTTTATCACATTCACCTGCCAACAGTTCAGCCTCATCACTGATGGACAATCCGGACTCTGTCATCGTAACCCCTTTAATTGGAGGTGTGTGTGTGTGTGTGTGTGTGTGTGTGTGTATGTGTGTGTGTGTGTGTTTGTATGTGTTGGGGTATGCTGGGAGTGCGTTTTGCGGGTTCGAGAAGGAGGGTTAAGAATCTCACTGATCCTTTCCCACACTGTGAAGAAGGGCTAGAGTGTCCTCTTCAATGTTGAGGAGAGATTTACAACACGTTGAGAGTTGAGCGGAAAATAATTATTGGCACAAAGCACAACAATGAGCATCTTCAATTCAACGCCAGCACAACAGTCCAGCTCTGCAACTGATTTATTAATAAGCTATTTGAACGCTGCATTTTGATGTCAATTCAAAAATTCACTACAGGAAATCCGACTGAATTTTAACATGCCCTGGACAGAGCCTCCGTGTACTCATGGGAATGCAATGGGTGCGCTGAATGAATTTACTTCAGAAAGCCATTCAAAATAACAGCTTCACATGCCACGTGTAAATAATTTCTGAGACACATCATTCCAAGCTGATTCTTCCATCCACCCAGACAGACCCTTTTGTTAATAGGGTAACACCATGAAGTGTTCACTGAAAATAAAGACGGGAATAAAATCGTGTAGCCATCTGTGATATTTGCCATCTGTGATCTGCAGCCATATGTGATAGTTAGGAGATTTCCAATAGACGGCACTGGTCTAAAAGATCACAGTTGGAATAATGTCATTATACAAATTTGATTTATTCCATTGCACTTCAGTTAAGAATTAAAACATCTTATCATTTATATTTGCTCAGACACTCAACACCATTGAGTAACTATGAGCCACAGGTGGGGCAGTTTAGCTGGCAGCCATTGCAGCTATTTAGAAAACTCTTTCATTTGTACAACTCAATGCAGAATGAAGCAAGTTTACCAAATTTGCCTCTGATGGCCTTAAACTCAATTGAATCCTTAGGGTGAAATGTTGTTTCCCTGTATTGGCCTCCAGGAGCTTCTATTTTGTCCTGTACTTTATTGAATTCTGTTGGCCTAACAGTACTTGAAGTGAAGATTTCCCCATTCTAAAAACTCATCATTTAATAAACGACTTCGAAGAGCGCCCTTCACTCTTTTCCAAGATTTGAATATTGAATTAATAAAAATAAATAACTGAATGGGATTCCACATGCTGCAAGGAGCAATGGAATTTGGAAACAAGAGGACTAGGTCATTCGGCCCGTTGAGCCTGCTCCAACATTAGATAATGGCGGATTATCTACATCAACACCTTTTCACAGTACCATACACAAACCCTTGCATTCTTTAATAACAAGAAATTTATCGATTTCTGTTTTAAACATGCTCAATGACTCGAATATCACAGCCCACTGGCGTAGAGAATTCCAGAGATTCACCATCCTATAAGTGAGGGTATTCCTCCGCACCCCAGTCCAAAATGTTCTACCTCATACTCTGAGGCTGAGCCCTTACTCTCGAACACCTAAACCGGGGTAAGAATATTTACGTGTCTAACCGGCTGAGCAAGGTAAGAATTATCTATGTTTCAATGAGATAATCTCTCACTCTTCTGCACTCTAGAGAACATAACTCTCAAAATCTCCCCATAGGGGATCAACCTGGTGAACTTTCCTTGCAATCCCTCGATGACACGTATGTACTTCCTTAGTTAAAGTGGCTAAAACTGTGCAAAATATCCTGCTGCTATCTCACCAATATTTAATGCAATTGCAGCAAGCCATAGTTACTTGTGCAATCAAATTCACTTGCATGAAATGCCAATACACCATTTAAATTTCTAATTGCTTCCTTCAACTCATAGTTTATTAGTGACTGATGAAGACAAATATGCAGCTCAACTTCCACATCAACACTCACAATCTATTAACTACCCTGCGTTTCTGATTGTCCAACCAAAGTGGATAACTTCACACATTCTTCCCAATTTTACTCTGCCCCATGCCTCCGCTATTTTTATTTTTAAATCAGGTACTAAGCCCTTGGCAATAGGTTCTAACATTCTCCCTGATACTGATGTTAGGCTGACACATCCACAGAAATCTTTCACTCTCCATATTTTCTTTTAAATTGTGGTTACTTTTGCTCGTTTCCAACAGTTCGGGATACATAACATCAAGAGCCATACTTTTGAAATTTTTGAAAAATTGAAGAACATTGAATTATTTGGACACTTTCTAGGGAATGTACCTGTTTAATTTAGAGGTTATAATTTCAGTTTGGACTGTGAGATAACTGCCTGTTCGAATGAGTTACATGTCTTCAGCTAATTCCACAGCGAGGCAACTGAGAGCTTACTTGAATTTACTTGAATTTTAATATCGGGATTAAAAAAATAACGTGTCCAGATGCTGCGTGCTCCCAGTCAATTTCTGGTATACATATTACTGGGAGCAGCCCCTTGATTTGAAATTGTGCTTTGTAACAGACCCCTCCCCCCACTGGAAATGTGAAATTCAAGGTGAACATTCCGGAAACCCCCAGAGGTTCATTCCCAGCCGTCTAACATCACCCTGCCCCCGTTGGAAATTTGGAATTCAATGTGAAAAATCAGCAAACTCCCAGTGTTCCATCCCCTCCAGTGAAAGACCCATCTCCGCGCTTGAAATAAGAAATTACATGGAAAAATTGTGGAAATTCTAATGTTTCGGATGGTCTAATCATTGAACTAATTGAAGAATTTGAGTAAAGGGATATTTTAACATACTCCACAACTGTTCCCTGAACTTCGTCTGGGTCACAGCGTAAATCGCAGTGTTTGTGCAGCAACTCAGGAGCTGCAGCATGAAACCCAAATCCAGAACAAAATAATGTAGATAGAGAGAATTGTAGCCAAGATCGTTCATCCGGGTCCATATAGAATAAACCATTAACGTTGCCCATAACAGTATGAAATTGGCTGAGATCACAAACAGTAAAATGATCGATTTCTTTCGACTCTCCATCTCTGGGTCGCTGGGACACTTCCCACTGTTGCGAGCTTGGAGTCTCCGGCGGCCCCGACTGGCCACTAAAATGTTCCTGACCGTCAACATATTGAGCAGAACAATCAGCACAAATGGGACACACGGTGTTAGAATGTGATGGGTGAACTCGATACTTCCCCAGAACGGTGAGGACAGAACTTCTTTTGTGTAACCACAAAACCAGGGGAAGTTTATGAGCCTATACTGACCTGTGAGCATAAAATACCAGGAAATGTTCTTTGAACAGCTCAGCACAGTCACAGCTCCCAGAACCACAGCTGCCGTTTTTTCGCTGCAATATTTTCTTTTCAGCTTTGTACAACAAATGGCCACAAATCGATCAAAGGTGAAAGCAACAGTAAACCAGACAGAACAGTCAGTGGCTGCATAAAGAAGGACAGCGTGGATATTACACACGGGGATTGATTTCAGGAAACCAAAATACTTATCAAACACAATTGGGATATGCCTCAAGGTCAGGTCCAGGATAATGATCAGTAGATCAGACACTGCCATGGCCACCAGGTAACGGGTAACACAATCGGAAAGACCACAACTCTTGCGCTTGAGTATTATAATCGCCACTAGGTTCACTGCAAAGCAGGGAAATAAACAATGAGAATATGCATCACACTGGTATCAAAGTTGCCAACAAGATCGAGGTGTTATTGAGATGTCTTACAGCAATCTCTATTGTACTGAAAACAATGGTCCCGAAAGATGGAAGAAGAAGGTCTGTGACACTGTGGAAGGGAGGATAGATTGAATAACAGAAGAACAGAGTTGTAGGAGCAGGGGAGAAAGGCGTGGCGGGGGAGCCAGAATTTTGGGGAGAAAAACTCAGGAGTGACAAGGGAGCTGATGTTGACAGGGAGGAATCAATGGTGATGGTTGTGTAAATGACAGAGAAGAGGTATGTGATGATTCCTCTTTGGTCCCAACCTATCTGCACAATGGAAGATTATGTAATACTGAGACAGAGAGTTTCCACACACAGCTCATGTAATTTCAAGATTTGTCACGTAACATGCTTCCTTGTGAATAATAAAATCAAATGAAATGATACACATTCATATATTACAAAGTCGGAAATAATAAAAAAACATAACGAACAATTGACATTCAAATTCGCAAACAAACGCATAAGAAAAATTATTTCCAGATATGTAACATGCAATTAGATTAATACGAGAGTATAACATACACAGGTAGATTACTTACAAAGATTTAGCTGTTGGTTGAAAGCGTTGCAGGCACGAAGGGTTCTCTACTCGGTGCTTCAAGATAAATGGAGTTTGGGAAATTCTACCTTTTATTACACAGTGTGGTTGAACCTCTGGTTTGAATAAATGCAATAACATGTAACACGCATTAGCCCCTTGTACTGCCCGATTACCTAAAAACTGTTTCCCAAGGAATGTTATTTTGAAGTGTTTCTTTCATCATCAATAGTCTCCCTGTCCTTTGACCATGGTGTCGGATTCCCAACGTCCCACACATTGACTTCCCCGTTGCGAACAACCTCTGAATACGATGTTATCGGAACTGGAGTCTTTGGAAGCGCATCCAGGCAACCTGTCAAAGTCAAAGGCATCCAGGGAATACCTTACCTGCACTCTCCTCCACCTCCTGTGGTGTTTCTCGGGTTCCTGGTGCCAAACACTATATCCTCATGATGGTGATGATATGAATGGAGCAGCAGAAAATTATTAAATTGACCACCGGCTCCAGCGTGTACCTGAGGGCTCAATCTGCACGGCTCCAGCATCCGAAGCATTGCTTCATCAGACTCACGGCTTGATCCACGATGTTCAGGGCAGCTCCATTGCTCCCACTATTCCGGAGTTGTGTTTACATGATTGGTTGACGTCAGGGGATATCGGGGGCGTGTTTTTTCTGATCCATTTATCTGCGGGGCAGCCTTCATCTCCGAAGAGCCACATTATGGTTCTCTAAGCAGAGCTGAATGTGTTGGAAATGGCCGACTGCTTCAGAAGGAAGGTATCGTGTCTGCAGCCAGGATATAGGACATTCACCAGCATGACGCACTGTGCATAGCCGCACATCAGCTGCACCTCAATGGACTGAGAAACCTTTCATATCACATAACTCTCCCCCTTCAAATGGAGACACGGCAGAGCCACGGACAAAACCGGGAATCCGGCTATCCTGTGAAACCATGGCACCACACTTTCTGCTTCTCCCTGTTGAGGGAGCAAACAGTGCAAACGCTTCTCCCAGCATTTATGTTCCCTCTCATCTATTGGATACATTGTTAGACAAAATACTGCGGGAAAATGAATATGTCACCTGTTCCTGTTTGAATCATTCCATGATCCTCTGACCTGAACGGCCACAGACTGCACCACCTCACCCTGATATGAGGCCCGAGCTCCTATTGCCAGAGGTGATACAGAAATGCGGCCACCTCCTCGCTGCATCAGACTAACATCAGCCACTGCGCCTGTGTTAGTTGTTGATTTCTTAATGTTCCTGGAAAACCCGGGCTGCGTAGGGCAGGATACCCCTCCTCCTCCCCCATGTTCACAGATATTTCCCTCTATGTGGCATCTGCTACATTTGCTGGTCATTGTGCAGAACCAGATGCACAGCAACGGCAGCCCCCACGCCTCTTCCAGGCAAATCAGTTTTCCTCCCTGAATGTACACAGCCCCTCACAACACAACCCAGGAACCATCCACAGAACCGCAATGAACTTTCCAATGATATTAAACAGTTAAAACCGATCAGCCTTGTCCATTTAAATGACACTCCAGAGGATTTCTAATGTTGTTAAACACCTATTTAGCTGGGAATGAGTAACACAGGCTTTCAGTGGACAGATAAAAGCTGAGATTGAAAGGCATGTGTCAAACCTGGGGGAACCCCCTGTCAATCTTGGAGCACCAGGTCCTGGCAATGGGATTAATTGGAGGAGTGAAGTTATTCAGTGATATAATCACAGAATTAGGATTATTTAAATTGAGGAGCTTGCAGAACCAAGACCAATGTTGGTCCGTGAGCACAGGGATGATGGCGAAATGGGATTTTGTCTACGTTACCTTACAGAAGGCCGAGCTTTGGACGGGCAGTGGTTCTTGAAGGTTTGTAAATGGAATTGTGGGGCCAGATTAACATTTGATTAGTCGAGTCTGGCTTTAACAAAGGCACAGCCGAGGGTTACTCTGCTGTTGGGCTGAGGCAGAGGCGATGGTGGTTGATGGAAAGGAGCTTGTAGGAGACACAATATAGAATGGAGAGGATCTGGGCTCAGAAATCAGATCAGTATTAAACAGAGCACGGAGGTGGGAGACAGTTTGGTTCAGGCTTATACAGTGGCGCCAGAGGGGAGTGGAGACTCTTGATAGGGAACACACTTTATGATGGTAATAGTTAAAAGTGGCTGCGGTGTTGCAGAAATGTAAAAGACAGTAACGGTAATGCAGTTAAATGTGATTTAGGAATTGGATTGCTGAATGGAGCGTCTTACCTGGGACACCAACAATGGATAGGATGGGATAGTAACCCACTTGAATCACCGCAAGAACACCATGGATCCAATCAGCTAACGATAGCCAATCTTGAGAAAGATAGTAAAGTCCTGAGGATAAACTCCTTTCCATTGTTGTCACATCCCAATATATTGTCCGCAGAATCTGATCCAATGTTGTAACATTACAATCTATTGTTCTTAGATTCTGGTCCATTGTTGTAACATTACAATCTATTGTTCTCAGATTCTGATCTCTGCTCTCGCTCTCTCAGGGGCTGCTAATCCTTCTGACCGCTGGATGAGATTCTCCCGCTAACGCTACGGGATAACACATTGTAATGAGGCCCGTATTAATAGAAGAGGGGTATCCTCCAGTGACACAATTAGCATCCTTAGAGACTGACATTAATTACAGACTGAACAAATTGATTCAGTCTACTCCTTTCATTCCAAAAGTTATTATACCACTATAAGTTACAAAATTTACCTGGTCTGGATGGGGAATATGCGGGTTGCTGAAAGAAGGAACAATACGAATAGTGGCCGGACTGACAACTATATGTAAATCCACCTTAGGGTGGTATCTGAGGGTTGGAAGGTTGTAAGTGATCCAAGCTGTTTATAATAGCAGAGAGGGAGAAACCCTGGAACCACAATTCAGAATGGAGCTTTCCTTGATGAGCTATATTAAAAACTGTTCATTTTTAATGCGTGAAGGTTGCTTAGTCAAACAGATTCACAGGAGCCTGCTTTGACTTTGTAACACAAAAATAATTGACAATAATCATGACCATATTACACTGGACAACAAAAGTCTTGGGAAGGTTTCAACACAGAAACACCGGAAGAATTGTTTCAAACTCTCGCTATCCCTTCTATCCTAGCAATCCATTTACAGGTCCAGGGCGGGCCCCAGCGAACAGGTACCTGGAATTTTGGGCAAGGATAAAGCTGGTTCCTTGGTCAATAAGTTAATTTTCCAGTGGGCAACTCAACATTCACTAGAAAGCTTTTCATAATTGGACCACTCTGAACAAAGGGCACACAATGAGGACCGGGCCCACTCTGAAGAGAGGGCCCACACTGATCACATGTCCCATCCTGAAGACAAGGCCTTCTCTGAACACATGGCCCCATCTGAACACAGGGCCAACCCTCACTCCAGGGCCCACCCTGAACACTGTCAAAACACTGAAAACAAAGCCCACTATGATCACAGTGCCCACACTGAACACGGAGCCAACACTGAATAGAGAGCCCTAAAAGCACACAGAGCTCACAATGAACACAGAGCTCACTCTGAACACAGAGCTCACTCTGAACACAGGGCCCGCCCTGAACACAGGGCCTGTTCTGAACTGGTTGCCTGCTCTGAACACGCAGAAAACACTGAATAAGCAGTCCACACTGAACACAGACCCCGCACTGAACAGAGAGCCCACACTGAACTCAGGGACCCCACTGAACACAGAGCCCACTCTGCACAAAGAGCACAGTCTAAACACAGGGCACACACTGAACACAGGGCCCACTCTGAACACAGTGCCCAATCTGAATATTGAGCTCATACTGAACATGGAGCTCACACTGAACACGGTGCCCACACCGAAGAAGGAGCCCACATTGAATACGGAGCTCACACTGATCACGGAACCCACTCTGAACACAGAGCCCACTCTGACCACGGAGCCCAAACTGAACACAGAGTCCACACTGAACACGGAGCCCAAACTGAACACAGAGCCCACTCTGACCACGGAGCCCACACATAACACAGGGCCAATCTGAGCACGGAGCTCACTCGGAACACAGGGCCCACTCTGAACACCGAGCCCACACTGATCACAGAGCCCACACTGAACACAGGGCCCAACCTGAACACCGAACCCACTCTGATCACAGGGCCCACTCTGAACACAGGGCCCACACTGAACACAAGTCCCACTGTGAATAATAGCGCCCTCTGAACGCAGGGCCCACTATGTACAGAGGGCGCACAATGAACCCAGGGTTCACACTGAACACAAAGCTCACACTGCACACAGGGCCCGCACTGAACAAAGGGCTGGCACTGAACTCAGGGCCCGCAATGTACGCAGGGCCAGCTCTGAATACTGGACACACTCTGAACACAGGGCCCACGCTTAAAACAGCGCCCAGACTGAACACAGGGCCCACCATGAACCCAGGGCCCACACAGACCACAGGGCCCACACTGAACACTGAACAGGGAGTTCACACTGATCCCGGAGCCCACTCAGAACACAGGGCCCTCAGTGAACACAGAGACCAGACTGAACACAAAGGCCCGCACTGAACACAGCGCACACACTGAAACAGAAAGCCGAATGTGAACACAGTGAATACTCTGAACACAGGGTCCATACTGAACCCCAGGCCCACTCTGAACACAGGGCCCAAACTGAAAGCAGGGCCCACTGTGGAGACAGGGCCTTCTCTGAACTCAGGTCCCAATCTGAACACAGGTCACACTCATAACACCGGCCGACTCGGAACACAGGGCCCACACTGACTCCAGTGCCCACACTGAACGCTGACAAACACTGAACACAGAGCTCACCATGAATACGGAGCCCATACTGAACACAGAACCAACGCTGTACACAGAGACCTAATTACACACACAGCCCACACTGAACACTGAGCTCATCCTACACACAGACCCACACTGAACATAGAAACCACACTGAAGAGAGAGCCCACACTGAACACAGTGGCCACAATTAAGCTAGTGCGCAATCTGAACAGACGGCCCAAACTAAACAAAAAGTTCATGCCGAATTCCGGGCCCACACTGAACACAGGGCATAATCTGATCACAGGGACCACTATCAACACAGGGCCCACACTGATTCCAGGGACCACACTGAAAGCTGACCACACACTGAACACAGAGACCGCTAAGAATACGGAGCCCTCACTGAACACAGAGCCAACACTGAACAAAGAGCCCTCACTGGACACAGAGCTCACAATGAACACTGAGCCCATTCTAGACACAGTGCCCACATTGAACAAAGGGCCTGCTCTGAACACAGGGCCATCTCTGAAAACAGGGCCAGCACTGAAGACAGAACTCCAAACTGAACACCGAGCCCAGACAGAGAACAGGCACCAGACTGAACACAGAGTGCACAGTGAACAGAGAACTCAAAACGGAACAAAGAGATCACACAGAAAACATGGCCCACACTGCACACAGAGCCCACACTGAACATAGGACCCACACTGAACTCAGGCCCACACTGAACACAGAATCCACACTGAATACAGAGCCCAAGCTGAACCCAGGACCCAAACTAAACACAGAACTCTCACCGAACTCAGGGCCCACACTAAACAGAGGGCGCAATCGGAACACCGGGACCATTTTGAACACAGTGCCCAGATTGAACACCTGGCCCACTCTGAAGGCAAGGCGTTCTCTGAACACAGGGCGCAATGTGAACACAGAGCCCTCTCTGAATACAGGGCCCACACTGACTCCAGGGCCCACAGTGAACACTGACAACACAGTGAACACAGAGTCCACTATGAAAACACAGCCCACAGTGAACCCAGTGCAAACACTGAACACAGAGACCCAACTGCACACAGAGTTTACACTAAACATAGAGCCAACTCTGATCACGGGGCCAACACTGAACATAGGGTTTGCTCTGAACACAGGGACTACAATGAGTACAGATCCCACACAGAACACAGGGCCAACACTGAACACAGAGACCACACTGAAAACAGAGCCAACGCTGAACGCAGAGCCCACACTGAACACAGAGCCAACGCTGAACGCAGAGCCCACTCTGAACGCAGGTGCCGGTCTAAACACAGAGCTCACACTGAACATAGAGTCCACACTGAACACACAACACACACAGAACAGAGGACCCACAATGAACACAGAGCCCACACTGAACAGGCAGCCAACACTGAATGTATAGCCTACAGTGAACAAAGAGCCCAAAGCTGAACACAGAGCTGACACTGAACACATGGCCCACACTGACCACAGAGCCCACACTGAACACAGGTCACGCTCTGAGCACAGGACCCACACTGAACACAGAGTCCGCACTGAACACAGAGCCCACACTGAAAACAGTGCCCACAATGTACACAGAGCATACACTGAACAGAGGGCCCACACTGAACACTGTGACCACACTGAGCACAGAGCCCACATTGAACACAGAGTCCGCACTGTACACAGAGACCCACTGAACAATGGGCCCACACTGAACAAAGGATCCACACTGAACACAGAGCCCGCTCTGAACTTAGAGCACACGCTGAAAACAGAGCCCAAACTGAACACAGGGCCGACACTGAACACAGAGCCCACGCTGAACACGGAGCCCACGCTGAACTATACAAACTGGAACAAGGGGACAGAGAGCTGTTTGTAATGTAAGAACAGGAGAAGGTCATACTTTCCCTTAGCCTTGTTCCAGAGTTCAGGCTGCCTACCGCTGCCTTCACGTGTATTATTGCAACAGTGAAACAGCTTTCACCCAGAACATGTAATAAACTTACACAACAGAAACCCATCAATTTATGTCTTGACTTTCCTAATTGGCACACCAAACAGCTTTCCACTGTTTAGTGTGTGATTCTGTGATTCCTGACTTTAACCCTAAATGGCCCAAATCTAATTTGAAGTATGTTTCCGTCGGGAGTAGGTCACTCAGTGATCTCAATAGAAGGGCAACAGATTATGCCTCCATGTTACGATCGCTGCTTCAGTATATTCAGCCGACAGTAGAGAACTCCCTCAGTACATACCACCCGACAGTCGAGGAGTAATTCTGGAATTACTCTCTGACAGTGCACCACTCCCACAGCACTGATCCTCTCACAGTCCGGCACTCACTCATTACTGTCAACTGACAGTGCCGCGCCCCCTCAGTAGTGACCACCCCAAAAGTGCAGCACTCGCTCAGTACTGACCCTCCGACATTGCGGCACCTCCTCAGTGCCGATCCTCAGACATTGCGGCGCTCCCTCATTATTAAACCTCAGGCATTGCACAACCTCCTCAGCAATCACGAACTCACAGTGCAGTGCTCCCTCAGTACTGACCAATACTGAGGCGAGTAAGCCATTCTGGAAAACCCATGGGGTCATATTAATTGAATTTCTCCTCTATTTGCACACTGGGTTGCCATCTCTCTCACCAATTTATAAACTGCATTCGTTATCTATTTGCACACGACATTGTTCTCTATTCCCTTGTATTTATTTAATTGCATTCAACCTGTATTTGGACAATAGGTTGCTCTCTCTGTGATTAATTACTTACATTCGCTCTCTATTTTCACACTGGATTGCTCTCTCACTAATTTCTAAGTTATACGTCTACCCCATTTGCCCAGTGGTCTGTGTAGTCTCTCTTCCTAATTTATCCACTGCATTCTTCCTTTGGGTAGAATTTAAACTAAATTGGCAGGGGGATGGGATCATGAAAGAAGGTTCAGCAGGGGGAGATGCACAACAAAAATTAGAAGAGAGGGCAAGTGAGTTTGAAAGGCATATAAATTATGGGGCAGTTAAAGCACAAGGGAGTTTGGCAGGGTTGGATGGTATTTATTTCAATGCATGGAGACTGACGAATTAGGCACACGAGTTGAGGGCACAAATAAACACATGGAATTATGAAGTATTTGCTGTCACAGAGGCATGGTTGAGAGGGGGGCAGCATTAGCAGCTCAATGTTCCAGGATATCGGGACTTCAGGCGAGACAGAGAAGGAGTTAAATGAGGAGGGATTTTCGCAATATTGAACAAGGAATCAGTTACAGCAGTAAGGATTGATGACACCTTTGAAGACTCCTCAAGAGAAGCCTTATAGGTATAACTGAATAACAAAAAAGGAGAAATAACATTGTTGGGAGTGTCCTTTATGCCACCAAATAGCCAGAGAGAAGAGCAGATGTTTAGGCACATTTCAGAGAACTGTAAAAATAATAGGGCACTACTTTTAAGGGATTTAAAATTTCCCAACATTAGCTGGTTTGATCATATTGTGATACGATTATAGTTAGTAGAATTCTTCAAATGCTTCCAAGATAAATTTTTAAGCCAGCATGTAGAGGGTACTACAAGAGATGGAGCGTTCCTGGACATAATATTAGGGAATGAAGCAAATCAATTAACAGAGGTATCAGTGGGGAACATTTAGCAAATAGTAACCATAACTACATTAGATTCAAGGTTGTTATGGAAAAGGACAAGGTCAGGAATCAGAGTTCGAACTTGGGGGATGGCCGATTTTAATACGGTCAGATATGATTTGGCCAGCTTGATTTGGGAGCAGCTACTTTCAGGTAAATCTGCGTCAAAGCAGTGGGGCTCATTCAATAGGGAAATAGGGAGAGTGCAGGGCAAACGTATTCCAAGAAAGACAAAGAGTTGAACCAACAAATCCAGGGAAATCTCTACGTCAAGGGATATACTGGATTGGATAATGAGATAAGGGGAGGCTTATCGCAGCTACAAAGGGCTCAAAGCAGCGGAAGCCCTGGAGGAGAATAGGGCATGTAGAGGGGGCACTTAAAAAGAAAATTAGGATAGCATAAAGGGGGCCTGAGAAAACATTGGCTGGTAAAATAAAGGAAAATACAAAGTTATTTTAAAATTACGTTAAGTGTAAGACGATAACGAGGGAAAGAATCGGGCCCATTAAGAATCATAGAGTTAATTTGTGTGTGGAGCCGGAAGACATAAGTCTTCTTTAAGTGAGTACTTTGTGTCGGTGTCCACAAGTGAGAGGATCGACATGGGTGCGGAAATCAAGCAGAAGTCCTGTGATATAATTAATGAAATTAGCATTGAAATGAAGTAGGTTCAAAGTGGCCTGGCAGGCTTCTAGCAGATAAATCTCCACGCTCGGATGAAATGTATCCCAGCCTGTTGCGTGAGGCAAGTGAGGAGTTGGGAGGGGCGCTGGCAATCAATTTCAAAACGCCTCTGGCCACAGGAAAGTTACCAAAGTACTGGAGTGCAGAAAATGTGGTACCGTTATTCAAGAAGGGAGGGGGGAATAAAGCAGGTAAATACAGACCAACCTGTCTAACCTCAGTGGTGGGGAAACCATTGGAAGCAATTCTGATGGACAGAATTAATCTACGCTTGGACAGGCAGGGATTAATCAAGGAGAGTCAACATGGAATTGTTAAGGAGAGATCATGTCTGATCATTTTGATTGATTATTTCGAAAGGTTGACCTAGTTTATAGAGGATAATACATTTGATGTAGCCTACTTGTACTTCAGCAAGACTTTTGATATGGTCCCGCATGGGTGACTGTTAACAAAGGTAAGAGTCCATGGGATCCAAGACTATTTGGCAAATTGGATTCACAATTTGCTGAGTGGCAAGAAGCAGAGCTTGACGGTCGAGAGGTGGTTTTGTGAGAGGATGCCTGCGTACAGTGGTGTCCACAGGAATCGACGTTGAGCCCCTTGCTGTTTGTTGTATATATAAACGATTTAGACTTGAATCTCGTGGGGTGATCAGTATGCTTGCATATCACACGAGAATTGGTGGGATGGTAAACATTTGGAAGGATAGACTCAGATTACAGTAAGATGTAGACGGGATGTTCAGATGGCTAATGGAATTTAATCTAAATAAGTGTGAGATGAGACACTTGTGCAGGGCATACAAGGCCCGGGAACACACGATGAATGATAGGACCCTTGGAAGCACTAAGGTTCAGACCGATCTTGGTGTTCATGTTCCACCGCCCCCTTATGGTAGTGGGAAAGGGAGATAAGGTGGTTAAGAAGGCAATGATTGAGGTGTATAATATTGTCAGGGGCATTAATAGTGTAGACAGAAAGGAACTGTTCTCCTCGGTGGAGGGATCAATAACCAGGGTGAATAGATTTAACGTAAGGGGCAGAAGGTTTAGAGGGGATGTGAAGAAGATTTTTTTCACCCAGAGAGTGGTGGAAATCTGGAACTCAAAGCTTGAAATGGTGGAAGAGTCAGAAACCCTCAGAACATTTAAGAAGTATTTGGATGTGCACTTGCAATGCCAGTGCTGGAAAATGGGATTAGCATTCTTAGGTAATAGTTTGACCGGCACAGGCTCGATGGACCGAATGGTCTTTTTCCGTGCTGAAGACCTCTGTGACTCTATGACTCCCCTCTCCGTTAATATGCTTGCTCTCGACCCCTCTCCCATTCATTTATGAACTGAACTCCTCGTGTATTTGCAGACTGCGTTGCTCCCTCTCTCTCATATATGAATTACAGTCCTCCTCTCTTTGCACACTAGGTTTCTCTATCACTCTAAATTATTAATTAGATTCCTCCTCTATTTTCGCAGAGGGTTGCTCTCTTTCTCTAATTCATTAATTTCATTCATCCTCTGTTTGGGCTCTGGGTTGCTACATATCGTTCATTAATTACATTGCTCCTCTATGAGCAAAATGGGTTGCTGTCTCTCGCTCTCTCTAATGTACTAATCACATTCCTCCTCCATTTGCAAAATAGGTTGCTCTCTCTCCAATGTATAAAATGCATTCCTCTGTTTGCACAATGGGTTGCTCTCTCTCTCTCTCTCTCTCTTTCTCTCTAATTTATTAATTACATTCCTTCTCTATTGGCACACTGGGTTGTTCTATCTATCTTTAAACGATTACATTCATCCTCTATTTGCAGACTGGGCTCGCTATCTAATTGATTAATTACGTTACTCCTCTATTTGCACTCTAGTTTTCTCTTTATCCCCCTCTCTAATTGACTAATTATATTCGTGTTATATTTTTGCACTGGGTTGCTCTCTCTCTATATATATTTGTAAATTGCATTACTGCATTATTTGCACACAGGGTTGCTCTCTCTTTCTCCATAATTCTTTAATTTCATTCCTTCTCTTTTTCCATACGGGATTTCTCTCTCTCTCTCTCTCTCTCTAACGTATTAATTACATTCCTCCTCTATATCCACACTGGGTTGCTTTCTCTCTCTCTCTCATTTATTAAAGACATTCCGCCTCGATCTGCACACTGGGTTGCTCTTGCTTTCTCTCTCTCTATCTCTCTCTAACTAATTACAGTCCTCCTCTAAGTGCACCGTGTTGCTCTCTCCCTCTCTAAATTGGTAATCACGCTCCTCATCTATTTGCACACTGGGTTAGCCTATCTCCAATTCATTAGTTTCATTCCTCTTCCACTTTCGCACTGGGATGCTCTCTCTCTCTCTCTCTCTCTAATTTAGTTATTGCATTCCTCCTCTATTTGCACAGTGGGTTTATCTCTCTATTTCTCTCTCTCTCTCTATCTCTCTCTCTCACTCTCTCTCTAATTAAATAATGACTTACCCCCTCTATTTTCACACTGGGTTCCCGTATGTCTCTCATTCTCTAACTGATTAATTACATTCCTCCTCCATTTGCACATTGTGGTGCTCTGTCTCTCTAATTTATTAATTACATTCCTCCTCTATTGGCACTCTGCATTGCTCTCTCTCACTTTTTAATTTGCTCATTACATTCCTCGATTTTCACACTGGTTTACTCTCTCTTTCACTCTCTCATTTGTTAATTGTATTCCTCCTCTATTTGCACACTGGGTTGCTCTCTCTCTCTCTAACGTATTCATTACAATCCCCCTGTTTTTGCACACTGGGTTGCTGTCTCTCGCTCCCTCTCTTATACATTTATATTCCTCACTGCTTTGCTCAATGGCTTTTTCTCTCTGCAATTTATTAATTATGTGATTTAAAAACCATATGCCACTTAAACATACCCTTGGCTGTTATTAACAATATTAGTAAAAAAAAGATTAAAGTACTTAAATCTGTATTTTGAATATCAAATAACATTTAAATAATCACTTTTAGTTAATCTAACCTTACATTTGCAACATTTTAATGACCGAATCTTGAATAAATATTGAATCACTTTCATTGAATTATTCAACTTTAAGCTCGAAACAATGACCATGGGTGAATCACTAATAATCAGTAAAAGTGGCGTTCGGAATGAGCAGTTGAGTGCCGGGGAGACCACGGCCTCACCGGGCGAAACCGAGACAAGTACAAAGACCAGTTAAAGGACATGAGGCCAGGGAGAGCCTGCGGGGAGGGCTGGCAACTCGAGGGAGCTTCACTCTCTATCTAACACCATGTTTTACATGTCCTTGGAGTGTTTGATTGGGACAGTGCAAAATGAGCTTTACTCTGTATCTAAATCCGTGCTGTACCTGTCCTTGGAGTGTTTGTTGGGGACAGTGCATAGGGAGCTTTACTCGATGTCGAACCCCGGGCTTTACCTGTCTTGGGAGTGTTTGATGGGGATAATGTCGAGGGAGCTTTTGTCTTTATCTCAACCCCGTGATGTACCTGTCCTGGAATTGTTTGATGGGGAGAGTGTAGAGGCAGTTTTATTCTCTATCTAACTCCCGTGCTGTAACAGTCCTGGGAGTTTTTGATGGGGCCAGTGTAGAGGGAGATTTACTCTGTATCTAACTCACGTGCTGTACCTGTCTTGGGAATGTTTGATTTGGACAGTGTAGAGAGAGATTTACTCTGTATCTAACCCCGTGTTGCACCTGTCCTGGGAGTGTTTGCTGGGCGCGGTGTAGAGTGAGATTTACTCTGTATCTAACCACGTGCTGTACCTGTCCTGGGAATGTTTGATGGGGACAGTGTAGAGGGAGATTTAATCTGCATCTAACCCTCATGCAGCAGCTGTCCTGGGATTGTTTGATGGTGACATTTGAGAGAGATCTCTATTTTGTTCCTAGCTTCGTGCTATAACTGTCCTGTTTGTCCACAGACATAATTTAAATTAAAATGCTCAAACTTCAGGGAAGCAATTTGAAGTCAAACTCTGTCGATTAGTAGCCATTTGACGGACTGATTTTAAATCTCACTCACACTCCCACATTTGTCCATTGCCTGGCGCCCAGTAATCTTCATAAATTCACATTCTCACCAAATTTACAATCTATATTAATGAATTAATGAGGGGACGGAGTGTTCTGTTCCCAAGCTTGGTCACATCACCAAGCTGGATAGCAAATTGACCTCACATTCGGCTGTCCCTCGATTCGAGAATGACGTCTACTCGGGGTTGTCACTTCCTGCCCTGGGTATTCATGTGGATGATTCTCGAGCGTGATGCAGAAAGATGGACACGTTGTCACCATTTTGACTGATTGGTGGTGAGCTCATTCAGATCATTAACACCAATGTGTTAACGTCTCAAGTGTGAGCCTGGCAGCATTACTTTGAAAAATACACTTTTCTTTTTGTCTCCCCTTATTAGATGTTTCATAGATTATAAATAATTCTGCAAGTTGGTTGTTGAATCTTTGATTCTCTTATAAGGGCATTGTATTTTGATTGTGCTTCTGTTCAATAAACGACAGTATTATTCGTTAATTCAGTATGTGAGACTCTGCCTGATGATTCTGTCTCTGTTGTGCTAAGTCATATTGAAGGTTTAATTCAGGTTCCAGTGATCAGACTGCTAAATTAATTGAAATCTAATTGATCAGAGCAAACCGCCCCTTTCAATTGTACGGTGTGAAATTAACCTCCTCCTACCCATTTTTCTAATGTTCATGTTCAGTGAGCTAACTTCTGGGTGCTGAGCAGTTTTTCAGCTCACCCTCCGCCCACACTATGGGGCATTGTCAATACTGAGATAGCCTGATGGAGAGAGGCTCTATGCCAAGCAGAGTTGAATCTGCACACCGTGTTTCAGGAACAAGAAAATGTCAGCCTATATATATTTATGACGTTATTGTGTTTGGCAGCAATTGTTTACAAAAGAGGTGGAGATAAAATCTCTCAGATACCACACATCCAGAAACATGTATAAACAGCAGCAAGGCAACAGTGAGCTGTCTCAAATATGAGAACAGGAGAAGGTAAAACATTCCCCTAGCCTTGTTCTAAGATTCAGTGATTCTCAGCACATCTGTGTTATTACAGCAGTGACGCAGCTGGCACACAGAACCTTTAATATCCTTATGTAACACAGATCCTTCAAATCATTTTTTGACTTCCGGAATTGGCACATCAAACAACGTCCTACAGCTTGTGTCTTTCTGTCTGCTTCCTCACATAAACCCTCAATGGCTCAAATCAAATTTTAAGCTTATGTCTCTACGGAGCAGACAATTCCGTGATCCCAATACATGGCCAACAGGTTATTTCTGCATGTAAGAATTACTGCCAAAGCAGATCCCTCTTTGTGCGGGGCTCCCTCACTGCTGCCACTACGACAGTGCAGCACTCCTACTGTACTGACTCTCTGACAGTGCAGTACTTCCTCAAATTAGATACTCCGACATTGCAGCTCTCCCTCAGTCCTGACTATCCAGCAGTGTGGCGCTCCTTGAGTGCTGTTACTCGGACAGTGCAACACTCCCTCTCTACTTAATCTCTGAAAGCGCTGTACGCCCTGAATACTGACCCTCGGACAGGGCGGCACTCCCTCAGTAATGGCCCACCGACAGTGAGTCAATCCATCAGCACTAAGCCTCCGACAGTGCGGTACCCTCTCCATACAGAACATCCGACAGTGTGGCACTACCTCAGCATATCCCATCTGACATTAATGCACTTCGTCAGCACTGACCCACCGGCAGTGCGGCAATTCCTCTGTACTGGCCCTCTGACAGTGCGCCGCTCCCTCGAAACTGACCCTCCAACTGCGTGATGCATCCTAATTAATCATTCTCTGTCAGTGCCACTCTCCCTCAGTATTGGCCCTCCGCCAAGGCGGCACTCGCTCAGTACTGACCCTCCGAATTTGCGGCACTCCTGCAGGACCTACCCTGCAAAAGTGCAGTAATCCCCCAGTACTGACCCTCCGCTAGTTTGTTGCTCCCCAGTACTGACCATCTGACAGTGTTGCACATTCTCATAACTGAAATTCTGACAGTGTGGCATTCCCTCAGAACTGACCCTCCGACAGAGAGGCACTTCCTCATTACTGACCATCAGACAGCAATGTGCATCCTCAGTAGTAACCCTCCGTCTGTGCAGCGCTCAGTCTGTACTTAATCTCCGACAGTGAGGTGCTCCCTCAGTAGTGGATCTGGGCTGCTCTCTCTCTCTCTCTCCATAGTTCTTTAATTTCATTCCTCCTTTTTTTTGCATAATGGATTTCTCTCTCTCTCTCTCCCTCTCTCTCTCTCTCTCTAACAAATTATTTACTTCCCTACTCTATTTACCAACTGGGTTGCTTTCTATCTTTCATTTATTAATGCCATTCCGCCGCATTGCGCACAGTGGATTGCTCTTTCTCTCTCTCTCTATCTCACTCTTACTAATTACAATCCTCCTCTATGTGCACACTGTGTTGTTCTATCTCTCTCCCACTCTCTCTCTCTCTTTCTCTCTCTCTCTCTCTCTCTCTCTCTCTCTCTCTCTCTCTCTATCTCACTCTAACTTTTTACACTCCTCCAATATTTGCACTTTGGGTGGCTCTCTATCTCTCTCTCTCTCGCTCATGTATTAATTACATTTCTCATCAATGTGCACACTGTGTTGCTCTCTCCATTTCTAATTTGGTAATCATGCTCCTGCTCTATTTGCACATTGGGTTACCCTACCTCCAATTAATTAGTTTAATTCGTCATCCACTTTCGCACTGACTGCCCTCTTTCTCTCTCTGTCTCTAGTTTAGTTATTGCATTTCTCCTCTATTTGCACACTGGGTTTCTCTCTCTTGCTCTCTCTCTCTCTCTCTCTCTAATTAATCAATTACATTTTTCCTTTATTTGCACACTGGGTTCCTCTCTGTCTCTCGTTCTCTAACTGATTAATTACATTCCTCCTCCATTTGCACAGTTTGCTGCTCTGTCTCTCTTATTTATTAATTACATTCCTCCTCTATTGGCACTCTGCATTGCACTTCCTTTAATTTGTTCATTACATTCCTCGATTTTCACACTGGGTTACTCTCTCTCTCACTCTCTCATTTATTAAATGTATACCTCCTCTATTTGCACATTGGGTTGCTCTCTTGCCCTCTCTAATTTATTAATTACATTCCCCCTGTATTTGCACACTGGGTTGTTGTCTCTCGCTCTTGCTCTTATACATTTATATTCCTCATTGCTTTGCTCACTGGCTTTCTCTCTGCAAATTATTAATTATGTGATTTAAAAACCATATGCCACTTAAACTTGCCCTTGGATGTTAGTACCAATATTTAGTAAAATAAAGTTTAACGTCCTTAAATTTGTATTTAGAATATCTTATAGCATTTAAATAATCACATTCAGTTCATCTAACCAGACATTTTCAACATGCTAATGACCGAATATTCAATAAATAATGTATCATTTTCATTGAATGATTCAACTTTAAAATGTAAACAATAACCATGGCTGAATCTCTAATAATCAGTGAACAGAGGCGTTCGGAATGCAATGATGAGCAGATGAGTGCCGGGGAGACCACGGACTCATCGGGCGAAACCGAGAGAAGCATGATCACCAGTGAAAGGATAAAAAGCCAGGGAGGGCCAGCGGGGAGGGCAACCTACTCGAGGAGCTTCACTCTGTATCTAATCCCGTGTTGTATCTATCCTGGTAGTGTTTGATAGGGACAGAGCTGAGGGATCTTTGCTCTGTATCTAATCCCGTGCTGTACCTCTCCTGGGAGTGTTTGATGTGGGCAGTGTAGAGGGAGATTTAATCTGAATCCAACCCTCATGCTGCAGCTGTCCTGGGATTGTTTGATGGTGACATTTTAGAGAGATCTTTATTTTGTATCTAGCTTCGTGCTATAACTGACCTGTTTGTCCACAGAATTAATTTAAATTAAAATTATCAAACCTCCGGGATGCAATTTCAAGTCAAACTCTCTGGATTAGTAGCCATTCGACGTATTGAATTTAAATCTCACTCATACACCAAACCCCCCACCACCCCCCCTCCCCCCCGCCCTCCCCCCCCCCTCCCCACCCCCCCCGGCCCTTGTCCTTCGCCTGGCCCCCAGTAATTTTCATCAATCCACATTCTCACCAAATTTCGAATCTATATTCTACGTAGGGACGTAGTGTTCTGTGCCCAACCTTGGTCGCATCACCAAGCCGGATAGCAAATTGAACTCACATTCGGCTGTCCGTCGATTCGAGAATGATGACTACTCGGGGTTGTCACTTCCTGCCGTGGGTATTCATGTGGATGAACAGGCCGATTCTCGAGCGTGACGCAGAAAGATGGACACGTTGTCACCATTTTGACTGATTGGAACTGAGTTCCAGCAGATCATTAACACCAATGTGGAAACGCTTCAAGTGTGAGCCTGGCAGCATTACTTTGAAAAATACACTTTTCTTTTTGTCTCCTCTGATTAGATATTTCATAGATTATAAATAATTCTGCAAGTAGGTTGATGAATCTTTGATTGTTTTATAAGGGCATTGCAGTTTTATTTTGATTCTGTTCAATAAACGTCAGTATTATTCGTTAATTCAATATCCGAGACTCTGCCTGATGGTTCTGTCTCTGTCGAGCTAAGTCATTTTGAAGGTTTAATTCAGGTTCCAGTAATCCTACTGCTAAGTTTAGTGAAATCTAATTGATCAAAGCAAATTTAACTGTACAGGGTGAAATTAACCTCCTCCTGCCCCTATTTCTAATGTTCTTGTTCAGTTAGCTAACTCGAGGTTGCTGGGTAGTTTTCCAGCTCAGAGTCTGCCAACATTATGGGGGCATTGTCAATACTGAGGTAGCTTGATGGAGAGATGCTCTGAGCCGAGCAGATTTGAATCTGCACACCGTGTTTCAGGAACAAGAAAATGTCAGCCTATATAGATTTATGACGTTAATGTGTTTGGCAAGCAATTGTATGCAACAGAGGCGCAGGTAAGATCTCTCAGATACCACACACCCAGGAACATGTACAAACAGGAGCAAGGGAACAGAGAGCTGTTTCAAACATGTGAACAGGAGAAGGTAAAACATTCCCTTAGCCTTGTTCCAAGATTCAGGGAATCTACAGCACATCTGTGTTATTACAACAGTGACCCAGCTGGCACACAGAAACTTTAATATTCTTACATAACACAGACCCATTAATTTATGACTTGACTTTCGCAATTGAAACATCAAACAACGTCCTACGGGCATGTATCTTTCTGTCTGCTTCCTGACATTAACCCTGAATGGCCTAAATCTAATTTTAAGCTTATGTCCCTACGGAGCATACAATTCTGTGATCTCAATTCATGGCCAAAAGGTTATTTCTGCATGTTAGAATTGCTGCCAATACCGATCCCACTTAGTGCGGGGCTACCGCAGTTCTTCAACTCCGACAGTGTGGCACTCCCTCTGTGCTGACTCTTAGACAGTGCGGTACTTCATCAAATTAGATACATCAACATTGCGGCGCTCCTTCAGTTATTACAATCCAGAAGTGTGGGGCTCCATCTGTGAAGTTACTCGGACAGTGCAGCACACCCTCAGTACTGAATGTCTGAAGGCTCGGTACGCCCTGAACACTGACCATCGGACAGTGCAGCACTCCCTCATTATTGACCCTCCGACAGGGTGGCACAACATCAGCACTGAGACTCCGATAGTTTTGCACCCTCTCAATAAAGACCATCCAACAGTGTGGCACTTCGTCAGGAGATCCCATCTGACAGTAATGCACTTAGTCTGCAATGACCCTCCGGCTCTGCGACACTCCCTCTGTACTGGCCCTCTGACAGTGCGGCGCTCCTTTGGAACTGCCCAACAAACTGTGCGACGCTCCCTCATTAGTGATCCTGTGACAGTGCCACAATCACTCAGTACTGACCCTCCACCAATGCGGGACTCCTGTGGCACATACGCTGCAAAAGTGCAGTCATACCCCAGTACTGAACCTCCGATAGTTTGTTACTCCCCAGTACTGATCCTCTGACAGTGTGGCACTTCCTAAAAACTGAAACTCTGACAGTGTGGCAGTCCCTCAGAACTGACCCTCCGACAGAGCGACACTTCCTCATTACTTACCATCGGACAGCGAGGTGCTTCCTCAGTACTGACCTTCCGAATGTGCAGCGCTCTCTCAGTCAGAGAGGTACACCCTTAGTAGTGGCTCTCCAACAAGGAACCAGACCCTAAGTAATGACCAGGCGACAGCGCATTACTCCCTCAGTAATGATGTTCTGACAGTGCAGCACTCTCTCAGCACTGACCCTCCGACAGTGCGGCGCTTCCTGAATCTTGAGCCTGTGGCAGTCAGTCGCCCCCTGAATACTGACACGTTGAAGGTGCGGCCGGCCCTCAGTGCTGACTATCCGATAATGCAGCACACCTTCAAGTCGGACTCACCAAGCGTGTGGCACTACTTCAGTTCTGACTTTCCGACAGTGCGACAATCGCTCAGAACGGAGCCAACGGCAGTGTGGCGCTCCCACAGTACTGACCCTGCAACAGTGCTTTGCTTCTCGAAAGCAGACCCTTCGACACTGAGGCGCTTTTTCTGTACTGAACATCCGACTGTGCAGCTGTCCCTCAGTACAGACCTTCAGAAAGTGCGGCACTACCTCAGAGCAGACCATCCGACATTGGGGTGCTTCCTCAGAACTGACCCTCTGACAGTGCGATACTCCAGCAGTCGTGACCCTCCCACAGTGCAGCTCTCCCTCAATACTGACCATCCGACAGTGTTGCACTCCGTTTGTACTGACCCTCCGCTGCTGCGGCAAACTCTTAGTACTGACCCTCTAATTGTACGGCAGAACCTCATTACTCACCCTCCGGCTGTGCAGCACGCCCTTAGCACTCACCATCCAACAGGGAGGTTCGCCTTCATCAATGACCCTCCAACAATGGTGCACTCCCTCAGTAATGCACCATGAACACCAGCAGCCTTATTTCCCAGCTGCGGATCATGCTGTATTCAAATTATGATCAGAATAAACAGTGCAAACATCTCAACATTCACAATTCATTCAGAGATGAAGTAGAGCATTTTCTCACAGAGCGTCGGGGGTCTTTGGAACTGTCTTCCACAGAATGTTGTGGGAGCACAGCCTTTGAATATATTTAAGACCAAGCGAGATAGAATCTCGCTTAACAAGGTTGCGAAAGGTTATTGAGGTGCTGTGGGCATGTGGGGTTGAGGAATATTTCAGATCAGACATGATCTTATTGAATGGCGGAGTGGATCGAGGGGCCTAGTCGCCCACTCCTGCTCTTAATCGATCTGTTCGTAGGTATAGCTATTAATCAATTTCAACAATATATTTTTAATTAATATGTTGAATTATTAATAAACTACAATATATTATGCGTTAAAGCATCCAATTCTTAACTTTATCATTAGCATATTATTTATTATTGGTCTAAATATTAATTAAGTTAAACATGTAATATCAAATTATACACCTAATTATTAATTAATTCCAACAGCATATTATGAATTGTCATCTAATTTATTACATTACATTAAGAATTTAAAAGTGTAAATATTCATTATAAATTGAACATCTAATTATCAATTAATTTCTAAACTTATATTATATATTATTGGACTAATTATTAATCAAATGCAACAAAATATTATACATAAAAATCCAATTATTCAATAATCTTTTTCCACCTCTAGTATACCTAATGATGATTTAATATAAATGCGTTATGATTTGTGCATCTTCTTTATAATTAAAAGGTCCACCTTTAAAATGTGTTATTATAAAGTAATCTCAAATGTTTATCAACAGCAGAAACAATTAGTTACTCTTAATCTGTTATTAACATTGCATTAATTATTTTCATTTATTTTCATTGATACATTTAATCATTATTTAGTTTAATAACCCGTCAGAGAGTGCGTACTGTTGAAGCGTATATACTTGGGGTGTGCCGCACTGTCAGTGGATTATTATTGAAGGAGTGCCATACTGACAGAGGGTCAGTACTGTAAAAGTGTCGCACTGTCGGAGGATCAGAGCTGAGATAGCGCTGCACTGTCGGACGGTCAGTGCTGAGGGAGCGCTGCATTGCTGGAGGGTCAGTACGGAGGGAGCGCCAAACTGTCAGAATGCCAGTATGGAGGCAGCGCCGCACTGTCGGTGAGTCAGTATGGAGGGAGCGTTGTACTGTAGGAGGGTAAGTTCTGAGGGGGTGCCACGCATTTGGAAACTCAGTTCTGAGGCAGTGCCGCACTCTCGGAGGGTCAGTGCTCAGGATGTGTTGCACTGTTAGAGGATCAGGATACATGGCATGCTTGCCTTTATTGGCAGGGGCATTGAATATAAAAGCTGGGAAGTCATGCTGCAGCTGTATAGAATTTTGGTTTGGCCACACTTGGAATATTGCGTGCAATTCTGGTCGCCACATTACCAGAAGGATATGGAGGCGTTGGAGAGGGTGGAGAGGATGTTTACCAGAATGCTGCCTGGTCTGGGGTTCATTAGCTATGAGAAGTGTTTGGAGAAACTCGGATTGTTCTCACCAGAGCGCCGTGGATTATGGGGCGACTTGATAGAAGTTTACAAAATTATGAGTGGCAACGCAAGAGTAGATAGTCAGATGCTTTTTCCCAGCTTGGAAGAGTCAATTACAAGGGGGCATAGAATTAAGGTGAGAGTAGAAAACTATAGAGGAGATATGCGGGACAAGTTTTTTTTATGCAGAGGGTAGTGAGTGTCTGGAATTCGCTGCCAAAGGAGGTGGTGGAAGCTGATGCGACAGTGTTGTATAAGAGGCAACATGACATGTACGTGAATAGGATGGGAATAGAGGGATTAGGACACTGGAAGTGCAAATGTTTTAGTTCACGGGCAACATGATTGGCGCAGGCTTGGAGGGCAGAAGGACCTGTTACTGTGCTGTACTTCTCTTTATTCTTGTTCTTTGTTCTATAGACTGGGGCTTTTACTAAAGAATTAGATTGCATACTGTCAGCATTTTGAAAGAATGGCGGGCCACTGACTCAAATAATAGAGTGCTTAGACTGGCAGCATGTTGACTGGGCCGGGGGGGTTTCACTATTGCAATTGAATGCATAGACTGTCAGCATGTTGACAGAGCCGGGTGTCTGCCACTATATTAATAGAGTGCATAGACTGTCAGCATGTTGACTGGGCCGGGCGACTGTCACTATGTCAATAGAGAGTAGAGACTGGTATCTTGTTGACAGAGCCGGGGGTCTGTCAGTATATTAATAGAGCGCATAGATTGTCAGCATTACAATAGAGCTGGGGTTCTGTCCTTATAGTAATAGAGAGCATAGACTGTCAGCATGTTGACATAGCCGGGGCTCTGTCACTATAATACCGGAGAGCATAGACTGGTATCTTGTTGACAGAGCCGGGGGTCTGTCACTATAGTATTAGAGTGCTTAGACTGTCCATATCTTGACAGAGTCTGGTGTCTGCCACTATCTTATTAGAGTGCCTATACTGTCCATATGTGGACAGAGCCATGGGACTGTCGGTATATTAGTAGACTGCATAGACGTCAGAACTTTGACTTGCCCGGGTGGCTTTCAATATAGTGATAGTGTCCATAGACTGTCAGCAGGTTGTGTGAGCCGGGGGGTTGTGAATATAGTAATAGAGTGCACAGACTGTCAGCATGTTGATAAAGCCAGGGGGCTGTCTCTATTGTAATATAGCACATAGACTGTCAGCATGTTGATAAAGCCAGGGGGCTGTCTCTATTGTAATATAGCACATAGACTGTCAGCATGTTGACAGAGGCGGGGGGCTGTCACTATAGTAATAGAGTGCATGCACTGTAATTATGATGACATAGCCGGGGGGCTTTCACTATTGTATTAGATTGCATAGACTGTCAGCATTTCGACATATCCAGTTGTCTGTCACTATACTAAGAGTTCATAGAGTGGCAGCATGTTGACAGAGCCTGGGCGTTGTCACTCTAGTATGAGAGTGCATAGACTGTCAGCAATTTGAAAGATTCCGGAGACTGTCACTATAACAATAAAATGCAAAGACTGTCAGCATGTTTACAGAGGCGGGGGGCTGTCAGTAGCTTATTAGAGTGCCTACACTGCCCGTATGTTGGCAGAGCCGTTTGGCTGTCACTATAGTAATAGTGTGCATAGTCTGTCAATATGTCGACATAGACGGTGGTTTGTCACTGTAATAATACAGGGCATACACTGTCAGCACGTTGACGGAGCCGGTGTGCTGTCAATTTATTAATATAGTGCATAGACTGCCAGTATGCTTACAGAGCCAGGGGACTGTCACTATTTGTAATAGAGTGCATGGATTTTCAGTTATTTGACAGAGCCGGGGGCCTGTCACAATTCTAATAGGGTGGGGGATTGTCAGTATGTTTTTAAAGCCTAGAGCCTTTCATTGTTGTATTATCGTGCATAGACTGTTAATTGAGTTACAGAGCCGAGGGACTACCACTATATGAATGCAGTGGTATTGTGCCTGCTTCTTTACAGAGCAGGGGACCTATCACTAAAGGTACATAATGTTATTCTGTCAGTATGTTTTCAAAGCCAGGGGTCTGTCACTGTAGTAAAAGCCTGGGGCGATTCTCTTTCTGTTTACAGATTCGGCGGCCTGTCACAATAGCAATCGGAATTGAGACTGTAAGCATCTTTATGGACTTGGGGGCTTGTCAGATAACTCATAGAGTAGAAAGTCTCACTGTATGATTAAAGAGCTGGGACACTGTCAATGAAGTAATGAGAGCCTAGAATTTCCCTAGTATTACATAACCCGTGTTCTGTCCCTTAAGTAGTAAATCTTGACAGAACCAGCGTCTTGTCAATATAGAAATTAAGTGCGGAGACTCTAAGTTTGCTTACAGAGCCGGGCGCTGTCACTAAAGTAAATAATTGGGGAGACTGCGGGCATGTTTGGAGAGCCAGCGCCTGTTTTTTTAATAATTATATAGGGGGGAGGCTCTGGATATGTTTACAGAGCCGGGGCCTAACTTCACATTAATGGAGTGCGGAAGCGGGGGCTTTCTTAATAACAATAATAGAGCGGAGAGATTGTCACTGTCCTCACAGAGCCAGGAGAATAATTTACACTAAGGAGAGTGTCAGTATTGTTACAGAGCCTGAGGAATGTGACGATACTAATAGTGTGTTTAAAGGGCGGGGGACTGTCACCATACGAATATGGTGATGAACTGTCTGAATGTTTACAGAGCCGGGGATCTCTCACTATCGTGATAGAGTGGAGAGACATTCAGCAGGTTTAAAGAGCAGGTGGCCTCACAATATAGTTATAGAAGGGGTAACTGTCAGTATGTTTTCATTGCCTATGGCCTGTTACTATATTAATAGTGCGAGGAGACTGAATGTTTAAAGAGCTGTGGGCCTGCTACTATATTAGGAGAGTAGGGAGACTGTTGGTATGTTAAATTAGCCCGGAGCCTGTTGCTATAGTACTGGAGTGAGGAAACTGTCTCTATATTTACAGAGCCTGGGAGCTGTCACTATAACAATAGTGTGGGCAGTTGGTCAGTAATTTTATAGAGACGTGGACCTTTCACTTAGCTAGTATCGTGGAGAGAATGACATAAAATGTACAGACCTGGTGACCTGTCACTGTAGTAATAAATTGGGAAGACTCTCGGTATGTTTGCAGACCCGGGCACCTGTCAGTGTAGGAATAGATTGATTAGACTGTCAGCATGCTTGAAGAAGCGGGGCCAACCACTGCAGTAAGAGAGAATCTAGACTGTCAGTGTTTTACAGAACCAGGGTCTTGTTACCAGAGTAATTGAGTGGGGAGACTATCAGGATGTTTACAGAGCCAGGGGCCTGTAAGTGGATTTGGAGCTGTCAGTATATTTCCCGCTCGGCAGCTTTTCACAACAGTAATATAGTGGAGAGAATGTCAGCAGCTTTACAGACCGGGTTTTGTCACCATAGTATTAGATTGAGGAGACTGCCTGTATGTTTACAGAGGTCGGGACCCTGTCACTAGTGTAATAGAGTGAATATTCTGTCAGCATGATTACAGAGCCGGTGGCCTGTAACTACAATGCAAGACTGCGTAGGCTGTCATTATGTTTAGAGAGCTGGGGGTTCTGTCTCTATAGTAATAGATTGGGTAGACTGTTAGTATGTGTATAGAGCAGGGGGTTCTGTGATTAAATTAATAGAGTGGGTAGACTGTCTTTATAATTGCAGAGCCGGGGGCCTGTCACTATAGTAACTGAGTGTGCAGGCTGTCAGCATGTTTACAGAGCGGGGGGTTCTATCAATATAGTAATAGAGTGAGTAGACTTCAGCATTATGACAGAGCTGGGGGCCTATCACAATAGTCACAGACTGTCATAGGCTGTCTATATGGTTACAGAGCTGAGGGTTCTGTCATTCTGTCATTATAGCAATAGAGTGGGTAGCATGTCAGAATGCATAAAGAACCCTGGGCCTGTACACTATAGTAACAATTTGTGGTTACTTGCTCTACGTATGAAGGGCTGGGCGCCTATAACAAATGTAATATCGTGGGGAGACTGTCGATATGTTAACAGAGCTGGGGGCCTGTTACTATAGTAATGGAGTGGGGAGACTGTCAGAATGTTGACTTGGCCTGGGGGCTGTCACTACAACAATAGAATGTATAGGCTGGCAGCATGTTGACAGAGCCGGTGATCTGTCACTGGGCTAGGGTGAGTAATCCAGAGACACAAAATAATTCTTTGGGGATCCGGGTTCGAATCTCACTACGGTGTGTGGCAAAATTCAATTTCAATTAAAATCATCAATTAAAAAAATAAGCAGAATTAAAATCTCTAATGATGAACATCAAACCAATGCCAATTGTTGGGAAAAAAAACCATCTGCTTAGCTAATGTCCTTTAATGAAGGCCCTGCTGTTCTTTCCTCATCCGGACTATATATGAATCCAGGCCAACAGAAATGTGGCTGACTCTTAAATACCATCTGTATAAGGGAAATTAAGGATGGGCAATAAATGCTGGCACAGCCAAGAACGCCCATATCCCATGAACGATTTTTAAAAAAAACAGTAGCATAGGGGAATTGTCAAAATATTTATAGTACCTGGGATATATTTCTGTAAGAATAGATTGTTGAGACTCTCAGTAATTTACAGGGCCAGGGAGCTGTTAATGTATTAATTGAGTGGGAAACTGTCAGTATTTTACAGGAACAGGGGTCTGTCCATATATTAATTAAATGGGTAGACTGTCAGTATTTTACAGAACCAGTGGCCTTTGAATATAGTAATTCAGTGGGTGGATTTCCAGTATTTTACAGGAACAGGGGCCTTTCTATATAGAAATTGTTTGGGTAGGCTGTCAGTATTTTACAGGGCCAGGGGCCTGTCACGATAGTAATTGTATCAGTAGACTGTCAGTATTTTACAGGGCCAGAGGCCTGTCACTGTAGTAATTGAGTGGGTAGACTGTCAGTACTTTACAGGACCAGGGGCCTGTCACTGTAGTAATTCAGTGGGTAGACTGTCAGTATTTTACAGGACCAGGGGCCTGTCACTGAAGTAATTCAGTGGGTAGACTTTCAGTATTTAACAGGGCCAGGGGCCTGTCACATTACTAATTGAGTGGTTTGACTGTCAGAATTTAACAGGGCCAGGGGCCTGTCACTATAGTAATTGAGTGGGTAAACTGTCAGTATTTTACGGGGCCATGGACCTGTCACTATAGTAATTGAGTGGGTAGACTGTCAGTATTTTACAGGGCCAGGGACCTGTCACTATAGTAATTGAGTGGGTAAACTGTCAGTATTTTACAGGGCCAGGGACCTGTCACTATAGTAATTGAGTGGGTAGACTGTCAGTATTTTACAGGGCCAGGGACCTGTCAGTATAGCAATTGAGTGGGTAGACTGTCAGTATTTTACAGGGCTAGGGGCCACTTACTATAATATTTGAGTGGGTAGATTGTCAGTATTTTACAGGACCAGGCGCCTGTCACTGTAGTAATTGAGTGATAAGACTGTCAGTATTTTAAAGGGCAAGGGGCCTGTCACTGTAATAATTGAGTGGGTAGACTATCAGTATTTCAATTTCCGAATTCCTAAAACCTGCTGAAAAGGCTCTTGTATTTAGTGAGCGAAGTCGGGGCCGTGAATTTGGATCTTTCTACGTGATGACGCAGATTGAACTGCGAAAGCAGCCTATTTAACCCATATTGCAAGATGGTGAGTTTGGATTGATTATCAGCGGAATTGTAGGTGAGTGTTTGGTTATTCAGTATTTGTTACTCTCGGGAGCAGTGTATATGTGTTCTATTGTATTTCTGTCGGTCATTTCCCGATATAGTTAACAATTTTGTCCGCATTGTGAAGCTGCCGTTTGCACTGCAGTTGTGGAAGTATTTTTCTCTATCAGTCAGTTTCTGTTACTGTAAGCACGTCTTGGTTTCATTCGCTATCTGCCATTCTCTGGTACTGCAAGCTGTTGTCTCATTCATTCCGCATCGGTCACTATCTTGTTGCCGTAAGCGAGTATTATATCCAATCTCAATCAGTTCCTCGAACCATGTCTAGTTTTTTGTGTAATTGTCAATGTGTGATTAGATCTTTATCATTCCTTACAACTGGATAAGGGTGTGGGGCGTCATTCTGATTCTGAATGTCTGTGGTTTTGCGTGCGAGCCTCGTTTTCAGTCTGCAGCAAAAATTCCCTGGAACCGTGCATCATATTGATAGTCGTTTCACTAAGATAGTATTTGGATATCAGTATCGTTATCTATATTTCATTGTGTATTGGAATTTTCTATCTTTGCCTGGTGTTTGATATTCATTATATATCTCTCTGATGTATCCTAGTTCCACGATTTGGTTGTCACTTATGGGATTATATGTATTTGTCAGTCTCTTGTGTTGTGTGAATGTTTGAGATTCAATCTATACTTGTCAGTGGTGGATTTGTATGTTCGGGATTAATTCTGTACGTGTCAAAGTTATACATGGGAGTGATAAATTCATTTTCTCTCCCACCATCAGTCACCTCTGGCCTGGGATTTAGCGATGACCAGAGGACGAAGCTGGTTGTGGTATCCGTAGTGGTTCTGCCGTCCAGGAGCTGCCAGTAACTGATTGGCCGGCAGCTCTCGGTTGGGCTTGGTTTCCTTCGCTGAAATCCCTGAACACGGGGAAACCCCGACATAATTACGTTAAGTGCCTGAGTGGCCCTAAATTCAGTGGGACTTCACTCAAGGCGGTGACGCAGGGCTCACACCTGCTCTCCGTGTATCAGCTCAGACCTCCCTCGTCTTCATTAAATACAGCGCAGTGGATGGGAAAGGGTGTCAGGAGCAGAGTGAATCTATCAAGTTGCTGGGTAAGGGGCCTGGAGATCAGGAAAGGGTACACAAAATGTGCAAGTTGTTGAAAGATTGGGACAGCTGCTTAGGTGCTGGGAATAATAAAATCAAGGGATGAGTAAGAGATTTTTGGGAAGTCGCTGAGGGGAAGGAGCATCTCAGGAGATGTGGAATAAGTTCAGCGAGGGGCGGAGTTGCATTCCGTGGCCAGAGGGGCTTACGGTAGGTGGAATTATTCAGTGGGTTTGGAGGAGGGGGCAGGGGAGGGGAAGAGTTTCAGTGGGTGTGGAGGCGGGGTTTAGTGAGCGACAGGTTTTCATTGAATCGGGAGGCAGGAACCGGGGAGGGGAGGAGTTTCAGTGGCTGAGTAAAGGGATAGTGGTGACCAAACCTTTCAGTGAGTGAACAATATGGTCAGGACGAGAGGAACAATTTCACTCGGTAGGACAGGAATGTCATTGCGTTTGAACGGTGGTCTTTTTAAGCAAAAATCTTTTTACTGGATGTGGTAATAACCCATCCAGCAGCGTGTAACTCTCCCTGACTATTTCCCTCACTCTGTTTTTGTGGTTCCAATCTCTGCTGGATGCTTATTTCCATTTGTCACCCATGCCTATTACTAAATATATTTTCTCACATGTCATATTGCATTGAAGTATATTCCATCTTCATCACACACTTCTCGGTGATTCTTTTCGGCGTAATGAATAGGTCGATAGTGGGGGAACAAAAATAAGAATATCAAAATGAAGGGTCACTCTGGATAATAGCCTGCAAACCGCGAGGAAACCAGTGTGAACATTTTTTACAACTTGAACAATTGGCATCAGAATATTGAATGTTCTGGGGAATTAAACAGGAACAAGAACAGGTGTATTGTACCAGAATGCCTTGGGGAAAATGCACGCTTTGAAACAAAATTGACACTGAAGGAGGTTAAAGCTTAGTAATAGATATGGAATTGTCTTCTTAAATGGCAATGGACAATAAGGGCTGAATGGCTTCTGTTGTTTCGGTTTCTGGTGTCCATGTGCATGTGATGTACTTTGCTCAGTAATTTACCTGGACGCTGTATTTTTTTTTATTATTCTCCTTATCCCTGGCAGTTTGACCATGCAACTGACGCTGTCTCGTCAACGTGCAAAAGTACCTTAATTATTTGAATATGTTGTAAGCAAATGCTGCTGAACTACTGACCATATTATTATCTTCGAGGACAGATGTGCAGAGGCAGGATGTGTCAGGGCAAATTTGAATATCAGGGGAAGGGCAGGTCAAGAGACCACCAAATAATGGAAGGGGCTCCGAGGAAAATCCGGGAGAAAAGTTATAAACAGAGTAAAGATTATGCGATGAGTACAGCAGGAGATTGGATTACACAATGGATCTGTGAAAGGCGGGAAAGGAAAGGGGGAAATGCGGTGAGGTATTTACTGTGTAGGACAGGACGCAATGCTTACCCCATGGATGAGAAAGCTGTCATGAAGTTATACCTTTAAAAACTCACCAGAATGGAGGGGTAGAGGGAGACGGAGAGAGAGAGAGAGAGAGAGAGAGATCTAGAGAGAGCGAGAAGAGAGAGAGAGAGAGAGAGACTATGTCATTGCTTTCGAGCTGATATTCACCGAATGCATCCTATTTATCTCGGTTCACACACTGATTTACCCTTTGTTAATTTTGACTTTAAAGATATTATATTACTTCTTTCATTTATCCATTCATCATTAAATTTCGAAGCTTTTATTTGCCTTCCTTCTTTCGAATTCTTCCCTAACGCTGTGCTTTCTTTTCATCGTCTTCTCCTTTATTCTCATTCTGTTTATTGCATGTGATTCACTTAAATTTCTATTTCTTGATCCTATCCATTTATTCACACAGGAACGTTGATTAAAAGCTATTTTTTTGGTTGTTTTAATGGAACATACTATTCGAGATGCCTATTCATTACGTATAAATATATATTTCCCGCCGTTATTCTCTCTTTATATAATTAATAATCGACTCCAGTTTATAAGCACAAATTTGCATTTTCCTTGCCACAATATCAGCTCCTTACTGCCTAGTTTTATTTTGGCAGTTTTTTTTTCCCTTACCTATTTAACAATGTTTACCAAAATTATCTAATTATATTCTGATTGGTGGTTCCCCTATCCCACGCTAAAAGGATGTATGATACCTGTTTCTGTGATTTTTCGAAGTCTGGATTTATGACCTCTTAGATGGTGGATTTCCCGTCTACGGGATCAGCATTGCGCCCGGTAGTACCCGTGCAATTCCTCACTTTAAATTTGCTCCAAGATTAGTTGTGCTGCAGAATGTATTTCACATTATTTAAACTGCCTCTGATCTTGGTCGAGCGGCCTGTCTCCAACATGGAAATACGTATTAAAGTAGGAATCATTCACATGCCAATTATTTTAGAGTTGAATAAAAAATGGAAACGGACGTAATCACTCCCGTTACAGAGACAGGCTGTGAAAAATAAGGGTACAAAGCACAGAAGATGAATAGAGTGAAACACATTGAACGCATCTTATCACCAGTACATAACTTTACCGCATCAGGAGCTTATTTTGTCACCTCAGCTTGCAGCCCCTTTCAATTATTTGTACCGAATCATTTACTTATTTCCAAACGCTGACACTTTCCATGAAGCCTTTCACCCCAATCACATCCATAAATTGGATTAAACCAGGCCCTGTTTACACTCAGTGACCAAGAAATCTGCTGCTTTCTGTGGCAGGAACGTCCAAAGATTCACAACGCTTTAAGTGTCAAAAACATATCCGATATGTATTCATAAATGACTGAAAATTGTTCCTTTCCTCCAAGGTTTAGGTTACCCTAAAAACATGTATACATAGGCGAGCAGATTCCTATCCTTGTAAGATGAAATATAACAAAACGAGATCAGGACCGGAAGTGGGTGAGATGCTCAGGCAGATCTACGCCACAGGTTAAAAGCAAAAGGAATCTTTCCTCGAAAGAAATGACAGGAAGTTATCTTGCCGGCGATAGAAAAGCTGAGGTCGTCGCGTTAAATGTTTTCATTGTGTTTTCTTTGCTTGTGTGGAATTCAATGCGACAAAATTAATCGTATGTTAGAAAGTCGACCCGGCGAAACAGGGGCAGCGAGAGAGAGACAGACAGACAGAACGACAGACAGATAGACAAAGAGAGAGAGGGAGAGACAGACAGACAGGCTGATATTTTGAGAGAGAGGGAGGGAGAGATTGAGAGAGAGTTAGGGAGAGAGAGAGAGAGAGAAAGAGAGAGAGAGTCAGATACAAAGGGAAAGAAAGAGAGAGAGGGAGGGAGAAAGACGTCGGGCCAACTATCTCCCAATAAAAGAGAAAGCAAGTACTTAATCATAAAACAATAGGATGAATAAATGAATCAGAGGGACTATATAAAAGACAGCAAGGATCATTCACTAAGTACAAGGGCGAAAATGAACAGGAGGACGAAATGCAGATGAATAGGTTAGGGAAGATTTTGTAAAAAGAATGGCATATGCCACGGCAGTAATTCAGGAAGGAATAAATCAAAGAAATCTCACAATATCCTACCAAAAATAAAAAAATACAAATCAGAATGTTGAGAGTGACAATAAAAATTCATCAGAAAAAATAAACTTAAGAGACATGGACAAAGATATTCGGTGTCTCTATTTATCATTCTCTCCGTCGTTCTATCTCTATCTCTCTCTCTCTCTCTCTCTCTCTCTCTGTCTGACTCTCTTTTCAGTCAGGATTGTTACTGTATTATTAAGTCATTAGATAAAAACTTTCAAAGTTGTCCAGCAAACGGCCTAAACATATTGAATCTGCGATCATCAGCTTCCAGGAAACATTTTTTTTAGAAATCGGCTTCTCTGGACTGCCACAGTGACATTGCCTCCTATAGGATTTGGCGACTCATCCAGAGGATGGTTTACTTTTGTGTTTAACCTCTGCTGCAGACCTGGCTCTCCTGCTAACAAATCATTCCTAATTTCATTTTGTAACATTTCATTTGGCACTAACATGTCTGCATGCTGACATGTGCCGGATGGTTACATAATCGATACCTTAGTTGTACTATGCGAGGAAATTTCTTCAATCAAATTTCTTCAATCAAATGAATATTTGAAATCCTCCACCGTAGAGAGTTGCAGATGATCGGCCATTGAACATGTACAAAATATAAATTCACTGGTGTTTTGGGCACAAAGGACATTAAAAATGTGGGGAATTTATGAGAAGTGAGGCTGAGGCAAAAAGAAAAACACAGGAATGTTTAAATTACGTGGGAAAATAAGCTGCAAGGAACAAGTAGCCTTCCCCAGCACTTATAACTGAAGTTCATATGACCACATGTCTGCAAAAAGTTTCACCCTGTTGAGCTTCTCTGCCATTTTAGCTAATTTTTCACAGCATTCTTCTCTCTGAATGAAACTCCCTGGACTGTGTCGTGCCACGCTAAAGCTTAAAGCGCAAGGTCAGCCTTTACACGGTCAGGATATTATTGAGGGCGAATTGGTAACAGGGGAGCGGCAGGGAGGTGAAACAGGTGGGGAATTTTCAACTGTTCTGGCTGGAACTCGTGGAGCGCCGCAGTGATTATTGCTGGTGACTCTGCTAAGCACAACCTGTATTAACGATGAATTGATGGAGATTAATACATTCACTATGGATAACAGACAAAACAGGGTGAGAATTGTAAACTGTAAGGAGGGCACAAATTGGCTGCAAAGAGGTAGGCACGTGTTAAATAAGCGGGAACAAGATATTGAAAGGAAGGAATTGATACACATTGTTAGAAAATATAGGAAACTGGAGATTTTTCAAGTTTTGAAACGCCTGAATATGGATCTTCACAGGGACTTGGTTTTACTCATACTGGAACAAGGAAAGCAGGAAGTTTGCATGGGGCTAAAAAAGGCCACTGGGTAGGCCAACTCAATGCTGGTGTACACTGCAAGGACATTCTTGCACAAGAATAAGGTAACACATCCACACATTTACAGGGCTTCGATCAGACCAGGTCAGGAGCAGTGTGCGTAATGTTGGTCTCCTTATGTAAGTTAGAAGCGAAATTGCACAGGAAGTGGAGGATAAAATATTCACTAGATTGGCTGCTGGGATGAAAGTGTTGCCCAATGATGAAAAGTTGTCTCAATTGCGCCTCTCTGCAGTGTATAAGAGTGTGGGGTGATCTCATTGAAAAGTGCACCATTTTGACTCGGATTAGCGAGAATAGGCAATTACAGTTTCTTCCCCTGGGTGGGAAACTAGAGCACATGGGAACAGTCACTGAAAAAGGGGTCGACCTTTCTGGGGTGAGATGAGTTACAATTTCTGTTTTGGGCTGGTTGTGGATCATTGGAATTCTCGACACGAGTATGTTTCAGAACTCACAATTGCCTACATTGTAATCCGCTTGTCACAGTTTTGACCATTCAATTCAGCAGACAAAATCTCTTTGAAATGCGATGCTTCTGTCTAAAATGGTTGAAATTAAGAAAAATGTATGCCATTGGCAATTTAACATTCGTGGTTTTCTAATCGCCACCTAAATTATTGGTATCTCGAGTGAATAGTTGAGATCCTTCTGTGCTCCGGTAGTCACAGCCTGCCAATCGTATTAATTGCCGTTTGCTCCTAGCATCTGGTTTATCCCAAATGAGCCGTGACCAAGGGAATAGTTTGCCTCCAATTCCATTAGTGTGACATTTAGCTAATAGTCTCTTAGGCAGGAATTTATCAGAAATACCCTGGATGTTGGTACACATAAAACCCATAGACATTGCACAGTCAATTAATTGAGTAAATCCTTCAATAAATTCAATGAATTCCTCAGGTACGACCTACTCTTTAAAACCCAGTGTTGGCATACGCTGATTGGCTGACGCATCTCAAGGCGTTCACACACTAAATCGATCATAGTGACCTTTCTTATTTGCTTTACAACAAAGCCTAGTCTAAGTGTTCTCTAATTCCCTGGTTTCCTTCTGACACCTTTCTTAAATAGCGGAGTGACTGGCAACATTTTCCAAAACAACGTGTGTTATCCAACTGTAGCAAACTGTGCAAGTTTTTATTACGTCAGAGACATGTGCAACGCGCCTGATGGCATCCTTTAAAATCCTGCAATCAACTGTTTCCATTGTTTAGCGCCATTTATTTCTCCATTAATTTCAACCTGCTTACGTGAACTATGTTGAGCCTTTGTTCCTGATTCACTAATTGTTTCTCTGGGACTCCTGGCAAGTTGAGCTCTCCCTTCACTGCGAATATTGAAGGAATGTAAGTACTCTGCGTGCCCTGCCACCTCCATATTTCTGTTGACAATGGAGTCATTATCAGATCTATTTTGCCTCACATTGCGTCTGGCTATTATTTTCCTAGAAACGTGGAATATCAGAAGGGAATTAGTTTATTTGTCTCTTCGAACCTGCTCTGTCATTCAATAGCATAATTGTTGATTCTCTGGCTTAACGCTGTGCTCTCGCGCTCTCCACATGCCCCGTCTCACGTTAGCTCCAGAAATTTATTTCCCTCTTAAATATATTTAGTGACCTGGCTGACACTGCCCCCTGTGGTCGCGAATTCTATATGTCCACACACTCTGAGTGAAGGATTTTCACCTCATCTCAGTCGTAATTACCCTGTCACATATCCAGAGACTGTTAACCCTTTTTCTCCAATCCTCAGCCAGAGCAAACACAATCACAGCAACAAGTCAGTCCCTGCCTGTCAGAATGTTACACATTCCAATGTTATCCCCTCTAATCTACCTAAACACCAATAAATAAAAGCGTAATCTTCCCAATTCCACCCCATCCGACAATCCTGATATCAGATGAATCGATCTGCTGAACCTCCGTTGCACTCCCTCTCTGGAAAAACATCATTCCTTAGGTGAACTCGGTGAAAGACGCGCTTTGGTCTGCCCGAAACTTGTTGGTCTTCCAGCACAAGGAGTTGTGCCCGACCGAGTGTTGCGGACTGGCTCAATCCAAAGTCCAGGACTACGTGCTGAGGGATGCACTACAGCTTGGGGCAGCTGCCTCAAAGGCGCAATGGGGAACGGTCGCTGTCTAACACCTTTCTGCCACAGTGCACCGAGGGTCTGGGAACTGTTTAAATCCCCTCGGGCTGTACAGCTCAAGAGGAAAGGCTGTAAATGATTGTAATATTGTTTGTACTGAAGCACCTGGTGATATATTTTGTAAAAGTTGAACCGGATTGTACCTTTGTAATGCTGTCTTTGGAATGGTTTGGAATGTGATTGAAGATATTTTATGAATAAAGTATATTTTTGCAAAAAAAAAGTATGTTTCAGAACTCACAATTGCCTACATTGTATTCCGCTTGTCACAGTTTTGACCATTCAATTCAGCTGACAAAATATCTTAAAAATGCAATGCTTCTATCTAAAATGGTTGAAATTATGAAAAATTTATGCCATTGGCCATTTTACATTCGTGGTTTTCTAATCGCCACCTAAATTATTGATATCTCGAGTGGATAGTTGAGATCCTTCTGTGCTCCAGTAGTCACAGCCTGCCAATCGTATTAATTGCCGTTTGCTCCTAGCGTCTGGTTTATCCCAAATGAGCCGTGACCAAGGGAATAGTTTGCCTCCAATTCCATTAGTGTGACATTTAGCTAATAGTCTCTTCGGCAGGAATTTATCAGAAATACCCTGGATGTTGGTACACATAAAACCCATAGACATTGCACAGTCAATTAATTGAGTAAATCCTTCAATAAATTCAATGAATTCCTCAGGCACGACCTACTCTTTAAAACCCAGTGTTGGCATACGCTGATGGGCTGACGAATCTCAAAGGCGTTCACACACTATATTGATCATAGTGACCTTTTTTATTTGCTTTACAACAAAGCATAGTCTAAGTGTTCAATAATTCCCTGGTTTCCTTCTGACACCTTTCTTAAATGGCGGAGTGACAGGCAACATTTTCCAAAACAATGAGTGGTATCCAACTGTAGCAGACTGTGCAAGTTTTTATTTTGTAAGAGACATGTGCAACGCGCCTGACAACATCCTTTAAAATCCTGCAAATCAAATGTTGCCATTGCTTATTTCTCCATTAATTTCAACCTGCTTAAGTGAACTTTGTTGAGCCTTTGTTCCTGTTTCACTAATTATTTCTTTGGGACTCCTGGCAAGTTGAGCTCTCCCTTCACTGCGAATACTGAAGGAATGTAAGTACTCAGCATGCCTGCCACCTCCTTATTTCTGTTGACAATGGAGACATTATCAGATCTATCTTGCCTCACATTGCGTCTGGCTATTCTTTTCCTAGAAAAGCGGAATATCAGAAGGGAATTAGTTCATTTGTCTCTTCGAACCTGATCCGTCACTCAATAGCATCATCGCTGATTCTCTGGCTTAACGCTTTGCTATCGCGCTCTCCACATGCCCCTTCTCACCGTTAGGTCCAGAAATATATTTCCCTCTTAAATATATTTAGTGACCTGGCTGACATAGCCCTCTGTGGTCGAGAATTCTAAATGTCCGCACACTCTGAGTGAAGGATTTTCACCTCATCTCAGTCGTAATATTCCTATCACGTGTCCAGAGGCTGTTAACCCTGTTTGTCCACCACTCAGCCGGCGCAAATACAATCACAGCATCATGTCAGTCCCTGCCTGTCAGAATGTTATACATTCCAATGTTATCCCCTCTCATCTACCTAATAACCAAAAAATACAAGAGTCAGCTGCCTAATTCCACCTTATCCGACAATCCTGATATCAGATGAATCATTCTGCTGAACCTCCGTTGCCCTCCCTCTCTGGAAATACTTCATTCCTTAGTGGTGTAGAAGAGATATACAAAAATACACCAAGTGTTGACTCACCAAGGGCCTGCAATACTGCTTAAAACGTCCTTGCTCCTCTGCTCAAACCCTCTCGCAATGAAGCCAAAATGTCATTTGCCTTCTCAATTGCTTCCTGCACCTGCTTGCTTGTTTTCATTAGCTGGTGTATCAGGGCTTTTATGTCCTTTGAAAAATCAACAATTCCCAATCTCTCATCACCTTTAAAACTCTCTACATTTCTGCTTCCCTGCCATAGTTGATAACTCACACCTACCACGTTATTTTGCATCTTCCATGAGTTTCACACACACTTGACTTGCCTACATCACCTTGAAACCTCTGGGCGCCCTCTTTACCCCGCATATTCTCACAAAGTTTCTTCTCGTCAGCAAACTTGGAAATATTACGTTTTATTCCCTCATCCAGACCATTGATATATATTGTGAATAACGAGGACCCAAACACTGATCGCCATGGTATGCCACTAGTTACTGCCTCCCCCTCCGAAACTTACCTGTGTCTTCCTATACTCCATTTTCCGACTGCTCACCAATTCTTAATCCATGCCAACATATTACCCCCATTGGCGTGTGCTTTAATATTACACACTAACCTCTTCGTTGGGAATTAAACAAAAGCCTTCTAATATTCCTAATACAACACTTCCACTGTTTCTCCCTTATCAATTCTGCTACTTACATGTCATTGTAACAGTTTACATGGTGATTTTTATATTAATTTCAAGTTTGCAAAATATTAACAAATTATTATTCTTCATTTCTTTTCTGTCACCGTATGCTGCTCTTTATACCATCCCCATGCACCGGGACCTGAGCTTTCTGCATTTATTTACGTTTTTGAAAAATTGTCTTTTCATGTTTTTCTTCATTCCTGCATTTCCATTAATTTTATTTGGAAAGTAGAATGGTCCATAAGTTGCACTCCTTAAATATCTTTGGCCAGCCCGAAATGTCGTTTTCCTTCTCATTCACAGCTTTGCCCCCTGTTTTTTGTCAGAGGGATAATTATCTCAGACAGCCTCAAGAACCTTCGGACTTTTCATACATATGCTGGGCAGCGTATCAGAATCTTCTTGGAAGGTGCATTGACAAAGGTGTACGTAAGGAAAAGATGCCGTCGTTAGCTATAAAACAGCTGATGAACAGGGAACGGGGATGGGTCTCAGGAAGGAATGCAAAGAAATGTAATGAACAGCAAGAGATAGAATGACAACTTGTATTGCTTTATAATGTGAACGACGGACTGCAGAGTAATAAATATCCTGCTAAAAGAACAAGAACTATCTGATCACAATGAAACACGATCGGCCAAATTCACTCCTTTCAACAGAATTTAAACTAAAGAGAAAGGTATCCACCAAGTTGAATGCACAGAAAGTAAAACACAGCAAAAAATGAACAGGAAGTCTTCGGAAAGAAAATATGAAGTATGAAAATTACTTTTTGCCTAAGATAACCAGAATTAGTACAGCTTTAAATCATCTGATTTAAAAATCATTTTCCACTTAAACAGGTGTCAGCGGGGAGGGTTGGCAACTAAATGGAGATTCACTCTGCAAAGAACCCCATACTGCACCTGCCCTGTGAGTTTTCATGGGGACACTGTGGATGGAGATTTACTCTGTATCTAACCCCGTGCTGTACCTGTTCTGGGAGTGTTTGATGGGGACAGTGTAGAGGGACCTTTGCTCTGTATCTAACCCCGTGCTGTACTTGTCCTGGGGGTGTTTGATGAGGACAGTTATGCGGGAGCTTTACTCTGTATCTAACCCCGTGCTGTACCTGTACTGGGAGTTTCTGATGGGGACAATGTAGAGCTAGCTTCACTCTTTATCGAAGACCATACTGCACCTGCCCTGTGAGGCTTGTTTTGGACAATGTAGAGGGAGCTTCACTTTGTATATATACCCGTGCTGTTCCTGTCCTGGGAGTGTTTGTTAGGGAAAGTGTAGAGGGAGATTTACCATGTACCGAACCAAGGACTGTGCATGCACTGAGAGCGTCCGATGGCGGCAGTGAAGAGGAAACTTTACTCTGTATCTAACCCCGTGCTTTATCTTTCCTGCGTCTGTTTGATGGGGACAGTGTAGAGGGATATTTTCTCTGTATCTAACCCCGTTCTGTACCTGCCCTGGGGTTTTTGTATGCAGACAGCGTAGAATAAGTTTTTCTCAGTGACTAACACCGTGCTGCACCTGTCCTGGGAGTGTTTGATGGGGACGGTAAGGAAACAGTTTTACTCTCTATCTAACCCCGGGCTGTAAATTTCCTGGGAGTGTTTGATGGGACGGTGAAGAGGGAGCTTTGTGCTCGGTGTATAACCGAGTGCTGTGCCTATCCTGGGAATGTTTGATGGGGAGTGCGTAGATGGAGCTTTACACTGTCAATAACGCTTTAATTTAACTCTCTTATTTATGAACAGACTTGTTTTTAAATTCAAATTCTTAAACCTCAGTAATGCAATTGGAAGTCACACTCCCTGGAGTAGTAGCCCTGTGACGTACTGGCTTTGCATCTCACTCCCAACCCCCGCATTGTCCATCGCCTCCCAATACTCTTCATCAATTACCATTATCATCAAGTTACCTATCGATACCAATGACTTAATGAAGGGACTGAGTGTTTTATGTCCAAGCTTGGTCACAATACCAACCTGGATAGTAAATTGTCCTCATCTTCGGCTGTCTCTCGAGTTCAGGATGATTTCTCGTTGGGCTGGTCACCTCCTGCCGTGGGTCTTCATGTGGATGAACAGGCCGAATCTCGAGATGCGGAGCTTCGGACACATGGGACAGGGCGTGCCACCAAGTAGTTGGATCCGGAGAGCAGGAATTGGTTCCTTCCCTTCCCTTCCCTGCGGTCGCTCTGCTTCATCATTAAGAGATGGCGGCTCAAGGCGTGCTGCAGAATGATGGACACGTTGTCGCCATTTTCTCCGATTGGTTGTGAACTCCTCCAAGTCATTAACATCAAAGCGTTAGAAATTCAAATGTGAGTCCTGTAGGGGTTCGGTGCTAAATATACTTTTCCCTTTGTCCACTCTTATCAGTTACTTGAGGTGTTATGAATAATTATCAAAGTTGATTGATGAAACTTTCATTGTTTGATAATTGCGTTGTTGTTTGATTTTCCTTCTGTTCAGTAAACGCCAGTATTATTCGTTAATACAGTGTCTGAACCTCTGTCTGATGCTTCTGTCACTGTCGGAATAAATCAGTTTGAAGGATTAATTATGGTTCCAGTAATCAGCCTCTTCACTGCTAAATTAATTCAAGTCTAAGTTTATAAAAACAAACAACCCTGTTAAAAAGTACAGGGTGAGATTAAATTCCTTTTGCTCTTATTTTTTAATGTTCTTCAATGGCCGGTTCAGTGAGCTAACGCCAGGGTGCACGGTAGATTTTCAGCTCCCCCCACCCCATACTATTCGGCCATTGTCCATCCTGAGGTTGTGTGATGGAGACAGGCTCTGTGCTGAGCAGATTTGAATGCTGCACGTCATGTGACAGAAACAAGAAAATGACAGCTGCTTGAAAAGTTGTCTGGCACTGTGTTTGGCAGCAACTGTTCACAACAGAGGTGGAGAAAAGATCTCTCAGAAACCACAAACCCAGGAAAATGTACAAACTGGAACAAGGGGACAGAGAGCTGTTTGTAATGTAAGAACAGGAGAAGGTGATACTTTCCCTTAGCCTTGTTCCAGGGTTCAGGCTGCCTACCGCTGCCTTCACGTGTATTATTGCAACAGTGAAACAGCTTTCACCCAGAACATGTAATAAACTTACGCAACAGAAACCCATCAATCTATGCCTTGACTTTCCCAATTGACACACCAAACAGCTTTCCACTGTTTAGTGTTTGATTCTGTGATTGCTGACTTTAACCCTAAATGGCCCAATTCTAATCTGAAGCATGTTTACGTCGGGAGCAGATCACTCAATGATCTCCATAGAAGGGCAACCGATTATGCCTCCATGTTACGCTCACTGCTTCAGTATATTCAGCCGACAGTAGAGAACTCCCTCAGTACATACCATCCGACAGTCCAGGAGTAATTCTGGACTTACTCTTTGACAGTGCACCACTCCCACAGCACTGATCCTCTGACAGTCCGAAACTCACCCATTACTGTCCACTGACAGTGCCGCGCCCCCTCAGTAGTGACCCCGCAACAGTGCAGCACACGCTCAGTACTGACCTCCCGACATTGCGGCACCTCCTCAGTGCCGACCCTCAGACATTGTGGCGCTCACTCATTGTTAAACCTCAGGCATTGCACCACCTCCTCAGCAATCACGAACTCACAGTGCAGTGCTCCCTCAGTACTGACCAATACTGAGGCGAGTAGGCCATTCTGGACAACCGATGGGGTCATATTAATTGAATTTCTCCTCTATTTGCACACTGGGTTGCCATCTCTCTCACCAATTTATAAACTGAATTCGTTATCTATTTCCACACGGCATTGTTCTCTATTCCGCTTTATTTATTTAAAAGCATTCAACCTGTATTTGGATACTAGGTTGCTCTCTCTGTGATTAATTACTTGCATTCGCTCTCTACTTTCACACTGGATTGCTCTCTCATTATTATCTATGTTATATTTCAACCCCATTTGCCCTGGGGTCTGCTTAGTCTCTCTTCCTAATTTATCAATTGCATTCGTCGTCTGGGTGGAATTTAAACTAAATTGGCAGGGGGATGGGATCATAGGTTCAACAGGGGGAGAAGCACTACAAAAATTAGAAGAGAGGGCAAGTGAGTGTGGAAGGCATAGGAATTATGGACCAGTTAAGGCACAAGGGGGTTTGGTAGGGTTGGATAGTATATATTTCAATGCATGGAGACTGACGAATTAGGCACATGAGTTGAGGGCACAAATAAACACCTGGAATTATGAAGTCATTGCTGCACAGACACATGGTTGAGAGAGAGCCAGCATTAGCAGCTCAATGTTCCAGGATATCGGGACTTCAGGCGAGACAGGGAAGGAGGTAAATGAGGAGGGGTATTCGCAATATTGAACAAGGAATCAATTACAGCAGTAAGGATTGATGGCAACTTAGAAGGCTCCTCAAGAGATGCTATATAGGTAGAACTGAATAACAAGAAAGGAGAAATAACATTGTTGGGAGTGTCCTATATGCCGCCAAATAGCCAGATAGAACAGCAGATGTTTAGGCATATTTCAGAGAAGGGTAAAAATAATAGGGCAATACTATTAAGGGATTTTAAATTCACCAACATTAGCTGGTTTGATCATGGTGTGATAGGATTATAGTTAGTAGAATTCTTCAAATGCATCCAAGAGAAATTTTTAAGCCAGCACGCAGAGGGTCCTAGAAGAGACGGAGCGGCTCTGGACTTAATATTATGGAATGAAGCTGGTCAATTAAGAGAGGTATCAGTGGGGAATATTTTGCAAATAATGATCATAACACCATGAGATTCAAGGGTGTTATGGAAAAGGAGAAGTTCAGGAATCAGAGTTCGAAATTGGGGGAAGGCCGATTTTAATAAGATCAGATATGATTTGGCCAATCTGCGTCAGAGCAGTGGGGGTCATTCAATAGGGAAATAGGAAGAGTACAGGGCAAACGTATTCCAAGAAAGACATAGAGTTGAGCCAACAAATCCAGGGAAACCTCTATGTCAAGGGATATACTGGATTGGATAAAGAGATAAGGGGAGGCTTATGCCAGATACAAAGGGCTCAAAGCAGCGGAAGCCCTAGAGGAAAATAGGGCATGTAGAGGGGGCACTTGAAAAGAAAATTAGGAGAGCATAAAGGTGGCCTGAGAAAACATTGGCTGGTAAAATAAAGGAAAATACGAAGTTAATTCAAAATTGCATTAAGAGTGAGATGATAACTAGTGAAAGAGGCGGGCCTATTAAGGATCATAGTGGTAATTTGTGTGTTGAGCCGGAAGACGTAAGTCGGGTTTTAAGTGAATACTTTGTGTCGGTGTCCACAAGTGAGAGGATCGACATGGGTATGGAAATCAAGAAGAAGTGCAGAGATATAATTAATGAAATTAGCATTGAAATGAAGGAGGTTGAAAGTGGTCTGGCAGGCTTCTAGTAGATAAATCTCCACGCTCGGATGAAATTTATTCCAGGCAGTTGCGTGAGGCAAGGGAGGAGTTGTCAGTGGCGCTGGTAATAAATTTCAATACTTCTCTGGCTACAGGAGATTTACTGGAGTACTGGAGTGGGTGGGGTCGTGGGGTGGGGTGGGGGGGGGGATGGTGTGGTGGGTGTTGGGGGTGGTGGTGGTGGGGGGTGGGGGGGTTGGTGGGGTGGGGGCGGTGGGGGGTTGGTGGTGGGTGGGTGGTGGGGGGGGTGGGGTGTGGGGGCGTGGTGGGGTGTTGGCTTGGTAGATTTAGGTGTATAATATTCTCAGGGGCATAGATAGTGTAGAGAGGAAGCAACTTTTCCCCTCGGATTTCCCCTTGGAGGGTTAGAGGGTATGTGAAGAAAATTTTTTTTTTCACCCAGAAAGTGTGGAAATCTGGAACTCAAAGCTTGAAAGGGTGAAAGAGTCAGAAACCCTCAGCACATGTAAGATGTATTTGGATGTGCACTTGCAATGTCAGTGCTGGAAAATGGGATTAGCATATTTAGGTAATAGTTTGACCGGGACAGGCTCGATGGACCGAATGGCCTTTTTCGGTGCTGAAGACCTCAGTGACCCTATGACTCCCCTCTCCGTTAATATGCTTGCTCTCGATCCCTCTCCCACTCATTAATGAACTGAACTCCTCATGTTTTTGCACACTGGGTTGCCCTCTCTCTCTCTCATATATGAATTACAGTCCTCCTCTCTTTGCACACTAGGTTTCTCTATCACTCTAAATTTTTAGTTAGATCCCTCCTCTATTTTCGCAGCGAGTTACTCTCTTTCTCTAATTCATTAATTTCATTCATCCTCTCTTTGGGCTCTGGGTTGCTACATATCGTTCATTAATTACATTGCTCCTCTATTTGTAAAATGGGTTGCTGTCTCTCGCTCTCTCTAATGTACTAATCACATTCCTCCTCCATTTGCACAATAGCTTGCTCTCCGTCTAATGTATAAAATACATTCCTTGCACACTGGGTTGCTCTCTCTCTCTCTAATTTATTAATTACATTCCTTCTCTATTGGCACACTGGGTTGTCCTATCTATCTTTAAACGATTACATTCGTCCTTTATTTGCAGACTGGGCTCGCTAGTTAATTGATTAATTACATTCCTCCTCTATTTGCACGCTGTTTTTCTCTGTATCCCCCTCTCTAATTGACTAATTTTATTCGTGTTAAGTGCACTGTGTTGCTCTATCCCTCTCTAAATTGGTAATCAAGCTCCTCATCTATTTGCACACTGGGTTAGCCTATCTCCAATTCATTAGTTTCATTCCTCTTCCACTTTCGCACTGGGCTGCTCTCTTTCTCTCTCTCCCTCTCTCGCTCTCTCTCTCTCTAACTTATTAATCACACTCCTCCTGCATTTGCACAATGGGTTGTTTATCTCTCTCATTTATTAAAGACATTCCGCCTCGATGTGCACAGTGCATTGCTCTTTCTTTCTCTCTCTCTACCTCTCTCTTACTAATTACAGTCCTCCTCTAAGTGCACTGTGTTGCTCCATCCCTCTCGAAATTGGTAATCACGCTCCACATCTATTTGCCTATCTCCAATTCATTAGTTTCATTCCTCTTCCACTTTCGCACTGGGCTGCTCTCTTTCTCTCTCTCTCTCTCTCTCTCTCTCTCTCTAATTAAACAATGACTTACCTCCTCTATTTTCACACTGGGTTCCTCTCTGTCTCTCATTCTCTAACTGATTAATTACATTCCTCCTCCATTTGCACATTGTGCTGCTCTGTCTCTCTAATTTAATAATTACAGTCCTCGTGTATTGGCACTCTGCGTTGCTCTCTCTCTCTCTTTAATATGTTCATTACATTCCTGATTTTCACACTGGGTTACTCTCTCTTTCACTCTCTCATTTATTAATTGTATTCCTCCTCTATTTGCACACTGGGTTGCTCTCTCGCTCTCTAATTGATTAATTACATTCCCCCTATATTTGCACACTGGGTTGTTGTCTCTCGCTCCCTCTCTTATGCATTTATATTCCTCATTGATTTGCTCAATGGCTTTTTACCTCTGCAATTTATTCATTATGTAATTAAAAACCATATGCCACTTAAACATGCCCTTGGCTGTTATTAACAATATTTAGTAAAATAAAGTTTAAAGTACTTAAATCTGTATTTAGAATATCAAATAACATTTAAATAATCACATTCAGTTAATATAAACTTACATTTGCAACATTTTAATGACCGAATCTTGAATAAATAATGAATCGCATTCATGGAATTATTCAACTTTAAGCTGTAAACAGTGACCATGGGTAAATCTCTAATAATCAGTAGAAATGGCATTCGGAATGAGCAGATGAGCGCAGGGGAGCCCACGGCCTCACCGGGCGAAACCGAGACAAGTACAAACACCAGTGAAAGGACATGAGGCCTGGGAGAGCCAGCGGGGAGGGCTGGCAAATCGAGGGAGCTTCACTCTGTATCTAACATCATGTTTTACCTCTCCTTGGAGTGTTTGATGGGGACAGTGCAAAGGGAGCTTTACTCTTTACCTTAAAGCCGTGCTGTACATGACTTTGGAATGTTTGTTGGGGACAGTGCATCGGGAGCTTTACTTTATGTAAAATCCCGGGCTGTACCTTTCTTGGAGTGTTTCATGGGGATAATGTAGAGGGAGCTTTTGTCTTTATCTCACCCCCGTGATGTACCTGTCCTGGGATTGTTTGATGGGGAGAGTGTAGAGAAGCTTTACTCTCTGTCTAACCCCCGTGCTCCACCTGTCCTGGGAGCGTTTGCTGGAAGCAGTGTAGAGGGAGATTAACTCTCTATCTAACCCAGTGCTGTACCTGTCCTGGGAATGCTTAAAGGGTACAGTGTAGAGGGAGATTTAATCTGCATCTAACGCTCATGCAGCACCTGTCCTGGGATTGTTTGATGGTGACATTTGAGAGAGATCTCTATTTTGTATCTAGCTTCGTGCTATAACTGTCCTGTTTGTCCACAGACTTAATTTAAATTAAAATACTCAAACTTCAGGGAAGCAATTTGAAGTCATACTCTCTGGATCAGTAGCCATTTGACGGACTGATTATAAATCTCACTCACACTCCCCCATTTGTCCATTTCCTGGCCCCCAGTAATCTTCATCAATCCCCATTCTCACCAAATTTACAATCTATATTAATGAATTAATGAGGGGACGGAGTGTTCTGTGCCCAAGCTTGATCGCATCACCAAGCTGGATAGCAAATTGAACACACATTCGGCTGTCCCTCGATTCGAGAATGACGTCTACTCGGGGTTGTCCCTTCCTGCCCTGGGTATTCATGTGGATGATTCTCGAGCGTGATGCAGATTGATGGACACATTGTCACCATTTTGACTGATTGGTAGTGAGCTCCTCCAGATCATTAATACCAATGTGTTAACGTTTCAAGTGTGAGCCTGACAGCAATACTTTGAAAAATACACTTTTCTTTTTGTCTCCCCTTATTAGATATTTCATAGTTTATAAATAATTCTGCAAGTTGGTTGATGAATCTTTGATTGTCTTATAAGGGCATTGTATTTTGATTGTGCTTCTGTTCAATAAACGACAGTATTATTCGTTAATTCAGTATGTGAGACTCTACTTGATGGTTCTGTCTCTGTTGTGCTAAGTCATTTTGAAGGTTTAATTCAGGTTCCAGTGATCAGACTGCTAAATTAATTGAAATCTAATTGATCAAAGCAAACGGCCCCTTTCAATTGCACAGGGTGAAATTAACCTCCTCCTACCGCTATTGCTAATTTTCTTGTTCAGTGAGATAACTCCTGGGTGCTGGGTAGTTATTCAGCTCACCCTCCGCCCACACTATGGGGCATTGTCAATACTGAGATAGCCTGATGGAGAGAGGCTCTATGCCGAGCAGAGTTGAATCTGCACACCGTGTTTCAGGAACAAGAAAATGTCAGCCTATATATATTTGTGACGTTATTGTGTTTGGCAGCAATTGTTTACAACAGAGGTAGAGATAAGATCTCTCAGATACCACACATCCAGAAACATGTATAAACAGCAGCAAGGCAACAGAGAGCTGTTTCAAATATGAGAACAGGAGAAGGTAAAACAATCCCTTAGCCTTGTTCCAAGATTCAGTGAGACTACAGCACATCTGTCTTATTACAACAGTAACCCAGCTGGCACACAGAACCTTTAATATCCTTATGTAACACAGATCCTTCAATTCATTTTTTGACTTTCGGAATTGGAACATCAAACAACGTCCTACAGCTTGTGTCTTTCTGTCTGCTTCCTCACATAAACCCTCAATAGCTCAAATCAAATTTTAAGCTTATGTCATTACGGAGCAGACAATTCCGTGATCCCAATACATGGCCAACAGGTTATTTCTGCATGTAAGAATTACTGCCAAAGCAGATCGCCCTTTGTGCGGGGCTCCCTCACTGCTGCCACTCGGACAGTGCAGGATTCCCTCTCTACTGAATCACTGAAAGCGCGGTACGCCCTGAATACTGACCCTCGGACAGTGCAGGATTCCCTCTCTACTGAATCACTGAAAGCGCGGTACGCCCTGAATACTGACCCTCGGACAGGGCGACACTCCCTCAGTAATGGCCAACCGACAGTGAGTCAATCCATCAGCACTAATCCTCCGACAGTGCGGTACCCTCTCCATACAGAACATCCGACAGTGTGGCACTTCCTCAGCATATCCCATCTGACATTAATGCACTTCGTCAGCACTGACCCATCGGCTGTGCGGCACTTCCTCTGTACTGGCCCTCTGACAGTGCGCCGCTCCCTCGAAACTGACCCTCCAACTGCGTGATGCACCCTAATTACTCATTCTCTGTCAGTGCCACGCTCCCTCAGTACTGGTCCTCTGCCAAGGCGGCACTCGCTCAGTACTGCCCCTGCGAATTTGCGGCACTCCTGCAGGACCTACCCTGCTAAAGTCCAGAAATCCCCCAGTACTGACCCTCCGCTAGTTTGTTGCTCCCCAGTACTGACCATCTGACAGTGTGGCACTTTCTCATTACTGAAATTCTGACTGTGTGGCATTCCCTCAGAACTGACCCTCCGACAGAGCGGCACTTCCGCATTACTGACCATCAGACAGCAATGTGCATCCTCAGTGCTAACCCTCCGTCAGTGCAGCGCTAAGTCTATACTTAATCTCCGACAGTGAGGTGCTCCCTCAGTAGTGGCTCTGGGCTGCTCTCTCTCTCTCTCCATAGTTCTTTAATTTCATTCCTCCTCTTTTTGCATAATGGATTTCTCTCTATCTCTCTCTAAAAAATTATTTACAGTCCTCCTCTATTTACACACTGGGTTGCTTTCTATCTTTCATTTATTAATGCCATTCCGCCGCATTGTGCACACTGGGTTGTTCTTTCTCTCTCTCTCTCTATCTCACTCTTACTAATTACCGTCCTCTATGTGCACACTGTGTTGCTCTATCTCTCTCTCACTCTCTCTCTCTTTCTCTCTCTCTCTCTATCTCACTCTTACTTTTTACACTCCTCCACTATTTGCACTTTGGGTTCCTCTCTATCTCCCTCTCTCTCTCTCTCTCTCCCGCTCATGTATTAATTACATTTTTCATCTATGTGCACACTGTGTTGCTCTCTCCATTTCTAATTTGGTAATCATGCTCCTTCCTGCTCTACTTGCACACTGGGTTACCCTACCTCCAATTAATTAGTATAATTCGTCATCCACTTTCGCACTGACTGTCCTCTTTCTCTGTCTGTCTCCAGTTTAGTTATTGCATTTCACTCTATTTGCAAACTGGGTTTCTCTCTCTCTCTCTTTCTAATTAATGAATTACATTTTTCCTTTTTTGCACACTGGGTTCCTCTCTGTCTCTCGTTCTCTAACTGATTAATTACATTCCTCCTCCATTTGCACAGTTTGCTGCTCTGTCTCTCTTATTTATTAATTACATTCCTCCTCTATTGGCACTCTGTATTGCACTTTCTTTAATTTGTTCATTACATTCCTCGATTTTCACACTGGGTTACTCCCTCTCTCAATCTCTCATTTGTTAATTGTATACCTCCTCTATTTGCACATTGGTTTGCTCTCTCGCCCTCTCTAATTTATTAATTTCATTCCCCCTGTATTTGCACACTGGGTTGTTATCTCTCGCTCTTGCTCTTATACATTTATATTCCTCATTGCTTTGCTCACTGGCTTTCTCTCTCTTCAAATTTTAATTATGTGATTTAAAAACCATATGCCACTTAAACATGCCCTTGGATGTTAGTAACAATATTTAGTAAAATAAAGTTTAACGTCCTTAAATTTGTATTTAGAATATCAAATAGCATTTAAATAATCACATTCAGTTCCTCTAAGCTGACATTTTCAACATGCTAATGACCGAATACTCAATAAATAATGTATCATTTTCATTGAATTATTCAACTTTAAAATGTAAACAATAACCATGGCTGAATCTCTAATAATCAGTAAACAGAGGCGTTCGGAATGCGATGATGAGCAGATGAGTGCCGGGGAGACCAAGGCCTCATCGGGCGAAACCGAGAGAAGCATGATCACCAGTGAAAGGATAAAAGGCCAGGGAGGGCCAGCGGGGAGGGCAACCTACTCGAGGAGCTTCACTCTGTATCTAATCCCGTGATGTACCTATCCTGGTAGTGTTTGATAGGGACAGAGCTGAGGGAGCTTTAGTCTCTATGTAACCCCCGTGCTGTAGCTGTCCTGGGAGTGTTTGATGGGGGCAGTGTAGAGGGAGATTTAATCTGAATCCAACCCTCATGCTGCAGCTGTCCTGGGATTGTTTGATGGTGATATTTTAGAGAGATCTTTAATTTGTATCTTGCTTCGTGCGAAAACTTCCCAGTTTGTACACAGAATAAATTTAAATTAAAATTATCAAACCTCCGGGATGCAATTTCATGTCATACTCTCTGGATTATAGCCATTTGACGTATTGATTTGAAATCTCCCCCCCACCCCACCCCCCGCCCCCCAACCACTTGTCCTTCGCCTGGCCCCCAGTAATTTTCATCAATCCACATTCTCACCAAATTTACAATCTATATTAATCAATTAATGAGGGGACGGAGTGTTCTGTGCCCAAGCTTGGTCGCATCACCAAGCCGGATAGCAAATTGACCTCACATTCGGCTGTCCCTCGATTCGAGAATGATGACTACTCGGGGTTGTCACTTCCTGCCCTGGGTATTCATCTGGATGAACAGGCCGATTCTCGAGCGTGACGCAGAATGATGGACACCTTGTCACCATTTTGACTGATTGGTACTGAGTTCCACCAGATCATTATCATCAATGTGTTAACGCTTCAAGTGTGAGTCTGGCAGCATTACTTTGAAAAATACACTTTTCCTTTTGTCACCTCTTATTAGATGTTTCATACATTATAAATAATTCTGCAAGTTGGTCGATGAATCTTTGAATGTTTTATAAGGGCATTGTAGTTTTATTTTGATTCTGTTCAATAAACGTCAGTATTATTCGTAAATTCAGTATCTCAGACTCTGCCTGATGGTTCTGTCTCTGTTGAGCTAAGTCATTTTGAATGTTTAATTCAGGTTCCAGTAATCCTACTGCTAAGTTTAGTGAAATCTAATTGATCAAAGCTAATTTAACTGTACAGGGTGAAATTAACCTCCTCCTGCCCACATTTCTAATGTTCTTGTTCAGTGAGCTAACTCCAGGGTGCTGGGTAGTTTTCCAGCTCACCCTCCGCCAACATTATGGGGGCTTGTCAATACTGAGGTAGCTTGATGGAGAGATGCTCTGTGCCGAGCAGATTTGAATCAGCACACCGTGGTTCAGGAACAAGAAAATGTCAGCCTATATAGATTAATGACGTTAATGTGTTTGGCAAGCAATTGTATGCAACAGAGCCGCAGGTAAGATCTCTCAGATACCACACACCCAGGAACATGTACAAACAGGAGCAAGGGAACAGAGAGCTGTTTCAAACATGAGAACAGGAGAAGGTAAAACATTCCCTTAGCCTTGTTCCAAGACTCAGGGAGTCTACAGCACATCTGTGTTATTACAGCTGTGTCCCAGCTGGCACATAGAAACTTTAATATTCTTACATAACACAGACCCATTAATTTATGACTTGACTTTCGCAATTGAAACGTCAAACAACGTCCTACGGGCTTGTGTCTTTCTGTCTGCTTCCTGACATTAACCCTGAATGGCCCAAATCTAACTTTAAGCTTATGTCCCTACGGAGCATACAATTCTGTGATCTCAATACATGGCCAAAAGGTTATTTCTGCATGTTAGAATTGCTGCCAATACCGATCCCACTTAGTGCGGGGCTACCGCAGTTCTTCAACTCCGACAGTGTGGCACTCCCTCTGTGCTGACTCCCTGACATTGCGGTACTTCATCAAATTAGATACATCAGCATTGCGACGCTCCTTCAGTAATTACCATCCAGCAGTGTGTGGATCCTTCTGTGAAGTTACTCGGACAGTGCAGCACACCCTCAGTACTGATGTCTGAAGGTTCGGTACGCCCTGAACACTGACCCTCGGACAGGGCGGCACTCCCTCATTATTGACCCTCCGACAGGGTGGCACTACATCTGCACTGAGCCTCCGACAGTTTTGCATCCTCTCAATAAAGACCATCCGACAGCGTGGCACTTCCTCAGGACATCCCATCTGACAGTAATGCACTTAGTCAGCACTGACCCTCCGGCTCTGCAACACTCCCTCTGTACTGGCCCTCTGACAGTGCGGCGCTCCCTCGGAACTGCCCAACAAACTGTGCGACGCTCCCTCATTAGTGATCCTCTGACAGTGCCACAATCACTCAGTACTGACCCTTCACAAAGCGGGACTCCTGTGGCACATACCCTGCAAAAGTGCAGTGATACCCCAGTACTGAACCTCCGATAGTTTGTTGCTCCCCAGTACTGATCCTCTGACAGTGTGGCACTTCCTAAAAACTGAAACTCTGACATTGTGGCAGTCCCTCAGAACTGACCCTTCGACAGAGCGACACTTCCTCATTACTGACCATCGGACAGCGAGGTGCTTCCTCAGTACTGACCTTCCGAATGTGCAGCGCTCCCTCAGTCAGAGAGGTACACCCTTAGTAGTGGCTCTCCAACAAGGAACCAGATCCTAAGTAATGACCAGGCGACAGCGCATTACTCCCTCAGTAATGATGTTCTGACAGTGCAGCACTCTCTCAGCACTGACCCTCCGACAGTGCGGCGCTTCCTGAATCTTGACCCTGTGGCAGTCAGTCGCCCCCTGAATACTCACACTTTCAAGGTGCGGCCGGCCCTCAGTGCTGACTATCCGATAATGCAGCACACCTTCAAGTCGGACTCACCAAGCGTGTGGCACTACTTCAGTTCTGACTCTCCGACAGTGCGACAATCGCTCAGAACTGAGCCAACGGCATTGTGGCGCTCCCTCAGTACTGACCCTGCAACAGTGCTTTGCTTCTCGAAAGCAGACCCTTCGACACTGAGGCGCTTTTTCTGTACTGAACATCCGACGGTGCAGCTGTCCCTCAGTACAGACCTTCAGAAAGTGCGGCTCTACCTCAGAGCTGACCATCCGACATTGGGGTGCTTCCTCAGAACTGACCCTCTGACAGTGCGACACTCCATCAGTCGTGACCCTCCCACAGTGCAGCTCTCCCTCAGTACTGACCATCCGACAGTGTTGCACTCCGTTTGTACTGACCCTCCGCTGCTGCGGCAAACTCTTAGTACTGACCCTCCAATTGTCCGGCAGAACCTCATTACTCAACCTCCGGCAGTGCAGCACGCTCTTAGCACTCACCATCCAACAGGGAGGTTCGCCTTCATCAATGACCCTCCAACAATGGTGCACTCCCTCAGTAATGCACCATTAACACCAGCAGCCTTATTTCCCAGCTGCGGATCATGCTGTATTCAAGTTATGATCAGAATAAACAGTGCAAACATCTCAACATTAACAATTCATTCAGAGATGTGGTAGAGCATTTTCACACAGAGCATCGGGGATCTTTGGAACTGTCTTCCACAGAATGTTGTGGGAGCACAGCCTTTGAATATATTTAAGACCAAGCGAGATAGAATCTCGCTTAACAAGGTTGCGAAAGATTATTGAGGTGCTGTGGGCATGTGGGGTTGAGGAATATTTCAGATCAGACGTCATCTTATTGAATGGCGGAGTGGATCGAGGGGCCTAGTCGACCACTCCTGCTCTTAATCGATCTGTTCGTAGATATAGCTATTAATCAATTTCAACAATATATTTTTAATTAATATGTTGAATTATTAATAAACTACAATATATTATGCGTTAATGCATCCAATTGTTAACTTTATCATTAGCATATTATTTATTATTGGTCTAAATATTAATTAAGTTAAACATGTATTATCAAATTATACACCTAATTATTAATTAATTCCAACAGCATATTATGAATTGCCATCCAATTTATTACATTAAATTAAGAATTTAAAAGTCTAAATATTCATTATAAATTGAACATCTAATTATCAATTAATTTCTAAACATATATTATACATTATTGGACTAATTATTAATCAAATTCAACAAAATATTATACATAAAAATCCAATTATTCAATAATCTTTTTCCACCTCTAGTATACCTAATGATGATTTAATATCAATGCTTTATGATTTGTGCATCTTCTTTATAATTAAAAGGTCCACCTTTAAGATTTGTTTTTATAAAGTAATCTCAAATGTTTATCAACAGCAGAAACAATTAGTTACTCTTAATCTGTTATTAACATTGCATTAATTGTTTTCATTTATTTTCATTGATACATTTAATCATTATTTAGTTTAATAACCCGTCAGAGAGTGCGTACTGTTGGAGCGTATATACTTGGGGTGTGCCGCACTGTCAGCGGGTTATTATTGAAGGAGTGCCATACTGACAGAGGGTCAGTACTGTAAAAGTGTCGCACTGTCGGAGGATCAGAGCTGAGATAGCGCTGCACTGTCGGACGGTCAGTGCTGAGGGAGCGCTGCATTGCTGGAGGGTCAGTACGGAGGGAGAGCCGCACTGTCAGAATGCCAGTAAGGAGGCAGCGCCGCACTGTCGGTGAGTCAGTATGGAGGGAGCGCTGTACTGTAGGAGGGTTAGTTCTGAGGGAATGTTCCGCATTTGGAAATTCAGTTCTGAGGCAGTGCCGCACTCTCGGAGGGTCAGTGCTCAGGATGTGTTGCACTGTTAGAGGATCAGGACACATGGCATGCTTGCTTTCATTGGCAGGGGCATTGAATATAAAAGCTGGGAAGTCATGCTGCAGCTGTATAGAATTTTGGTTTGGCCACACTTGGAATATTGCGTGCAATTCTGGTCGCCACATTACCAGAAGGACATGGAGGCGTTGGAGAGAGTGGAGAGGATGTTTACCAGAATGCTGCCTGGTCTGGGGTTCATTAGCTGTGAGAAGTGTTTGGAGAAACTCGGATTGTTCTCACTAGAGCGCCGTAGATTAAGGGGCGACTTGATAGAAGTTTACAAAATTATGAGTGGCATTGAAAGAGTAGATAGTCAGATGCTTTTTCCCAGCTTGGAAGAGTCAATGACAAGGGGGCATAGAATTAAGGTGAGAGTAGAAAACTATAGAGGAGATATGCGGGACAAGTTTTTTTTATGCAGAGGGTAGTGAGTGTCTGGAATTCGCTGCCAACGGAGGTGGTGGATGCTGGTGCGACAGTGCTGTATAAGAGGCAACTTGACATGTACATGAATAGGATGGGAATAGAGGGATTAGGACACTGGAAGTGCAAATGTTTTAGTTCACGGGCAACATGATTGGCGCAGGCTTGGAGGGCAGAAGGACCTGTTACTGTGCTGTACTTCTCTTTATTCTTGTTCTTTGTTCAATAGACTGGGGCTTTTACTAAAGTATTAGATTGCATACTGTCAGCATTTTGACAGAACGGCGGGCCACTGACTCAAATAATAGAGTGCTTAGACTGGCAGCATGTTGACCGGGCCGGGGGGTTTTCACTATTGCAATTGAATGCATAGACTGTCAGCATGTTGACAGAGCCGGGTGTCTGCCACTATATTAATAGAGTGCATAGACTGTCAGCATGTTGACTGGGCCGGGCGCCTGTCACTATGGCAATAGAGAGTAGAGACTGGTATCTTGTTGACAGAGCCGGGGGTCTGTCAGTATATTAATAGAGCGCATAGATTATCAGCATCACAATAGAGCCAGGGTTCTGTCCTTATAGTAATACAGAGCATAGACTGTCAGCATGTTGACATAGCCGGGGCTCTGTCACTATAGTACCAGAGAGCATAGACTGGTATCTTGTTGACAGAGCCTGGGGTCTGTCACTATAGTATTAGAGTGCTTAGACTGTCCATATCTTGACAGAGTCTGGTGTCTGCCACTATATTATTAGAGTGCCTATACTGTCCATATGTTGACAGAGCCATGGGACTGTCGGTATATTAGTAGACTGCATAGTCGGTCAGAATTTTGACTGGCCCGGGTGGCTTTCAATATAGTGATAGTGTCCATAGACTGTCAGCAGGTTGTGTGAGCCGGGGGGCTGTGAATATAGTAATAGAGTGCACAGACTGTCATCATGTTGATAAAGCCAGGGGGCTGTCTCTATTGTAATATAGCACATAGACTGTCTGCATGTTGACAGAGGCGGGGGGGCTGTCACTATAGTAATAGAGTGCTTGCACTGTAATTATGATGACATAGCCGGGGGGCTTTCACTTTTGTATTAGATTGCATAGAATGTCAGCATTTCGACATATCCAGTTGTCTGTCACTATACTAAGAGTTCATAGAGTGGCAGCATGTTGACAGAGCCTGGGCGTTGTCACTCAGGTATGAGAGAGCATAGACTGTCAGCAATTTGAAAGAGCCCGGAGACTGTCAGTATAACAATAAAATGCATAGACTGTCAGCATGTTTACAGAGGCGGGGGGCTGTCAGTAGCTTATTAGAGTGCCTACACTGCCCGTATGTTGGCAGAGCCGTTTGTTTGTCACTATAGTAATAGTGTGCATAGTCTGTCAATATGTCGACATAGACGGTGGTCTGACACTGTAATAATACAGGGCATACACTGTCAGCACGTTGACGGAGCCGGTGAGCTGTCAATTTATAAATATAGTGCATAGACTGCCAGCATGCTTACAGAGCCAGGGGACTGTCACTATTTGTAATAGAGTGCATGGATTTTCAGTTATTTGACAGAGCCGGGGGCCTGTCACAATTCTAATAGGGTGGGGGATTGTCAGTATGTTTTTAAAGCCTAGAGCCTTTCATTGTTGTATTAGCGTGAATAGACTGTTAATTGATTTACAGAGCCGAGGGCCTGACACTATATGAATGCAGTGGTATTGTGCCTGCTTGTTTACAGAGTAGGGGACCTATCACTAAAGGTACATAATGTTATTCTGTCAGTATGTTTTCAAAGCCAGGGGTCTTTCACTGTAGTAGAAGCCTGGGCCGATTCTCCTTCTGTTTACAGATTCGGCGGCCTGTCACAATAGCAATCGAAATTGAGACTGTAAGCATGATTAAAGACTTGGGGGCTTGTCAGATAACTCATAGAGTAGGGAGTCTCACTCTATGATTAAAGAGCTGGGACACTGTCAATGTAGTAATAGAGAGCCTAGAATGTCACTAGTATTACATAACCCGTGTTCTGTCCCGTAAGTAGTAAATCTTGACAGAACCAGCGTCTTGTCAATATAGAAATTAAGTGCGGAGACTCTAAGTTTGCTTACAGAGCCGGGCGCTGTCACTAAAGTAAATAATTGGGGAGACTGCGGGCATGTTTGGAGAGCCAGCGCCTGTTTTTTTTAATAATTATATAGAGGGGAGGCTCTTGATATGTTTACAGAGCCGGGGCCTAACTTCACATTAATGGAGTGCGGAAGCTTCAGTAAGTTTAGAGAGCGGGGGCTTTATTAATAAGAATAATAGAGCGGAGAGATTGTCACTGTCCTCACAGAGCCAGGAGAATAATTTACACTAAGGAGAGTGTCAGTATTGTTACAGAGCCTGAGGACTGTGCCGATACTAATAGTGTGTTTAAAGGGCGGGGGACTGTCACCATACGAATATGGTGATGAACTGTCTGAATGTTTACAGAGCCGGGGATCTCTCACTATCGTGATAGAGTGGAGAGACATTCAGCAGGTTTAAAGAGCAGGTGGCCTCACAATATAGTTATAGACGGGGTAAGTGTCAGTATGTTTTCATTGCCAATGGCCTGTTACTATATTAATAGTGCGAGGAGACTGAATGTTTAAAGAGCTGTGGGCCTGCTACTATATTAGGAGAGTGGGGAGACTGTTGGTATGTTGAATTAGCCCGGAGCCTGTCGCTATTGTACTGGAGTAAGGAAACTGTCTCTATATTTACAGAGCCTGGGAGCTGTCACTATAACAATAGTGTGGGCAGTTGGTCAGTAATTTTATGGAGACGTGGAACTTTCACTTAGCTAGTATCGTGGAGAGAATGACATAAAATGTACAGACCTGGTGACCAGTCACTGTAGTAATAAATTGGGAAGACTCTCGGTATGTTTACAGACCCGGGGACCTGTGAGTGTAGGAATAGGTTGTTTAGATTGTCAGCATGCTTGAAGGACCGGGGCCAACCACTGCAGTAAGAGAGAATCTAGACTGTCAGTGTTTTACAGAACCAGGGTCTTTTTACCAGAGAAATTGAGTGGGGAGACTATCAGGATGTTTACAGAGCCAGGGGCCTGTAAGTGGATTTGGAGCTGTCTGTATATTTCCCGCTCGGCAGCCGGTCACAACAGTAATATAGTGGAGAGACTGTCAGCTGCTTTACAGACCGGGTTTTGTCACTATAGTATTAGAATGAGGAACTGTCTGTATGTTTACAGAGGTCGGGACTCTGTCACTAGTGTAATAGAGTTAATAGTCTGTCAGCATGATTACAGAGCCGGTGGCCTGTAACTACAATGCTAGACTGGGTAGGCTGTCATTATGTTTAGAGAGCTGGGGGTTCTGTCTCTATAGTAATAGATTGGGTAGACTGTTAGTATGATTACAGAGCGGGGGGTTCTGTGATTAAAGTAATAGAGTGGGTAGACTGTCTTTATAATTTCAGAGCCGGGGGCCTGTCACTATAGTAACTGAATGTGCAGGCTGTCAACATGTTTGCAGAGTAGGGGGTTCTACCTATATTGTAATAGAATGGGTGGACAGTCAGTATTATTACAGAACCGGGGGCCTGTCACTGTAGTTGGTGAGTGTGCAGGCTGTCAGCATGTTTACAGAGTGGGGTGTTCTATCAATATAGTAATAGAGTGAGTAGGCTTCAGCATTATGACAGAGCTGGGGGCCTATCACAATAGACACAGATTGTCATAGGCTGTCGATATGGTTACAGAGCTGGGGGTTCTGTCATTCTGTCAATATAGCAATAGAGTGGGTAAAATGTCAGAATGCATAAAGAACCCTGGGCCTGTACACTATAGTAACAATTTGTGGTTACTTGCTCTACGTCTGAAGGGCTGGGCGCCTATAACAATTGTAATATCGTGGGGAGACTGTCGATATGTTAACAGAGCTGGGGGCCTGTTACTATAGTAATGGAGTGGGGAGACTGTCAGAATGTTGACTTGGCCTGGGGGCTGTCACTATAGCAATAGAATGCATAGACTGGCAGCATGTTGACAGAGCCGGGGGTCTGTCACTGGGCTAGGGTGATTAATCCAGAGACACAAAATAATTCTTTGGGGATCCGGGTTCGAATCTCACCACGGTGTGTGGCAAAATTCAAATTCAATTAAAATCGTCAATTAAAAAAATAAGCAGAGTTAAAATCTCTAATGATGAACATCAAACCAATGCCAATTGTTGGAAAAAAAACATCTGCTTAGCTAATGTCCTTTAATGAAGGCCCTGCTGTTCTTTCTTCATCCGGACTATATTTGAATCCAGGCCAACAGAAATGTGGCTGACTCTTAAATACCATCTGTATGAGGGAAATTAGGGATGGGCAATAAATGCTGGCACAGCCAAGAACGCCCATATCCCATGAACAATTTTTTTAAAAAAAGTAGCATAGGGGAATTGTCAAAATATTTATAGTACCTGGGACATAATTCTGTACGAATAGATTGTTCAGACTCTCAGTAATTTACAGGGCCAGGGAGCTGTTAATGTAATAATTGAGTGGCAAACTGTCAGTATTTTACAGGGACAGGGGTCTGTCCATATATTAATTAAATGGGTAGACTGTCAGTATTTTACAGAACCGGTGGCCTTTGAATATAATAATTCAGTGGGTGGATTTCCAGTATTTTACAGTACCAGGGGCCTTTCTATATAGAAATTGTGTGGGTAGACTGTCAGTATTTTACAGGGCCATGGGCCTTTCTATATAGTAATTGAGTGTGTAGACTGTCAGTATTTTAATGGACAAGGGACCTGTCACTGTAGTAATTGTGTGGGTAGGCTGTCAGGATTTTACAGGGCCAGGGGCCTTTCTATATAGTAATTGAGTGGGTAGGCTGTCAGGATTTTACAGGGCCAGGGACCTGTCACTATAGTAATTGAGTGGGTAGGCTGTCAGTATTTTACAGGACCAGGGACCTGTCACTGTAGTAATTGAGTGGGTAGGCTGTCAGCATTTTACAGGACCAGGGGCCTGTCACTGTAGTAATTGAGTGGGTAGGCTGTCAGTATTTTACAGGGCCAGGGGCCTGTCCCTATAGTAATTGAGTGGGTAGGCTGTCAGGATTTTACAGGGCCAGGGCCTGTCACTGTAGTAATTGAGTGGGTAGACTGTCAGTATTTTACAGGACCAGGGGCCTGTCACTGTAGTAATTGAGTGGTTAGACTGCCAATATTTTACAGGGCTAGGGCCTTTCACTATAGTAATTGAGTGGATAGACTGTCAGTATGTAACAGGGTCAGGGGCCTGTCACTTTAGTAATTGAGTCGGTAGACAGTCAGTATTTAACAGGGCCAGGGGCCTGTCACTATAGTAATTGAGTGGGTAGACTGTCAGTATTTTACAGGACCACGGGCCTGTCACTGTAGTAATTGTGTGGGTAGAATGTCAGTATTTTACAGGGCCAGGGAACTGTCACTATAGGAATTGATTGGTTTGACTGTCAGTATTTTACAGGGCCAGGGACCTGTCACTGTAGTAATTGAGTCGTTAGACTGCCAATATTTTAAAAGGGCCAGGGCCTGTCACTATAGTAACTGAGTGGGTAGACTGTCAGTATTTAACAGGACCAGGGGCCTGTCACTTTAGTAATTGAGTGGGTAGACTGTCAGTATTTTACAGGACCAGGGACCTGTCACTATAGTATTTGAGTGGGTAGACTGTCAGTATTTTACAGGACCAGGGGCCTGTTTCTGTAGTAATTGAGTGGGTAGACTGTCAGTATTTTACAGGGCCAGGGACCTGTCACTATTATAATTGAGTGGGTAGACTGTCAGTATTTTACAGGACCAGGGGCCTGTCACTGTAGTAATTGAGTGGGTAGACTGTCAGTATTTTACAGGACCAGGGGCCTGTCACTATAGTATTTGAGAGGGGAGACTGTCAGTATTTTACAGGACCAGGGGCCTGTCACTGTAGTAATCGAGTGATAAGACTATCAGTAATTTACACGGCAAGGGGCATGTCACTATAATAATTGAGTGGGTAGACTATCAGTATTTCAATTTGCGAATTCCTAAAACCTGCTGAACAGGCTCTTGTATTTAGTGGGCGAAGTCGGGGCCGTGAATTTAGATCTTTCTACGTGATGACGCAGATTGAACTGCGAAAGCAGCCTATTTTACCCGTATTGCAAGATGGTGAGTTTGGATTGGTTATCAGCGGAATTATAGGTGAGTGTTTGGTTATTCAGTATTTGTTACTCTCGGGAGCAGTGTATATGTGTTCTATTGTATTTCTGTCGGTCATTTCCCGATATTGTTAACAATTTTGTCCGCATTGTGAAGCTGCCGTTTGCACTGCAGTTGTGGAAGTATTTTTCTCTATCAGTCAGTTTCTGTTACTGTAAGCACGTCTTGGTTTCATTCGCTATCTGCCATTCTCCGGTACTGCAAGCGGGTGTCTCATTCATTCCGCATCGGTCACTATCTTGTTGCCGTAAGCGAGTGTTATATCCAATCTCAATCAGTTCCTGGAACCATGTCTAGTTTTTTGTGTAAATGTCAATGTGTGATTAGATCTTTATCATTCCTTACAACTGGATAAGGGTGTGGGGCGTCATTCTGATTCTGAATGTCAGTGGTTTTGCGTGCGAGCCTCGTTTTCAGTCTGCAGCAAAAATTCCCTGGAACCGTGCATCATATTGATAGTCGTTTCACTAAGATAGCATTTGGATATCAGAATCGTTATCTATATTTCATTGTGTATTGGATTTTCATTCTTTGCCTGGTGTTTGATATTGATTATATATCTCTCTGATGTATCCTAGTTCCACGATTTGGTTGTCACTTATGGGATTATATGTATTTGTCAGTCTCTTGTGTTGTGTGAATGTTTGAGATTCAATCTATACTTGTCAGTGGTGGATTTGTATGTTCGGGATTAATTCTGTACGTGTCAACGTTATACATGGGAGTGATAAATTCATTTTCTATCCCACCATCAGTCACCTCTGGCCTGGGATTTAGCGATGACCAGAGGACGAAGCTGGTTGTGGTATCCGTAGTGGTTCTGCCGTCCAGGAGCTGCCAGTAACTGATTGGCCGGCAGCTCTTGGTAGGCTTGGTTTCCACCGCTGAAATCCCTGAACACGGGGAAACCCCGACATAATTAAGTTAAGTGCCTGAGTGGCCCTAAATTCAGTGGCACTTCACTCAAGGCGGTGACGCAGGGCTCGCACCTGCTCTCCGTGTATCAGCTCAGACCTCCCTCGTCTTCATTAAATACAGCGCAGTGGCTGGGAAAGGGTGCCAGGAGCAGAGTGAATCTATCAAGTTGCTGGGTAAGGGGCCTGGAGATCATGACAGGGTACACAGAATTTGCAAGTTGTTGAAAGATTGGGACAGCTGCTTAGGTGCTGGGAATAATAAAATCAAGGGATGAGTAAGAGATTTTTGGGAAGTCGCTGAGGGGAAGGAGCATCTCAGGAGTTGTGGAATAAGTTCAGCGAGGTGCTGAGTTGCATTCCGTGGCCAGAGGGGCTTACGGTAGGTGGAATTATTCAGTGGGTTTGGAGGACGGGGCAGGGGAGGGGAAGAGTTTCAGTGGGTGTGGAGGCAGGGTTTAGAGAGCGACAGGTTTTCATTGAATCGGGAGGCAGGAACCGCGGAGGGGAGGAGTTTCAGTGGCTGAGTAAAGGGATAGGGGTGACCAAACCTTTCAGTGAGTGAACAATATGTTCAGGACGAGAGGAACAATTTCACTCGGTAGGACGGGAATGTCATTGCGTTTGAACGGTGGTCTTTTTAAGCAAAATCATTTTTACTCGATGTGGTAATAAACCATCCAGCAGCGTGTAACTCTCCCTGACTATTTCCCTCACTCTGTTTTTGTGGTTCCAATCTCTGCTGGATGCTTATTTCCATTTGTCACCCATGACTATTACTAAATATATTTTCTCACATGTCATATTGCATTGAAGTATATTCCATCTTCATCACACACTTCTCGGTGATTCTTTTCGGCGTAATGAATAGGCCAAAATCTGATAGTGGGGGAACAAAAATAAGAATTTTTGAAGGATCACTCTGTATAATAGCCTGCAAACCGCGAGGAAACCAGTGTGAACATTTTTTACAACTTGAACAATTGGCATCAGAATATTGAATGTTCTGGGGAATAAAACAAGAACAAGAACAGGGGTATTGTACCAGAATGCCTTGGGGAAAATGCACGCTTTGAAACAAAATTGACACTGAAGGAGGTTAAAGCTTAGTAATAGATCCGGAATTGTCTTCTTAAATGGCAATGGACAATAAGGGCTGAATGGCTACTGTTGTTTCGGTTTCTGGTGTCCATGTGCATGTGATGTACTTTGCTCATTAATTTACCTGGACGCTGTATTTTTTTTATTATTCTCCTTATCCCTGGCAGTTTGACCATGCAACTGACGCTGTCTCGTCAACGTGCAAAAGTACCTTAATTATTTGAATATGTTGTAAGCAATTGCTGCTGAACTACTAACCATATTACTATCTTCGAGGACAGATGTGTAGGGGAAGGGTGTGTCAGGGCAAGTTTAAATATCAGGGGCAGGGCAGGTCAAGAGACCACCAAATAGTGGAAGGGGCACCGAGGAAAATCCGGGAGATAAGTTATGAGCTGAGTAAAGATTATGCGATGAGTACAGCAGGAGATTGCAACTACACAATGGATCTGTGAAAGGCGGGCAGGGAAAAGGGGAAATGCGGTGAGGTATTTACTGTGTAGGACAGGACGCAATGCTTAGTCCGTGGATGAGAAATCTACCAACTCAGCTGTCATGAAGTTATACCTTTAAAAAAACTTACCAGAATGGAGGGGTAGAGGGAGACGGAGAGAGAGAGAGAGAGAGAGAGAGAGAGATCTAGAGAGAGCGAGAATAGAGAGAGAGAGAGAGAGAGACTATGTCATTGCTTTCGAGCTGATATTCACCGAATGCATCCTATTTATCTCGGTTCACACACTGATTTACCCTTTGCTAATTTTGACTTTAAGATATTATATTACTTCTTTCATTTATCAATTCATCATTTAATTTCGAAGCTTTTATTTGCCTTCCGTCTTTCGAATTCATCCCTAACGCTGTGCATTCTTTTCATCGTCTTCTCCTTTATTCTCATTCTGTTTATTGCATGTGATTCACTTAAATTTCTATTTCTTGATCCCATCCATTTATTCACCCAGGAACGTTGATTAAAAGCTATTTTTTGGTTGTTTTAATGGAACATACTATTCCAGATGCCTATTCATTCCGTATAAATATATATTTCGCGCCGTTATTCTCTCTTTATATAATTAATAATCGACTCTGGTTTATAAGCACAAATTTGCATTTTCCTTGCCACAATATCAGCTCCTTACTGCCTAGTTTTATTTTGGAAGTTTTTTTTCCCCTTACCTATTTAACAACGTTTACCAAAAATATCTAATTATATTCTGATTGGTGGTGCCCCTATCCCACGCTAAAAGGATTTATTATACCTGTTTCTGTGATTTTTCAAAGTCTTGATTTATGACCACTGCGATGGTGGATTTCCCATCTATGGGATCAGCATTGCGCCCGTTAGTACCCGTTCAATTCCTCACTTTAAATTTGCTCCAAGATTAGTTGTGCTGCAGAATGTATTTCACATTATTTAAACTGCCTCTGATCTTGGTCGAGCGGCCTGTCTCCAACATGGAAATACGTATTCAAGTAGGAATCAATCACATGCCAATTATTTTAGAGTTGAAAAAAAAATGGAAACGGACGTAATCACTTTAGTTACAGAGACGGGCTGTGAAAAATAAGGGTACAAAACACAGAGGATGAATAGAGCGAAACACATTGAAGCATCTTATCACCAGTGCATAACTTTACCGCATCAGGAACTTATTTGATCACCTCAGCATGCAGCCCCTTTCAATTATTTGTATCTAATCATTTACTTATTTCCAAACGCTGACACTTTCCATGAAGCCTTTCACCCCAATCACATCCAAAAGTTGGATTAAACCAGGCCCTGTTTAAACTCAATGACCGAGAAATCTGCTGCTTTCTGTGGCAGAAAAGTCCAAAGATTCACAACGCTTTAAGTGTCAAAAACATATCCGAAATGTATTCATAAATGACTGAAACTTGTTCCTTTCCTCCAAGGTTTAGGTTACCCTAAAAACATGTAGACACAGGCGAGCAGATTTCTATCCTTGTAAGATGAAATATAACAAAACGAGATCAGGACCGGAAGTGGGTGAGATGCTCAGGCAGATCTACGCCACAGGTTAAAAGCAAAAGGAATCTTTCCTCGAAAGAAATGACAGGAAGTTGTCTTGCCGGCGATGGAAAAGCTGAGGTCGTCGCGTTAAATGTTTTCAATGTGTTTTCTTTGCTTGTGTGGAATTCAATGCGACAAAATTAATCGTATGTTAGAAAGTCGACCCGGCGAAACAGGGGCAGCGAGAGAGAGACAGACAGACAGAACGACAGACAGATAGATAAAGAGAGAGAGGGAGAGACAGACAGACAGGCTGATATTTTGAGAGAGAGGGAGGGAGAGATTGAGAGAGAGGGAAGGAGGGAGAGAGAGAAAGAGAGAGAGAGAGAGAGAGAGTGAGATACAGAGGGAAAGAAAGAGAGAGAGGGAGGGAGAAAGACGTCGGGCCAACTATCTCCCAATAAAAGAGAAAGCAAGTACTTAATCATAAAACAATAGGATGAATAAATGAATCAGAGGGACTATATAATTGACAGCAAGCATCATTCACTAAGTACAAGGGCGAAAATGAACAGGAGGACGAAATGCAGATCAAGAGGTTAGGAAGATTTTGTAAAAAGAATGGCATATGCCACGGCAGTAATTCAGGAAGGAATAAATCAAAAAAATCTCACAATATCCAACCAAACATAAAAAAATACAAATCAGAATGTTGAGAGTGACAATAAAAATTCATCAGAAAGAATAAACTTAAGAGACAAGAACAAAGATATTCGGTGTCTCTCTTTATCTTTCTCTCCGTCGCTCTATCTCTCTCTCTCTCTCTCTCTCTCTCTCTCTGTCTGTCTCTCTTTTAAGTCAGGATTGTTTCTGCATTATTAAGTCCTTAGATAAAAACGTTCAATGTTGTCCAGCAAACGGCCTAAACATATTGAATCTGCGATCATCAGCTTCCAGGAAACATTTTTTTTAGAAATCAGCTTCTCTGGACTGCCACAGTGACATTGCCTCCTATAGGATTTGGCGACTCATCCAGAGGATGGTTTACTTTTGTGTTTAACCTCTGCTGCAGACCTGGCTCTCCTGCTAACAAAACATTCCTAATTTCATTTTGTAACATTTCATTTGGCACTAACATGTCTGCTTGCTGACATGTGCCGGATGGTTACATAATCGATACCTTAGTTGTACTATGCGAGGAAATTTCTTCAATCAAATTTCTTCAAACAAATGAATATTTGAAATCCTCCACCGTAGAGAGTTGCAGATGATCGGCCATTGAACATGTACAAAATATAAATTCACTGGTGTTTTGGGCACAATGGACATTAAAAATGTGGGGAATTTATGAAAAGTGAGGCTGAGGCAAAAAGAAAAACACAGGAATGTTTAAATTACGTGGGAAAATAAGCTGCAAGGAACAAGTAGCCTTCCCCAGCACCTATAACTGAAGTTCATATGACCACATGTCTGCAACACGTTTCGCCCTGTTGAGCTTCTCTGCCATTTTAGCTAACTTTTCACAGCATTCATCTCTCTAAATGAAACTCCCTGGACTGTGTCGTGCCACGCTAAAGCTTAAAGCGCAAGGTCAGCCTTTACACGGTCAGGATATTATTGATGGAGTATTGGTAACAGGGGAGCGGCAGGGAGGTGAAACAGGTGGGGAATTTTCAACTTCTCTGGCTGGAACTCGTAAAGCGCAGCAGGGATTACTGCTGGTGACTCTGCTAAGCACAACCTTTATTAACGATGAATTGATGGAGGTTAATACATTCACTATGGATAACAGACAAAACAGGGTGAGAATTGTAAACTGTAAGGAGGGCACAAATTGGCTGCAAAGAGGTAGACACGTGTTAAATAAGCGGGAACAAGATATTGAAAGGAAGGAATTGATACACATTGTTAGAAAATATAGGAAACGGGAGATTTTTCAGGTTTTGAAACGCCTGAATATGGATCTTCACAGGGACTTGGTTTGACTCATACTGGAACAAGGAAAGCAGGAAGTTTGCATGGGGCTAAAGAAGGCCACTGGGTAGGCCAGCTCAATGCTGGTGTACACTGAAAGGACATTCTTGGACAAGAATAAGGTAACACATCCACAAATTTACAGGGCTTTGATCAGACCAGGTCTGGAGCTGTGTGTGTAATGTTGGTCTCCTTATGTAAGTAGAAGCGAAATTGCCCAGGAAGTGGGAAATAAAATATTCACTGGATTGGCTGCTGTGATGAAAGTGTTGCCCAATGATGAAAAGTTGTCTCAATTGGGCCTCTCTGCAGTGTATAAGAGTGTGGGGTGATCTCATTTAAAAGTGCACCATTTTGACTCGGATTAGCGAGAATAGGCAATTACAGTTTCTTCCCCTGGGTGGGAAACTAGAGCACATGGGAACAGTCACTGAAAAAGGGGTCAATCTTTCTGGGGTGAGATGAGTTACAATTTCTGTATTGAGCTGGTTGTGGATCATTGGAATTCTCGGCACGATTATGTTTCAGAACTCACAATTGCTTACATTGTAATCCGCTTGTCACAGTTTTGACCATTCAATTCAGCTGACAAAATCTCTTTGAAATGCGATGCTGCTATCTAAAATGTTTGAAGTTAGGAAAAAATTATGCCATTGGCAATTTTACATTCGTGGTTTTCTAATCGCCACCTAAATTATTGGTATCTCGAGTGAATAGTTGAAATCCCTCTTTGCTCCGGTAGTCAAAGCCTGCCAATCGTATTAATTGCCGTTTGCTCCTAGCATCTGGTTTATCCCAAATGAGCCGTGACCAAGGGAATAGTTTGCCTCCAATTCCATTTTTGTGTCATTTAGCTAATAGTCTCTTAGGCAGGAATTTATCAGAAATACCCTGGATGTTGGTACACGTAAAACCCATAGACATTGCACAGTCAATTAATTGAGTAAATCCTTCAATAAATTCAATGAATTCCTCAGGCACGACCTACTCTTTAAAACCCAGTGTTGGCATACGCTGATGGGCTGACGAATCTCAAGGCGTTCACACACTATATTCATCATAGTGACCTTTCTTATTTGCTTTACAACAAAGCATAGTCTAAGCGTTCAATAATTCCGTGGTTTCCTTCTGACACCTTTCTTAAATGGCGGAGTGACAGGCAACATTTTCGAAAACAAAGAGTGGTATCCAACTGTAGCAAACTGTGCAAGTTTTTATTTTATCAGAATCATGTGCAACGCGCCTGACAACATCCTTTAAAACCCTGCAATCAAATGTTGCTATTGTTTATTTCTCCATTAATTTCAACCTGCTTAAGTGTACTTTGTTGAGCCTTTGTTCCTGTTTCAATAATAATTTCTTTGGGACTCCTGGCAAGTTGAGCTCTCCCTTCACTGCGAATACTGAAGGAATGTAAGTACTCAGCATGCCTGCCACCTCCTTATTTCTGTTGACAATGGAGACATTATCAGATCTATCTTGCCTCACATTGCGTCTGGCTATTCATTTCCTAGAAAAGCGGAATATCAGAAGGGAATTAGTTCATTTGTCTCTTCGAACCTGCTCCGTCATTCAATAGCATCATCGCTGCTTCTCTGGCTTAAAACTGTGCTCTCGCGCTCTCCACATGCCCCTTCTCACCGTTAGGTCCAGAAATATACTTCCCTCTTAAATATATTTAGTGACCTGGCTGACAATACCCCCTGTGGTCGAGAATTCTAAATGTCCGCACACTCTGAGTGAAGGATTTTCACCTCATCTCAGTCGTAATATTTCTATCACGTGTCCAGAGGCTGTTAACCCTCTTTCTCCACCACTCAGCCGGAGCAAATACAATCACAGCATCAAGTCAGTCCCTGCCTGTCAGAATGTTATACATTCCAATGTTATCCCCTCTCATCTACCTAATCACCAATAAATACAAGCGTCAGCTGCCTAATTCCACCTTATCCGACAATCCTGATATCAGATGAATCCTTCTAATGAACCTCCGTTGCTCTCCCTCTCTGGAAATACTTCATTCCTTAGGGGCGTAGACGAGAAATACAAAAAGACACCAAGTGTTGACTCACCAAGGGCCTACAATACTGCTTAAAACGTCTTTGCTCCTCTGCTCAAACCCTCTCGCAATGAAGCCAAAATGTCATTTGCCTTCTCAATTGCTTCCTGCACCTGCTTGCTTGTTTACATTAGCTGGTGTATCAGGGCTTATATGTCCTTTTAAAAATCAACAATTCCCAATCTCTCATCACCTTTAAAACTCTCTACATTTCTGCTTCCCTGCCACAGTTGATAACTCACACCTACCACGTTATTTTGCATATTCCACGAGTTTCTCACACACTTGACTTACCTACATCAACTTGAAACCTCTGAGCGCCCTCTTTACACCCCATATTCTTACAAAGTATCGTCTCGTCAGGAAACTTGGAAATATTACGTTTGTTTCCCTCATCCAAACCATTGATATATATTGTGAATAGCTAGGACCAAAACACTGATCGCCATGGTATGCCACTAGTTACTGCCTCCCCCTCCGAAACTTACCTGTGTCTTCCTATACTCCATTTTCTGTCCGCTCACCAATTCATAATCCAGGCCAACATATTACCCCCTTTGGCGTGTGCTTTAATATTACACACTAACCTCTTCGTTGGGAATTAAACAAGAGCCTGATAATATTCCTAATACAGCACTTCCACTGTTTCTCCCTTATCAATTCTGCTACTTACATGTCATTGTAACAGTTTACATGGTGATTTTTCTATTAATTTCAAGTTCGCGAAATATTAACAATTTATTATTCTTTATATCTTTTCTGTCACCGTATGCTGCTCTTTATATCATCCCCATGCAACGGGACCTGAGCTTTCTGCATTTATTTACGTTTTTGAAAAATGGTCTTTTCATGTATTTCTTCATTCCTGCTGTTCCATTAATTTTATTTGGAAAGTAGATTGGTTTATAAGTTGCACTCCTTAAATATCTTATGCCAGCCCTAATTGTCGTTTTCCTTCTCATTCACAGCTTTGCCCCCCTGTTGTTTGTCAGAGGGAAAATTATCTCAGATACCCTCAAGAACATTCGTACTTTTCATACATATGCTCGTCCGCGTATAACAATCTTCTTGGAAGGTGCATTGACAAAGGTCTACGTAAGGCAAAGATGCTGTCATTAGCTATAAAAAAGCTGATGATCAGGGAAAGGGGATGGGTCTCAGGAAGGAATGCAATGAATTGTGATGAACAGCAAGAGATAAAATGACAACTTGTCTTAGTTTATAATGTGAACGACGGACTGCAGAGTAATAAATATCCTGCTAAAAGAACAAGTACTATCTGATCACAATGAAACACGATGGGCCAAATTCACTCCATTCAACAGAATTTAAACTAAAGAGAAAGGTACCACCAAGTTGAATGCACAGAAATTAAAATACAGCAAAAAATGAACAGGAAGTCTTCGGAAAGAAAATATGAAGTATGAAAATTACTTTTTGCCTTAGATAACCAGAATTGGTACAGCATACCACAGGCATCCTAATATAAACAGGGTATCAGCATTCATTCAGATTCATTAAAGGATGGACAGGGCAAAGTCAGGTAATGGCAGTGAAATGGGAGAAATAACTCATATATATTGTGCCTATATTTCAGCAATCGACATGACATTACACCATTGCAAAAATTATAAATTTCAAACTCCCTTGTGGATGCTTCAAAGCCTCTCAGCCCAGGTTTCCCTTTCTATCTCTCTCAGTTATATTCTTCTGTATGTTTCGTCTTCATTTGCTACTTGATTGCTGCCAGTCTCCCTCTGTCTGCGCCAACGCTCTAAATTATGACTGCTCCTGTATTATTTCTGTGTCAATGCCAAAACCTCTTGTTATATTATTCTTTGATCGGCAGCGCTGCCAAGCCAGCATTTGCTGACCAACCCTAATTTCCCTTGAACTGTGTGGCCAGCTGGGCCATTTCAGTTGGTAATTAATTCCGCCAACTGATTATTTGTGCCCATTACTGAGACTAGCTTCTAAATGCCTGATTATCACTTCCCTTGGTCTTATCCGTTACTAGCATTGAGACTTTACCGCAATGCCACCTCCTCCGCAGCCCGCACCCGGTATGACTTTAAATCATTTGATACAGCACCAGTTTTATAAAGACGTGGCATGAATTTGCCAAAGTGGCTTTGAGTCTTCCAAGTTATTTCTGTTAACCTGAGGGAATTTTATGTTTGGATTTAAATTGTGATGCAGTTCTGCTTCCCCCCATCCCCAAGCACAATTTCAGAAAGCATTTTATCCGATATCATTTGAATGGAATTCATTCAATCGTTTATCAATAACTAGCAATTCGAGAATGACATCACAACGTTTGAGAATAATTTCATTGCCGAGTGCTGAGGTTTGGAGCAATATCTGTACACAAACGTTTTTCATTTTTGATACTTTACACCACAAAAGGCTGTGGATGTTCAGTTGCTGTACATATTTAGGAGTGAAATTAATAGCTTTGGGACATTAAGTCATGTAAAGACACTGCAGACCGGTACTTTTAATGATTTACCAAGGGGAGGGAATCGATATAGCTATAGTATAGCTCGGCTAGTAATCCGAAAACATATGGTAATGCTCTTTAGATCCGGTTTTGAAACCCACTGCAGCAGATGGCGAGAATAGAATTCAATGAGGGGACATTAATGTACATTGTGCACTTGTTGTTTTCAAAAATCCATCTGCTTCACCTGTTATCCATAACTGGCTTGGCCTGCATGTGACTCCAGACCCACCGCAAAGTGTTGGACTCTGCAAATAGTCGGACAAGCCACAAGCTGCTCAGTTGTAAAGGAATAAAACCGGCCGGATCATCCAGCATCGACCAAGGCACTAGAAACAACAAAGGCAGTCAGAGCCCTTTTGGCCCTGCAAGGTCCTCCTTACTAATTAATCGGCAACAATGCCAAACGTGGGAGAGTTGTCTCACAGATCAGTCAAGCGGCAGCCGGACACATTCATCCTCAAGCAATAAAACCTTTCAGATAATGTCCCAAGTCCCAGGCTCCAACATCACCATGCCTGTGTATGTCCTGCCCCACGAGCAGAGGCGGTGACACAGAGGTATGCCGTGAGGCAGGGGTACAGTGTTGCCCTGGTGTCCCGAAAATCGACTCTAGCGTCCTCAACATCGACTCCGAAGCCCACGAAGACCCCATCTGATCAGAAATGGGAACATCCTGCTAATTACCATCTATAAACTCAAGGCTGAGCTTCCATGAGGCGCTTGGTCCAACAAAAGCAGCAATTGTACTCGAACACAATCTGTAAACTCATGGACAGGCTCCATGCATGACTCTACATTTGGATCTTCACAGGGACTTGGTTTTACTCATACTGGAACAAGGAAAGCAGGAAGTTTGCATGGGGCTAAAGAAGGCCAGTGGGTATGCCAACTCAATGCTAGTGTACACTGAAAGGGCATTCTTGCACAAGAATAATGTAACACATCCACAAATTTACAGGGCTTTGATCAGACCAGGTCTGGAGCAGTGTCCGTAATGTTGGTCTCCTTATGTAAGTAGAAGTGAAATTGCCCAGGAAGTGGGAGGTAAAATATTCACTAAATTGGCTCCTGGGATGGAAGTGTTGCCCAATGAAGCAAAGTTGTCTCAATTGGGCCTCTCTGCCGTGTATAAGAGTGTGGGGTGATCTCATTGAAAAGTGCACCATTTTGACTCGGATTTGCGAGAATAGGCAATTACAGTTTCTTCCCCTGGGTGGGAAACTAGAGCACATGGGAACAGTCACTGAAAAAGGGGTCGATCTTTCTGGGCTGAGATGAGTTACAATTTCTGTGTTGGGCTGGTTGTGGATCATTGGAATTCTCGACACGAGTATGTTTCAGAACTCACAATTGCTTACATTGTAATCCGCTTGTCACAGTTTTGACCATTCAATTCAGCTGACAAAATCTCTTTGAAATGCGATGATTCTATCTAAAATGGTTGAAATTAAGAAAAATTTATGCCATTGGCAATTTTACATTCGTGGTTTTCTAATCGCCACCTAAATTATTGGTATCTCGAGTGAATAGTTGAGATCCTTCTGTGCTCCGGTAGTCACAGCCTGCCAATCATATTAATTGCCGTTTGCTCCTAGCATCTGGTTTATCCCAAATGAGCCGTGACCAAGGGAATAGTTTGCCTCCAATTCCATTAGTGTGTCATTTAGCTAATAGTCTAGTAGGCAGGAATTTATCAGACATACCCTGGATGTTGGTACACATAAAACCCATAGACATTGCACAGTCAATAAATTTAGTAAGTCCTTCAATAAATTCAATGAATTCCTCAGGCACTACCTATTCTTTAAAGCCCAGTGTTGTCATACGCTGATGGGCTGACGAATCTCAAGGCGTTCACACACTATATTCATCATAGTGACCTTTCTTATTTGCTTTACAACAAAGCATAGTCTAAGTGTTCAATAATTCCCTGGTTTCCTTCTGACACCTTTCTTAACTGGCGGAGTGACAGGCAACATTTTCGAAAACAAAGAGTGGTATCCAACTGTAGCAAACTGTGCAAGTTTTTATTTTGTCAGAGACATGTGCAACGCGCCTGACAACATCCTTTAAAAGCCTGCAACCAAATGTTGCCGTTGTTTATTTCTCCATTAATTTCAAGCTGCTTAAGTGAACTTTGTTGAGCCTTTGTTCCTGATTCACTAATTATTTCTTTGGGACTCCTAGCAAGTTGAGCTCTCCCTTCACTGCGAATACTGAAGGAATGTAAGTACTCAGCATGCCTGCCACCTCCTTATTTCTGTTGACAATGGAGACATTATCAGATCTATCTTGCCTCACATTGCGTCTGGCTATTCATTTCCTAGAAAAGCGGAATATCAGAAGGGAATTAGTTCATTTGTCTCTTCGAACCTGCTCCGTCATTCAATAGCATCATCGCTGATTCTCTGGCTTAACGCTGTGCTCTCGCGCTCTCCACATGCCCCTTCTCACCCTTAGCTCCAGAAATATATTTCCCTCTTAAATATATTTAGTATCCTGGCTGACATAGCCCCCTGTGGTCGAGAATTCTACATGTCCGCACACTCTGAGTGAAGGATTTTCACCTCATCTCAGTCGTAATATTCCTATCACGTGTCCAGAGGCTGTTAACCCTGTTTCTCCACCGCTCAGCCGGAGCAAATACAATCACAGCATCAAGTCAGTCCCTGCCTGTAAGAATGTTATACATTCCAATGTTATCCCCTCTCATCTACCTAATCACCAATGAATACAAGCGTCAGCTGCCTAATTCCACCTTATCCGACAATCCTGATATCAGATGAATCCTTCTAATGAACCTCCGTTGCCCTCCCTCTCTGGAAATACTTCATTCCTTAGGGGCGTAGACGAGAAATACAAAAAGACACCAAGTGTTGACTCACCAAGGGCCTGCAATACTGCTTAAAACGTCCTTGCTCCTCTGCTCAAACCCTCTCGCAATGAAGCCAAAATGTCATTTGCCATCTCAATTGCTTCCTGCACCTGCTTGCTTGTTTTCATTAGCTGGTGTATCAGGGCTTGTATGTCCTTTTAAAAATCAACAATTCCCAATCTCTCATCACCGTTAAAAGTCTCTACATTTATGCTTCCCTGCCATAGTTGATAACTCACACCTACCACGTTATTTTGCATATTCCATGAGTTTCTCACACACTTGACTTGCCTACATCACCTTGAAACCTCTGGGCGCCCTCTTTACCCCGCATATTCTCACAAAGTTTCTTCTCGTCAGCAAACTTGGAAATATAACGTTTGTTTCCCTCATCCAAACCAGTGATATATATTGTGAATAGCTAGGACCCAAACACTGATCGCCATGGCATTCCACTAGTTACTGCCTCCCCCTCGGACACTTACCTGTGTCTTCCTATACTCCATTTTCTGTCCGCTCACCAATTCATAATCCAGGCCAACATATTACCCCCTTTGGCTTGTGCTTTAATATTACACACTAACCTCTTCGTTGGGAATTAAACAAAAGCGTGATAATATTCCTAATACAGCACTTCCACTGTTTCTCCCTTATCAATTCTGCTACTTACATGTCATTGTAATAGTTTACATGGTGATTTTTCTATTAATTTCAAGTTCGCGAAATATTAACAATTTATTATTCTTCATTTCTTTTCTGTCACCGTATGCTGCTCTTTATATCATCCCCATGCACCGGGACCTGAGCTTTCTGCATTTATTTACGTTTTTGAAAAATGGTCTTTTCATGTTTTTCTTCATTCCTGCTGTTCCATTAATTTTATTTGTAAAGTAGATTGGTTTATAAGTTGCACTCCTTAAATATCTTATGCCAGCCCTAATTGTCGTTTTCCTTCTCATTCACAGCTTTGCGTCCCTGTTGTTTGTCAGAGGGAAAATTATCTCAGTCACCCTTAAGAACCTTCGGACTTTTCATACATATGCTGGGCAGCGTATCACAATCTTCTTGGAAGGTGCATTGACGGATGCCGTCATTAGCTATAAACCAGCTGCTGATCAGGGAACGGGAATGGGTCTCAGGAAGGTATGCAAAGAAATGTAATGAACAGCAAGAGATAGAATGACTACTTGTATTAGTTTATAAAGTCAACGACGGACTGCAGAGTAATAAATATCCTGCTAAAAGAACAAGAACTATCTAATCACAATGAAACACGATGGGCCAAATTCACTCCTTTCAACAGAATTTAAACTAAAGAGAAAGGTATCCACCAAGTTGAATGCACAGAAAGTAAAATACAGCAAAAAATGAACAGGAAGTCTTGGGAAAGAAAATATGAAGTATGAAAATTACTTTTTGCCTAAGATAACCAGAATTAGTACAGCATACCACAGGCATCCTAATATAAACAGGGAATCAGCATTCATTCAGATTCATTAAAGGATGGACCGGGCAAAGTCAGGTAATGGCAGTGAAATGGGAGAAATAACTCATAGATATTGTGCCTATATTTCAGCAATCGTTGTGACATTACACCATTGCAAAAATTATAAATTTCATACTCCTTTGTGGATGCTTCAAAGCCTCTCAGCCAAGGTTTCCCTCTCTATCTGTCTCAGTTATATTCTTCTGTATGTTTCGTCTTCATTTGCTACTTGATCGCTGCCTCTTTCTGCGCCAACGCTCTAAATTAAAACTGCTCCTGTATTATTTCTGTGCCAATGCAAAAACCTCTTGTTATCTTATTTTTTGATCGACAGCGCTGCCAAGCCAGCATTTGTTGACCATTTCCCTTGAACTGTGTGGCTTGCTGGGCTTTTTCAGTTGGTAATTAATTCTGCCAACTGTTTACTTGTGCCCATTACTGAGACTAGCTTCTCAATTCCTAATCATCAGTTCCCTTGGTCTTATCCGTTACTAGCAATGGCACTTATCCGCAATGCCACCTCCTCTGCAGCCCCCACCCGGTATGAATTTAAATCATTTGATACAGCACCCATTTTATAAATAATTGCCATGAATTTGCCAAAGTGGCTTTTAGTCTTTCAAGTTATTTCTGTTAACCTGAGGGAATTTTATGTTTGGATTTAAATTGTGATGCAGTTCTGCTTCCCCCCATCCCCAAGCACAATTGCAGAAAGCTTTTTATCCCATATCATTTGAAGCCAATACATTCAATCGTCTATCAATAACTAAACAGCAAAGCGATTGACTCTGCAAATAGTCGGGCAAGCCGCAAGCTGCTCAGTTGTAAAGGAATAAAACCGGACGGATCATCGAGCATCGACCAAGTCACTAGAAACAACAAACGCAGTCAAAGCCCTTTTGGCCCTGCAAGGTCCTCCTTACTAAATAATCGGCAACAATGCCAAAAGTGGGAGTGTTGACTCGCAGATCAGTCAAGCGATAGCCGGACACATTCATCCTCAAGCAATCAAACCATACAGATAATGTCCCAAGTCCCAGGCTCCAACATCACCATCCCTGTTTATGTCCTGCCCCACGAGCAGAGGCGGTGACACAGAGGTATGCAAGGAGGCAGGGGTACAGAGTTGCCCTGGACTCCTGAAAATCGACTCCAGCTTCCTCAACATCGACTCCGAAGCCCACGAAGACCCCATCAGAACAAAAATGGGAACATCCTGCTAATTACCATCTATAAACTCAAGGCTGAGCTTCCATGAGGCGCTTGGTCAAACAGAAGCAGCAATTGTACTCGAACACAATCTGTAAACTCGTGGACAGGCTCTATACATCACTCTACCACTACCATCAAGCCAGGTCAGAAACTTCCGTTCAATGGGGAGTGCAGGGGGTGCATGCCAGGAGCAGTGCCAGGCATACCTAAAAACGAATCGTAATCCTGGTGGAGCTATAAAACAGGACTACTTGTTTGCCAAGTAGTAAATGCAGCAAGCGATAAACTGAGCTAAGCGAACCCACAACAAATTGATCATGCCTTTGATCTGCTATCCTGCCACATGTAGTCGTGAATTGTGGTGGACAATTAAGCAACTCGTTGGAGGACGTGGCTCCACATATATCCCTATCCTCAACGATGGGGGAGACCAATACAACAGTGCAAAAGCTAAGGCTGGTAATTCTCAGCAATCTTCAGCCAGAAGTGACGAGTGGATGATCCATCCGGGCCCACTCTGGAGGTACAAAGTATCAGAAATGCCAATTTTCAGCCATTTCAACTCCCTCCACATGCTCTCTAGAAGCGATTGAAGGCATTGTACATTGCAAAGTCTATGGGCCCTGACAACATGACAGCAATGGTAGTGAAGACGTGTGCTCCAGAACATCCCACACCGCTAACCAAGCTGTCCAGTACAGCTACAACACTGGCATCTATCCGGATATTTGGAAAATTGCCCAGGAATGTCCTGTACAGAAATAGCAGCAGTCATCCAGCCGCCCAGTTGCCGCCCCATCAGTCTACTCTCCATCATTCGTAAATTAATGGAAGAGGTCTTCCATAGTGCTATCAAGCGGTACTTCCATAGCACTAACCTGCTCACTGATGCCCAATTTTGGTTCCTCCAGTGCCACTCAGCTCCTGAACTCGATACAGCCTTGGTTCAAACATGGAAAAAAAGAGCTGACCTAGCGAAGGGTGGTGAGAGTGACTGCCCTTAACATCAAAGCAGCTTTTGAGAGCGTGTGGAATCAATGAGCCCCACCTAAACTGGAGACAATGGGAATCAGGGGCAGAGCTCTCTACCGGCTGGGATGATACTTGGCTCATAGGACTATGCCTATCGTCGTTGGAGGTCAGTCCTCCCAACGCCAGGACATCACTGCAGTAGCTCCTGAGGGTAGTGTGTTAGGCCCAACCATCCTCAGCTGTTTCATCACTGACATTCCTTCCATCATGAGATCACAGGTGCGGATATTCGCTTATAATTGCCCAACGTGCAGCACCATTGGCGACTCCTCAGATGCCGAAGCCGTCCGTGTTCAGTGCAGCAAGGACTGGACAATATCAAGGCTTGTGCTGACATGGGGAAAGCAACTTTCTCACTACACCAGTTTCAGGCAATCACCATCTGTAACAAGAGAAATTCCAGCCATCGCCCCTTGATTTTCAATGGCATTTTCATTACTGAATCCCCACTATCAATATCATGGGGTTACCATTGAACAGAAACTGAAATGAACTATCCATATAAATACCCTTTCTACAAAATCTGGTCAGAGTCTAGGAATCGTGCCATGAGTAACTTGCTCTTGACTCCCCAAAGCCTGTCTACCATCTAAAAGGCACAAGTCAGGAATTAAATAGAAAACTCCTTGCTGGAATGGATGAGTGCTGTTCTAACAACACTGAAGAAACTGGAGACCGTCCACGACAAACCAGGTCGCTTAATTGGCACCACATCCACAAACATTCACTCCCTCCACTACCGCCAGACTGTAGCAGCAGTGTGCACCATCTACACGATATAATTCGGGAATTCACCATGGCCCCTTAGACAGTAATTTCCAAACGCACGACCACTACCACCTATAAGGACAAGAGCAGCAGAGTTATGGGAGAACCACCATCATGAATGTCCCCTCCAAACCACTCACCATCCGGACTTGGAAATGTATCGCAATTCCTTCAATGTGGCTCGGCCAAAATCCTTGTACTCTCTTCCTAACTGCATTGTGTGTACATTTACCTCATAGGCTTCAGCCGTCCAAGGGGGCAATTACCAACACCTTCTCAAGGGCAACCAGGGATTGGCAATAAATGCTTCATCAAATAACGAAGACCACACCCCGTGAATGAATAAAAAAGAAAATCAGCATTGTCATATTAATTGACACTGCAACACTGAAGGGCCAAATGGCATGCAGTTGCTTATATTCCTGATATTTGAATGCCTGCGCTGTGCATTGCTCTTTAAATCATCTCGCTTTCTGTTTTCACGTATTTCTGATAATCTGTCCCTCTAACTGAGTCTGGATTTGTCATCTTCATATTTTAGGCGATACATTTAGATAAAGTATTAGCAATTACTTCTGATCTGCAGATCATAATTGGATATCGAGAACGAATGCCTCGGGGAAGGCTGCATCAAAGGCAGGTTAAATAACATTAATATGTTTGTTTTAGAAACCATAGCAATGTGGCAGGGGCTTGAAACCAAACAAGTTGATAAAGCTATGGAATAAATTTTATTCAAATGAAAATGATCATTTTGGATTTCAACTGCAACAATTACTCTGGCAAGGAGAGATTGGGAAAGCTACCCAAGTGGCTATGTTATGTACGTTAAAGGACACAAACCTTACTCATTTAATAGGAGACCCACCAAAATTTTGCTGAAGTAATTGGATTTCGAATATAAGCCACAGGAGAAATGGGTAAAGATTTTTTGGTGTAAATGAGATCATCATCTGTCAAAATTAATCGCTTGTTCTGACTAGGTTCAGGAAAATAGAAATAGAAGCATGAAAATCATTTTAAAAAAAGATTGCGTGAGAAAAAACCTTATATTCTGGCAATGGGAACGTAAATTGGATAAATAAACTGGAAGAGAATATTGACGAACAGAACTGATACTATTTTCAAATGTTATCAATAGGAGAATTAATCAGGAGAAATAAATTCAACTACAATAAAAACAAAATTGCCAATAATAAAACACATTGATGAATAAATCGAACAGAACAAAACTAAATTTAAAGCCTGTAGCCTGCAGTAAGTAATATGACAATAAATGAGAGAGTGATGAAAAGCAGGACTCACTCTCTCTCTCTCTTTATGTTTCTCCAGCCGTGCCTATCGCACATGATTAATTTTGCAACATTTATCATCACACAATTCCAGCAAACAGATTGAACACATTTAACAAGAAGACCTCAGCAATTACATCCCCGGCAATATATATTTTTTTTCTGTCATTTTCGTCGAGGAAAGTTTAATTTTGCTTGGAGCCTGTGGCGCAGATCAGAGTCACCATTTCACCCACTTCCATTCCTGAACTCGTTTTGTTATGTTTCATTTTAAAGTGATATACATGTTCTCGCTTATGTATCCATGTTTTTAGGATAGAGATACGGAACAAGGGTCAGCCTTTTATGAGTAAGATGCGAAGATTTATTTGTCATTCAAAACAATCGTTTTCTCGGTCGTTAAGTCTAATCAGGGCATGATTTAATCAATATTTTTAACGTTATTGGGATGAAAGGCTATATGGAGATTGTTAGCTTTGAAGAAAAATGTAAGATTAGATGCTACTGAATTGAACGGGGCTGCAAGCTGAGATGACAAATTGAACAGCTCCTGCACCTTAGGCCGCGATGATTATATGTGTTCAATGTGTTTCATTCTGGTCAACTCCTATGCTTTTCCCTTTTATTCTTCACAGTCCGTCTCTGTAACTGAAGCGAATTCGTCAGTTACCAAATTTGCCTTCAATATATAAATAATTGGCAAACAATCCGTTCCTGCTGCAAACAGTAATTCCATGTAGGGGACAGACTGTTCGACGAATGGAGGATCGAAGACAGTTTACAAAATGCAATGGTCATTCTAAAGCCCAATTAATGTTAGAGGAATTTTACAGTGGGTTTTTTATATTGTACTACAGGACCCAATGCGTGCCCCGCAGATGGGAAATCTACCAATGCAGTGGTCGTGAACCCAGAGTTAAAAAAAAAAATCACTGAGGCAAATGTAAGAAATCCTTCCAGGTTGAAATAGATGCACTGCCAATCAGAGAACAATTACAAAATTCTGACAAAGATTGAGGAAGATGTAAGGAAATAACAAAACTGTAAAACAAAAGGAGATAGTAAGGAGCTTATATTGTGGCAATGAAAATGCCAATTGTGCAGATAAACTGGAATGGAGAGTTTCTGATATATAGATAGAATAACACTGGTGAATATGTATTTATAAGTGATTAATAGCGTCTGGATTAATATGTCCAATTAAGATAAACAAAAACAAGCAGACAATAACATTTCCTTGATGACTAAAGGGACGGCAGACAGAAATAGGAATTAAGGCAAAAAGCATGCAGTCAGTGCAATGACAATCAAGGAGAAGACGACGAAAACCAAACCAATGGTTTAGAAAAGGAGGAAAATAAAAAGGAAGACAAAGGAAAACTTGGAGATTAAATCATGAACAAATAGAAGACAGGAGTATTAAAACATTCTAAAGGCCAAATTGACGAAGGGTAATTCAGAAGAGGAGCATGAATAATAAGGATGCATGGAGGAAATTGAATCTAGAAAGCAATGCAAGAGATATTTTCAATCTCTCTAGCTGCCTGTCTCTCTCTCTCTCTCTCTCTATCTCTCTCTCTCTCTCTCTCTCTCTCTCTCTCTCTCCCCCTCTCTCTCTCTCTCTCCCGGCATCACAAGCTCTCTCTCTCATATTCCTGAGGCAATTTTCTTTCACTCCAACATAAGTGCATCTATCAACACATTCATCTACAGGTGTTTTTTTTGCGAGGGGCGGGGGGTGCCAAGGCGTGGAGTTGTGGGAGGAGAGGGGAGCTTGGGTGTTCGAGTGTGTTGCCAGAATGAGGGGACAAACTCTGAGAATCAGAGTGGCTATTTTGGGATAAGATGTGTAGCATTTCCTTCTCAAAATAGTTGTGAATCCAACCCCAAAGCTTCAGCTGCTGCAGAAATTCAGGGCTAGAAAATATTGGCTTTAGCTAATACAGGATTGTAAAATTCAGCAAGAAAGTTGATAAAAGTCATAGATCTGTTATCTTTATTTAAAAAATCAGTGGAATATCAAAGGCCGAATGGGCTTGTGTTCGGTTTATTTCTTATGTCAGTTGCGTGTGTTTCCACTTTGTTCTAATTCACATGCTATTCATGCATTTCTGGTAGCCAGTCAGTGCAATTGAAACGTGCTCTCCTAATTGGAAATAGACTTTAAATATTTGACTATGTTGTAAACATTTGCTGTTGTTCGTGGAGCACATTTACATACCAGGAAGAAATGCCTCGAGGGAGGTCGTATCATAGTCGGTTGAACAGCATGAAGAATGACATTTTACAAAGCAGAAATATTGGAAAGGGATTAGAGGGAAATATATTAACTAAAGCTATGAATTGAGTAATATTCATGGATAGAAATCAAATAAATTTCAAATACAGCAATCAGTCAGGGGCGGAGGGGTGGGGAAATGGGAAAATGAAATGAGGTCTTTACTGAGCGAAGGGCACATTCCTCAGCCAGTGGACTACATTTCCACAAAAGCAGTGGCTATGGATCTATACATTTAAACCAAACCAGTGCAGATATGTGAACATTGATAGTTGAAACTCGAGGCATGAACCTCAAACCAAACACATCTATTTGTTTTGCAACGATATTGAAAGGCATTAGAAAGAACGAAGATAGGGAGAGAGGCATTTGGACAAATATGTCCCAATAAAAGAGAAACAAAATAGTAGACAAAAAAACATCCAGATGAATACAGGAATCAGGAACAATATAACTGAAGGTAAAAATCATTCAGTAAGTAGAATGTCGATAAAAGAGAGTATGGCAATCACCATGTGAAGAGGTGAGGTACCATTTTAAAAACATGAGCTGCAGCAGTAATCATGAAGGAATAAATCAAATAAATCCAATAAACATCACGTAATGTAATTTAAAAATAAAACAAATCCAAATAGGACAGCGACAATAAGGTGCATTGGAAAGAATATATGGCGAAGTGTGGCAGATGTTTTCTATGTCTCTCTCTATCTCCACGCTCTCTTTCTCCCTCTTTCTCTCTCTCTCGGTCAATCTTATTTCTGTACCATCCGGCCCTTGGATAAACGCGTTCACAGCAACCGAGAAAGCACACAAAGCATATTAAATAGAAGGAAGTCAGCATTCCAACCACATTTTATAAATCACTTTGTCTGGATGTGTCGGACTGCAACAGTGACATTGATTCCTGTATGATTTTGCGATTGAACAAAAGGAATGTTGACTGAATGCATTTAACTCTGCCTCAGATATGCCACTCCATTTAACCAACCATCTTCCCTAAAATCATTATTTAAAATCTGATCTTGCACGAATGCATCTGCTGGCTGGATAATTGAAACTTGTAGTCACGGAATACCTGTCAGCGATTTAGGTGTAATATATGAAGAATTTTCTTCAATCAAAGGATTGTGAAACTTTGAATTTCTCTGCCGCAGAGAGATGCAGGTGCTCGGCCTATGAGTAAAATCAACACATAAAGTTAATAGTTGTTTTGGGTACAAGTTGGGACAAAGATGTTGGAATTTTTTTTAGAAATGGAGCTAAGGTAAAATATCTGTCATGTTAAAAGTATGTGGGTAAATAAAGTACAAGGAACATGTAACCTTCCCCAGCTCCGACAACTGACCTTCTTCTGACCACATGTCTAGCAAACCTGTAGCTCTGCCAGCCTTCTCTGTGTTTGTAGCTCATTTTTCCACAGCCTGTCTCTCTCGCTCTGTCTAAGTGATGCTGTCCAGACGGTGTCGTGCCTCGGAAAAGTGTAACGCGCAGAGGGTTGTGGTCAGGGTCTTATTGAAGGAGCAGGGAAATGGAACAGGTGGGGCATTTTCAACTTGTCAGGCTGGGACTCGTGGAGCGCCGCCCTGCTGGCGAGTCCACTATTTACAACCTGTATTAACGATGACCTGTATTCACGTTTGGTGTAGAGACAAACACGGTGAGAATTGTAAATTTTAAGGAGGGAACGAATAGGCTGCAAAGAAATAAGCACATGTTAATTGAGGAGGAATTAAGAGGCCAGTTGCAGTCTGATACTATGAATTTATAAATGTTGTTTCTAAATTTAGAAAACAGTACATCTCTCAATAAGTAACTTTCATAGGATCATTGTCCTGTTGGTTTTCATCTTCAACAAATAATCTGGCAAGGGGCGGTTGGGAAATGGGGGGAATGTGGGAGATGATTTTATGTAAGTTAGAGGACACAACACTTACCGAGTTATTATGAAACCCAGCAAAATTGTACTGACGGAATTAGACTTCGAACATAATCCCCAGGACAAATGAACAATTGTTTTACGAGTAAATGGGAATCCATTTATCTGAAATGAATGGCTTGTTCTGACTAGGATTCGGGAAAAAAACAGGAGCAAGAAAATCCAGAAGAAAATAATAGAATCTCTTTGGGGAGAGGGTGGGTTGGGCGGGGGAACTCGTATTCTGGCAATGGGAATGCAATTTGTGTTATTTAACTATAATGGAATATAGACGAACAACATTGAAAGTTCTTTAAAAGTGATCAGTCGTATTCACGTGAAAAATGTTCAACTAAAATAAGAACAAAATTTGTCATTTATGAAACACACTGGATAAATTAATGGAGCAGAAAAAAACTAATTTTAAACTCTTAAGCCTGCATGGTACAATGACAATAAAGGAGATGATGCCGAAAAGCGCATCTCTCTCTCTCTCACTCTCTTTCTCTCTGTCACTCTCTCTCTTTCTCTCTGTCCCTCTTTCTCCGGGCCGACCTTCAAAGACAAGGCTAATCTTGAATCATTTAACTTCACACAAGCCAAGAAAAACCATTGAAAATGTTTCACGCGATGACCTCAGCTTTTACATCCCTGGAAATATATTTTTTTTTCTGTCATTATAATTCGAGGGAAGTTTCCTTTTGCTTTGAACCTCAGCCGTAGATCTGCCTCACCATCTCACCCACTTCCATTCCAGGCACCGTTTTGTTATATTTAACCTTACAGGGATATATATATCTGCTTACTTATGTATAAATATGTGTAGCATTGTCTAAACCTTGGCGTTACGAGGCAAGGGACAGCCATTTATGAGTAAGATGTGAACATTCTTTTTTCACTTAAAGCGTTGTGATGCTTTGTACTTTTCTGCCACAGATAGCAGCAGATTGATCGGTGTTGAGTCTCAACAGGGCATGATTTAATCAAACCTTTTGATGTGATTGGGATGAAAGGCTATAGGAGACTATTAGCGTTTGATGGAAATTAAAATATTAGATGCAACTGTATTGAATGGGTATGCAAGCTGAGATGACAAAATGAGCTAAACATAAGTCTATATCATATATCCTGATGATCACATGCATTCAATGTTTTTCGCTCTGGTCAGCTTCTGTGCTTGTTTTCTCCATATTTTTAACCGCCTGCTCTGCAACAGAAGCGATTTCGTCAGTATACAAATTTACCTTCAACATTTAAGTATTTGGCATGCAATTTGTTCATGCTCAACACAGTATTTACATATGGGATTCAGGTTCTTCTAAGAACGGAGGATCAGAGATATGTTAAACAGCGCCAAGTTCATTCTAAAGCCCAACTAATCTTGGAGGGAACTTACACTAAGTCATTATCTCTGTGTTACAGGGCGAAATGTTTACCCCTTAGGCAAATCTACCAAATCAGTGGCCTGGAAACTAGACTTTGAAAAATCACCGGCACAGATATGAGAACCATATTAGGTTGAAATAGAGACACTACCAATCAGAATACAATTAGAAATTTCTGAGAAGTATTGAAAAATACACGATGGGGAACAAAACTCCAAAATATGACTAGCTAGTAATGAACTGATATTGTAGCAGTGAAAATGAATATTGTGAAAGTAAACTCAAATCGAATATTGATGTCATAGAGAGAGAATAGTACTAGGAAATATAAGTTTAACAGTGATTAATAGGCGTCTGGAATAATATGTTACACTAAAACAATCAATGGACAAAAATAGATAAGAGTATAAGTTCCTGGATGAATATAAGGAGAGAGCAAGAAATAAAATAAAATGAGTGAAAATCATGCAAAACTGCAATGACAAGGAAGAAGAACACAGCAAGAAGCAAATCAAGAGCTTTGGGAAGAAAACAGAAATAAAAAGGAAGGCAAAGGAAAACTTCAAAATTAATGAATGAATGAATAAATTGCAGAATCAATAAATACCAGAAAGACAAAATTGACATAGGGCAAATCAGAATAGGAACAGCGATAACAAGGGTGCATTCAGTAAACATAAGCTCGTTATTTTCATTGACAATGGCGGCATTGTAAGATGTAACTTGCCTCAGAGCGCTTCTGGCTATTCCATTCTTTGAAACATGGAACATCAGAGCAGGGGTAGGCAATTTAGCCGTTATAAACTGTTCCGCAATTCAATGTCATTATGGTGTCGCTTTATCGTAACTCTGCGCTCTCTTGCTCTCCCCAGGTTTCTTAAGCGTCCATAAATCTATCTATTTCCTTATTAAATATATTCAGCGACCTGGCCAATACAGCCTTTTGTACAGGAGAATGCCACATGTCTACCTGAACCTGAGTGAATACGTTTCTCCTCATCTCAGGCCCAAGTGAATATCCCTTTACCTGAGACACTGGCCACATTATTTCGAGCCACCGCCAGAGGAAACATCATCACTGCATGTTCCATGTCCATCACTGTCAGAATGTTCTATATTCAATGAGACCCCCTCCCTTTCACCTAAATTCGAGCAAATACAGACTTAAGCCTCCCAATTTATCTTCATGAGGCAATCCTGCCATCCCAGGAACCATCCTGCTGAACATTCGTTGCACTCCCTACATAGAAATGCATAATTCGCTAGGGACGGAGAGCAAAACTGCGGGCAATACTCCACGGGTGGGATCACCAAGCGCCAGTAATGCTGTAGGAAGCCATCCTTGCTCCTGTGAGCAAGTCCTCACGCAATGAATTCAAAATCACCAATTCCAATATTTCTCCCTTAACTATTCTGCTAGGTACATACCATTGTCATGATTTTACATGGCTATTTTGGCATTCAGTGCAAGTTTCATTAAATGTTATCATTTGTGATCCCTCAGAAAGAAGAATACAGCAAGGAGGAACCGGTAGCATTTGGATTTAAGGTCAGGATAAATAGTTAGGAAGTCAAAGTGGAACTATGACATTTACTTTTTGCCTTACATAACAAGAAACTGTAAAGCAGACCATAGGTGAGCTAATATCAGAAAGGATCCAGCATTATACGAAGGAATGTGACTGCACTGGAGGAGGTGCAGAAGGGATCACCAGGAGCTTGCCTAGGAAGAAACATTTAAGTTATGAAGAGAGGTTGGATGGACTTCGATTGTTTTCTTTGTTGCAGAGAAGACTGAGGGGCGACCTGATCGAGGTGTACAAGATTATGAGGAGCATGGACTGGGTGGAGAAGGAGCAGCTGTTCCCCTTATTTAAAGGGCCAATCACGAGGGGACACATGATCAAGCTGAGAGGCAGGAGGATCAGGGGGAATGTGAAGAAAAACTGTTTTACCCAGAGGGTGCTGACGTTCTGGAATGGACCGACTGGGAGGAGAAGGCGGGTTGCTACACATCCTTTATAAATACCTGAATGAGCTCTTGGCACGTGAGAACATTGAAGGCTATGGGCCAAGTGCTGGTAAATGGGATCAGGTAGGTAGGTCAGGTGTTTCTCACGGGTTGGTTGCGGACTCGATGGGCCGAAGGGCCTCTCTTGCGCTGCCGGATTCTGTGATTAAGTCAGTTTCATTAACGGGCGGACAGGGTAACTCAAGTCACGTGCTGATAAATAACAGATAATTATATCCTTTCACGTTTAGAAATCAACGTGACTTTACACATTTACACTCGCAACATTTTCCTCATTCTCCCTTGTGGACGCTTCAAAACCCCTCAGACCAGACATCTCTCTCTTTCTGTCTCATTCGTATTGATCAGGGTGTTTCCCTTTTAATTTCTGATCTAGCTCTGTATTCTCCCATATCTGTGCCAAAGTTCTAAATTAATACGGCTCCTTTGTCGTTTCTTGTGCCAGCAGAGCATCATTTTGTGTTCTGTTATTCTTACATTGATGTCACTGGCAAGCCGGCATTTATTACCCAAACCTAATTGTCCCTGAACATGCGAACAAGGAGCAGGAGTAAACCGTTGAGCCTCTCGGGTCTACTCCTTCATTTAACAAAGTCACGGCTGACCTGATAGTTAACTGAAATCTACATCCTCCCTACCCCCCAGAACCTCTCTGCCCCTTACTTGTCAAGAATGTATTCAGATCTGCAATAATAAATGTATATATACATAGAGGCAAGTCCGGAGAACGCAGGGGGTCAAGGGAAATATAAGATGGATTCAGAAAAAGAAAAGAAGTTTCGAGAAGATACCGAAGCTCAGTACGGCAGAGTCCCTAGGGGAGTATTAAAAGTGCAATCGGGATCTTACAATGGAAATGATGAAAGCCAAGACAGTGCAGGAGAAGCCATCGGTGCGGAGAACAATGGAAAACCCAACGGCGTGTTTTAAAGTAGACAAAGGGCAAAATAATAACTAGGGAAAGGGTGGGACCAATTAGAGGCCATAGTGGCCGAAAATTCCTTGCTTTACGTCTGACATCTTTCCTATTTGGCGGAGTGACAGACAATATTTCCAAGTGTAAGGAGTCGTACATAAGTATAGAAATCGCTGCAAGTTTTTGATTAGGGCACCTGCAATTTTCCCAAATACTTCCTTTAAAGAGCTGGAAGTAAACAATCCGGTCTTGGAGATTTGTCCCTCCCGCTTGTCTTTAATCTCTCCATAACAATTATTTGTGTTAAAATTAACTTTGCTGAATCCTTGTTCCTGATGCAATGATAGTTCCATTGGGATGCCTGACATGCTGAGCTCTTCCTCTACAGAAAACGCTGCAACAATGTTACTATTTATCATGCCTGGTACTTGCTTATTTTTATTGACAGTAACAGATTATCAGTTAACAATTGGCCTGCATTGCTTATGCCAACCGTGCTTTTCCTAATGTAATTGTAAAATATCTACGTACATATTCGAATAGCGCGCGCAACTTTATTTCCATACCCTCACTGTGTGAATGTTCTCATTTTTTAGGTGTTTTGGTTTAGGTCTACTTAGGGGTGGTATTGAGCGAGGTTTTAGGGAGCATGGGAGGAATAACTTTTTGATCCAGCAATCGGCAATGACCAGGAACTCGCTGCCTTTGATGGTGGATGCAGAGATAGGCAATGATTCCAAAAGGATATTGTTTGAGCACTAGCAGGAAATAAATATGCAGGGGCATGGGGATAGTGCAGCCGAATTGGGTTAATCGGATTGACCAAGAACTAGAATGGATTGGATGGGTTGATTGTCGTCATTCTTTGTCCTAATGACTCTACGATGTAATGTCACATCGGGCAACAATGTTTTCAGCTCCACGAAGTGAGACTATCGGAACGGACCTCCCTGGCGGCCTGTAACCATTCAAATATGTTTATTGTTTTAGGCTGTTCTGCACCACCCACCACAGAGAAGTAACCTCACTCCCCCTGCCTAGGCCTGGACAAAAGGACCACAGCGTGGCCTTGCGAACCCTCACTCATCGAAATTGCTTAATTTATATTTATAGACAACCCCTCCAGGGACACTCAGCTTGAACCTCCTTAGAATAAGTGCAGGTCACGTTTCTTCTGGACTGCATCTCGTAATTGCGCCTCAGGGTCACGTTCCCTACGTTTAGTAAGCTATCACCGAGTGTTGCTCATGCCTGAAGGCTTCACTCATGCAAATGAGATGTAGCAGGTAGAGAAACGCCTTCTGCCCTAATAAGTTCAGTGAGTGATGTCACTACCCGTGTGTGTGTGATTATAAAAGCAGTAGAATCTCGGAGATTCGATACAGAAAACATCAACTCCAGCATCCTGATACTAACTCTGAGGAAATCCACATAAGATGGAGAAACCTCTTATCTTGCTGATAGCAGTTCTAATCATGGCGCAGCACAGTACTATTGCCGGACGGGGAGCCCCTGCAGGGCTCAAAGGTATATGCTTGTAAATGTATCCGATCATTCAGAAGCCAATGCTCGGATATTTTTATTTTTAAACTAAGTTATTCGATTTGAGAATCATGTTTTAATCTGCTGTATTAAGCTGTTTGTTTGTGAGACTGAAAGTTTTAACATTAACTAGTTCTACAGGTTAATTCCCTGAATGTCCAGTCACTAGCTTAGCAGCTAGACGGAATTGTCGGTGTTGGGAGCTGTTCTAGGCAGAGCAGCAATGAAAGGGCAGCGCCGAGTCGGTGGATCACATCCGGACGAGTCATTTGATTGGGAAACTCTGCAGTTGGTCTCAGTCCCAACGCACCACATAGGGGTAACCACCAGTAGCTGCTCACGATCACTGCTACCTGCTGAAAAGTATGAAAGCATATAATTGTGCGAGGACAGGATCGGATGTTCCCTCAGTTCTCCTCCCTTAGTCAATTTCACGAACGCTCACTGTCCGTCTCCCAGGTGAAAAATGAGGAAAACGGATGAAAACTGGAAATGATTGTCATAACACTCCCGAGACATCAGTCGGATTTCCATAACGAGGAAATGGAGGGAGATTAAAACGGTTTCAGACAGGTTTATTTAATTCAATGAATACTGCAGCGTTCACAGTGGTTGGTGTCTGGGAAAACGAATTATGTCTGTATTACAAGTGTCTAATTGATCCATTGTCACTCTGCATCTGCCGGGAACAGAGTGAACAAATAGTGGGTTGATTTCCCACTCAGCAAATCCATCCCACCACTGGGAGTGTGCTGCACTGTTGAATGTGTAATGCTTTGGGTGAAACATTAAAAAGAGCTCCTGTCTATCTCATCATGGGCCAGAGCATACCTGATCAATTATTGAAAACCTGGCAGTTCTCCGTGACCCTTCGATCAGCATCACACTCCCAACCAACATGACCAGAAACTTCTCAGCGTATCAAATTTCCTGCTTCATTTGAGAGAGTTTGTTGAATGCTGATTGGGCACATTGATACATATATAACAGTTTCGGTGTTACAGAAACTATCCAGGGTCTATGAAACCCTTTGGACACTTTGCCTGACAGGAAAAGGTTTAGATACAAATGTCAGACCTTTTATTTCACTATCTCTGTTCACAGATTGTGGGTGTAATAGTGTCCATTTTGAGAAACACCCTAGGACTGCCATTCAGGGCGAAGCTTGAGCCTGTAGAGGTCGATGAGAGGGAGGGAAGTGTGCATTTTAATTAAATATAAAATTGCTTAGTTTGGGGTTTGATTCAAAGTCATTCCCAATAACACTGAGAAACTCAGCATCGTGTTTTGCCATCGGTCTCGCTCTCTCTGGGTTCACAACGATCACTCAATTAATTATTCATTTTGGATTATAGAACAGTGGTTGGCCTGCCATGAGAGAGGAGGAAGACCTCAAATGTATCCATGTGCCCCACAGCAGGAGATCTTCTTTAAATACACTTGGATTGGATGCTGCGCAAAAGGAAAGTAATACCCAGTGATGGATTTCCGGCAGCCCGAGCTCTCCATGTTTTTGCTGAATGAAATATTCGTCCCTGGGAAGTAGGCTCTGTTTGATTGTTACAGTCCACCGACCCCTGACCCTGTATTGCTGCTTTCTGAATAATAGGATGTACGCCGAAATAAAACTTACTGCATTGATCACTGTTTCATTTCCTGTCTTGTTTCTCTTTTGGACCAACGTGACCCAGGACCAGGTGCTTGGGGAAAGGAATGGAGCTGGTGGAAATGGTAGGAATCATATGGGATGGGAAGTGGAAGTCAATGTGGGGAATCTCTGATCATTCTGAATATCACTTTCAGAACAGGACCGGTATAAGGTAGGTGCCTCGGAATGTCAGCACTCTGGGCATTTACGGAACAAGATATCTCACAAATATCAGGGTGTAGAGCATGAGTACAGGCGGAGAAGGGGACATGGAAAGTAGGCCAGGGTTTGGGAATTGCTTCAGGAGGTGGGTAATGTTGTCATAGGTGATTTCAGCGGCTGAACGAATTGGGAAGGATTTAGTGGCTTGGCAATTATTAGCAGGATAAGGACATTCGGCCCATTAAGCCTGCTGTCCGATTTGATGACATCATGGTTGATCTGATTGTGGCCTCAGCTTCTCATTCTGCCTATCCAGATAATCTTTGACCCCCTTGTTATTCAAGAATAACAACGGTCGTGGCTGCTGAAATTTCGGTAGGATGCACATTATTTGCAGGTTATAATAACATCTCATTTAGTTCCATTGAAGGAGCAGGGAAATTGAGCGGACATTCCTCACTTTTAATGGTTTCATCAGGAATTGACCGAGTTTTGCAGAAGGCAGCACTCACACAGAACTTGAAGCACTAGGCATTCAGTTTGCAAATCCGAGTATCTACCAGCTGAGCGATCCACGCTCCGTGCAGACTAAAGTTCTAGACACTTTCGAGACAGAAACCTTGCTCGTGTCAGGAAATCTAGATAACCACTACAGTACAGATACAGGTTCTGCAGATGGGAAAGAGTTTCAGGGATAAGGGTGTTCGTCAAATTGTGGTGAATGAGCCAAAGTATGGGAAGGTCGATTCAGTTTGTGTGGAATCGTTTCAGTAGGAGGTGAAGTGGGATCAGAGTGTTAGAAATAGATGGTGTGAGTGGCGAAGTGTTATCAGAGGGTTTGGACGAGTTTCAGTGGGTGGTGAAGAACGATCCGATGGTTGGAAATAATGTCAATGAGTGGGGAAGGATGATCAGGGTATTTGGAAGATAAACAGTGTGTGGGGATGAGGGATCGGAGGGTTGGGATGAGTTTTAGTGGGTGGTGAAAGGCGTTCAGACGGTTAGGAAAAGTTTCGGTGGTTGGAGAAACAACAATCCAATTGTTAGAATGGATTTTAAAGGGCGCCAAGGGGCGATCAGAGGTTTGGGAAGAGTTTCAGTGCCAGGGGAAGAACAATAGAACAATCCAATTGTTAGGATGGATTATAGAGGGCGCCACCGGGCGATCAGAGGATTGGGAGGAGCTTCAATGCGTGGGGAAAGACGACCAGAGCGTTCGCAACAGTTTTTGTTGGTGGAGAAGGGCGAGCAGAGGGATGGGTAGTTATTCACTGGGTGGAAAAGGGAGATCAAATGTTTGCAAAGAGTTTCAATGGGTGTGGAACGGGGATAAGGGGGAATGACGAGCTTTAGTGGATGCAGAGTTGCTAACAGTAGGTGGAGAGGAGGGACAGAAGTGATGGAAGGGTTGTGAGCATGTTACGTGGGGCCGGGCTGCAGGAGTGTTTCATGGAGTTTGGAAATCAAAGAAACAACGGAGTATATCGCCTCGTCCTACGTTTTTGATTCCCGCTACTACTTTTCAAGGAAAAAAATCTTAACCCACAAAAAAAACAGCCAAATACCCTAAAGCCAATGGCATCATCTTGAAGCGTAGTCGCTGCTGTCGAAAATACAGCAAATACATTTCACTGTTGTCAATTAAAGCAGAAAGAGGGCTGCGGGAAGTTGCAGGGTGAAGAGGAAGAAGCCGGGGGTGAAATTCCAGCTCTGTAAACACACTGACAGTCATTCAAATCTATTAGTGTAGTGAGAGGCCGCCGGACCTGTAAACATACTGAGAGTCCCTCCTCGCTACTAAGCTAGTGACAGGCCCACAGCTGGATAAGCAGAGTGACATTCTCCCCAGTATGTTACTATATTAAGAGGATCCATGCTCTGTAAACTTACTGACAGTCAGTCCAACCTATTACAATAGTGAGAGGGCCCTGGCCATGTAAAAACACCGACAGTCATCCCAATCTATTATTAGAGTGAGAGGGCCCAGGCCCTGTAATCATACCGATAGTCATCCCAATCTATTAATATAGCGAGAGGCTCCTGGCTATTTAAGCATGCTGATTTTCTCCCAGTCTATAAATATAGAGACAGCCTCCCGGCTCTGTAAACACACTGACAGTCTTCCAGTCTATAAATATAGAGACAGCCTCCCGGCTCTGTAAACACACTGACAGTCTGGCCAGTCTATTGCTCCTTTGATGGGTCACTCTCTCTTTAAATATAATGACACTCTCTCCAAGATATTACTATAGTGACAGAATACGGGTTCTGTAAAAATAGTGACAGTCTATCCTCTCTATTAATATATTGACAGCCCCTCAGCTCTTTAAACATACAGAGAGGCTCCCCAATCTATTACTATAGTGACAGAACCCCGGCACTCTAAAGAAACTAACAGTGTCCCCATGCGATTACTTTGGGGCAGGCCACTGTCCTGTAAACATACATATAACCTCCACAATCTATTAATATAATGACAGACGTTCTACTCTGAAAACGCACTGTCAGTCTCCAAAATCTATTACTATGGCGAAAGGACCCTGGCTCTGTAAAAATGCAGAGGGTGCACCAAAGTAGTCCTATAGAGACACGCCCCATGCTCTTTCAACATACTGGCAGTCTATCCACACTTTAAAATGGTGACAAGCCCCTGGTTCTGTAAAGACAGTGAGGGCTCCCCTACTTCACCCCTAACCCCAAGCCTCCCCCCAAGCTATTGCTATAGTGACAGGGCCGCAGGTCTTTCAAAACATTAACAATCTGTCCACGCTATTACTATACTGACATGCCGCAGGCGCTTTAAACATACTGACAGTCACCCCAGTATATTACAATAGTGAGAGGCTGCTGGTTCTCTAAACATTACGTTTCCCAACACTATTAGGGAAGTAACAGTCCCTCGGTTCTGTGAACATATTGACAATCTCTCCCCTCTATTGCTTTCCTGACACCAACTGACTCTCGGAAATTATTGAAAGTGTCGCAATTTTTTGCTATAAAGACAGGCCACGGCTCTGTAAACGTACAGACAGTCTCCCCACTCTATTACTGTAGTGAAAGAAACCCCTTTCTATCAAAGTACCGACAGGCCAGCCTCTCTATTAGTATATTGACAGGCAAGCAGCTCTTTAACAATGCTGACTGTCTCCCCACTCTCTTAATATGGTGACGGCCCCTGGGTCTGTAAAAATACTGAGTGTCTCCCCACTCTATTACTGCAATAACTTGCGACCAGCTCTGTAAAAATATTGAATGTTTCCCCCACTCCATAATTATTGTGGCAGGCTCAGGTTCTGTAAACATTCTAACAGACTGCCCATTCTATTACTGTAGATCAAGAAGCCCAGTTTTATCAAATTACCGGCAGTCCAGCCTCTCTATTAGTATATTGACAGGTCCCCGGCTATTTAATCATCCTGAAAGTATCCCCTCTCTATTACAATCGTGACAGCCCCCAGCTCTATGAACATACTGACATATTCCCCACTCTCTTAGTATAGTGACAGGTCACCTGGTCTGCAAACATAATACCAGCCTACGCAGCCTCTCCCTATAGATTGACCCTGGTTCTGTAAATTGACTGACAGTCTCCCCGCTATATTAATATAGTGACAATTCCCCGGCTCTGTAAACATACGACAGTCTTCCAACTGTGTCCCTATCGTGATTGCCCCCGGCACTGTAAAACTATTGGGCATCTTCCCACACTATTAATATACAGACAGACACAAGGCACTGTGGATGATATGGCAATCTCCGCAGGCTATTACTATAGTGACAGGCCCCCAGGTTTGTAAATGTATTGGCAGTGTCCGCACTTTATTACTACAGTGACAGGCCCTCGGCTTTGTAAACATTCTCAGAGTCTGCCCACTCTATTCATTTAGTGGCAAGCCCCCTGCTCTGTACGCACTTTGACATTTGGCCCTGTCTCTGACAACGTTGAGAGGCCCCCTGCTCTGCAAACACGCTGACAGTCCCAATATTCAATTACTGTACTGACAGGCCCCCGCATCTGTAAATTTACTGACAGTCTATTCAATCAATTCCAACAGTGGCAGAACCCGGGTCTGTAAACATCCGGACTGGCTCTCCTGTCTATTATCACAGTGACAGGCCCCTGGCTCTGTAATATCTGACAGTTTCCCCAATCAATTATTTAGCAAGCCCCGGGCTCTCCAGTGAGCCTTATGGTCTGCCATCTCCATTATGTTAGTGATAGGGCCCTGGCATTTACAGAATTCAGTCAGTCTCCCCAACTCTGTTGCTTTAGTGACAGTCCCCGGGCTCTGTAAACACACTGATAGTCACCCCATTCTGTTAATATAGTGACAAAATCCAGCTCTTTAAAATTTCTGGCAGTCTCTCCGCTCTATTACGATTGTGAGAGACCCCATGTTCTAAATATGCTGAGTGTCTCTCCACTCTGTTTAAATAATGACAGGACCATGTCTCTGCAAAGATGCTGACAATCACAACACTCTATTACGATATTACAGTCTCTTCAATCAATTCCAAGAGTGTCAGGACCTGGCGCTGTAACCTCTGTGACAGTCTCCCCAAATACATTACTATCTCGACAGGTCTCTCGTTCTCTAACCTAAATGACAGTCTCCCACATCAGTTACTACACTGAGTGAGCCCGGGCTCTGTATCCTGAGTGACAGCCTCGTCAATCAATTAACATACTGACTGTCCCCTGGTGCTGTAACCTGATTGAGAACCTTCTCAACCAAATAATATGCCGATTGGACCCAGGCTCTGCAGCTTGATTGACAGTCGCCCCAATTATATGTTGCACTAATAGGGCCGCTGGTCCTGCAGCCTGAATGACCGACTCCCAATCAATTATTCTACTGACTCGCCCCGGCTCTGTTACCTGAGTGACCGTCTCCCCAATCAATTATTATATTTGCAGGCAGCAGGCTTTGTAACCTGAGTGACAATCTCCACAAACCATTGCTGTACTGATTGGCCACTGCCTCTAAAACCGGAGTGACATTCTCCTCAATCAATTCCGATAGAGACTGACCCCGACTCCCTAGTCTGGGTTATAGTGTCCTCAATCAATGGCTACATATGACTGGCCTCAGGCTTTGCAGCCTGAGTGACCATCTCCCCAAACCATTCCAAGAGTGACTGTTCCACCAGCTCTGATACCTGAGTGACAGTCTCCCCAATTATTTACCTAATATCAATGGTCCATGGCTCTGTAACTTAGGTACAGTCTCTAGTGGTGCTTTACCGACAACTGTGGCACGAGCGATATAATGATACAGACAGAAAACTCAGCGAGTGCCGTAATCTTATAATCTGGGTCCCTGTCAAATGTTACACCTTCCTGAGTTCAATGGGAGTGCTAATCTTCATCGTGTGTTTTTGATTATGGTTAACAATTTGTTATGTGCTACTGATTTTTTGAAAATGGCATAAAGTCACGACACTCAGCAGAGAGCGTACAGAGCTTCCTCTGTGTGTTACACAGAGTCCGAGGGGGGAAGTCCCACTGTCTCACCGATGGCCCAGTGGGGTCTCCCGCCCCCTGCATGCGATCAGCAACACCAGCTCTTCTATCTCTGCCTATGTCTCCTCCTCTCTCTCTGTCTCTCTCTCTCTTTCTCTGTGTTTGTCCCTTTTCCCCTCTCTCTCTCTCCGTTTGACTTTCTTTATCTTTATTATATATGCAACAATTATCATTTTCCTGTTTTCCATAACCGATCATGTATCTAAGGAATATTGGGAGATTCGCGTCAGCGCCTTTACAATAATCGCCCTCCGCTTTCTTAATCTATTCGGCTGCAAATGCTCCGGCCCTCGTGATTAGTCATCTCCATACAACTTATCCAATATATCACCTGTAAAAATCTTCATCAACTTTATTAAATTAAATGCTACAATGGCATTCTCCTTCGCTTTGCTTGTTGCGATATACTCTTCCTTGGCAAAGCCAAATGCAGGGAAGTTATCCTGCTTTCTGCCTTCTGCTTCCATGTGTGTAACCTATGTTCCAATATTGTTGAAGGCGAAGCTTTGTATCAACATCGGACTAAGGATTTGAACTCGGCGATTCTACCCTTCGAGCCTGCTCCGTAATTTGAGCAGATCATGGCTGAATATTGATTAAAAATAGATACAAATTGCCAGTTGAAATCAGGATGCACTGTTTGTGTCGCTAGTATCAAAACTCAGTTCCGGAATAGTAGAGTAAAGATTGACACAAACATATCCATTGGGGATTTCAGGAGTGTCCTCTTTATTAAGAAAACATTGATCAAATGAACATTGCTCTTTGGATGTGAGGCAGTAAGGAAAGTAATATTAAGTTTAATAATATTATATTTATTTATTTAGCAAGCAAGTTTATTAATTGGGTTTGTATAGTTTGTGTGTGTGTGTGTGTTGTGTGTTTTCCTGTGTGTGTTTGTATGTGAGTTTATGTGTGTGTATGTGTGTCTATGTTTGTATGTGTATGTGTTTTTGTATGTGTGTGTGTGTTTGTATGTGTGTGTGTTTTTGTATGTGTGTGTGTGTTTCTGAGTGAATTACTGAATTGGAGACGGCTGCTTTCGAGGTTTGGAAGCATGAAAAGAAGTTAGGGAGGTGTTTGAAATGCCACATATGTAAACATGTCTGAGGAATTAGAATGTAAGGTTTGAGGGGAATTTGTATTTTAAGATACACCACTCTAGTTTTAATTTCATAGACGTAGCAGGATGTTCACACCTAACTAGGTGAGCTCTAGCAGTGTGGTTATTTATCCAAAAATTTTATGACATCATTAATACCATGAAGTATTTATATTCTGGAAATGGACTTTTTCAAAGACATATGGGCCTTTGGAATTTACAGATTCAAAAGAGGGAAAAGGTATAGAATGGATAGTGAAAGGCTTTGTTGCGATATGCGCTGGGACATCCAGCCGAAGCTTACGAAACAGCCTCGAGCCCTGTCTTCATGATTCTGCTGCGCACAGACCTTAAAGGTGATAACTGAGCTGGCCTGTCTTTCCACATTTAAAATCTATTTTGCACTGTTGCCTTACAGTGTACAAAGGAATTTTAGTATTTATTACAGTATTAAGCAACTGCATGTGTTTGACATCTTTTCTTTTGTTTTCATTTAAACATTGAAAACGTTAAAAGTCTAAAGTTATTAATGGATTCATTACCTATCATTTCAGTGTTCAGTCTCCTCGTTATAAACACAAATAACAGAACAGTTTTATTCGCGGAACCAAGTTTCCCCTCGTGGATTTGGGCCCGCCTGGAACACAGCCAGTGCCGTGTCATAACAAGGTCAGCAGCATAGAATGATTTAGGAGGAGTTAGATGAGTTTATTTGGGAAGCCGGGAATATTTCCAATGCCCGGAGCCTGCATGTGTGTGGGAGGTGTCTCCAACTGCAGCTCCTGTAAGTCCGGGTTCTGAAGCTGGAACGGCGGCTGGGGACCCTTTGGAACACAAGCTTGGTGGGGAGTATCGTGGATAGCACGTACAGAGAAGTGGTCACACCGCAGGCTAAATGTACACAGGCAGGAATGGAATGGGTGACCACAAGGCTGAGAAAAAGGACTAGGCGGGCAGTGCAGGAATATTCTGTGGCTTTTCCCCTGTAAAAGTGATATACCACTTTGGTTACTGTTAAGAGGAACGGCCTCTCTGGTGAAAGCAGCAACAGCCAAATTCGCCGTACTGTGCTTGGCTCTGCTGCACAAGGGAGAAGTAAACATTTTTGGAAGTGCGATATTTATAAGTGATTCTATTGTAAGGGTAATATAGCATCGTTTCTGTGGCCGCAAACGAGACTCCAAGATGGTATGTTTCCTCACTGGTGCTCGGGCGAATGATATCTCAGAGCAGCTTCAGGACATTCTGAAAAGTGAGGGTGAACAGCCAGTGGTCGTGATACACATTGGTACAAACGACACAGGTAAAAAGGATCGTGGTTCTAAAAAGAGAATATAGGAAGTAATTTGAAAAGTAGGACCTCAATGGTATTGATCGCAGTGTTACTGCCAGTGTCACGTGCTAGTCAGAGTAGAAATAGTAGGATATATCGGATGAACAGGAGGCTGAAGCGATTATGTGAGGGGGAGAGCTCCAGATTCCTGGGACATTGGGAACGTTTCTGGGGGAGATGGGACCAGTACAAACAGAAAGGGTTACACCTGGGCAGGAACGGGACTTATGTCCAAAGGGGAATATTTGCTTGAGTGGTTGGGGAAGCTTTAAGCTAAAATGGCAGGGGAATGGAAACCTATTCAAAAGCCAGAGCAGGGGAATCAAGGACAAAAACAAAATACATAAAGGGGAATAAGGAAATCGAAAGTCTTTGGAAATCAAGGACGAATTCAAACAGGTATTCAGTGAAATGGTGTTGGGGAAATTGATGGATTGAAGTCCGCTAAATCCCTAGGGCCTGATTATCTACATCCCAGACTACTGAAGGGAGTGTCCGCAGAAATAGCGTGGGCATTGATTCTATAGACTCAGGGACAGTTCCTACAGATTGGAGTGTAGCGAATGTAAACCTGCTATTTAAAAATGGAGGTAGGGAGGAAACAGGTGATTAAAGGTCATTTTGCCTGACATCGGTCGTGGGGAAATTCGAGAGCCCATTTTCAAAAAATTAGTAGAAGGCACTTGGAAAGCAGTTGCGGAATCGGACAGAGACAGCATGCATTTACGAAATGGAAATAATGCTTTGAATTTTTCGAGGATTTCACTAGAAAAATTGAAGAAGGGGATCCAGGGGATGTGGCTGATATGGACTTTCAGAAGGGTTTCGAGAAAGTCCCACATAAGTTCTTAGCGTGTACAATTAAAATGCATGTGATTGGGTGTAGTGTATTCATGTGGATAGCAAACTGGTCGGCAGACAGGTAACAAAGTCTCGGAATAAACTGGTCTTAATTTCAGAATGGCAGGCAGTGACTATTGGGGCACTGCAGGGTTCGTTGCTGGGACCCCGGCTATTCACAATGTATGCTAATAATTTAGATGAGGGAACTAAATGTAATATCTACAAATTTGCAGGTGACACGAAACTGGGCAGGAGGGTCAGTAGTGCGGATGATGCAGAGATTCCTCATTGTGATTTGGACAAGTTGAGTTAGTGGGCAAATGCACAGAAGATGCAGTACAATGTGGGTAAATGTGAGATTATCTACTTTGGTAGCAAAAGCAGGAAGGCAGATGATTATCTGAATTGCTATAAATTGAGAGAGGGGAATGTGCAACGAGACATGGGTGTCCTCGTACACCAGTCGCTGAGTCCATGCTGGTCCAGCAGGATGTAAGGAAGGCAAACGGTATGTTGGCCTTCATAGCGACATCATATGAGTACAGGAGCAGCTATGTCTTCCTATGATTAGACAGGGCCCTGGTGAGACCAAACTTGGAATATTGTGTGCAGTTTTGATTTCGTTATCTAAAGATGCATATTAATTATATGACCATAGAGCAGCGAAGATTTACCAGATGATTCCAGGGATGTCTGGACTGACATATGAGGAGCTATTGAGTTGGATATAAACATAGAAGCATAGATATTTGGAGCAGGATTGGACCATTCGTTATTTCGAGCTTGCTCCAACATTCATCCTGATTATGGCTGATTATCAAAGTCAACAGCCTGCTCCTGCATTGTCCATGTATCCATTGATTACTTTCCCCCCTCATTCTCCTGAACTCCAGCGAATATAACCCGAACAGGTTTACCAGACTGCTTCATGATTTGGTGCGACTGACATATCAGGAGATGTTCTGACAGTTAGGAGTATTTTCGAAGGAGATGAGTGGATTTAGAGGCATCTCGTAGTAACGTATAAAATTCTAAAAGAGCAAGACAGACTTGATGCAGGAAGGATTTTACCGATGGCGGGGAGTCCAAACCCAGGGCTCGCAGTCTGGGGATACGGGGCAAACCATGTAGGACTGAGATGCGGAGAACATTCTTCACCCATAAAATGGAGGGCCCGTGGAATTCGCTACCACAGAAAGTCGTTTTCAGCAAAATATTTTATGTTTTCAAGAAAGAGTTAGATTCAGCTCTTGGGGCGAAAGGGACCAAAGAGTAATTGGAGAAACTGGGAGCAGGCTTTGACTTGGGTGATCAGGCATGATCATAGTGATTGGCAGAGCAGGCCCGAAGGCCCGAATGGCCACCTCCTGCTCCTGTTTTCTATGTTTTTATTTTTATATGCTCGTGTTGTATGTATGTGTGTGTGTGATGGCCTTTGTCAGACACGTGCACAGTACTCTGCTGCTGAGACTAATGCTGCACTTGCTGAGGTGCGGAGGGTTGTGGTGCCAACACCCGATCGTCTATTCTAGTGTTGACCTTTGCTGTCTTATTCGTCCATTGCTTCTGGACTTAAATCTACATTCATTCACAAATATTTTGTGTTGGGTCATTGTTTGTTTACTAGCCATCCATGCAGAGAAGCTTTTGTTTTGGTATTCGCGTTGTGGTACTGGATTACACTGGATATCTTTTCTGGGGCCTTACCGTTATGCTGGGTGCTGTTGATTCCCGTCAACTTTGTTACCTATTTGTAAATGACCTGGCCCAGAGTGCAGACGATGGAGCATCGATGGTAAAACAGGTGCCTTCACCACTGATGAACTACAGCCATTGACTCGTCATTTATGTATGTACAATAAAATCGTTGGGAAATAATCCCCCCACAACCTGGCCATAAACATACATTCTCACGTGTTCTTCCTAACAATCCAACATTTTAATAGTTACGATTTTATTGCGGTTTTATATTTTATCATGACTGAACAAGTTTCCAATTTTAACAAAGTAACGATGTTGGTCTCTTCGCAGACTCTGCCAGTCTAACTGAGCATTTCATTAATTTCTGATTTTGTTCAGAATTCCAACATTGACAGTGTCTTGCATTGCCAATAGAAGGCTGATTTCACTGCTATATTGGATCTTCATTTAATTTTAAATCCCAAAGCCTGAACGTTTCTCATGTGCTACCGCTGAAACAATTACCTGTTGTCAATAGAATTGAAAATGTGGGCCTGTGTGAGATATTATCCGTGAATGCCTTTGCCAAATATGGGAGTTTTTATCTGTCCTTCTGCAATTTGGAAGTTGGCTCTCTAAGAGCTATAAGCTATCAGAGTCAGAGGAAGCTTCTCGATTGTGTGAACCAACAAATTGCGCATTTCCTGTGATTCAGATTCAGTATTTCCAAACAGAAGTGGACTGTCGAATTCGGAATGGTTTTCTTTTTGGAAGCTATGATAATGGTAATGCAATTAGTATACTGTCGAGGGAATTTCAACAGACTTTCCATGGAATGTCATAACATTGACTTTCCAGCAAAGGTGAAGCTGATTGGAAGAACAGCGAAATTGTCCACATCTATACGAAGTCTGATGGTTGCGGGAAACACAGAGTGATGGTGCACATCTATTATTGGAATTACAGGATAGTGCAGAGTGTGGTTCCCTTAATTTTTATTAGAGGGCAACGGTTCCCTAAATATATTTTGATGCCTAAACGTGGACGTAAGGGATACACTTTCGAATTTTGCAGATGCCACAATATCGGAAGTTTTGTCCAATATGAGCAACGTCTTCATTACTTGAGGGGGACATCGACGGCCTCGTGTAACAGTTGGACAAATGGCAGCTGGAATTGAATGCAGAGATGTGTGAAATGATAAATGCTCCAAGGAAGACAAACGGTGATGTAATAGGGGTAAAGGCAAAATGAATAACAATAAAGAAAAACATGCACATAAACAGAAGGGGCCCAAATATGCAAATGTAAAAGTAGTTGAAGGCAACAGACGTAATGATATATTGGTGATTTAAAAAGGTACAAACAATGTGATAGAGAATAAATTTGTTAAAATTATCCCATACAAAACAATGTTGCCCTCCACTGGAGCATTGTGTTTCGTTATGTCACCCCCATTTGATGCAGAACACGAAGGTACAGGGGCTAAGCTGTTGGTTTCGAGAATCTAGCCTTTTTTCCTCATAGAGGAAAACATTATGAGAATATTGGATAAGGGTGTTACACACTCCGATCTCATTGGAAAGTTGGAGAATCAAATGCACGTAAAACTCGTTGGAAAGATGGGGATTCATGCTCAACAGCTCATCGGGAAATGTATGAATCACACGCAAGAGCTGTTGACGGAAGGGGCAATAAAAGTCCCAAACTTATGGCCAATCTTAGAGACCAAACCACACACCAAACTGATGGGCAAACGAGTGCGTCACACCGACTAAGTTAATTTTGAAAAAGAGCGAACTGCGACAATTTCTCTTCTCCAATCGAATCCACAATAGTCTCTAGCTGCGCAAGAACAGTTAACACATCAAGAACCCAGAGTTTGATAAAGAACGGAAACCCGTCCCGTTGCGCAGAAGCATATCGGGTAGTTTTATAATTTAATAAGAGTTACAGGTTCTATCTTTTCTCTGCATTTAGCGATCACTCGGTATTATAGTGTCAATTACCAGAAGGTTGCTGGATTCATGTTCAGTTCCGGCACGTACATCGTTAATTAATGTCCTGACTGAGGCTAAATTCAGAGAAGACCTGATGAACACGGTAAATACACGTTGAAAGTAAACGTCAGAATATTTAAATATGTTAATCAGAGGCAAACGTTACAAAGCGTTTTACCTTGGCACATTCAGGAGAGAACTTGCATTCTTTGTGGGAATTGCTTTTAAAACAATCCTTCAAATGTTGAAGAAAATACATGGTGGGAATGATTGACATTTAGCACAATGACATCATTGTTTACTCGTCATTCTTTATTCATAATATGCCATAAAAGAAAAGATTAAATAAAACGTATACTAAACATAATTTGGTGTTTTCTTGTTTTGCAAACAAAATATATTTGCATGAATAAAGTTGGGCTGAAAGGATGGGGCATCATTTCCTCCTTGAATCGTCTCTTTGAATTAGAATTTAGTGGGAGAATATAAAAATGTTAACCCGCGACAAGCAGATTTTAATTCAAAATTGCGGTCTGATTAATATAAGTGAGCGCTGAATGGTTCATGGTAAATCTGGTTTGTGTAACCTCATTGAGTTATTTGGGGAAACAATGGAGAAGATGGATGAGTATAGTGCTTACTCAACCTCGAACGGACTTCACAGGTTGACCAATATGGTGACACATAAAGGAATGTTCACCACTGACGTGCATTGGTTTAAAGAGTTGATGGCTGTGGGGATTAGATATTAGCTAACAGATTGAACACATCGAGAAGAGTCAACGGATGTTATTTTGTCCCCAAAACGAGAAGACGGATTCCAATTCTGCTCCTCCAGGTCTCGCTGATGGGGCCGCTGCACGTGTTTTTGAGACATACAATTATTACTGGACAGAGGTCAGAGTTTCAAAGTTTCCAGACGCAACCTTATTAGAAATGTAATAAACAGGGTGAAGCATATGTGATATATGTCACTTGCATGTGACAGCGGGGCTTGTGAAATGCTCATGCAAGTGTCACGTGGCATTCATTCAGGGAAACGTGAAACAGTTATTTTTTTTATGGGGAACATTAATGGACACAAAATAAAGTAAATGTCATAGGTTAAAGGAACGCACCGGAGGAAACGAATTTGTGCTTTAAACTTTGAATTCCAGGGTTGAAACTGACTTCGCCACGCTCTCAGACAGTGCCTCCTACAGTCTATGCAGTCGGGTTGTAAAAGCCACAGTTTCCCTGATGTCAAAACTGCTGATTTTGTCAGTCACAATATGTCGCTGCCAAATGGTTCTTGATCCTTCTACCATTGAGTACGGAATTGCAATTCGTATGAGATATGTTCCATTCAATAATGGATGAGACACGCGGCTGCCATTGTGCGTCACGAGCAATGACAGTGAATGTTTAAGGAATCCTCCAGCAATGAGGTTGCATTGCATTGGATGGTGTCGAGCATCTCCAATTATGTCGATGGCATTTTACCAGGAAATTAGAGAGTGTGCAATATCTTCAACAGCACCCCCGTGATCTGCCCGCCGTCCATAGCTCCAACACGGCCATTGAACCACTCAGCTGCTGATCAAACTCTCAGTTCACCATGAGCCGCGTTAAGAAATAAGGTGATCCAAGCCGAAGTTTACCGTCCACTCCACTGCTGCCGCTCAGCGTCTCCAGCAACTGAGATTCGGGAGCATTTTTAGTATATGATGAATAGTTCTTCAAATTATCGCCATCTCCCACCCTCACCCCACCCCTTTAAGTGTCGGCGTTCTGGGCGCCCGCCCATTGCTTTATAAGAGCCCTGATTGGGTTGAGCTAAGAGAAATGTAAACTGGTGTGTGAATAAAATTGACTGACATAAATTACTTTAAAACAGTATGTTGTAGAGGGAATATTGAGTTCACTTTGAAAATCTTAGAATCTTAATGCTGATAGTGTTGTGCATTGAATAAAATAATCCTTGCGATGTGGACATGTGTTTAATATATATGGTCCTAAGTTATTTACGGCATGGAATGGGCTTATTCCAAGTACAATATAGTTACAGTTCCAATATAGAAGGATAATCATTAATCCGGGCTACACTGTAGCGTTCGTGCGATTCACTGTTATCCTGGTAATTCTATTCATGTTTTAATTAACATGAACCACGTACAGAATACAGGGCAATAACAGAGAAAGTGACACTGCAGCAACATCCTATGTACCCAGCAATACACAAGTATATGCTGCTAAATCACACCAGCTTGAATGTTACTAGTATTATTACAGATTGAAAGGAGTCCCTTGTCAATTTCCTGCAGTACTGTTGAGCAGAATCATTTATTCCAGACTGAGTGACTTTCTTGCCCCTCCTCCAGAGAGCGCAGTTAGAATTCAGCGCGGACTCTAACGCCCGTCTGATGGTTGGCATTGCACATCCCAGCAGTTTCTTTTTAGAAGTTAATATTTATGAAAGGGTACATATTATATGATCTCTCCGTGCTGAACTCACACTCTCGCACAATATTGTCTTCTTAATATGTTTGCTTCTCAGTTATGTTTTCAGTCCCTGTGAGGATACTTCGCTTCCTCAGCCTCTTTATATGACGATGTCTAAAACGATGCAAATCTCGCCCTTTGGTGTAGACAAAGCTAACGGTGCCGGTCCAGGTTTTAACACCCATTGTCAGTGTTGCTCTATTTACCTGTTTTTGAAATGACCCAAATGGAGAACATTTTGAAGAATGAAAAAAAGGCGTTGTTGGAGACTGGTCTGGGGGAACCTTTTCAGATTTATCTCGTTAACTTAATGTCAAATTGATGAATGTCTGTAATTATAGCAACAAAACGAACCAATTCACTGTGTAGTGAATGATGTCTTCTGTTTTTCTGGGATTTTGCTCTGTGAATGTTTCTGTTTCATATTCCTGCTCTGCCGCTCACTGTGGCTCCACTTCTTTTTAAGTGACGTCTTCTGTATCAGTTCACTCCTCTTTTCATTCCCTTTCTGTTATTTCATTTACTGTCTCCCCGAATACTCCACCTGTTTAATCATCTTCACTCAACCTTCCCCGGATTTCATTTCTGTTTCCTTACCCAACCTTTCACATTTACCCCTTTTGCAAACCTGTGACGCAAATGTTCCGTTTAACTAACAGTTTCTCTGCAATCAGTTAATTTCTTCATCTTTGTTCCCTTCTCAGCTTTCCCATCTGTTGATAATATATTCCTATATTATATTCTATTTCTGTGTTTAATGAATCTATAACTCGAACCTGAGTATGTTCTCCTTCTCCTTCCCTTCCTCCATCTTGTTTGCTTTTGGGTTCAAGTCCTTTCCTTTTCACTGTCCCCCCAGTTCAAGATCATTTTGGATTTTCTCTATATCTTTCACTCTCGGTGACTTTCTTTAATATTTTAGTTTTCTTCATCCTGTCTCTTCTGTTCTTCTTAAATTGCTGTTTCCATATCACTTCCTGACGTTTCCTACCACTCAGCGATTTGTCTTGATCGCCAACTTCTGTCCTGTCTGTCTTTAGCTTTCTGGGTGCCATCCCTGTGTCTATTCGTTTCTTTCCTTTCCTGGCTCCATCTGGACTCTCTTTTTAATGCACCTTTCACGAGCAGCTCCATTGCTTGTTAAAGGCAACATTTCGACATTCTACATTTACTGTATTTACCTGCCTTGTTGCTCCCCGGTTGGATTGATCCACCCAGTCCACTGGGATCAGTATTCAATTGACAGGGTAGACAAAAGCCAAACTCGCCGAAATCCTTGGTCCACCCGTCGAAGCAGCTGACCATGTTCTGGCCACTGGCGCGAGTCAACAGCAAATTCATGCAACAGCTGAGAGTTTTTCGAATGTGAGGACCATAAATTATTAGCCACCCCAAAGAAAGCGGCGAATCGGGCCATCCTCAATGGCTACGGTCCTGAATGGGGATCATCGCGGGTTGGGAATGCATAGAGCTCACAAAGGCCCTGAGACATCCTGAGCACCCTTTTAGCTCTGGAGCGGCCTCCAGCCGCTCAGGCCGCTCTTTTTACTGCATCCACATATTCCTGAAGGAGAGTTGGAGGCTGACGATCAGCTATTCTCACTCACTACATTCTAAATCATCAACAAAGCATGCTCATCATTTTTATTATTATTATTTGTGATACAACATCTCTCAAGAACAAGCTCTAGTGACAATGGGATGGGGATGAAGCAGCAGTTCACGATGCAGTGGGTGCTATAACCACGGACCTGCAGTCAGGCTGTTCAGTCAAAGGGACATTTACACTCTGGATGGAAAACTAAGGGGAAATCAGCCGGCACTAAGCGATTGAGCAACACTTCTCAGGATCAAACTGTTCACTTCCTGCTATGAGGGAGAGGCTGGGCCAAATTCCCTGACAGTTGTCTCTTTCAGCCACTGGCGCAACCGGGGGTCCCACTGGCACGGATGTACGATATTAATTATTAAATCAATAAAATCTGAGACGGATCTTATGATGAATTGCACAGGCGCACTCTCAAGTTAAACATCAGAGCCGTCACATTGCAGCAAGAGTTTCTTTGCTAAGTTGTTAGCTAGTTAGTTGCACTTGCAGATCGAAAGATTCAGGGAACTTCGCCGCCCTGAGGAGGGTCCAAAGAAGGAAATCTCAGGCCACACATGATGTTAAAGACCATGGAAATGTAAAATGGCGGGAATTTTGTACAGTGCTTGTTATCATGAACAACCAAGCTAATAAGTTGTCTTGCCTTCTCAAGCGTGTTAATGATGGTCTGTTGGCGCTTGAAGTGCCGCTGCAGTACAGCATGCAAACAACTCTCGTCAGAGTGCATATCGAGTCCAAGAACAGCACTGAAGCGTTGAAGCACGCATTTTAAAATGAGAGGCTTAACGTGGGTTTCTTCTACCCAATGTCAGTCAAGTTAATCATTTTTGGTGATTTCATCACATGGGTTGCTGCAGATCACCAGGCATAGGAGCTGCCCAATATTGACTGGGAGATGAGCCTAGCAGGAAAGACAGTGGAACAGCAATGGAAAGAGTTTCTGGGAGTAATTTGGGAGACACAGCAACAATTCATCCCTTGGAAGAAGAATCATACTAAAGAGAGGACGAGGCAACCATGGCTGACAAGGGAAGTCAGGGACAGAAAAAAAAGCGAAGGTGAAAGCATACAATGCGGCAAAGAGCGGTTGGGAAACCAGGGGATTGGGAAGCCTACAAAGACCAACAGAGGATAACTAAAAAAGAAATAAGGAGGGAGTAGATTAAATATGAGTGTAAACTAGCTAGTAACAAAAAATAAATTGCAAGAGTTTTTTTTTAGATATTTAAAGGGTAAGAGAGAGGCCAAAGTGGACATTGGCCCGCTGGAAAATGACGCTGGAGAAGTATTAGTTGGGAACAAAGAAAGGGCGGAGGAACTGAATAGGTGCTTTGCGTCAGTCTTCACAGTGGAAGACACGAGTGACATCCCCAAAGTTCAAGAGAGTCGGGGGGCAGAGGTGAGTGTAGTGGCCATTACCAAGGAGAAGGTGCTAGGAAAACTGAAATGTCTGATGTTGGATAAATCACCTGGAACAGATGATTACAACGCCAGCGTTCTGCAGGAGATAGCTGAAGAGATAGTGGAGGCGTTAGTGGTGATCTTTCAGGAATCACTGGAGTCAGGGAGGGTCCCAGAGGACTGGAAAATCTCGAATGTAACCCCCCTGTTTAAGAAGGGAGTGAGGTAAAAGATGGAAAATTACAGGCCGATTAGCCTGATGTCGGTCGTTGGTAAGATTTTAAAGTGAATTGTTAAGGATGAGATTTCAGAATACTTGGAAGAGCATGGTAAAATCGGGCAAAGTCAGCATGGTTTCAACAAGGGGAGGTCATGCCTGACAAATCTGTTAGAATTCTTTGAGGAGGTAAAGAGTAGGTTAGATAAAGGAGAGCCAATGGATGTTATCTACTTGGACTTTCAGAAGACCTTTGACAAAGTGCCGCACAGGAGGCTGCTGAGTAAGATAGGAGCCCATGGAGTAAGAGGCAAGATGTTAGCATGGATAGAAGATTGGCTGTCTGGCAGGAGGCACAGAGTGGGGATAAGGGGGTCCTTCTCAGGATGGCGGTGGGTGACCAGTAGAGTTCCGCAGGGGTCAGTGTTGCGACCACAACTTTTCACTTTATACATTAATGATCTAGATGAAGGAGCTGAGGGCATCCTGGCTAGGTTTGCAGATGATACAAAGATAGGTGGAGTGAGAGGTGGTATTGAGGAGGCGGGGAGGCTGCAGAAGTATTTGGACATGTTAGGAGAATGAGCAAAGCAGTTGCAGATGGAAAACAACGTGGGGAAGTGTGAGGTCATGCACTTTGGTAGGAAGAATAGAGGCATGGACTATTTTCTAAATGGGTAGGGAATTCGGAAACATGGAGTGCAAAGGGATTTGGGAGTCCTAGTCCAGGAGTCTCTTAAGGTTAAATTGCAGGTTGAGTCGATAGTTTGGAAGGCAAATGCAATGTTGACATTTATTTCGAGAGGACTAGAATATAAAAGGAGGGATGTGTTGCTGAGGATTTATAAGGCTCTGGTCAGACCACATTTAGAATATTGTGAGCAATTCTGGGCCCCGTATCTAAGGAAGGATGTTCTGGCCCTGGAGAGGGTCCAGAGGAGGTTAACGAGAATGATCCCAGGATTAAAAGGCTTAACATATGACGAACGTTTGAGGACTCTGTGTCTATAGTCGATGGACTGCGGAAGGATGAGGGGGGATCTGATTGAAACTTACAGAATCCTGAAAGGCCTGGATAGAGAGGACGTGGGGAAGATGTTTCTGTTAGTAGGAGATACTAGGACCCGAGGGCACAACCTCAGAGAAAAGGGAAGACCTTTTAGAACCGAGATGAGGAGAAACGTCTTTAGTCAGACAGTCGTGAATCTATGGAATTCCTTGCCACAGAAGGCTGTGGAGGCCAGGCCATTGAGTGTATTTAAGACGGAGATAGATGGGTTCTTCATTGCTAAGGTTATAAACTGTTACGTGGAGAAGGCGGGCGAAAGGTGTTGAGAAACTTATCAGCCATGATTGAATGCCGGAGCAGACTCGATAGGCCGATTGGCCGAATTTCTTCTCCTATGTCTTATGGTCTTTCTGCTACTAGGTCTTATCGGAAGGGCTCACAAGAAACTTGCCATTGGAAGTTAGCCGTGCTGCAGATGGGTGAAGAACATGGCCCTTTAATCACCAACACGGTTTTCCGCCACTCCAATTGGAACACTGGACATTGGGTGCACCCCAGCTCTGAGCACTGGCATTTAATTGACCATATCATAACGAGGCACAGGGCAGGTAGGGTGTTCGGATAATGAAGCCATATGAGGCGTTGGTTGCTGGGCTGACCACTGTCTTATCCTTTCAAACATAGACATTTTTGGCTCACACCTTGACATTGCCAGATCTTAAAGTGCACAAGTTTCGCAAAGTCTCAAGTTTGAAACGGGCAGGCAAGAAGGAATCTTTCTCAGAGAACTTCTGAGTCGCAAATAACAAGTGAAAATGTGACAGTGAATTGAGGAGAAGTGAGCGACATTCAGGACTGCAGTGTTTCCAGTGTTCTGCATTAACTTTTGTCTTACCGTTCGTATGAATCAACATTTGTTGAATGATATTCATTATCGGATCCAATAACTATTGGAAGAGAATCATTACCTTTACTGGGATTTGCTCAATCACATGTCCACTATATCTAAGCATGTAGCCTTCTCAAACCTCTGCAGGATTAAAGGATGCAAGCTCAGAAAGATGTTAGACGAATGATTCAATCAGAAGAGCGAATAAATTTCCTAATTTGCCGACAATACAAGATAGAAGAGTTCATGTGATGCTCGAAAACTGCTTGAAGGCACAAGCGTTGGTTGATTTGTCAGCCGTCCTCTGCGCCTATGTGCCAGAACCATTGGAAGAACAAAAACACAATCTACAAAGATGGGCGGAACCCAATAATAAACATTCTCATTCAGCTTTCATACAGCAATGAAGAGATACGTTTTCCATTAACGGTTCTCTTGATAAAGCTTCCACCAAACAGAAAACGAATAAAACTGTCAGTCTTCTGTCTATAGTTAAACGTAAAGAAGCTGATGATGTCCCAACGTTTGTCTAATTGGCTGGATGCCAATGCCTCGTTAATAGCCTAATTAAAATATTTCATCCTATGAGGTAGATAGGGAATGCTCCAGAAAAATACAAGGTACCTCATTGCCAAGCTGCACAAATGGAATGTAACCCGCCAACCATCAAACAATCATAGTGAAATCTCACTCCACTTCCTCTCTTGGAAAACCTTCGCCACAATCGTTCTGATCTTCTTAGTGCAACACGTCGACCAGGATCTGCTGCCAGTGGAGACTGCAGTTCAATCAATAGTCCTCGAATCACTGACATGGCTCTTGCAGTAAGGCAGCTTAAACTCGGCGGGTTAGAAATTTCAAGAACAAGGTTTTGGCTTCTAAGCCACTTATGATTAGCTGACACAGGTCAGCCTTGAGAGGCTTTAGATGGTCAGAAAAACATTCTGGTGCCCAGAGAAATTCATCACACTGTTTCAACCGTTCCACGACGCCAAGCTCACACCTTCCCTGGATGACTGTGAGTCTTCTCACCCGTTTCCGGTCACTAATGGAGTTAAACAGGGCTGTGTGCTGGAATCGACTCTCTTCAGCATGTTTTCTTTTTTCTCCCCATTCTCTACAATGCCCTCCATTATGGACATGCTGACATTGGAATGAAATATCGCACAAGCAGAAATCTCACCATCCTGCGACTGCTGCAGGCAATGAACAAAGTGTCTAAGAACATTCTTCATCACTTTGTGTTTTCAGATGACTGTGGGCGTCCTACCAGTTCATAGCTGGGAATGCAGGTAGCACAGACTTGCCCACCAATCGTGCAACAACTTGTACCTCATGATCATCATGGCGAAAAATGAAGTAATGTATCAGTCTGTACCAGGGCGCAAAGTTTCAGTCTATGCTCACGAGGTGTTTGCAATGGAGGGCTTCACTTATCTCGGCAGCGCACTCAATCGCACTGTCGATAATGAGGCACGTGCAAGAATGTAAAGCACACATAAAAAGTGTAACCTTCGGATGCCTCCTGAAATCAACCTGGAAATGAAAAGAAATCTGCCCGCTTACCTAAGTGAAAGTCCACACTGCAATAGGACTGTCAACTTTGCAAAAAGTTTGAAAATCTGATTGTGCACAAACACCATGTCATAAAGCGCAATCATTTATAGTTGAGCTGCCTGAGGAAAGCGCTGCAGCTCAGATGGCAGGGCAGAATACCAGATATTGAACTGACACGTCAAACATTCAGTCTTTCACCAGAGACACAGCTGTCCCACCCAGTTTATGCAACCAAAATGCTTTAAAATAGTTAACCAAATGAAATTTCTATGGAGGATTGGAGACTGGGGTGCGCTCTCATTGAAAACAAAGGAAGCGCTGCAGGGACACTTTGAAGACTTCTCTTCGGAGTTTTAATATTCAACAAGAGTCTTAGGATAAGCTCAACGAAGATGTTTGCGCCTTTGCAATGCCAATTTAAAAATGAAGGCTGAAGGCGTTAGTGTTTCAAATGGCATTTATTTCTCATGCTTGAAATCCAAGGTCTCGGTCATATATTTAAATAATCTAACAAGCAGTTTGAATGGGTATATCAACAGTTTCTTAAACTCCTCTCTGAATTTCGCCTGTGTCACAGCGTAAATACACGTGTTGGTGCACGTACTGAGAAGCTGCAGCATCATTGCTGTACTTTCCGTGATATAAAGGGGGTCAGTGGCAGAAAAGTTATACTGTTCTGTAATTCGCTGATAAACATAAAATACAAACTGTGTCACCCATAACATTAAAAAACTGCCTGTTATGCTGAACAGTAAAATGATAGCTTTTCTTCTATGATCCATCTCTGGATCCTTGCGGTTCTCGCCACTGCTGAGGCCCTGGAGACCCCTCCGGACTCTGCTGGTCACTAAAATGCATCTGACAGTCAGAAGGTTGAGAATCGAAATTATAAAAAACGGGACACAAGGAGACAAAATGCGGTGAAGCAACTCATATGTTGCCCAAGCAGTGGAATTAATGAGGCTAGATTTAATGGTACAATACCAGGGAACGTTATCAATTATATATACAGCTTCAAATGCGAAGAACCAAGGGGTACACTCTAAGGAGCCTAGCACACTCACTGTTGCTAGAACCACAGCTGCCGTTTTCGGGGTACAATATTTTGTTTTCAGCTTCTCACAACAAATTGCCACAAAACGATCAAAGGTGAACACCACTGTTAGCCATACAGAAACAGTCGTGGCTGCAAAAAGCAGGAAGTTATTGAGGCAGCAAACGGGAGTAATGTCCAGAAATGAACCTGGGAAGTATATTAGAAATATCCCTCTTAACATAGGATCAGTGATGATGACCAGCAGATCGCCCATTGCCATGCCCAACAGGTAGCGGTTGATACATTTCGACAGACCACACTTTCCTCTGAATAAAATCAGAATCGTTAGCACGTTAAATGGAACAGAGAAAAGTAATGAAACACATAAACATTGATCCGCCATGGAAACAAAACCGCAGTCTGTCAGGTTATAGGATGCCTTTGCTGTTGCATCCTAAAAGGAATGTTAATGAAATGTTTTTGAGCAGATGATTTTTTTTTTCAATTTATTGTCAAATCGTATTGGAGATCTATTAGTCATTAATTTGAATACATTGCACACTGGATGCAGTGAAAGGGACAAGTGAGGTCGTCGAACCATTGTCTAGGAGTGAATGTCATTGAGGAAGCAGGCACATTGTTTGTTTAAACCAGCTTTGGATCCCATGCTGATGAGGAAAATTTGGGTACATACTGAGAGCAACTGATTAGTTGTTCAGGGTTATGCAAGCTAAACTTGGCTTACACAAAGTGAATGTGGAAGGGACATTGAGTGTGGGAATTGCTGGGGAGATTCATACAGAAACTGAACCCCGCCGTGAAATTGGGAGGGAGCCATCTAAGATCGGATTTGGAGGCCTGTGCAATTGGTTTTGGAAAGTGGGTAAACCTAAGTGTTGGACGAGAAGATAGAGGATTCAGTGCAATGCAATAAGAGACTGAGATTCCAAGATTGATATGAAATAAAAACATGAGGCGAAGTCTAATACATGTATCATCCATATACACAGCTCAATTATTATGTTTAAACATTGATAATATAATTGTTGTTGGCAAACAGGACGATGGTCCTGAAATACGTTCAAGAAGTTTATCTTTCACGTTCCATTGCTTACAAATGAGAGACGGACAGAATGAAGATAATGCACATTGTCCTTGATGAAAATGTGCAAAAATATATTTTCAGAGCATTATCTAATAATATATCACCATTAGTGAAAGTGAAAGAAATTGTTCAATAATGCCTGTTCACTCTGCTCATATATCCAGAAAAAGAACATTCACTGAATGATGCAAACACATAACAAATGAGTGTAGCAGAGAAACTAAACGAACCTGCAACATATTTCACATGTCCTCATCTCAGTTTCACTCACAAATCGTTCAAGAGACTTGAGAAGTTCATCACCATGAATTACTCACACCGTATTTTATCTCATTTACACCCCACTTGTATTCCCCACCCCCCGCAACCCCCTCCCCCACCCTCCACCCCCCCCCCCCCCACAACCCCACGCCGCCTCTCTCTTCCTCTCTCTCTCCAAATCTATCTCTCTTTCACTTGCATCCTCTGTTTCTCTCTCTCTCTCTTTCATCTCCCTCATTACTTTTCGTTTGTTACCTCCCGTTGATCCCTCTATACCTCTAACATCGTTCTTGCATTGCTCCGTTTCACATCTGACTCATTGTTATTATCCTGAGCGAGCATCCTAGTCATAAATGCTACTTGCCTGTAAATTTCGGCGTGTATTTATTTTTGTTTATTTAGAAACGTTTGTGAAAAGTTTAACATTTCAAGAGATGATCACAGTCTCTATTTGTTAGCTTACTTTTTTCTCTTGTTCAAATCCGTTCCATTACATAAAAGAAAAAAAATACAGAGCACATATGTTTCAGGTGAAAGTCCACAGAATCGTGTAATTAATGAAGAAACCAAGCAATCATTTAGTATTTGCGCAGACTTAACCATCATTATCTCATGATACGCGGTCTATCGAGATTACTCATGAAAATCACACTTCACATTCCAGCTTGAGTAAGAGTTTCTTCAACCCTTTTAAAATATATCAACATTTCAACTCTCGATATCATGCAAAATAGATTAAGATAATAGTGCATCATAAATACAACAAAATGTACCTCAGAGTCATGGAAAGAAGATTCAATGCTATCCTCTCTCAACCTCAAAGAAACTCTGATTCGTGACTATATGATCAATTTAATTTGATTAATTTAACAGCCAGCACATAATCATAAATTTGCAAGAAAGAAAAAAAAACACAATTGATTGACAACACTTATTTAATCTGCTTCCCATTTTTGCCTCCATCTCCCTTAGTGAATGCATCCAATTTTTAGAAGAATGCTGTTTCCTCTCATAAGTTAAGTGCAAAATAGTGTGGATGGTGGAAATCATAAGTAAAAACTGAAGGCACTGGATAAATTCAGCAGGTCGTGCAGCACCTGTAGAAAAAAAAATGGAATTAGCGTTTTGTGTTGGTATGGCTCTTCTTCCAGAGCTGAAGGAGGGCCGCACGGACGGGAAAAGTTTAATCAGTTCCTCTCTCCACAGATGCCCCCAGTGAATTTTTCCAGCATTTTCTCTATTTATTTATGTTTCATCTCATCTTGTGCTGACAAATATCCCAGGAGGCAAATAATGTGCACACTCATTCCCACGCCATGCACTTTTCAATCTGTCTGCGAAACAAGGAACACGCAAAACATAATTCCTTTGTCAGAGAACCATAAACCATCTGAAACTCCAATTGTAGTAATTGTAAAGTGTAAATTTAGCAGGGGGATCGTTCAACAAAACATTGATACTGCTCATCCTAGATTACAACTAACATGAAAGTTTTGTTAGTCCCTCAGGTGCACTGTAAAAGTTTTCAATATAAGAACAATACATTCCATTTCACAATGAGCTCCGGCAACAGGCTGTAACTTCATCCATATTCTTTCAGGGAAGACTATGTGAAAGAAACAGGAACACACTCAGTTCGGCAGCGAGGCATACATCGTGGCAGAAGGGAATAATATTATAGATCAGTGAAAAGCAAAACAATGTTTGAAGTTGTTGCAAAACGGATTAATGTTGTTTATTGTTAGAGGTCTGACATTGCGCAGCCTCGTGTGGCAGTTAGCTGCCTCGTTATGAATAACTGAGAAGTTTTGAGCAGTGATATTCCAGGACAGGTACGGCCCGTAAAGTGATACTGGCAGGAACAGTCGATCGTCTTCTGCGTGTTGATACGACGCTGGTGAGAGCCAATGTGCAATATCACACGCAGTATTGATCGACTGAGATAACGGGTGATATTATTGAATGGGAGGTAGTTCAGGCAAGGATTATTAGGTTTAGTCCTGTGTTGATGGAGTTATCATGTGAGAAAATTTTGAGCTGGTTGCGTCCACAATCAAAGCAGTTGGCAAGAATAAGAGCTGATATTACTATAACGTACACCATTCAGAGGTCGTTTAAAGAGGAATTGACAGGATTTTTCATGTCAGGATTTTTCACCTCATGGTATAATATAGGCCATATGGACACTGTTTCACAATCAACTTCCACACATTCAAACTGGGGATGATTAAGGCTATTTTCATTCCGAGGGTCGGAAATCTCTGGAATTGTCTTGGAAACTGAACTCTGGATGCCGAGATATTGAAAATACACAAGGTTTGGGTAAACGGAGTTTTACATTATAGCAAAGTAATGGATTATTGGTAAACCAATGGAAAAGGGAGCTGGGGCGCCATCAAATGAGTCACAATCTGATCGTAATGCTGAACGCCTTACAGCTCGTGCTGTATGCCATACTTCACCTGTTTCCAATGCCCTTGTGTCCAGCTGACAACAATTTACCCAGTACAACAAATAAACGTTTAGAATTGCCAGGATTGCATCCGAAATGGTCAATGCAGATACATGAAAATCACAAAAGGTCGACAAAGCAAAGATTTAAGAAATTTCATTCCCCAACGTGTAAAACTGATCAGTAGGCTTTAAACATATAGCAACTAAAAAAATTGTCGATTCGAGCAGTTGTGTCAAATACCGATTTACAATATTAAGAACTGGACGCAATGGCTCACCAAATACTCCAACTGGTGTAAGAACAAGAAAGTAAATATCTTGTATTTGACAGATGACTGGATATTCCATTACTGTGAGGGAGATTCGAACCCACAGCTCCGGCAGGCAGTCTGAGCTCACCCATTCTGATGGTATTTGATTTATAAAGGGTATGTTATTCCTCTGAGACGGTTGTAATCCTGATTATTGCTATTAGTCACACTGAGTGAGCAAACACATTACATCAGCCGCTTTGACTCCGATGTAAATTACATTGTGAAATGATTATTCTGAATCAAAATCGCATCAAAAAAAAAAACAGGGCTTGATGTTATCCCTCAAATCCCGAGTAGAAACGTGTAAACTATGATTGTCGAGCAGCAAGTTAACAATAAACAAAGATTGAAAAATAAATTGTTGGTGGTAATATTGGCTTCGGCCGTTTAACTTAGATGGTTAATGGAATGGTATTGGCGGAAATGGTTCCGCGTCAGAAAGCGAGAGAGAGAGAGAGAGAGAAAGACAGAAGAAAGAGAGCAGGTTAGGAGTGCAGAAAATGGAGGGTTGGGGAGATTGGGAGGGATCCAGAATTAATGTGTGTGTATTTAGAATACACCCGCCAAAAGCCCCTCCATTCTCTCTCCCGGCTACCTCTCTATTAAAATAATTCATGAATCTCTCCAGTATGGAAAAAGCTAAAACCTTTATCAGTCGCCTCATCAGCAATATCGTTAGCTTTTCACTGACCATGTTCGCCTCCCTATCTGGTGCCTCAAGATGAGTATGGATTTACTGTGAATCGATTCCAAATTCCCCTCTGACCCGAGATTCCAGTATCATTGCTCCTACATCACATTTCTGAATCCCTCATATGACCAGTTGCTTGTCCTGCTTGAGCTCATTTTCCGAATGCAAAATGTATTTGTCACATAGACTCTCTAACCCCCTCTTACAATCCATGGCCATTCTCTGTCTCTGACACCCGTCTCTTAGTTGGGTTTCCATTTCTGGATTCCACTCTTACCCACCCTAACTGAAGCGGAGAAACTCCAACACTGGCTTCTCCCCCGACTTTGCAATATCATGGTCTTTGATGGGTCTCCACTTTAGTATCTAATATTTCATATTGGGGATATCATCAGCAGGAGTGTGACTGGATTTCTTTGTACGATATTTACATCAGCTTTTTCTCTCGATGTTATTTCTCGTCAGTTCGTCCCACTATCGCCGGGTAATCTGTACAACTATGTAATGTCAAGCTTGCAAGGGTCACATGTTTGTCTTATCATCCATTGACAAGGTTGAATGCGCCAACGTCATCTCAAACGAAACAAACCATGTATCAAAGTCACTAAGTGAAATCCACATCATGTTCATTTGCTGCTAGTGATCATCAGCACAATATTTGACGCCCTGTTATGTACCAAGCCCATGGGCCGCAGTTTGAAAAATGCTGCCTTCAGTGGGTTTGTTGCGTTCGCTCTCACCTCAGCCCAGCTGACATTATGCTCCTCATCCACGTCTTTATCTGGTGCAGACTCAGCTATGAAAATGTGCACCTAGAAGACATTCATCACTCTTTCCGTTATTGATCCAAAGCCCTGATTCCCTTACCAAGTCCTTTTTTTAAGGAGATTACTGATCTCCTTAATCACCTACATTTTATGGAGCATTCTGAAAGCATCGCATGTTTTTCCACTCCTTCCCTGTATTTAAAACACAGGAGGTACTATCCCTTCCTACATAAAGTGCCTATTCTCTTGATACTGTAATCCATCATATTATTACTTCCTGGTCAGTCTCAGTGTTGCAATTCTCAGCTGACGCCAGTTTTCTGTTCAGTACCTGAACCTCTGTGCGAATCTACAGTTTCTAACGTCTGATTATTTAGGAAATACTCTGATCCGTCTATTTTCAGTGGAAAGTAGACGACATTACGTTAAAAAAAATCATGCCCTGTAAGTGTCGCTGGCCAGGTCATGATAACTTGTCATTTTCGAAGACAGTATGAAATAAAATTACTATTCGAAAGATTGTGCAGCTACAAAACGTGACCTTTCTGTACATATGCACTTGTTCGTGGAGATTTTGGAAAGGGGTTGAAAAGGCTTAATAGGTCATGATGTATATAACCAGAGGTAAACGTGCGACTAATCTTCATGAAGTAATTGCTGGTCTCAAATGGGGTTTTGCATCCAATTCCTCTCCAAACTTATAAAAGAGTAGAAGGAAAAGCAGATTGAAACCATTTGAGCTGAGATCAATCAATGCGGATCAAAAGGTGCAATCTCTATTGGTCCCGACAGATATAGTTCCCAACATGAATATTTCGACACTTATTTAATTCTCTTTGCCTTATTGCAGCAAATATTCTGTTCAAGCCCGCATCTCAGCGGGCAATCTTGTCCACCGCTATTTCCTAAAGCCCTTTGTCCTGCGAAATTAATCATTGCACTGAATGTGGTATTGAACTTCTCAATGTAATTAGTTTTTTACTGTATAAATCCACGCTTTGCTAATATTATTCCATGTTAATGGCTGATTGAATTGTGTGTATTTTTCAGTCACCTAGTTTTAATCCTTTTCTGATACTTGCATTTGTTGGCCACGATTAAAGATTTAATCGCTATTCTTTCCGAAATCACCTTTGCCAAAGCTGTATTTGAACAGGCGATAGGACACTACTACTGCTTAGCTCTGTCTGTCATCATTGCGTAACCGTCTGGTCTGAATTTTTGTAGCTCGCAGGGACATTAATACAATCAGTAATGCATCTATTTATCCTTTTTCGAGCTTTCCCTTTAACTGTATCCATCTTGTGGTAAATTGTAGTTAAGTATTATTTCTCCTTACATTTCAATTCCTGAACTATAGATTCCACATAGTTTTACCTCTAAGTTGTTTTTTTCCCTGACCATGATCATCATAAGATTCTTTTGAGGTCAGGTTCTCTATTGGTTTGATCGTTTATAATGTTTCCTTGCTCTTTAGGCAGTATTAACTATTTTGCGTCAATGAGGACCTCTGCCTCCAGATCTTTGCTTATCTCCCATGTGCAGTTCCAATGTCTCAGCTGATGGCCAGATTATCAAATTCAGTTCCTTTAAAACAGTTTGTATATTTTGTCCTCTTTCCCTAACTCTTTCTCCTACTTGCCTCAAACCATTTTACCCATACAACAGACTACAGTCTTATCTTGTTCAGATGTGCGGGGAGAATTTAAAATCCAATAAAGTATTGGCATAATAGTTTTAAAGCAGAAATCAGGCATTCACATGTTTTGGTTACTTATCTTCTTCTCAAAAATCATTTTATTGTCCCAAAAGTATCTCACTAAATTGGGTCTAGCCCGTTTCCTTTAGAATTATCACAGATGCTTTATCTAGGCCAAAAATTACATTTCTGCCAAACCTTTTCAAAGCCTTGAGCTTATCTTCCTAATTTGGGAATATACTTAAAAATACAAAAGTCCGCAGCATTTGAATCAGTGCCAATTGTTGTCAAACCTTTCAAAGTAATAGGGCGCAAGATCTTAATGCAGGCCTTGAAACTAATACAGAGTATATGACTAATGTAGTCGATGAAACCCAGAGAGCCAATGACACAAGTGTGTCGCTGAAATATTGCAGACAAGGAAACTGATATAGACCATGTAATTAATACAGGTCCAGAAACTTATAGCGCCAATGAATCACTTACAGGCCATGAATCTAATACCGCTACTTAAACTAGCACAGGCACTTAAACCAACACAGATTTAAACTAATATACGACATGTTAGGAAATAGAGATAGTTTAAGTATGTTATATTTTAATTTGTGAAGGTTAGGAAGTGTTTTAGCATTAAAGTTTCATTTTGATATGTATTTATGTATCTGTGTGTTTTAATGAGGTCAATTTAAAAAGTTGCTTGCATTTTAAACCTGGAGTTTATGTCTGCTCGAAGTTAAAGTTAGAGACAGAAGATTAGACAAACAATGCTGTTGTGTAGCAACAGGGAGCAGGCTAGGCAGGTTCCTCCCACAGACATACACACAGAAATAAAGAAACAGCAGTTTAAAGTGCAGTTGAAGCCAGGACCCCAGAGAGACTGGGCACCGGGAGAGGGAGCTGCAGATTCCCCAGAAGAACAAAAATGTACCAAGCAAAACTAAAATCCCCAAAAGCCGGGAGAGTGAATGACTAAAAGACCAAAGGAGAAGTTATAGCCAAAGGATCTTGTGGAACCAAGGAAACGGTCCTGTTAATCGTAGTTAAGAGTGAGGGGCAGAGAGGAAGGCTCCAAGCTTTAGATTTAAAGTGAGTGAACTTTGCAAAAAACAATAAGTTTCAAAGAGACAACTGAAGGTCTGTAAACCTTTGCTATGGGCATGTGAAGCAGTGATGTACTGTTGAAGTTGAGCTTGTGAGGGAGATGGCATGGAAAACAGCTTGAAAGCATGTGGTGACCAAGCGCAGAGGAACATTGAAAGTATTGTTCTAAGCCTTGGAGGTGAACCCTTGTCGAACTTTCTGAGAGAAAACGCCAATTTGGGAGAAGATTCCAAGTCAAGTGATTGGAGATTGAAGATGTGAAACCCTCGTCAAAAGGACAGAATTCAGTTAGACTAGTTGGCTCACGGTGTAACACGTGTCTGGAGGGAGTTGAAGAGAGAACCATAGCATGTGGTTGAGAAATCATCTATCACATAAGGTCAGAGTGTGGTCTGCCTGACCACAGGGCGCCTTAGGTTTACATGGAATGAATAATTACTGTGGACATTAAAGCATAAGATAGCTTTTTTCAACTTCTGTTATTTTCATAAATCTATACTAATCTTAAAGCTATAGTGGGGGGTGAAGGTGTAGTGTAGTATGGTTCATCTTTTCTTGTTGAATAAATGTTTCATTCAATTGTTGAATGATCATCAGCTGGCTCCTGTGACTCTGTTTAGTACCTACTCTCCACATATCTAAACAAACAATTAAATTACGATCGATCAATCTGGGCTCCACACTGGGATCACGCTTATCAAGGGGCAACCTTGGCAAGGGACCATAACACACCCTGATATGAGTACCAAGCATGTACATAAATCTGTACGTAAAACAGACACTGATCCCAGGATAGGGTCTGAAAACTAAGAAACGAACTCTGAGCCCGAAACAGATTCTGAAACTATTGCAGTCTCTGTAACAAATACAGAGCTTCAGCACAGGTCCATATATCTCCTCGTTGCCCCATTAATCTCATACAAACACTGCCCCGGGGCAACTTGCATATTCCCCCCAACCTTTCCCTGTAAACGTAAACCTCCATCTGTCCCCGAGGTATATCAACAACCTCCCCAGTGCACATCGCATAACAACCCCTCCCCTGGTGCAGCTGGTACATTTATCCATGCCCCTCTATACTTGCTATATCAACCTACCTTGCACTGCCTCTGAAATGAATCGCGCCTCCTTGCTGCTCCCGTGTACCAGGCCTATTCCCCACCAGGACCGAGTATGTACCTTGTATATCACTCTGCTCCATTCCTACAGCTGGTATATCTCTCCCTTTCCAAGATTCAACTGCAATATCCACACCGCCCCCCAGCTTCGCGCTCTCCCAGAGTGCCTGGCATATCACCTCCTGCCCCCGCCTATCTGGTCTACATCTAACGATGCGTGTACCTCTTCAGTCTACCTCGTTGGCCCGGTGAACTGGATATACACCCCCTACCGTAATGCAGGATGTATATCGGCCTTCTCACTGGGGGTCATGAACATCCTCCCACCCAGTGAAGCTGGTCCACTTCCCCCTACGCGAATACCTGTGATATCAACACTCCTCCCATGTCCCTATGACTTCAGCGCCTGCCTGCTCGTGTTCTGGTTGGACTCCTTTCCTGGTTACTATGGATACCATAGTTGGAGGGGGCAGCTTATGATCACGTGGCCGAGAGGGGCTGTTCCACTCTGCTTCAAAAGGTGAGCACTCAACCCATATCCACACCCACTATCTCAATGCAACAGGCCCCGCCCAACAGTGACATCACAATGGCCGTGCCCGATACCTCGCTGACAAAGGTAGAACAGGCTCCGCCCCCGCTCTGAAAATGAGGCTACAGACCGCGCCCCCATTCTGAGAATGCAGTAACAATCCCTGCCCCCGCTCTGAGAATGGAGCAACAGGCCCCGCCCCCGCTCTGACCATGAAGCAACAGACCGATCCCCCGCTCTGACAATTCAGCAACAGGCTCCGTCCCGCTCTAAAATTAAGGTAACAGCCCCCGCCTCCTCTGACAAGACAGCAACAGGCCTCGCCTGCGATTAAAGGAATGCATGCCCAAAATGTGCTGGCAGCTCACCGCCACTACTGTTCTTTGCCAGAGACAGAGAAGTTCAGTTACTGCATGTCTGCATCTGGAAACAGATTAATGAAGTGCGAATATTTAACATTACAATAAGGGATTGAAGTATGCAGCAGGGTGCACAGTTCACTCGGGTGGGGCATTCGCTCTTCTGCCAACTGAACCTGTACATGAACTCTCTCCTCATTCCCCATTGGAGAGATTGGCTGGAGATGGTAGTTTGTGAATATTCCAGACAGCAATGTGCACATTCTGTACAGTTATCAGACTCTAATCCCATTCAGAATAGGAGTAGATAAACGTTGCTGTACTCTGTAATTCCTCTGCAATATATTGTCAATGTTTAACCCGACACATTGCATCTTGCTAATAGGTTTTATTTGTTTACAAGATCGTTTCCTCAATTCCTCACAAGGTAGAAAATATATTGAAAAAAAAACAATATATGGGACAGAATTTATTGTTACATTTATTTGTATAATAAGCACCCAGTGATGCAGCGTTCACACACGACATTCCACCATCTTCCTGCTATGTCTCACTCTGCCCCAGTAAAATTCAGTAGAAGCAAGTTTGCGCAGTCTACCTGGTATGAATTTCCCCCTTCCTTTTGTTATTTCTCTGAAGGCTGACGTTGGCATTGCCCCCATCCCCCACCCACATTCCATCCTGGCTCCAATTTGAGAGTGCCCAAGAGGGAGGCAGTGGACGCCAGAATTGGGATTAGGCCATTGACATGATGACAGGTGCTAGCTTGGCTCTGTCCCCATAGAAAGAGCGCCCTCCCCATTCTGTTAGCAGAGTCAGATACTCCGCTCCCCAACTCTGCCAACAGAGCCAGAGAGAATGCCCCGCTGTGCCCAGCACAGCGACAGACCCTGCCCGTCACTGACAACAAAGCGCCAGGCTCCATTCCCTCTTTGTTTCTACTGCAAACCCACGAGCCTCATTGTCCCCATGGCCGCAGTGCACTCCCCGCTCTCTAACAGTGTTCATAGGATCCACCATCCCCTCTGTTACCAGGGCGATAGATGGCAGCAGCCCGCTCTGCCGTGACAGGGACACGCCCTGTACCCCACATCTTACAATAGGGACAGGGCTCGTCCCCCCTCTGTCACAACAGAGGCAGCTCACCGCCTCGGTGGAAGAGAGATATCAGATAAAAAAAAAGTAGAAATTCTCACTGATTAAGTTCTTCAAATCATCGAACGCATCGAATAATTTGAGTAAAGGGATATTTCAGCACATTCTTCAACTGTTCCCTGAACTTAGTCTGGGTCACGGCGTAAATCCCAGTGTTTGTGCAGCAACTCAGGAGCTGCAGCATGAAGCCCAATTCCCGCACATATTCATCCATCTATAGAGAATCAGCCACCATATAAATCATCCGCCTCCATATAGAATACACCAATAAGATCGCCCAGAGCAGAATGAAATTGGCCGAGATAACAAATAGTAAAATGATAGATTTCCTCCGACTCTCCATCTCTGGGTCTCTGGGACTATCCCCACTGCTGTGAGCCCGGAGTCTCCTGAGGACTCTGCTGCTCATTAAAATGTGTCTGACGATGAGAACATTGAGCAGCAGAATCAGCACAAATGGGACGCAGGGAGTAAGTATGTGATGGAGGAATCCGATGATTATCCAGATCGGGTTATTCTGAACACCGAATGTTACCAAACAAAACCAGGGTCTGTTCATCAGCGTATACAAATCTGATAGCATAAAATACCAGAAAATATGTTTTAAGAAGCTCAGCACAGTCACTGATCCTTGAACCACAGTAGCCGTTTTCTGGGTGCAATATTTACTTTTTAGCTTCTGGCAATAAATGGCCACAAACCGATCAAATGTGAAAGAGACGGTGAACCAGACAGAACAGTCAGTGGCTGCATAAGTCAGGATGACATGGATATTAGACACACGCATGTTCCACAGGAAAATAAAATATTCCTTATAAACAATTGGAATGTGTCTCAATATCAGGTCCACAATAATGACGAGTAGATCCGCTGCTGCCATGGACACCAGGTAGCGAGTGACACAGTTGGAGAGACCACAATTTCCCTGAGTTAAGATCACAATTGTCACTACGTTCACTGTAAGGAACAGAGAAAACAGTGGAATTATGCATCAAGCTTAAAGGAAAAAAAAAGAATATCAGGTTGGCTGAAGGTGCTGAATTGATCCATGATGTGAAGTAATCTGTGAAATGTAAAGCTTCCAGTGAAGTAATGAAATTACTGTACGTGCGATAACAAACTGATATGTCTGTGATATGGTGGAAGAAAGCCGATGTTAAAAAGGAATACATATGATAGTGACATTTCTGAACAAGATGGTAATCATTAAACTGTCGCCCCTGCTCATTTGAACTAGTTTAGACAAATTTGCAACCTCGAAACAACTCTAATTTTGTGAAGAAGATTAATGTCGTTAAACATGGCTTATAGAATTGATCGTCGGGTACAATCAGACTTACAAGGGACGCCAATAATACCGAGGATCGGATAGTAAAATGGCAGAATAAGCTGGATTGCCCAATAGATCCGGTAATTTAATGGCATCCAATTTTAATTTGTGCAAAGTTCATAAAGTGCTTCCGATAAACTCCTGCTTATTGTTGTAACATTCCAATATCTTGTTCTCAGGTTCTGATCCATTGTTGTAACTTTCCAATCCATTGCTCTCAGATTCTGAGATCGCCTCTCCCTCTCTTGAAACTGCAGGTCCCTGTTAGTTACAGAGCCGATGCTCCTGCTGACAATGTATGGTTACGCCTTGAAGGGACTCCCTTTTAAACATGAGTGGGAAGCTCTCCAATTAGATAATTAGGGTACATGGAGACTGACATTAATTCCAACCACAGAACAAACAGCTTCAGATAAACCTTTCAATACAATTATTATTGCACCAAACTAAAGTGGTAAAGTTTACCCTGGTCTAGCTGAGATGTACGATGGTTTTAGAGGGACGGAATATTGTATGTAGAGGAGCGTAACGTATACAAATTTTGGAGTTATTCAACAATTTGTTCGGCAGATATAAGCAAATCTTTGAATATGGCAGAACAAGCTTTTTAGTGTTTATTGACAAAGAGATTCAGAGTTTACAAAAATACGAAATTCAGACAAAGGACGTATAAATCATTAAGCCTTGGTGAGGCTTGGTGAGTATAATGCCGAATTCTTTGGAGCCCATTTCAGGAAGGATGTTAGAGTCTTGGAGAGGGCGCAGAGGAATTTTACTGGAATTGGAACAGGGATGAGGGATTTCAATTGCGTGGAGAGGCTGGAGAAGGTGGGCTTGTTTTCCTTCGAGCAGATCAGGCAAAGGGGAGGTATAATAGAGTGATATAAACTCACGATTGGTTTTGATAGGGTAAGTACCAAGGATCTGGTCATCCTGGAATATGGGCCAGTCACGGGCTGACACAGCTTTAAATTTATTGACAAAGAAGCTGAAAAGGGATGAAGAATTGATGGTTCAAAAAAATCTGCAATGTCTTGTATAAAAACAATTCAGGTCCTGAAACTAATACAGATTCTGAAAATAATACGGATCGTTAAACCAATACAGATCTTTAATTTAACACAGATGTTTAAATTAATGCAGATCTTTAATTTAATACAGATCCTGAAACTAATACAGATGTTTAAATTAATAAAGATCCTTAAGGAAATACAGAATTTAAAATTAATACAGACACGTAAACTGATATTGAAGCTAAAAACGGACCCTCAAACTGATACACACCCTTAAGCTAATATAGAACCTGAAATTAATACAGGCCCTGAAAATATAACAAACCACGATACCAATACAAATACTGAAAAAAATGCAGACCCTGAAATTAATACAAATCCTGCAACTAACAGAGGTGTGTGAGTGTGTATCTGTGCAACCTGTGTTTCTGTGTCTGTGTCTGCTTGTGAATTATTTGTGTCTGTCTGTGTGTGCGCCTGTCTGTGTGTGTGCGTCTGTGTGTGTGTGTGTATGTGTGTGGCTGTGTGTCTGTGTGTGTGAGAGCGTATCTGTGTGTGTCTGTGTGTGCATGTGCGTGTCTGAGTTTGTGCCTCTGAGTGTGTGCATGTGGGTATGTCTGTGTGTGTATCTATCTGTGTGTGTCTGTGTCTGTGTGTGTATGTGTATCTGTGTTTGTGCCTCTGAGCGTTTGTTTGTGTATGTGTCTGTTTGTTTGTGTATGTGTCTGTTTGTGTGTGTCCATATGTGTCTGTGTGTGTACGTATGTTTGTGTGTGTGTGTCTGTATGTATGTACCTGTGAGTGTGTGTCTGTGTGTGTGTGTGTGTGTGCGTGTGTATGTGTCTGCGTGTGTGTGTGTCCTTTATGTGCGTTTATGTGTGTCTGTGTGTGTCGGGGGTCTCTCAATATAGGCCTCTGCCAATGCTTCTCGTTTCTGATCCTGTGGTTTCTAACTGGGGCGTGTTTGCTGTGTGATGTTGGTGAAATATTCATGGTGTAACACGCGGAGGTACCCCAGGGATCATGTAGTGCTTTTACAGGCCAGAATTTGGCTTTGTTACAACCAGATTCCTCTTTAATGATTCTCCTGAGGATTGTTCAAACATCAAAGGGTAACTGAAGGGCGTTATGCAACGCAGGAGAAATATTCAGCATGAATTTTCACAATACCTTTTCTATACCTGTTGCTGCTGGTCCATTGGTTGTTCAGGAGAGAGCCGGTGGGAATGGTGGGGCGGTGACCATTTGCCCCCTCACCTTTTCTCCCTGCTCTAATGGCCGAGTGTCATGGGCGGGGCCGGCGGGAACCCTGCTCCAACCCAGTCCAGCTTACACTGGCCAAGGGAAGCAGGGCACTCCCCTTTCAATTGTGCCTTCATCAAAGGGGCAAAGCCACTGGCCCGTCCAATGGGCCGCTTCCGGACACGCCCCTCTCTTTTATGCCGTCATCATGGTGACCAGGCCCTAACCCCTGTCAATTGTGCCGTCACAAGACCGACGCCTCTGCATTATGCCGTCATCATGGGGACTTTGTCCTTCCCCTTTTCCATTGTGCAGTCAAAGGACACACCTCTCCAATTAAGCCGTCGTCCCACCAGGTCCCTCCACCCTGTCCATTCTGCCTTCACAAGACCCGGACCGAACGTAGGGCGTTCGTCATGGGCACAAGGTCCCGCCTCCTTCCCATGTTGCAGTCACAGCAAAGGGCGCTCCCATTATGCGGTCATTATGGGGACAAGTACGGCCCCCTGCCCATTGTGAAGTTTAAAGCAGCCCCTCCCATTATGCCGTCGCCATGGATACCAGGTCCCGCCACCTGCCCGTTGCGACGTTTACGAGCTGCCCCTCCCGTGATGCCGGTACCATGGGAAGCAGCTCCTGCCCCTTGCACTTTGTGTCGTTTAGGAGCCTCCCCTCCCATGATGCCGTCAGCATGGGGAGCATCGTCCGCCCCCTGCCCGTTGTGGGACCAGCAAAGCGAATAGACGCAGCCCGAATTTCCCTGCCGAATAGCAACATGTCCCTCCAACCCGCTCCCTGGGATCTGTGCTGGTCAGGCTCCACACCACAAACCGGACACCATAGGGAACAGGTCCCTACAGCCCGCCCGCTCCCTTGGATCTTTGGGGATCAGGTTGCACACCACATGCTGGACACCATAGGGAACATGTCCCTCCAGCCCGCCCGCTCTCTTGGATCTTTGGGGATCAGGTTGCACACCACAAGCCGGACACCATGGGAAACAGGTCACACCCGCTCCCAAGGACCTGTCGGGATCAGGCTCCACACCACAAGCCGGACACCATGTTAAACAGGTCACGTCCGCCCGCCCGCTCCCAAGGACCTGTCGGCATCAGACTCCACACCACAGGCCGGACAGCATGGGGAACATAAAAAACAAAAACAGAATTACTTGGAAAAACTCAGCAAGTCTGGCAGCATCGGCGGAGAAGAAAAGTGTTGACGTTTCGAGTCCTCATGACCCTTCAGTAGAACTGAGTATAGTTAGGAGCGGGGTGAAATATAAGCTGGTTTAAGGTGGGGGGTGGGGGTGGAGGTGGAGGGAGAGAAGTTGGGGGGGGGGTGGGGGGGCTGCGGGGGGTGGTTGTAGGGACAAACCATGGAGCTGATAATCAAAATCTGTCACAGACAAAAGGAACAAAGGGGTGTTGAAGGTGGTGATATTATGTAAGTAAATGTGCTAAGTAAGAATGTATTGGCAGGACACTCAAGGTACAGCTCTAGTCGGGGTGGGGTGGAAAGACTGACAGGGTATTACAGTTGTAGATTTAAAAATAATGGAAATAGGTGGGAAAAGAAAGATCTATATAAATTATTGAAAATAAATCAAAAGGGAGGGGGAAGAAACGGGGTAGGGAGTTTAAGATGGGGAACATGTCCATCCAGCCCGCTCCCCGGGACCTGTGCTGGTCAGGCTCCACACCACATGCCGGACACCATTGGGAACAGGTCCTTCCCGGACTGTCCAATGCCATTGGGGGAGAGACTTATTTGCTCCCAACACTCGGTCGAAAAGCAACTCCACCTCCCCACCCCCAAATCCCCTGCACCCCACTCATTCATTGGGAATGGCAATTAAAATGAGATAATGCTGGAATCTCCCTGAATCAGCTCCTCTCTCCTTTTTGAATGAATTTTGCAATAGGGCCAAAGGGAAATGTCAGCACATCCTTCAATTGCTGCCGGAATTTAGTCGGGGCATAAATGCAATAATATGTGCAGCAATTCAGGAGCCCAATTCATGCGCAGAAGGATGCAGCAATATGGACTCATAGTGCTAATTATACATCCGGACTCATACAGAACACACCATGATCGTGCCCACTACAGGAGGAAATTTGCCGAGATAACAAACAGTAAAATGATGGATTTCTTTCGACTTTCCATCTCTGGCTCTCTTGCACTCTTCCCACTTCTGTGATCCCGGACTCTCCAGGGGGCTCTGCTGCTCATAAAAATGCGTCTGACGGTGAGAACATTGAGCAGCAGAATCAGGATAAATGAGGCTAACGGGTTTAGAATCTAATGGACAAACTCGATTGTTACCCAGACCGTACAGTAATAAAAATCTAGTCTTACAGAACATAACCAGGGTTCGTTCACCAGTTGATACATTCCTGTGAGCATGGAATACCAGAAAAGGTTCTTTAAAACGATCAGCACAGTCACTGTCCCGAGAACCACGCCTGTTTTGTCGGTTCATTGCCAACTAATTAATTAACAAACTCAACATTGAAAAACACGAACAAATTCAACAATAAGGTTAGCATTGAAAAGCACCAGCAAATTCAATAAGTGGTTTAACATTGAAAAACCCAATGAAATTCAACAACTTCAACATTAAGATACTCCAGCAAACTCAACAACAACCTCAACATTGACAAATAGGTATACATTCAGCAAAAAACACTCTACCTTGTAAATCACCACCAAATTCAACAACATAAACATTGAAAAACACCCAGAAATTCAACAACAGCAACATTGAAAACACCAAGAAATTCAATAAGCTCGTGAACATTGAAAAAACACCAACAAATACAACCACAACATAAAAATTGAGAAACACCAACAAATTCAATTACAAACCCAACATTGGAAAACAGCAATAAATTCAACAACAAGCCCAACATTGGAAACACCAACAAATTCAGCAACAACTACAAGATTCAAAAACCCCAGCAAATTCATAAAGAAACTCAATACTGATTATCGCCAACATATTCAGCAACAACCTCAACATTGTAAAACATCAACAAATTCGCCAACAACTTCAACATTGAAATACACCAGCAAATTCAACTAGATTGAAAGACACCAGTAAATCCAGAAACCACGTCACCATAGAAAATGAACAACAAACCGATGAACAACATCAGCATTGATAAATAGAAAAAAATTCAACAACAACTTCATCAATGAAAACCATCAAAAAATTCAACAAGCTTAACAATGAAAAACAATAACACGTTCAAGAGCAACCTCGCCATTGAAAAATACGTACAAATTCAAGTGAACATTGAAGATCATCAAGAAATTCAACAGCAGCGCGGAAAAACACCAAGTTCAACAAAAACGTCATCAACCAAAAGTGCAAACATTTTCAAACACAACCTCAAGGTTTAACAAACAATTGTTGAATTTGTTGATGCTTCTTAATTGTGACTCTGTTTATGAATTTGATGGTAATTTCAAATCATTTTAACTTTGCTGCTGTTTTTCAAAGTTGAATTTGTTGTTAAGTTTACATTTTTTTTCAATGTTGTGGCTGTTGTTGAATATGTTGGTGTATTTCAATGTTGAAGTAATTGTAGAATTTGTCAATGTTCTTCAATATTCAGGTTGTTTTTGAATATCTTGGTGATATTCAAAGTTGACGTTGTTGAATTTGTCGTGGTTGTTCTCGGTGTTGAATCTGTTGTTGCGTTTGTTTCTCTTTATCAATGTTGAGCTTGTTCTTGAATTAGTCGATGTTTCCAATGTTGACGTTATTGAATTTGTTGGTGCTTATTAATGTTGAAGTTGTGTTTTAATGTGTTGCTTTTTTATCAAAGTTGAGGTTGTTGTCGAATTTGTTGGGGTTATTCAGTGTTGACATTGTTTAAGTTGTTGGTTAGTTTCAATGTTATGATTGTTGCTAATTTTCAATGTTGACGTTGTAGATGAATTTGTCAGTGTTTTTGCAAAGTTGAGGTTGTTGCTGAATGTGTGCTGTTTTACAATGTTGCAATTGTTGTTGAATTTCTTGGTAATGTTAAATGCTGCAGTTGTTGAATTTGTTTGTGTTTTTCAATGCTAATCTTCTTACTTAATTTGTTGGTGTTTTCAAAGTTATGTTTGTTAACTAATTATTTGGAGTTTTGTAATGTTGAGTCTCTTGTTGAAATTGTTGGTGGTTTTCAATCTTTTTGACTTTGCTGGCGTGTTTGCAATTTAAAATTGTTGGTAAATTTGTTGGTGATTTTCAGTCTTGATGATGCTATTGAACATGTTTATGTTTTACAATGTTGATTCTGTTTAATTTGTTGGTGATTTTCAATGTCGAGGTTTTTGTTGAATTTGCAGCTGTTTTTTTTCAAAAGCTGAGGTTGTTGCTGAATTTATTGGTGATGTTCAATGTTGAGGTTGCTGAATTTGTTGTTGCTTTTCACTGTTGAGGTTGCTGAATTTGTTGGTGTTTTTCAAAGCTGAGGTTGTTGTTGAATATGTTGGTGTTTTTCAATCATGAGATTGTTCTTGAATTTGTTGGTGTATTTCAATGATGAAGATATTGTTGAATTTGTTGGTGTTTTTCAGTGTTGAGGGTGTTTTTGAATTTGTTGGTGTATTGCAAGGTTGAGGTTGTTGTTGAATTTGTTGGTGTTATGCATGTTGAGAGTGTACAATTTGTCGGTGTTTGCAAATGTTGATGTTCTTGTTAAATTTGTCGGTGTTATTCAATGTTGAGGTTGCTGTGAATTTGATGGTGTTATCCAATGTTGAAATTGTTGCTGTTTTCAAGATTGAGGTTGTTATTGATTTTGTCAGTGTTATCAATGTTGAAGTTGTTATCGAAATTGTTTGTGTTTTCAATGTTAAGGATGTTGTTGAAATAGTTGGTGCTATCAATGTTGATTTGGTTGCTGTAATGTGTTGGTGTTTTTCAATATTTGTATTGTTCAATTTGTTTGTACCTTTCAAATTTGAGGTTGTTGTATTTGTTGGTGTGTTTCAAGTTGAGGTTGTTATTGAATTTGTCGGTGTTATCAATGTTGATGTTGTTGTTGAATTTGTAGGTGTTTTTCAAATCTTAAGGTGTTCTTGAATTTGCTTGTGTTTATCAATGTCGATTTTGTAGTTGATGTTGTTGTTTAAAATGTTGGTGTTTATCCATGTTGAGGTTGTTGTTGAATTTGTTGCTGTTTTTCAATGTTGATGTTGTTCTTCAATTTGTTGGTGTTTTCAATGTTGAATTTGTTGGTGTTTTCAAAAGTTCTGGTTGTTGTTGAGTTTGTTGGTTCTTTTCAATGTTGAGGTTGTTCTTGAATGTGTTGCTGTTTTTCATTGTTGAGGTTGCTATATTGTTGGTGTTTTCAATGTTGAAGTAGTTGTAGAATTTGTCAATGTTCTTCAATATTCAGCTTGTTGTTGAATAGGTTGGAGATGATCAATGTTGGCGTTGTTGAATTTGTTGTTGTTGTTCTCGGTGTTGACTCTGTTGTTGAATTTGTTGCTCTTTTTTCAATGTTGAGCTGGTTGTTGAATTATTCGATGTTTTCAATGTTGACCTTTTTGAATATTTTGGTGCTTATTAACGTTGAAGTTGTGGTTCAATTTGTTGTTTTGTTATCAAAGCTAAGGTTGTCGTTGAATTTGCTGGGGTTATTCAATGTTGATATTGTTTAAGTTGTTGGTGAGTTTCAATGTTGTGATTGTTGCTGATTTTCAATGTTGAACTTGTTGATGAATTTGTCAGAGTTTTTACCAAGTTGAGGTTGTTGCTGAATGTGTCCTGTTTTACAATGTTGAAATTGTTGTTGAATTCCTTGGTGATGTTCCATGTTGCAGTTGTTGAATTCCTTTGTGTTTTTCAATGCTAATCATATTATTGAATGTGTTGGTGTTTTGCTATGTTATGTTTGGTAATTAATTATTTGAAGGTGTTGGTTTTGAATTTGTTGGTGTTTTTTAAATCTTCAGGTTGTTGTTGAATTTGTTGGTACTTTTTAATTTTCAGGTTGCTTCTGCATTTGTTGGTGTTTTTCAATATTGAGGTCGTTGTTAATTTTGATGTTGTTTTTCCACGTTCAGTTGTTGTTGAATTTGTTGAGCTTTTTCGACGTTGAGGTTGTTGTTGAAATCGTTGGTGCTTTCAATATTTAGGATTTTGAATTAGTTAGTGTTTTTCAATATTGAAGTTGTTGAATTTGTTGTTTTTCAATTTTGAGGTTACTGCTGAATTTGTTGATCTTTTCATTGTTGAGGTTGTTGAATTTGGTGATGTTTTTCACAACTCAGGTTGTTGTTGAAATTGTTTGTGTTTTTCATTGTCGAGGATGTTGTTAAAGTTGTTGGTGTTTTATTTTTCGATTCTGAGGTTGTTCTTGAATTTGAGGGTACTTTTCCATTTGAGGTTGTTGTTGAATTTGTTGGTGATTTCAATTTTCTGGTTGTTGTTGAATTTATTGCGGTTTTTCCACGTTGAGTTTGTTGTTGAAATTTTTCGTGACTTCAATGTTGAGGTTGATGTTCAAATAACTGTTATTTTCAATGTGGAGCATCTTGAATTTGGTGATGTTTTCAATTCTCAGTTTGTTTAAGTTGTTGGTGATTTTGAAAGTTGATGTTGTTATTGAATTTGCTGGCGTTTTCAATGTTGAGGTTGTTTAATTTGTAGCTGTTTTTCAAATTTGAGGTTGATGTTGAACTTGCTGTTGTTAATCAATGTTGAGGTTGTTGAATTTGTTGAGGATTTTGAATGTTGAGGTTGTTGTTTCATTTGTTGGTGTTTTTCAACGTTTATGTTGTTGAATTTGTTGGTGTTTTCATTTTTTATTTTGTTGAACTTGTTGGTATTTTTCAAAGTTGAGGTTCTTATTGAATTAGCTGGTGTTTTTCAATGTTGAGGTTGTTCTTGAATGTGTTGGTGTTTTCAATGTTGATGATGTGGTTGAATTTGTTGTGGTGATTGAGTTTGTTGTTGAAATTTCTGGGTTTCTTTTCAATTCTGAGGATCTTGTTGAAAAAGTTGTTGTTTTCAATGTTGAAGTTGTTTAAATTGTTTGTGTTTTTGAAAGTTAAGGTTGTTGTTGAATTTGTTGGTGATTTTAAATGTAAGGTTTGTGTTGAATTTGCTGGCGTTTTTCAATGTTGAGGATGTTTGTTGAATTTGTCAGCGATTTTCAATGTTGATTTCGTTCTTGAATTTGTTGGGGTTGAATTTATTGTTGCAATTGTTAGTTTTTTCAATGCTGATGTTCTTGTTGAAAAGGTTATTGTTTTCAATGTTGAGGTTGTTTACATTGTTGTTGTTTTTTCAAAGTTGAGCTTGTTGCTCTGTTTGTTTCTGTTTTTTAAATCTTGAGGTTGTTTTTGAATTTGTTGTGGTGATTCCACGTTGAGTTTGTGGTTGAAATTGTTGTTTCTTTTCAACTTTGAGGCTCTTGTTTGAAAAGTTTATGGTTTCAATTTTGAGGATATTTAAATTGTTGGTGTTTATCAATCTTGATGTTGTTGTTGAACCTGCTGCTGTTTTTCAAAGTTGAGGTTGTAATTGAACTTGTTGTTGTTAATCAATGTGAGGTTGTTGAATTTGTTGACGATTTTCAATCTTGAGGGTTTTGTTGAATTTGATGGTGTTTATTAAAGTTACTTTCGTTGTTCAATTTGTTGGTGTTTTTCAATGCTGAGATTGTCGTTTAATTGGTTGGTGTCATTCAATGTTGGCGTTGTTGAACTCGTTGCTTTTCAACGTTGAGGTTGTTGTTGAATTTGTTGTTGTTTTTCAACGTTGAGGTTGCTGTTTATTTTGTTCGTGTTTTCAATGTTGATTTTGTTGAATTTGTTAGTGTTTTTTAAATTTGAGGGTGTAGTTGAATTTGTTGGTCTTTTTCACTCTTGAGGTTGTTCTTGCATTTGTATTGGCTCATTTCAGAATAAAAAAAAAACACAGGGAGTTTCAACTCTGCTTGTCTTATTCCTCTAATAAACAACTGACTAGACTGATATTGACATTAACCATCTGTGCTGTCTGTCTGTGTCACTGTATATGTGTGTCCATACATGTGTTTGACTGTGTGTGTGTCTGTGTCTGTCTGTGTGTGTGTTTGTGTGTGTGAGAATGAGTCTATGTGTATGAATTTGGGTGACTGTGATTATGTCTGTCTGCACGTGATTGTGTATGTATCTGTCTACGTGTGTGTGTGTGTTTGTGTGTGTGTGTGTGTTTGTGAAACTGTGCGATTGGCATTGTAAAACAGCAACACATTTCACCTTTGGAACAGAATCACTTTACACATCCTGCGCTCTCTGGATGTTAACTGTTTCCAGAAATTACTGAGATATCCTTTAGCCTCTGTATGTCTATTGTGCGTTGGAGAAGCTTCACCACTTTGACAATTGTCAACACATATTTATGAAAGGAAAACTTTCCTTGACAATTTTGTTGGAGCTTTTTTGATGTTTGTGGCTGGCGGGTTAAAAAAGAGGCATGAGTGGAGTTAATGCATTTGGACTTCAACTCAGCTGGCCTCTCTCTGTAATACTGTGTCGGAAAGGAGTGGAGACCAAGAACTGCATAATGGGAATAGATGGCAAGGCTCTTCATATCTATGCCAGCGCGGACACAATGTGAATGGAGGCTGTATAGATGTGAAAATAAATTTTCTCCCATTTATTGTTTGTGTTTTCAATGTTTTTTTCTAGGACAAAGACTCTGTGTGAGAAACCGAGAAAATTACCTTGGAAAAATATTTAATAAAAATCTTTATCAAAATCCAAGTTGTCGGTTCAAGCATTGACAATCAATTGCAGAGGATTTCCAGAGTACAGCAAAGTTTATCTACTCCCATTGAGAACTGGAGTATATCCAGGTAACTGAACAAAATGTGCACCGATCTTTCTGAAATAATCCCCAAATACCTTCTCAAAACAATACCTCCAATGGGGAATGAGGAGAGAGTACATCTACAGGGTCAGGTGGTAAAAGACGAATGCACCACCCGAGTGAACTGTACAACTTGCTACAAACTTCAATCCCTGACTATATTGCTCAATATGCATACTTCGTAAAGCTGTTTCCAGATGCTGCTACGCAGTAACTGAACTTCTCTGAGCCTGGCAAAGAGTAGGGCCTATAGTGGCGGGAAGCGGCCAGCAGAAGGTAGGGTTGAATCATTTTAATTCCAAGACGGTGAAACGGGTTTGACAAGAGGATTTGACCCTTTTTAAATTAATTCCTTCATCTAACGATCCAAAGACACAAAAACGCTGACAAAAGATGCGAGTCCAGGCTGAGGCAGTCATTGTCGAATTGGGATGGAAGGCTTTTATAGCCCATGTGAAGTGACATTGATGCCTGAATACACATTGATGACACATTGACATTGAATAACATCACTGCTGAGGTTTCTGTTGGACATGATCAGTCTGACAGGAGGAAATTAATTTGATTTGAATTATTGTGCTCGGAGGTGAAGGTCCAGCTAGTTGTTGGGTGTTGGATCCACAGGAATCACTTTGTGTTTTGCTGTGGAGGGAGACTTTGTACTGAGTGTGAGGGGAGCCCAATTTCCGATTGGTGTGGGGGTGGCAGTCACACGTTACTTTGTGTGAGGTGCTGACACATGGGCTTTTCAAACAGGGGCTCCAGGTAGAATAATACCACCCTACACTTTCCCAAAGCCCAACATCTAATCTAGGTGGTAGCCTGAATCTTTTCCCAGTTCACAGTATATCTCTGACAGGGGCTGAGGATGGCTCACCCAGTGTCAGTCAGAGACTTCTTATTAACCTCTCTCACTGGACCTGCTGTGGAGAGTGGGGGTTGGGCAGAGCATGAGGAGTGAGCGTGTTCTGGTTGTGAAATCATTCAGTTCAGCTCAGCATTGAATGCGTTTTAGAATCGGAGTAAAGGGGAATTTCAGCACAGCCTTCAGCTGCTCTCTCAACTTAGTCTGGCTCACTGCATACAAACTAGTGTTTGTGCAGCAACTCAGGAGCTGCAGCATGAAGCCTATTTCCAGAATATAAAGTGGTGGTCTTACGTAGGTGTAGCCCAAACCCACCAATCACAACCATATGGAAAACATCGTTAAGACAGCCCATAAAAGGATGAAACTTCATGGGATAATAAACAGTAAAATGACTCTCCATCTTTGTGTCTCTGGGACTGTCCCCAGTGCTCTGAGCCCGGAGTCTCCTGCGGGCTCTGCTCCTCACTAAAATTTACCTGACCGTTAAAACAATGAGCACTAGAATCAGGAAAAATGGCACACCCGACGTTACAATATAGTGAAGTAACTCGATTGCTGCCCATGTCCGTGAATTCTGAATATCCAATGTCACAACACAAAACCAGGGGAAATTCATGGCCCAATACTGAGCCGTATACATAAAATACCAGAGCACATTCTTGAAACAGCTCAACAAACTGACTGTTCCCAGAATCACAAATGCCGTTTTTGTGGTGCAATATTTTGCTCTCAACTTACTGCAACAAATAGCCACAAATCTAACGAATGTAAAAGTGACAGTGAACCAGACAGAACAGTCTGTGACTGAATAAAGCAGAACAGCAGAACAGAACAACACACAAGAAATGGAAAAGCGGGATCGATCTCAGTCATCAACAATGTGATGGAAGGTGTGACAGGCAGTGAAAGCAGGCGCCATTTACACAGGTCAAACCTGTGAACCGAGGATCACTCTGTGCTCAGCTAAGACCACTGGTTGGCAGCCCTCATTACAGCCGTGGGCTTAACAGGGGACAATGCTCTATTCAAGATATAAGCTTGTGGTGACAGCCCTTGAGTTAAGTCCTCGTTTGAGCCTGTGTTGGCCAGGAGACCGGCTAAAGGAAAGTGCTTTAAATTGTTTGAGGCTAAGTAGATGAGCTCCAAAAGCCCCTCCGAATACTGTCTTACTCCCAGCCATCTTTAGCAGCTGCAGCAATGAATTTCCCTTCACCATAAGGACAGGCGTTCAGTTGTTCACTGATCATTATAACTTGCACAGCACTATTCGTCACTCATGGAAAACTGAAGCGGAAAGTATCCACACAGAACACCGCACAGGCAACATTAAGGCTGATGCTGATCCGTGGCAACAATATTGGCAGCAATCAAGTATCAGGCAATGCTTATTTGCTGCACAGGAACATAACATAATGCTGAGTGCAGAGACTGAAAGAGTTGTAAGAGTGATGCAGCGAATGATAGCCGCTTGAATAATTACTGAATACAGCGTCTTACCAAGAACAACAGTAACAGTGAAGAGAGGAGACACTCAGTGACAGAAACATGATTAAAATAATATCTGTCTGACAGAAACAATGCTGGTTGGAGAGACTTACCAGGAACTGCAAGAGCAGCGAGCAATGGATAGTAAATTTCTTGAAGCTCATAGAGGAACATTTCAATCCTCATATCCAGTGAAGAACCCGAGTGCATTGTGGGCCTCTCTGTGGAGCTCCTGGTCTGTGTTAGAGACGGTGCTGATGTTCACACTGACTGTGTGCAATGACACTTTGGAATGGTTTTGCCCATTAATATCAGTGGGAACCCTGTTGGTGGCAGAGTGAGTGTGTATCCAGGGGGACTGGTGCTAATTACCTGAGCAAAGGGATTAGCTTAACCAAGGTCAACACTCCCTTATTATTTTCCACTCCTCGCAAATTATGTTAAACTGTGTGTAAAAATAATATCCCCAAATCTCAGAACACAGTTCCCAATATTCAAAGGCAGCGATGGGGTGTATGACAGATGTGGTATCACTGGTACAGACACTAACAGATGCAGAGAGACAATGAAACACTAATAAGTTGACAGAGCACCTAAGACGCAAAAAGCTCACTCAGCGTCCATAAACTGAATCAGCTCCAGTAAACTGACCGATCTCTCTAAGTTCATCCATCACCAGTAAGTAGATCCTTCAGCTGCCAGGCTGATGGAGCAATGATAAACTCACCCCACTGCTGTGAGATGGCGTCTCAGTGTCTATAACATTAGCCGTCTTCATTAAACTGGTGCAGCCTATAGGAGCTGATCCAGCCGGAATGGAGTGAATCAGATTCACAGAGAATCCATAGGATATGGAATAGTGGACGAGGCGCTTGACCATATCCAGTGAATTCTACTGCTTAGGCTGCAATCGAGAATCCTCCCATCTTCCTCATCTCAATATAAATTCTTATTCCCCTCCCCACACACACTTTCTACATTGTCAGGGGTCGGGATAGCAAAGGGTGTGGTTGAGGTTGGGTTGGTGATGGGATTGACCGAGGTGGAGATAGGCTGAGTGTCTAAGGCTACTGTGTGGGTCGGAGCAGAAAGGCCGAGTAGAGGGTGAGGGGTGAGGCCGAGGGTCGTGGTATTAAAGGTGACACGCAGGGTCGAGGGAGCAGTGGTCACACTGGGTCAGGAGAACCAAGGTCAGCTTCGAGGTCACAGATTATATGAGGGTAACGGAAGAGGCTGGGCCAGGGTTGGACAGAGGGTCGACATTAGGCAAAGGGTCAGGGTTTAGAATTAATGTCAGTGTTTAGGCGGAGGGTCAAGGTTTCGTCAGATGGGGAGGGGTTAGACAGATGGTCAGGGTTTGGGACGATGGCCAGAGGTTAGGCGGAGGGTCAGGGGTTAGGCAGAGGGTCAGGGGGAATCAGGGATGATATTGGATCAACGGACAGAGGTCCAATCGTGTCAAGTGAATAGAGGAGGACACTTGAAGTTGACAGGTTATATGAGAATAAAGGGATAAGCGGTCAGACTGGATTAGGAAGGTGGTTATGGGTGAGGTTATTTGATTTGAATGGGATGGTGTGGTTATGGGTCACGTTGTTTGACTTGAATGGGGAGGGATGTTTTTTGGTCAAGTTGTTTGATATTAATGTGGTGCAGTGGTTATGGGTCAGGTTGTTTGATATGAATGGGGTGGGGTGCTTATTTATATAGATGTTTCTTTTCCCAGCTATTGCCATTATTTTTAAATCTACAACTAATACCTTGTCAGTCTTTCCAACCCCTCCCCAATAGAGCTGTACCTTGAGTGTCCTGCCATCCATTCTTAATTAGAACTTTTCTTAGATAATATCACAACCTTCAACACCTCTTTGAACCTTTTGTCTGTGACATCTTTTGATTATCTGCTGCTATCACTGCTTGCTTGTCCCTACAACCACTCCACCCTCAACTTCTCTCCTCCCGCTCCCCACCTTAAACCAGCTTATATTTCACCCCTCTCCTAACTATACCCAGTTCTGTTGAAGGGTCATGTGGTCTCGAAACGTCGACTCTTTACTTCTCCACCGATGCTGCCAGACGTGATTATGGGTCAGGTTGTTTCACTTGAGTGGGGACGGATGTTTTTTGGTCAGGTTGTTTGATGTTAAGGTGGAACGGTGGTTATGGGTCAGGTTTTTTTTACTTCAATGGGGTGGGGTGGTTATGGGTCAGGTTGTTTGATTTGAATTGGGTGGGGAGGCTTTGTGTTAGGGTGATTCGTTTGAAAGGGGCGGTTAGGTTATGGATCCTGTTGTTTGATTTGAATGGCGTGGGGTGGTTATCAGTCAAGTTGTTAGATTTGAATGGGGTGGGGTTGTTTTCGGTCGGGTTGTTTTCATTGAATGGGGTGTGGTGGTGAAGGGTCAAGTTATTTGATTTGAATGGGGTGGTTTGGTAATGGGCCAATTTGTTTGATTTGAATGGATGGGCTGGCTATGGGGGAGATTGTTTGATTTGATAGGGGTGGGGTAATTATTGGTCAGCTTGTTTGATTTGAATGGGTTGGGGTGATTATGTGTCTTATTGTTTAATTTTAATGTTTTGGTGTGGTTATGAGTTAGATTTATTTGATTTGATTGGGCTGCTGTTGTTAGGCGTCAGGTTGATATATTTGAATGGGGTCGGGTCGTTGTGGGTCAGGTTTTTTGATTTGAATTGGGTGGTGTGGTTATGGGCCACGTTGTTTGGCTTGAATAGGATGGGGTCTTTATTGGTCAGTTTGTTTGATTTGTAAGGGATGGAGTGGTTTTGGGTAAGGATGTTTTAATTTAATGGTGTGGAGTTCTTTTGGCTCAGTTTGTTCGAATTGAACGGGGTGGTGTTGTTATGGGTCAGATTGTTTGATATGAATGGGGTGGGGTAATTATTGGTCAACTTGTTTGATATGAATGGGGTGGGGTCGTTATGGGTCAGGTTGTTTGATTTGAATGGGGTGGGGTGGTTATGGATCAGGTTGTTTGATTTGAATGGGATGGGATTGTTAAGGGTCAGATCGATTAATTTGAATGTCGTGGGATGGTAATGGGGCAGGATGTTTGATTGAATGAGGTGGGGTGGTTTAGGTTCAGATTGTTACATTTGAACGGGGTTGGTTGGTTAAGCGTCACGTTGTTTGATTTGAATTGGGTGGGGCGGTTAAGGGTCAGGCTGTTTGATTTGAATGGGTTGGGGTGATTATGTGTCTGATTGTTTAATTTGAATGTTTTGGGGTGGTTATGAGTTAGATTTATTTGATTTGAATGGGCTAATTTGTTAGGCGTCAGTTTGATATAATTGAATGGGGGTGGGGTAGTTGTGGGTCAGGTTGTTTGCTTTGAATGTGGTTGTGTGGTTATGGATCAGGTTTTTTGATTTGAATGTGGTGGGGTTGTTATGGGTCAGGATTTTTGATTTGAGTGCGGTGGGGTGGTTATGGACAGATTCTTTGATTTTAATGTGGTGGGGTGGTTAAGGGTCAGGTTGTTTGAATTGAACGGGATTGGGTTGTTAAGGTTCAGGTTGTTTGAATTGTACATAGTGTGTTGGATATGGGTCAGGTTGATTGATTTCTATGGGGTGGGGTGGTTATGGGTCAGGTTGTTTGATTTGAATGGGGTGGGGTGGTTATGGGTCAGGTTGATTGATTTGAGTGGGGTGGGGTGGTTATGGGTCAAGTTGATTGATTTTATGGGATGATGTGGTGGTGTGTAACGTTGTTTGCCTTGAATAGGGTGGGGTGTTTTTGGGTCAGAATATTTGATTTGAATGGGATGATGTGGTGGCTATGGTTCAGCTTTATCATTTGAATGGATTCGGTGGGTTAAAGGTTAGATTCTTTGTTTTGAATGTCCTGGGGTGGTAATGGGGCAGGATGTTTGATTTGAATGGTGTGGAGTGGCTATGGATCTGGTTGCTGGATTTGAACGGGGTATTTTGGATATTAATCAGGTTGTCTGATTTGAATGGGGTGCTTTGGTTTTGGATCAGGCTGTTTGATTTGAATGCAGTGGGATGGTTGTGGGTCCGTTTGTTTGCTTTGAATGTGGTGGGGTTGTTATGGGTCAGGTTGTTTGATTTGAATGGGGTGGGGTGGTTATGTGTCAGGTTGTTTTGATTTGAATGGGGTGGGGTGGTTATGTGTCAGGTTGTTTGATTTGAATGGGGTGGGGGTGGTTATGGGTCAGGTTGTTTGCTTTGAGCGCGATGGGGTGGATATGGGTCAGTTTTTTTGATTTGAATGTGGTTGGTGGTTATGGGACAGGTTATTTGGCTTAAATGTGAGGAGTGGTCATCTGTCAGATTGTTTGTTTGGTTTGTGTGAGGTGGGTTGGTTATGGAACAGATTGTTTGTTTGGTTTGTGTGAGGTGGGTTGGTTATGGAACAGATTGTTTGATGTGAATGTTTTGGGGTGATTATTGGTCACATATTTTAAGTTGAATGTCGTGTGCTGGCTATGGGTTAAATTTTGTTGATTTGAATTTGCTGGGGTGGTTATGGGTCAGATTGTTTGATTTGAATCTGATGGGATGGTTATGGGACAGTTTGTGATTTGAAAAGTATGGGTGGTTATGGGACATATTGTTAGCTTTGAAATTGGTGCGGTGGTTATGTGTCAGGTTCTTTGATTTGAAGGTGTGGGATGCATATGGGTCAGGTTGTTTGATTTGAATCGGGTGGGCTGCTTTTGGGTCAGGTTGTTTGATTTAAATTGGGTGGGGAGTTTATGTGTTAGGACACTTGATTTGAATGGGGTGGTTTGGTTATCCATCTGGTTATTTGATTTGAATGGGGGTGGGGTGGTTATCGGTCAGGTTGATAGATTTGAATGGGATTGGGTGGTTAAGGGTCTAGGTATTTGATTTGAATGGGCTGGGGTGGATATACGTCAGCTTGTTGAGGGGGGGGAAGGGGGGGGAGGGGGGAGGGGGGAAGGGGGGGAGTGGGGGGGGAAGGGGGGGAGGGGGGGAGGGGGGAAGGGGGGGAGTGGGGGAGGGGGGAGTAGGGGGGGGAGAGGGGGAGTAGGGGGGGGAGAGGGGGGGGGGAGGGGGGGAAGGGGGGAAGGGGGGGAAGGGGGGGAGTAGGGGGGGAGAGGGGGGGAGAGGGGGGGAGAGGGGGGGAGAGGGGGGGAGAGGGGGGGAGGGGGGGAGGGGGGGAAGGGGGGGAGTGGGGGGGGAAGGGGGGGAGGGGGGGAGGGGGGAAGGGGGGGAGTGGGGGAGGGGGGGAGTAGGGGGGGAGAGGGGGAGTAGGGGGGGGAGAGGGGGGGGGAGGGGGGGAAGGGGGGGAAGGGGGGGAAGGGGGGGAGTAGGGGGGGAGAGGGGGGGAGAGGGGGAGAGGGGGGGAGAGGGGGGGAGAGGGGGGGGGGAGGGGGGGAAGGGGGGGAAGGGGGGGAGGGGGGGAGTAGGGGGGGAGAGGGGGGGAGGGGGGGAGGGGGGGAGTAGGGGGGGGAGAGGGGGGAGGGGGGGAGGGGGGAGGGGGGTGGGAGGGGGAGGGAGGGAGGGGGGGAGGGGGGAGGGGAGGGGGGGGAGGGGGTGGGGGGGGTGGAGGGGGAGGGGGGGAGGGGAGGGGGGAGGGAGGAGGTGGAGGGGGAAGGTGATGGGGGGAGGGGGGGGGAGGTGGGAGACAGGTGATCTTAGGGGTGAGGGAGGAGTGGGTTCTTTAGGAAGTTAGCGGGTATGGAGGGTACAGGGAGTAGAGCTTTAGGGAGTACGGGCCTGGCGTGTAGAGGGTGTAGAGTTTTAGGGAAAGCACAGATCTGGGGGCTTGAGACAGTGAAGCTGTTAGGATAGCGCGGGTCTGGGGGGTCGAGAGAATGGAGACGTAGGGAGAGAGCAGGTATGGGGTGTAGAGAGAGTGGAGCTGTAGGGAGAGAGCGGGTATGGGTGTTTGAGAGAGTGGTGCCGTAGGGAGAGAGCAGGTCCAGGTTTAGAGAGAGTGGAGCTGTAGAGAGAGATCATGTCTCAGGGGTATAGAAAGTGGAACTGTAGGTGGAGAGCGGGCCTGAGAAATCTTCTTGAAAGGGGGTTTGAGAGAAAGCAAGATGCAACAATGTCAGAAATAGCCAGCCAGCTCCTTAAGGGAATCTTGAGAAAGACAGGAGAGAGAGAGGTTTTTTGTCTCCACTCTTTGCAGGCTAGGATCTGAACTGCCTGCACTGTTACCACACAAAACCCTGTCACCTGGTCAGGAGATAATTCAAATGTTGTCGGCAGGCAATTCCCGTTAGTCCAGGGCTCCTTTCCAGAACCATCCTGTTTTTTTATGGCACACTATTTTCCAAGGTAGCAAGATTGTAGATATTCCTCATCCTATTCCAGAGAACTTTCCTTTAAACAGTAGTTATGGTAGTTTTTAAAGCAGCAGTCATATTTTAAACCGACAGTCTGAGAAAAAAGAAAGCAAACAGCAGAGAGTAGAAGATACACAAAAACAGTAAACAAGTAGTTATGCAAACACACATACACAAATGGTAATCATTTAATTATGTACATACATAAATGCAATAATAACTAAATGGTTAGCTACACACATACCCATAAAACAATAAACAAGTCGTTATGTGCACACTTACAAGCAAATAAACGTTATCATTTTAGTTCCTCCACTGATCTTTTCCATTATCCTGAAAACCACTGCCACTTTGCGCTGGTGGTGGAGGGAGTGAATGTTCCTCGATCGGGTGCCAATAAAGCGGGGCTGCTTTGGCTTGAATGGTGTCCTGCTTCCTGAGTATTGTTTGAACTGCACTCACCCGGGAAGTGGTTTCCGACCCATATTCAAATGGAACCTGTTTATCCCTTCTCACTCTGTGAAAAACCCATCCCGATTCCAATGGCTCTTTTATAACTTCCTTTTACATGATAATATTTTTTTTAAAAACAGTACTCGCCACTCCACGTGGCTGGAGTCCCTCATCCGTGTAACCATTCTTGGAAATATCATAAACGGCCTCACCAGGGATCTGCCCTGCATCGTAAAATAACATATCCAGAATTAGACACAATACTCCAGCCGAGGACTAACCAGTGAGTTATAACATGTCAGTGTGAAGTTCCTCCTCAGGAGGAATATCTTACTTTTCCTTTCAACCGGACATGCTTGTCCAGATAACTTGTATCGGTACAAATCTGTTAAAGAAAATACTTTGTTATTGTACCAGATGCCTTCCTCATGTCCTTTTATTTGTGATTCCATCAGCCATGTAGCTGCTAGTCTCACCAATCTTCCTGCATCCTCCATGAGCCAGCTGCTATTCTTCACACTGTTTATATGAGCCAGAAATTGAATGGGACCAGCCACATAAATACTGTGGCTACAAGAGCATCTCAGAGGCTAGGATTTATGCAATGAGTAACCCATCCCCTAATTCCCTAAAGCCTGTCCACCATCGACAAGCCAGAGGTGAGGAGTGCAATGGAATACACTCCACTTGCCTTTATGAGTGCAATTCCCACAAAACTCAAAAAGCTTGAGTCCGTCCAGGACAAAACAGCCCCACCTAATTGGCAGCACATCCACAAATATTAACACCCTGCACCACCGGCAGACAGTAACAGCAGTGTGTACCATCTAGAACATGCACTGGAGGTACTCATCAAGTCTCCTTACAGAGCACCTTCCAAACAGACGACGGCCAACATCTAGAAGGACAAGGACAAAAGATAACTTGGAACACCACAACCTGGAAGTTCTCCTCAGAGTGATTCAACATTCTGACTTGGACATACATCGGCGTTCCTTCTCTTTCGCTGGGTCAAAATCCTGGAATTCCTTCCCTAAAGCACTGTTGGTGTACTCACATCATATGGCCAGCAGCGGTTCAAGAAGACAGCTAAACACCACATTCTCAAGGAGTAGTTATGGATGGGCAATAAATGCTGGGACAGTCAGTGAAGGCCACGGCAGTGAATGAATTTTTTAAAAAGCTGCTCACCCTTTCTCCGTTTTCTGTTTCCAGTTCAATTTCACATCCACTCTGCCACTGCCTCGATACCCCATGGGTTTCCGCTTCCATTATATTTCCAACTATTGACGTCTGATCGCACGCCTTTTGCAATACTATCTATATGACAAGAAATTTAATATCTTCATCACTTTCAGCTTTTCCGAAAGCGGCCACGATCCAATTCATCAGACATGTTTGCTTTCCTATTAAGATCCCCAGGTCACTTATATTCTATGAACCGATACATTGTTTACAGAGCGGTCACTATTTTTGCCCTACATCATGGCCTGTAGAAATTGAGCCACCAGCGCCATTCGACTGCCGGGCTGCAGTTAGTGTTTGTTCTTTTTTTGAAATCAGGGTGGAACATTTACAAGCTTCAAGTCATCGGGCGTCACTCCCGTATACAAGGAAGAATGAGAGATTATGATCAGTGCCTCCGCTAAGACCACCATCCTTCACTCAGCAACCCTCGTACATTTCTGTTCTGACACAAGAGCGCTGGAATGAAACGGGTTAACTGAAGCTGTTTGTTCGGTGGCTGTAATTAATGTCAGTCTCCATGGAATTTAACTGTGCCTCTGACAGTTTGCCCTCTTCTATTTATAAGCGGCGCCTTTATGATCAGTGCCTCCGCTAAGACCACCATCCTTCACTCAGCAACCCTCGTACATTTCTGTTCTGACACAAGAGCGCTGGAATGAAACGGGTTAACTGAAGCTGTTTGTTCGGTGGCTGTAATTAATGTCAGTCTCCATGGAATTTAACTGTGCCTCTGACAGTTTGCCCTCTTCTATTTATAAGCGGCGCCTTTCAATGCGTTATCCTACAGTATTATCGGGAGCATTCCATCCGCAATATGCCGGGATAATTGGCTTAATAGAGAGGCAGAGGAGAGGACAGAATTTGAGAACAATAGATTGGAATGTTACAACAATAGATCAGAACCTGAGAAGAATACATTGGAATGTTACAACAATGGATCAGGACCTGAGAATAATAAATTGGAATGTTACAACAATGGATCAGAACCTGAGAAGAATAGATTGGAATGTTGCAACAATGAGGACGAGCTTCACCACGGCGTTTAACTTACTTACTGCAGAAGATGATTGGATAACATTAAAATGGCGCATTTACTGGGCGCTTTTCGTTATTCAAGGGGTTTACTATCCCATCCTCGCCATTCTCGGTGTCCCTGGTAAGCCTTTACATTCAGACATTAACTTGTGAAGCATGTTTAACTTCATTACAGTGCTTGTCGTCTAAATTCTGGTAAGACCAGTGTCATTGTGTGAAGTTCTGATCAATAACTCTATTCCTGATCCACGGACCCCACTCCTCCTATCTGTTCATTTCTAAGGTTCTGGGTCATGGCTGAACTTGAGGGCTCGGATGGCCCTCCATTCTCTGCATTGTCAAGGGGCATGTCAGGCTTCGCTCCCGGCGAGGAGAATTGAAATAGAGTCACACACAAACTGCAAGCCAACATTTCCAATTCAGACCCACAGGTGAGCAGTTCTGCGCCACAATTTAGTCTCCTCAGTTTCTTCTCTTGACACACTTTTGCCAACAGCCCCCAGCAGACCAGAACGCAAGGCCCATTCCCTTTATACTTTCCATGTCCCGACCTCCACGGCACCCACTGCCCCGGCGCTGCCTCATCCCTGCTTGAGCCCAGCATCCATGGCACGCTGGAGTTGGGGTGTGGGGTGGGTGCAGTTGGGGAAAGAACAACCACAGCTTCTCTAATCTGTCCATGTATCATACATCACTGGATCCACTCTGGTAAATATCGCCTATAATCCCTCCCAAACCTTCATATCTTTCTGAAAGTGTGGCGCCCGATGTCTGAAACAACATAAAGGGCGGGAGTAAAATAGTGCTTTACGTAGATTTATTATACCACCGTGCATTGTGTTCCCTCTGCCTCTATTAACACTGTGGAGGATGCCATAAGCTCTATTCAGAGCGTTATTAGCCTGTCCTGCCCCCAGCAGAGATTTGTGCACAAACAGCCCAGGTCTCTCTGTCCTTGCAATGCCTCTGATTTGGACAATGGACTTTGTATTGGATACATTATACTGGATTGTATCCTCTCCAATATTCTCCCCATACCAACCTCTCTTTCTTCCTTTTAAAACTTTTAGTATAGTGTAATTCTGTTTCCCAACTCTGGTTTAATGGGTCCAATAGCTTCTTCTTCAGTTCGGTGTAGTATTTGGTCCGATATTGCTCCTGTCCAACGCCTAGAAATGTTTGATTATACTAAAGGTGCTTTATTATTGTAAGCTGTTTTTGTTGCTATTTTTTAAATGCTCCACATGTCAGGCAGAAACTGCAGCCAGGAAGCAAATGTGATGTTTCAGGACGGTGAGCCTTGATAATGCTACACATGTCAGGCAGAAACTGCAGCCAGGAAGCAAATGTGATGTTTCAGGTCGCTGAGCCTTGATAATGGAGGGGTTTTGGACCTGTCAGAAACAGCCCAACCGAAGCCCCAGGTTTGAGATCCACTCACAAAACTGTTGGCCACAGGAGAGCCCAGTCAGTAACCCATGCAAACCACCGTCTGTGTTACCAGCCCCTGGGCGAATAAAGGAGAAGGGCAGCGGAAGGAGGATTACACAGCTGGAAGAAAATAACCTGTCCAATCCAAAACTCATAGTTTAGCGTTCAGCATTGTGACAACTCAATTTCACCAGGGATAGTAGGAAGGGGGGAAGGTTGCTTAGATTTGGTTGAGTGTAGGGGTTCAACAGATTTTAAGCCATGCAGGGAAAGTAAAACAGAATTTGCAATAGATTTTAATTCAAATATTTCAGTAACAACCTTTTATCGCTTTGATCTCTCCAGCCTTCCAGATCATCACTGGCTTTTCCTTTATTCGTTCCGACACAATCATATTCACACAGCTCAGGAAAGAAGAGCACAATTCAACATTTCAAGACTTGCTTAATCAAACTGGTCACTTTTGTTCCAAGCTAATTTCTATGCTTATCTTTCTTCCACACAGTTAATTTATTGTCAATTGTCATCCTGTGTCGGGAAAACTTTGGTCTATTAACTGTCGTTATCCTCGACCTGATATTGAGACACATTCCAATCGTTTTTGCGGAACAGTTTCGTTTCCTGTATTCTATCCCTGTGTGTAATATCCATGCTGTCTTCCTATATGCCGCCACTGACTGTTCCGTCTGGTTCACTGTTACTTTCACCTTTGATAGATTTGTGGCTATTTGTCTCCACAATCTCAAAATTAAATATTGTACCGAGAAAACTGCGACTGTTGTTCTGGGAACAGTGAGTGTGCTGAGCTGTTTAAAGAACATCATCTGGTATTTTATCCTCACAGGTTGGTATTTTCTGAGGAACGCGCCCTGGTTTTGCAATATATCATTTGCTATTCAACTCTCTACGGTCTGGATGACTATAGAATTTCTCCATCACATTCTTACCCCCTGTGTCCCATTTTTCTTGATTCTGCTGCTCAATGTTCTCACCGTCAGACATATTTTAGTCAGCAGCAGAGCCCGCAGGAGACTCCGGGCTCACAGCAGTGGGGAGAGTCCCAGAGACCCAGAGATGGAGAGTCGGAGGAAATCCATCATTTTACTAGTCGTTATCTCGGCCAATTTCATCCTGTTGTGGGCATTGTTAATATTGTTTTCTATATGCAGCCGGATATCATTCCTGGGGAATATGTATGTTGACCTTGATTATATTGTGATGGAATTGGGCTTCATGCTGCAGCTCCTGAGCTGCTGCACAAACACTGGGATTTACGCCGTGACCCAGACTAAGTTCAGGGAGCAGTTAAAAAATGTGCTGAAATACCCCTTTACTCCAATTATTAAATCCATTGATTGACTTAAACACTGACTGACTGAAAATGTCCATTTAATTTTGTATTTCCATTGGTGGGGGGTCTGTTACTGTGGCAACAACTGGCAAAGAGTAGGGTGGTGCTGTTATCTTTATGGTGATAGAGCAAATGGACAGAGTCTGTTCCACAGGATGTTGTTTGCTAGCCCTGCACAGAGCCCCATACTGTCTGGAGCACAGAGAAATAAAGGGTCGTGTCATCAGTGAGCCCGTCCACTCCTGGTTTTCATAGCAACCAGGGCATCAACAAAAGCAGCAACAGCAAGGAGGGATGGCGTCTATCACTGGCCGGGGGAGGGATAAAACAAATACATGGGGTTTGCGGGTGTTCCAGGCACACCAGAGCAGGAGGGTAATATAGCACCAACAGTGGGTGAGGCGCCAATTACAGGTGCACCGAGGAAGTAGGGTGATACAAAAGGTGCTGCGGGGGATGGTGTGTTGTATTCCAGGTTCTCGAATGAGGAAAGGTAATACAACGGGTACACCAGCTGTGGGGTACGGCGATGTGATAATCCAGGTATACCGCGGGAGGAAGAATTAATACCTGGTGCATTAGATGTGGCGGTGTAGCGATGTGATATACCAATTATAGAATGCGAGGAGGGGTGATATAACGGGCTTTTAGCTAAGTGCTGACCCTCTGAAAGTGCAGCAGTACCTCAGTATCAACACATGACACTTATCAGTACTGTGATTCTCTGACAATGTATCGCTCCCTCAGTACTCACCCTCCCTCAGTGCCGGCATTCCATCAACGATGCCTCTCTTACAGTGCAGTGCTCCCTCAGTACTGACCCTCTGACAATTCAGCACTGTGACTGTACTGAGCATACATCAATGCAGCAGTCCCTCAGTTCTGACCCTCTATCAGTGCTGCACTGCTGCAGTTCTGACCCTCTGACAGTGCGGCGCTCCTTCCGTGCTGAACCAATGACAGTACCACACTCGCTCTGCATAAAAAACTGTGATAATGCGGCCATACCTCAGTACTGACCTTCCGACAATGCAGCACTGCCTGTGTATTGAACCTTCAACAGTGCAGCAATCCCTCACTTCTGACCCTCTGACAGTGAAGCACTCCCTAAACACTGAGCCTCCAGCAGTGCAGCACTCCCTCATTAATGACCATTTGATAGTAGAGCACTCCCTCAATATTGACCCTCCAAGAGTGCAGCACTGCCTCAATGCTGACCATCTGATAGTGCACCATTCCCTCAGTCCTAACCCGATAACACTGTGGAGCTTCCTCAGTATTGACACTCTGGCAATGCAACACTGTCTCATTATAAACCACGCAAAAGTGCAGCACTCCCTCAGTACTAACTTGACGACAATGCAGCACTCCATCAGTACTCTCCTTCTGACAGTGTTGCACTCGCTCTGTACTAACCTTCCAGCAGTGCAACAATCCCTCAGTAGTTTCCGTCTGATAGTACAGCACCCCCTTAATACTGACCTTCCAGCAATCCAGCAATCCCACAGTACTTACAATATGATCGTGCAGCGCTTCCTCAGTGCTCCCGCCGCGGACATTGCGTCGCTCCCTCAGTACTCATCCTCTGCCAGTTCAGCACACTCTCAGTACTGGCCATCCAACAGTGCAGCACTCCCTCAGCATTGAACTACTCACCGCGTGGCGCACCCTCAGACTGACCCTCCGATAGTACAGTGCTCCTCTCTGCCGACCCTCTGACAGTGCAGAACTCCCTCTACACTCACCCTTTGACAGCACAGCTTTCCATCAGTACGGACTCTCCCATAGAGCAGAACTCCATCAGTACTGACAATCTCTCAGTGCAGCACTCCGAAAATGCTGACGCCCCAACAATGCAGATTCCCCTCTTTACTGACCCACCTTTATATCAGCTCGAACTGTCTATGTCCTCCTAATCAGTGCATCAATGTCTAAATATTGACCCTTCCACAGTGCAGCACTACCTCAATACTGAACCTCTGACAGTGCAGCACCAGCTTAATGCATACCATACGACATTGCAGCACTGCCTCATTACTGACTCTCCGACAATGCGGCACTCCCTAAGCACTGACCCTGCGACAGGGCAGCACTCCATCTGTCCCAACCCACCGACTGTGCAGCACTCTCTAATTTTGCCGCTTCCAATAGTGCATCATTCTCCCACTACTGACCGTGCAGCCTGTGATGGTAGATAGAAATGGTGAGGTTGAATATGATTAGGACATTTTACTTTAGAATTGAATCAGCGATCACTCTTTGTTAATGCGTCGAAAACGGTTAAATGTTTCATACAGTTTACTTTGCACATAGGGTTACATCAGAGGACCATTGGAACATTCCCTGATGGTGTGAGAATTCACTGACATTTCAGAAGCCCTTTTCGGAATCCAATGCCAGATATGGGCAATCTCCAGAATAAATAAACATAAAAATATGTAAATTCTGTCTATGTGATAAAGTTTCACCCTTTAGCAAATACATGTTAAAACGACAGTAACATTCATTAATGATAAGTCAGCGTGTAAGTTAGAGATATTGAGGTTTTAAGAAAGAATCCTAATAACCTGGTCCAGTGTATCACTAAGCTCTAGTGGACTATATTCCATTCGAAGTGAACATTATCAGAGACCTTTATGAATGGCCGATGCGGCGGGGATATAGCCTTTCAATGACCTAATTGGAATATATATATATAATAAGAGCATTCTGTGAAAAGTCTATCAACTAGTTCACACAAATACAGATGATGAGAATCCTAAAACAAGGTAAACTGGTTCTAAGAGTTGTTATTAGAACATATTACAAAAAAAATATTGACATTATAAACACTCACAGTGACCATATAATGAGACAGTCCAAAGCAATTAAACCATTATCAAAAACAGTGAAAAATAGAACCTTAAGAGGATGAATAAAAAGAAAGCAGCTTAGACAAAGAAGGAACACCACAGGTGCTAAGGGCGATCAGAATTGACAGATAGAGAGGAAATCATACCATTGAAAAGCCAGCAGTGTTGAAATCCTCAAGTTACCACTTCTCACTAGAGCTGTCTGCATGACTAGACATTTCCAACTTCATTGCGCTGACCATAATCAGCTCACTCTTCTTGGTACTTAATGTAACAATTTGCTTTATAGCTTGATGGACGATTATAAGATATTTCTGACTGTAGCATTGAATAGTTTTATGTTATGGATTCTATATTAGAACTAAGATTATGCTTTCCATCTTTGTATATCTTTAAAATTTCATGTACTTACTTATTTAAAGTGTCTTGCATTTTCTGTCTCTTGAATAAATGTTTAAATAAAGAAGGAAACATAATGTCTCACTCAGTATTATGTATACGACTTCACGGAGCTCAACACTGCACAATCCTAAAGAGGGAAACATTTTTTATAACGAGTGCCACGGACCATTATAATGTCCGTGTATTTGTAACATAGCTGATCATTATATTGTTTTCAAAGGATAGTCTTGATGAAGGGTACGATCGCTGTTGGAATCCTTCACTCAGGGTGTGGGGAATCACTTCTTAAGTCCCCAAGCAAGAGTAAGTTAGAGGTGTATATTTCAAACTCAGGTAAGGGTTATTATCAGAGAAGAGGTCGTTATCTGGAACAGCCCCTGAAGGATAAAGGTTATAATCCACTTCAGACCCTGCGACATTGCAGCACCTCCTCAGCAAAGAGCCTTCGATAGTTCACTGCCCCTCAGTAAAGACGCTTTGATAGTGCGTCACTCCCTCAGTATTGAGACACCGATTGTGCAGCACTCTCTCATTACTGACCCTCTGACATTCCCCGCCCCCCTCAATTGGCACTCACCCCCACCTCCACCGCTATTATACAATAAGGTAGTCGTGCATTCAATGGACCGACATGTTCTCACTGTCAAAGATTTGGACTCCTGTAACAATAAGAGAATCACAGAATTGCAGAATCGCGCCTGAGCAGAGAGAGGCCATTCGGCCCATCGTGTCTAAACCTGCCACCCGATTGAGTATCATGGCTCAGTGCCATCCTCCTGACTTTTCCCTTTAACTTTACACATTGTGTCCATATAAATAATCATGTAATGGCCTCTTGAATGCCTCGATTGAACCTGCACCCACCGCACTTCCAGTTAGTCCTCTCCAGTCCAGAACCACTTGCTATGTGAATAAGACTTTCATTCCCCTCAACCTAGATTTAACAGACCGATTAGAAAAGTAAGAGTCACAAGGCAACGGCACTGAAACAATGGATGATCTCTCTATGAGCTTCCATGTGTAGAGATGGCGGTTGCAATCATTTCACTCAGGGCCGGCGGTCAAAATACTTTTTTTTAAAGTATTGGGGCTACATTAGTTCAAGCGTCATCAATGAGCACTGAGGCTCTGTGAGGTCCATATGTTTCTTCATATCAGTGAAATATTTTCAATATAAGGATGCGTAAACTAAAGGTTTATTTGACAAGATACCAGAAGATGCCAGGTCACCGTGGAGATGGTTGGAGTTTTGGGAGATTCTTTGGTGTCAATTGATCTGAAGTTTGTTGAGATTGTTTAGCAGCAACAGGGACAGGCGCAGTGAGGCAATCGCCAACCAGATTGTGACACAAGTATATTATGCCTTTAATGTGGGGGCCACACAGCACCCAATGGAACAGGTGTCTCTTTCCTGAGTGCTGCTATGACTCTAAATATGTATTTTAGAACAATCTTATCAAGGTGCATGTCTCAGTTCATAGCACCCTCGCCTTTGAATCAGAGGGTTGTGGGTTCATGTCCCACTCCCGGAAAAACCAAGAACTGTGATTGTACTCGAAAGGGTTGCAATCTGTGACTGTTGATAACTCGAAAGAGTTTGAATACTACTTAAAGCCATACTTACCTTTGTTCAACAAATTTATTTGAGGTGTCAGCGGTGGCTCAGTCCAAAGCACCCTCGCCTTTGACTCAGAGGGTTGTGTGTTCATGTCTCACTCCCGGAAACCAAGAACTGTGATTGTACTTGAAAGAATTGCAATCTGTGACTGTTGATAACTCGAAAGAGTTTCACCTTTACAGGCCTGAAACATGGACAGGTTCTGTTTCGGCAACGTTAGGTCGTGTATGTGTTGGCATTAATTTTCCCAAATTTGCTAGATTCTGGAAAGGTCCCATCAGACCGGAAAGCAATAAATTTAACCCCTCTGTTCAAGAAGGGAGGGAGCGGAATCAGGGAACGAGAGGCCAGTTAGCTTAACGCCTGTCGTGGGGAAGGTGTTAGAATTCATCGTTAACGGGGTTCTAGCTGGGCAGTTGGAAAAACTCAAGGTAATGGACGAGAGTCAGAATGGTTTTGTGCAAGAGGAATCATGGTTAACCGATTGATTTGATTTGTTTGATGGTGCAACTTGCGCCGTGGATAAAGGGGGACCTGTAGATGTGCTGTGCTTGGGCTTCTAGAAGGCATTTGATAAGCTGCCACATGAAAGATTATTGCAGAAAACAGAAGCTCAGTATAAAGCGGGTAACACAGTAACACGGATAGAACATTGGCTGGTAAGAACATTGGCAGGGGCGGGGCATGATGCTCTTTTGTCTGAGCGGGGACGGAACATGTTGATCCACTGTGAGAGCGGGAGCAAGGCCTGTTTCGCCATTGTCAGAGCGGCGGCGGGGCCTTTTGCACTTTTGCCATACCTGGGTGGGGCCCGTTGGTCAATTGTCAGATCGGAGGCGTGGCCTGCTGCTCCATGGTCGGAGAGGAGACGGGGCCTTTCCTTTTTGTCAGAGCGGAGGCGGGGCCAGTTGCTCCATTGTCAGAGCAGAGGCGGGGCCTGTTGCTCCATTGTCAGACCGGAGGCGGGGCATTTTGCTCCATTTTTGAAGCGGATGGGGGGCCTGTTGATCCATTGTCACAGAGAGGGCGGGTCCTCTAGCTCTAATGACAGGGCGGGGGCGAGGACAGTTTATCAAATGTCAGAGCGTGGGCGGGGCCTGTTACTCCACTGTCAGTGCGCTGCATGGCCTGTTCATGCATTGTCAGCGCTGGAGCTGCGCCCGATGCTCTTTTGTCATAGCAGGGGCGGGGACAGTTGCGACGTTGTCAGAGCGGGAATGGGACCTGTTGCTCGATTGTCAGAGCATGGGCGGGTCATGTTACTCCAATGTCCGAGCGGAGGCGGGGCCTGTTAATCCATTGTCTGAGCTCCGGCGGGGACTGTTACTTCATTGTCAGAGCGGGGGCGGGGCCTGTTACTTCATTCGCAGAGCGGAGACGGGGCCTGTTGATCAATTGTCAGAGCGCGGGCGGAGCCTGTTACTTCATTGTCTGAGCGCGGGCGGGGCCTGTTACTTCATTGTCTGAGCGGGGGCGGGGCCTGTTACTTCATTGTCTGAGCGGGGGCGGAGCCTGTTACTTCATTGCCAGAGGCGGGGCTCCACCCGATGCTATTTTGTCAGAGCATGGGGAGAACCAATTGCTCTTTTGTCAGTGCGGAGGGCGGCCTGTTGCTCCATTGTCAGAGGAGAGGTGGCGCCTTTTGCTCCATTGTACGAGCTGAGCCGGGGTCTGTTACTGCATGGTCAGCCCAGGGAAGTCGCCTGTTTTCTCCGTTGACATATCGGGGCGGGGCCTGTTTCACTGTTTTCAGAGCGGGGGATGGGACTGTTTCCGCATTGTCAGAGTGGAAGCGGAGCCGGTTGATCGAATTTCAGAACCGGGGCTGCGCCCGAAGCTCTTTTGTCAGAGCAGGAGAGGGGCATGATGCTCGTCTGTTAGTGCGGAGGGTGGTCTGTTGCTCCATTGTCAGAGCAGAGGCGCGGCCTGTTGCTCCATTGTCAGTGCGGAGGAGCGGCCTGTTTCTACAGCGTCAGAGTAGAGGCGGGACCTGTTTCTTCAGCGTCAGAGGGGAGGTGAGTCCGGTTGCTCCGTTGTCAGAGCGGAGGCGAGGCCTGTTTCTTCAGCGTCAGATGGGAGGCGAGGATTGTTGCTTCATTGTCAGCACGGGGGCGGGGCGTCTTGCTGTATTTTCAGAGTGGGGACAGGGCCTGTTACTCCATTCTCAGAGCGGGGCTATGGCATGGTATTTCATTGCCACACCGGGTGCGGGGCAAGGTAAACTGTCTTCAGAGTGGGGGCAGGATTGTTTCTACATTGTCAGGGAGGGGGCGGGACAGTTGCCCCGTTGTTAGAGCGGGGGCGGGTCTTGTTGCTCCGTTGTCAGATCAGAAGAGGGGTCGGTTACTCCGTTGTCATCACGGAGGCAGGATCTATTGATCCATTGTTAGAGTCGGGGCTGCGACCTATGCTCTTTTCTCAGAGCGAGGGAGGGACACGTTGATCCGGTGAGAGAGCTTGGGCGAGGCCTGTTGCTACATTGTTAGAGCCGGCATGGGGCCTTTTCATCCATTGTCAGGGCGGCGGCGGGGCCTGTTGCTCTTTTGCCAGAGCGGGACGGGGCGTGTTGCTCCATTGTCAGAGCGGGGGAGGGGCCTGTTGCTCCATTCTCAGTTGGGCATGATGCTCCATGGTAGGAGCGGAGGTGGAGCCTGTTCCTTTTTTGTCAGAGCGGAGGCGGGGCCTGTTGCTCCATTGTCGAAGCGGAGGCGGGGCCTGTTCCTGTATTGTCAGATGGGAGACGGGACCTGTTACTGTGTTGTCAGAGAGGGGGCGTTGCCTGTTACTCCATTGTCAGAGCAGAGGTGGGGCCTGTTGATCAATTGTCAGAGCGGGGGCGGGACCTGTTACTCCATTATCAGAGCAGGGTCGGGGCCTGTTGCCCCATTGACAGAGCACGGGGCGGGGCCTTTCTATCCATTGTCAGAGCGCAGGCGGGGCCTATTCGTTCATTGTCAGAGCGGGGGCTGGGCCTCTTGATACATTGTCAGAGGCGGGGCTGCGTCCGATGCTCTTTTGTCAAAGCTTGGGCGGGGCATGATGCTCTTTTGTCAGAGCAGAGGAAGGCCTGTTGCTCCATTGTCGAGCAGAGGCGAGGCCTTTCGCTCCATTGTCGGAGCGCAGGCGGGGCCTGTTACTGCATTGTCATGACGGGTGCGGGGCCTGTTGCTGTATGGTCAGAGTTGGGACAGGGTGTGTTACTCCATTGACAGAGCGGGGGCGTGGCATGTTTCTCGGTTGCCATACCGGGGGGCGGGGCCTATTACACTGTTTTCAGAGGGTGGGTGAGGACTGTTTCTCTATTGTCAGAGCGGAAGCGGGATTGTTGATCCATTGTCAGAGCGGTGGCTGCGCCCGATGCTCTTTTATCAGAACAGGAGCGGGGCATGATGCTCTTCTGTCACAGCGGAGGAAGGTCTGTTGCTCCATTGTCAGAGCGGAGGCATGGGCCTGTTTCTGCATTGTCAGAGCAGAGGCGGGACCTGTTGCTCCATTGTTAGAGCGGAGGCGCGGCCTGTTTCTTCAGCGTCAGAGCGGATGCTGGGCCTGTTGCTCCATTGTCAGCACGGGGGCGGGGCGTGTTGCTGTGTTGTCAGAGCGGGGACGGGGCCTGTTACTCCATTGCCATGCTGGGGGCGGGGCCTGTTACACTGTTTTCAGAGCGGGGCCGGGGCCTGTTTGTTTGTTGTCAGAGAGGGGGCGTGGACTGGCACTCCATTGTCAGAACAGGGCTGGGGCCTGTTACTCCAATGTCAGAGCAGAGGCGGAGTCTATTGATCCATTGTCAGAGCAGGGGCTGCGCCCCATTCTCTTTTGTCAGGGCAGGGGCGGGGCTTGACGATCCATTGTCGGAGCGGAGGCGGGGCCTGTTCCTTTTTGTCCGAGCGGAGGCGTGTCCTGTTGCTCCATTCTTTCAACACGCAGCGGTGACTTTTGCTTCATTGTCTTATCGAACCGGGCATTTTGCTCCATTGTCTTAGCGGGGGCGGGGTCTGTTGCTCCATTTTCTTAGCGCGGGCGGGGCCTGTTGCACCGTTGTCTTGGCGGGGGCGGAGCCTGCTTGCGTCATTGTCAGAGCCTGGCCGGGTCCTGTTGCTTCATTGTCAGAGAGGGGCCGGGTCCTGTTGCTTCATTGTCAGAGCGTGGCCGGTTCCTGTTGCTTCATTGTGAGAGCCGGGCCGGGTCCTGTTGCTTCATTGTCAGAGCGTTGCCGGGTCCTGTTGCTTCATGGTCAGAGGGGTGCCGGGTCCTGTTGCTTCATTGCCAGAGTGTGGCCGGGTCCTGTTGCTTCATTGTCAGAGCGTCGCCGGGGCCTGTTGCCTCATTGCCATAAAGGGGCCGGGTCCTGTTGCTTCATTGTCAGAGCGTGGCCGGGTCCTGTTGCTTCATTGCCAGAGTGCGGCCGGGTCCTGTTGCTTCATTGTCAGAGCGTCGCCGGGGCCTGTTGCCTCATTGTCATAAAGGGGCCGGGTCCTGTTGCTTCATTGTCAGAGTCTGGCCGGGTCCTGTTGCTTCTTTGTCAGAAAGGGGCCGGGTCCTATTGCTTCATTGTCAGAGCGTGGCCGGGTCCTGTTGCTTCATTGCCGGAGTGTGGCCGGGTCCTATTGCCTCATTGTCAGAGCGGTGCCGTGTCCTGTTGCTTCATTGTGAGAGCGGGGCCGGGTTCTGTTGCTTCACTGTGAGAGCGGGGCCGGGTCCTGTTGCCTCATTGTCAGAGCGGTGCCGTGTCCTGTTGCTTCATTGTGAGAGCGGGGCCGGGTTCTGTTGCTTCACTGTTAGAGCGTCGCCGGGGCCTGTTGCCTCATTGCCAGAGTGGGGCCGGGGCCTGTTGCTTCACTGTGAGAGCGAGGCCGGGTCCTGTTGCCTCATTGTCAGAAAGGGGCCGCGTCCTGTTTTTTCATTGTGAGAGCGGGGCCGGGTCCTGTTACTTCATTGTCAGAGCGGGGCCGGGTCCTGTTGCTTCATTGTCAGAGCGTGACAGGGTCCTGTTGCTTCATTGTGAGAGCGGGGCCGGGTCCTGTTGCTTCATTGTGAGAGCGGGGCCGGGTCCTGTTGCCTCATTGTCAGAGCGTGACCGGGTCCTGTTGCTTCATTGTGAGAGCGGGGCCGGGTCCTGTTGCCTCATTGTCAGAGCGGGGCCGGGTCCTGTTGCTTCATTTTGAGAGCGGGGCCAGGTCCTGTTGCCTCAATGTCAGAAAGGGGCCGGGTCCTGTTGCTTCATTGTCAGAGCGGGGCCGGGTTCTGTTGCTTCATTGTCAGAGCGGGGCCGGGTCCTGTTGCTTCATTCTCATAGAGGGGCCGGGTCCTGTTGCTTCATTGTCAGAGCGTGACCCGACCCTGTTCCTGGATTGACAGAACGGGGCGGAGCCTGTTGATCAATTGGCAGAGCGGGGTGGGGGGTGCAGGGGTCGGCCTTGTTGCGCCGTTGTCAGAGCGCGGCCAGGCCAGTTGATCCATTGCCAGAGTGGTGGCTAGGCCTGTTGCTCCATTGACAGAGTGGGCGAGGCCTGTTGATCTATTGTCAAAAGCGGGGCGGGGCCTGTTGCTGCTTTGTCGTAGCGGGGGCGGGGCCTGTTGCTCCATTGTTAGGTTGCGTGCGGGTGCTGCCATTGTGATGTCAGCGTTGGGTGGGGTCTGTCGGTTCAGTGACTTAGTGGGTGTGGCTATGGGGAGAGTGCTCACCTTTTCAAGTTGAGCGGACAAGCCCCTCTCGAACACGTGGGTCACAAGTGACCGCTCCCATTGCTGCCGCCGTAGCAACTAGGAAAGTTGTCCAAACAGAACACGCACAGTTAGGGGCTGGTATCTCAGTGACATTGGAGGGGTGATGATATCACAGGTATCCGTTGTTAAGGGGAGATATACCAGCTGCTCCGGGTGGGTGGGGGTCTATGTCCACCAGTGAGAAAGGAGATATACATGCTGCACATTGCGCGTGGGGTGGGGGGTTATATCCTGTACACTGGGGCAGGGAGTTTGATAGAAGAGGTACACGCATCGTTAGAGATAGACTTGACTGACCGAGTTAGCATCAGGTTTTCTAGGCACCCTTGGAGACGGAGATAATGCAGATGCATCTTGGAAAGGGAGATTCATAAAAGCTGCAGAGATGGAACACTGTGATATATAAGTTACAGGAGGGGACAGATTTACAGGGTGAATGTCTGATAGACCAGGTACACAGGAGGAAGGGGGAGGGCCATTTTGTTTGGTAGCCTGTTGAAAGCAGGATAATGTAGCAGGCACTCAGGGGCTGGGCTAAATATATCAGCTACACCAGGGCAGGAATTGATAAACGTTGTGCACTGGGGAGGGGATTGATGTAACTGCTACAATGGGTGAGAGGGAAGGTTTACCAGGTGCACCATCCTATTTCAGGGATTGTTACAGTTACAGGGTCTCTTTCAGGCTCAGGTTCTGCGCTGGTGTCAGAGTCTGTATTAGAATCTGTTTTAGATTCAGGTTCTGATTTAGTTACGCCTGGTCTTCATGTCAGATTGTACGTTATTTTAAGACTAAGTGGCTTTATTAGATGCATGGATTGTAAAAAAAATCAGTGTCTGAGGGAGACAAAGATAGTGTCTGTGTGTGTGAGAGAGATAGAGATAAGGATAGCGTGTGTGAGACAAAGAGAGAGATTGAGACAGAGTCATGGGGAGATGGTGCGAGAGAGAGAGAGGGATACAAAAAGTGAAATAGAAACAGAGTTACCAAGGCAGCTTGAGTAAACCAGACAGACACAGTGAGAGAGCACAGGACAGAAATAAAGAAGTAAAACAGGCAGAAAAAACATTTTTCTAAGGAACAGACAGAGATTAATGGAAGGGACAGAGTGGGAGAGAGACAGACAGAGGAGGTGACTGAAAGCAGAAAGAAAGAGTGACAGAGAGAATAAGGTAGAGGTACAGCGGAGAAACAGGGAGTCAAGGGGATGCAGGGAGACAGATAGAAAGAAACTGACAGGTAAAAATAGAGAGATCAGCAGGGAGTGAGAGAGACAGAAAGAGGGAGTGACTGGCAGGTAGAAATTGAGACAGAGAGAGGGGGAGATGTTGCCACACACAGAGAGTCAGGGTGAGACATCAAATGATGAGAAAACAGTGAAAGGAAGAAATAGGCTTGGAGAGTAATTGATATTGAAATGGAAAGAGTGGCACAGAGAGGAAGGGGTAGGGAAAGAGACAGGGTGAGAGGAACTGGACAGGGCATGGAGAGAGGAAACGGAAGGAGAGTGATGGGACAGGACTCAGAGGCTACGAGGGAGATGCATAGAGAGCGTGTTTAGAGATACAGAGATTGATACATGGACAGAAATATAGGCAACATGTGGGACTCTGATACTACGATGGATGGGATCCTCTATATGCTTTATGGAAATGCCATACCCCCAGCCTGGTCCTGTTTTCTGATCTCCCAAATGATCACATATGAAGGCGATGACAAAGGAAACTAGAAAGATGCTCTGAAGTTCCCTGCAAAGCGTGCCAGCATTGCAGGCACTGAGTGGCAGGAGCTTGTTCCCAATCGATCAGAATGGCGACATCTTGTCCATCAAGCTACATTGCGCTTCATGTCTTACCGGCTTAATGATGAAGCAGAGCGGCAGCAGAGAAGGGAAGGCAGGGAAACAACGTAGTGCCCTAGGGTAGTGCCTCGCGTGTCATCCTGCCTCATGCGCCCAGAGATCTGCAAGTCAAAAATCGGCCTCTTCACCCACACGTTGACCATGGAAGACACTATGGAGCCCGAGCAGATGTCATCCTAGAATCCAGGGACAGTCGGCGATGACCAATTAGTTTCAGAGGCTGTGTTAAATTCAAGGCCTGGTGTAGTTTGAGGTCCTGCAATACTCACAGGGTCTGTATTCGACTCACAGCCTGGATCATTACCGGGGCCTGTAATGGTTTCATTTCTGCATTATTTTCAGGGCCTTCATTAGATTCGGGGCCTGTGTTTGTTTTATGGGTTTGATCATTTTGAGAGGCTGCAGTTGTTGCTGGGTGTATTTGCTTCTGCTCTTTATTCATTACCGTACAAGGAAGATCAGCCTCTGGCACAATGAAACTGTTCAACACAAGTGTACCTATGACATAAGGGCCTCTGGCCTCTGTTAGGCCTCTGGCTTCCGATGGCCTCTGTAGGCACACAGTCATAGAATCATACAGCAGCAGGAGAGGCAACATGTCCATCGTGTCTGTACTAAATTAATGGCCTCTTTCAGTATTTATTCGTCTCAGGGCCCATGTTGGTCTTAGTGTTCAATATTAAGTTCCAGGCTTCTAACAGCTTCAGTGATTGTATGAGTTTAGGGGTCTGCATTTTTCCTGGGCTAATTGTAATTTCAGGGGCCATGTTCATTTTCGGCTCAGTAATAGTTTCAGGCGCTGCATTATGCTCAGGGCCCATATTAGTTTCACCGCCAATCCTACTGTCAGGGGCTTCATGAGTTTCAAAGCATTTAATAAACTCTGGGCCCATATTTTTTACTCAGTGTCTGCTTTTGTTTCAGAGTCTCTATTAATTCAGTACCTGAATCAGTTTCAGGATTTGTATTAGTTACAGGGTCTGTATTAGTTTCAGGAGATGTATTAGTTTCAGGGATTTCATTAGTTCCTGCCTGTTTTCGGGTCCACTCTTCCATTCATGCACATGCAGCTATGATCAGCCTCTTTCTCAATGAATCTGTTCAACAAAAACAATAAATATAATGTACGGACCCAAAGGGCTCTGTTAGAACATAGTTGTAGAATCTTTGGCTTGAGCAAGAAGCCATTTGGCCCGTCGTGTCTGTTCCCACATTTTCCAATGCCATTGTATTCAATCGTTCTCTCCTCCCCTCCATTAGATGTGCAAATTTCCACTGTCTGTACACATGCAATTCTATTTTGAATGTTATGTGTCTATCTACCTCCGCCAGACTTTCAGTCTGAACATTCCAGGCTTCTCTGAGCCAACAATTGTTTATCCCATCTCTGCTTCTTTGTCAATCATTTTAAAACTCTGCCCGTCACAGACACAGATTCTAGGTTCACCAGGTACTCGTTATTTACTCCAATAAAGCACATCATGAATTTTAATGTCTCTTTTAAACCTCCCCTTATTTTTCCCCACCTAATTCAAGACCCTCACCCCTTCTCCACTTCCAGTAAAATTCCGTTGCACCCTCTCCAACGCCCTGACATCCTTCCTGAAATGGGCTCCCCAGAAAGATACACAATACTTTAGCTAAGGCTTGACCAAGACCTAAAGACTTACACATCTTTTGGTCTGAATTTCTAACTTTTGTAAACTCTGAATCTCTATTAATGAAAATATATTGTTATTTTAATACTCTAGAAAGGGTGCCCTGGCATATTTGATGAATTGTGTATCTCCACGTCATCTTTCTTATTGAAAAACGCCTACATTAGCCCTATTTCCTACTTCTTAATCCTCTCTTTACACTATCCCACCCCTCAAAAACCCTCATACATTGGAATATTACAACAATGGGTGGAAATCTGAGAACAATAGATTGGGATGTTACAGCAATGGATGAGAATCTGAGAACAATAGATTAGAATGTTACAACAATGGATCAGATGCTGAGAATAATAGATTGGAAAGTGACAACAATGGATCAGAATCGGAGAATAATAGATTGGAATGTTACAGAAATGAGCAGGAGCTTATCACCGGCGTTTTATGAACTTTCTACATATTATGATTGGATGCTATTGAAACGCCGGGTCTATTGGGAACTCACGGTTATTCACGCGGGTTGCTATCGCATCCACGCTATTAATGGCGTCCCTGATAAGTCTCACTATGTATGGTCATTAATTCAACACACCATGTTTAACTGAATTACTCTTCTCCATCAAATATAGAAGTGTTTTGCGGTTGCGAATAGTTCCAACCAGTTTAGGAAAGCAGAGACAAAAGGATTATGATTATCATCGAGTTCCGCAATTTCAGCATCATATTTCATCTCTTTTGTCTTCCGCCATAAAACATACATTTCAGTTTATTAGTGCATCTACAGTAGTTTCAAGACTTCACTAGGTGCAGCAACATAGTGGAACATTTCAGCGCCATCAGGCAAACAGATTTTATTTTAAAAAAAATAAGCTTTTACATAATTCCATTGTTTTCTCTATTCCTTGCAGTAAACGTATTGACGATTGTTCTCTTAACTCGGAGAAATTGTGGCCTCTCCATATGTGTCATTCGAAGCCTGGTGTCCATGGCAGCAGCGGATCTACCGGTCATTATTGTCGACCTGATATAGAGATACATCCCAATTGTTTATTGGCAATTTATTAAATTTCCTGCAGGGAATGCGTGTTTGTAATATAATGCTTTATGCAGCCACTGAGTTTTCTGTCTGGTTCACCGTCTCTTTCACCTTTGAACTGTTCGTGGCCATTGGTTGACAGAAGATGAAAAGCAAATATGCACTGAGAAAATGTCCGTTGTGGTTCTAGGAACAGTGACTGTGCTGAGCTTGGTAAAGAATGTTTTCTGGTGTTTTATGTTATCAGATTGGAATTTGCTAATGAACTCACCATAGCTTTGTATTTTCGCTATGGAATTTGAGCTCTCTCCAGTCTGGGTAACTATTGAATTTATCCATCACATTTTTACACCCTGTGTCCCATTTGTCCTGATTCTGCTGCTCAATGTTCTCACCGTCAGACACATTTTAATGAGCAGCAGAGCCCGCAGGTGACTCCGGGCTCAGAGCAGTGGGGAGAGTCCAGAGACCCAGAGATGGACAGTCGGTGGAAGTCCATCATTTTACTTTTCGTTATCTCTGCCAATTTCATCCTTTTGTGAACGATGCTGATGGTGTTTTCTATATGCAGGCGGATATTTTATATGATGCCTGGTCCTGTATTGATGGATGTCTCTTTTTGGAGAATTGGGCTTCATGCAGCAGCTCCTGAGTTGCTGCACAAACACTGGGATTTACGCCGTGATCCATACAAGGTTCAGGCAGAAGTTGAAGAATGTTTTGAAGTTTGCCTTTACTCCAAGTCTTCGAAGCTTTTGAGGATTTGAAGAAATTAATCACTGAGAGTTTCCACCATTTTATCATTTGATTTTTCTCTTCCAGCGGGGCGGTGAGCTGCCTCTGTTGTGACACAGTGGGGACCGGTCCCGTTCCTGTTGTAAAATATGGGGGACATGATGTGTCCCTGTCGCGACAGAGCGGGCTGCTGCCTATCGCTCTGGTGACGGGGGAATGGTGGAGCCTGTGACTATGATTAGAGAGCGGGGAGGGCTGTTCTGCTAGGGGGACAGTGAGGCAGGTGGCTTTCCTGTGGTAACAGAGAGTGAATGGGGCCGGTCGCTCTGATTCCAGTGAGGGGCAGGGCCTGTCAATGTTAATGCAAAGTGTGGCATTCCCTCTGGCTCTATATTGCAGACGTGGGAGCAGAGACTCTGACGCTGGAAACAGAGTGAGGATGGCTCTCTCTCTATGGGTACAGAGCTAAACACGTAACTGCCTTTATGGTCACTGGACGGACAACGGGCTAATATCAATCCTGGTGACAGCTGCCTTCCTCCATTCTCCTAACAAATTGGAGCCTAGACGTGGGAGTGGGGGGTGGGGGTGAGGATGGGATCAATTTCCACCGCCGAATTGCAGGGAAACAAGAAGAGGAAGAGAGAATGCCATGCCAGGTAAACTGGGAAATCTTGCTCCTGACACAGGTTCACTGGGGCAGAGTGAGTTAAAGCAGGAAGATGGGTGAGAGGGTATGTGAGCACGGTGGGGTTCTTATAAAAATAAATGCAGCAATAAATTTTCGATATTGTTTGTGCTTTAAAAATATTTTCCTTTTGAAAAGAATCAGTGTGAGAAACGTTGAAAACTTTATTGGCAACTTATAGAAACTTTTAGCAAGATGCATTTTGTAACGGTTAATCATTGATCATGTATTGCAGAGGAATTACAGAATAGGGATTAGGGTCTGATAACTGTACCAGATGTGCACATTGCAGTCTGGGATAATCCAAAACTACCATCTCCAGCCAATATCTCCATTGGGGAAAGAGGAGAGAGTTCATGTACAGGATCTGGTGGTAAAAGAGCGAATGTACTACCCTAGTGAACTGCACACGGTGCTGCAAACTTCAACGTTTTACAGTATTGTTCAATATTCTAACTTCATCAAACTGCTTCCAGATGCAATCATGCAGTATTCTCTGAAACTGGCAAAGAGCAGCGCCTGTTGTGGCGGTGAGTGGCCAGCAGAGGCTGGGGTGGTATCATTTTAATCACGCGGCAGTAAAATGGGTTTGAGAAAAGCCTTGGAACCTGGGCGCTGGGAATGTGGAATCAATTAATCACTTAAACGCCCATCCTGTCTGATGCTGAGCCTCACCACTCAGTGAGCAGCCCTTATAGAGAAAGAGAGGCAGTAATAATTCACATGATCCAGTAAAAAAATAAGCTTCTTAAAACGTTCAGGGTAAGCCTTCAGGAGTTTATTAAGCTCGGAATCCAAGCAATAACCATTACACCCATAGTACAAAAACATCCAGATTTCCCTTCAAAGCGGATTATCACAGACTCAAGCGTGTTCCAGTTGTGAGCTCAGTATTCAGCCACTCAATCCTTTGCAATTGGAATGCTCATTGCATTCTGCGACTTTATTGATGCCTTTCTAACGGAGAGATTTCCTTGTCTGATTGTCCATCAATGGAAGCCCTGCTTGCTGACTGTAGGGCAAATGTACCATTTCACAACATTTCTATTGATGGTCGTCAGTGAAAATGTGCAAGAAAACAGACTTTTCACTTCCACAGAATAAAATGCCGAGCAGGGAAATTTCATTCAATCCACCTCTTTTCTGTAACTTCAGTTAATTCAGCAGCTCCCCTTACATTTACTTTCAATCACTTCAACATGAACTTAATTTTATACAGCAGGTCTAACACAGCTACTGTAACACAAAATCACTCTTATATCCATTAAAAATCTTGACTTGTGAGTTTATATCTGATGCTGCAAAGCCCCGCACCAAATTATTCCCCCATTGATTAAACATTGATTAAAAACATCATATCCTCCCAGAGATTGACCTTCAAAAAGGGACTCCCTGTTGCCCCTGTGCCCGTTCTCAGTGTTGACAGGTTCATGAAGCTTTAGGGCCTGCACACAGTGGGAGATCTTTAATCGAAAAGCCTCATTAAACAAGAGATAAATTCATTGCTGAAACGGGCTGGAGCTGAGGATCAGTCTGGCTTCAGTCTGATCAGAGCTCACTAATTTTAAAAAGGGACTCATCCTCTATTTAACAAAGCAAAGAATGAATAAAACCCCCACTCTAGCAGTTTGGAGCTGAATCAATAGCGGTATCAGAATCACGCATGACTAGCTGCAGATGATCACATTGATTACAGAATCATTGTGTTAAAGAAGCTGAAGATAAAGGATAGCCGCTATCAAGCGAGTATGTAAAACAGCCAGAGACAGGATCACGGCTGCTCGGTGAAACTCTCCATCTCCTTCACGGTTCCGGTGTGTCCACACCTGAGCACTGAATGTCTTCCCGCTTCAAGCCGATTAAACATTGATCCTTCTGGATCTGCGGCAAACAGAAGAAATGATGGATGGATGTCACAAGCAAGGGAGGAATTGGGCAGAATGACTGGATGTGTGACAGATGGATCGATCATGAGAATTATCGCCTTTTTAATCATTCATGGAATGAGGGCTTTCAGGTGTTGGTGTTCACATCTGTCTGTTGTCCTTTTCCTTTCCGATAGTAGTGGTCTTTTGTTTGGATGGCGCTGTCGAAGCAGCCCTGGTCAATTCATGCAGAACATCTTGTAGATGGTACACACTGCTGCTACTGTGTGTCGGTGGTGGAGGGACTGTATGTTTGTGGATGGGGTGCCAATCAGCGGGGCTATTTTGTGCTGGATGGTGTCGAGCTTCATAAGTGTTGTGGGAGTTCACTTATCTAGGCTATTGGGGAGTATTCTATCACAAACCTGACTTGTGCCTTGTAGATTGTGGACAGGCTTTGTGGAGTCAGGAGGTGAGTTAAGTGCCGCAGGATACCCAGTCTCTGACCTATCCTTGTAGCCACAGTGTTAATATGGCTGGTCCAGTTCACTTTCTGGTCAAATGACAGGAGAATATCCAAAGGGGAAATTGGGACAGTTATATGAGGGGGGGGGGGGGGTGGTTCATAATCAGTGATTACAGTTTGTGAAAGGGATTAACTGGGGTTTCTCATGTTTGTACTGAGTCTGAGTGCAGTGCAGTCTCTCACCCGATCCATAATGATATCCTTCGCTCTCTCTTCATTGAGCCCTCTCACTGAAGTGACCTTCACACGAATCGTCTTGTAGTTACTATCTAAACACAACAGTAAGAACATGAACAGGTTAAACACACCCATAATTCCCCTCACCCTCTCTCCATACCTCTCTTCATCTCATTCCATCTGATCTCAGTTCTGCCCTTTCCGTATTATCATTCTCCAACCTTTCTCTTCACTTTCTGCTCTTTGTTAGCTTTCCTTACATCATTTACGTGTTTACGTCTTTTAGGAGAGAATGAGATTGAGAGAGAGAGACAAAGAGCGGGGGGACGGATAGATAGATAAGAAGACAGGCAGGGAGAGAGAGCGAGTCAGAAAGAAAGGGTGAGACAGGGTGAGATGAAGAGAGAGAGAGAGGCAGAGAGCGAGACAGAGAGAGAAAAATGAAGACAGGAAGGAAAGAGAGACTGAAAGAGAGAGACTGAAAGAGAGAGACGGAGAGGTGTACAGAGAAACAGAGAGGAAGAAAGAGAGATACAGAGGTCGATAGAATGATAGATAGAAAGATCTGTAGAGAGAGACAGAGAGAGAGAGTTGGAGAAACAAAGAGAGAGAGACAGAGAGGGAGAAAGGAAGCGAGACACGGAACGAGGGATAGAGAGAGGGAGGGAGAGACAGGAGAGAGCAACGTCGGTGTTGGTGGGGGAGCGTAAATCTGAGACAGAGATTGGGGAGAACAGAGGCTGCGAGAAAAAGAACGAAAAATGCAGAGGAAGCCAGTGGGACAGAGGCAAAAAGAGATAGATAGAGAGGGTGAGGTAAAGTGATAGACAGAGCGAGTGAGAGACAGAGTGAGACAAAAGTGAGAACTCTAGAAATGGAGAGATGAGGAGAGTCACAGAGACAAAATGAGATGGAGCAACAAAGGGTGAGGGGGAGAGTGGCAGATATGGTGAGAACATAAATATTATACATGTATCAGCATAAGAACCAGTGAAAGAGGGAAAGAGAGACGGAGGAAGAAACAGAGAATGCGACAGAGAGAGACAGAGAGATGAAGCCACGATTGACACAGAGGCAGAGAGAGACATAGAGGCTCAAAAAATATTTCCAAAGGTGCAGCCTTTATTTCCAATGATTTCACACAAAGCGATTCTACGGATTTGTTTTGTTGTAATTTGTTGTGTGTCTGCATCGCGGGCAAGGGCAGCATTTACTATCCATCCATAACTGAACTTGAGAACGTGGTGGGCAGGCGCCTTCTTGATGCGCTGCAGTCCGTCTGGTCCCCCTTCTCTCTAATGGCTGGATAGAACTGAGTGTCTGCCTGGGTCATTTCAGAGGACAGTTAGGAGTCAGTCACATTGCTGTGGAACTGGAGTCACACATAGGCCAGAGCGGGAAAGGGCGGAAAATTTTTTTTCCTAAAAGAACATTCCGAAAGTACAGGGATTTTAGAGCGGTTCGGAATGATTGACCAGTGCCAGGAATGGCTTCCTGCAATTAATTTTAATGCAGAGATAGGCAGGGTTGCCTCCAGAGATCAAGGGACGTAGGGAGTGGGCAGGAAAGTGCAGTTGAATCCGAAGATCAGCCATGGTCGTCTGGAATCGGGGAGCAGGCTAGAGGGGCCGAATGGTCTTCTCCTGCTCCTATTAGTTCTGTTCTTCTGTTCTGCACATGCTCACTTACTGAATAACCTGACATCACTGCTTCACCGCAGCGAATCAATCTGTACCATTACTCACCAGGGGATTCGTCAGAAATCCTCAACTGCAGAATCATCTACATTTCAACTGAGAAATGAACTGGCCGGGCCCAAAATCTCCAAATTTGGGCAGAAACCAGCATAGCTAAAACCTCAGAATGGAGTGGGGAACAGGAGGATGAGAACAAGCAGCAAACAACTCGAGTAAGAGAGGAGAGATTGAAACAAGAGTGAGAGTGAAGAGATGTGAGTGGAAAATGGAGGAAGAGAGAAAAGGAGCCACATGAGGCAAATTATGCAAAATAACTCAATCACTGATTTCAAATGTATTGACTCAATGCATCTCGCTCCCCTTATTCACTGCGTACCACTCCCCATACTCACTACGTCCAACACCCCTCAGTCACTGCGTCCCACACAACTCAAACACTGCTCCTCACTCACTGCATCCAACGAGCATCAGTCACTGCGTCCCAATCCCCTCAGTCACTGCGTCCCACTCTCCTCAGTCACTGCGTCCCACACAACTCAAACACTGCACCTCACTCACTGTGTTCCACTACCCTCAGTCAGTGCATCCCACTCGCCGCAATCCATTCATCCCACTCCCCTCAGTCACTGCGTCCCACTATCCTCAGTAACTGCGTCCCACTACCGTCTGTCATTGCGTCCCGCTGCCCTCAGTTACTGTCTTTCACTCCGCTCATTCAAAACATCCCCCACCCCTCATTCGTTAAATCCCACTTTACTCAACCGCTATATTCCACGCCCCTCAGTCGCTGCATCCCACTGCCCTCAATCACTGCAATCCACTCCACTCAGCCATTCATCCCGCTCCCCTGAACCACGTCCCCTCACTGCCCTCAGTGAATGCGTGCTACTCGCCTGAATCTCTACATCCCCTCCCCTGATTCGCAACCTCCTACCCCCCTCATTCACCACAAACACCTCCCGTCATTCAGTGCATCCCATGGTCGTCAGTTACTGTGTCTCACTCCCCTCAGTAACTACACCCCATCCTCTCAGTATAAAATGTCACACCACTCAGTCACTACATCCACATCCCCTAACTCAAGGTGTCCCATTCCCCTCAATCATACATCACACTCGACTCAGCCACGGCGTCCGACTCCCCTCAGTTGCTGCATCCCTCTCCACTCAGGCACTACTTCCCACTCCACTCATTCACTTCGTACTACTCCCCGCAGTACATGCGCCTCAATCCCCTCAATTCTACATCCCATCCCCTCAGCCACGCCATCCCACTCCCCTCAGTCACTAGGTCCCATTCGCCTCAATCATTACATTCCATTCCCCTCATTCACATCCGTCCACACACCTCAGTCACTGCATCTGCCCCCCCTCAGCCACTGGTACCACTCCCGGGAGTCAGGCTTGTCACTCCCCTCAGTCAGTAAATCCCACTCCCCTCAGTTCTGCATCTGACACGCCTCAACCACTACATCCCACTTCTGTCAGTCACTGATTCCCACTCGCCTCATTCAGTACACCAGAATCACCTCAGTAACTGTCAGCCACACCTCCCAGTCACTACATCCCACTCCTTTGATTCACTACCTCCCAGAACCCTCAACCACGAGATTCCATTCCCATCACTCACTGAATCTCACTGCCCTCAGTTACTTAGCCTCATCCCCCACAGTCACAATATCCCGCTCCCTCCACTCACTACATCCTGCAACCCTCAGTCAGGACACCCGGCACCCTTCAGTTCCAGTTTTCAGTGTTCATGTTGTGTGAAATTTTCTGTGGTATATGTCCTCCAAACAGATACCTGATGTTTCACATTCTGTGGGACGAGTTGATTCAGGGAGAGCGGATTTTCGAGTCGAGTGCTCCTCAGATTCCAGAGTTGGCGTTGTCCCTGGATCTGCAGTGAACGAAGGAAACATGGAAAATTTATGTGCAAGTATCACCTCAAGAGATCATTTACTTTGTAGGACAGTTTAGATAATGATTCATCTCATTATTATACAGCCTGACACGGGCCAAAATCACTCTGCTCCGTTCACTATTGGCTGTACCCCAGTCATTAAGTCCATGTCTCTTCAGTCACTGCTTCCCACTCCCTTCATTCACTGCATCCCACTTTCCTCAGTCACTACATCGCACTCCCCTCAGTCACCATGTCCCACTCCCCTAAGTCACTGCATCTCACTCCTCACAGTCACTGCATGCCCCTCCCCTCATGTGCTACCTCCAATTCCCCTCAGTCACAACATCAATATGACTTCAGTCATTGCTTCTCGATCCCCTCAGTCACTACATTCAACTACTCTAATTCACTCCTTCCCACTCCCCTTAGTCACTGATTCACACAGACCTGAGTCTCTACATCCCACTCGCATCAGTCACATCGTCCCGCTCTCCTCAATCATTGAATTCCACCTCCCCTCATTCTCTACCTCCTACTCCCCTCAGTAACAAAATCCCACTCCCCTCAGTCATTACATCCCACTCCCCTCAGTCAGTACATCCCGCACCCTTCTGTACCAGATTTCAGCGATCATTATTTCTGAAGGTTTTCTGCGGGTAACCTCCACAAAACTGATACCTGATATATCAGATCCTTTTGGACTACTAGATTCGTGGAGAGTGGATTTTAGAGTGGGTTGCTCCTCAGATTCCGGAGTTGGTGTTGCCCCTGGGCCTGCAGTGAAGTAAGGAGACATGGGAGATTTAAGTGCGCATATCACCTCAGCCACGACAACCCACTCCCCTCAGTCGCTGTTTCAGACTCTGCTCAATCACCACATACCAACCCACTCAATCACTGCATTCCATTTCCCTCTGCCATTGCATCCCACTCCCCTCAGCCACTACAGCCCACTCCCCTCTGTTACCAACTTCTTGTTTAACGTAACATTACATGCATTGTCCTCTGACAATATTACACATATGCACTGGAATAGATTGAGTAATGTATTTGAGTGAATATTCCCGGAGTCAAACTATGTGAAGAATTCCTTTAGGAACGACCCCACTGTGCAGATACCTGAGCTTGAAGACTTCGGAGAAATAGAGGGTGAAATTCCAACAGATTCTTTCGTCGATTTTTTCTCGGGCTTCTTTGTTGGTGAAGTCACGGAATCTATAATAAAGGAAGAGGGAGATGAGGTAGCGAGTAGTGGAGATAACTGGAGATTTCACCCGTTTGACATGAAGCTTCAGTGAACGTCACACATTTTAGGGAATGGAGATACTTAAGGGAGGTTATAATGGTTCTTGTAGGTGCTAGGATTGTTTGTTTTAAAGTTTTAGTTTGATTTGTATATCTGTATTTGTGTGATAAGAAAGGTCATATTGACTTTTTATTTCAGTTTAAAAAGGTGCTTGCATTACAAATGGGAGTTTGCGACATAAGAACTAAAGTAAACACAAGGGTGGTAAAAAAAAATCCTGCTTTTGCCTAGCAATAGATGTCCAGTCTGGCAGGTATCTCCTACACACACACATAGAAGAAGCAAGCTAACAGCTTATTTGGGACGCTGTTGGACTTCAGCTAGCTTTCAAAAAGATTGCCGAAGTGAAGCCAAAGAAAATGGGACAGGTAACTAGCCTCAAGCTAAAACTGTTTGAAGGTAGCTGCCTGAGAGACTGGTGCAAAGGGAACAGATAACCACGCCCAACTTGAAGATAAGACCACAAAATTTAGGGGAGTGGAAAAGGAGAAAGTCTCAAGCAGGTCCTGTTAATGAAGTCAAAAGTGAGAGGAAGAGAACAATGCAACATGCTTCAGAATTAGAGTCAAAAGCTGCATAAAGCAAATTGTAAGTGATAGCAGATTGCAAGAGTCAAGACGGTAAAATAAAGAATGGAAAAAATGAAAGTTAATATGCCAGCCCTCAGTCACTACTTCCCACTCCCCTAAGTCACTACCTCCCATCCCAAAGACTTAGTCGCTACATCCCACTCGCTCGGTCGTTACATCCCTCACCCTTCAGTCACAACATCTCTCTCCCCTTACTCACTGATCCCCAATTGCCTCAGTTAATACAACACATTCCCCTCAGCCACAGCATCCCACTCCCGCTACTCACTACATCCCACTCCCCTCCGTCAGTACATCCTGCAGCCTTCAGCATCAGATTTCAGCGTTCATATTGTGTGAAGAGTCTACGTATAATATCACCTCCAAACTAATACCAGATATTTCAGATCCTTTCAGATTTTTCAAATATTTCAGATATTTCAAACTCACCAATGTCACCATGCTCTGTCACTCCTCAGTCAGAATTCCCCACTCCATAAACTCCATTTTCCCCCCTACCCTCAGTCACTCCATCTTACTCACCTCAGTCACTGCGTTTAATTCTCTTCAATCACAATTCCCCACTCCACAAACTCACGTCACGCCACTACCCTCAGTCTTTCCATCCCACTCCCCTCAGTCACTCCATCCCATTCCCCTCAGTCACTGCATCCCACTCCATTCAATCACTGTATTCCACTCGCCTCGATCACTGGATCTCACTCCCCGAAGTCACAACAACCCACACACCTCATTCACTGCATCCCACTCTCCTCACATGTTACATCTAACCCCCCTCAGTCACCACAAACAAGTTTAATGAAACATTAGATATCATCGTCCTCAGGCACGTATTCATATCCCCTCTGCGACAAGTAGAATAAACCTCTTGGACTGAACACTGCTGGAGTCAAATTAAGTGAAGAATCAGTTTTGAATCAACTCCACCGTGCAGATACCTGAGCTTGAACACATCGCTGTATTGGAGGGCGAAATGTCAGTTGATTCACTTGTCGACTGTTCTCCGGGTTCCTTATTTGGGGAAGCCTCTGAACCTTCAACAAATTAAGAGGGAGATTAGGGAGTAAAGACTGGTTGCCCCTGCAAATTTCAGAATTCTTTTTATTTGTAGGTTTTGGCCATGATTTAAGTCTATGCTTTTTTCCTATTTCTCTATCTGTGTGTTAAGGAAGGTCAAAATAAGTTTTAGATTCACTTTATAAAAGATGCCTGAATTGCTAATGATAGTTTACGATTTAAGATTAGCAAACACAAGAGTAGACAAAATGTTGTTGTTGACTAGCAACAGGGGTACAGACCGACAAGTCCCTCCCACAAGCGCAGAAAGAAAGAAGAAAGACAGCAGTCTTTTTGGAAGCTGTTGGAGTTCGGCTAGCTTGGACCACATTTGCCGAACCGAAGCCACCTAAATGGCAAAGATCGCTGGCCTCAATGTGGAGTTAGTTGAGACTGAGGCAAAGGGGGAAGAAAGTAATTCCTTGGCTAATGAAACACTGCAAAATCCAAGGGAGTGGAGCAGTGGAAATTCTCAAGCAGACCTGTTAGTCAAAGGAAAGTCAGGAACCTGGAAAACGTCCTGCTAATGAAGTTCATAGAGAGTCTCAAAGCTTCAGTTTTAAAGAGACAAACGGTGCAGAAAGCAGAGTTCAAGCGAGATCAACTAGAAGGCCTACAAATACCGTTGAATGCCTTTTACTTTTTACTAGGCCATGTGAAGCAATGGTTTTGTTTTCGGCTGAATAGGCGAGAGAGGGAGAGAGAGAGTGCGTAGAAGGCAACTGGGTGGCATGTGGCGACCAAAGGAAGAGGAGCATCACAAGGAGAGTTCGAAAACATGGAGGTGGCGCCTTGCAGAAGACGTCTAAGAGAAAGCGTCAGTATGGGAAAAGATTCGAACGTGATGCATTGGAGATTGGAATTCCTCGTGTGAAATACAGAGTGCAGTGAGAATAGTTGGCTCATGGAGTGACATGTGTCTGGGAGGCCTTGATGAGAGATCCAAGAACCTGTTTGAGTTGGTATGTTCCATTTGGTTTCAGGTTGTGGTATGTCTGACCAGAGGGTGCCATAGATTTACATGTACTATGTGCTTATTGTGAACATTAAAGTATGAGACACCTTTGTTACTTGTGTTATCCTTAAAAATATATCTGTAAAAGTTACACTTGTGGTTGAAGTAGTATGGTAACATAGTTTCCTGTTTAATACATATTTTCTACTTTTGATAAAACATCTTCAGCAGCGTCATGCAACTCCGTTCAGTAGCTACTCACCACGTATATAATAAAAATAAACAAATTGAACGTAACATTCTATAAGGCTGGGTTCAGCAGGATATTCCACAGGTAACCTCAGATGGGATCCTAACACTCAGCAGTCTTCATTTCACATGTGTTGATCAAATACACTTCATTTTTATCACTGCAGTCTGTGCTGTAACTGAAGAAATCCCAGGCTCTCAAACAGGACACACAACTGCTGAAAATTGCTTCCCCCTACATGACACCCCAAACTCTCCAGCCATTAATAAACGCAAACGTTAGCTACTGAATTAAATTCCCCTCACTCACTAAATGACACAACCTTCAGTCCTTGAATCTCACACTCCACAGCCTGTGCACCCCACTCCAGACAGCCACTGCACTCCACTCCCCTCAGTCACTACATTCCACTCACCTCAGTCCCTGCATTCCACTCACTTCAGTCACTGTACCGCACTCCCCTCAGTCACTACATCCCACCCACCTCAGTCCCTGCATTCCACTCACTTCAGTCACTGTACCGCACTCCCATCAGTCACGACATCCGACTCACCTTAGTCACGCAATCCCACTCGCCTCAGTCACTGAATCCCACTCCCCTCAGTCACTGCACCATACTCCCATAAGTCACAACATCCCAATTACCTCAGTCGCTGCACCCCACTGCCATCAGTCACGACATCCCACACCCCTCAGTCACTACATCCCACTCCCCTCAATCACTGCATCCCACTCCCATCAGACACTGCATCCCACTCCCCTCAGTCACTATATCCCACTCCCTTCAGTCACTATATCCCACTCCCCTTGTCACTATATCCCACTCACCTCAGTCACTGCATCTCAGTCCCCTCAAAAACTACATCCCACTCCCCTCAGTCACTACACCCCACTCCCCTCAGTCACTACATTCCAATCACCTCAGTCACTGCATCGCAGTCCCCTCAGTCACTACGTTCCACTCTTCTCAGTGACTACATCCCTCTTCCCTCTCTCAAGACATCTCGCCCCCTCAATCACGGCATTCCACTCCCCCCAGTAATGGCATCCCGATCCCCTCAGTCACTACATCCAACTCTCCTCTATCACAACATCCCACTCCCCTCAGTGACTATATCCCAAACCCCTCAGTCACTACATCTCACCGCCCCTCTGTCAAGGCATCCCACTCCCCACATTAACTACGTCCCACTCCCCTCATTCACTACAACCGGCTGCCTTTAGCATGTGATTTCAGTTATCGTATTCTGGCAAGATTCTCTGTAGAATGTCCATTGAAAACTGTAACCTGTAATTTCAGATACTGGTGGGTTAGATGATGCAGGGAAAGTGTATTCTCGAGTCGAGTGTGCCTCTGATTCTGGAGTTGGTGTTTTCCCTGGATCTGCATTGAAGGAAGGGGACATGGGAGATTACAGTGTGCGGATCACCCCAAGAGACCATTTGCTTGTTAAGAAAGTTTGGAAAATGATTCACTTAATAAATTATACAGTCTGAAGCTCACCAATATCACTTCACTTTGTCACTCCCGACTTCATCCCAGTAGTTAAATCGCAGCCCTCTCACTCAATACATCCCACTCCCCTCAGTCATTGCATCGCACTCCCCTCAGTCACTACATCCCACTTCCCTCAGTCACTGCACCCCACTCCCCTCTATCACTGCATCCCACTCCCCTCAGACACTACATCCCGCTACCTCTCCCTCAGTTTCTCTTCTCGTTGTCCCTTACTGTGAATTGGACATATATGCGTGACTGAGCTCTCATTGGGTGACGAGACTGTTTTGATTAATTGTCCTACGTTCGATACCTGAGTATACAGAAGTTGCTCGGGCCGATGATGAATGGGCACCCGGCTTTGGACTCGACTTTTCCGAATTTTCCTGAGTATTTGGATCTGCAATGAAGGAAGAGTAAATTGTGTATTGTGCCGAAACGTTTCATCTGTTTCATGACGGGAATGTCAGAGACGCATTCATCAATCCTTGACCATCCACCGCTACTCTTCCTTAACAGTGTGTCCCCCTGAGGGACTGGCTGTTACCCAGCTCCTCATTCAGAGCCTTCCTCTGCCCCAGGGTGCTGCTTGGAGCGGAGTGTCTGATAGACACAGACAACAGTCACTGGGGCAAATCACTATTGTTCTGGTGAAAAGTTGACTGTGTGTCAGAGCCATTAGTCCTCGTGTCACTCACACAAGGGATAGAGGCCTGTGATTTTCTTCGTTTTATTGGTGACATGGGTCATCCCGGACCACACTTCTGAATGCTTTAGAAATGACATTGTACCTGTACAGTAAGCAGCATAACGGTGTAATGACATCAACTCATAAACGAAGTAACTGCTGCAGTTTTTAATCTTTATCTCATGGACCCAGTTGCAGGGATTTCCAAAATGGTTTAAACAAACTGTCCTGATTACTTCCCCCTGTCCCACGGTGGGATGAGAACCTGAAATGAGGTTTATAAATATAGAAGAATGTAACCGATGTGAACAGTGCTGGACAGTGAATGTAAATCTGATATTAGAAAGTCTGAACGTACCATTTAACCAGCCTGGGGCGCGAGTGGAACAGTGTCTACGTGTGACCTCAGTCTCCGGAATCTTCCATCCCCCAGAACTGAAACGACAATCGCAGAGTCTGCTCCTGAACTGCAACCGCGCCCATGACATTATTTCCGACCTGTCTTCCTGCTCCCTGCACTGACGCCCAGCATCCCCACTACTGGTTAGACACGGCCATTGACTGATTTCTTCTCCGCCGATGCTGCCAGACCTGCTGAGTTTTTCCAGGTATTTCTGTTTTTGTTTTGGATTTCCAGCATCCGCAGTAGCTTTTAGCTTTTTTGTTTTTACGGCCATTGATCACTTCCATCCCATTCCTCCTAGCACAGCCCTCATCATTAACTCTCCCTCCCTGAATCAACCTCAGCGCCCCTTTACCCTTACGTTCCTTCGCAGCATCGTCCACGTTTAACTGATCATCCGCCGCCATTAACACCACCTCCATTCTGAGGTCACCACCAAAAACATCTTCCTCTCCTGATTCAGAATTCAGAAGCGACCATTCCCTCCGCGTTACCCGAGCCCAGTGATCGGTCACCACAAACTTCCCCCTGCTTCCACAGCACATTAATACATCCCCTCTATCCAGTGTTCTTTCCCTTTACTCTCTGTCTCTGTTCAACATCATCCCCTATCCAGTGTTATATCACTTTACTCTCTATATGTGTTCTTTATACCCCTTTATCCAGTGTTATCTCTCATTACTCTCTGCCTCTGTTCTATATCACCCACTATCCAGTGTTATCTCCCTTTACTCTCTGCTTCTGTTCTATATCACCCACTATCCAGTGTTATCTTCCTTTACTCTCTGTCTCTGTTCTATATACCCCTTTATCCAGTGTTATCTCCCTTTACTCTCTGCTTCTGTTCTATATATCCCTATATCCAGTGTTATCTCCCTTTACTCTCAGCCTCGGTTCTATATCACGCTCTTTCTTTTTCATTCATTAACGGGAAGTGGGTGCGGCTGTCTTGTCCAGTATTTTTATTGCCCATCCCTAATGGCCCGTTGTGAAGTTGCTGTTGAGCTGCCTTCTTGAACCGCTGCAGTCCATGTGGTGTAGGAAAGCCCACAGTGCATTTAGCGAGAGAGTTCTAGGACATTGACCTCGCGGCAATGAAGGAACGGCCGAAATATTTCGAAATCAGGATGGTGAGTGGCTCCTATGGGAGAGTGGGACAATGAGGGAGAAAGAGGCGGGAGAACGATTGAGAGATAGGGAGGGAGACTGTGAATTTGAGAGAGAGAAGGTGGCTGTGAAGAGTAGAGATAGACTGTGAGTGAACGAGAGACGGAGACTGAGTGAGATCGCGATAGAGAGGGAGACTGATCGAGAGTGAAAGGGAGAGTCTGATTGAGAGAGCGAGAGAGGGGGACGGATTCTGAGTCAGTGAGTGGAAACGTTTGAAAGAAGAAGACGGAGATTGTGAGAGGGATGGTGGATGTGAGTGGGAGAGAGAGCTAGACTGTGAATGTGAGAGAGGGGGAGACTGTGACTGTAAGAGAGAGGGAGAGTGAGAGAGAGAGACTGTGAGAGAGTGAGCAAGGCAGAGAGAGAGAGAGAGAGAGAGAATGCCAATCTGCGAGAGAGAGAGGGACAATGTGAGAGAGTGGCAGACTGTAATCGTGAGAGAGAGAGAGAAAGGGAGAGAGAGAGAGGAAGAAAGCTGGGGAGAGAGAGAGAGGCAGAGATATAGTGAATGCGAGAAAGTGAGAGTGGGAGACTGAATGGTTGAGAGAGAGCGAATCTAAAAGTGAGAAAGAGGGAGGCTCTGCGTGGGCGAGAGTGAGACCGATTGGGTGACAGAGGGAGAAAGTGAATGTGGGAGAGTAAGTGAGGGAGACTGTGAGCGAGAGAGATAGAGGGAGGCTGAGTGTGAGTGTCATAGAGACTGAGCGAAAGAGAGGGTCACTGGGTGAGAGAATGAATTGGAGACTCAGAGTTTGAGAGAGGGAGAGGAAGACTATGTATGTGAGAGAGTGAGGGAGAGTGTGTGAGAGGAAGAGACTGAATGTGAGTGAGAGAGGAAGAATGTGAATATCGGAGAGAGAGGGAGATTCTTAATGTGAGAGATGGAGAATGTAAGTGAATGAGAGAGGGAGGATATGAGAGAGAGTGGACTGTGAGCTAGTGGGAGGGAATTGGCTAATTTGCATTTGAGAGAGAGGGGGACTGTGAGTGAGGCAGAGAGAGAGCTAATGTAAATGTGAGGGAGAGAGATTGCCTAAAAAGGTGAGAGAGAGATGGGGTTTGAAAGTGAGAGAGTGAGGACGCCTGTGAGTTTGAGAGAGAAATTGAGACAGTGAGTGAGAGAGAGAGTGAGTGAAATGGGGAGAGAATGTGAATGTGAGGTAGAGAACGGGAGACTGTGAGAGGTGGGGCCTTTGAATGTGTGGGAGAGAGGGGGAGACTGTGTGAGAGGGGGGATTGAGAATGTGAGGGAGTGAGGGAAAATGTGAATATGAGAGTGAGATGGGGACTGTGAGTCAGTGGAGACTCTGAGTGAGTCAGAGTGAGACTGAGTAAGAGAGAGAGAGAGAGAGCGACAGTGAATGCGAGAAAGAGAGGGAGACTGAATGTGTGATTGAGAATGTGAATGTCAGAGACAGGGCGGCTGTGCGTGGGCGAGAGGGAGGCTGTGCTTATGCGAGAATGAGACTAAGTGAGTGAGAGAGGGCGAATGTGAATATGGGAGAGAGAGGGAGACTGCGAAAATGAGAGAGAGAGAGAGAGAGAGACAGTGAATGTGAGAGAGAAAGTGAGGCTGTGACTGAGACTTAGTGAGAGTGTGAGTGAGAGAGAGGGAGACTGTGACTGTGCGAGAGAGAGAGCGAGGGGGAGACCGAGTGAGAGAGAGAGGGAGATTGAGTGAGAGAGAGAGGGAGAGTGAGTGAATGAATGGCAATCTCTGAGTGTGTGTGTGAGAGAGAGAGGTAGACTATGAATGTGAGAAGGAGGGAGGGGGACTGTGTGAGAGGGGTAGACTGAATGTGATTGAGAACGGGAGAATGTGAATATCATAGAGAGAGGGAGACTGTTAATGTGGGAGATACAGTATGTAAGTGTATGAAAGTGGTAGAATGTGAATATCAGAGAGAGAGGGAGGCTGTTAATGTCCGAGTGAGTGACTGTAAGTTAGTGAGAGAGGAAGGTTGTGAGAGAGAGTGGACCGTGAGCTAGTGGGCGAGGTTTGGGTAATTTGCATCTATGAGAGTGAGGGGGGATGTGAGTGAGCCAGAGAGTAAGAGCTAATGTGAATGTGAGGGAGAGAGGCTGCCTGAGAAGGTGAGAGGGGTGGGGTCCGAAAGTGGGAGAGTGAGGGTGCCTGTGAATGTGAGAGAGTAAGTGAGACTATGAGTGAGAAGAGGGAGACTGTGAGTGAGAGAGAGAGGGAGACCTCGTGAGAGAGAGAGAGGGAGAGTGAGTGAGAGGGGGAAACTATGAGTGTGAGGGAGAGATGGACAATGTGAATGTAAAGGACAGAAGCAGACTGTGATTGTGTGTGAGATGGGGACTGAAAGTGAGAGAGGGAGACTGAGAGTGATATGGAGAGGGAGGAGGTGAGTCAATGAAATAGAAAAACTGAATGAGGGAGAGATGGAGACTGTGAATGTGAGGGAATTGAAAACTGATTGAGAGATAGGGAGGGAGACTGTGAATGTGAGAGAAAAGTTGGCATTGAATGTGAGACAGCGAATGTGAATATCACAGAGAGAGGGAGACTGTTAGTGTGGGAGATGGAGACGGTGAGTGAATGAGAGAGGGAGGCTGTGAGACAGATTGGACTGTGAGCTAGTGAGAATGAGATGGGTAATTTGTATCAGTGAGAGAGAAAGTGACTGTGAGTGAGTCAGAGATGGAGAGAGATAATGTGAATGAGAGGGAGATAGGGTGCCTGACAAGGTGAGAGATAGAAGGGTTCTGAACGTGAGAGAGTGAGGGCACCTGTGAGTTTGAGAGAGAAAGTGAGTCTCTGAGTGCGACTGAGTGAAACTGTTAGTGAGAGAGAGAGTGAGACTTTGAGTGAGAAAGAGATTGAGACTTTGAGTGAGAGAGAGAGAGGGAGACTGAGTGAGAGAGAGGGAGACTGAGTGAGGGAGAGAGGGTGAGTGAATGAGTGTATGAATGGGAGACTCTGAGTGTGCGTGAGGGAGAGGGAGAGTATGAATCTGAGATGGAGGGAGGGAGACTATGTGAGAGACGGAGACTGAATGTGAGTGGGAGAGGGAGAATGTGAAGGTCTGAGAGTGAGGGAGACTATTAATGTGGGAGATAGAGACTGTAAGTGAATGAGAGATGGAGGAAATGAGAAAGAGTGGTCTGTGAGCTGATGGGAGGGGTGGTTAATTGCATCTGTGAGAGAGACGGGAGAGAGATGGGGACTGTGAGTGAGTCAGAGAGAGAGAGATAAATTGAATGTGAGGGAAAGAGGGTGTCTGAGCAGGTGAGAGAGAGAGAGATGTGGTCTGAAAGTGAGAGCGTGAGGGCGCCTGAGAGTGTGAGATAGAAAGTGAGACAGTGAGTGAGACTGAGTTAGACGGTGAGTGTGAGAGAGAGAGCGAGACTTTGAGTGAGAGAGAGAGGGAGACTGCGTGAGTGAAAGAGGGAGAGTGAGTGAGAGGAGGTGACTGTGAATGCTAGTGAGAGAGGGACAATGTGATTGTAAAGGACAGAGGGAGACTGCGAATGTGAGAGTGAGATGGGGACTGAAAGTGAGAGAGAGGGAGACTGAGAGTGAAAGCGAGAGGCAAGAGGTGAGTTAATGAGAGAGAAAGACTGTGAATGTGACGGAGAGAGGTAAACAGTGAATGCGAGAAAAGGAAACTGTTTGAGAGATAGGGAGGGAGACTGTGAGTGTGTGAGACAGAAGGTGGCTGTGAATGTGAGAGAGAGAATGTGAACGTCAAAGAGATAGGGAGACTGCTAATGTGTGAGATGGAGACCGTGACTGAATGAGAGCGGGAGGCTATGAGGGAGAGTGCACTGTGAGCTAGTGGGAGAGAGTATGGTAATTTGCAACTGTGAGGGAGAACGGGACTGTGAGTGAGTCAGAGAGAAAGAGCGATAATGTGAATGTGAGAGAGAGAAGGTGCCTGAGAAGGTGAGAGAGAGAGATGGCGTCTGAAAGTCAGGGAGTGACGGCGCCTGTGAGTGTGAGAGAGAAAGTGAGTCTGTGAGTGCGACAGAGTGAAACTGTGAGTGCGAGAGGGAGACTGTGAGTGAAAAGAGAGAGGAATTTAGTGAGAGAGAGAGAGAAAGGGAGAGGGAGTCAGAGAATGAGAGGGAGATTCTGGATGTCTGTGAGAGACACAGGGAGACTATGAATGTGAGAGAGATAGATGGAAGCTGTGTGAGAGGGGGTGACTGTGAAATTGAGGGAGAAAGAGGGAGACTGTGTGAGAGGGGGGACTGTGAATGGGACGGAGAGAATGTAAGGGATAGAGGGTGACTGCTAATGTGTGAAAGAGAGAATGTGAGTGAATGAGAAAGGGAAACTGAGAGAAATTGGAATGTGAGTTAGTGGGAGGGATTTGAATAATTTGAGGCTGTGAGAGGGAGAAGGACAGAGAGAGAGAGAGAGTGTGCGTGAATGTGAGGGAGAGAGCGTGACTGAGAATGTGAGAGTGTGATGGGGACTGACATTGAGAGAGATGGAGACTGTGAGTCAGAGGAGAGTGAGTCACTTGGAGAGATGGTGACTGAGAATGTGAGAAAGAGATGGGGACTGAAAGTTAGAGGAAAAGAGACTGTGCGTGAGAGGAGACTGTGAGTGACTCAGAATGTGAGAGAGAAAATTAGACTGAATATGAGGCAGAGAGAGAAGTAGACTGTGAGAGAGAGAGAGAGGGAGAATGTGTATGTGTGAGAGAGAGAGGGAGGCTGTGTATTTGAAAGAAAGTGGGAGGCTGTGAATGTGAGAGAGAGTGTGGCTGTGAGTGTGTGAAAGAGAGAGAGAGGGAGACTGTGAATGTCATGGAGATAGGGAGACTGAATGAGAGAGAGGGAGAAGGAGAAAGTGAGTCAGTGGGAGAAAGAGCGGTAATGGAACTGAGAGAGAGAGAGGGAGAATGTGAGTGTGATAGACAGGGAGCTAGTGAATGTGAGAGAAAGGTGGGGACTGAAAGTGTGAGAAAGTGAGACAATGAGTGAGAGAGAGGTAGACTGTGAGTGAGATAGAGAGGGAGATAGCGAGAGGGAGAATGAGAGGGAAAACGTGAATATGAGGGATGGAGGGTGACTGTGAATGTGAGAGGGAAATGGGGGACAATGTGATAGAGAGAGATGAAGACTGAGTTAGCTAGGGAGAATCTCAATCTGAGAGATGGAAGCTGTGAATGTGAGAGAGACAGAAGGAGGATGTGAATCTGAAGAGAGAGAGAGTGAGACTTAGTGAGCGAGAGATGGAAACGGAGCGAGAGAGAGGGAGATTGTGAATGTGTGGGAGAGAGAAGGAGGTTGTGAGTGAGAGAGAGTTTGCGGGAGAATGTGAGTGAGAGAGAGGGTGACTGTGAGTGAGAGAGAGAGATAGAGAATGTTAATGTGAGAGGGGCGAACATGTGAACATGAGATAGATGGCGGCTGTGAATGTGAGAGAGAGAGAGAGAGAAACTGAGTGAGAGGGAGAGAGAGGGGGAGACCGACAGTGAGGGAGAGAGAGGGAGACTAAGGGAGGGAGACAGATGGAGAATGTGAGTGAGAGAGACAGAGGGAGAGTCTGAATGTGAGAGAGAGGAAGAACATGAATGAGAGATAGAGAGAGAGAGGGATAGTGAGACTGAGTAAGAGTGAGAGAATGAGTGAGAGAGTGAGGCAGAATATGAGGGATGGTGTGACTGTTAATGACAAAGAGAGAATGAGGCGGTGAATGTGAGAGAGAGGGTGAGAGAGAGAGAGAGAGAGGGAGACTGCATGTGTGAGAGAGGGAGAGGGAGACTATGAGTGCGAGCGAGAGAGTTAAACTCAGTGAGAGAGAGGGAGCAATTGAATATGAGAGAGAGGGGGACTGAGTGAGAGAGAGAGATGGGGGCTGAGTCAGTGAGAGAAGGAGAGAATGTCAACGTGAAGGGGAGGAGCATGTGAATGTGAGATAGATGGCGGCTGAGAATGTGAGAGAGCGAGAGTGAGACTGAGGGAGTGAGACAGTGAATATGAGATAGAGAGAGAGGCTGTGAATGTAAGAGAGACAGTAAATGAGATTCAAAATCTGTGTGAGTGAGAGGGACACTGTGAATGAGAGAGAGGGAGAAGGAGGCTGATCGAGAGTGAGGGAATTAATGAGAGATGGAGAGGGTGAATGTGGGATGGAGGGTGTCTGTGAGAGGGAGAGAGAGTGCTAAACTCTAAATGTTAGTTTGATGGAAAGAGAAAGTCAGAGAGAGAGGGAGACTCAATTTGAGTGAGAGAGGGGGAACGTGAATGTGAGAGAGAGAGAGACTGTGAATGAATGAAAGTGTGAGACTATGTGAGAGAGGATACCGTGAGTCAGTAGGAGAGAGACGGACAATGAAACGGCGAGAGAGAGAGAGGGTGAGTATTAATGTAAGAGAGAGGGAGTCGTCGAATGCGCGAGAGAGATGGGGACGGAAAGTGGGAGAGAGAGGGAGAATGTGAGTGAGAGGGATGGAGACAGAGGGGGAGAGAGAGAGAGAGTGAGTGAGTGTGTGAGAGAGAGAGAGACTGTGAATGTGAGGGAAGGAGAGAGGCTGTGAATGGGAGAGAGGAAGGGAGACTGAATGTGAGAGAGAGAGAAGGAGGCTGTGAGTGAGATAGGAAGAATTTGAATGTGAAAAGGAAGGAGGTTGTGAAAGTGAGAGCGAAAGGAAGGCTGTGAATGTGAGAGAGAGAGGGAGATTGTGAATGAAAGGGAAAGAGAGATGGAGACTGAGTGTGCGAGAGATGGAAACTTAATGTGCGGGAGAAGGAGACTGAGCGAATGAGAGAGGGAGACTGTGTGTGTGAGAGAGAGGAAGACTGTGAATGTGAGAGAGGGAGAGCGAAATTATGAATGTGTTAGAGAGAGAAGGAGACTGAGTGAGCGATAGATGGAAACTCAATGTGAGAGAGAGGGAGACTGAGCGAGAGAGAAGGAAACTGTTAGTGAGAGAGAGGAGGCATGTGAATGTGTGTGAGAGAGGGTGACTGTGAGTGAGAGAGAGATGGAGAGAATTTTAACGTGAGAGGCGGGAACATGTGAATGTGAGGTCGTTGGCGGCTGTGAATGTGAGAGAGAGAAGAAAACTGAGTGAGAGGGAGAGAGAGAGTGAGAGAGAGAGAGAGAGAGAGAGAGAGAACATGAGGGAGAGAAAGGGAGACTAAGTGAGGTAGACAGAGGTAGAATGTGAGTGAAAGAGATAGTGGGAGACTATGAATGTGAGAGGGAGAGAGAGGAAGATTCTGAATGTGAGAGAGAGGGAGAGAGCGACTGAGTGAGAGTGACAGAATGAATGAGAGAGGGAGACAGAATGTTAGGGAGAGTGAGACTGTGAGTGAGAGCGAGAGAGGTAAACTAAGTGACAGGGAGGAAGCATGAGAGAGGGGTAACTGAGTAATAGAGTGAGGGAGACGCAGTCTGTGAGAGGGAGAGTGATTGCGAATGTGAGGTGAATAGAGGGAGACTGCGAATGTGAGAGAGATAGAGACGGAGACTGGGAGTGAGAATGAAGAAGTTGAGAGGAATAGAGAAGGAGGCAGAGGAAGAGAGAGGGAGCCTGTGTATGTGAGAGAGTGAGGGAGCCTGTGAATTTGAGAGAGAGATGGAGAAAATGAATGTGGGAGAGAGAGGGAGGCTGTGAATGTGATAGAAAGCGGGAGGCTGTTGATGTGAGAAAGAGAGGGAGGCTGTGAATGCGAGAAAGAAAAGGAGAATAAATATGAGAGAGAGAGAGAGAGAGAGAGAGAGAGAAAGAGACTGTGAGAGAGAGCTAGCATTTGAATGTGAGAGAGGGAGGGAGGCTTTGATTGTGAGAGAGAGATGGAGACTGTGAGTGAGTAAGAGGGAGATTGTGAACCTGAGAGCGATAGAGGGAGACTGTGAATTTGAGAGAGAAGGAGACTGAGTGAAAGAGATGGAGAATGCGAATGCGAGAGAGAGAGGACAGCTGTCAATGTGAGAGAGTTGGAGACTGTGAATGTGAAAGAGAAAGAGGGAGACTCCTGGTGAGGGAGAGAGGGACACTGAGAATGTGAGGCCTAAATTCTGTGAATGTGTGAGAGAGAGGGAGACTGAATGCGAGAGAGAAGGAGAGGCTCAGTGTGACTGAGAAAGAGTGAGATTGTGAGCGAGAGTGATGGAGCATGTGAATATGAGAGAGGGAGACAGTGACTGAGATATATAGAGAGAGAGGGAGTGAGAGAGGTAGAGAATGGTAACGTGAGAGAGAGGGAGCATGTGAATGTGAGGGAGATGGAGACTGAATGAGGGACTGAATGTTAACATGAGAGAGAGAGAGACACTCTGCATGTGGGGGAAAGAGGGAGACTCTGAATGTGAGAGAGAGAGGGAGAGTCTGAATGTGAGAGAGAGAGGGAGACAATGCCTGAGTGGGATTGAGAGAATGATTGAGAGAGGGAGACGTTGTATGTGAGAAGGAATGAGGCTTTGAGTGAGAGATAGAGAGAGAGATAGACTGTGAATGTGAATGAGATAGATGGAGAATGTCAGAGAGAGAGGGAGACTCTGAATATGACCGAGATAGACTGTGGGTGAATGAGACAGGGAGACTTTGAGAGAAAGGAGACTGACTCAGTGTGAGAGAGATGGATAATAGGAACGTGAGAGAAAGGGAGAATGTGAGTGCGAGAGGGACAGAAGGAGACTCTGAATGTGAGAGAGAGGGAGAGGATGACTCAGTGGGAGTGATAGAATGAGTGAGAGATGGAAAGGTTTTTGTGAGAGAGAGGGAGGCTGTGATTGAGTGAGTGAGAGAGAGAGAGAGAGCTAGACTGTGAACGTGAGTGAGATAGATGGAGAATGTCAGAGAGAGACGGAGACTGTGAATGTGAGGGAGAGAGGGAGAACGTGATTGAGAGAGAGAGGGAGACTCTGAATATGAGCGAGAGAGACTGTGAGTGCATGATAGAGGGGGACTGTGAGTGCGAGAGAGAGGGAGAATGTGAGTGCGAGAGAGAGGGAGACGCTGAATGTGAGAGAGCAATGGGGATTGAAAGTGAGAGAGGGAGACTGCGAGAGTGAGAGAGAGGGAGATTGAGTGTGAGAGAGAGTGAGACTGTGAGTAAGAGAGGGAGGAAGATAGTGAGTGAGTGAGAGAGATATAGAATATGAATTTGAGGGAGAGAGAAAGACTGAATGCGATAGAGAGATGGAGGCACTGGACTTGAGAAAGAGAGCGGGAACCACCGAATGTGAGAGAGAGGGAGGGAACTAGACTGTGAATGTGAGTGAGATAGATGGAGAAAGTCAGAGAGAGGGGGGGGGGTGGGGGTGGGCTATGAATGTAAGGGAGAGAGGGAGACTGTGAGTGAGAGAGAGGGGTAGATAGTGAGTGAGTAACAGAGAGAAAGAAGGTGAATGTGAGGGAGGGAGGCTTTGTATGTCAGAGAGAGAGGGAGCCTGTGCGTCTGAGATTGAGGGAGACTGCGAGTGAGGTGAGAGAGAGAGAGACAGTGAGTGAGTGAGAGAGACAATGCGGATGTGACGGAGAGAGGGAGACTGTAAATGTGTCAGCGAGAGGTAGCCTGTGTATGTGAGAAAGAGGGAGACTGTGAGTGAGCGAGAGAGGGAGATTGTGAATGTGAGATAGATAGAGAGAGAGAGACTTTGAAGGTGAGGGAGAGAGGGAGACACTGAATGTGAGAGAGAGAGAGGCTGTAAATGTGTGAGAGAGAGGAAAGTGTAAGTGAGGGAGAGGGACCCTGTGAGTTAGAGAGACAGAGGGGAAATGTGATTGAGAGAGTCAGAGGGAGGCTGAGTGAGATAAAGAGAGTAAGACTGAATGTAGAGAGGGAGGGAGACTCTGTATGTGTGAGAGAGAGGGAGACTCTAATTGTGAGAGAAGGAGTGAGAATGTGAATGTGAGAGAGCGAGGGAGACGGTGAATAGCAGAGGAAGGGAGGCAGTGAGTGAGAGAGAGAGGTAGAATTCGAATGAGAGTGAGATAGATAGAAAATGTCAGAGAGAGAGAGGGTGACTGAATCTAAGGGAGAGAGGGTCAACGTGAATGTGGGAGAGAGAGACTGTGAGTGAATGAGAGAGAGAAATTGAGAGAGAGAAGATACTGTGAGTCAGTGGGAGAGAGAGGGAGAATGTGAAGGAGAGTGAGCTAGGGAGAATGTGAGTGAGAGAGAGAGAGAGGAAGACGTTGAATGTGAGAGAGATGGGGACCATGAATGTGAGACGAGGGAGACTGTGAATCAGAGATATTGGGATACTGTTTGTGAGTAAGAGAGAGAGAGAGAGAGACTGTGAATGTGTGAGAGAGAGACGGGGCCTGTGAATGTGTGAGAGAGGAAGACTGCGAGTGAGGAGAGGGAGATAGAGGCAGCGAGTGAGTGAGAGAGAGGGGAGACAGTGAGTGTTTGAAAGAGAGAGAGAGGATGTGAATGTGAGAGTCAGGGTATGTCTATGAATGTGAGAGAGGGAGACAGAGTGAAAGCGAGAGAGGTAAACTGAGTGAGAGAGATATAGAGTGAGACTGTGAATGTGAGAGAGGGAGGGAGACTGAATGTGAGAGATAGGGGGAGAATGTAGATGTCTGAGAGAGAGGGAGACAGAGTGAGAGAGGAAGACTGTGTGCGCGAGAGTGAGAGAAAGAGAGAAAGAGAGAGACTACGAGTGAGAGAGAGGGAGATGTGAGTGAGTGAGTGAGTGAGTGAGTGAGTGAGTGAGTGAGTGAGTGAGTGAGTGAGTGAGTGAGTGAGTGAGTGAGTGAGTGAGTGAGAGAGGGAGATCGTGAATGCGAGACAAACTGGGGGACTGTGAATGTGAGAGAAGAGGGAGACTGTGAATGTAAGAGAGGAAGAGAGATGGAGACAGTGAATGAGAGAGATGGAGCATGCGAATGTGAGAAAAAGAGGAAAACTGTCTACGTTAGTGAGAAAGACAGACAATGTAAATGTGAGAGGGAGAGAGAGACTCTGAATGTGAGAGGGACAGGGAGAATGGTAATATGAGAGAACGATGGGGACTGTGAATGTGAGAGAGGGAGAGAGACTGAGTGAGAGAGAGAGATGGAGACTCTGCGAGAGGGAGAGGCTGTGTGAGAGACAGATGGAGACAGTGAATGTGAGAGAGAGAGGCTGACTGGACGTTAGTGAAATATATTTAGGGAGACTGGGGATGTGAGAGAGAGTGGAGAATGAAAGAGAGGGAGAACTTACATCAGATAGAGAGAGGGGAAGACTGAGAGAGAGGGAGCATGTGAATGTGAGGGAGAGGGAGAGATTGTGTATGTGAGATAGAGGGAGAGGGAGAAAGAAAGAGTGTTCGAAAATGAGTGAGAGAGCGAGACGGTGAATGTCATGGTGGGATAGTGTTGGTGTGAGAGAGATGGGGGACAGTGTGAGGGTGAGACTGTGTGAGAGAGAAAGAGATGGGGACAGTGAGAAGGAGGAAGACTGTGAATGTGAGTGAGGAGGAGGGAGAATGTGAAAGAGAGATGGAGACTGAATGTGAGAGAGAGAGTGTGAAACTGAATGTGAGAGGGAGAAGAAGACTTAATGAGAGAGAGAGATGGAAACAGTGAGAGCGAGGGAGAGTGTGTGAGAGAGGGAGATGGAAACATTGAGTGCGAGAGACAGAGAGGGAAACTGAATGAGACAGAAGCCGCCTGTGATGGAGAGAAAGTGGTAAATTGAGTGAATGAAGGAGAGTGTGAATGCGAGAGATAGAGACTGTAAGTGAGAGAGAGAGGGGGTGACTGTGAATGTTTTGCAGAGAGAGGGAGAATCTGAATGTCAGATTGAGGGAGAGCGAAACTAAATGTGACATAGAGAGATGGAGACTGAATATGAGAGAGAGGGAGACTTTGAATAAGGAAGAGGGAAATTGTGAAAGTGATAGAGAGAGGCAGACTGAATGTGTGAGAGAGAAACAGACCGAATTTGAGGGCGCGGGGGATGTGAGTGACAGAGAGAGACTGAGTGAGAGAATGAGAAAAAGACTGTGAGTGAGAGCGAGAGTGAGACTGTGAGTAAGTGAGAGGGAGACTGTGAATGCGTGATAGAGAGGAAGACTGTGAGTGAGCGAGAGGGAGGGAAGCTGTGAGTAAGGTAGAGAATGAAATTTTGAATGAGACAGAGGGAGACTGTGAATTTGAGTGAAAGTGGTGAGAGTGTGCAGGAGTTAGTGGGGAGAGTTTAATTGTGATAGAGAGGGGTAAAGGTGTGTGTAGGAGAGAGAAGAGAGAGTTTGAGTGTGACAGAGAGGAGGGGTTGTGATTGTGGTAAAGACAGTAAAGTGTGCAGGTGTGTGTGATAGTCACAGAGACATAGAAAGAGAGAGAGAGAGAGAGAGAGAGAGAGAGCATGGAAGAGCCTGAATTTCGGGGAGAGAGAGGAGAGGCTGTGAATTTGAGGGGAGTGGGGGAGATTTTGAGTGACAAATGGAGAGAGAGAGTGTTTACATGGGAGAGGGGAATGAGAGTGAAAATGTCAGTGTGAGAGAGAGCAGAAGATTGTTTGAGGGTGCGGTCAGAGTTTCAGTGTGAGACAGATGGGTGACTGTAAGTGGCGGCGGTTAGTGTGAGTATTTGAGAAAAATATTGGGAGAGTGAGTGTGTCTGACAGAGAGGTGAGAGTGAGAGAGAGGGGGAGTCTGCAAGTGTGAGAAAGTGGTAGAGCGAGTGAGGTGGGAGTATGTGACTGTGAGTGAGTGTGGTGCAGAGTGTGAGTGAGAGAGACAGGACAGTGTGATTGTGAGAGAGAGAGCGAGAGAGCGAGAGTGTGTGTAAAAGACGAAGGGGATAGGGTGAAAGTGACAGCGAGAGGGGAGTGTGAGTATGAGACAGAGGGGAATGAGTATGAGTGAGCAAGGGGGGATGTGCATATGAAAGAAGGAAGAGAGTATGAGTGAGGGAGAGAGAGGTGGGAGAGTCACATTCTCTGTGGCAGAGAGAGGGGGAGAGAGTGTGAGAGGGAGGGGGAGCCTGTATTTGAGGGAGAGAGGGGTAGAGTGTGACTGTGTGTGTGAGAGAGAGTGGGTGAGTATGAGTATGTGAGAGAGAGAGAAGGGGAGTGTGTGACTGTGAGAGGGAGAGGGGGAGAGTGTGAGTATGTGAGAGAAAGAGATGGCGAGAGTGTGACTGTGTGTGAGAGAGAGAGCGGAAGAGTGTATGTGAGAGAGAGAGGAGGAGAGTGTGACTGTGTGTGAGAGAAAGAGAGGGGGAGAGTGTGACTGTGTGAGAGACAGAGGGGGAGAGTGTAAGTATGTGTGAGAGAGGGGAGAATGCAACTGTGTCAAAGAGAGAGATAGAGATGGAGAATGAGATTATGTGAGAGAGAGAGAAGAGTAGAGAGTGTGGGTCTGTGAGACAGAGGGAGGAGACAATGTGAATGTGGTGGATGTTAAAATTTGTGAGAGCGTGGAGAAAATATACCAATTCCAAGTTTCGAAGTTAACCATCCGCTGCATTTTACTGAAGAAAATTCCAAACTTCTACTAACTTCATTTGTAAAAGTGTTTGCTAATTTGACTAAAGTAACTCTGACTCTAATCTTTAGATCACGCCCCCTCATTCCCCACATCCAAACTCTCTGAAATAGATTCTGTCCAACTGATCCCTCCCGCAGGATAGTTTGAAAAGATTGATGAAGTCAGCCCCAGCCCCCCCCGCCACCAAACCCCCACCCCCCAACCACCCCCCCCCCCCCACGCCCACTCCCTCCCCACTCCCCCCACCCCGCTCCCCTCTAAAAAGAGACAATAACTTTAGGCTGTCTAAAATCTCCTTATAATTTCACCCTTGGAATCTTGGTTTCATTCTCGGAAATTTACACGACACCCCCTCCGAGGTCATTCAATCCTTCCTCTGGTGTGGTGCACATCAATGCCCACATATATTCTCTGTGTGTCCTGACCAGGGCTTTATGAATCTGACACATATTGTCTGCAAACTTCTCTGTTACGACAGATATACAGGTCAGCATTCAATTAGGCTTTTGGATTATTTTGTGAACCTGTTGAAGACATGCAACAATCTGTACAAAGGATCCCCAAGTCCATTTGGACATCCACCCCTTGTGAATTGTCACCGATTAAAAAGATCCCTGTTTTATCCTTTTTGATTGTAGACTGTGCGTTCTCATATGAGGCAACATTCAAGGCTATTTTTACACAATGCTGTCCATTCTGTGAACAATCACTCGTTTTAAATTTTATATTCCGTGTACACTGCTTACAATGGCATCAGTTCATGTGTCCCAGGAACAGCAATGAAACCACCCTCAACAACATTACAAATGAGGATTCTCTCCATAATTATTTTCAATGAACATGGTGGCGTTTGATTACATTGTAATTAACTTACTCAGGCAACCGAGAATCAGCAGCAGAATCGCCATCTCACCGGGGGATATTCTGGGAAGGAAAACACAGAATTAGCATTCTGGAGAGTTAGTAGAAAACGGAAAGGGAGGGATCTGTCGTTAGAGATTGGGACAATGGAATAGTGAGAATATCGAATTATAATGGGTGAACTGTACAGTCACTGCAACCCGAACACACAGAGTGAGCTGACTCTGCCTACCTCACTGTGACCCCCACCGACAGAGGTGAATTCTACTTCCTTAACTTTCCTTAACAAACACCCATTGCTTTACACCAATCCTTCCCTCTTTCCTTGTTCAACTCCTCAAAAATATAAACTCAATGTATTCCTGACGTTCCTGCTCTATTCTTTGGCTCCTCCTCCAGCCCCGATGTGTAGGCACCGTGTGAATATTCGAACACCGTTCCATTACTGAGCCCAGTAGGCGGACAGGACAAGCAGCACACGCCCCACCGAAACAATACCTAGAAAATGACAAATTCCTGACCTTATTATACTGGCCACATCATAGCCGAATGCTTACCAGCGTCTCCAGATAAGGTGTCACTGTGCGCGATGCAGTGGGGGTCCCGTTGATTTGCTGCCTCTTCACTGCCCGGTCCAATCTGCTGTGAGTGGCATCAGTCTCCGTGACAATATATCCAACGCCGCCCATCACATGGGTTTCACATCTGACCATTGGCAGTGCTGGTTGGCTGAAGCATTATAATTTGTCAATGAGTTACATTGTGGTAACATTTGTGCAAATTAAAGATTATTAATGAAATAAGCTGCGATAACAAAACAAGGAAACATCTCACCTGATATTTGGAACAGTTTTTTTTTTTCCCTTACATCATAACCTGCCTCCAGTTGCCCATCAGGAAGTATGTAGGGGGATTGAAATTGGCACAAGGCCTCAGCATTTAATTGCCAACGTGGTGCAATGGTCCGGCTAAATATTTTCATTCCTTTGTGGGATTTGGGCATTACTGGCCAGGACAGCATTTATTGCCCATCACTAATTGCCCATTGAGAAGGTGGTGTTGAGCTGCCTTCTTGAATCTTTGCTGTGCTTGTGGTGTAGGTACACCCACAGTGCTGTTAGGGAGGGAGTTCCAATATTTTGACCCAGCGACAGTGAAGGAACGGCCGATATAATTCCAATTCAGGACGGCGTGTGGCTTGGAGGTGTTTTCCAGGCGGTAGCGATCCCATCTATCTGCTGCCTTTGTTCTAGATGGTAGAGGTTGTGGACATGGAAGGTGCTGTCTAAGAGCATTGGCGAGTTGCGGGTTGGAATTTTAATACGTAACATTATCCACTTTGTCAGGAAGAATTGAAGAGCAATAACTCTCTCGCTCTCGCACTCACTCTCTCTCACACTAACAAGCACGGCCCTGCATAGCTCTTCCACTGAACCCAGTCTCCCCGCGGGCCCCACTCTCCCACATTCAATACCGCTCTCGCCCCGGCCCTGCGCACTCCAGGCCCGCGAACTCTCCTCCCCTCCCTGCTCTCCCCGCACCCCTACTTTCGCATACCTCCCCTGAGCCGGACCCTCGCCCCACTCTTTCTCCTGGCAGCTCCGCTCCCCACTCTCATATCACATAAACAAATAAATGAGAATTCCAGGTTGATGAATTAAATGGAATTTCCATGATGTGAATTGAACCCTGTCCCCAGAACATTCTCCTGAGCCTCGGGATCCCTCGACCAATGGCAGCCCCGCTCTGTCACCATCTCTCTCATCCAACAGCAGAGCAGGTTCACGGGGAAGGGAGTTTAGTTGAATTTTAATGGGAAATAGTGGGCTTACTACACTTGGACTTGTTGTTACTAACATGAGCAGAGAGAAGCCATGCTAAGTTGCAAACCTTTCTCAACAAGCTCACTCCATACTAACTCCTCATTGACGAGCAACTCTCTTAGAAGGTAGTACCTGAATTACCCTGGACCTGAGGGATAAGTCATCACACATCAAATAGCCGATAAAAGTCAGAATCCTGTATTTTACCATTAATGTTCCTCTGCTAGGATTACATACGAACTTGCGAATTTGGAGCAGGAGTGGGCCACTCGCCCCCTCCAGCCTGCTCCCCCGTTCAATAAGATCACGCTTCATCTGATTGTGACCTCGACATTACATTCCCGCCCCGAACACCGGAACCCCCCCGCCCCGCCCCACTTCTGATAACGTTTCACCACCTTGTTCACAGAGAATCTCTCTTGCTCGTTTATAAAAATATTCAAAGACTCTTCTTCCACCGCCTTTTGAGGAAGAGAGTTCCAAACACTCACGGCCGCCTGAGGGAAAACATATCTCCTCATCTCTGTCTGAAATGGGCGACCCCTCATTTTAACACCGTGACCCCCCATCTTTGGAGATTCTCCCACAAAGGGGAACATCCCCCCACACACCCTCCCTGTCAAGGCCCGCTCAGAATCTTGAAGATCTCAGAATCTCAAGTAGATCAAGTCGCCTCTTTCTCTTCTAAGCTCCATCGGATACAAGCCTCGCCAGTCCGACCCTTCACCTCGTATTATCCTGCTGAACATTCTCTGAACAGCTTCCGACGCATCTACCTTCACCCTTTGGAAGACGGGAGTCTGGAACATTAAAGAAAATGTTGCCACAGAAGATGTGAGAAAGGAACCTACACTCCCGGAAAACACTGCCCTGGGCTTATATTTCTGGGCCAAACGAATGGGATTTTCGTAAGGTAAGAAAAATAGGGAATGAATCTTGAAGCAATCCATTGCCTTGAGTTGAAGGCAAAATTAGCAATAAGCTGGAACCAATGACGTTAGGCCCTGGCAGCATGAGTGACCACTGAGCCATTTGGAACAACATGGTCGAAGGTGGTGTTACAACCCTCTGTGGTGTGAAACCTCAATATTGAACCTCTAAATGTGACACTCCCACAATAATGACCCCCCAGCTGTGCGGCACTCTCTCAGTACTCACCCTCCAACTGTGCAGCGTTACCTCCGTACTGACACTCCGACAGTACGGCGTTCCCGCAGTAGTGACCCCCGACAGTGCGAAACTCCCTCAGTACTCAGCCTCCGACAGTACGACACACCCTCATTAATGATACTCCATCTGTGCGGCATTCCCTCTGTATTGACCGTCCGACAGTTTGGCACTACCTCAGTAATGCCCCTCCAACAATGCGGAACACCCACAGTTTTGACAATCCAACAGTGCGGCACAACTACAATGCTGACCATCCAACAGTGCAGCTCTCCCTCAGTAATGACCATCCAACATTGCGGCACTCCATCAGTAATGACCTCTCCGTTCAACTCAAATACGACAGGAATGCAATTATTCAGAATAGTAAAAAAAATGATCTGTTGATGCTGGAAATCCACAACAGAAATAAGAATAAAAATACCTGGAAAAATTCAGCAGGTCTTATAGAATAATTCAAATTTATTCAAAATATCTGTCATCCCGTTATTTTCATAGGCAATGGCGTCATTATCAGATGCAACTTGCCTCACATCGCTTCTGGCTATTCCATTCTTAGAAACATGGAACATCAGAGCAGGTGTAGGTCATTTAGCCGTTATAAACTGCTCCACAATTGAATCTCATTATGGTGATGTTTTATCGAAAATCTGCGCTCTATTGCTCTCCCCTGGTTTCTCAACAACTTGAACGTCCATAAATCTACCTATTTCTGTCTTAAATATATTCAGTGACCTGGCCAACACAGCCAGCTGTAGAATGGATTGCCATATGTCTACCTGAAACAGAGTGAAAACGTTTTTCCTCATTTCAGCCCCAAGTGCATAACCCGTTACCTCAGATTGTGGCCACATTATTACGAGCCACCGCTAAAGGAAACATCATCACTGCATTATTTATGTCCATCCCTGTCAGAATGCTGTTTATTCAATGAGACCCTCTCCCATTCACCTAAACTACAGCAAATACAGGCTTAAGCAGCCCTATTTCTCTTCATGCGGCAATCCTGCCATCCCAGGAACCATTCTGCTTAACATTCGTTGCACTCCCTATGTGGAAATGCATAATTCCCTAGGGAGGGAGAACAAAAGTGCACACAATAATCCACGTGTGGTCTCACCAAGCGCCAATAATGCTGCAGGAAGCTATCCAAACTCCTGTGATCACGTCGTCACGCTATGAATTTAAAATCACCAATTCCAAAAGTTCTCCCTTAACTCCTCTATATTTACATACCATTATCAAAGCTTAAATGGTTATTCTGGTATTCTGTCCAAGTTGCTTTAAATATTGTCCTTTTGTGATCCTTCCTTTCTGACCCGTTACCATTTTTTGCTCTTTGTATCGTTCCCATGAAGCTGGATCTGTGCTTATGCATTTATTTACACCTTTATTTTATTTTAATGCCATGATTTTCTTGACTCCTAGTTGCCCCTGAATGTCTTTTTGGCAAGTGGAAGTATTGCATGTTTGTTTATAAGTTGGTCCCAGCACCCAATTAAATTAACTTTCAGCAACCCTCCAATATTGTTTGTCCTCCTCAATCACAGCTTGGTATCCTCAATGTTTGCCAGAGAGGAAATATTCTCAGACAAATCAAGAATCTCGCCACTCCTCTTGCATGTGATGGTCTGCGTAACCCAAATGTCATGGAGGATGCATTGAAAAAGATGTAAGTAAGGCTAATATAAAATTAATAACTAGTACACAGTTGGTATTCAGAGTACGGGAAAACATCTCAGGAAGGAATGTTAAAAAAAAAATAATGAAATGCAAAGGGATAAAATAACAACGTATATTTTTTTATAACGTGAACAATGGGCTTCAGAATAATACATATTAAGCTGAAAATTAAGAAGAAGCTGATCACAATAAAGCACCATGTCAAAAGGCACCTTTCAACAAAATTGAAAGTAAAGTGAAAGGTATTCACAGTGCAATGAACAGAAAGAAGAACACAACAAAGAGGAACTGGTAGCATTTAGAATTAAAGTAAGGATTAGAAGTTAGGAAGGGAAAGTGGAACTATGAGAATTAACTTTCGTCTTACATAACAAGAAACACTAAAGCAGACCATAGGGAAGCTAATATCAAAAAGGATCCAGCATTATGCAAAGGAATGTGATTTCACTGGAGTGGTCGCAGAAGAGATCACCAGGGTGTTGCCTAGGATGAAACATTTAAGTTATGAAGGGAGGTTGTAAAGATTCGCTTTGTTTTCTTTGGAGCAGAGAAGGCTGAGAGGCGACCTGATCGAGGTGTACAATATTATGATTTGCATGGACAGGTGGAGAATTAGAAGGGCCAGTCACGAGGTGACACAAGTTCAACGTGAGGGGCAGGAAGTTCAGGGGGGATATGAGGAATTAAGTTTTTGCCAGGGGGGTGGAGACAGACTGGAATGGACGGCCTGGGAGGGTGGCGAAGGCCGGTTGCCACACATCCAATCTAAACACCTGAATGACCACTTGGCACGTGAGAACATTCAAGCCTATGACCAAGTGCTGGTAAATGGGATTAGGTTTGTATGTCAGGTGTTTCTCACATGTTGGTTGCGGACTCGATTAAATTATCGAAGGGCCTCTTATGCGCTGCATGATTCTGATTAATTCAGGCTCATTAACTGGCAGACAGTGTATCTCAATGCATGAGCTGAGAATCAACAGTTACTTATTTCCCCTAACGTTTAGAAATCAACATGACAATACACATTTACAGTCACAACATTTTCCTCATTCTCCCTTGTGGAGGAGTCAAAACCCCTCAGACCAGATATCCCTCTCTTTCTGTCTCATTCATATTGATCGGGGTGTTTCCTTTTTAGTTGCTCCTCTATCTCTGCCCCTCTCACATATCTGTGCCAGCGTTCCAAATTAAGACGGCTCCTGTATCATTTTTTTTTAGTGCCAGAATACAACTTATTGTGTTATGTAATTCTTTGATCGATGTCACTGGCAAGGTCGGCATTTATTGCCCAACCCTAATTGCCTTTGAACCGAGTGGCATGCAAGTCGTTTTCAGTGGGTAATTGAGGGTGAAACATTTTGTAGAAGACCTGAAGTCACGTGCAGGCCAGGCCACGTAAGGATGGCAGGTTTACTTTACTTAAGGGCATTAGTGGACCAGATGGATTTTTACGAAAACCGTTTCAATGTCACCGTGGCTGAGACTAGCTCCCCAATTACTGTTTATCAATTGAATTTAAATTTCACCAGCTGCCGCGGTGCAACTTGAGCCGTGGTCATCTAGATTACTAGGCTTCTGACGTTACCGCTATGCCACCGTGCTCCGCCCCTTCACCCCCACAACCCTGCCCAACCCCCACCCCCAAAACCCCGCACGCTGCGTGAGCCAGCCTCAGCTGCTGCTTCCACAATTTTAAAACGAACTTTCATGCATGTGTCAAAGTGGCGTTGAGTCTTGCACAATATTGTTTTAAACCTGAGGGAAGTTAATTTTGGATTATGCTGCAGGTCAGCTTCCCTTCCATGGCTCAGCAGAATTCCAGAACTCAATTCTTCCAATTCAATTTGAAGTGTATATATTCAAAGTTTACCTATACTTGCTAGCTGGGAAATCAAAATTGAGACACATCCACTGAGATTAAGACTAGTAACCTAGTGGTAATTTTAGGAAGAATGACTTCACACAAGTTTTGTGAACTTTGGAATCATCCACCGCAAAGAGTTGTCGATGTTCAGCCGCTATGCATATTTGGGGCTCATTTTGGTCGATTTTGGATAATAAGTCATATGAAGATACTGCAGGAAGGTAGTGTTAATGATCTACCAGCATTACCACAATGTTGGGCTTTGCAACATCAGCGAACCGAATGTCAAACTGCTCCTTCTATTTCTGATGTTTCTATCCCTGCGTTGTGCGTTGCTATTTGAATCTTCTTGGTCTTTTTTCCCTGATTTCTAACAGTCTGTCCCGGTAACTGAAGCTGTTTTTGCCAACTTCCAAATTTATCTGAAACATTTGAATAATTTGTATGCAATTGCTGCTGACCTACTAATCAGAATTCCAAATCGAGAACACATTCCTGAGTAAATGCTGTGTTAGAGCCAGGTTAAATAACATTAACAATTCCACTCCAGAAACCATCACAATAATAGGATATTCACCAAAATTGTGCTGACTGGTCTAGATATTGTATAAAATCCACAGGAGGAATGAATTATCACTTTAGCTGGAATTGGTAACTTAACCTGTCAGAAATTAATAGCTTGTTCTGACAAGGATTCGGAAAAACAATAAAAGTAAGAAAAGCTCAAAAATAATTGATTGGGGGTTGGGGGAACTAATATTCTGTCAGTGGGAATGTCATTTGAGTAAATGAACTGGAATTGAAAATTGTCAAACAACACAATAAATATTTTAGAAGTTTCAATGTGATCAGGAGGAAAATATTCCCTAAAATAAAAACAAAATAGGCAGTAATAATACAGCCTGGTTCAACAAATGAAACAGAACAATATTAAATTTAAAGCAAAAAGCCTGCAGTAAGTACAGAGTCAATAAGGGAGAGAATGACGAAATGCAAATCTCTCACTCTCTTTCTCTGATTTTCTTTTGTCATATTTATTATAAAGACAAATTTTCCTTTTATCCTCTTCCGCAGGCCTGTCTCAAACATCATTCCTGAGCTCGATTTGTTATATTTCATTTGCTGTGATATGCATCTGCTCGCTTATCTATGCATGTTGGGTGGAATGTCTAAGCTCTGGCGAATCGGGACAAGTGTCAGTAATTTATAAGTTAAATGTGAACAAATGACTCAAAGCGTTTTGAATCTTGCAGCTTATATGCCACAAAAAGTAGCAGATTGCTCGGTCGTTCAGTACAATCAGAAATGTTCTAATCAAACATGTTGAAGCTTCTGGGATGAAAGGCTATATGGAGAGTTGAGCATTTGAAGACAATAAATTTACGAGATACAATTGAATTGAATAGGGCTGCAAGCTAAGATAACAAAATAAACTAACCTTGTGTCTATGGCTCATGTCCTGATGAACAGATGCGTTCAATGTCTTTCGCTCTGGTCATCTTCTGTGCTATCCCTCCCCGTCCAACCACCCTTATTTACCAGAGCCTGTCTCTGTAACTAAAGCGATTTTGTCAGTTTACAAATGTTCCTTCAGCATTTAAATAATTGACAGCAATTGGTTCTTGCTGAAAACCGTATTTACACTTGGGATACGTGCGGTTCAACGAAGGGCGGATCAGAGACATTTTAAACAACGCGAATTGCATTCTTCAGCACAACTAACATTGGAAGAAATTGGATGAAAATATGTGACAAAGTCATGAAATGTTTAAATGCCCCACGTAAGGAATGAGTTCAGGTGTAATTTGAAGCAATACCTGCCAGATGTAGGAAGATGAAAATAATAATATTCGCAATATTAATAATAATAAATTATTCAAATAGATTGGGGAGATTGATATTAGCGATTGTGGTTGATTGGAGATATCTGTACATTGACTGGTGTCTCTAAGTCCCCTCTCCATCTCAGGGATATATCTGTACACTGATTGGTGTCTCTCAGTCCCCTCTCTCTCAGAGGAGATATCTGTACACTGAGTGGTGTCTCTCAGTCCCCTCTCTCTCTCAGGGAGATATTTGTACACAACGTGTGTCTCTTAGTCCCTCTCTCTCTCAGGGAGATATCTGTACACTGACTGGTGTCTCTCAGTCCCCTCTCTCTCTCAGGGAGATATATGTACACTGACTGGTGTCTCTCAGTCCCCTCTCTCTCTCAGGTAGTTATCTTTACACTGACTGGTGTCTCTCAGTCCCCTCTCTCTCTCTCAGGGAGATATCTGTACACTGACTGGTGTCGCTCAGTCCCCTCTCTCTCTCTCTCAGGGAGATATCTCTGAGACTGAGACTGTACACAGTTTTTCACATTTGCTCCCACCGCTGCTCTGAAATTGCAGTCAGAATGAATTACTCCTCTACCCCCAATTGCTTTGCAATAAATGTTTCTCGCTGCTGGTTTGTTTTACCTGGATGTTAACTTTCTGTGATTCAGGTACAAGGATACCCTGTCCCCTCCGAATGCAAAACTTTCCCAGCTTCTCGCCGTGGAAAAAAATCATCCTGCCTGTTGCGTTTTCCCTGCCAAAGTGGATCGGTTGAGGGTGAAGGTCTCTCACTCTATTTTCCCCTCCATTGCCACAGCCCCTCTCTCCCTTTGAATTTTAATAGAACTGGCCTTAAATGTTCCTTTGCACAACCCCCCACCCCCACCACCACCCCCCTCCCCCCCCGCCACTCCTGTGGCCTTCCACCTCAGACAGTTAGAAACCCCAACGTTAGAGGTTTCGGTGACCGGCTGAGTGTGGGATCTTACTGTGCTTGTGTGCACAGTTTGAAGCTGGGTCATTTCGGGGAGATCGGTGAAGGATTTTGTGATGCCCCTGCTCCCTTTCCCCCCCCTTCCAACCTTCATTCCTTTGTATCTGATGGGTGTAATACTCGGTATTTTTTATTAAACCCCTCAATACGGCCAACCCCGAGTGTTCTCCTATTTCTTTCAAACATTCAACGGACAGTGAATCCTCTATGCCCAAGAGTAGGGCTGGAGGAAGACCAGAAATATAATTCAAAGTCAGGACAGTGAGTGGCTTGGAGGGGAACTTCCAGGTGGTGATGTTCCCCATGTGTCTGCTGCCCTTGTCCTTCTAGATGGTAGTGGTCGTGGGTTTGGAAGGTGCTGTCGAAGGAGCCTTGGTGAGTTCCTGTGGTGCATCTTGTAGATGGTACACACACTGTTGCCATTGTGCATCGGTGGTGGAGGGAGTGAATGTTGAAGGTGGTGGATGGGGACTGAGTATTTACACAACACAAAACCTCAAACACTTGGAAAACACAAAAAGAAAGAAAAGTTACTTTCTTGAAACTCTCCCAGGCGGTCTGAAAGGTCCACTTCCACATGATCTGTGTAAACGATTCAGTTTGTAGCACATAGAGCCTCTAAGGGAGAGTACTCCTCTCCAGAGCTTGATGCAACGCATCCACGCATGGAAATAAATTTCAATGCTTCTACCGAGAAAAGCTGGCTGGAAAATCAACTCTCCGACTGGCTCCGAACTGCAAGTACAGAGAACAGGCTTTCCAGCTGTCTCATCATCTGTAGAGGTTTCCTCAGAGAGCAGGATTTAAACCTCATGGGCTTTGCCTGTTAAGTCGCTTTGCCCTCGCCCCGTCCAGCTTACCTCTGGCTGCTCCCTTTGTTTTCTGATTTTCCAACGTGAAATGAATAATTATTCGACGCCCCTCCCCTCACGTTTTGACAAATTTAAGCAGCACCGCCCTTGTGTCTGTGTTTGGGGGGGACTGTCCCTCCCTAGTGGCACATTCAGTAGATAGAGGGAGAGTCTCTTAGATCAGGCTGTTGAAAATGGAATTCTCTTACACACCTCCGTTCCTGACTCTTTTTGTTTTTTTCTTCACCCCCTCTCTGTTACTCTCTTTTAATTTCTATCTTTCCCTTTCTCCCTCCTGACTCTTTCGTTCTGCTTTTCTTCCTTATCTTTCTCTTTCTCTTAGCCTGGAATATATCTCACCCGTCTCTTCCGTTGCAAGTATAATTTTGCGAAAACCAGTTTGTCTGTTTCCAGTTCAACTCTTAACTCTTCCAATCCAGGTTCCTGATTGCCGGCCACGAGTTTTTTAAAATTTCCCTTACGAATTCTAAAAGAGGCTCCTTTCAATGTGGTTCCTTTGCAGGCATTTGTAGGCTTAGAGCTGCTTAGATAATGACATTGCCTCAGCCCTGAACAGACAAACTCCTCTCTGAGATACTCTGCCTCTCCCTTTGAAAGCAAAGTTTCATCGTATCGCCCGTTCAATTGAAATCCACCTATCCTAACACTAAAACCCCTTCCATTGTCCCAATTTTATTAGTAACACAAACACCTTGCTTGGTGGCTCCAAGCTAGGTGCAATATTTCACCCCCAATCTGTGAATAGTTCACTCAACAAAATGCAAATGTACACTTTTCCTTAATGTTTACATCACAAAACTCCTGTACATCAAAGCACCCAGACTTGTTGGCTTTAATCCAATTAAAGCACCCACACACTCACAACCACAGACGCAGACCATACTACAAGCCCAATTTAAAATAATTATCCATGACATGATATACGTGAATATATCTTCATGACAAGTCCAAGAGCTACAAAGTTACGCTGACCTCGTATCAGACATTGGTTTAGCTCAGATGGAGAACTGCCTCCATTTCTGGGGGTCAACACTTTAGGAGCAGGTGAAGAGAATGAGGAAAAAGATTCATGAGAATGGGTCCAAAAATTCCCATCTTCAGTGAGGAAGATCGATTGAAGAGTTTAGGAATGTTTTCCTTGGAGAAACGAAGGCTCAGTGCAGATTGGATAAATGTGTTAAAAATGATCAGGGAGTGTCTACAGAAGTAGAGCAGCGAGAAACCGATCGGGGATAATGGGGAACTGATTTGAAGCAATTAGCAAAAAATGCAAAATGGAGATGAGGTGCTCGGTATCCGAGGGGCGGGCCACGGGAGAATAAGGCTAATTCCGTGACGATTTCCCCGTAAATTACGACATTGTAGGTTATCCTTCATGTCCCGCAGGGAGGACTCTGACTCTCCTTCTGCTCCATTTACATCCGCTCCTCCAGCCGTCACATCTTGCCCGATGGTGCGCTGCTCTTTGTCGTGTGACTATTGGGAGTTTGTGTATAAATATTCCATTCATGGACAGGAAAACGTGGGAGATGCCTCTGGGCTGTTCTGAGTTATTGTTTTTTCTTCATGAATTGAATCATTGATATAAGCGGATATTTCACCGCGTTCTTGACCTGCTCCCTGAAGTTGGACTGAGTCACCCCGTAAATAAATGTGTTTGTGCAACAACTGAAACTCACCAGCATAAACCCGACTTGTCTTACGATGTATTGAACGTTGTTGTAAGCTGCTTCTGTAATGTTGGAATATAAAAATTCTATAACATTGACTAACCACAGAAGTATGAAGCTGCCGGAGATGGTGAAGAGTAATCTGATAGACTTCCTTCTGCTCTCTATCTCTGGGTCACTCTGGCTCTCTCTCTCGCTCTGACCCCTGAGTCTCTTACGGACTTTACTGGCCACTAAAATGTGGCTGACGGTCAGAGCGTTGAACAACAGAATTCAAAAGAATGGGAGGGAGGGGTTGAAAATCGTATGAAACCATTTAAATCCCACCCATCCAATGTCAGTAAAATAGCTGGGCTTTGTAAAACAGCCCAGGGGACATTGTCAATTATCACTCCAGGTTCCTGTGTAAAGTAGAAGGGGGTGTTTATTAAACATGACAGAATGTCAGTTATTCCTAGATCCACAGCCGCAGTTTTCCAGGTGCAATATTTAGCTCTCAGCGTCTGGCAACAAATTGCCACAAATCGATCAAAGGAGAAAGTGATGGTGAGCCAGACAGAACAGCTTTTTGCAGCAGTTCTCAGGAGAGCGTTAAAACTACATACAGGGGTGATGTCCAGGAAAGACACTGGGAAATAATGATATTTGATCTGACAGAGAATGACCTCCGTTATAACGACCAGTAGGTCTGCTGTTGCCATAGCCATCAGGTATCGAGTGGTGCAGGTGGAGAGGCCACACTTTCCCCGGGACAGTATAACAATTGCCAGTAAATTAGCTGTAAGTTAAAGAAGGGGAACAAATGCAGAATATTGCTGAAAACACGTTTCCCTGTCTGGCCCAGAGAGCAAGGACATGAGTTTAGCATCAGGTCAAACCCCTCGGACTGCACCACCTCCATCACTGGTTCAGACACTCCCCACAGGATCAGAACACAATGGACAACATTCTCGTCTGGTATTGGACACTACCTGGCTGTGGATAGTCCAGGATCAGAACACATTCCCCCTCTGTCCTGGGACATTGAGAAGCTCTGATATCCACATGTGCACACTTCCGATATATACCCCACTCTGGGACAAGTTCCACCATTGAGCCGAGGACCAGAGGCTGTCCAAAAAAACTGCCTCTCACCTGAAAGGGAATGGGTGTCTGCCAGGCAGAGCAAAATTACTAGGCAGGCACTGCAGCAAGTCCCCTTGCTCCATCCCCCTCCGAAACCGATTTTCCATTTAGGAATCAGCTGAGGGAGATGGTTTCTCACGGGAATGCACCAAAAGCCAAGTCCCTGACACCAATCACGGCTCAGCTGAACAGGGCGGGGAGATGAAAGATTGGGAGAATAATACTGATAGGGGATTCTGTCTTAAGTGGAACAAATAGACCTTTTTGCAGTTGGTGACTTAACAGCGGGCTGGTGTATCGCCTCCCTGGTGCTAGGGTCCAGGATGTCACTGAGTGTCTGCAGGACATTCAGAAGGGAGACAGTGAACAGCTAGAGGTCATGGCACACATCACTGCCAATGACATAGGTTAAAAAAAGGGATTCAGCCCTGCAAGCAGACTAAGTGGAGCTAGGAATTAAATAAGAACGCAGGACCCCAATGTTAGCAATCTCAGGATTACTCCCAGTGCCACGTGCTAGCGAGATCAGGAATAGGAGAACACACTGGATGAATGTGTGGCTGGAGAGATGGTGCAGGATGTTTGATTCCTGAGGCGTGGTGACCGATTCTGGGGAAGTTGGGACTTGGGAACAGCTGCACCCCCGCAGGACCGGGACCAATATCCTCGCAGGTATATTCGCTATGACTGTGGGGGGAGGGTTTAAACTAGAGAGGCAGGGGGATGAGAGGCTGAGGGTGGGCGCAGACACAAGAGAGGGAAACAAAGGCAGAACTGAAAGACAAAAAAGTAATAAAAGCCAAAGCTCAAGGGGAGGAAACAAGGGCAAAGAGGGACAAAGTAAAAAAAAAGGTGTGCAAAAAGACAAGTCTAAAGGCCCTGTATCGGAATGGGGGGAACATTCATGATAAGGTCAATGAATTAACAGTGCAAACAGTTGTAAAGGGGTCCGATGTGATTGTGATTACGGAGACATGGCTGCAGGGTGACCAAGGCTGGGAACTGAATATCCAATAGTACTGTTTAGGAATGGCAGGGAAAACCGGAAAAGGAGTTGGCATGGGCTGGCTTGTTATGGGTGATTTCAGTGTGATGGTGAATGAGGATATTGGCTCTGAAAACCCAGAGCTAGAATCTTTCCGGATGGTGCTAAGCAGAAACAAAGGGCGGAAAAGACCAGTGGGAGTAGTCGATAGGCCTCCGAACAGTAGGGGAAGGGCAGGAGGCAAATAGAGACGCATGTAACAAGGTTGCTACAGTAACCGTGGGTGAATTTAATTTACATATAGACTGGGCAAAACAAATTAACAATAATACTGCGTGCAAATGAATCCCTGGAGTGTGTACGAGATGTTTTCTTTACACCAGTATGCCCAGGAAACAACTGGGGAGCAGGTGTTGCCCGGTTTGGTATTGTAAAAAGAGAAGCGGTTGGTCAATCATTATTCTGCGGGTCCTTTAGGGAACAGTGACCATAACTTGGTCGAATTCTTCATCGGGATTGGAAGTGAAGTGGACCAATTCGAAACTGGGTTCCTAAATCTGAACAGAGGAAACTAGGAAGGTATGAGGCGTGGGATGCCTAAGGTAGATTGGGGAACATCTTTAAAGTCATGATGGGCAATGGATAATATTTAAGGAGCATTGCAAAGCGACACATTTCTCCCTGGCACAAAAAAAACACAGCAGGAAAAGTGGCCAAACCAGGGCATACAAAATATATTAAGGGTAGTATTAGATCCAAAGAGGAGCCATATAAAGTTGTTAGAAAAAAGTAGCATGCCTGAGGATTGGTACCAGTTTAAAATACAGAAAAGGAGGACCAAGAGGTTGCTTAAGAGAGGAAAAATAGAGTATGAGGGTAAACATGCAAGGAACATAAAAGAGGACTGTAAAAAGCTTCAATAAGTATGTAAGAAGAGAAAAAATTGGTGAAGACAAATGCAGGTCCCTTGCAGTCTGGAACAGGAGGATTTATAACAGAGAACTAGAAAATGGCAGAGCAATTAAACAACTTCCCCAGGAAGGTACAAGTATCTTCCCAAAAATACTGGATAACCAAGGGTCTAGCGAGAAGGAGGAATTGAAGGGAATTAGTATTACTAAAGCAATATTGCTGGAGAAATGAATGGGAGTGAAGACCAATGAACCTCCAGGGCCTGATAATCTACATCCCACGGTACTTAAAGAGGGTTTCCTTCTCTCACTCCTGGTCTCTCTCTCTCTTTTTCTCTCTTGTCCTGTCTCCTTCTTTCTCTTTCCCTCTTGCCCAATCTCTCTCTCTCTCTTAGAACCATAGAACCATAGAAAAGGTACAGCACAGGAGGAGTCCATTCGGCCCATCTTGTTCCTGCCAGCCCGAGGAGACCCAGGTGCCCTTTCTAATCCACACATTCCTGCACCCGGCCCATAGCCCTGCAGCTTACAGCACTTAAGGTGAAGATCCAGGTACTTTTTAAAATAGTTTAGAGTTTCTGCCTCTACCAACAACTTGGGCAGTGAATTCCAGATACTCACTACCCTCTGCGTAAAAGAAGCTCTTCCTCATGTCCCCCCTACACCTTCTGCCACTAATCTTGAATCTATGTCCCCTGGTTCCAGAATTCACCACCAAGGGAAACAATGTTATCCTGTCCGCTCTATCTATTCCCCTCATCATTTTGTACACCTCAGTCAAGTCACAGTCAACATGGGTTTATGAAAGGGAAATGATGTTTGACAAACCTACCGGAGTTTTTGAGGGGATAAATAGCAGAATTGATAAGGCATAACCAGTGGATGTGGTGTATTTGGATTTTCACACAGCTTTTGAGAAAGACCCACATAAGAGGATAATGTGCAAAGTTCAAGCACATGGGATGGGGGTAACATATTGACATGGATTGAGAATTTGCTAGCAGACAGGGAATAGAGAGTAGGAATAATTGGGTCTTTTTCTGAGTGGCAGACAGTGATCCGTGGGGTACCGCAGGGATCAATATTTGGGCCCCAGCTACTCACAATATGTATTAATTATTTGCTTGAGGGAGCCAAATGTGATCATTCCAAGTTTGCTGATATCACCAAACTAGGTGGGAACATGAGCGGTGAGGGGGATTTTAAGAGGATGCAAGGCAATTTAGACAAGTTGAGTGAGGGTAAATACATGGCCGGGGCTGTATAATGTATTTAACAAAGCAGCCGCTACGATTTTATCTCTTCCTGCTTCAAAAATAATTTCCAAATGATGCGGCTGTAACACAAAACTCCAGTCCAATCGTCTCAGATTTTTGGGATGAAATATTAATAAAGAGGGTTAGAGGATTATTCGTCGGTATCAATAATAGTCTCTGCAGAGTTGTGAGATATGTAGATTTCAAAATGTTGTAGAGCCAACATCGAAATCAATGTCTTTATTCCCACAGTTGGGAACATTTGCTGGCGAGGGTTCAGTCTCCAAGAATAGTAACTAACTGGCCCATTGTTCCCCATCTCATATCCCTGTCATAAAACTGCACCGACACCCACCTCACTTGCATCAACAGGCGATTTCAATGCCTTCCCCTAATTCAGCTCTGCTAAAACTGTTACAGTGCTCAGTCCAGCCTCCACACTGTCAAAGGCTCCTTGACTACCCTTTGTCCGCACAATCTTCTGTACGCTCTTTAACAAGTGAACCTGGGGATCCACTACAGTGCAGAGAACTGGAACTAACTCCTGTTAGAATCCATTAATGTGTTTCGACTGCAGAATCTCTCCATCTGTCTGAGAAACTGGCAAATAACATTCTAATCATTGCCCCTTGATGTTCAATGGCATTAACATCACTGAATCCCCCACTATCAACATCCTGGGGGGTTACCATTGACCAGAAACTGAACTGGACCAGCTATATAAATACTGTGGCTACATGAGCAGGTCAGAGGCTAGGAATCCTGCAGAGAGTAACTCAACTCCTGACTCCCCAAAGCCTGTCCACCATCTACAAGACACCAGTCAGGAGTGTGATGGAATACTCCCCACTTGCCTGGATGAGTGCAGGTCCCTCAACACTCAAGAAGCTCGACAGCGTCCAGGGCAAAGCAGCCCAGCTTGATCGGCACCCCATCCACAAACGTCCACTCCCTCCACCACCGACACACAGTAGTAGCGGTGTGTGTACCAGCTACATGATGCGCTGCAGGAGCTCACCAAGCCTCCTCAGACAGCACCTTCCAAACCCACGACCACTACCATCTAGAAGGACAAGGGCAGCAGACACATGGGAACACCACCAACTGAAAGTTCCCTCCCAAGTCACTCACCATCCCGACTTGGAAATATATCAGCCATTCCTTCACATTCGCTGGGTCAAAATCCTGGAACTCCCTCCCCAACCGCGCTGTGGGTGTACCTACACCACAGGGACTGAAGCGGTTCAAGAAGGCAGCTCACCACCACCTTCTCAGGGTCAATGTGGAAGGGTGATATATGATGGCCCTGCCAGCGATGCTCAGATCCCATGAATCAATAAAAACCCAGACTCCCTCGAATCCCTTCCTTCATAGAGTTTACCCTCACTGAGGTCTGATTAAACGTGAGGTGATATTCCACTGAATGCAAGAACGTCTTTATTCTGAAAGCCTGTGGATTGTAAACAGAGGTTTACTGACAGTTCAGGAAATTGACTCAAACTGCAGAGATAATACCAGACATTTCACTTAAGGTAATGTGGCCATTGACCGGCTATGTAGATAAAGGTGACCACTCGATCAGCAGGTAACGTGATCTGTCACTGATTGAAACCAGAGAGCAGCTCCCACACAGATTAACACGACTGCAAATGTCCTAGTCACTTACCTGGGACACCGACGATAGCGAGGCTCACATAGAATGTTTTATCGAAAACGTCAAATGCTCCAAGCATTTTCACTTAGCAGTGATCTGTCCCTGACTGCTGCAGGCAACCTCTGCACTAAACTCTGAAGTGACACATTCACAAAGCCCTTATTTATACCTTCTGGAATGTCTCCTTGGAGATAGTGAGATTGCAACACCCTTCTACTTAGTTTACTGAATACCTGGAAGCAAACATATTAGAGCACCGAGTTAATTCCAGGTAGGAATAGAACATGTTTATCTCGGAGATTCTGTTATTAAAATCAAAATATAATCGTGAGTTTATCAGCCCTGTTCCACTGCACTGGTGGTTGTAGCTGCTCTCTTTAAATCTGGACATTCAGTTAAGTGATTAAATTATTAAAGTTGGCAATTTGTGGATATTTGTTGCTGAAGTCGAATAATCAAGTATCTGAAATCTTCCAAGTGCGCACATTGATACAAAAACACAAGGATGCCTGAAATGACTGCACCACGTCAAACCAATCGAGACACTCCAGTTGATGAAGACCTTCAAAATAATATGGACCTTCAAACAGATACAATCCTCTCACAATATGGACCTTCAAAACAATATGGACATTCGAACAGATACAATCTTCTCACAATATGGACCTTCAAAACAATATGGACCTTCGATCAGATACAATCTTCTCACAATATGGACCTTCAAATTAATATGGACCTTCAAACAAATACAATCTTCTCACAATATGGACCTTCAAAACAATATGGACCTTCTAACAGATACAATGTCCTCACAATATGGACCTTCAAAACAATATGGACCTTCTAACAGATACAATGTTCTCACAATATTGACCTTCAAAACAATATGGACCTTCTAACAGATACAATCCCTCCAACCAGTATAGACTCACCAAACACTGCTGACCCCGCAAAGGGTACAGACTCTGCAACGCATTCAGAATCTTCAACCCTTACAGACCCAGCAACTGATACAGGCCTTCCCAAAAATATTGACTTTTCTATTTTTAAAATCTATTCTTTGTTGGGATGTGGGCCTTGCTGGTAAGGTCAGTATTTATTACAATAATTCTTTAACTTTAGCCCCAGAATAGCTCGCCAGGCGATTCCCGAGGGGCGTTTCAGAGTTAAGCACGTTGACCTGGGTAAGGAGTCACGTGAAGGTCAGACCGTAGGACCGCAGTTTTACTTCCCGATAGGACATTTGTAAACTAGATGGGTTTTTACCACAATCAATGGTAGTTTCATGGTCACCATTACTGAGGCCAGATTTCAATTCCACAACATTTATAGATCGATTTATTGTGATTAACTGAATTCGAACACCAGTGGCTGCCATTTGAACCCGTGTCCCTAGAACATGAGCCTGTCCGCCTGGATCACTAATCCAGTGACATGACCACTACGCCAATGTCACCCCTTGCTGGATTTTTAGAGTTAGGAGCAACAGGCAGCCATTTTCTCCCTTGAGTTTGTTCTGTCATTCAGTAAGTTCAGGGCTAATCTTGTACCTCAAATACATTTTGCCGCCCTATCCTCGTATTGTCGCCGCCCTATCCTCGTATTGTCTAATTCTCTTAGTGTCCAAATATCTATCGATGTCATCTCAGAGCAAACTCAAGGATTGTCCATCCTCATCTCTGGTGTAGAGAATTCCTGAGATTCCCGGCCCTCTGAGTGAAGGCACTCACAGGATCACAGAACTGCTCCGGTTCAGAAGGAGGCCATTCAGCCTCTCCTGTCTGCACCGGCCCTCTGGGCATTTTAACTTAGTGCCAATCCCCGGCCTTTTCCCGTTGCGCTGCACATTGTTTCTGTTTAGATAATCATCCAATGCCCTCTTGAATGCCTCAATTGAACGTGCCTCCACCACACTTCCAGGCAGTGCATTCCCATCGCTAACCACTCGCTGGGTGAAAAAGTGTTTTTCTCACCTCACATTTGCTTATTTTGCGAAACACTTTAAACCTGGGCCCTCTGGTTCTCAATCCATTTCCAAGTGGGAACAGTTTCCCCCTATCTACTCTGCCCAGAAACCTCATCATTTGGAAAACTTCTATCAAGTCTCCTCTTAGCCTTCTCCTCTCCAAGGAGAACAGTCCCAACTTCTCCAATCTTTCCTCATAACCTATCGGGCAATAATTGGTTGGGTTGGATTAGTCCTGCTTTAAGTGTACAGGAATCCCTGGGAATGTTTTCCCATTGCCGGGTAGATGCCAGTGTTGCAGCTGTGCTGGAACAGCTTGGCCAGAGGCGGAGAATATTCTGGAGCTCAGGTCTTCAGCACAATTCTCAAAACATCGTCACAGTCCATAAGCTTTTCAGCATCCAGTCCCTGCAGCCTTGTCTTGATATCACGTGGCATGAATCAAATGGTCTGAAGTCTGGGCACCTGTGATGCTGGGGAATTCAGGGGGAGGCCCAGATGGATCAGTCAATCAGAACATTCAGCTCAAGGGTTTTGGAAATGTTTCATCCTTGCATTTTGCACTGATGTGCACAGCTCCTCCATCATTGAGGATGGGGACATTTCCTGAACCTCCTCAATCAGTGAGTTGGTTAATTTTTGAACCGCTATTCACCACTTGATGTGGCAGGACTGAAGATCCTACATCTGAGCCGTTGTTTCATGTGGAATTGCACAGCCCTATCTATCACTTACCGCTCGTGCTGTTTGATACGCAAGTGGTACTGTGTTAGAGATTGACCAGGTTTGCACCTTATTTCTGGTTATGTCTGTTGCTGCTCCTGGCATGCCCTCCTGCACTCTTCATTGAACCAGGATTGAACCCCTGGTGTTGGGATAATGGTAGAGTGAGGGATATGCCGTGCCATGAGGGGGTTTTCGAGTCCAATTCTGCTGCTACTGATGGCCCACAACACCTAATGGATGCCCCGCGTTGCATTGCCAATGCTGTGGAAAATCCATACCATTACGATGGTGGTAGCGCCACACAACAGGATGGAAGGTATCCTCAATGTGAAGACGGGACTTCTCTTGCTCAATGACTGTAAGGTGATCACTCCTACCGATACTGTCATGTGCAGATGTATTTGCGGCAGGCAGGTTGGTGATGATCAGGTCAAGTATGTTTTCCCCTCCCTATTGGTTCCCTCACCACCTGCCGCAGACCCAGTCTAGCAGCGATGTCCTTTAGGACTCGGCCAGCTTGGTCTGTAATGGTGTTTCTGAGCCACTCTTGGTGATGGACATTGAAGTCCCCCCACCCAGAGAGCATTCTGCACCCTTACCACCCTCAGTGATTCTTCCAAGTGATGTTCAACATGGACGAAGCATTGATTCATCAGCTGAGGGAGGTTGGTACGTGGTCATCAGCATGAGGTTTCCCTGTCCATGTTTGGCCTGAAGCCATGAGACTTCATGGGGTCCGGAGTCGATGTTAAGGAATCCCAGGGTAACTCCCTCCCGACTGTATCCCACTGTGTCACCAGCTCTACTGGGTCTGTCCTGCTGGTGGAACAGGACATACCCAGTTATAGTGACGGTGGAGACGGGGACATTATCTGTAAGGCATAGGTGAATAAGGATGATTATGTTGGGCTGGTGCTTTACTAGTCTGTGAGACAGCTCTCCCACTAGCCCCCAGATGTTACTAGGGAGGACTATAAAGACTGGATTTGCTTTTATCATTTCCGATGCCTGGGTCGATGCAGGGTGGACTCTCCAGTTTCATTCCTTGTAGAATTTTTCATGGTTTGAAACAACTTAGTGCCGTTGCTGTGGCTCAGGGATCAGATAATGTCCCTCAGATATGGGCGTCAGGTTTCTTTACATAGACGGGATTAGTAAACAAGATGTCTATTTATAAAAAATCGACCTTGATTTCATGGTCATCTTTAGACTTTTAATTCCAGGTTTTTGATTAATTCAGTTTCCTTTCGAATTTGGGAGGTATTTGAACCCAGGCATTACCCTGGCCTCTGGGTTACTAGTCCAGGGACAACCGCACTAAACCATGGCCTCAACAACCCCACCAGCCTCCGCATTCAAAGGATCACCCTCTGCCATTTCCACCAACTCCAGCATGATGACCACCACCAAACACATCTTCCCTTCACCCCCACCCCCCAACCTGTCGACATTCCATAGGGACCGTTCCCTCTGGGACACCCTGGTCCACTCCTCCATCACCTCCAACTCCTCATCCTCTTCCTAAAGTACCTTCCCATGCAAACAGGGAAGGTGCAACACGTGCCCGTTTATCTCCTCCCTCCTCACCGTCCAAGGGCCCAAACACTCCTTTCAGCTGAAGCAGCATTTCAATTGCACCATCTTCAACTTGGTCCACTGCATTCGCTGCTCACACTGTGGTCTCCTCTACATTGGAGAGACCAAATGCAGACTGGGTGACCGCTCTGAAGAAAACCTTCGGTCTGCCCTCAAACATGACCCAGACCTCCCTGTCGCTTGCCATTTTAACACTCCACCCTGCTCTCATGCCCACATGTCTGCCCTTGGCCTGCTGTATTGTTCCAGTGAAGCAACCTGGAAGAACAGCACCTCATCTTCCGACTAGGCACTTTACAGCCTTCCGGACTGATTATTGAATTCAACAACTTCAGATCATGAACTCTCGCCTCTATCCTCACACTTTTGCAAGCACATATTTCAACATTCATTTTTAAAAATTATTTTTAACCTCTTATTTCTATATATTTTTATTTTTATTCATTGTTTTATCCATGTTTTTAATACCCCTTCAATCCTCTTTTCAACCCTCGTCTAATTGAAAGATGAAAAATTTGATTATTTCAATCTGTGGACTTAGTGAGACATTCGACAGTTTGATTGGAGAACTGCAGATAAAGATTGCAGTCGTGTCACTGATAGTGAAAGACAGAGGGAGAGAGGGAGAGATAGTGAGAGAGAGAGTGAGAGAGAGAGAGAGAGAGAGCGGGAGAGTGAGACTGAGAGAGGGAGAGAGAGAGAGAGAGTGTGTGAGAGGGTGAGAGACAGAGAAAGAAACGGAGATAGAGGGAGGTAGGCAGAGAGACAAGGAGAGCAATGAGGTTGATAAAAGGAGAGATAGAGAAAGAGAGAGGCAAGAAGAGAGAGAGAGAGACAGTGACTGAGCGAGAGACAGAGTGAGAGACTGAGTGAGAAACAGATACAGTGAGAGAGAGGGAGAGAGAGAGGGAGAGAGAGAGAGAGAGACAGGGAGGCACAGGGACAAGGCGAGCAGTGAGGTTGAGATGAGGAGAAAGAGAGACAGAGAGAAGGAGAATAGGAGAGAGAGTGAGTGAGACAAGGAGAGAGAGAGTGAGAGAGAGGGAGGCAGAGACAGAGAGAAAGGAGAGAGTGAGAGTGAGACAAGGAGAGAGAGAGAGAGAGAGAAAGATAGAGACAGAGAGTGAGAGAGGGACAGAGAGGGAGAGACAGGCAGGCATAGAGACAAGGTAATCTGTGCGGGTGAGACAAGGGGAGAGAGATGGAGAGAGAGTTGGTAAGACAAGGAGAGAGAGAGAACTTGAGAGAGAGAGACAGAGTGAGATATAGAGAGAGAAAAACAGACAGGCACAGAGACAAGGAGAGCAGTGACGTTGAGACAAGGAGAGAGAGAGAAGGAGAGAGTGAGAGTGAGACAAGGAGAGAGAGAGACAGACAGAGAGAGAGAGAGAGGAGAAAGATGAACAGACAGAGAGAGATAGAGAGACAGACAGAAAGAGAGAGAAACAGACAGAGAGAGAGAGAGAAACAGACAGAGAGAAAGAGAGAGAAACAGAGAGAGAGAGAGAGAGATAAACAGACAGAGAGAGAGAGAGAAACAGAGAGAGACAGAGAGAGAGAGAGAGACAGAGAGAGAGAGAGAGAGAGCCTTAATTCTTTGCAATTCAATTCGTGAATGACCAGAGCATGTGGATCAGCATTTAGGAAGCCTTTGGAGATGTTGTTTTTGAACTTTTTTTGAGGGAACATAATCAATGCTGGGCGATGAAACTTCATTAATTTTGTCAGCTAATTGATGTGATCAGAATTGTCCAGTGGAATCTCAGTGCTAAATATAAACCGTCACAAGCGAAAATAGCTCGCATTCAGAGTCTGCTGTTCAAGTTAAAAAAAATAAACTGCAACTTCCAATTCCCGGAGGTGATCCCACAGGGTATAAATTAAAGACTTTGTGAATGTATCTCCCGCAGCTTAATACAGAGAGATTGTCGCTGCTCTAAGGGACAGAAACTTCACTGGGAATATGATTGAAACGTTTAATAGTTTCAAGGAAACATATTACCTGATCCTGGCAATCATTGGTGTCCCCGGTAAGTGAACAGAAGCTTTGAATGTCTGTGAAGCTGGGTGTGAGCTGGTTTGTTATTTTATTCTGCTGCTCATAATGTTACAAACTGAGCTGCTGGTGGATTTATAAAAACACCCGATCCATGGGAGCATTTTCTACCGTCACATAACCACAATCGTCTCCAGTGAATTATTCTACTGCCACAACTGAATTTCAACCTCTGCTTATAATTCGGATACACCATGAAATATCAAGTTCTACATTCCAGAGGAATATCTGGTTCTGTTATCTGTCGGTGTAGAATTGTACTTAGTGCAGGTTACAAACTTGGGTTGAGTACGTGATCATAGTGACCGTGTGTTACTGGGAGATTCTCTCAGTGTAGAATTGTACTGATTGTGGGTCACTAACCGGAGAGCAGCACCAGATCACAGTGACCGTGTGTTACTGGGAGATTCTCTCAGTGTAGAATTGTACTGATTGTGGGTCACTAACCGGAGAGCAGCACCAGATCACAGTGACCGTGTGTTACTGGAAGATTCTCTCAGTGTAGAATTGTACTGATTGTGGGTCACTAACTGGAGAGCAGCACCAGATCACAGTGACCGTGTGTTACTGGGAGATTCTCTCAGTGTAGAATTGTACTGATTGTGGGTCACTAACCGGAGAGCAGCACCAGATCACAGTGACCGTGGATTACTGGGAGATTCTCTCAGTGTAGAATTGTACTGAGTGTGGATCACTAACCAGAGAGCAGCACCAGATCACAGTGACCGTGCGTTACTGGGAGATTCTCTCAGTGTACAATTGTACAGAGTGTGGGTCACTAACCGGAGAGCAGCACCAGATCACAGTGTCCGTGTGTTACTGGGAGATTCTCTCAGTGTAGAATTGTACTGATTGTGGGTTACTAACCGGAGAGCAGCACCAGATCACAGTGACCGTGAATTACTGGGAGATTCTCTCAGTGTAGAATTGTACTGAGTGTGGATCACTAACCAGAGAGCAGCACCAGATCACAGTGACCGTGTGTTACTGGGAGATTCTCTCAGTGTAGAATTGTACTGAGTGTGGATCACTAACCAGAGAGCAGCACCAGATCACAGTGACCGTGGATTACGGGGAGATTCTCTCAGTGTAGAATTGTACTGATTGTGGGTCACTAACCGGAGAGCAGCACCAGATCACAGTGACCGTGTGTTACTGGGAGATTCTCTCAGTGTAGAATTGTAGTGAGTGTGGATCACTAATCGGAGAGCAGCACCAGATCACAGTGACTGTTTGTTACTGGGAAATTCTCTCAGTGTAGAATTGTACTGAGTCTGGGTGAGGGACCGGAGTGCAGCTCCAGATCTCAGTGACCGTGTGTTACTGGGAGATTCTCTCAGTGTAGAATTGTAGTGAGTGTGGATCACTAATCGGAGAGCAGCACCAGATCACAGTGAACGTGTGTTACTGGGAGAATCTCTCAGTGTACAATTGTACTGAGTGTGGGTGAGGAACCAGAGTGCAGCACCAGATCACAGTGACCGTGGATTACTGGGAGAATGTGTCTCTGAACAATTGCAGTTACTGTGGGTCACTCATCTGGGGAGGGAGCGGCTGGGGAGGGTTAACTGACCCCAGTGACCATGTGTATCTGGGAGTATCTGTTAGGGTAGACTTGCACTGTTTTTGGCTCAATAATTGGAATGAAACAAAGCGGATTGATTCGGAATGGCTGCTTTTGGTGGTGAATCTCTCCATTCCATGTACCTGCCTCTCTTTTTTAGGGATGTTATCTTTAAAAGATGGGTAGATTATTTCTGTTGTATGTTTGTAAGTGTAGGCACTGAAAATGATTGATTTTGGCCTGTCTCCTATTGGACTGATCCAACAGGAACAGATATTTACTTTAAGGTTAGCAGGGGAGCAACATAGACTAATGAATAGGTCATAAAATGTGGAGCAATGGGACAAGTGGCCGAATGGATCCCTCGCTCTCTACGAGACAGGAAGCAGACAGAGGGAGGAAAGGGTCGTTATTCAGAGAGGGAGAGGGTGGGAAGTGGTGTTACAGAAGGTTCAGTGCCGGGATCGCTGTTCTTGGCAATGCATTAGTAACTTGCAGATTTGAATCAGAATCACAATTTCTACATGTAGAGATGACACCAGCGTGAGTCGGGGTGTGGTCAAAACTGAGGAGGACTGAAAATGTAGAACAGTTATAATAAACATCTATCAAACTTCTCAGAGCGCATACATAATTCTGGATAGAGTTCTGATCAGATAATGTATAATAAAATTAGATACACAGTCTCTGCCTCGGGTGGAGAGAGGATTTGTATGTGTGATGTCAGATTCACGTGGGTATAAATATCAGGATCGGATTGACGGGCTGTTTCCTTTATCTCTTGAAAAAGGAAGGGTGAAGGGTGAGCTAATTAGAATTGGAACATGATGGCAGGTTTTGATAGGGCGGGCACAGAGAGAATATTTATTCTGGTGGGGAGGGTGGAACTGGAGCCTATGAATATGAGAGAGTTACCAGGAAAGCCCATCAGGAGTTCATAGGGAGCTGTTTAACCCATAGAGCAGTGAGAATGTGCAACTCACCACCACACAGAGTGTGTGATGTGAATAGTTTAGATACATTCATGGGAAGAGGGATAAGAATATGAGGATAAAGGAATAGAGGATTACGATGTCAGATTTAACTGTTGAAATCTGAGTGGAGATGGGAATGGATCTTCGACATTGAAATGAGCTGCTTAGGGTGAATGGCCTGTATCTGTTCTGTATATCCGAACCCAGCATATTTAATGCTTCCTCGTCTCAATTTCGTCACCTGGAATTTCGCAGGTTGGTGGCGGGTTGGAGTGGGATGTGGATTTTAATTTCAAATTTTAGCCTCTGACACGTCCAAAAATGACACCTTTTGCTGCTTAAATCTCTCTCTTTCTTTCCGTGCCAGACACTGGGACTGTTTGATCAGTTAATTTCCAGTCACTTTTACCTTCTCTCTCTTACAGTTAATTTGCTGGCGATTGTTATCCTAACTCGGGGAAAGTGTGGTCTCTCCACCTGCACCACTCGCTACCTGGTGGCCATGGCAACGGCGGACCTACTGAGCATTATCACAGAGGTCATACTGTGGAGGGTCGTTTATTATTATTTCGGACAGAGTTTCCTGGACATCACCCCTGTGTGTAGTGTTCTCACTCTCCTGATTCGTGCATCCACCGACTGTTCAGTCTGGTTGACCGTCACTTTCTCCTTTGACCGATTTGTGGCCATTTGTTGGCAGAAGCTGAGAACAAAATATTGCACCGGGAAAAGTGCGGCCGTGGTCCTAGTGACCACCGGCATTCTGAACAGTTTAAAAAACATCCCACACTACTTTACAAAAGAACCCGGAGTGATAATCGACAACGTACCATGGTTCTGTAATGTAAAGAGAAGCTATTACACTGACCCCGGGTGGGTGGGATTTGATTGGTTTGACACGGTTTTAACCCCACTACTCCCTTTCGCTTTAGTCCTGTCGCTCAACGCTCTGACCGTCAGACACATTCTAGTGGCCAGTCGGGTCCGGAAGGGACTAAGGGGTCAAAGCCAGGGGGTGGATCACAGTGACCCAGAGATGGAGAGCAGGAGAAAGTCTGTGATTTTACTCTTCACTATCTCGGGCAGCTTCATCCTCCTGTGGTCGGTGAATGTTTTTGATTGTTTATACTATACCATTACAGGAACAGATCCCAATGATTACACCGAGTCTGAATACATATTTCAACAAGTCGCATTGATTCTGCTGAATTTCAGTTGCTGCACAAACACTTTATTTACGGGGTCACTCAGTCCAGGTTCAGGGAGCAGGTCAAGAACGCGGTGAAATGTCCGCTCACATCAATTAGATAATTAATTAAGAAAGGAAACTATTGAGGGAAACAAACCCTCTTACATCCACAGCCAATGAGCCGCTGGGCGACAGCTGCCTCAACCAATGACAAACGCTTATCGCCCATTGGGCACAGGCTCTACAGGCTCTCCATGCTCTGGGTGAAGAATGTTCTCCTCATCTCAGTCAGGCATGGTCTGCCCCGTATCCGCAGACTGCGACCACTGGGTCAGGACTCCCCCCATCGGGATAATCCATCCTGCATCTAGCCAGTCCTGCCCTTTTAGAATTTTATATGTTACTACGAGATGCCTCTCAATCCACTCGTCTCCTTCGAATATAGTCCTAACTGACACAACATCTCCTGATTTGTCAGTCGCAACAAACCAGGAATCAGTCTGGTAAATCTGTTCGGGTTATCTTCGCTGGAGTTCAGGAGAATGATGGGGGAAAGTAATCAATGGATACATGGACAACGCAGGAGCAGGCTGTTAACTTTGATAATCAGCCATGATCAGGATGAATGTTGGAGCAAGCTCGAAATACCGAATGGTCCACTCCTGCTCCAATTATCTATGCTTCTATGTTTTTTTCCAACTCAATAGCTCCACAAATGTCAGTCCCGACATCCCTGGAATCATCTGGTAAATCTTCGCTGCTCTATGGTTATATAAATAATATGCATCTTTAGATAACGAAATCAAAACTGCACACAATATTCCAAATTTGGTCTCACCAGGGCCCTGTCTAATCATAGCAAGACATAGCTGCTCCTGTACTCATATGATGTCGCTATGAAGGCCAACATACCGTTTGCCTTCCTTACATCCTGCTGGACCAGCATGGACTCAGCGACTGGTGTACGAGGACACCCATGTCTCGTTGCACGTTCCCCTCTCTCAATTTATAGCAATTCAGATAATAATCTGCCTTGCTGCTTTTGCTACCAAAGTAGATAATCTCACATTTACCCACGTTATACTGCATCTGCTGTGCATTTGCCCACTAACTCAACTTGTCCAAATCACAATGAGGCATCTCTGGATCCTCCGCACTACTGGCCCTCCCGCCCAGTTTAGAGTCACCTGCAAATTTGTAGATATTACATTTAGTTCCCTCATCTAAATTATTAGCATACATTGTGAATAGCCGGGGTCCCAGCAACGACCCCTGCAGTGCCCCAATAGTCACTGCCTGCCATTCTGAAATTAAGACCCGTTTATTCCGACACTTTGTTAACTGTCTGCCAACCAGTTTGCTATCCATGTGAATACGCTATAACCAATCACATGCATTTTAATTGTACACGCTAAGAACTTATGTGGAACTTTATCGAAACCCTTCTGAAAGTCCATATAAGCCACATCCCCAGGATCCCCTTCTTCACTTCTTCTAGTGAAATCCTCGAAAAATTCAAAGCATTATTTCCATTTCGTAAATGCATGCTGTCTCTGTCCGATTCCGCAACTGCTTTCCAAGTGCCTTCTACTAATTATTTGAAAATGGGCTCTCGAATTTCCCCACGACCGATGTCAGGCTAAATGACCTTTAAGCAGCTGTTTGCTCTCTACCTCCATTTTTAAATAGCAGGTTTACATTCGCTACACTCCAATCTTTAGGAACTGTCCCTGAGTCTATAGAATCAATGCCCACGCTATTTCTGGGGACACTTCCTTCAGTAGTCTGAGATGTAGATAATCAGGCCCTGGAGATTTGGCGGCCTTCAATCCCATCAATTTCCCAAACACCATTTCACTGAATACCTGTTTGAATTTGTCCTTGATTTCGAAAGACTTTCGATTTCCTTATTCCCCTTTATGTATTTTGTTTTTGTCCTTGATTCCCCTGCTCTGGCTTTTGAATAGATTTCCATTCCCCTGCCATTTTAGCTTAAAGCTTCCCCAACCACTCAAGCAAATATTCCCCTTTGGACATAAGTCCCGTTCCTGCCCAGGTGTAACCCTTTCTGTTTGTACTGGTCCCATCTCCCCCAGAAACGTTCCCAATGTCCCAGGAATCTGGAGCTCTCCCCCTCACATAATCGCTTCAGCCTCCTGTTCATCCGATATATCCTACTATTTCTACTCTGACTAGCACGTGACACTGGCAGTAACACTGCGATCAATACCATTGAGGTCCTACTTTTCACATTAAGTCCTATATTCTCTTTTTAGAACCACGATCCTTTTTACCTGTGTCGTTTGTACCGATGTGTATCACGACCACTGGCTGTTCACCCTCACTTTTCAGAATGTCCTGAAGCTGCGCTGAGATATCTTTCGCCCGAGCACCAGTGAGGCAACATACCATCTTGGAGTCTCGTTTGCGGCCACAGAAACGATGAACTATTACCCTTACAATAGAATCCCTTAAATATATCGCACTCCCAAAAATGTTTACTTCTCCCTTGTGCAGCAGAGGCAAGCACAGTACAACGAATTTGGCTGTTGCTGCTTTCACCAGAGAGGCCGTTCCTCTTAACAGTATCCAAAGGGGTATATCTGTTTTAAAAAGGAATCACAACTGGAGATCCCTGCAATGCCCGCTTAGTCCTTTTTCTCTGCCTTGTGGTCACCCATTCCATTCCTGCTTGTGTACCTTTAGCCTGTGGTGTGACCACATCTCTATATCCACGATACTCCCCGCCGCGCGTGTGTTCCAAAGTGTCCCCAGCCGCCGTTCCAGCTTCAGAACCCAGGCTTCCAGGAGCTGCAGTTGGAGACACTTCCCTCACACATGCAGGCTCCTGGCATTGGAAATATTCCCGGCTTCCCAAATTAACTCAGTCTCTATAGGAATTGATTGAGGAGAATGTCAATCCGGTTACAGAGGCTGGGGCCAGTCAGTACAGCAATGGTTTGCAGAGATTGTCACTCAGGTTACAGAGCCTGCTGCCGGCAAAAATAGTAATTGATTGGGGAGACGGTCACTCAGGTAACAGAGCTGGGGCGAGTCAGTCGACTAATTGATTGGGGAGACGGTCACTCAGGTAACAGAGCCGGGGCGAGTCAGCAGACTAATTGATTGGGGAGACGGCCACTCAGGTAACAGAGCTGGGGCGAGTCAGTCGACTAATTGATTGGGGAGACGGTCACTCAGGTAACAGAGCCTGGGTGAGTCAGTAGAATAAGTAATTGGGAGTCTGTCACTCAGGCTGCAGGACCAGTGGCCCTATTAGCGCAACAAATAATTGGGGAGACTGTCAATCAAGCTGCAGGGCCGGGGGCCAGTCGGCATATTATTTGGTTGAGAAGATTCTCACTCACGTTACAGGACGAGGGGACAGTCAGTATGTTAATTGATTGACGAGGCTGGTTACAGAACCAGAGGCCTGTCAGTACAGTAATTAAATTAGGGAGACTGTCACAGAGGTTACAGCGCCAGGGCCTGACACTCTAGGAATTGATTGAAGAGACTGAAATATCGTGATAGAGTGTTGTGATTGTCAGCATCTTTGCAGAGATTGGTCCAGTCACTATTTTAAGAGTGGAGAGACACTCAGAATATTTAGAACATGGCGTCTCTCACAATCGTAATAGAGTGGAGAGACTGCCAGAATGATTACAGAGATGGATTTTGACACTATATTAACAGAATGGGGTGACTATCAGGGTGTTTACAGAGCCCGGGGACTGTCACTATAGCAACAGAGTGGGGAGACTGACTGTATTCTGACAAAGCCAGGGCCCTATCACTAACATAATGGAGAGGGCAGACCTTAAGGCTCACGAGAGAGCCCGGGGCTTGCTAAATAATTGAATGGGAAAACTGTCAGATATCACAGCGCCAGGGGCCTGTCACTGTGATAATAGACTGGGGAGCCAGTCCGGATGTTTACAGTCCCGGGTTCTGCCACTATTGGAATAGAGTGGACAGACTGTCAGTAAATTTACAGATACGGGGGCCTGTCAGTACAGTAATTGAATGTTGGGACTGTCAGATTGTTTACAGAGCAGGGGGCCCCTCAATGTTGTCAGAGACAGGGCCGAATTTCAAAATGTGTACAGAGCAGGGGGCTTGCCACTAAATGAATAGAGTGGGCAGACTCTGAGAATGTTTACAGAGCTGAGGGCCTGTCACTGTAGTAATAAAGTTCGGACTCTGCCAATACATTTACAAACCTGGGGGCCAGTTACTATACTGATAGCCGGCGGAGATTGCCATATTATCTACAGTGCCGTTTGTCTGTGACTATATTAATAGGGTGGGAAAATGCCCAATAGTTTTACAGAGCCGGGGGCTATCACGATAGGGACAGAGTTGGTAGACTGACGTGTGTTTCCAGAGCCGGGGAATTGTCACTATATTAATATAGCATGGAGACTGTCAGTATATTTACAGAACAAGGGTCAATCTACAGGGACAGGCTGCGTAGGTTGTTATTATGTTTACAGACCCGGCGACCTGTCACTATACTAAGAGATTGGTGAGAATGTCAGTATGTTCATTGAGCTGGGGGCTGTCACGATTGTAATAGAGAGGGGAGACTTTTAGTATGATTAAAGGGCCGGGGACCTGTCAATATACTAATAGAGAGGCAGAGCTGTCGGTATTTTGATAGAACTGGGCTTCTTGCTCTACAGTAATAGAGTGGGCAGGCTGTTAAAATGTTTACAGAGCCTGAGCCTGCCACAATAATTATAGTGTGGGGGAAACAGTCAGTATTTTTACAGAGCTGGCCAGAAGTTATTGCAGTATTACAGTGGGGAGACTCTCAGTATGTTTACAGACCCAGGGGCCGTCACCATCTTAAGAGAGTGGGGAGACAGTCAGCATTGTTAAAGAGCTGCTAGCCTGTCAATATACTAATAGAGAGACTGGCCTGTCGGTACTTTGATAGAAAGGGGGTTCTTTCACTACAGTAATAGAGTGGGCAGACTGTCAGTATGTTTACAGAGCCGTGGCCTGTCTTTATAGCAATAAAGTGGGACACTTTCAGTAATTTCCGAGAGCCAGTGGGTGTCAGGAAAGTAATAGAGGGGAGAGTTTGTCAATATGTTCACAAAGCCGAGGGTCTGTCACTACCCAAATAGTGTTGGGAAACGGAATGTTTAGAGAGCCAGCAGCCCCTCACTATTGTAATATACTGGGGTGACTGTCAGTATGTTTAATGCGCCTGCGGCCTGTCAGTATAGTAATAGCGTGGACAGATTGTTAATGTTTTGAAAGACCTGCGGCCCTGTCACTATAGAAATAGCTTGGGGGGAGGCGTGGGGTTAGGGGTGAAGTAGGGGAGCCCTCACTGTCTTTACAGAGCCAGGGGCTTGTCACCATTTTAAAGTGTGGATAGACTGCCAGTACGTTGACAGAGTGTGGGGCGTGTCTCTATAGGAATACTTTGGTGCACTCTCTGCATTTTTACAGAGCCAGCGTCCTGTCGCCATAGTAATAGATTTTGGAAACTGACAGTGCGTTTTCAGAGTAGAGCGTCTGTCATTATATTACATTATATTAATAGATTGTGGAGGTTATCTGTATGTTTACAGGTCAGTGGCTTGCCCCAAATTAATCGAATGGGGACACTGTAAATGTCTTTAGAGTGCCGGGGTTCTGTCACTATAGTAATAGATTGGGGAGCCTCTCTGTATGTTTAACGAGCTGAGGGGCTCTCAATATACTAAGAGAGAGGATAGACTGTCACGATTTTTACAGAACCCGTATTCTGTCACTATAGTAATATCTTGGAGAGAGTGTCATTATATTTAAAGAGAGATTGACCCATCAAAGGGGAAATAGAGTGGGCAGACTGTCAGTGTGTTTACAGAGCCGGGAGGCTGTCTCTATATTTATAGACTGGGAGACTGTCAGTGTGTTTACAGAGCCGGGAGGCTGTCTCTATATTTATAGACTGGGAGACTGTCAGCATGCTTAAAGAGCCAGGGGCCTCTCGCTATAGTAATAGATTGGGATGACTGTCGGTATGTTTAGATGGCCGGGGCCCTCTCACTATAGTAATAGATTGGGATGACTGTCGGTGTTTTTACATGGCCGGGGCCCTCTCACTATTGTAACAGGTTGGGCTGAGTGTCAGTAAGTTTACAGAGCAGGGATCCTCTTAATATAGTTACATACTGGGGAGAATGTCACTCTGCTTATCCAGCATTGGGCCTGTCACTAGTTTAGTAGAGAGGAGGATCTCTCAGTATCTTTACAGGCCAGGGAGCCTCGTATTATAGTTGCATACTTGGGGGGTGTGGGGAAATTGTCAATGTGCTCATGGAGCTGTGGGCCTGTCAGTAGCTCAGTAGCGAGGAGGGACTGTCAGTATGTTTACAGATCCGGCGGCCTCTCACTACACTAAGCGATTTGAATGACTGTCAGTGTGTTCACAGAGCTGGAGGTTCACCCCGGCTTCTTCCTCTTCACCCTGTAACTTCCCGCAGCCCTCTTGCTGACATCAGAGAAATATATTTGCTGTATTTCCGACAGCAGCGATTACGCATCAAGTTGACGCAGTCGCCTTAATGTATTTGGCTGCTTTGTTTGTGTGTTAAGGTTTTTTTCTTTCTTTGAAAAGTTGTAGCGGGAATCAAAAACGTAGGAGGAAGCGATATTCCCCGTTGTTTCTTTGATTTCCTAACTCCATGAAACACTCCTGCAGCCCGGCACCACGTAACAAGCTCAAAACCCTTCCATCACTTCTGTCCCTCCTCTCCACCTACGGTTAGCAACTCTGCATCCACTAAACCTCGTCATTCCCCCTTATCCCCGTTCCACACCCATTGAAACTCTTTGCAAAGATTTGATCACCCTTTTCCACCCAGTGAATAACTACCCATCCCTCTGCTCGCCCTTCTCCACCACCAAAAATTGTTGCGAACGCTCTGGCCGCCTTTCCCCACGCATTGAAGCTCCTCCCAATCCTCTGACCGCCCGGTGGCGACCTCTTTAATCCATCCTAACAATTGGATTGTTCTCTTGTTCTTCCCCAGGCACTGAAACTCTTCCCAAACCTCTGATCGCCCCTTGGCGCCCTTTAAAATCCATTCTAACAATTGGATTGTTGTTTCTCCAACCACCGAAACTTTTCATAACCGTCTGAACGCCTTTCACCACCCACTAAAACTCATCCCAACCCTCCGATCCCTCATCCCCACACACTGTTTATCTTCCAAGTACCCTGATCATCCTTCCCCACTCATTGACATTATTCCCAACCATCGGATCGTTCTTCCCCACCCACTGAAACTCGTCCAAACCCTCTGATAACACTTCACCACTCACACCATCTATTTCTAACACTCTGATCCCACTTCACCTCCTACTGAAACGATTCCCCACAAACTGAATCGATCTTCCCATACTTTGGCTCATTCACCACAATTTGACGAACACCCTTATCCCTGAAACTCTTTCCCATCTGCAGAACCTGTATCTGTACTGTAGTGGTTATCTAGATTTCCTGACAGGAGCAAGGTTTCTGTCTCGAAAGTGTCTAGAACTTTAGTCTGCACGGAGCGTGGATCGCTCAGCTGGTAGATACTCGGATTTGCAAACTGAATGCCCAGTGCTTCAAGTTCTGTGTGAGTGCTGCCTTCTGCAAAACTCGGTCAATTCCTGATGAAACCATTAAAAGTGAGGAATGTCCGCTCAATTTCCCTGCTCCTTCAATGGAACTAAATGAGATGTTATTATAACCTGCAAATAATGTGCATCCTACCGAAATTTCAGCAGCCACGACCGTTGTTATTCTTGAATAACAAGGGGGTCAAAGATTATCGGGATAGGCAGAATGAGAAGCTGAGGCCACAATCAGATCAACCATGATGTCATCAAATCGGACAGCAGGCTTAAGGGGCCGAATGTCCTTATCCTGCTAACAATTGCCAAGCCACTAAATCCTTCCCAATTCGTTCAGCCGCTGAAATCACCTATGACAACGTTACCCACCTCCTGAAGCAATTCCCAAACCCTGGCCTACTTTCCATGTCCCCTTCTCCGCCTGTACTCATGCTCTACACCCTGATGTTTGTGAGATATCTTGTTCCGTAAATGCCCAGAGTGCTGACATTCCGAGGCACCTACCTTATACCGGTCCTGTTCTGAAAGTGCTATTCAGAATGATCAGAGATTCCCCACATTGACTTCCACTTCCCATCCCATATGATTCCTATTATTTCCACCAGCTCCATTCCTTTCCCCAAGCACCTGGTCCTGGGACACGTTGGTCCAAAAGAGAAACAAGACAGGAAATGAAACAGTGATCAATGCAGTAAGTATTATTTCGGCGTACATCCCATTATTCAGAAAGCAGCAATACAGGGTCAGGGGTCGATGGACTGTAACAATCAAACAGAGCCTACTTCCCAGGGAGGAAGATTTCATTCAGCAAAAACATGGAGAGCTCGGGCTGCCAGAAATCCATCACTGGGTATTACTTTCCTTTTGCGCAGCATCCAATCCAAGTGTGTTTAAAGAAGAACTCCTGCTGTGGGGCACATGGATACATTTGAGGTCTTCCTCCTCTCTCATTGCAGGCCAACCACTGTTCTATAATCCAAAATGAATAATTAATTGAGTGATCGTTGTGAACCCAGAGAGAGCGAGACCGATGGCAAAACACGATGCTGAGTTTCTCAGTGTTATTGGGAATGACTTTGAATCAAACCCCAAACTAAGCACTTTTATATTTAATTAAAATGCACACTTCCCTCCCTCTCATCGACATCTACAGGCTCAAGCTTCGCCCTGAATGGCAGTCCTAGGGTGTTTCTCAAAATGGACACTATTACACCCACAATCTGTGAACAGAGATAGTGAAATAAAAGGTCTGACATTTGTATCTAAACCTTTTCCTGTCAGGCAAAGTGTCCAAAGGGTTTCATAGACCCTGGATAGTTTCTGTAACACCGAAACTGTTATATATGTATCAATGTGCCCAATCAGAATTCAACAAACTCTCTCAAATAAAGCAGGAAATTTGATACTCTGAGAAGTTTCTGGTCATGTTTGTTGGGAGTGTGATGCTGATCGAAGGGTCACGGAGAACTGCCAGGTTTTCAATAATTGATCAGGTATGCTCTGGCCCATGATGAGATAGACAGGAGCTCTTTTTAATGTTTCACCCAAAGCATTACACATTCAACAGTGCAGCACACTCCCAGTGGTGGGATGGATTTGCTGAGTGGGAAATCAACCCACTATTTGTTCACTCTGTTCCCGGCAGATGCAGAGTGACAATGGATCAATTAGCCACTTGTAATACAGACATAATTCGTTTTCCCAGACACCAACCACTGTGAACGCTGCAGTTTTCATTGAATTAAATAAACCTGTCTGAAACCGTTTTAATCTCCCTCCATTTCCTCGTTATGGAAATCCGACTGATGTCTCGGGAGTGTTATGACAATCATTTCCAGTTTTCATCCGTTTTCCTCATTTTTCACCTGGGAGACGGACAGTGAGCGTTCGTGAAATTGACTGAGGGAGGAGAACTGAGGGAATATCCGATACTGTCCTCGCACAATTATATGCTTTCATACTTTTCAGCAGGTAGCAGTGATCGTGAGCAGCTACTGGTGGTTACCCCTATGTGGTGCGTTGGGACTGAGACCAACTGCAGAGTTTCCCAATCAAATGACTCGTCCGGATGTGATCCACCGACTCGGCGCTGCCCTTTCATTGCTGCTCTGCCTAGAACAGCTCCCAACACCGACAATTCCGTCTAGCTGCTAAGCTAGTGAATGGACATTCAGGGAATTAACCTGTAGAACTAGTTAATGTTAAAACTTTCAGTCTCACAAACAAACAGCTTAATACAGCAGATTAAAACATGATTCTCAAATCGAATAACTTAGTTTAAAAATAAAAATATCCGAGCATTGGCTTCTGAATGATCGGATACATTTACAAGCATATACCTTTGAGCCCTCCAGGGGCTCCCCGTCCGGCAATAGTACTGTGCTGCGCCATGATTAGAACTGCTATCAGCAAGATAAGAGGTTTCTCCATCGTATGTGGATTTCCTCAGAGTTAGTATCAGGATGCTGGAGTTGATGTTTTCTGTATCGAATCTCCGAGATTCTACTGCTTTTATAATCACACACACACGGGTAGTGACATCACTCACTGAACTTATTAGGGCAGAAGATGTTTCTCTACCTGCTACATCTCATTTGCATGAGTGAAGCCTTCAGGCATGAGCAACACTCGGTGATAGCTTACTAAACGTAGGGAAGGTGACCCTGAGGCGCAATTACGAGATGCAGTCCAGAAGAAACGTGACCTGCACTTATTCTAAGGAGGTTCAAGCTGAGTGTCCCTGGAGGGGTTGTCTATAAATATAAGTTAAGCAATTTCGATGAGTGAGGGTTCGCAAGGCCACGCTGTGGCCCTTTTGTCCAGGCCTAGGCAGGGGGAGTGAGGTTACTTCTCTGTGGTGGGTGGTGCAGAACAGCCTAAAACAATAAACATATTTGAATGGTTGCAGGCCGCCAGGGAGGTCCGTTCCGAGAGTCTCACTTCGTGGAGCTGAAAACATTGTTGCCCGATGTGACATTACATCGTAGAGTCATTAGGACAAAGAATGACGACAATCAACCCATCCAATCCATTCTAGTTCTTGGTCAATCCGATTAACCCAATTCGGCTGCACTATCCCCATGCCCCTGCATATTTATTTCCTGCTAGTGCTCAAACAATATCCTTTTGGAATCATTGCCTATCTCTGCATCCACCATCAAAGGCAGCGAGTTCCCGGTCATTGCCGATTGCTGGATCAAAAAGTTATTCCTCCCATGCTCCCTAAAACCTCCCTCATCACCACCCCTAAGTAGACCTAAACCAAAACACCCAAAAAATGAGAACATTCACACAGTGAGGGTATGGAAATAAAGTTGCGCGCGCTATTCGAATATGTACGTAGATATTTTACAATTACATTAGGAAAAGCACGGTTGGCATAAGCAATGCAGGCCAATTGTTAACTGATAATCTGTTACTGTCAATAAAAATAAGCAAGTACCAGGCATGATAAATAGTAACATTGTTGCAGCGTTTTCTGTAGAGGAAGAGCTCAGCATGTCAGGCATCCCAATGGAACTATCATTGCATCGGGAACAAGGATTCAGCAAAGTTAATTTTAACACAAATAATTGTTATGGAGAGATTAAAGACAAGCGGGAGGGACAAATCTCCAAGACCGGATTGTTTACTTCCAGCTGTTTAAAGGAAGTATTTGGGAAAATTGCAGGTGCCCTAATCAAAAACGTGCAGCGATTTCTACACTTATGTACGACTCCTTACACTTGGAAATATTGTCTGTCACTCCGCCAAATAGGAAAGATGTCAGACGTAAAGCAAGGAATTTTCGGCCACTATGGCCTCTAATTGGTCCCACCCTTTCTCTAGTTATTATTTTGCCCTTTGTCTACTTTAAAACACGCCGTTGGGTTTTCCATTGTTCTCCGCACCGATGATTTCTCCTGCACTGTCTTGGCTTTCATAATTTCCATTGTAAGATCCCGATTGCACTTTTAATACTCCCCTAGGGACTCTGCCGTACTGAGCTTCGGTATCTTCTCGAAACTTCTTTTCTTTTTCTGAATCCATCTTAAATTTCCCTTGACCGCCTGCATTCTCTAGACTTGCCTCTATGTATATATACATTTATTATTGCAGAGCTGAATACATTCTTGGCAAGTAAGGGGTAGAGAGCTTCTAGGGGGTAGGGGGGATGTATATTTCAGTTAACTATCAGGTCAGCCGTGACTTTGTTAAATGAAGGAGTAGACCCGAGAGGCTCAACAGTTTACTCCTGCTCCTTGTTCGCATGTTCAGGGACAATTAGGGTTGGGCAATAAATACCGGCCTTGCCAGTGACATCGATGAAAGAATAACATAACACAAAATGTTGCTCTGCTGGCACAAGAAACGACAAAGGAGCCGTCTTAATTTAGAACGTTGGCACAGATATGGGAGAATACAGAGATAGAGCAGAAATTAAAGAGGAAACACCCAGATCAATACGAATGAGACAGAAAGAGAGGGATATCTGGCCTGAGGGGTTTTGAAGCGTCCACAAGGGAGAATGAGGAGAATGTTATGAGTGTAAATGTGTAAAGTCACGTTGATTTCTAAACGTGATGGGATATAATTATCTGTTATTTATCAGCTCATGACTTGAGTTACCCTGTCCGCCCGTTAATGAACCTGACTTAATCACAGAATCCGGCAGCGCAGAATAGGCCCTTCGGCCCATCTTGTCCGCAACCAACCCGTGAGAAACACCTGACCTACCTACCTGATCCCATTTACCAGCAATTGGCCCATAGCCTTGAATCTTCTCACGTGCAAAGAGCTCATTCAGGTGTTTATAAAGGATGTGTAGCAACCCGCCTTCTCCTCCCAGGCCGTCCATTCCAGAACATCACCACCCTCTGGGTAAAACAGTTTTTCCTCACATTCCCCCTGAACCTCCTGCCTCTCACCTTGAACATGTGTCCCCTCGTGATTGGTCCTTTAAGTAAGGGGAACAGCTGCTCCTTCTCCACTCAGTCCATGCTGCTCATAATCTTGTACACCTCGATCAGGTCGCCCCTCAGTCTTCTCTGCTACAAAGAAATAAATCGAAGTCCATCCAACCTCTCTTCATAACTTAAATGTTTCTTCCCAGGCAACCTCCCGGTGATCCATTCTGCACCTCCTCCAGTGCAGTCACATTCCTTCGTATAATGCTGGATCCTTTTTGATATTAGCTTTCCTATGATCTGCTTTATTGTTTCTTGTTATGTAAGGCAAAAAGTAAATGTCATAGTTCCACTTTGCATTCCTAACTTTTTATCCTGACCTTAAATCTAAACGCTACCGGTTGCTCTTTGTTGTATTCTTCTTTCCGAGGGATCACAAATGATAATATTTAATGAAACTTGCACTGAATGCCAAAATATCCATGTAAAATCATGACAATGGTATGTACCTAGCAGAATAGTTAAGGGAGAAATATTGGAATTGGTGATTGTGAATTCATTGCGTGAGGACTTGCTCACAGGAGCAAGGATGGCTTCCTGCAGCATTACTGGCGCTTGGTGAGACCACACGTGGAATATTGCCCGCAGTTTTGCTCTCAGTCCCTAGGAAATTATGCATTTCTATGTAGGGAGTGCAACGAATGTTCAGCAGGATGGTTCCTGGGATGGCAGGATTGCCACATGAAGATAAATTGGGCGGCATTAGTCTGTATTTGCTGGAATTTAGGTGAAAGGGAGGGGGTCTCATTGAATATAGAACATTCAGACAGGGATGGACATTGAACATGCAGTGATGATGTTTCCTCTGGCGGTGGCTCGAAATAATGTGGCCAGATTCTCAGGTAAAGGGATATGCACTTGGGACTGAGATGAGGAGAAACGTATTCACTCAGGTTCAGTTAGACATATGGCATTCTCCTCTAGAAAAGGCTGTATTGGCCAGGTCGCTGAATATATTTAATAAGGAATTTGATAGATTTATGGACGCTCAAGGTGTTAAGAAACCTGGGGAGAGCAAGAGAGCGCAGAGTTACGATAAAGCAACACCATAATGACATTGAATTGCGTAGCAGTTTATAACGGCTAAATGGCCTACCCCTCCTCTGATGTTCCATGTTTCAAAGAATGGAATAGCCAGAAGCGATCTGAGGCAAGTTACATCTTACAATGCCGCCATTGCCAATGAAAATAACGAGATGGCAGACATTTTGAATAATTCTATAAGATCTGATGAATTTGTCCAGGCATTTCTATTTTTATTTTTGTTGTGGATTTCCAGAATCAGCAGTTTTTGGTTTCTATTCTGAATAATTGCATTCGTGTAGTATTTGCATTGAAGGGAGAGGTCAACATGCCAGGCATCCCAAGGAAATTAATTGTAAATCGGAAACAAAAGGCTCCACAAAGTTCACGTCAGCAGGATAATGGTATTGGAGAAATTAATGACACAAAACACTTACAAATGTTCAGGAACAGATTGTTTTATTGCAGGATATTAGAGGATATAGCCAAGCGCTACAGGTCTCTTTAACTAGAAACTTATACAATGCTCTACACTTGGCTCCCACTCCTTAAGCTTTGAAAATCTTACATTTCACTCCGCCCTTTAAGAAATATATCAGAAGCAAACCAGGAAATTCTAGGTCAGCTGGACTAAGCTTTGTTGTAGGGAAGTTACGACAGGTCACTATGATATAAAGCGCGTGTTAAAGCCTTGCAATGTTTCAGCTGATCAGAGAAAGCCAACATTAATTTTTAAATGGCAAGTTCTGCCTGAAGAATTGCATTTAATGTTTTCAAGCCTTTACTCAAGTGTTTTACAGAGAAATGTATGTGGTTTTTATGTGTATCAACATCCGGGGGACATCTCATAAAGTCTTGCATAAGAGAATGTCAGGTAAGTTTCATACCGATGAAATTGAAGGCAATATTACTTTGGCTAAAGATCAGTGGAAAGAAGCGAGAGTACAGAGGCAATGGACAACGATAACGATTGGCAGGCTGTGACTCCCGGTGTCCCACAAGGATCTCAACTATTCAATGTAGTGACTAATAACTTATATGAAGTTTAGAAGGCCACGAAGGCCATTGAGTTTTTCCAGCATTTTTTGTTTCTGTGTTGGACTTGCACCGCTATTCAGCACAATCATGGCTCATCTGCAGCCTCGAGTTGAATTTCACACCAGCTCCCCATATCCCTTGATCCTCTAAAAAAGCAAAAACTGTCTATCTCAGCCCCTTGAATGCACAGAACGATGGACCGGACAAAGTCCACTGGTGTCGGGAATCCCCAAGATCCACAAAGTCTGAATGCAGAAATTTCAACTCGTCTCCAGCTAAAACGATCGATCCGTAAGGCTCTCAATGTGCACATGTGATCTATTTCCCAGGCATTGGAAACGGGACTCTCACTGTCTACTCTTGTTAACCACTATTAAAACCGTGCATTTATCACTGAGATCACCCCTTATTCTTCGATCCTGCAGGGAGGCCCAATTGAGTCAGCTTTTAATCACTGGTTAACCCTTTCATCCCAGACACCAACAGCGTGAACCTTTACTGTACCACTTTCAAGGAAATTATGATTCTCCTTTTATGAGACCAAAATTACACCCGCTATTCCAGTTCAGGTCTCATCAAAGCCCTATATAAATGTTTATATATTGCATTAATCTCGTGCAAAAATGCCCTTGCAGTTTACGGCCACATGTACTTTGCCTTCCCATGACTTTCTTTAGCTCCAAGCAAATGACCTCGTTCCTTGTTCCTGTAATAATAAACTTAAGTTTATGTGAAGCTCAATATTCAGACGTTTCATAACTTGAAAATTCTTCTGTTTATTCTCTTTGCTAAAAACGTATATAAATTCCTAAATTTCAACATCAGACAACGTCTGACTCCTTGCTTCCCCCTTCATTTAAAATGTGTGTCTCTCTTTGCAGCCTATTCATGCCCTCCCTATACTTTACAATTGTAACCGTCTGTTGTCTGTACACCAAATGTATATACATTACTCTCCATCTGTTGACACAGTTTGTAAATAGCGGAGACGCTAGCAGCAATCCCTGCGGTCCTCCATGAGTTTCAGCCGGACAAGTTGAAAATGTCCCACCTGTTCCATCTCCCTGCAACCTCCCTGTTACCAATTCTCCATCAATAATATCCTGACTATATACAGTTTATATTGTGTGTTACGCTAAGGCGTGGCACATCATAATCCAGATAGCATTATTTAGAGAGAGACAAGCTATGAAAAAATGACGTAAACATGCATATAATGATAATAGGCCGAAGATGACTACAGACATGAGGTCATATGAACTTCAGTTGTCGGAGCTGGTGGAGGCGACGTGTTATTTGCAGCTTATTTTCACACTCACTTTAAACAAGCCGGATCTTTTACCTTAGCTCCACTTCTGAAATTTTCCCAACGTCTTTAAACAGCTTTGTACCAAAATCGCCGATTAAATTTGTTTTGTAAAAACTAAAAGACCGAGCATTTGCAACTCTCTGCGGTAGAGGGTGTCAAAGATTACCAATTCTTTGATTGAAGACATTTAACTATATATTACACCTAAGTCGATGACAGTTACTCTGTGCCTACAAGATCACAACTATCCAGAGAGCAGCTGATCCCTCCCGATTAAACGCAAAATCATCTGGGAACTAATGCCACTGTCTTAGTCCGGCACATCCAGAGAAGCTGATTATTTAAAAGTGGTTTGAAAGCTAATTTTCTTATGTTAATTATATTTCGTGTGCGCGCTCAGCTCCTGTAAAAGTGTTTAACTAAGGGCGTGCTAATATAGATATCATCCTGACTGAGGAGAGATAGAGAGAGACAGTGAGAGATATAAACATGGAATATCGCAGCCAATGCCTCTATGATTATTCTTTCTAATACATCCATACTGTCTCTAAACCTCTATTGATATGCAGTGTGTTATTTTTGTAGGATATTGTAGGGTTTAGCTGATTTATTCATTAATGATTTACTGCCAAGCTTTTGCTCCCCTTCCGAATCAATATTCGTCCCTAACCTCTTGATGTGCGTTCCGCCCGACTCTCCTTTATCGTCATTCTACTCTCTGAATGATTTCTATCTTCAGTTATATTGTTGTTCAGATTCCTTTTTTCATGTGAATATTTTATGCTTTTCTTTTTTGTTTCTCTTTTATTGGGACTAGATTGTCCCGAATGCACCCCCTCCCCCCCTCTCTCTCTCTCTATCGTCTTTCTTCTCGTATCTTTCTATTTCGTTGCCGAAACAAATGGTTAGGTTTAAATTGATGATGATGGGTCGATTTTCAGCTATCATGATAGCTCCTAACTGCCTGGCTTATTCCAATGTCTAAATCCTTCTACGGTGGACTTGCTGTATAATGGTTAAGGGTGTGTCCTGCACTCATTAAAGGCCCCATTGCATTTTCCCCTTTCCCCAAAACTCCATCCCTGACTGATTGCTCTGGTTGAAAATTCTATGATTACTCTCCATGAATTTTGCTCATTTCATAGCTTTGTTAATATCTTGACCTTTACCTTTACATTTACATTTAATACCTTCCAATCTCTCTGCTACCTGGAATGTCATTATTCATTCTGTCCAAGCCGGCCATCATTCGCCCTTCCCGAGGCACTTGTCCCTGTTATGTAAATGCGCTCATCCAACAGCAGAAAATATTTACAACTTATTCAAGGTGTTTAAGGTCCATTTTCATTTTGAAAAGAACATTTCAATTACGTTGACAGGCTGCCTGAAATACACAAATAACATGTGTATACGTGCAAAGTGCATCGCACGCATAATCACTTAAGAAACTAAACGAACACGAAGCAATTCGCCCTTTGACATTCCATTGATTTTAAACATGATGATGCCTGATCTATGAATTTCATTAGCTTTCCTGCTGTACCTTCCTATCCTTAGTTACCAAAACCCTTACATTCCAGCCTTGAATATACTCAGCAGCTGAACATCCACAGGCCTTCGGGGAAGAGAATTCCAATGATTCACAAACCTTTTTGAGAAGAAAATGCTCCACACCTTAGCCCAAAATAGCCACTCTTATTCTCAGAGTGTGTCCCATCATTCTGGCGATACATCCCGCACCCACCCCGCCATATAGCCGCACAACCACGCCTCACCCCACCCCCCGCAAAAAAATGTGTAGAAAATGGGCGGATAGAGTCATTTACGCTGTAGTGACATAAAATGATTTAAAGAATGAGAGCGAGAGAGTGAGGTTGTGATGCAGGGAGGGAGTGAGGGATGGAATAAATGAGATGGAGAGAGAGCGGGGAGAGGATAACTCTGTTATTTCCACCGAGTTTATATTTACTGAATGTATCCTTGTTATCGCTGTTCCTATTCTGATTTGCCCTTCGTCAAATTTATCTTTCGGGTATTTTATTGATCCTGTAATACATTCATTCATTATTTAAATTCGAAGTTTTATTTTGTCTTCCTTATTTTTGTTTTCTTCCTGAAACCCTTGATTTGCTTCTTGTCATCTTCTTCTTCCTTGTCATTGCAGTTATTGCTTGCTTTACACTAATTTTTTTATTAATATCTTGCTGTCTCCTTTTATTCATCCAGTAACTAATATTGTTATCTATTTTTGTCTATTGATTGTTTTAGTGTAACATATTATTACAGGAGCCTATTAATCACTGATAAAGATATATTTCCCAGTGCTATTCTCTCTCTCTCCCATCAATACTCTATTCGAGTTTACTTGCACAATTTACATTCTCACTGCGACAATACCAGCTGATTACTAGCTAGTGATATTTTGGAGTTTTGTTCCCCCTTGTGTATTTATCAATCTTTCTCAGGAATTTCTAATTGTATTCTGATTGGCAGTGCCTGTGTTTCAACCTAATATGTTTTCTCATATCTGTGTCGGTGATTTTTCAAAGTCTAGTTTCACGACCACTGATTTTGTAGATTTGCTTGAGGGGTAAGCATTTTGCCCTGTAACAAAGAGATAACGACTCAAGTGTAAATTCCCTCCAAGATTAGTTGGCATTTAGAATGAACTTGGCGTTGTTTAACATATCTCTGATCCTCCCTTCTATGAAGAACCTGAATCCCACATGTAAATACTGTGTTCAACATGAACAAATTGCATGCCAAATATTTGAATGTTAAAGGTAAATTTGGATAATGACGAAATCGCTTCTGTTACATAGCTGGCTGTGAAAATTATGGAGAAAACAAGCACAGAAGTTGACCAGAGCGAAACACATTATACGCATGTGATCATCAGGATATATGATATAGACGCAGGATTAGCTGATTTTGTCATCTCAGCTTGCAGCCCCATTCAATTCAGTTGCATCTAATATTTTACTTTTCACCAAACGCTAATAGTCTACATACAGCCATTCATCCCAATCACATCAAAAGGTTTGATTAAATCATGCCCTGTTGAAACTCGACGACCGATCAATCTGCTGTTATCTGTGTGAGAAATGTTCAAAGCATCACAACGCTTTGAGTGAAAAAAAAATGTTAACATCTTACTAATAAATGGCTGCCCCTTGCCCGGTAACGCCAAGGTTTAGATAATCCTACAGATATTTATACATAATCGAGCAGATATGTATCCCTGTAAGATTAAATATAACAAAACGATGCCTGGTATGGAAGTGGGTGAGATGGTGAGGCAGATCTACGGCTCAGGTTCAAAGCAAAAGGAAACTTCCCTCGAATTATAATGACAGAAACAATATATATTTCCGGGGATGTAAAAGCTGACGTCATCACGTGAAACATTTTCACTGTGTTTTCTGTGCTTGTGTGAAGTTAAATTATTCAATGTTGATCTTGTCTTAGAGGTCGATCGGGAGGAAGGGGGACAGCGATAAAGAGAGAGTGAGAGAGAGAGAGAGAAAGAAAGAGAGATCTGCTTGTCGGCATCCTCTCCTTTATTGTCAGTGTACAATGCAAGCTTAAGACTTTAAAATTAGTTTTGGTCTGCTCCATTAATTTATCCAGTGTGTTTCATAAATGACAATTTTTGTTCTTATTTTAGTTCAACATTTTTCAACTGAATACCACTGATCAAGTTTAAAGTGCTTTCAATGTTGTTCGTCTATATTCCATTACCGTTTAATAAAACAAATTACATTCTCATTGCCAGAATACGAGCTACCCCGCCCCACCCCAACCCCTCCCCAAACAGAATCTATTATTTTCTTTTGGAAATTCTTGCTCCTATTTTTTTCCCGAATCCTTGTCAGAACGAGCTATTTATTTCTGATAAATGGTGTTCCCATTTACACGAAAAACAATTGTTCATTTCTCCTGTGGTTTATGTTCCAAGCCTAATTCCGTCAGTACAATTTTGTTGGGTTTCATAATAACTGGGTAAGGATTGTGCCCTCTAACCTACATAAAATCATCTCCCAGATTCCCCCCATTTCCCAACAGCCCCTTGCCAGATTAATCGCTGAAGATTAAAACCAAAAGGACAGTGATCCTAAGAATGTTATTCTTTCCATAGCTTTGCTAACCTGTTCCTTTCTAATCCCCTGCCAATATGTGATGGTTTCTAGAAAAGCCTGTTCTATGTTATTTAACCTGCCTATGATGCTGCCTTCCCCGAAGCATTAGTTCTCCCTATCTAGTTATGGGCAGTTGATCAGCAGCAATTACTAACAGTTTATTCAAATGTGTGATGCAAATTTTGAAGTCGATGAAACAGCTTCAGTTACAAAGACAGACTGTCAGCACTAAGGGGAAAAAATGTACCAGTTAGATTTAAAGAGGAAATATCAGAAATAGAAGCAGCGTTATGCCATTTGACCATTCGATGTTGCAGTGCCAATTAATATAAAATTGCTGATATATATTTAACACTCCCTTCCAGCAGGATCTTTACAGGATTCATAGTCCGAAACCTAGCAATTTCAGTCCAAAATATGCACAAACAGCTGAACTTCCACAGCCCTTTGTGGTGGGAATTTCAAAAATAACAATCCTTTGTCTGAAGATATTGCTCCAATAATTAACACTCGGTAATGGAGTCCCATTCTCAGATGATGTGAACTTATTCTCGACTCCCAACATAGCAAGTTACATAAAAGGTTGAACATATTCACTTCAAATGAAATGGGATTAAAGTTGTTCTGGATTTTTGCTTAGTCAAGGGAGAGCCAGTTCTACAGCAGAATTTAAATTCAAACATAAACATCCCTCAGATTTACAGAAATATTTTGAAAGACTCAAAGTCATTTTCGCACATCCATGGCAGATCTTTTTAAAACCGGGGCTGTAGAAGCGGAGTTAAGGTCTTACAGGGACGGGGGACACGGGGAGGCTGGCATAGCGGTATTGTCACTGGACTAGTAACGCAGGCGGCCAGGGTTCAGGTTTCAGCACGGTAGATGTTGGAATTTGTAATTCAATTGATAATCGGGAACTGGGAATCCACTCTCAGTAATGGCCACAATGAAACGTTTGTCGCAAAAATTCTATGGGGTTCAGTCATGTCCTTTAGGAAAGGAAACTTGTCATCCGTTCGTAACATGGCCTAATTGTGACTCCAGGTCCACAACAAAGTGCTTGTCCCTTAATTATCCTCTGAAATATTCAAGCAAGCCACTCAGTTCAATGGCAATTAAGGACGGGCAACAAATGCTGGCCTTGCCAATGGCACCGAGAAACAACAAAGCTAAAAGCATAAGTTCCTGTGTTGGCACAGAAACTATACAGGAGAAGTCGTAATTTAGAACTTTGAACCAGGTAGAGGAAGAGGGTCAGAAAGTAAGCAGCAAATGAAGAGGACACATACAGCAGAATATAAATGAGACAGAGGGAGAGGGAGACCAGGAGTGAGAGGGTTTGGAGCGTCGAAAACAAAGAATGAGATTTATATTGCGGTTGTAATGGTGTAATGTTAAATTTACTGTTAAAAATGAGGCAAAAAAAAACGTAAGTTATTTCTACAATTTAATGCCATTATCTGAGTTTATCTTGCCTGTCCTTTAATGAACCTGACTTATTGCTGATTCCATTTTGATAACAGCTTCTCTGTGGCATGTTTTCCCAATACTTTGTTATGTTAGGTGAAAAGTAACTTTGTCTTCCAAAGTTTTAGATCCGACATTGATTCTAAACGCTTCTGGTTCCTTTTGGTTTTATTATGCTATCTGTTCATTGTACATTTCACTTTCCTTTAAATTCTGTTGAAAGCTGTTCCGTTTGCTCATTGTGCATTATTGTGATCGGCTTGTTCTCAATTTGCTTTGGCTATGTATCGTTCCGAAGGCTAGTGTGCAAATTTGAAAATAATGCACGTTGTCAAATGGGAAAGGTGGGCAAATCATGGCTTACTAGGGCAGTTAGTGATAACATTAGATGCAAGGAAGGGGCATACAAATTGATCTGGAAAAAGCAACAGACCTGAGGAATGGTAAAAGTTTATAATTCAGAAAAAGAGGACCAAGGGTTTGATTAAGAAGGAGAAAAGTGAGTCCGAGTGTAAGCTTGCAGGGAAAACATAACGGGATTGTGTTTCTATTTATAGGTGTGTGAACAGGAGACGATTGGTGAACACAACTGTCCGTCCCTTTCAGTCGGAAACAGGGGAATCTACGAAGGGGAATAAACAACTGACTGAACAACTAAATACATACTTTGGATCTGTTTTCACAAATGAGGACACAAATGACATACCAGAAATTTGAGGAAACATAGGGTTTAGTGAGAGCGATGAACTGAAAGAAATCAGTATTAGTAGAGAAATTATGTTGGGGAAATTGATGGGATTGAAGGCAAATAGAACTGGAGGGCCTTACAATCTACACCCCAGAGCAACTGAAGAAGCGGCTATAATTTACTGGATGCATTGATGGTCATCTTCCGAGATCCTATAGAGTCTGGGACAGTACCAACAGAATGGAGGTTAGCTAATGCAACCCTACTATTTAAAAGCGGAGGTAGAGTGAAAACAGGGAATTATAGATCAGGCAGCCTGACCAAGGTAGTAGGGAAAATTACAGAGTTAATTATGAAAGATTTGATAGTTGAGCAGTGTGGAAATCAAAAGTGGAAGAATCGGACAGAGTCAGCAATGGATTACGAAAAGGAATTCCTGCTGGACAAGTCTACTGGAAGTTTTCAAGGATGTAACTGGTAGAGTCGATGAGGGAGAGCCAGTTGACGTGGTTTATTTTGACATTCAGAAGGCTTTGGACAAAATTCCCAAACTGAGATTGGCGTGTAAAATTAAAGCAAATGAGATTGGGGGTCGTGTATTGAGCTGGATAGAAAACTCGTTGGCAGACAGGAAACAAAGAGTAGGAATAAGCGGGTTTCATTTCCGAATGGCAGGCTGTCACTAGTGAGGTACCACTGGGATCGGTGATGGGTCCCCAGTTGTCACAATTTACACTCATGATTTTGATGAGGGAACTAAATGCAATATCTCAAAAATTTGCAGTTGACACAAAACTGAGTGGGAGGGTGAGCTCTGGGGAAGATGCAGAGATGTTTCAGTGTGATTTCGAGACGTTGCTTCAATGGGCAAATACATGGCAGATGCAATATAATGCGTCCGATCTGGCAATGGGGCAACAGGCCCTTCCCCCGCTCGATAATGGAGGAACATGCCCCGCCCCGCTCTGGTAAAAGAGCAACAGGCCACGCCTCCGCTCTAACAATGGAGGAAAAGGCCTCGCCCAAGCTCTCTCAGTGGATCAACATGCCCCGCCCCCGCGCTGACAAAAGAGCATAGGTCGCAAAATAGATCAATAGATCCCGCCTCCGCTATGACAACGGAGTAACAGACCCCGCTACCGCTCTGACAATGGAGAAACAGGCCCTGCCTCCGCTCTGATAATGGAGTAACATCACCGCAACCGCACTGACAATAAAGTAACAGGCCACGCCCCCGCCCTAACAATTGATCAACAGGACCCGCCCCCGCTCTGACAATGGTTAACATCACCGCCCCCGCACTGACAATGAAATAACAGGCCACGCCCCCGCCCTGACAATTGATCAACAGGACCCGCCTCAGCTATGACAATGGGTCCAAAGGCCCCGCCCCCTCCCTGACAATTGAGAAATAGGCCCGCCCCCTCTGACAGTGGGGCATCGGGCCCCGCCTCCTCCCTGACAATGGAGAAACAGGACTGCCCCGGGGACGAAAACATTTCAACAGGCCCCCGCACCCGGTGTGGCAATGAAATAACATGCCACGGCCCCGCTCTGAGAATGGAGTAACAGGCCCTGTCCCCACTCGGAAAATACAGCAAGACCCGCCTCCGCTCTGACAATTGAGCAACAGGCCCCGCCTCCTTTCTGACACTGGAAAACAGGTCCCGCCTCCCCTCTGACGCTAGGGCAACAGTCCCCGCCTCCACTCCGACGCTGTAGCAACAGGTCCCGCCTCCCCTCTGACCCTGGAAAAACAGGTCCCGCCTCCCCTCTGACCCTGGAGCAACAGGTCCCGCCTCCATTTTGACACTGAAGAAACAGGTCCCGCCTCCCCTCTGACGCTCGAGCAACAGTCCCCGCCTCCACGCTGACGCTGTAGCAACAGGTCCCGCCTCCCCTCTGACCCTGGAGAAACAGGTCCCGCCTCTCCTCTGACGCTGGAGAAACAGGTCCCGCCTCCCCTCTGACGCTGTGAAACAGGACCCGCCTCCACTCTGACAATGCAAAAACTGCCCCCGCCTCCCCTCTGACGCTGGAGAAACAGGTCCCGCCTCCCCTCTGACGCTGGATAAAAAGGTCCCGCCTTCACTCTGTCAACGGGGAAACAGGTCCCGCCTCCCCTCTGACCCTGGAGAAACAGGTCCCGCCTCCCCTATGACGCTGGAGAAACAGTCCCCGCCTCTACTCTGACAATAGAGCAACAGGCCCCGCCTCCTTTCTGACACTGGAAAAACAGGTCCCGCCTCCCCTCTGACGCTAGGGCAACAGTCCCCGCCTCCACTACGACGCTGTAGCAACAGGTCCCGCCTCCCCTCTGACCCTGGAAAAACAGGTCCCGCCTCCCCTCTGACCCTGGAGCAACAGGTCCCGCCTCCATTTTGACACTGAAGAAACAGGTCCCGCCTCCCCTCTGACGCTCGAGCAACAGTCCCCGCCTCCACGCTGACGCTGTAGCAACAGGTCCCGCCTCCCCTCTGACCCTGGAGAAACAGGTCCCGCCTCTCCTCTGACGCTGGAGAAACAGGTCCCGCCTCCCCTCTGACGCTGAGAAACAGGACCCGCCTCCACTCTGACAATGCAAAAACTGCCCCCGCCTCCCCTCTGACGCTGAGAAACAGGTCCCGCCTCCCCTCTGACGCTGGATAAAAAGGTCCCGCCTTCACTCTGTCAACGGGGAAACAGGTCCCGCCTCCCCTCTGACGCTGGAGAAACAGGTCCCGCCTCCCCTCTGACACTAGAGAAGCAAGTCCCGCCTCCCCTCTGACCCTGGAGAAACAGGTCCCGCCTCCCCTATGACGCTGGAGAAACAGTCCCCGCCTCTACTCTGACAATAGAGCAACAGGTCCCGCCTCCACTCTGACGCTTGAGAAACAGGTCTCGCCTCCCCTCTGACCCTGGAGAAACAGGTCCCGCCTCCCCTCTGACCCTGGAGAAACAGGTCCCGCCTCCCCTCTGACCCTGGAGAAACAGTTCCCGCCTCCACTCTGACAATGGAGCAACAGTCCCCGCCTCCCCTCTGACCCTGGAGAAAAAGGTCCCGCCTCCGCTCTGACCCCGGAGAAACAGGCCCCGACTCCGCTCTGACAATGGAGCAACAGGTCCCGCCTCCCCTCTGACACTGGAGAAACAGGTCCCGCCTCCCCTCTGACACTGCAGAAACAGGTCCCGCCTCCAATCTGACACTGGAGCAACAGTCCCCGCCTCCCCTCTGACCATGGAGAAACAGGTCCCGCCTCTGCTCTGACAATGCAGGAACAGTTCCCGCCTCCACTCTGACAATGGAGCAACAGACCACTCTCCGCTCTGACAGAAGAGCATCATGCCCCGCTCCTGCTCTGACAAAAGAGCATAGGGCGCAGCCCCGCCTGTGACAATGTGTCAACAGGCCGCGCTTCCTCTCTGACAATGGAGAAACAGTCCAAACCCCCGCTCTGAAAACAGAGTAACAGGCCAAACCCCCGCTATGGCAACGGAGAAACATGCCATGCTCTGTCAATGGAGTAACAGATCCTGTCCCCACTCTGACAATAGAGCAACAGGCCCCGCCCCAGTGCTGTCAATGCAGGAACAGGCCACGCCTCCGCTCCGACAATGGAGCAAAAGGCCCCGCCTCTGCTCTGACGACGAATTGACAGGCACCGCCCCCGCTCTGACAGTGAAGTTACATACCACGCCCCCACTCTGACAGTGTATCAACAGGCCCCGCCCCCGCTATGACAAGGGGACATCGGGCCCCGGCCCCTCTCTGACAATGGAGAAACAGGCCCCGCCTCCACTATGAAAACAGGGTAACAGGCCCCGTCCCCGGTATTGCAATGGATTAACATGCACGACCCGGCTCTGAGAATGGAGTAACAGGCCCCGTCCCCTCTCTTAAAATACAGAAACACGCCCGGCCCCCGTGCTGACAAGGGAGCAACAGTCCCTGCCTCCCCTCTGACCCTGGAAAAACAGGCCGCGCGTCTGCTCTGACAATGGAGCAACAGGGCTCCCTCCGCTCTGACGAAGGAGCAACATGCCCCTCCCCTGCTCTGACAAAATAGCATCGAGCGCAGCCCCACCTCTGACAATGAGGTAACAGGCCCCGCTCCCGCTCTGACAATGAAGTAACAGGCCCCGCCTCCGCTCTGACAAAAGAGCATCCGGTGCAGCCCCAGCGCTGAGAATGCATCAACAGGTCCCACCAGCGCTCTAACAATGGAGCAACAGGCCCCACCACGCCTCGGACACTGAAGCAACAGGCCACGCCAGCGCTCTAACAATTTATCCACAGGCCCCGCCACCCCTCTGCCACTGAGGCAACAGGTCCCACTTCAGATCCGAAAATGGACCAACTGGCCCCGACGCCATTCTCGCAATGGGGCGACAGGCCCCGCCTGCTCTCCGACCATGAAGCAGCAGGCCACGCCTCCGACCTGACATTGGCCAACAGGCCGCACCCCGCTTTAGCAAAAGAGCAACAGGCCCCGCCTCCGTTCTGACAATGGAGCAAATGGACCCGCGCTCTCACAGTGGATCAAAATGTTCCTCCCCCGCTCTGACAAAGGAGCATCATGCCCCGCCCCTGCCAATGTTCTAGCCAGCCAATGTTCTATCCGTGTTACTGTGTTACCCCCTATAAACTGAGATTTTGTTTTCTGCAATAACCTTTCATGTGGCAGCTTATAAAATGCCTTCTGGAAGCCCAAGCACAGCACATCTACAGGTTCCAATTTATCCATGGCGCACGTTGCACCATCAAACAAATCAAATAAATCGGTAAACCATGATTCCTCTTGCACAAAACCATGCCGACTCTCGTCCATTACCTTGAGTTTTTCCAATTGCCCAGCTAGAACCCCGTTAACGATGAATTCTAACACCTTCTCCACGACAGGCGTTAAGCTAACTGGCCTCTCGTTCCCTGATTCCGCTCCCTCTCTTCTTGAACAGAGGGGTTACATTTATTGCTTTCCGGTCTGATGGGACCTTTCCAGAATCTATCAAATTTGGGAAAATTAATGCCAACACATACACGACCTAACGAACCAGAAACAGAACCTGTCCATGTTTCAGGCCTGTGAAGGTGAACATGCACCTTGATAAGATTGTTCTAAAATACATATTTCGAGTCATAGCAGCACTCAGGAAAGAGACACCTGTTCCATTGGGTGCTGTCTGGCCCCCACATTAAAGGAAGAATATATTTGTGTCACAATCTGGTTGGGGATTGCCTCACTGCACCTGTCCCAGTTGCAGCTAAACAATCTCAACAAACTGGCAGATCAATTGAAACCATAGAATCTCCCAAAACCCCAACCATCTCCACGGTGACCTGGCATCTTCTGGTATCTTGGCAAATAAACCTTTAGTTTACGCATCCTTATATTGAAAATATTTCACTGATATGAAGAAACATATGGACCTTACAGACCCTCAATGCTCATTGATGACGCTTGAACTAATGTAGCCCCAATACTTAAAAAAACATGTATTTTTACCGCCGGCCCTGAGTGAAATGATTGCAACCGCCATCTCTACACACGGAAGCTCATAGAAAGATCATCCATTGTTTCAGTGCCGTTGCCTTGTGACTCTTACTTTTCTAATCCGGTTTGTTAAATCTAGGTTGAGGGGAATGAAAGTCTTATACACATAGCAAGTGGTTCTGGACTGGAGAGGACTAACTGGAAGTGTGGTGGATGCAGGTTCAATCGAGGCATTCAAGAGCCCATTACATGATTAGTTATATGGACACAATGAGTAAAGTTACAGGGAAAAGTCAGGAGGATGGCACTGAGCCATGATGCTCATTCGGGCGGCAGGCTTAGACACGATGGGCCGAATGGCCTCTTTCTGCTCAGTCGCGATTCTGCAATTCTGTGATTCTCGTATTGTTACAGGAGTCCAAATCTTTGACAGTGAGAACATGTCGGTCCATTGAATGCACGACTACCTTATTGTATAATAGCGGTGGAGGTGGGGGTGAGTGCCAATTGAGGGGGGCGGGGAATGTTAGAGGGTCAGTAATGAGAGAGTGCTGCACAATCGGAGTCTCAATACTGAGGGAGTGACGCACTATCGGAGGGTCTTTACTGAGGGGCAGTGAACTATCGAAGGGTCATTGCTGAGGGAGTGCTGCAATGTTGCAGGTTACGATGTGGATTGTAACCTTTATCCTTCAGGGGCTGTTCCAGATAACGACCTATTCTCTGATAATAACCCTCACCTGAGTTTAAAATATACACCTCTCACATACTCTTGCTTGGGGACTTAAGAAGTGATCCGCCACACCCTAAGTGAAGGATTCCAACAGCGATCGTACCCTTCATCAAGACTATCCTTTGAAAACAATATAATGCTCAGCTATGTTACAAATACACGGATATTATAATGGTCCGTGGCTCTCGTTATAAAAAAATATTTCCCACTTTAGGAACGTGCAGTGTTGAGCTCCGTGAAGTCGTATACAGAATACTGAGTGAGACATTATGTTTCCTACATTATTTAAACATTTATTCAAGAGCTAGAAAATGCAAGACAATTTAAATAGGTAAGTACATGAAATTTTAAAGATATACAAAGATGGAAAGCATAATATTAGTTCTAATATAGAATCCATAACATAAAACTATTCAATGCTACAGTCAGAAATATCTTATAATCGTCCATCAAGCTTTAAAGCAAATTGTTACATTAAGTACCAAGAAGAGAGAGCCGATTATGGTCAGCGCAATGAAGTTCGAAATGTCTAGCCATGCAGACAGCTCCAGTGAGAAGCGGTAACTTGAGGATTTCATCACTGCTGGCTTTTCAATGGTTTAGTTTCCTACCTATCTGTCACTTCTGATCGCCCTTAGCACCTGTGGTGTTCCTTCTTTGTCTAAGCTGCTTTCTCTTTATTCATCCTCTTAAGGTTCTATTTTTCACTGGTTTTGATAATGGTTTAATTGTTTAGGTCTGTCTCATTATATGGTCATTGTGAGTGTTTATAAGGTCAATAAATGTTTGTAATATGTTCTAATAACAACTCTTACAACCAGTTTACCTTGTTTTAGTACTCTCATCATCTGTATTTGTTTGAACTAGTTTATAAACTTTTCACAGAATGCTCTTATAATATATATATATATATATTCCAAGTAGGTCATTGAAAGGCTATAACACCGCCGCATCGGCCCTTCATAATGGTATCTGATAATGTTCACTTCGAATTGAATATAGTCCACTAGAGCTTAGTGATACACTGGACCAAGTTATTAGGATTCTTTCTTAAAACCTCAATAACTCCAAATTACACACTAAGTTATCATTAATGAATGTTACTTTCGTTTTAACATGTCTTTGCTAAAGGGTGAAACTTTATCACATAGACCGAATTTACATATTCTGATGTCTATTTTTTCTGGAGATTGCCCATATCTGGTACTAGATTCCGAAAAGGGCTTCTGAAATGTCAGTGAATTCTCACACCATCAGGGAATGCTCCAATGGTCCTCTGATGTAACTGTATGTGCAAAGTAACCTGTAGGAAGCCTTTAACCATTTTCTACGCATTAACAAAGAGTGACCTCTGATTCAATTCTAAAGTAAAATGTCCTAATGATATTCAACCTCGCTATTTCTATCTTCCATCACAGGCTGCACGGTCAGTGGTGGGAGAATGATGCACTATTGGAAGCGGCAAAATTAGAGAGCGCTGCACAGTCGGTGCGTTAGGACAGATGGAGTGCTGCCCTGTCGCAGGGTCAGTGCTTAGGGAGTGCCGCATTGTCGGAGAGTCCGTAATGAGGCAGTGCTGCAATGTCGTATGGTATGCATTAATCTGGTGCTGCACTGTCAGTGGTTCAGTATTGAAGTAGTGCTGCGCAGTGGGTGGGTCAATATTTAGACATTGATGCGCTGATTAGGAGGACATAGACAGTGCGAGCTGATATAAAAGTGTGTCAGTAAAAGGGGGAATCAGCAGTGTTGGAGCGTGAGCATTTTCGGAGTGCTGCACAGTGAGACGGTCAGTACTGATGGAGTTCTGCTCTAAGGGAGAGGCCGTACTGATGGAAAGCTGTGTTGTCAAAGGGTGAGTGTAGAGGGAGTGCTGCACTGTCAGAGGGTGGGCAGAGAGGAGCACTGTACTATCGGAGGGTCAGTCTGAGGGTGCGCCACACGGTGAGTGGTTCAATGCTGAGGGAGTGCTGCACTGTTGGATGGCCAGTACTGAGAGCGTGCTGAACTGGCAGAGGATGAGTACGAGGGAGCGACGCAATGTACGCGGGGGGAGCACTGAGGGAGCGCTGCACGATCATATTGTAAGGACTGAGGGATTGTTGCACTGCTGGAGGGTCAGTATTGAGGGAGTGCTGTACTATCAGATGGAAACTGCTGAGGGATTGTTGCACTGCTGGAAGGTTAGTACAGGGCCAGTGCAAGACTGTCAGAAGGAGAGTACTGATGGAGTGCTGCACTTTTGCGTGGTTTATAATGAGACAGTGTTGAACTGCCAGAGGGTCAATACTGAGGAAGCTCCACAGTTTTATCGGGGTATCACTGAGGGAATGGTGCACTATCAGATGGTCAGCAGTGAGGTAGTGCTGCACTCTTGCAGGGTCAATATTGAGGGAGTGCTCTACTATCAAATTGTCATTAATGAGGGAGTGCTGCACTGCTGGCGGCTCAGTGTTTAGGGAGTGCTTCACTGTCAGAGAGTAAGTAGTGAGGGATTGCTGCACTGTTGAAGGTTCAATACTCAGGCGATGCTGCATTGTCGGAAGGTCAGTACTGAGGTATGGCCGCACTATCACAGTGTCAATGCAGAGCGAATGTGGCACTGTCATTGGTTCAGCACGGAAGGAGCGCCGCACTGTCAGAGGGTCAGAACTGCGGCAGTGCAGCACTGAAAGAGGGTCAGAACTGAGGGACTGCTCCATTGATGTATGCTGAGTACAGTCACAGTGCTGAATTGTCTGAGTGTCAGTACTGAGGGAGCAGTGCACTGTAAGAGAGGCATCGTTGACGGAATGCCAGCACTGAGGGAGGGTGAGTATTGAGGGATCGCTACATTGTCGGAGAATCACAGTACTGATCAGTGTCATGTGTCAATACTGAGGTACTGCTGCACTTTCAGAGGGTCAGCACTTAGATAAAAGCCCGTCATATCACGCCTCCTCGCACTCTATAATTGGTATATCAAATCGCTACACCGCCACATCTAGTGCACCAGGTATCAATTCTTCCTCCCAGTATTCCTGGATTATCACATTGCCGTACCCCCACAGCTGGTGTACCGGTTGTATTACCTTTCCACCTTCGAGAACCTGGAATACTATACACCAGCCCCCGCAGCACCTGTTGTATCACCCTACTTCCTCGGTGCACCTGTAATTGGCGCCTCACCCACTGTTGGTGCTATATTTCCCTCCTGCTCTGGTGTGCCTGGAACACCCGCCAACCCCATGTACCTGTTTTATCCCTCCCGCGGCCAGTGATAGACGCCATCCCTCCTTGCTGTTGCTGCTTTTGTTGATGCCCTGGTTGCTATGAAAACCAGGAGTGGACGGGCTCACTGATGACACGACCATTTATTTCTCTGTGCTCCAGTCAGTATGGGCCTCTGTGCAGGGCTACCAAACAACATCATGTGGAACAGACTCTGTCCATTTGCTCTGTCACCATAAAGATAACAGCACCACCCTGCTCTTTGCCTGCTGTTGCCACAAACAGACGCGCCACCAATGGAAATACGAAATTAAATGGACATTCTCAGTCAGTCAGTGTTTAAGTCATTCAATGGATTTAAGAATTGGAGTAAAGGGATATTTCAGCACATTCTTCAACTGCTCCCTGAACTTAGTCTGGGTCACGGCGTAAATCCCAGTGTTTGTGCAGCAACTCAGGAGCTGCAGCATGAGGCCCAATTCCATCACAATATAATCTAGGTCAACTTGCACATTCCCCAGGAATGATATGCGGCTCCATATAGAAAACAATATTAACAATGCCCACAACAGGATGAAATTGGCCGAGATAACGACTAGTAAAATGATGGATTTCCTCCGACTCTCCATCTCTGGGTCTCTGGGACTCTCCCCACTTCTGTGAGCCCGGAGTCTCCTGCGGGCTCTGCTGCTGACTAAAATGTGTCTGACGGTGAGAACATTGAGCAGCAGAATCAAGAAAAATGGGACACAGGGGGTAAGAATGTGATGGAGAAATTCTATAGTCATCCAGACCGTAGAGAGTTGAATAGCAAATGATATATTGCAAAACCAGGGCGCGTTCCTCAGAAAATACCCACCTGTGAGGATAAAATACCAGATGATGTTCTTTAAACAGCTCAGCACAGTCACTGTTCCCAGAACAACAGTCGCTGTTTTCTCGGTACAATATTTAATTTTCAGATTGTGGAGACAAATAGCCACAAATCTATCAAAGGTGAAAGTGACAGTGAACCAGACGGAACAGTCAGTGGCGGCATATAGGAAGACAGCATGGATATTACACACAGGGATAGAATACAGGAAACGAAACTGTTCCGCAAAAACGATTGGAATGTGTCTCAAGATCAGGTCGAGGATAACGACCAGTAGATCTGCCGTTGACATGGCCACCAGGTAGCGAGAGACACATTTAGATAGACCGCAGTTTCCCCGAGACAGGATGACAATTGACAATAAATTAACTGTGTGGAAGAAAGATAAGCATAGAAATTAGCTTGGGACAAAAGTGACCAGTTTGATTAAGCAAGTCTTGAAATGTTGAATTGTGCTCTTCTTTCCTGAGCTGTGTGAATATGATTGTGCCTGAACGAATAAAGGAAAAGCCAGTGATGATCTGGAAGGCTGGAGAGATTAAAGCGATAAAAGCTTGTTACTGTAATATTTGAAATAAAATCTATTGCAAATTCTCTTTTACTTTCCCTGCATGGCTTAAAATTTGTTGACCCTCTACACTCAACCAAATCTAAGCAACCTTCCCCCCTTCCTACTATCCCTGGTGAAATTCAGTTGTCACAATGCTGAACGCTAATCTTTGAGTTTTGGATTGGACAGGTGTTTTTCTTCCAGCTGTGTAATCCTCCTTCCGCTGCCCTTCTCCTTTATTCGCCCAGGGTCTGGTAACACACAAGCTGGTTTGCCTGGGTTACTGACTGGGTTCTCCTGTGGCCAACAGATTTTTGAGTGGATCTCAAACACGTGGCTTCGGCTGGGCTGTTTCTGACAGGTCCAAAGCCCCTCCATTATCAAGGCTCAGCGACCTGAAACATCACGTTTGCTTCCTCGCTGCAGTTTCTGCCTGATATGTGGAGCATTTAAAAAACAACAACAGACAGCTTACAATAATATAGCACCTTTAGTATAACCAAACATTTCTAGGCGTTGGACAGGAGCAATATCAGACCACATACTACACCGAACTGAAGAAGAAGCTATTGGACCCATTAAACCAGAGCTAGGAAACAGAATTACACTTTACAAAAAGTTTTAAAAGGAAGAAAGAGAGGTTGGGATGGGGAGAATATTGGACAGGATACAATCCAGTATAAGGTAACGAATACAAACTCCATTGTCCAAATCAGAGGCAGTGCAAGGACAGAAAGACCTGGGCTGTTTGTGCACAAATCTCTGCCGGTGTCAGGACAGGCTAAGAACGCTCTGAATAGAGCTTATGGCATCCTCCACAGTGTTAATAGAGGTGGAGGGAACACAATGCACGGTGGTAAAATAAATCTACGTAAAGCACTATTTTAATCCCGCCCTTTATGTTGTTTCAAACATCGGGCGCCACACTTTCAGAAAGATATGAAGGTTTGGGAGGGAGTATAGGTGATATTTACCAGAGTGGATCCAGTGATGTATGATACATGGACAGATTAGAGAAGCTGTGGTTGTTCTTTCCCCAACTGCACCCACCCCACACCCCAACTCCAGCGTGCCATGGATGCTGGGCTCAAGCAGGGATGAGGCAGCGCCGGGGCAGTGGGTGCCGTGGAGGTAGGGACATGGAAAGTGTAAAGGGAATGGGCCTTGCGTTCTGGTCTGCTGGGGGCTGTTGGTAAAAGTCAGTCAAGAGAAGAAACTGAGGAGACTAAATTGTGGCGCAGAACTGCTCACCTGTGGTCTGAATTGGACATATTGGCTTGCAGTTTGTGTGTGTGACTCAATTTCAATTTACTCTCCGGGAACGAAGCCTGACAATCCCCTTGATAATGCAGAGAATGGAGGGCCAACCGAGCCCTCAAGTTCAGCCATGACCCAGAACCTTAGAAATGAGCAGATAGGAGGAGTGGGGTCCCTGGATCAGGAATAGAGTTATTGATCAGAACTCCACACAATGACACTGGTCTTACCAGAATTTAGCCGACAAACACTGTAATGAAGTTAAACATGCTTCACAAGTTAATGTCTGAATGGAAAGACTTACCAGGGACACCGAGAATGGCGAGGATGGGATAGTAAACCCCTTGAATAACGAAAAGCGCAAAGTAAATGCGCCATTTTAATGTTATCCGATGATCTTCTGCAGTAAGTAAGTTAAGAGCCGTGGTGAAGCTCGCCCTCATTGTTGCAACATTCCAATCTATTCTTCTCTGGTTCGGGTCCATTGTTGTAACATTCCAATTTATTATTCTCAGGTCCTGATCCATTGTTGTAACATTCCAATGTATTCTTCTCAGGTTCTGATCCATTGTTGTAACATTCCAATCTATTGTTCTCAAATTCTGTCCTCTCCTCTGCCGCTCTATTAAGCCAATGATCCCGGCATATTGCGGATGGAATGCTCCCGATAATACTGTGGGATTACGCATTGAAAGGTGCCGCTTATAAATAGAAGAGGGCAAATTGTCAGAGGCACAGTTAAATTCCATGGAGACTGACATTAATTACAGCCACCGAACAAACAGCTTCAGTTAACCCGTTTCATTCCAGCGCTCTTGTGTCAGAACAGAGATGTCCGAGGGTTGCTGAGTGAAGGGTGGTGGTCTTAGCGGAGGCACTGATCATAATCTTTCATTCTTCCTTGATCACGGGAGTGACGCCCGATGACTTGATGCTTGTAAATGTTATACCCTGCTTTGAAAAAAAGAACAAACACTGTAACTGCAGCCCGGTAGTCGAATGACGCTGGTGGCTCAATTTCTGCAGGACTTGATGTAGGGCAAAAATAGTGACCGCTCTGTAAACAATGTATCGGTTCATAGAATACAAGAGACATGTGAATATTAATAGCAAAGCAAACATGTCTGATGAATTGGATCGTGGCCGCTTCCAGAATAGCTGAAAGTGATGATGATAGTCCGTTTCTTCTCATATAGATAGTATTGCCAAAGGCGTCATTAGTTAGAAATGTAATGGAAACGGAAACCCATTGGGTATAGAGGCAGTTGCAGATTGGATGTGATATATGATACTGTGATACTGTGATACTATGCATCCTGCAGCAATCTTCAATCCCTTACAGTATTGTTCAATATTCAGACTTCTTCGATCTGTTTCAAGATGCTGCCATGCAGTAACTGAACTTCTCTGAGACTGGAAAAGAGCTGTGCTTGTAGTGGCGGTGAGCGGCCAGCAGAGGGCAGGATTGTATCATATTAATCCGAATACGGTGAAACGGGTTTGACAAGAGGATTTCACCCTTTTAAAATTCATTCCTTGATCAAATGATCCAAAGAGACAAAAACTTTGACAGAAGATGCGAGTCCAGGCTGAGGCAGTCATTGTCGAATTGGGATGGAAGCCTTATATAGCCCATGTGAAGTGACATTGATGTCTGAATACACACCGATAACACAATGAAACAGAATAACATCACTGCTGAGGTTTCTATTGGACATGATCTTTCTGACTGGTGGGAATTAATGTGAGTTGAATTATTCTGCTCAGAAGTGGAGGTCCAGCTTGTTGTTGGGTTTTCTGTCCACAGGAATCAATTTGAGTTTTGCTGTGGAGGGAGACTTTGTGCTGGGGTTGATGGGAGCCACTTTCTGATTGGTATGGGGGGCAGTTACATGGTACTTTGTGTGAGATGCTGATATGTGTGCTTTTCCAACAGGGGCTCCAGGTAGAATAATCCCACCCTACACATTCCCAAAGCCCAATATCTAATCTAGGTGGTAGCCGGAGTCTTTTCCCCGTTCACAGTATATCTCTGACAGCGGCTGAGGATGGCTCACCCTGTGTCAGTCAGAGATTTATAATTAATCACTATCACTGGACCTGCTGTGGAGAGCTGCGTCGGGCAAAGCATGAGGAGTGAGCGGGTTCTTGTTGTGAAATCATTCAGTTCAGCACAGCATTGAATGAGTTTTAGAATCGGAGTAAAGGGGAATTTCAGCCCAGCATTCAGATGCTCTCTGAACTTAGTCTGGGTCACTGCATACAAACTAGTGTTTGTGCAGCAGCTCAGGAGCTGCAGCATGAAGCCTCTTTCCCGAATATAAAGTGGTGGTCTTACGTAAGTGTAGCCCAAAACTACCATTCGCCACCATAGGGAAAACATCGTGAAGTAAACTCATAACAGGATGAAATTTCCTGAGATAATAAACAGTAAAATGATGGATTTCCTTAGACTCTCCATCTATGAGTCTCTGGGACTCTCCCCACTACTCTGAGCCCGGAGTCTCCTGCGGGCATTGCTCCTCAGTAAAATATGCCTGTCAGTTAAAGCATTGAGCAGTAAAACCAGGAAAAATTGGACTCCCGGCGTTAGAATGTAATAAAGAAACTCGATTGCTGACCATGTCCTTGAATTCTGAACATCCAATGTCACAAAACAAAACCAGGGGAATTTCATGCCCCAATACTGAGCCGTATACATAAAATACCAGAACACATTTTTCAAACAGCCCAACAAACTGACTGTTCCCAGAACCACAGATGCAGTATTTATGTTGCAATATTTTGCTCTTAACTTACTGCAACGAATCGCCACAATTGATCGAACGTAAAAGTGACAGTGAACCACACAGAACAGTCTGTGACTGTGTGAAGCAGAACAGCATGGATATTACACACCGGAATAAAAAACAGGAACATAAACTCGATAGGATAACGAATTGGAAGATGCTTCAGAATCAGATCGATGATAACGACCAATTTATCTGCCCCTTGCATTGCCACAAGGTAATAAGTGACACATTTCGAGAGACCACACTTTGCCTGAGAAATAACCACTATCGTCAGTAGATTAAATGTGAGGAAGGGAGACAAGCAGATAAATTAATCTTCAGGCTGGGACGAGTTACCATTTTAACAGAGTATGGTTGCATAATTTAAATGCCTCGTTATACACAGTAATATCTGCAAATGCTTTTGCCAATGAAACAGCTATCATCTGCAGAAAACATTTGTTTTTAAATAATGTAAACCACTCAATGTTTATTAATATCCGCAATGGGTTAATCCATCAGCACAAGTCGCACCTCAAAATGCGTTTCGAACGTGGCAAAACGACATTAATATGCAGGAACCCAAACAGCGGAGTCCAATGCGACTGGAAGAAATAAGCCAGCCCTCAATCAAACGATCAGATTAAAGCTCTGCACTTCTGCAACATCTAATGTTGGTTCCATTAAAACATAATATTCAGACCGGAGGAAGAGGCTCTGCAAACACTCACATCCTCAATGATCTGGGCACACAGCATGTCAGCACAAAAGACTCGGCTGCAAGATTTGAAACCATATTCGGCCGGAAGGTCCGATGGATGATCCATCCCGGCCTCCACCTCAATTCCTCTGAATCACAGAGGCCAGACTGAAGCCGCTCGATTCACTTCGGTAATATCAAGGTACTTGTGAAGTCTCTGGGCACAGCAAAGGCCCCAGGGGCTGACTGCATCACAGCCAGAGCATTGAGGACTTGTGTGCCTGAATTAGCCGCAGCTCCAGCCATGCTGCTGTAGGACAACTACATGACAGGCACCTTCTGGGAGAAGAGGGTAATTGGCCTGATATGTCCTGTACACACGCTACACACACAAAGTATGGAAAAGCGGGATCGATCTCAGTCATCAACAATGTGATGGATGGTGTGACAGGCAGTTAAAGCAGGCACCACTTATACATGTCTAACCTGGGAACTGAGACTCACTTGATTTAATCCATATCTCATGAGCCAGAAGACTTTGAGACTGCTGCAGCAGATCGTGTTTGATCTGATTGTAACTCAACTCCACAGCCCTGCCTATCCTTGAAAATCTCTTACCTCCATTGCTTATCAAAGACCGATCCACCTCTGCCTTAAAAGAATTCAAAGACTCTTCACCAACCACCATTTCAGAAACAGAGTTCCAAAGGCTCATGACCCTCTGAGAGAAATAAAAACTCTCCTCACCTCTGTCCACAATGGGTGACGCCTTATTATTAAACATTGGGCCCCAGTTCTAAATTCTCTCATAGCAGGAAGGATCCTCTGCAGATTGACCATTCCATGATCCCTCAGAATCTTGTATCTTTCATTCACTCTTCTAAACTCCAATGGATACAAGATTAGCCTGCCCAATCTTTCCTCATCAGAAAACCCGCCAATTCAAGATATTTCACATTTCACATTTTCCCACGTTATTCTCCTTTAGCCACGTATTTGACGACTCACTTAACCTATCTACATGCCTTATAGACTCCTTATATCCTCTTCACAACTTACTATTCTCCCAATCTTTGTGTCATCAGCAAATTTACTAAATACCTTAATTTATTCGTTCATATAAATTGTAAAAAATTTCGGGCCCTACACTGATCACCATGTTAGACCACTCATTAGATCTGGCCAATTAGAAGAAGACCCATTTCTGCCAATTCACTGTTTCCTTTTAGATTATTGTTTACATTGGTTAATTGGATGTGGGCGTCGCTTTCTAGGTCAACATTTTTTGCCCAACTCTAATTGCACTTGAGGAGGTGGTGCTGAGCAGCCTTCTCGAACCGCCGGAGTTTGTGAGGTACAGAGGCACCCAGAGTGCTGTTACGGAGCAAGTTCCAGGATATTGCCTCAGCGACAGGGAAGGAACAGCGATAAGTTTCCAAAACGGGAATGTGAGTGACTTTAGGGGAACACCCAGGTGGTGGTGTTCCAATGTGTCTGCTCCCCTTGTCCCCAAGCCCCTTGACGTGGGCTTGGACGGTGCTGTCTAACGAGGCTCATTGAGTTCCTGCGGTGCACCTTGTACATCGTATACATTGCTGCTACTGTGGGTCGGCGGTGGAGGGAGCTACTGTTTGTGGATGTGGTGCCAATCAAGAGCGCTGCTATGTCCTAAATTTGCTCAAGCTTCCTGACTGTTGTTGGAGCTCTACTTATGTTGGCGAGTGGAGAGTATTCCATCACACTCCTGAATTGTGCCTTGTAGATGGTGGACAGGCCTTCTGTAGACAAGAGGTGAGTTACTATCCGCAGAATGCTGAACGTATGACATGCTGTTATACCCACAGCATTTATATGGCTGGTCCAGTTCAGTTTCTGGTCAATGGTAACCCCCAGGATGTTGATAGTGTTGGACGCCTTTGAATGACAAGAGGCAATGGTTGTATTTTCTCTTCTTGGAGATTGTCATTGCCTGGCACATGCGTTGCGTGAATGTCACTTGCCAGTTGTCAGTGGTATGATCCCTGGTGATGTTCCTACTGGAAAAGTCTGATCCCTGGGTGGTACCCAGCTTGAGAGATCTTAAGTTTTATTTTTTGTTTAGATGCGTGGAGAGTGTCGACTGAACAGAGTTACAGGAGACAGCTGATGGATTTTTAACAATGAATAAAACATTTATTAAACTTGAAAAGATGAACTATATTACAATAGACCTTCACCATAACTCTGCCTTTCCAGATATATTCAGATTTACAAAGGAAGCACAAGTTAGGAAATCTACCATATACTCTAATGTTCACAGTCGTTACACAGTCCATGCAAAACAATCTGCGACTTGTGGTAATGCATACAACACCCTGAAACCAAGTGTCTGCTTCCATTCCGAACAGATGCTATGGATACCTGACATCTCCCCCCAATCGCTTGTCAAATCTTGAGCCAAACGGTCCGTCTTTCGCTCGAGGCTTCCCAACCTCCACTCTCGAAGAAACCATTTGGAATCTCCTCGCAAACCCGGCTTTCTCTCAGGCGCCTTCCATAACGTTCCATCTGCAGGGCTCCGAGCTCTCCTGGATCGCCACGTCATTGAAGATTCCTGCCATGCATTCGCTCTCACTGTCTCAGCCATGCCAAAAGAACACCATTGCTTCACACGCCTATAGCAAGGCCTTACAGAACTCGAGCTGTCTCCTTGGATCTTCTGCATTTTTACTAGCCGAAGTTGCTTTAAATCTGCATGCTGAAACTTCTCCCTTGAAATTTGAAACCTTTCTCTGCTTCTCACTCCCAAAACTATCTAACAGGGCCTTGTCCAGATTCCTGTTTGCTTCTTTTGATTAGTAGGTCTTCATCAGACCTCTCTTCTTCTATTTCTGAAGTTCCCTACTGTACAGCTTCTCCTGCCAGCTGGTTTCAAATTTCCTTTCGGACTTGCTACCAGCCCCTCGCCAAGGTTCCTTCTCCTGGCAAGTGCTTTCAGCCTTGGAACACCCACACCAAATGAACTCAAACTGATTTTGGTTTTTACCTGTGTTTATGTGTTTGTGCACGTGTGCATATGTGTGTGTGTCTGTGTGTATGTGTGTTTTTTTGTGTGTGGCAACCCTCTCTGGAATCCGATTGCTAGGAAACATCAAATTTTTTGTACTTAAACTTCCCTAAACCACTACCCCACTTGATAACACAGCTCTCCACCGCAAGGATCATAACAGTTTTTAAAAATGTAGGCACACAAACCGAGCGTACACTTGCTCTCGCCTGTGAAAAATGTAACGACATCCCAGGTTTCACCATTTTAACCCACACATCGAGAAAAAATATCATGCTTGAAAATTAAAGCAAAAAATATTTCCTAAACCAACAAATGAAAATATAACTTACTTCAACTCTCTTGTTCCTAAAATCTGCCTAAGCTAGGATATTGTCCAGGTGTTGCTGCATTTGGACATGGGCTGCTTCAGTGCCTGAGGAGTCGCGAATGGTGCTGAACATTGTGCAATCATCAGCGAACATCGCAACTTCTGACCTTATGATGGAGGGAAGGTCATTGATGAGCAGCTGAAGATGCTGGGCCGAGGACTCTACCCTGAACATCTCCTGCAATGATGACCTGGAACTGAGATATTGGACCTCTAACAAGTACAATAATCTTCCTTTGTGCTATGTATGACTCCAACCAGCGTAGAGAATTCTTCACTGATTCCCAATGACTCCAGTTATGTTAGGGCTCCTTGACGTCACACTCAGTCAAACGCTGCCTTGATGTCAAGGGCAGTCACTCTCATCTCACATCTTGAATTAAGTTCTAGTGTCCATGTTTGAACCAAGAGTGTAATGGGTTCGGGAGCTGAGCGGCCCTGGCAGGACCCCAACTGGACGTCAGTGAGCAGGTTAACGCTAAGTAGGTGCGGCATTATAGGGCCGTATAGGGCTATCTTCTATAGGAAGATAGCCCCTTCCGTTACTTTACTGAAGATCGAGAGTAGACTGATGGGGCAGTAATTGGCCGGGTAGGATTTGTCTTGCTTTTTGTGCACAGAAAATACCTGGGAATGTTTGCACATTGGCAGTAAGGTGTCCGTGTTTTACATGTACTGGAACAGTTCGGCTAGTGCCGCAGAATGTTCTGGAGCTCATGTCTGCAGTGTAATTGTCAGAATACCGTCACGGTACATAATCTTTTCATTATCTAGTGCCTTCAGCCAGTTCTTCATATCACGTGGAATAAATCGATTTGGCTGAAAACTGGCATCACTAACGGTGTGGAACCCCGGAGGAGGTCGAGATAGATAATTCACTTGGCACTTCTGGCTGAAGATTGTTGCTTATGTTTCAGCTTTATGTTTTGCACTGATGTGCTGGGCTCCTCCTTCATTGAGGATGGGGATATTTCTGGAGCCCCCTCATCCAACACCATTCACGAATGCTTGTGGCATGACTGCAGAGATTTGATCTAATTCTTTGGTTGTGAGATCGATTAGTTCTGTCTATCACTTGGTGCTTATGCAAGTTTGACATGCAAGTAGTCCTGTGTTATAGCGTCACCAGGCTGACACATCTTTTTCAGGTATGGCTGCCGCTGCTTCTGGTTTGCCCTTCTGCACTCTTCATTGAACCAGGGTTGACCCCCTCGCTTGATGGTAATGGTAGAGTGGGGGATATGCCGGGCCATGAGGTTACAGATTGTGTTCCAGGACAATTCTGCTGCGGCTGATGGCCCTCAGTGTTTCATGGAGGCCCAGCCTTAAGTTGCTGCATCTGTTCGAAATCTATCCCATTCAGCACGTTGGTAGTGACACACAACACGATGGAGGGTATCCTCAATGTGAAAGTGGGACTTGGTCACCAAAATGACTGTGCGGTGGTGACTCCTACCAACACTGCCATGGGCAGATGCGTCTGCGGCAGGCAGATTGATGAGGATGAGGTGAAACATATTTTCTCCCTCCTGTTGGTTCCCTCACCACCTACCGCAGACACCGCTATGTCCTTTAGTATTCGGCCATCTCGGTCAGTAGAGGTACTAACGAGTCACTCTTTGTGATGAACAGTAAAGTCCCCAACCCAGAGGAAATTCTGCGCCCTTTTACTATCAGTGCTTCCTCCTTATTCAACATGGAGGAGCACTGGTTCATCAGCTGAGGGACTGCGGTCCGTGGTAATCAGCAGGATGTTTCCTTGCTCATGTTTCATCTGATGCCATGAGATTTCATCGGGTCCGAACTTCATGTGGAGCTCTCCCACCGCAACTCCCTCCTAACTATTTACTCTGTGGCCCTGCGTCTGCGGTGGGACTGTCATGCCAGTAGAACAGGGGATACTCAGGGATGGCGATGGTGGTGTCTGGGACAATTTCTCTCTGTATGATTCCGGTAGGATGACTATGTCAGGCAGTTGCTTGACCTGCCTGTGAGACAGCTCGCTCCCGGCCCCCATGTTAGTAATGAGGATATTGCAGGGTCGACAGAATTAGATATCTTGTTGTCATTTCCAGTGCCTTGGTCGATGCCTGGTGATTTCTCTGGTCTCATTGCTTTTGGGATATTTCGTGTTCTGAAGCAACTTAGTGCCATTGCTGTGGATCTGGAGTCAGATAAAGTCCCACAGATAAGAACCTCAGATTCCTTTGCCTAAAAGAGGAGTAGTTAAACAGATGGATTTGTACCACAATCAACGATGGATTCACAGTGATTTGTAGACGTTTATTTCCAGATTTTTATTATATTCAAATTCGAGTGAGATCCGAATCCGTGTCCCCCGACCATTACCCTGGGTCTCTGGATGACTCGTCTGGCGACGACGCAACTTTGTCAACGACTCCCACATGGTATGTTGAAATTTACAGGGTCCGGTGGTGGCTTTCTACATGTAATATTTTTACATGATGGCATTGATACAGATTAGCATGAGCCTATTTTCAGAACAGTTCCAAATTCGATGTTCAATAAAAAGTAATCCAATTGTGATCTTACCAAAGCCCTTTCCCAGCCGCTTAGGGCCAGGGAACTGGAAATTGTTGACATTGATATGACGTCTCCTCGTAACCATGAGCGCCCAATCACTCGACACATCCTCCAACCACCAGGTTGGTCTGAGGGATCTCCGCTTCTTCCTTGAACAGAGGCCCAAAAAATCAACATCCACCACCTCTCTTCTCCCCCTGGCTGTACTTGTTCTCTCACTGAAAAAAATCTCCTTTAACTTATCCCTCGCCCTCCAAATAAAAGGGATGGCTACGGGCAACCACAATGTCACTAGTTATGCCTGTTTATTTATGGGTAATGTGGAACAATCCTTGTTCCTGTCCTACTCAGTCCACATCCCACTGAAAAAGCTTTTTTAGGTGCATCGATGACTGAATTGGTGGCGCTTTGTGCTCTTGTCTGGGCCTGGAAAGATGTATCAATTCTGCTTGAAATTTGGGCCCCTCTATCACCTTCATATGGAAAATCTCCGACAGTTCCCTTACCATCTTTGAGCTCTCTGTTTCCAATTCTGTTGATGGACTGCCCAGCAATGTTCATTACAAGTTCACCAGCTCCTACAGCTGCCTCGACTACAGCTCCTCACAACCCTCTTCCTGTAAGGACTCCATCTCATTCTCTCAGTTCCTTCACATGTATTCGGATGATACCAGTTTACAACTCGCTTATGACATGTCTTGCATCTTCCTTAACCGAGGCTTCCACCCTCCCCCACAGTGCTTGACAAGGTCATCAAAAATGTCTGACCCATCTCCCCCGCCTCTGCCCTCACCCGCTTCCCTCCCACCCCGAACAATGATTGGGCCCGCCTTGACCTTATTTTACACCCCAACAACCTCTGCATTCAAAGGATCATTAAGCACCATTTCCGCCTATTCCAGCATGATGCCACCACCAAACACATCTTCCTCTCAATCCCTCCATCAGAATTCCAATGTAACCGCTCCCTCCGGGACGCTCTGTTCCACGCCTCCATCACCCCCAACACCTCACCCCTTCCCACGGCAACTTCACATGCAATCGCACAAGGCGCAACACCTGCCCATTTACCTCACCGTCCTCATCCTTCCTCACTGTCCTAGGGCTCAAGCAATCCTTTCAGGTGAACCAGTGCTTCACTTGCACTTCCTTCAATTTTGTCCATAGCATTCGCTGCTCCAAATTCCGACTCCTCTATGATTGGGAGACTATAAGAGAATTGGGTGACCTCTTTGTGGAGCACATTGGGTCTGTCTGCAAGCATGACCCAGACCTCCTTGCCGCTTGCCATTTCAACACTCCATCCTGATCTCAGCCCACATGTCCGTCTTCGGCCTGCTGCAATGTTCCAGTGAAGCCCAATGCAAACTGGAGGAACAGCACCTCATCTTCCGACTGGGCACTTTACAGCCTTCCGGACATTAGGTTGAGTTCAATAACTTCAGACCATGAGCTCTCTCCTCTATCCTCAGCACATTTTAAACCCTTTCCCTAAATTTTTCTTTTTTACCCACCAATTTTTATTTATTCTTAATTTGATTCATTTATTATCCCGGTTTTTAATCCGTCTATCTGCCCTAATTCCTTTCCAAGTCTAAGTGAATGATTCAATGTTCGAATGTATAAATCTTTGTTCCTTAGTGAGGCATTCTACACTTTGATAGGATAATGGCAGTTAAAGAGGGCAGTCACGCCCCTGAGATAATGAGAGAGTGAGATACAGAGAGGAAGAGACAAAAGCGAGAGAGAGAAAGTGAGACAAGAAAGGCAGGAGAGAAAGACAAGAGAGACGGTGTGGGAGAGTGAGTGAGTGAGAGAGAGAGAGAGGGACTGAGAGATATGGAGAGTGAGAGACAGAGTGAGGTAATGATAGAGAAAGAGAAATAGTGAATGGGAGAGAGAGGAGAGAGCGTGGAGTGAGAGAGAGAAGAGTGAGAGGCAAGAAGAGGAAGGCAGAGATTGAGGCAATGACAGAGCGACAGAGAGAGGGATGGAGGTACAGAGGGACAGACAAGAAGAGTGTAACAAGGGGAGAGAGGGGGAGAGAGAGAGACTCGATTAATTGCAATTCAATGATTGAATAGCCACAGCATTGGGATCAGCATTTAGGAGACAATTTTAGATGTTGTTTTTGGACTGATGTATCCTATTTTTGAGTGAACAGGGTCAATGCTGGGGGAACGAAACTTGTTAGCTGATGATGTGTTCAGAATTATCCAGTGAAATCCCAGCGCTAAATATAAACTGTACAGCAGGCAATTAACTCACTTTCGAAGACCTGTTTGCTCAAGTTTAAAACAAATAAGCTGCAACTTCAAATTCCCGGAGGTGTTCGTACAGAGTATTAATTAAAGGCTTTGCGAATATATCGCCCCACAGTTTGATACAGGGAGATTGACACGAGACGAAGGGACAAATCACTTCAGTGAGAATATGATTGAGCAGTTTAACAGTTTTATAAAAATATATTACCTGATCTTGGCAATAATTGGTGTACCCGGTAAGTGAATATAAACACTTAATGTCTGTGAAGATGTACGTGAGCTGATTTGTGATCTTATTCTGCTACTCATAATATTACATATATGGTGGATCTAAATGGGCAGTCGATCAGTCGTAGCATTATCTACTGTCAAATACCCTGAATTATCTCTATCGATTCATTATATTGCCCCCACTGAAGATCAAGTTCTGCTTATAACTTGCATAGAAAAGGTAATCTCAAGTTATATTCTCCAGTGGAACATAACGTTCCATTATCTGTAAGTGTACAGTTGTACTGAGTGTGGTTAACTAGCTGAAACGGAACACCCAGCCACAGTGCCTATTGATGACTGGGAATATGTGTTAGTGCAAAACTCCAGAGGCTGTGGGTCACTAACCCGTGGAATGAGGAGCTGAGGAGGGGATACCCAGTGACCATGTATTACCGGGAGTAACTGTTAGGTTAGACCTATGCTGAATTTGGTTCAATAACTGCCATTAAACAAACTGCTTTGGTTGTGAATGCTTGTTTAAGGTGATGGGTTTCTCCATTTCAGAAAGCTCTCGCTTTTGTTTTTACGGATGTCACCTTAAAACGATGGGTGGATTATTGTTGTGGCTTGTGTAAGTGTAAGTGTATACAATGAAAATGATTGATGTGGGTCTGTCGCCGATTCAACTGCTCCACTGGAAAGAGATATTTACTGTCAGTTAAACAGGAGAGCAAAACAGACTAATGAATAAGGTCATAAAATGTGGCGTCAAGGGAGAAGTGGCTGAATGGATTGCTAGCTGTATTGAGGACAGAAAGCAGACAGGAGGAATAAAGGGTCTTTATTCAGAGTGGCAGAAGGTGGGAAGTGGTGTTCCAGAAGGTTCAGTGCTCTGATCAGTGCTCATCAAAATGCATTAATGAGTTGAATTTTGTAATCAAAACACAATGTCGAAGATTACAGATGAGACCAGCTTGAGACAGGGTGTTGTCAATACTGAGGAGGATTGCAAAAGTAGATCATTTATGATAAAGCTGCATCAAACCTTAGCCAGAGCACATATTGAATACTGGATAAAGTTCAGTTCAGGTATTATATAGCCAAGGGTACGGAGGCACTGCCGAGGGTGGAGAGACTGTGTACATCGATCATATCAAAGATACGTGGGTATAAGTACCAGGAACGGATTGACAGGCTGTGACTTTATCTCTTGAAAATGGAAGGCTGAGGAGTGAGCTAATCAGAAATGTAAAATGAAGAAAGGATTTGATAGAGTGGACCCAGAGAGAATATTTCTTCCCGTGGGGAAGGGCATAAATGGAGGCCATCGTTTTGAGAGAATTACCAATAAAGCCGATAGGGAGTTCAGAGGGAAATGTTTAATCCAAAGAGCAGTGAGAATGTGCAACTCGCTACCACACAGAGTGTTTGTTGTGAATACTTTACATTCATTTAAGCGAATATGAACAAGGATGTGAGGGAGAAAGGAATAGAGTGTTACGTTGTCAGATTCAACTGATGAAATCTGGGCGGAGGCTCCAGTGGATCATCAACTTTGAAATGAGCTGCTTAGGGCGAATGGCCTGTTTCTGTTCTTTATATCCGACCAATCATATTTAATGCTTCCCCGTCTGAACTCGGGATTTCACAGGGTGGGGATGGGTTGGGGAGGGATTGGAGTTTTAATTTCAAAGTTTAGCCTCTGGCAGGGTCCAGAATGATCTATTTTGTTGGTTGAATATTGGCCTTATTGAGCGTGAATGTTTGATCAGTTAATTTCCAGTCTCTTTACCCTTCTCTCTCTTACAGTTAATTTACTGGCGATTGTGACTTAACCCGGGGAAAGTGTGGACTCTCCAACTGCACCACCCGCTATCTAGTGGCCATGGCAACGGCGGACCTAATGGTCATTATCACTGAGGTCATCATGTGGAGGGTAATTTATTATTATTTTGGACAGAGTTTCCTGCTCATCACCCCAGTGTGTAGTGTTCTCGCTGTCCTGACTGGTGCAGCCACAGACTGTTCAGTCTGGTTTACCGTCACTTTCTCCTTTGACCGATTTGTGGCCATTTGTTGGCAGAAGCTAAAAGCAAAATATTGCACCGAGAAAACTGGGGCTGTGGTTCTAGCATCAACCAGCATTCTGCACTGTTTAAAAAACATCCCGCACCACTTTACACAGGAACATGGAGAGATAATCGACAATGTTATGTGGTTCTGTTATCCAAAGCCAAGCAATTTTACTAACCCCGGGTGGGTGGGATTTGACTGGTTTGACACGGTTTTAACCCCCTTGCTCCCATTCGCTTTAATTCTGCTGCTCAACGCTCTGACAGTCAGACACATTTTAGTGGCCAGTCGAGTCCGTAAGGGGCTGAGGGGTCAGAGCAAGGGTGAGAATCGCAGTGACCCAGAGATGGAGAGCAGGAGCAAGTCTGTGATTTTACTCTTCACCAACTCGGGCAGCTTCGGACTGCAGTGGTCTGTGTATGTTATAGATTGCTTATTTTATACCATTACGGGAACAGATCCCAGTGATTACACAGATTCTGAATATATATGTAAACAATTCGGAATGATGCTGCGGAGTTTAAGTTGCTGCACAAACACATTTATTTATGCGGTGACTCAGTCCAAGTTCAGAAAGCAGCTAACGGATGCAGTGAAATATCCGCTAACATCATATATTCATTTGTTGAAGAATCAAAACAACTGAAAATAGCCCAGAGGCAGCGTATACGGTTTCCCGGCAATAAATGGTCTATTTAACCACAAACTTCCAATCGGCACGGGCCACTGAGTCGCTGAGCCCTTGTGGGGAGGTGAATGCTCAGGAGCGGATGGAAAAGGGGCAGTAGATGCATTAAAGCATCCCCTGCTGGAGCAGGCACATGGACAGAAACCAATCTGTATTCTGCAGAGTCGTCGCCGTACTTCCAGAGCATCAGCTGTCCCAGATGTTGATTATGCATTGGGGAAAGCAATCCTGGCGCCCCGGTCAGCCACTAACAGGGACTTTATTCATGGGAACAGGAGAAGGTCATTCATCCCGCGAGCCTGCGACTTTTAAAAAATAACAACAAATTCAACAACCAGAACATTGAAAAAAACAACAAATTCAACAACAACCTCAAGATTGAAAAACACCAACAACTACAACAAACTCAACATTGAATAACACCAACAAATTCAACAATAAAATCAACATTGAAAACCGCCGGCAAATTCAACAACAACCTCATCATTGAAAAAAAGTGAAACAAATTGAACAACAACCTCAACTTTCAAAAATACCAACAAATTCAACAAACTCAATATTGAAAAACACCAACAAATTCAACAACAACCTCAACCTTGAAATACACCAACAAATTCAACAACAACCTCAACATTGAAAAACACCGACAAATTCAACAACAACATCAACACTGAAAAACACAAACAAGTTCAACAATATCTTCAACATTGAAAAAACACCAACAAATTTAAGAGCAATCTCAAGATTGAAAAACACCAACAAATTCAGCAACAACCTCAGCTTTTGAATGAAAACACAACTGCATACTCAACAACAACCTCAGCATTGAAAATCATCAACAAATTAAACAAAATCAACATTATAAAACATCAACATGTTCAATAGCAACATCAAGATTGAAAATCACCAACAAATTTACCAACAACTTTAACTTTAAAACTCACCAGCAAAGTCAAAAAGATTGAAAACCACCAACAATTTCAACAGGAGCCTCAACATTGCAAAACTCCAAATAATTAATTAACAAACATAACACTGCAAAACAGCAAGAAGTTCAATAAAAAGATTAGCATTGAAAAACACAAACAAATTCAACAACTATAACGTTGAGCATCACCAAGAAATTCCAGAACAATTTCCACATTGTAATAGTGCACACAATCAGCAACAACCTCAACTTTGTAAAAACTCTCACAAAGTCATCAACAACTTCAACATTGAAAATCAGCAACAATCTGAACATTGAAACTCATCAACAACATAAACAATGTCATCATTGAATAACCCCAACAAATTCAACTACAACCTCAGCTTTGATCAAAAGCAACAAGTTGAACCACAACTTCAACATTAATAAGCACCAACAAATTCAATAACGTTAACATTGAAAACATCGACTAATTCAAGAACAAGCTCAACATTGAAAAAGAGCAACAAATTCAACAACAGACTCAACATTGAGAACAAAAACGACAAATGCAACAACGTCAACATTGAACATCACCAACATATTCAACAACAACCTGAATATTGTAGAACACTGACAAATTCTACAACTACTTCAACATTGAAAATCATCAACATATTCAACAGCAGCAACAGCATTGAAAAAAATAAATGAGCAAACATAACAACAAATTCACCTTTGAAAAACAGCAGCAAAGTTAAAAAGATTGTAAAACACCATCAAATTCATAAACAGATTCACAATTGAGAACCATCAACACATTCAGCAATTGTTTGTTAAACGTTAAGGTTGTGTTTGAAAATCTTTGCACTTTTAGTTGATGACGTTTTTGATGAACTTGGTGTTTTTTCAACCCTGTTGTTGAATTTCTAGATGTTTTTCAATGTTAACCTGAATTTGTAGGTGTTTTTCAATGACGAGGTTGCTCTTGAACGTGTTAATGTTTTTCATTGTTAAGCTTGTTGAATTTGCTGATTTTTTCATTGATGAAGTTGTTGACGAATTTTTTGATATTTATCAATGCTGAAGTTGTTCATCGGTTCGTTCTTCATTTTCTATGGCGACGTGGTTTCTGAATTTACTGGTGTATTTCAATCTATTTGAATTTGCTGGTGTAGTTCAATGTTGAAGTTGTTGGTGAATTTCTTGTTGTTTCACAATGTTAAGGTTGTAGCAGAATATGTTGGTAATAATCAGTATTGAGTTTCTTTATAAATTTGCTGGGGTTTTTGAATGTAGTTGTTGCTGAATTTGTTGGTGTTTCCAATGTTGGGTTTGTTATTGAATTTGTTGGTGTTTCGGAATTTTGAGGTTGTTGTTCAATTTGTTGGTGTTTCTCATTTTTGAGGTTGTGGTTGAATTTGTTGGTGTTTTTTTCAATGTTCATGAGTTTGTTGAATTTCTTGGTGTTTTCAATGTTACTGTTGTTGGATTTCTGGGTGTTTTACAATGATTAAGTTACTGAATTTGTTGGTGATTTACAATGTAGAAGTTTTTTGCTGAATGTATACCTATTTGTCTATGTTGTGGTTGTTGTAGATTTGATGGTGTTTCTTAATGTTGAAGTTGTTGTTGAATTTCATTGGGTTTTTCAATTTTAAACCAATTATTGAATTTGTTGGTGCTTTGCAATGCTAACCTTATTGTGGAATTTTATCGTGTTTTTCAGTGTTGAGTTTGTTAATTAATTAGTTGGTGTTTTGCAATGAACTGGCAAAACAGGCGTGGTTCTTGGGACAGTGACTGTGCTGATCTTTTTAAAGAACCTTTTCTGGGATTCCATGCTCACAGGAATGTATCAACTGGTGAACGAACCCTGGTTATGTTCTGTAATACTAGATTTTTATTTTTCTACGGTCTGGGTAACAATCAAGTTTTCCATTACATTCTAAACCCGTTAGCCCCATTTAACCTGATTCTGCTGCTCAATGTTCTCACCGTCAGACACATTTTAGAGAGAAGCAGGGCCCGCAGGAGACTTCGTGAACACAGAAGTGGGGAGATTGCCAGAGAGCCAGAGATAGAGAGTCGATAGAAATCCATCATTTTACTGTTTGTTATCTCGCCAGTTTCCTCCAGTAGTGGGCACGATTATGGTGTGTTCTATATGAATCCGGATTTATAATTTGCGCTATGAGTCTATTTTGCTGCATCCTTCTGCGCAGAAATTGGGCTCATGAATTGCTACGCACATCCTTGCATTTATGTCCCGACTAAATTCCGGCAGTTTTTGAATGATCTGCTGACATGTCCCTTTGGCCCTATTGCAAAATTCATTCAAAAAGGAGAGAGGAGCCGAGTCAGGGAGTTACCAGCTTTATCTCATTTTAATTCCCATTCCCAATGAATGAGTGGAGTGCAGGGGGCTTGGGGATGGGGAGGGGGAGTTGCCTTTCGACTGAGAGGTGGGAGCATTTAAATCTCTCCCCCAATGGCATTGGAAAGTGTGGGAGGGACCTGTTCCCCATGGTGACCGGCTTGTGTTGTGGAGCCTTACCAGCACAGGTCCCGGGCAGCGGGCTGGAGTGTCATGTAACCCATGGTGACCGTCTTGTGGTGTGGAGCCTGATCCCCACAAATCCTGCGGGTCGGGCGAGCGAGCGAGAGGAACTTGCTGCCCATTGTGTCCGGCTTGTGGTGTGGAGTCTGATTCCCACAGGTTCCCGGGAGTGGGCGGGCGGGACGTGTTCCCCATGTTGTCAGGCTTCTGGTGTGAAGTCTGGTCCCCACATGTCCCAGAGGTCGGGCGGGCGGGAACTGTTCCCCATGGTGACCAGCTTTTGATGTGGAATCTGATCCCGACAGGTCCTTGGGAATGGGCGGGCGGGCGTGACCTATTTCCCATGTTGTCGGGCTTGTGGTGTGGAATCTGATCCCAACAGATCCTTGGGAGCGGGCATTCGGGCGTGACCTAATTCCCACGGTGTCCGGCTTGTGGTGTGGAGCCTGATCAGCATAGATTCCGGGGAGTGGGCGGGCTGGAGGGACCTGTTCCCCATGGTGACGGAATCATGGGAGGAGCGGATCCCAAACGAAACAAAGGGAAAGGGGTGGGACCTTATCCTCATGGTGAAGGCATCATGGGAGTGGCGGCTCCTAAACATCACAACGGACAAGTAGCGTGACCAGGTCTCCATGGCGACGGCATAATGGGAGGGGCGCCTTTAAAAGTCACAATGGGCAGAGGGCCGTACAGGTCCCTGTGATGACCGCATAATGGGAGGGGCGAGTGGTTTGACGGCAACATGGACAGAAGGCGGGACCTTGTGCCCATGACGAACGCCCTACGTTAGGTCCGGGTCTTGTGCCGGCACAATGGACAGGGTGGCGTGACCTGGTCCCCATGACGACGAAATAATTGTAGCGGCGTGTCCTTTGAATGCACAATGGAAAGGAGGAAGGACATGGTCCTCATGATGACCGCATAATGCAGAGGCGTGGGCCTTGTGACGGCACAATGGACAGGGGTTGGGGCCTACTCCCCATGATGACGGCGTAACAGAGACGGGCGTGGCTGGAAGGGGCCATTGGACGGGGCAGTGACCTTGCCCCTTTGATGGAGGCACAATGGAAAGCGGCGTGCCCTGCTTCCCTTGGCCAGTGTAAGCTGGACTAGTTTGGAGCAGGGCACCCGCCGGCCCCACCCATGACACTCGGCCATTGGAGCAGGCAGAAAATGTGAGCCGGCAGATGGTCACCGCCCCACCATTCCCACCGGCGCTCTCCTGAACAACCAATGGACCAGCAGCAACAGGTATAGAAAAGGTATTGTGAAAATTCATGCTGAATATTGCTCCTGCATTGCCTTCCGTTATCCCGTTCAGTTACCATTTGATGTTTTAACAATACGCAGGAGAATTAATAAAGATGAATCACTTTGTGTTTTGCCGTGGAGGGAGACTTTGTGCTAGGTGTGATGGGAGCCACTTTCTGATTGGTGTGGGGGGAAGTCACATGGTACTTTGAAAAGCCTGAACAAATTCAACAACAGCCTCAACATTGATTAACAACAAGAAATTCAGCAACCTCAACGTTGAAAACACCAACAAATTCAATAGCAACCTCAACTTTCAAAAACACCAACAACTTAAGCCACTTCAAAATTGAAAACACCAACTTTTTGAACAAGAACCTCAACATTGAAAAAGCCAACAAATTCAAACACAAACTGAAAGTGGAATAACCCAAACCAATTCAAGAAGAACCGCAAAATTGAAAAACACCAACGAATAAAACAACAAAATCAACATTGAAAAACACCAACAAATTCAGCAACAACCTCACAATGTAAAATCACCAACACATTTAAGTACAAACTCAGCATTGAAAAACTCCAAAAAATTCAACAACATCAACATTTAAAATCCTCAACAAATTCAACAACAGCAACAAGATTCAAAAACATCAACAAATTCAACAACAACCTCAACTTTTACTAACACCAAATAATTCAACTACAATCTCAACATTGAATAAAACCAACAAATTCAACAACAACAGCAACATTTAAAAAATGCCATCAATTACATCAACAACATCTACATTGAAAGACACCCACAAATTCAACAACGTCCTTAAATTTGAAAAACACATTCACAAATTCAACAACAACATGAACTTTGAAAAATACCAGCAAACTCAACAACTTCAAGATAAGTAAAACAAATAAATAAATAGATGTCTGGACCTGAGTGATGCTGGAGTTTCTGTTCAGAGCTGGGGGTGTAGGATTTCATAATGGTGTATTGATGGATTGAAATATAATGTACATGAACTTCCCTTTGAGAGATCTTGGGACAGAGTTGTGGTGGGTACCATACCTGTTTGCACGGACAGGAGTGGACGTGCTGGAGTGCATTGTGTCTTTGATGAGTTATGGAGTTTTACAGCGCTTCCTGTATTTCTGAAGGATGAAGTTGCAGATAGATTGGGTGCCTTCTTGAGTGATGCATGTGTGTAAGGGTTGGCTTTCCTGGTGAGGAATAGAAATGAATAGTGACCGGATGTCCCAGTGAGGAATGGAGGCATAGAGGCGCTTGTTGACCTGGTGAGGGATAGAGAATTGGAGGGAGTGGATGCCCTGGTGAGGAATGGAGATGTACATGTGCTGGGTGACCTGGTGAGGAATGGAGATGCAGTGGGACTTGATGTCCTGGAGAGGAATGGAGATCTGGAGGAACTGGATGTCCTGGTGAGGATTGGAGGGGTAGAGGGCTTGGATGCCCTGGTGACGAATGGAGATGTGGATTGACCGGATTTCCTGGAGAAGAATGGAGATCTGGAGGAACTGGATGACCTGGTGAGGATTGGAGGTGCACATTGACCGGATTTCCTGGTGAGGAATGGAGCTGTAGAGGGACTGGATGCCCCGATGAGGGATAAATGTTCAGAGGGACTGGATATCCTGATGAGCGGTGGAGGTTTAGAGAGACTTTACGTCTTCGACCGGGATGGAGTTGTGAAAAGAATGAATGCCTTTCTGAGCGATGGAGTTGCTAAGAGATTGGGTGTCGAGGTGATGCATGGGGTTGCAGAGGATTTGGATGTTCTGCTGAGGGAGGGAGATATCAGTATTTCTTTATTTTTTCGTTGGATGTGAGAATTAGTGACAATAACATCATTTGATACCCGTTCCTCATTGTCCTTGAGTTGACAATGGAATTTCTTCCTGAACGCCCGCAGCCCACCAAGTGTACGTATAGTTAAAGTATTTTAGGTAGTGAATTCCATGACATTGAACCATCGGCATTGAAGGACCTTTGACATATGTGGAGTAAGGTTGTCTTGATTTTTGTAGAGGAACTGAAAGTTCATTGTCAACCAGAGATTGTGAAGACTACGATACTGGATTTTTAAAAATATTGTGCGTGATATTGGAAGAGAACTGAAAATGCCAATAGGAATACTAGTGCTAGGAATAAATATGATCGGATGCCTGGATAAATGGTAATAAACTTTCGTTCAAGTGGACCATTTATGTAGACGTTTTTGCGTGATCTGGTTTCCCTAGCTAGTCTAACATTTCCTGTCCGGAGTTACAGGGCCCTGGGAAGACGGTGGGATTCGCCTTCTTGTTTTGCTGCATTCCAACTGGTGTAGAAACACCCATTTTGATGTTCGAAAGGGATTTCCAGCACTTTTGGTCTATCAGCAGTAAAAGGACAGCAATGTCGCTCCAATCCCGGATACTGTTGGGTTTGGAAGGGAACTTGCTTGTGGCATTGCTCTTATGCTTCTGCTTCCAATGTCCTGATTTGTGGGAGAAGCTGCGGGTATGAAATTTGCCGAAGTGCCCTTGGTTACTCGATGCAGTACGTCTTTGAAACAATACACAATGCCAACACTGACAATGGTGGTGTGATTCATTTCTAAAATGGTGCGCCAAATACGTGGCCTCAATTAATCTGGATGGCTTTGAGCTTATTGATTGTTGTGCAAAACTGGAAGGGTGAGGGACGATATCTGCAAGGTTGTTGTTAAGGTTTGAGGGTTTCTTTTCAGAGAACCTTGAACCATGGGATGATTTAGAGACTGGCGAAGCATGGGTTGCTGTTCAGCCTTGGTGTCAATATCCACGGGGAGACAAGAAGTGATGCCACATTTTTAGCATTTGAGTTCAACCAGCTGGGAGTTTGTCACCAAACAAGCGGGACTCCTTTGTCACCAGCCTTATTGACACTGAGGGGTTTGTGTCCTGCCTCAATGGAACAGAGCAAATTCACGGAGAGATGATACAAAGTGAGTGAGGCGCGGGTTAACTTGTACACTCCTCACCTTCATCCTATCACAGACAGGAAACAACACATACAGCTTCTCTCTCCGTGGATGCTTTATTACTTTTTGAGTGTTTTCCCACTTTTTTGTCTTTTAATTTATAATAAAAGTGCATCTCAGCTGGTGGATATGGCTGTTTGATTCGTCAACCAAGAATTTTCATAGCTGTTGTGCGATACTGCAGAGCGAGGTTGTTCTCCAGAGTAAGTCACCATAGTGGGCCTATGTTGGATAACTGTACCTTTATCTTGTCGTTTTAAAGTATCGAACACGCATTGAATTGTGATCGGCTTCGTGTTCCCCTCTGCACTTAATAGCTCGAGTGCAGGATGCAGTAATGTTGAACCAGACTGTGTTGGTTACAGCTGCTAAGAGAATGCAGCAGTCTTTGCGCCTCACCTATATTGTGGTCTAGGGACAGCAAGTTCAATAAATGGAATTAAAGTAGATTTTCGATTTGTTTATCTGTCGTAAAACTTCTTTGAATGCATTTGAGAAAATATAATAGGAAGCGGCTGCAAGACGAGGTTTTAAGAAGCTTGTCATGGATACTCATCAGTTGTTCAAACTCTTAATTGGTTGGTTCGTCGAAGCAGCGACCAGTGTTATTTTAGGCAGCCGAATGCTCGAAATAAATTACGTGTTTTATAATCATTGGCCACACAAAATATGGAGAAAAAAGACGAATCTGTATATCTCAACACAAAGTAACGTGCTACTGAATGAAAAAAAAAACGCAAAGTTTATTTCGGTAATTAAGGCACATTCGATAAGACTACATTTTTTGGAAATGTTCAGGGGCGTTTCCTTAGATTTGAATAGAGTGACACACGTCTGGCCAGACCGCACCCTGGATTGGTCCATGACTTCCTCCTGAAAGAGGGATAATAAAAAATTGGGATTGAGAGAGATGGTTACAACAATTGCCACCAATATCTACACAAGTCAAGGTCGTTTTTTTTTACTCTTTAGACTATGCTCTATTGAAGTAGTCCTTTGATTCTCTGGAAAACACGCAGAATGTTTCCTCTGATCATTTCTGTATCATTAACAATTGGAAACATTCCAAGTTATCATAACATAGGAACTGACTTGAACTGCACGCTTTCCACCATTGTGCCACAAACATTAGGAAAGTTAATAAAGCAGTGCCTTTACCAGTTTAAAATATACGTGGTGAAATTTGAGCAGAACTGTCAATGCCCATTGGCGACGGAATGTTCCTGGCTTGTCAACGAGTCACTTGGAACATTGTCATTTTATCAGGATTGAAAATTTAACTCAAGGTCAGTGTTGATCTGAGAGCTATACACAGTGAAATTGACCATAGCTTTGGCTAATAATGGGAAGCGAACAATTATGGTTTATATATGTGTAATTGTGTGTGCGTGTGTGTTGGTGTGTGTTGGGGGGTTGGGGGTGGGGGTGGGGCGGGGGGGCATGTGTGTGTGACGTATGCGTGTCTGGAAGCAGCATTAGTGGTTGTATTTTGTTTAAACCTGAGTCAAAGTGAATTGCTCTCTATTATAATCCGTGCTTTGTTTTATGACAGAAGAGGTTCAGAAGGTTCTGGTCGTCCAATATGATCACTAACGGGTCCTGTCGTTTGAGGCCTTAACAAGTGAGGCAATTCACAGTGAAAAGTATTAGAACAATTTTATTTTTTAAAGATTGACAGATGCTTTGTTTAATTTAATTTTATATAATGGAACAGGAGGTTTAATTTAACGGTGCTTTTTGACCGGGTCTGTTGCAGTGAAATTCAGAGCAGAGGTGGGAGGGTGAGTGAAGGAATAATCAGAGTTAATAATTTGCTCGCAACTCCAAAGGCAGCAGGCTCCCGGCGGAGAGCAAAGAAACAACAATTTAGTGATGGCCCCAGGACATCGCGAACAGTTCTAACATCTCGTCGTCTTAGTAGGGTCCATGATTTGACGACACCCAGAATGGAGAAGCCTCATCCTGGATGGCAACAAACACATCGATATACTGTGTCGAAATGTGCAGAAACGAAGTCCAGAAGCCGCATAGAGCTCAAAACCCTCTGAACAACCTTTCGACTTTTAAGGAACGCGTGCCACATTTGTGACAGGCTGCAGATCGCCCACTAGACTTACCACGGATCTCGGAAGCCATCTGAACTGTGTGGAAGCAAGTCAGCAAAAATGCAGAACAACAGCCTTGGAAGAATAATGTCTGTGTGTGTGAGAGAGAGGGAGAGATAGTGTTTTTGTCTGGCGTTTGTGGCGCCTGTGTGTCGTGTGCGTGTGTGTGTGTGTGTGGTTGTCTCACCGAGTGCTCAGAGATCAACGTCGGCACGTTCTATTTTGAAGAGATCATCTTGACCACTGTCCAACGGCAAGTGACCGCCCGGAGAATCAGTGCCTACACTCTGGGCATCTTCATAATCGCCTAGAGCTGAGAGAAAAAGTGATGTTCATTGAAGTAAATTGTAAACAATCAATAATTAGAATGATATTTATACGTATCAATCTGCCAAATAATTAAAGGTCAGGAACGTAAATACATTGTAGTGATCAGTGTCGGTGCGTTTAGTGGGTGGAGGATTATTGTATAAAGTCGCTTTGCAGAATTCTCTATTTTCGATATAAAGCCACACGATTCCCACTTAGCCAGTGTCCGCATCAAGATGCATGTGCATTGCACAGCTGCAGGGACTGGTGATCAAACACATTAACTGTTTGTTCTTCCCTTTGATCTGTTTTACACCCTTGAAATTATTGGGTGAAATGTCTATGATATTGCTTGATACTCAAAATATATTCACAGTTTTATGTTGGCGGAAATCATTCTGCAATAACTGGGATCCTGGGCGGTGCAATATATTGGTGTATAATCTTTCAGAATGTATTTGCTATTTTACACAGTCCAAATGGTGAAGGACAAAAGCATGATGCTCGGTAGTAAAATTCCACCCAGACTACTGAAGGAGTTCCCTTCAATGTTTTCTGACCCAGAATCTTTGCCATCCAACCTGTGTCCAGTGTAATATTCGAAGTGATTGAATGAGTCAATGGAATCTGAAACTGTTTACCGGAGAGAGAGAAAAAAATGTTTGTTGGAGCAATTGTTAGGAACAGAGTCAGAATTGCGTCATCACGTTACAGAATGATTCAGCTCATCTGAGCGCAGATCAGAATAATTAATTGTTAGGTTTCATCGTTATTCTGTTCCCACGAAATCAGGCGATCTGTGGACTAGCAGCACTGGCGACACTCGATTGTATTATGTATTCGAACATCTGCTCTGTTTATCGGCTCAGATACCTGAGGAAGGCCGCCTGCAGCCCAGTGGAAATTCGGGACAGCGCTTCAGTTCGCTTTCCTCAATCAAAGGAAAAAACATAACATTCTTTGAAAAATAAAGCGCTGTGGGAATACTCAAAACAACCTCGCAACTACTCGCAGTATACACAGGGGCCGTGAGAAAGGGAACTTTCACGTGAGGGTAGTGATTGGAATGGGGGTCGTGCCCATTCATTGCAACAACTTATCGATAGGGTTAAAGGGAAATGGAATTCCACAGTGTGGATTGGGTTTACAATGGAAAATACGAACCTGAGCCATGGGTCAGAGCGGAATCGATGCGAGGCGGAATATCATCAATCTCTTCGTAAAGGGCTTGGTAGAAACCGCTGGACGATTCCATGCCGCCAGTGACAGCCCCTGTTCGAGGGAAGGCGGAGGGATTAATATTTTGCTGCAATGGAGACCGGTGTAATACTGCAATATTTGCGAATGAAACACTTCACAGATGGTGAATGTCAATGGAGAAAGCCAGTTATTGTGAACATGGAGGGACATAATTGGGTTCATGCATTCATTCTCGTGAGAGCGCGTGTGCGCGCGTTTGTGTGTATCTGCACATCTGCATGGACATCCATTCAACTTCACAAAACATAGGCCCAAATTAATTACGGTCGGAAAGGACGGAATGATCGGATTGCAGGAGAAATGTTTTCCAGCTGCTCACTCGGCCATGATGCCCATGGGGATTACAGTTGAAGAGAAGCTGGAAGGAAAATTGGCTGCTCTCTGCAGACAGCATCAGTTTAGAAACATGAGGGATGTGTTCATGGTTCCTTGTTATATCAGATCAGTGTTAGCAGCTTATTTGCAGGGTGCACGGAACACTAGTGTGTTGCTTTTTCGAATCTGAGGGTCTCAATCTGTTTGGATGCTGAAGAATTATTGATAAATGCCGAAAATCCCAGAAATGCCTCACGACTCAATATGGTGGATTGACTCCTGTGAGAGAGTTTGGGTTTGCGCATCCAGACTCAGAAACTGAAGGAATGGAATAGGCACTGAGTGGATAAATAAAGAATTACTGGAAATAATAACTGAACACAGAGCTCCAAATAGCTAAATTAATTTTCTTTATCCATTGTTGTGCCAATTGGATTGAAATGAAGTCGCAGTACCGGTGGATCAACTTGGAATATGTACGTTGACAGTCAAGTGGCTCTGCCATTTAAATTCGGTATCTCACCGAATCCTCGAGTGCTTTGAACGGAATTAGTGGTAAAAAAAAAATACGGTTAACATTCGTTTCTTAAATGACATGTGACCTTCTGTGAAAAAGGTAGAGGAGGTGAAAACGCGCCACGGTATTGTTCAATTTCCGAGATTCAGCGTGAATTCGGCGCTTCTACTTGAGTCTCACCTTTTCTCTTTGCCTTTCTCTGTATCAATGACATGAGTGCCATTAACTCGACGATCAACAGGACTCCGAGTGTTATACAGATCACAATGGAGGTGGAAGTAGTTTTTACATCATGTCCTGGATGAAATATTATAGAAAGATTTAAAGGAGAAACAGGCTACCTTGCATTTTAAATGTTTCCATTATTCCGTAAAACTCAAATTGAATTCCGAAATCAACAAAAGCAATAGATTGTCAGAAATATCTAGCTCTTCTCGTGAATAAGACCTTTAAAGTTAACAAGAATATTATACTAATAATAAATACCTGCAGCTGTGGACGGAGAAGTCGTCGACGACAAGTAGGGCCCTGTGAAGGAAATATGGAAATTATTGTTTTAAATGCATCTGTTGTTCTTAATTGATGAACTAATCCATCGTACTCAGAGATGAAGTGCTAAGCACCTCCTTCCCGGCCCCAGTATCCACCACTCTGCACTACCCTTACCCGAACAAATCATACTGGCATCTTCCTTGTGATTACAGTCGGGTTGACCTGTCGCTGATGAAGGACAGTCGGACAGAAATGATTCTTCTCCGGTGCACTCCACTCCATTCATCCATATATCACTTTCACCCTGGCCAAAATTGGCCCCTCCAGTGGTCCTAAGAGCGGAACTGCAACCCAGCTGTCTGCAGACAACATTGGCATCGGCCATACCCCTGGAGTGATCACACACCGTTGCCCAGTTGTTGTTGAACAATATCTCCACTCTTCCGGAGCAGTTGTTGTTACCTCCAGCCAGGCGCAAACCTAAACCCGACTCTGTCAAGGGAATAGCTGATTATTGTTTCTGTAGCAAAATCAAGGATTACTAGACAAATAGTTGGCTTAATAAAGAGAAGCAAACATCTGATTCTCCATCTCAATGATTTGCACTGTGCGCCCGCTCCTTCGCCAAGTTTCCTCCTGTTGAGAAAGGAAATGTGCTGATTGCATTAGACCACAATGTCTGAAATAACACCCACACATCGAGATGTATGTTGCGTTACCTGAACAAACAACGCCTGCATCTTCCCGGTGATGACAATTGTGTTTACCCCACGGGTCTGTCTGACACTGCCAAATGGTCGACTCGTGTGACATGCATTCCACCTCATCGAGCCAAATAGGTCCGGATCCTTCTCCAAATAACCGAGCGTAATAATCAATAGAAGCGAGGTGACCGCACTGTAGCTGTTTACAGATCACTTCTGCATCATGGCTGTCCAGTGATTCAGAGCACACTGTTCCCCAGGTCCCATTGTAGAACACTTCCACTCTCCCCTCACAGCGATGCATTCCATTCACCAGCCGCAGCTCTTTGTGTTCTACCAATGAAGCAACAAATAATCAGCTTGCTAACTCCATTAATATTGTGTAGGACAACACAAGATGCATCGTCCTTGTTACCTTGTCGCCAATTATTACTTCTGAATTGTAGTAGAAAACAGCTGTACTCCAAATGTACGAAGAAGAAGTATTAGAAGGATTTTAAAGGCTAAGCCACACTTAGCTGAGAAACGGTATTGATTGATTTGAGGAAGTTTCAGAAAGAGTACACAATGCAGAATAAGTTCATATGCGCGAATTTCAAAAGGCCTTCGAGAAGGTAACTCACAGTAAATTCATTACTGAACTCAGAGCTATTGCGCTATGGAATCAGTCTAAAAATGGGTAGAAAACTGACTGCAAAATCCAAGTCCCTTCTAAAGATAGTTATTCAGAATCGCGAAGATGTTTTGCGGGCCACTGAGGTCACGACTGCTGAACATGTACAACAACAACTTCAATTTGGGAATCGGAAGTATAAACTGTAATATCATTTCGGAGGCAGAAAATCACTTTGTTCAATTAACACTAAGAAAGGCTGCTGAAAATAATACTGCAATGACACCTTAATATACGAGCAGAATGGGTGAGCTAATTAGAGCTTAATATTAACATTGAACAAGCTGGCATGGTGAATTTCGGTAAGAAACATAAAGGGACCCCGAACTGCTTGTAAAATAAGAGGGTAAATTAAGTACAGGGGCAACGTTGTCCAGCGATATGGAGATAACAATCTTCCATAAACTGGCAAAGTGCAATGATGGTACCATAAATACGCAAATGAGTAAATACAATATGATGTACAGAATATTTTTTTGTATGTTGTTATCAAGTACGTGGCTCGAAAGGGGAACTTAGAGCACGTGTAACAGTTGACTCAAATAGCACACATGTCTTTACAAAGAGGCTACATATGTACCCCGGGGAAAATTAAATTGAAGGATAAGCAAATAATGCTAGCTGAAATATTTCAAGTTTATAATCCGGACGGCAGAAATGCGACAGTTGGCCTGAAAGGCCTTATTTTATGTTGTGGTTTCTTTATGATTCATTTGTATATTCCTCCGTATGAATCCTCAGACAATTAGCATATTAAGAGCTTTCTAACCTGAGCACATGATCTTCACGTCTTCTTTATGACTACAGACATGTTTACTCCATGGAGCTGAAGGGCAATCCCAGAGAAACGATTCGTTACCCGAACAGTTTATCTCATCCAACCAAATTGGGCCTGAGCCAGGTCTACAAGAATCAGGAAGCGTCATCTCCAATGCATTTCCACAACCCAGCTGTTTGCAAGCAACGTGAGCGTTGGCTACATCCCAGGAATCATCAAAGACTGATCCCCAGATTCCATTGTAATAAACCTCAACTCGGCCAGCACATGGACTGCCACCGTCGGACAGTCTTATCTGCATGTGTTCTGTTAGGCAACAAGAGAGAAAGATTATAATTTGCTCATGTGTTTCTGAGTTTTCCGACAAAGCATCTCTCCACACGGAACTATTACTAAGATATATAACACCCAAATGCTTCAAATATTCATGCATCTCACGATAGTATTTATGGCCTCCAGTTCAACCATTGTTGTGCGGAATTCTCTGCACGTCTTGTTTTCCCAATTGTATTTGTTCCTACTGAAACGTCTAGTCATGTTATGTTTAAACAGTGATTTTCTAGACACGTTTTACAACTGTATCTGTTCCTCATCCAATAATGCTAACTATATTTGTCACTTTTGTTTTACATTAATTCTGGCTGCCTATTGCATTTTATTTCCATTGGCTGACGTTAAAATCGCTAGATCCCTTCAATTCATACTAATTCACAGTCTTATTGGCCTATTGGTAACTTCATCTGCGTACTGCTGAATGAAAGCCACACAGCCTCAATTCAACTGTCTTACAATTTTCAGTACTCAGGTGAATGGAGATGGCCTGCGGCTGTGCTGGTCTAATTTCCAATGTGTGTAAGTATGTAAGTGCTCCTACATCAGCATAGAACCCCATCCTTGCGCGTGCGTATACATGCTGTATCTCACTCGAGTACATCGGCAGAAATTCTGCACATAGCTACGCACTGCAGAATATACATACAACGTTTCGGCAGGTGAGCCTCTGTTTAGATTTAAGTACTGCATAATAATAGATTCAAAAGTGCAGGATTAAATTTCTGTTAAATTAATGCATTGCCAAATCAAATTTAGACCAACAGAGCTCGAGCACTTTTCTACTTTTATACTGCGCAGTGGAACAGAATGCTTTCTGCGGATTATGGTGTCATGCCCGCACTAACGCCCAACTCCACATATTATTGGTCAGCAGGTACAAGTACATCAGCGTTCACCTTCACCACTATCTTCTCATTTGCTGATAAACGACGCATGCGTGAATTTGTCGACTCCAGAATCGAAGATTTCAATGCCACTAGACAACTTCGCGCTTCCCCACGCCAGCCCAGCTCACCGCACCCAATCGCTTCCTATCCTGCACCTGCCAAGAACTTCATTTTAACCGGTGCTCTGCTGGCTGAAACGTAGCAGATCACATTCACGCGCATCAGCTTATTTACTTTGTTTGCCAGGTTTACATTGCTTTCCCGTCCACCACTGCTTCCAATTTGAAAGTGAGTCCCTGACCCACCCGCTCCCACTCTTGCACTTCCAGCTTAACACAATGACCACCACTGGCGCTAACCAATTTCTTTATTTCTCCAGACCTCTGCTTTCATAAGTTTCTCAGATAGAGTACATGAACCGCATCATATCTCTCGCCGTCATCGACGTAGGATCAAAGCTTCCTCCCAAAACACCTCTCCTTTTCTAATTATGACACCCCTTCGTGAAATATCCGTCTATGAAGACTTTTTAGCCAAGAGTTTTCTAACGCCTCGCTGTGTCAATTTCCTGTCTGATTGCGCTTCTGTTAAGTTTCTTTCGGCTTTTCCCTCCGTTGAAAGCGCTACAAAAATTCTCATCCTTGTTACAATTCACGGCTGCCTGCGTCCTTTCTCCCTGCATCCACCCCTCTGCATTCACCCCACTGCTTTCAGCGATACAGAGTAAGTAACCTAACTCAGCACTTTGCTCATCAAATTAGCGTTTTATTTCCATTTGATCTGTGAATTGAAATATTCGTTACCTGAACACAAAACTCCCACGTCGTTGCTGTCAGTGAGAGACGAATTAAATAGAAATGAGCTGCAATTCTGAAGATGTAATTCGTTTCCTTCGCACTGGACATAATTCACCCACACAGGCCCTTCACTCTCTCCGTACTTTGAAGAGTTATAAGCGGCTATCGCGTCACCGCAGCCTAACTCTCTGCAGACCACTTTGGAATCATTCAGGTCCCACAGGGAGTCCTGCACTCGCCCCCAGATTCCGCTGCTGTATGTTTCAACTCGCCCATCACATCGGCTTCCACCGTTAGTCAGTCTAAGCGACCAATTATCGCCTATAAATTGCAAGAAATTGAGACCAATGGTTAAATTTTAGCCAAAATAGCAGATACCCGGGATCATCTTTGCTCAGTTAATATTGGATTTAAGCGTGAACATTTTTTATACATATAATTACTCACAATTTACATAATCTGATGTTACCCAGGATTTCCTTTTCTCAGTTATTATACTTTAAATGATTTGCAAGCAGCTGGCTCTGGTATTCTATGGGACACAACGTGAACTTTCCGTGAAGCCGAGAGATTATTATGTGCCCTGATCGAAGTCCAGGGGCTTATAAGGCTTCTGAATATTCACAGTTCTCCTTAACTCATATAGGGGGCAACAAACAATTTACATTTGATAGGGAGCTTTCTTTGACGTCCAAACGCACTTCGAAGCTTTAGAGAGCTTTTGATGTGTACTCACTGCGAATGCAGCGCACCAAACCGTGTAATTGTTGGGCGTATCCGTGACCATATTACGCCCAAATGTGACTTTGTGAATCGTGGGAATAAGTTTGTAATTAAACGGCGCAACACTATGGGACCGGATGTTCCTTTGTCATGCATTAATTCGGCATTTGTATCCCCAGCAAAATCTTAATTTATTGTCCAACCCTAATTACTCATGTGCATGTGCTTTTGAGTAACCTTTTGCACAACTCTAGTGCATTCTATTGTAATTTCCAACATCAGCTAAGGAATTGAAGGTGTCTTAGATATTATTTTTAAGTGGCACATGATCAACAATAATCTACTCGCTGATGTTTATTTTGGGTTCTGTCAGGAACATTCAGCTTCAGACCACATAACAACCTTGGCCCAAACATGGAAAAAAAAGGGCTTAATTGCAAAGGTAAGGTGACAGCAACTGCCCTTGACATCCTGGCATCATTTCACTGAGTGCGATATTAAGAAGCCGTTATCAAAACGAAAAATGGCAGTGATGACTGAAGGCAAATCATCTCAATTCAAGCATAGCACTCCATTAGTTCCTCAGGGTGGTTTCCTAAGACAAACCATTAATATAGGCCTTTTCAATTACCTATTCGATACTATCATTTCAATGTGTGGATGTTCGTTAATGATTTAATTGTCTTCAGTGCAATTCTGCATTCATCAGGTAGGTAAGTAGTCCGTGTCTTCAAGTATCAACAACTGGATGAAATCAAAGCTTGGGCTAATGAGTGGCAAGTGAAAATCGCGCCACACAACTGCCAGGCAATGAGCATCACCAAGAAGAGAATGTCTAAGCCCAGCCAATATGAATCATTGACACTGTCCAGCAAACTAACTGGAGCAGGCAAATAAAGACTCTAACTACAGGAGCAGTAGGGAGGTTGGATATTCTGTGATGACTGAATCACCCCATAAACCTTTCCAACGTCTACAACATTAGAAAATGTCAATCAGTAAGTGATAGGAACAGGAGAAGGCCATTTGACAAATCTAGACTGTTTCATCGTTCTATAATTTTATGGCTAATCTGACTGTGGTCTTAACTCAATTTTCCTGACTGAACTCCATAACCCTCGGCGCCTCAGCAGTTCAATACTTTGCCTAACTGAGGCTTCAACACTTTATGACGCTGCCTCCTCTGTGGTGTCCGTAAAATAAAAATCCAAAAACCATTTTGACGATGAAATTGCTCTTCATCTAACAGTGAGAACTGTTAATCTGGAACCAATGTCCCCACTTGTACATATTAAAGCTTTGGTGGAATATCCCATTTCTTGATGGATGCAGCTCCAATGACCAGGAAAAAAGGTTCTCGAGCATCCAGGATCCACCAGCACTTTTGAAACCACCCTTTGAAGAATTATTGATTTTATCCTGCACTTTCACACTGTGGTTGCCGGTTACACAATCTACCAGAACTGTTGAAGGAACTCTCTGAGTCGTCTGAAATATCAGCTTATAGAAGGGCAAGTGCATAGGAAGACCATCACTACTTTCAAGATCCAATAAATTCCAAATAAACCCGATTTGAAGCTATTTTTTATCGTAGCTGGATTAAAAGACGTGAATTCGTTTGCGAAGTGCACTGTGGTTGCACCGTGAACATTCAAGAAGTCGGCTGACCATCAGAATTTCAATGGGCATTTGGGGTGGGAGGTAAATCCGTTCCTTTCAAGATCTATCATCACTCCTTGACAGGACAAGTACAAATAAAGGCAGGTACAGCATTTGTAAAGCAAATCGAGGTCCGGTTTTTGAGGCTTAAACATTGTGTCAACAGCTCTTGTTGGTGATTTCTGAAAAAAAATGTTCTGGATACATTCGAATGAGGATAATCAGCATTATATGAGACCTTGAATTGAACAATACCAAACCCTTTCTATTGTAGATAATTTGCCCTGACAAAAACAACACAGGCTAAATTCATTCCGAAGAAACAGTAACAGCTGGTGTAATTCAGATCAATACACTGACAGGTCTCACCTGAGCAGATAACACTGACGTCATTTTCATGCGAACATTGAATTTGATCCCAGGATGAAACTGGACAATCCCAAAAGCTGGATTCGTTGCCCCGGCATCTGTAGTTCTCTCTCCACACTGGGCCGGTTCCCTTCCCAAAGTGAGCTCCTCCCAATATTTCAGCCACTGCCCCACAGCGAAGGTGATCACAGACCACACCGGCGTCTTCCAAACCAAAGTAAACATCACAAATCGTACCCCACTGAGTTCCGTGTTGTGTTTCCAGCCGGCCAGAGCATGGGGTGGCCCCCGATGACAGCCTGAGATCTGTGTGATCTAAACAGTGATGATAATAACAATTAGTCCATCATCACCGACGAATAATATCACAATTTTCATCGTTAAACCGAAAATAATATAATTCGGGTTCTCATTTAATTTCCATCCATTTCAACAGAAGCATTAGCAATTACTGTTACGATAATGACTATTACTACTTGCATGACTATTGCTAACGCCATCACAAATGCTGATTCTAATATTATTACTGGTAGTGTTATTATTACTGATATTTTACTATTGCTACCGTTATTCTATTGCTGCGAATTACATTACTGCAGCTAATACAATTATTGCTGCTGCGCCTATTACCTTCTGTGCTACACTTGGCCGTGATACTATTCCTCCTTCATCTGCTAATGCTGCTACTGCCCAGCAAATTGATGCTGAAACAAACTGTGGAGCCCAAGGAACCGGCCTCACTATTTAATAATCTCATGGTTAATCGCTACCTCGATTGCGAATTTCTACCTTTGCTTTACATCTCTTCATTATCTAATGTGCAGGGAAAACAAGGAGCTCAGTTCACAAAATTACATCTGTAGATTGGGGCAGAAAATGTCTGTGGTTCACTGCACTCTCTCTCTACATCCATGTGCCTCATGTTATCACTGCTGATTGGCCCATCTCCAATTGAAGTTTGGGCTCCATGTTCTTGATCTGCGCACAAGAAGGACTAAGTGATCAGTGACCATTCCCGGAAGCTTTTTATGCTTGTAAACTGCTCGATTGCATAAGTGACATATTTTCAAACACTGAGTAAAAAACTCACATTGTTGAAATTTCGCAGAAATTGAGCTCTTCTCACTGTTGTTCGCAAACCCATTTGCCCCTCCCCAGATTCTGAGTGATGTTCATCATGCTTACTACGGTTGAACTGCAGATACGGCAGGCTTGCTCAAATATAAGCTTTTGTACTTGCCCGATAGGAATGGAATGCTTGCATTTAAACAGTATCACAGAATCAAAGAGTGCAGAAGGGACCCATCGGCCCATCGAGTCTGCACCGACAAGTGTTAAACTCCTGACCTACCTAACTAATCCCATTTACCAGCACTAGGCCCAAAACCTTGAATGTTATAACGTGCCAAGTGCTCGTCCAGGTACATTTTAAAGAACCTGAGGCAACCCGTCAGCACCACGCTCCCATGCAGTGCACTCTAGACCGTCACCACCCTCTGGGTAAAAACATTTTACCTCACATTACCGCTTAACCTCCTAACCCTCACCTTGAATGTATGCCATCTCGTGACTGACCCTTCAATTAAGAGGAATAGTTGCTCGCTATTCAAATTGTCCAGGGCCTAATCATCTTGTACACCTCGATCAGGTCGTCCCTCAGTCTTCTCTGCTCCAGTGAAAACAACCAAAGTCTATCCAACCTTCATTCATAACTTAAATGCTTGATCCCAGGCAACATCCTGGTGAATGTCGTCTGCACGCCTCCCAGTGCACCAGATCCTTCATATAATGTGGCCAACAGAACTGCAAGCAATACTGAAGCTGTGGCCTCAGCAAGTTTCTATACAACTCCAACATGTCTTCCCTACTTTTGTAACCTATGCCTCGTTTGATAAATGCATTTGGCTTTTTCAACAACCCACTAAAATGCCCCTCTGCCTGCAGAGATCTATCAGCACATAGGCCAAGGTCCCTTGTTCCTCATTACTTCCTAGTGTCATCCGTCCATTGATAACTCCTTGTCAAATTACTCCTTCCAAATGGTATTATTTCACACTTTTCAGGGTTAAATTCCATCTACCACTTATCTGCCCATTTGACCATCGCATCTATAACTTCCTGTTGCCAAAGACAGCAACCTCACTATTAACCACCCGGCTGAACATTGTGTAATCCGCAAACTTTTTAATCACTCCCCACAGAGTCATGTAAGTTGTTTAGATAAATTACGAAAATAGAGGACCCAGCACAGATCCCTGTGGTACGCCACTAGACTCCTGCTTCCAATCACTAAAGCAACCGTTTGTAATCACCCACTCTCTCCTACAACTCAAACAATTTTTAATCCACCTTATAAAATGACCCTATTTCCCATGTGCATTTGCCTTCTTTATAAGTCTCCCATGTGGGAACTTGTCAAAGGATTTGCTGAAAACTACATAAACTAGATCAACTGTACTACCCTCATCGACACATCTTGTGGCCTTGTCAAAAGATACAATCAAGTTTGTTAGTCATGAACTGCCTCTGACAAAGCCATGCTGAGTATCGCTGATCAAACATTAATTCTCCAAGTGGAGATAGATTTTGTCCTTCAGAATTTTCTCCAATACTTTCCCTGCCACTGAAGTGAGACTCAATAACTTGTATTTCATTGGCTTAAATATACTACCGTTCGTAAATAGCAGAAACACATTACCTTTTCTTCAGTCCTCTGGCATCTCCCCCGTGGCCACAATGGAATTAAAAATTTAGATGAGAGCCCCTATGATCTCGCACCTTGCCTCCCTTAGCATTTTTTGACACAAAAAGTTCAGACCTGGAGATTTTTCCATTCTTAAGCCTGCTAACACCTCCAATACCGTTTCACTCCCTCGGTCAATTTGCTCAAGAACCTCGCTCTCTCTCTCCACGAGTTCGATACACTCACCCTCATTCCCTTGAGTGAAGACAGATGTGAATCGTTGTTTAACATTCTACCGATGCCCTCAGGCTCCACCAATTAATTGCCCCCTTCTTCCAATACGGACCCTACTCTTTCCTTGGTTATCCGCTTCCAACGATTTACTTATAGAACATCTTGTGATTTTCGCTACTTTTACCAGCTACAGCTTTTTCATATCCCCTCTTTGCTGTCCTAATTGCTTTCTTAAACTCCCCCCTGCACTTTCAGTGCTCCAATAATGCCTCAGCTGATTTGCTTCCCTTGTTTCCTGTAAAATGCCTCTCATTTCCTTCTAACCATCTCCTGAATATCCCTGGCCATCCGTCTTCTCTGGGCTTGTTACTACTTCCTATCACCCTAGAGGGAATCTACTGAGCCGGTAACCTCCCCATTGTCCTTTTGAACCCCGCCCCGCCCCCCCACCACCCCACGCCCCCCCCCTCCCCCCATCCCCCCACTGCTCCTCTGTAGATTTCCAGACAATTAGCTTTTTCCGCCTCTACCTTTGCAAGATCATGCCTTATTTTACTAAAATCCACTCTCCCCCAATCCAAAATACTTTTCTGCAACTTGTCGATTTATTTGTCCATAACAAACTTAAATTGTACCACGTTGCGGTCGCTATCACTAAAATGCTCCCCCACCACCACCTCAGACAAATGTTTGGATTCATTCCCCAGAATTAGGTCCAGTACTGCGCCTTCCCTTGTTGGAACTTCTACATATTGGCCTAAGAAGTTCTCCAGTACACATTTCAAGAAATCCACTCCATCCAAGCCCTTAACACTATGCCTATCCAAATTAAGTTTAGGACAGTTCAAATCACCTCATATAATATAGCCTATTGCTATTGTTTTTGTAAAGGTCCGCCAATTGTGCACACATTTCCTCCTAAATTTCCCATTGACTATCAGGGTGTCTTAAAAAAAAACAGCTAGCAATGTGGCTGCCCCTTTTTTATTCCTGAACGCTACCCACAAATATTCATTCGATGCCCCGTCCAAGGTATCATCTCTGCTTACTGCAGTTACTGTCTCCTTTACTGAATAATTATCAGCGCCTCATATATTAGTGACAAGTGGAAATTGGATCATAGCAAATCGCTATTCCTTCAGTTCAGCCACTACCTAATTTTTTGAAAAGTTGAATCGGCATGCAGGCCTGTGATGAACATTAGTTCCCCAAGCCCTGCCTTGATATTGTTCATATTGTCCATAAATCCTATGCTCTACGTTCTTTCAAGGTAACATTCAAACTACTGCATTATTATCTTAAGTTGCTGATTTCTGGTGAGGAATCTTATCTATTTATATTTGGAAGCCCCTGCGGGCACTAGCCGAAGAACAACCCCTTCATCGTTGTTGTCAAACCCTCAAAAATTCAACCCTGCATGATACGGTTTAAAATAATCAATGACTGAAATTTTGGAGGAATATATCATTCGGCACCACAATCATATGGCGGCTGTCTGAAAGAATTAGCCAAACTTGTCCACGTTGTTTTTCTTTGTGACTAACACTTAAATTCCCAACTTCACGTATTTCTCCAATATCCTTTAGAATTGCCAATTGTTACTTAAACTTCTTGTACAATTTCCACTCATATATTCCAGATCATATGAACTCACTGGATTTTTTTTTATCCATGTTGCTTCAGTTTGCAGGTCAAATAGTTTTAGAACCATAGAACCATAGAACACTACAGCACAGGAAACAGGCCATTCGGCCCTTCTAGTCTGTGCCAAAATATTATTCCGCGAGTCCCATTGACCTGCACCGAGTCCATAACGCTCCAGACCTCTCCCATCCATGTATCTATCTAATTTATTCTTAAAACTAAAGAGTGAGCCCGCATTTACTACGTCAGATTGCAGCAAGTTCCACACTCTCACCACTCTCTGAATGAAAAAGTTCCCCCTAATGTTCCAACTAATCCTTTCCCCTTTCACCCTAAAGCCATGTCCTCTCGTGTTTATTTCTCCAAATCTAAGTGGAAAGAGCCTACTCGCATTTACTCTGTCTACACCCCTCACAATTTTGTAAACGTCTATCAAATCTCCCTTCATTCTTCTACGCTCCAAGGAATAAAGTCCTAACCTGTTTAATCTTTCCCTGTAACTCAACTCCTTAAGACCCGGCAACATCCACGTAAATCTTCTCTGCACTCTCTCAATCTTACTGATATCCTTCCTGTAGTTAGGCGACCAGAACTGCACACAATACACCAAAGTTGGCCTCACCAATGTGTTATACAACCTCACCATATCATCCCAACCCCTATACTCAATACCTTAATTGTTGTTCTCTCAATACCAATCCTTTGATCACTGGAACAGTGCAATGTTGTTTTTTTCTTTTTAAATCCTTTCCAGGAGACTATTCTCTATTTGAAATATATCAAAAACATTTTCTGATGCAAGTAGGTTAATCACATTTCCTCTTGTCTCTCGACATAACTGATATTCCACACTTTAAACCCCCACTCACCCACTCCCCTCCCCCCACCCCCCACACACCCAACGCCGACCACCACCCCCCCCCTACAAAGGCTCACAATAATAGTTTATAAAGCCTCCCCCAGAGCCGAACGATCTGTGAGATATTCGCAAACAATTTCCTGCTCAAGATTGACTGCAATATGCAAGCTGATGCTTAAACATTGCTTTATCACTGTTTAGCATAATTCCTCTTTACATCATTTGAGTCAATTTATCAAGTGCCTTTAGATCAAAATTCTCAACTGGTGCATCCAAAAGCAATTGCATGCATACACGCCCGTCTCGATGGTCTTTTTATCCGTTTAATACAATGCTTTTCGTTTCAATTGTCATCCATCATTCTTCCTGCAACAATAAACACTAGCCCCTGTGAAATATGATGTGCCAATTCCAACTGTCCATATATCACCTCCTAAAGCATGTTATTAACCATGTCATTATTTACTGCATTTCTGACATTGTGCCATCGCTAAATCCTGAGGAGGTGCCATCTACAGTTCATTAACATATATAAAATGAAGCTTTTGTCGCAATTTCGGTCATAGGGAGGCATCGCGCCACATTTGAAACAAAGAAGCTTCGCAGTTAAATTCTTGTCCTGTTCCCTTGGCCAATTTGTATTCACACAGGCACTGCGCTTTTCATCGTACGGGTTTTAATCTCACTAGCAAGTCTATTCACTCAACCATGCTTTCTTAAGATTACATTTGAAAGGCTATAAACAAAAAAAACAGTCAAAACACATCAGATCTCACAAATGCTTTATCAAGGCAGTCAGTTAGTCAAATGCAATTAACCTCCAGCTGCTCTGTGCGGGCCTTTACTTTAATTTTACAACTACTATTTTTTTACATATACTTATTTGTTAAATTTTGAGCTGGATAATCCAGCATAACCTTTACCCTGTCCGCGATAATAGACTGATTGGCTGGTGTATTCCGTGGTTGCCCCACGCCCCTTACTGCCTTCGATTAACATTTCACTTTTTACCAGTGTTTAAATTATATTTGAGGTTACATTTATGCTGCATCTGCAATATTCTTCCAATTTGACGTTGACCCTTGTATTACCTTATTCGTTTTTTTCCTGTTCCAATTGCGTTTGGCTTGGACTTCGAAAGATTTACGGACGTCAAATTCTATAAGCTTCCATTTCCGGCATCAATTTAATTTCTATATATCTGACATCGTCTGCGAAGTTTTCAATTTTCAAAAGGTAACCCACCCCACCACCACACCCCCACACCCCCCCCCCCCCCCCCCAATACACACACACACACCCTCGCCGGCCTTCTTGTTGTAAACCTAGCCTGTGGTTCAACTATTTTCATTTGCAAGTCTATATTTCAAATTTACACCTGCCTCTTCTTAATGTAATTCTTTTACTGACATTTTCTCAGGTTAATCGACCAGGAACAGGTGCCTTGGCCTCAGGAAACCTTGTTAAGCTATCAAAGTGACCGCCAAAGTTGTCAAGACCATCTCTATTACTATTCTGTGAATGCCGTCTCGTCCTTGCGCACGTAATTATGACCCGTAATGCATTTCTAGGAGCTCCTGCGTATTTTGCTAAATACACTTAATTGAAATTACCATACCTGAAAAATTGCTATGCATTTAAATCAATCTATCTGGGCTCAACTATATTATTATTACCAATTATTTTGACTGTAATTTAGTATTATCTGCCCTCATCATGTTAATGTCCTCTACTCAGTTCAGATTTTTATGTTCTGCCATTATATTCCATTAAATGCCATGCTCCCGTTTATCTCCAATCCCACACTTTTGATATCTTTAAACAATGACTTTAAATTTATTTTTGCGGAAATGTTGAAAGGTCAAATTGTTCTTTGGCGTTTGTGACTTCAGAAGAAATGAAAAATAAGCCAACTATAAAATGGGCTAACATGCATTATCACCCATTTCTGCAACTTCCCAACTGAACATCCCCTGTTGAATTTAATATCTTGAATATTCAGAGTCATATTCTCTTTGATCAAATCTTTCCTCTGTATGATTGTTTGTATTATCTGAAAATTGTGCAATTGTATTGAGCAGCTCCACTCTCTCCAACTAATTTGAATAGACTTATCCTTGCTTTGATTGTAATGAATATATTTAAGCCAATCTCGTGTCATGAACTTAGATATTTCAGATCCCAGGAAACATTGCATTTGAGGTTATTGTGACACATTTTATGGAGTAGATTTTGTTAACATATGGAATATCCCGAGGTTTGTGCTTCTGAATGTTTCGAAGAAAACAAGTGCATTGTGTTTGCATATCTCAGACCTTCCTTTATTATTTGCCACGTGTACTTCAAAAAGTGCAAGTGTCAGTGCAAAGCTAAAAACCTAATTTTGAATGGTCAAGCACCTTTTTTGACGCTTGGTAACCTTCCCAGAGAACTCGCTAACTGGTCTCCCAATTTTAGACATATACTTCATCGAGCATTCCTGTCCCTTACCCGCTTGAGGTATTGCCATAGTTGGCCACCGTGAATGGATTATAGAAATCGAGATCACGAAAGTTCTTGACCACCGAATATTAGGCTTTAAGTCAGTTCGAAATTTTCATCTGCACTTGAACAAAAGTCAATGGGAAGCATTCGATATGTCAACCAGAAACCACTTGTTGTGAAAAATGGTTATTTTAATTAATGGCCTTAAATGTCTCGAAGGTCTTTTGGCAGAGCACGCGACATTTGAACGCAACGTTTTTTCTCCCCCCAGCAAATATGCTTATGTGCTGACGACTGAACTGAATTCAGGACAAATCTCCTTTAGAACACGCATATCTCGAGGACTCATCACACTTCTTTCATTGTCTTGGTGATAGAAACCTTCCTTATTGCCCAACCTTTGGCCTATTGAAGCAACTATTGACCTCTACAAAAAAATGTAATCCTGTGGACTAAGGGTAGCCTTGGCAACATCGCTTTTGCAGGTTTATAACACGGTTAGTTGTGTCCACGATTTCAAACAGAGCTCTTAAATTTCTGGCACGATGACTGCGTGTGTCTCTGCACCTGGATATGTGATCAGTGCATAGAACTCATTTCGACAATCAGCTGATAGATTAAGACTGGTGCATTGTTTTTATTTTATACCAATGTTTGTGAATTTATATTTGAGTAGACCGCCTGCCGTTACAAACTTAGGTCATTTTTTTGCCTTCATCGGCCAAGAGATTCATTAAACAAATTAGCATTGTTAACGAAAGCAGAGTTGTCCATCCAAATAGCACAATCCTCAAGTTGTGGTACAGGATAGGAGCCCAACTTAGTTACAACACTAACTTTCTGAAAAGCAACGCAAAACCTTCCGGAGCTATTTTATTTCCGTTCCAGTACAAGAGTAGAGCTCAAAGTACTTTAAATATCGTCAAAGCCATCATTAGCTGACGTGTACTTCAACTCCTCCTCAAGCTTGGAAAGTTCACTGGGATTGAATCAGCTGGGGTTAATTCTTTTATTTATAATTGGGGATGCTTCCGCTTGATCCACCCGGTGATACCCCAAGTGGTTCGCCCAGGCTTGCCTGCACATGTAAATAAATTATCCTTAAATGGGCCAGTTAGTTATTTCTTCTCTTGATGATAGAGATGGGGTGGCTCCTCACTCAGGTCCGCTAATACCTCTGTATTAGCCAGCTTCTGCGCAGGGTGTTAAATTCTGGAATTTCAAAATTAGCCTTATCAATCAGTCCATCATATCTATCATTGCCACCATCTACCTTCTCTATAAACTAGACTACATATTTTGGCCTAGCATGGTCATGGTCATGGAACATCTTCACCCCGTCCACATGAAACACATTTGACTTTTCCATCGGTCTTAGCCACATTTGTAACTGAGTTTCCTTCTTGTCACAAGACATAGGAGCAGAAACAAGGCCATTCGGCCCATCGAGTCTGCTCCGCCATTCAATCATTGCTAACAAGTTTCTCTACCCCATTCTCCGGACTTCTCCCTTAAACCTTTGATCCCCTTACCAATCAAGAACCTATCTATCTCGGTGTTAAATACACTCAATGACCTGGCCTCCTCAGCCTTTTGTGGCAATGAATTCCATAGATTCACCACTCCCTGTCCAAGGACGTTTATCCTCATCTCTGTTCTAAAAGATCTTCCCTTTACACTGAGGCTGTGCCCTCGGGTCCTAGTCTCTCTTACTAATGGAAAGATCTTCTCCACGTGCACTCTATCCAGGCCTTTCAGTATTCTGTAAGTTTCAATCGGATCCCACCTGATCCTTCTAAACTCCATCGAGTATAGACCCAGAGTCCTCAAACGTTACTCATATGTTAAGCCTTTCATTCCTGGGGTCATTCTCGTGAACCTCCTCTGGACCCGCTCCAGGGCCAGCACATTCTTCCTGAGATACAGGGCCCAACATTGCTCACAATACTCTAAATGCGGTCTGACCAGACCCTTATAAAGCCTCAGCAGCACATCCCTGCTTTTATATTCTTGTCCTCTCGAAATAAATGCCAACATTGCATTTGCCTTCTAACTACAGACTCAAACTGCAAGTTAACGTTAAGAGAATCCTGGACTCGGTCTCCTAAGTCCCTTTGCACACCAGATTTCAGAATTCTCTCCCTATTTAGAAAAGGGTCTATGCCTCTATTTTTCCTACCAAAGTGCATGACCTCACAATTCCCCACGTTGTATTCCATCTGCCACTTCTTTGCCCATTGTCCTAACCTGTCCAAATCCTTCTGCAGCCTCCCCGCCTACTTATTACTATCTGTCCACCCACCTATCTTTATATCATCTGAAAACATAGCCAGGATGCCCTCATTTCTTACATCTTGATCATTATTTTATAAAGAGAAAAGTTCTGGTCCCAACACTGATCCCTGCGGAATTCCACTGGTCACAGGTCGCCATTCTGAGAAAGACACACTTATCCCAACTCTCTGACTCCTGCCAGACAGTCAATCTTCTGTCCATGCTTCTACCTTGCTTCTAACACCATGGGCTCTTAACTTACTGAGCAGCCTTCTGTGTGGCACGTTGTCAAAGGCCATCTGGAAGTCCAAGTAGATAATGCCCATTGGCTCTTCTTTGTCTAACCTACACGTTACCTCCTCAAACAATTCTAACAGATTTGTCAGGCATGACCTCCCCTTGATGAAAACATGCTGACTTCGCCCGATTTCACCATGCACTTCCAAGTATTCTGAAATCTCATCCTTAATAAAGCACTCTAACATCTTACCAACGACTGAGGTCAGGCTAATCGACCTGTAATTTCCTGTCTTTTGTCTCACTCCCTTCTTAAACGGGGGTAGGGGGAGGGGGGTGACATTAGCGGTTTTCCAGTCCTCTGGGACCCTCCATGACTCCAGTATTTCCTGAAAAATCACCACTAACGCCTCCACTATCTCTTCAGCTATCTCGTTCAGAACTCTGGCGTGTAATCCATCTGGTCCAGGCGATTTATCCACCTTTAGACCTTTCAGTTTCCCTAGCACCTTCTCCTTGTTAATGGCCACCATACTCACCTCTGTCCCCCGACTCACTTGAACTTTGGGGATGTCAGTCGTGTCTCCCACTGTGAAGACTGACACAAAGTTCCTATTCAGTTCCTCCGCCATTTCTTTGTTCCCCACTACGACTTCTCCAGCGTCATTTTCCTGCGGCCAAATGTCGACTTTTTCCTCTCTCTTATACTTTATTTATCTAAAAAAAAACCTCTTGCAATCGTCTTTTATATTACTGGCTACTTTTCCCTCGTATTTAATCTTCTCCCTTCTTAATTATTTTTTAGTTGTCCTCTGATGGTATTTGTAGGCTGCCCAATCCCCTGGTTTCCCACTGCTCTTCGCCGCATTTTATGTATTCTCTTCAGCTTTTATCCTGTCCCTGACTTCCCTTGTCAGCCATGGTTGCCTCGTCCGCCTTTTAGTATTTTTCTTCTTCCTAGCGATGAATTTTTGCTTTGTCTCCCAAACAACTCCCAGAAACCATTTCCATTGCTGTTCCACTGAAATTCCTGCTAGGCTCATCTCCCGTTAAATTCTGGTCAGCTCCTTCCTCTTGCCTCTGTAGTTTTCTTTATTCAACTGTAATACCGTTACATCTGATTTCAGCTTTTTGCTCTCAAATTGCAGAGTAGATTCTACCATATTATGGTCACTTCCACCAAAGGGTTCCTTCACCTTAAGCTCCCTTAGCAAATCTGCCTCATTAAACATCACTAAATCTAGAATTGCCTGTTCCCTAGTGGGCTCCACCATAAGCTGCTCCAAAAAGCCATCTCATAGACATTCCACAAATTCCTTTTCTTGGGATCCGCTACGGACCTGATTTTCCCATTCTACCTGCATATTGAAATCCCCCATGATCACTGTAACCTTACCTTTCTTACACACCTTTTCCATCTCCTGGTGTATCTTGTGCCCAACATCCTGACTACTGTTCGGAGGCCTGTACATAACTCCTATTATGTTTTTATTTTTCCATTGCGGGTCCTGAACTCTACCCACACAGATTCTACATCATCTGACCCTACATCATTTCTTGCTATCGATTTAATTTCAATTCTTCCTAACAAAGCAACCCCACCCCCTCTGCCAACCTGCCTAACTTTTCGATAGGATTTATATCCTTGGCTATTTAGGTCCCCATCCTGATCCCCTTGCAGCCTTGTCTCCGTGATGCCCACCACATCATACCTGCCAATTTCAATCTCCGCCACACGCACATTTACCTTCTTTCATATACTGTGCGCATTCAGATACAACACCTTCAATCCAGTATTTCCCGTCCCCTTTCTCATTGTCGTCCAATTATCTGTTGTTCTTGACCTTAGATTCCTAGCCCTTTCCAAACACACTTTCCTATTTTGTGTTCTGGAGACTTTAACAGACTCCCAGGGGCTCTCCTTTCTTTTCAGTTTTTTCATAATTTTCCATGAAGTTGAGTCCACCCCACCCCCACCCCAACCCCCGCACACACGCTATCCTACTGCTTTGATTCTCATTAGTCATATTTCTTGGAGTTTAACCCTTCCCTCCACCCCTACTTTCTAGATTAAAGTCCTGTTTACCACCCTATTTACCCTTTCCACTAGAACATTGTTCCCAGATCGGTTCAGGTGGAGACCGTACCAACAGTACAGATCCCTTCTTTTCGAATACTGATGCCAGTGCCCCTCGAAATGGAACCCCTCTTCCCCGCACCACTCCTTTGCACGTGGCTCGGGTAGTAATTCGGAGATTATAATTTAGTTCTAGTTCCAGATAATTCCCAAACACGTCCTCTTTCCTGGTCCTCTATCCTAAGATATTTGTCCCGACGTCGACCAAAACAACTGGCTCCTACCCCTCGCTGTTCACTATCATTTCAAGCCGGTCAGAGATGTCCCGCACCCTGGCACAGGGCTGAATCTCTGATAAATAGTTCGGTACTATTCTTGCATCAGATTCCTCATTTTTGCTGTTTTAAAATGTTTCAAAATTGCAAACGAATCTGGCACTTCTTCAGCTGTGGCAACTTTGATTGCAACTTACGCCCGTGCAAGCAGCAGCAATCGATACATTTGGTCTGGAACACGAGGAACAAGTATTGCCTACATTCACCCCCGCCACCCTCCCCTCACCTCCTCTGCCACCACCGTCACCCACCCCACCCACAGCAGCACAACCGCCACGCCCCCAATAGAGTCTCAGCATCAAAATCCGTGTAAAATCTCAGATCCCCCAGCCAGTGTTATGTGCACATTTTAAATACAATGAGTGCCAGGCGCTTAACGCATTTACTGGTGTTTTACGCCTTCCAGTGGATAGTGCTTATAAAAATAAATTCTAGTGATACCAAAAAGGCATAACGTGGTCCGATTGCTAATGGAATATTAATAATCACTGGGGAAATCTGGATTATTTATCATTTCACTTTTCAGCTTCAGTTTCCCGGATATACTTCCACATTTTTCCCCCCGGAGGTTATGCGGCGTCAGCAGGGAGGAACCAGAAAGGGTTTTTCTTTACCTGAGCAGATGACACCGGCATCATAAGAATGCGACCAGCGATGGTGACCCCATGGAAATGAAGCACACTCGCGCAGAGCGCTTTCGGTCCCTCTGCACTGAGCACCATAGAGCACAGCGGGACCAGTGCCTTCACCAAAGTGAGCCCGACCCGGTGCAGAGACCGCAGGCCCGCAGCCCAGCTCTCGACAGACGACAGTGGCATCCTGCAAGTCCCAGCTGTAGGCATTCACTGTCCCCCACTTTTTCTTGTAATGAATCTCCACTCTTCCAGCGCAACGGCTGCCCCCATTCACCAGTCTCAGCCTTACTTTCTCTGTGAAAACATCAGAAAATGTATCAAACATTTACAGGATAGATGCGCAAAAAGTTACATACGCAGTTTCCCGCATCACAACTGCCTCATTGCAAAGTGAAATGGGGGGATGTGAGGGAAAACTGCGGTCAAGCAGACTTCCAATAAAACCTGGTGCTGTTATTTTAAATGGCTAGAAGAATGGGACGAATATTTATAAAATGCTGTAAAAGGGAATGGGTCAGAATTCCCAGTCAGAGGGAAGATTGCATCCCAGCAGCTGGTCCAACGCAATGCAGGTTGCGACAATATATTTTAAATGCAGAGGCCGTACATGGGCGCTGAGGAATGATCGGCTGTCTATTGGGCTCAGGATTGTTTGGCCAAACGAACCGATATATCGCCTCGGAAAATCGTAATAAAATGATCTCGGTTCAGAACATCCAATATATCTTTTATGAAAACAGCAGCAATCTTTTAACTGGTATTAACCGGCGCCCAAAAGGAACTGATAATGTTACCGGCATTCATATTTAACAGGGTGGACTCGTAGAGAAAGCCGAACCTATGACATAAAATGATGATTACCTGATGCAGGAGCCTGACTGTTCCCAGGACCGCCTGAAATGAGACGTTGAACATTTGAGTCCACCGGAGTATTTAACTGTTAAGTCCTGCATCCTCAGCATGTTATATTTATTTTACTGTTAACCATAAACTTTTTTCTCCATTTATTTTGCCCTGGTCCCAGCCTCTGTCTTGGTTACATATTTTGCTTTCAAGCAGAACAGACCTTTATGCTACTATTTACACTTTCGGATATTTTACTTTCAGGCAGCGCTGACCTTTATTTATAATAAGCATCTACTCTGGACCAATGCTTTCTTCACTTCATCCTACAATTCGCTCTCTCTCTTTGCCTTTCGTTTCCTGAAATGTTTTAAATTTAACCTCCCTCGCTCTATAGTCTATCCCTCAGCTCGCCTTTTGCCTTCACATGATCCGACCACCGTGTGCAGCAACATAAAACCTCTCCGTACTTCCTCTCTTGAATTCTGCTGATAAGTCAAATTGGTCTCCAGATATTAACAGCATGCTTATCTCCACAAATGCTACCAGATTTGCTGCGAACTTCGAGCGCTTTTTGGTTTATATCGTGACATGCAATTTCACCGAGCCTTATAATTTTAATAGCACGGAAAGGGGCCAATAAGTCCATCGGGTCTGCACCAGCTCTCCGGATGAGTAATATGAAATAGCGCCATTGCCATACCTTTTCCCCATAGCCCTGCACATTGTCCCAATTCAAATAAGGATCTAATGCGCTCTTGACTGCCTGGATTGACCCTCCCTCCACCACAGTGCCAGACAGTGCATTCCAGCCCAGAACCACTCGTTGTGCGAAATAGCTGTTTTTTGTTATGATTTTGCATAACATGTGCTTCTTCTGCAAATCATTTTTAATCTCTAACCCCTCGTTCTTGATCATTTTAGGAGTGGGAGCAGCTGTTACCTGCCATTCTGCCCAGCCCCCTTATGCTTTTAAACATATCTATCAATTCTCCTCCGAGGCTTTTGCTTTCCAATGAGCTCAGTCCTAAACTCTTCAAACTATCTTCGTAACTGAAGTTCCTCACTCCTGAAACCATTCGTGCAAATATCTTATGCAGTCTCTCCAATACGTTCACATCCTTCCAATAATTTGTCGCCATGAACTGTACAGAACACTTCAGCTCAGTTCCAACCAATGTCGTATATAAATCTAGTATTACCCCCTTCTACGTGTACTCAATGCCCTTATTAATATAACACAGTACACTGCACTCTTTATTAACTTCTCTCTGCACCTGTCCTGTCACCATCAATGACGTTTGTACAGGTACAGCAAGGTCATTCTGCTCCTGCACCCCCTTCAAAATGTCACTCCATATTTTTTATTTTATTTTACTGTCCTTGTTCTTCAACCATAATGCACCCCTCTCAGGCTTCTGCCCATTAAACTTCATCTGCCACTTACCTGCCCATGCCAACAATTTTGTTCATAACCTATTAAAGTTATAAATTGTCCTTTTCGCAGTTTACAACACTCCTAAGCTTCGTATTATTCCCAAACTTTGACATTGTCCCCTGCACACCTAGATCCAGCGCATTAATCTATATCAGGAATATCAATGGCTCAAATGCCTGACTCTGGGAGCTACACTACAAGCCTTCCTCTACACGAAAAATAAAAATCCATTGACCATTGTTATCCGCTTCCTACTTTTGAAGGAATATTACTTCCGTGTTTCCCCTCCCCCTTTTATTATATGAGCAACAACTTATCTCGCAATTCTATTATGTGTCCTTTATTGTTACCTCAAGAAACTCCAGCAAGCTTGGTAAACAGCATTTCCCCTTCAAACACCCATGTTGCCTCCTGCATATCAATCCATATCCTTTTTCATGTGACAACTAATTTTGTTCCGAACAATTGCTACTAGAATCTTGCCCACCAGTGAAATGAAACTGACAGGTCGGTAAATGCTGGGCTTATCCTTTTACCGTTTTTTAAACAAGGACATGATGTTTGTAATTCGGCAGCCCTTTGGCACCTTCTATGTGTCTAGCGAAGACAGAAAAATGATGGCCAGTGCCCCGAAATTCCGCTCTCACTTCATACAATATACCTCAATGCATCCCGTCCGGTCCCGGTGCCTTGTCATATTTAAGAAGAGACAGTATATTCAACACTTCCTCCGAATCATTTTGAACCCTAAGTTCGACACCCCTTACAATAGCGAAAATAAACCACTTTTTTTCTGCAGGATGCCTAATTCAGTAACTTATTCAAATTGTTTTCACAAAACTCAATGGCGCGTGGGTACACTTTCCAACTTTGGTATAGGTCGTCGGAACGCAGGCTTCACCATCGCAAAGATGCCCTGACCATCGTCCTGTTCTTTGGAGAAGCTTTGGAAGAAACAACAGACAATTACGCCATTCGGTCCATGGTGGCTATCCTCCCTCTTTGAAAGATAACTGCAATTAGTCCAACTTCCTTTCCCACATACCCATCAAAATTGCGCTTGCGATTATCTGAATGTCTTTTAGCCGTGTGTAGCTGCACTGAGAAGAGGATATTTATGAATCCGTGTTCAACCTGCTGCAGCTTTTAGGGCAATAACACTCTCAGTGATATTCCTTGGGGATTTCTTGCATACCGAAGCCACTTTCATCATGGAATGCTGAAATTTGCTTTACATTACATTAAAGATTCAGCATATGTTTGATCAATGTTGAAGCGTTTGCCTTTTCTACAAATTATTCAGCGGTGGACATTCAAAGATTCTATGGACGCATAACAGTGATTTGCTTGTGGCGGCTTTATTTCATAAGTCCCTAAGCAAAGCAACCTGTAAGATTGGTTCACGACTATCCACAGAACTGGCTGTAGGTCGTTAGTTTTCTGTTGTACGAATCCTATTGTAGCCAGTCATCACCGACGTGCTCTTACATATTGATATTTTTAAATCAACAATCCCTGCGTTTAATGGATACGTATTGCTACATTTGTTTCCCAAAATGCAGCTTTTAGGCTGACTGGATCCCAATCCCTTGACCAGACAGTGCTTCACAAATCTCCATGTACTTTTCTAATCTTCACATTATAGTGAATAGACAACGCTGACCTTTCAGTGCTGCCCCTAGTGACAATGTCTCTTAACATTATCGTTGTCCTCTTCTATCACCGAGTGATTTTTAATATGCAATGGGATACTGATACTAGTCATCAGCTGTGCTTCCCGAGAGTTCTGAATGATATCCAGTTCCCCAAGCATTGAAGTCTTTCAGCCCTGGGTTCTGTATTGTTAAAAATTACGTGACTGACTAACGTTCTGGAGCTTGAACATTCTCTTTGCTAAAACTCAGCAAAATCGCTTTCACCATTTTATTGGAACGGAATGCAAGATGAGAGGGGATAACATTTCAATATTTTCAGAACAAGCACTCTGGTCCTTTTCACTGAATTCAGTTTTTCAATAATAACAGCCACCTCCACCTTATCTAGATACTCAGGGTTGGCCAATAAATTACAGCCAAGGCAACAACGCACAAGTTTTTGATAGAACATCAACAATCGACAAACGATAGTCTTATATTCGCCCATTCTTCGGAATTTTATCGTATTAATTCTGTTAAATGATCATTCATTTCATGTTTCTGGCTACTTTTTTCGCTTGTATGTAAAATAATTTGCTCTCTACCGTTTCTTCCCTCAAGTTTTCTAAACCGCTCCGGTTGTTATTTTGGTCAACGTTTCAATTTATTTCATTGCATACGTTTGTCTTATTCACCTATGTATGCCGGTCTAACAGCACCTGTGCTTAAGGAAACGGAGCTAACGTCTCGAGTCCATATGAATCTTGTTCTACGGACTCACTCCGCAGGTGTCCAGAGGCCTGTTGAGTATTTAAAGTATTATCTCTTTAATGTCAGATTTCCAGAATCCGCAGGATTCAGCTTAGTCATCCACTCATGTGAGTGTCTTCGAGGGTAATTTTAAAAAATCTCAGCCAAGCCGAAGCAAATGCAAAGAAGTTAGGGATATCGTTGGGCTGCAATTTACCTTCCTGAATGGGATTTAACTAAACAGGAAACCCAGTTAGTCATAGATGTTTTTTTTTATGACAAGAGAGCCCAGGGTTATGTGATGCAGAGTTAAATGGATTTGAGGCCATAGCCAGATCAGCCATGATCCTATTGAATGGCGGAGCAGGTTCGAAAGGCCGAATGGCCTATTCCTGCTCCCAAGACATATCTGGCAAAGCAAATGCACGTAAAGAAATCTCAATGTGCATTGAATCCGCAGAAGGTGCAGGTATTGCCTTCGACAGTTCTGTCTGTGACAGTCCCGGTTCGCACATTGAGCACCCTGTATTTCCAACAGACTCGGTTAATGCTGCTCGTTCAAAATTCGACATCAGCCTGCTTCGTTCCTACTTATCCTGAGGCTTATCAAACAAGGGAAAACAAGCTGCTGTGATATGTCCAGTTCAATTTAAATAATAAATTATAATTTGAGGAAAATAACCTATGATGATTCATTAAATTTTAATAGCAAAATAAAATGTAACCTATATTTTTTACATACTGTAACATAAATGAAAAATATTTACCTTCGTGAGTTTGGAGATCCTAAAATAAAATAACACAACCTATGGTTCGATTGTTAAATTTGCTTACTGATGTTTTTCAACTACCCCCTGTGTACGATCTTACATTTGAGTATATTATGCATTTCGGCTGTAAATTTCGATTTATCTCCAAACCCAATGATAGGAAATAAAAGTCAAGTCAGTGCGAAATATGCATTTCTAAGGGATACATCACGGCATTTACATTGCTCTCTCAGAATACTCCCCCAATGCTAACAGATCAATAGGAATGTATTTTTAAAAATACTTATTTTATTACATGTTTGATATTTTTCTGTAACAAGTGAATGGTATATGCAATTTAAATAATTCACATTTTATAAATGCCTCGAGTTTCTTGATTTTAAAATCAATCAACATCAATCAAGAGACATTTAAAGATTGATTTCGCTCTCAGCAGCGTTTCCTTAAACTGGAATACCTGAAATTTGATTTTAAAAGTCCGATTCTAATCTTACAGGCACGAAACTTAGATTTAAACTGCAACTCAACGCACATGCCTCGGCTGCTTGCTTAGTTTCATCCTCTGCGGCTTTTGTACAGGCATAGGAGAAAGAAAGCGAAATTATGAGCAGTTTATTTAGATCCAGCCTGCTACTCGGGGTCGGTCTGAGAGTATTGGAGACGGGCGTGATGGTTGAATCAGCGCGTCTACACCAGCCAAAGCTACACCTGCTGCCGACTGAACTCAAATGGGCATTTTTATGGCAGATATCTAACATCAGAAATGTTGCCTCAAACCGTTTGATATATTGAATGTAAAGCGAGGAGAACGTTTTTTCAATTATCCTTCAAATATCAACTTAATTGGTTGATACTAATAGAAATATAATTCGCTAAATAGCGAAAGTATCGCTCTAGAGAAAGTATCGCTCTGGCGCCCTTGGATGTTCAGAAGGTTTTTGAAGAATTCCCATAAAAAGAGGATGTTGTGTGAATTAAAAGTGCCTGGGATTGGGAACAATATATTGGCATTGTGTGAGAATTGTTTATCAGGCATTAAATAGATGGTAGGATTAAATGAGGCTTTTTTCAGGGTGGCAGCCTGTGACATGTCGAGTGCCGCAGGTATCAATACTTGGACCCCAGTTTTTCACAGCATGTAAATAAATGAATGAGAGAAACAAATGCCTTATTTCAAAGTTTGCTGCCAACATGAAACTTCTGGGTATTTCATTGGTGAGGTGGTGGCTCAGGGGTTTCAAGGCGATTTTAAAAGTCTGAGTGAGTGGTCAAATACACGACGGATGCGGCATAACTTAAATAATGGTGAGCTTATAAACTTCGGTTTAAAAAACAACAGAAAGGCAGAGCATTATTCAAATGATGATAGGTTGGGAAATGTTGGCGCACAAAGGGACCTGGTTGCACTTTTGGGCCTATCACTGAAAGCAAGCAGGCCGGTGCAGCCAGCAGTTAGAACGGCAAATGTTATGACGACCTGATTTGCGGGACGACTTGAGTGCAGGAGCAAGGATGTCATACCGCAGCAATACTGAGCCTTGCTGAGGCCACATCTGGAGCATTTGTGCAGTTTTGTTCTTCTTAATTTAGGGCAAATACAATTGCCACAGGGGCAGTGCAGCAAACGTGCACCCGGCTGCTTCCTGGAAAGGTAGGGATGTCATATGAGGAGAGATTGGGCCGAATAGAACTACATTCATTGTAGTATCGATGAAGGAGAGGGGACCTTTTGGAAACACATGAATTCTTACAGGGCTGGACAGAGTGGGCTCAGGGATGATGTTTCCTGTGTCTGAGGGATCGAGGACAAGGGGACAAAGCCTCATCATATACAGAAGCTCATTTGTCGATGGCAGAAATGACAGATGAGGAGAAAATTCTTCAACCAGACGATGGTGAACCTGTTGAATACGCTGACACAAAAGGCTGTGGAGGCCAGTTCACTGAATACTTAGGTGTGTGGACTCTAAATGTGTCAAAAGGTTTGGAGAGTGAAGTGGAGCAAGCAGCTGAGATAGATTATCAGTCATGATTCCATTAGATGGCGGAGCGGGATCGAAGGTCAGAATGACCTGCTACTGCTCCTATTTTCTATGTTTCTTTGAATTGAAAAAGTGTTCAAAATTATTAAAGTGCTTACTTTGGTCGGCCTTCTCGAACTAAGTTACATTTAAGAGCTAATTCCGTAATAGATTCGGAAATTTCAACAACAGCATCTTCTGAAGAGGTGACCAAATAATAATAACAATCAGAAATATCCATTGGAACGATGTTCCAGATCTAGCTAAGGTGCTACTTAAAACGCTTTTATGAGAACCAAGTGCGTAAAATAGTTTTGGCCTCATGTTCTGTACCACAAGGAGTTTATAAATATTTACAATGAGGAATTTGTGACATAAAAGTGTGTACGGGATCGCTGTGTAGTCGATATTGCTTTCACTGATGTTCTACACACTGAATTAACTTACATTCAGAATCAGAAGCACGCTTAACAAACAAAGACAACACACTACTTCTGGCAGCCACTATTTAAAGGACAATTACAGTCCTGATCTGCTGTTTCTGTGGAGAGCGACAGTGGACAAAATGAAGCTAACTGCCCCTGCACTTCTGTTTGCTTTCGGTTTTATATCCAAATTTGCCACACGACTAAACGGTGAATATATATTAAAGTATAAACACATGCAAAATATTCAACCGTCCAATTAATTCACCAAAATAATTTTCCTGTCACGTTTGGCACACTTTCTAACATTGTCCCCTGTTGACCTTAAGGTCGTGTGTTCCAGTCGTGTTCAGAGGCGTAAGCACAAAACCTAGGCTGACTTCTCTTTTCAAAGCTGAGGGTGTGGTACATTTTCGCACATGGTCTCTTTTGAATGATATATTACAAGGGCGCCCCATCGCCCTCTCGGACTTCATGGGGCCGTGCTGTGCGTACATCCTATGCCGCGGTTCATACAGACACAGCACCGATTGTATTTCAAAAATGTACCTATTTAACAGTAAATCTCTTTGGCTAACACTGAGTTCGGCAGCCCCGAGATATGAATACAGGCACGTTACTTTGAACAGAAAAGGAGGATCATTTCCCAATTGCAGTTAGAACAATTGAAGCATGAAACTAAGAATTCAAAATATGGATCAGGTGAAATCCTGCAAATTACGTAATCCATCAGAATATCAACACAATTGGATTGTAATGAATTACATTATTGAATAAAACCGATCATTTTCAATAACTTGACGCCGGGCACCTGCACAACATGTTTCCCCCGGCTGTCGTACACTATTTCTAACAGACACAATTTGAAAAGCACTATCAGATTTTAACTCCAGACTACGATCTGTGCAAATGCTGTGGGAGGAATGCGATTAAGGGGCAAGTTCTAACATGTCACTGAATTAAACAAAATGAACTATAAACGTTAGAAGACATCATGTAGGTCCACATTATCTCAATTTGTTCTGTGCTAAAGACTGATAATTATCTTACTAATGCACATAGCTGACTAAAGTTCAGCGTATTAATAGGTAACTCAATTTATTCCATAACTCACAGTTCAAAAGCTGGAATAGGACCAAACTGAGGAAGGATGGCAGCATCATTTGTGCTGCCAGTCACACCTAAAAGACGTGAACATTAACGGGATGATGGTCGCAGATACTGAGCTGTCGATCCACTGCCTTCTGATACTCCGGGTGTTGTAGATGTGATTGCTTGACATCACTCAGTGCAGAAAACAGTGATTCCTTACATATAATAAATATATTTGACACTATTGAAAACGGAATTGCGTTCCGTTAAAATGCACCAATCAGAATTAATGTGACCATGAATGGATACAATGAATGAATTTTCCAACCACTACCCTGTCCGGAGAAGCTATTGACGTTATACAGTCTGAATTGGAAATGAGTCACCGATATGACATAAACATCATAGGATCATAGAGGCACAGATTGTAGGTGTGCTGGGTGGAAGAGGGGGGTGGGATGTGCGGAGGCGGGAGCGGTGGTGTGGGTGGCATTGGATTCAGTTTTATGGAGGAGATGTCCAATTTATCTCATATACACAGATCTTCTCCATAAGCTTGCCTATCAGGACTCCCCAAATGCATCTTCAATTACCGTTGAAGATTTCCACGAGAAAATGATGCTGTTACTCTTTAAGGTCAGGCTTTCAAAATCTTAACAATTCCCTGCATGAACCAACCCGCATCATTAGACCTCTCGCAATTATGTTAAACCAAAAAAATCTGGTTACCGGCTCCCATCCGAGAGGCAATAATTTACCTCATTGTGACCTAACAGCACTTCTCTGAATTTGGAATAAATCATGTGAATCGCGTGCAAGCCTGTCTGCACCGACGGAGAAGGATACGAACTCCTGCAATCTCCGTAGGCAACTGAATTACCTCGCCAAGGCTATGTCCTTTCTAAACTTCCTCTATCCCATTTCATCGACCTTGAAATACATCCAAAAGCAAAGTGCACATAATTACACACAATGCATGGACACACCCATAAACATTGAATTGTAAAGCTGTAGCCTGACTACCTTACATTTGCATCCAATGTACCTGTTTACAAACTAACAATCGCATATATTTCATTTCACGCACTGTCTCAACTTGCCCTATCTCCTCCAAGGGATGAGAGACATTTAACCGCGCGTACCTGTGTCCTGCATCCTCGAGAAAGAGTACAATTAACATAATAACGTCACACCACGTCGTTTCTCTGAAAGATCATCACTTCTTCATTAATCACAATAACGTGTGTCCGCCCAGTATCTGCCCATTTGTGACCAGTCTGCAAAACATTAAATCCTGTCTTTAGAACTGATATTACTTAAGGTGTCCCTAATATACTACATTTGGAACCAGTAATGACTAGTTTAAGAATGCTGCTGCTAATGTTTTCATAACGCGGTAACAATGTTACATATTAGGTTTCGATTTTGTGTCTAACCTTGATATAACTGCATGGTTCCTCCCCCATCCGAGGCCAGAATCGTCAGTGAAATAAGATGAGTAATTTGGGGATTATTGCAGTAAATTCTCCAGAGCTACAAAAATATATCACTAGCATTTCTGAGTGCAAACAGGGGCGGTTAATAAGCAAGCTGAATGTCATAATGAAACTGATTAATTTTGGTGCACAGGACAGCGAAATACTGTACTATTCTTACTTAGTTCTTTATATTTGAAAATGAGTGGAGCTCAGCAAAGCAATGTCATTTTCTCGCTTCAGGTTTGCTGTTCCATTCAGAGAGACAGTGCAGTTCTGCAAAAAGAATGATCAGAGGGAACTAGGGAGCGGTGTCAGAGATGGCAGGCGACTGGCCACAGCGATCCAGAGAAAAATACCTTTTCAAAATTATCAAAGGGAAGAACATGGCAAGATGTATACACTGGTGACGTCGCCAAGGCAGGTGCGACAGGAAAAGATACATTGGGAGAATGGGACACCAAATTGGAGGAAGAACTGGAAGTGGAACTCAAATTCAAAGTTGAGTTAACATTTGCTAATGAAAAAATGATTCCACAGGTACCTTGAATATAATTTCTACACTCCTGACTGTTGTACGAACTCTCTTCCAAACTCTCAGATTCTCCAGCTCTGCCGCCTCTATTCTTATAACGTCCACTTCAACACCAGTGTTTCTGGTAGACCTTCCTTTTCAGGCCGCTGTGGATCCACTTGCACCACGGTTGACGGGGACCTCGACATTGTATATCCAGCTGCACACAGTCCTGACCTCACTACTCCCCATTCTTCTGCTAAGCATGATAAGTTCACCGATGCATAAAATTCCACATAACCACACTGCACATTCAATAAACCAATTTCAGTCACGTGCAGCACCTACAGCGCCCCGATGCCATCAATCATTTTCTCAGCCTCTCCATTTTCTGCATTTCGAAGGTAGGATTTTCTGCACCTCTTCCATCCAGTCCCCTTGTAATGCCAAATTTCCATGCAAGCACCAAAGGTGCAACACCTATTTCCATTGCCGGTGCCATAAAAAATCCTTCAAACTAAACTAGTATTTTCCCTCTGCTTGCTTTAATTTCAGATATTGCGATCATTTCTCTGACTCCATGGAACTGTACAGTGAAAGCATTAAGCATGCATTCACAAATTATTTTTTTGAGATCCTCTGCTAATTACACCACTGTCACCCTAACTTGCAAGCACTTTCCGATATAGTTCTCTGCCCCTCTGCCACTCTGATCTCTGTATTCACGGCCTTCAACACATTTTGAATTTAGCTCATCGGCAGTTGGAGAAACAGCTCTTCATCTCTCGCTCATGCAATTTAATAGATTCCGAAATCAGCATCGAGTTTAAATGAATCAGATCAGATCTACTGCTCCCATTTTATTTCTGTCAAGTTGCGTTTTACTATTTCTGATCTTTATCTCTTTATTCACCATTTTATTAAACATCTCATGCAGAATTATACGGTATATTTTTAATTCCTTCACCATCTGCACCCTCTCCTTCCAGACCTTTCTCTGCCCCTGCGCTTACTTAAACACTGTCACTACTCAACAATCTGTCTAGTTGTAATAGGCGTGGAAAGTCAAAGGCCATTTCTCTTCCAGTAAATAATTTTGGTCAATCAAATAGTTCCTGCATTTTGTGTTAACATTTCAGATTTGCAGGTACTAAAGTAGCTTGCCTTTTAAATAAAGTGTTTTAATGGATAAATCAAGATGTGTGGTGCAAGTGAAGGTAATGAAAATGACAGACATATCGATTAACAACTTTGAAGAGGCTGGCAAATTGAATCTTGGTCAGTTCCTAGAAGTTGTCTCCTTGGTGGCATACCTGGCTAAATGCCGCCAGTCAAATGCAGAAGGCAGCCTCCTCGATTGCCATTATCATATTTACCAGCAATACCGGGACCAATAATGTTCTAGTGCAGTTTTGCTTTATTTGCCCAATGTACAGCTGCAGACTGTCTAAGCGGTTCCTCGCTGAATGCTGCGGCGTTACACAGCAAATATGGATAAGGCAACCAGCCAAATACATGAGGAAATGTGAACCCTCAGTGAGGCTGTTGGAGAGAAGCAAAATACACAAACACATTAATTATTCGGCTTAAGGTCTCAAATTTCACCTTGGTTGAGGCGTACCGGAAGAAAGGAGCTGTATCCCTTTTCAACATGCAAGGGAATATGCTTTAAAAGCTGGTCACTTGGAATCAAGAAAGAATAACACAAACTCCCAATGTATAAAAAAGCAGCTCTTAGTCTGAAGAGCCTCAGAACAGTCTCTGCGTGTTTTGCTACTCTGTTGTAATAACAGGAAGCACCTGGCGCTCAGGGGATTTTTGTGCTCTTGTTTACTTTGCAGTGCCGCTGTTATATTAACAGATTGCCACTTGACATTTCATCTAGGAATCTGAATTTGGGCTGCATAAAATCCAGCAGGCAAATGTGTCAAAGGACAGCATATCGGGAGATTCTGATTAATTCACTTCAAACACATAATAGATTACTGCCTGCGAAAATACTTCTCAATTATCAGGAAGGCTGAATCACAGTACAAATTCTCTGTAATCAATGTAGCATAGAAAGCACATATCGTGAACCATTCAGCGTAAATGAAATCAAATTAATAATTCAAGAAACGTTCACCAGGAGAAACGATATTTCCTGTAGTTTTACAATGAAAGAGAAACAGACGCACATTGTTAAGATTGGATTTCTGTATCCTTGCATCAAGGCCATACATTATTTCTACTGTGAATAATCAGAAAATAACCAGAATGAATGAGTGTTTTAATGTAAACGGTGAACGCCTTGTGCTCTACGGGGAGGGAAATGCTTCCTTAGTCAATGTCAACTTTTAATTTGTTTTGATTCCATTCTAAAATTGGTTTTAAATGCAAACAATTAGGTTCATATGCTGCCCACCGACCTGAATGAATACATTTTAAAGTCAGTCTGATATCTACAAGAATTAAAATATAACTGGAGAATGATATCAGCCTATGGATTAAATTTAAATACATGGAGCCAGCTGAGATGTCACAATAATTGTACCACAAGTTTAATATATATGGGGGAAGGAAAAAAGACTCTCCAGTTATGGGCATTTAAGTCAAACAAAATACACCAATTGTATTGCTTGCAGGGAGCAGAATGCACTGAAACAGGATGGTGCCCATCATACAAACATTCAAAATAGGTCAAGTAGAATATATGGTCCTTCGTCCCTGCTCTGCCGCTCAATGAGATCATACGTGATAGTGTTTCGAGTTCCACATTCCCATCTAACTCCGGTAACAGTTAATTCCCTTGCCTAAAATGAACCTATCTGCCTCCGTATTTAAGATATTTAATGGCCCGGCCTTCATTGCCTTTTCAGGCAGAGATTTCCAAAGTTGTGCAACCTTTTGAGAGAAAAAGAAGCGTGGGAGAATAAAATACATCTACAGGATAACAAAGGGATAAGTGGTTAAACCATAGTGGAATATTACAACGAAGTCTCCTTGCACAAGTAGCAGGCCAACCTGCGCTGTCAGCCATTGTGAAGGAAGAACAACAAGTATCGTAAACAAACTACCAAGAGTCCTTGAAACAAAGTTAGGATGTCTGTTATCAGCACATGAGACAGGGCCTAGTCATGCTATCTGTTGTTTGTCCAGATGACTAGTCGCCAGATGGGCTACACAAGGTTTTGTGTAACTACTCAAGCTTTTTGCGTAATTATAAACTAAGACAGAACAATTGTATGCATGCCAAAGATAAAATTTCAATGTTATTAATTACTAAAATGTCAAGCAGCTTTTGTAATTTGCATGACCTCTGTTACGCACGCTTTTACTATAACTATGTGTGTACTCTGATGCTTCATCGGAGTGCCGGCTAGCCCCATTGTATGCTGCTGGTCTGTCCGTTTTATCATGATTCAATAAAGACTTCCGAGAGAAACCTCCTGGGTCTGAGTGTTCACTCCGTTTTCCGCGACAAATTGGCGACGAGGAGGCGATCCGACTGAAGTCCAGTAGCCTCTTAAATTGGAGAGGTAATTGAAATCCTGGGCGGTCGGATCTCTAAAAAAGATCCCTGGCGGAGAAGGGGAGGAATAACTCCCCTAAATTAGGGAGAGTACGAACTGCATCCTAGCCGAAAGGGGATTGCAGTGAATTAGCATCCCAGCTGAAAGGGGGACTGCGACTAAAAGGGTAGCTACCGACCAAAGAGACGTAAGTGACCCAAAGAATCGGAGAACTTGTTAAGGAACTCTTAAACACCGGTGAGCACATAGGGTAGGAAATGCGCTGCGCTGTTAATTGTGTTTTCTTTTCAGAAAAATGGGAGGTCGCAACAGCAGAGCGGCATCTGCCTCCTCCGCGGTTCCACGGGGTTCCAAAAACAAATCTAAGCCAGAGCCCAAATCAGGAACTTTGAAGATGGGCAAGAAATCGGAAAAAACGTATGAAGATGGTAACCAGGGCTCGAGAAAAAGTAAGAGGCCCGCTGGTGCCTCCGGGGTCGCCAGCCGACATTGTTGAAAAAGAGACGGGTAATGACAGGTATGCGGTGCCTTTTTGCAGTGACTTATATGGCTGGACACAAGGGGAATGGCTGTATGGTGGGAGTTTGAAATACCCCTCATCCAGGCCTGGTGGGATGGAGTTGCTAATGAGGCCAGAGATCCTACTTGGGATTTTGATTATATGATGGGTTATTTTGAAAAATGTATGGAGGTAAAAAAGAAGTAGTATACCCAGGGGTTCGAGTCCCCTGGAGGTGAAAAATAAGTAATTTCTGTGTTTTCTTTTGTGTCAATTACGGTCCCGAAAATGTCCAGTATGTTTCTGATTGGGTTAAATGGACTCAAAGTAAAGGAGAGAGCTTCCCACCAGCTGGAACCTTTAATCGGGACAGATTTGAGCGCTTATAATATGTTTTAAGGGAGGTTGATAGTCTGCTACTGAATTTTCTGTAACATAAAAAAAAAATGAATTGAACTAAGTTACAAGAGCTGTTTGTGGTGAAGAGAGAGGGAGAGAGAAAGGGTACCCCTTGGGGATTAATGAGAAATTTGCATGCAGCAGCAGAGAAAATGTGAGCTTTCGTAAGTTTGAAGGTCCCTATAGGTGGAGCCTTCAAGATCTCTTTATTCCCCCACTGCTACGCTAAGATTCATTTAGAATTAAGTTCAATATTATAGGAGTATCGATACATACCTTTACATATGTGTTTGTTTGTGTGCAATCAAGCATTTGTATGTGAGCTTTAACGTGTTTTCATCCCTGAATTGTCTTGTGTGCGTGTAGTTGAGCACTTTAGAGTCGAAAGCCCCATATTTGGTTAAGGAAAAGTTTATTCAAATATTCCAAAATGTTGAGTATAAGGTTTGAGTTGAGATTACTGGCAAAAAAAACATAGTTTGAAGGTAGTGTAAAGATAAAACAGGGCTTGCCTTTTTTTGAGATGTTTGAGACGAACCCTTGTACCACCCCCTTGTAGACTAGTAGGGAATAAGCCTCATCAGCAGCATCCAGGCTGATTGGGATTAATACATATGAATTAGTATTCTAAAATTCTGGGAAAAAGAAATTACTTGAAATTCAGGAGGATTCCAGGAAAACGAAAAGACATAAACACAAGGTCTAGGTGGTTCCAATGGGTAAAAAGGGGTTTCTTAAGAAGAGATGAATTAAATATTAAAGGAATTCTGCTTTCTAAAAGCACTGGAATTTCAATTTGGGGCAATCTTGAGATGTAAAGTGCAGTGTAATTTAACAGGTTACCTTATCACTAGGATGTTATCTAAGATAAAGAATATGTCGATAAATATACTTAAATTATAACTTGGATACAAATCATTACACATGAAAAAGAGGTTGTTTTAATTTTGATAGTGTAAGTTACAGTTCTTAGAAAGTTTAAAAATTTAAGGTTTGGTTCTTGATAAAGTTCTCAAAAGGGAATTTCCATTTTAAAGGTCTGACAACAATTGGCACTAATTCAAATGCTGCAAGCTTTTGTGTTCGCAAAATCTGTTCCCAAAATATGATGCTAAGCTCAAGACCTTGGCAAAGTTTGGCAGATATCCAATTTTTGGCAGAGTTAATGAATCTGGGATAATTCTAAAAGAAAAGGGTCAGACACAATTTATTGGGTTGCTTTTAAGACAATAAAATTTTTGAGAAGAAGAAAAGGAAGCAAAACATGTCAATACCTGATTTCCGCTTTAAAACTGTTATGAGAATATTTTAAAGTCTCTCCAGGCAACCTGACCAAAATAAGATGGTAGCTGTTGCAAGTGTAATATGGTATGAGGAAAGTAGGAGAATGAGTTTGGGAAAGAGGACATAATGTACAAACTGTTTTAAGGGAAATAAATTTGATAATCTGTCCATCAACCGAGGCATTGGAATAGCACAGGTGGAGATAAGCAAAGATCTAGAGGCAGAGATCCCCGTTGAAATTGAATAGTTAATATGGCCTAAAGAGTAAGGAAACATTTTAAACAATCAGAACAATAGATAAACTGAACTCAAAAGAGCCTTAGGATGATCATGGTCAGGAAAGAAAACTTAGAGGTAAAACTATGAGGAATCTTTAGTTCAGGAATTGAAATGTAAGGAGAAATAATACTTAACAACAATTTACCACAAGATGGATACAGGTAAATGGAAAGCTTAAAAAAGGCTGAATAGATGTACTACTGATTATATTAATGTGCCTGTGAGCTACAAAAGCTAAAATCATAGGATTAACACATTGATGACAGGCAGACTTAAGCAGTTCCCAGAGAGAACAATCACTGGAAGTGAATATGCTGAGCCATTGAAAGAAAGGATAAGAAGGTGCATTGTAGAGTTTTTTAAGGAATTGAGGTCTGACATGAGACAGCAGCAGGAGGGAGTAGACTGGAAGGAGTTCACCCAAATGGATTCAGATCATGGAACTAATTTCACAGGGAGAGTCATTAAAGAAGTGTGTAATTTTATGTGGGTTAAACATAAATTCCATGTTCCCTACCACCCCCAGAGTCCAGGGATGGTGGACAGGATGAACTGAACTTTAAAAAAAAACATCAATCAAGAGACAGGGAACAGCCCAATATTATAATGCGCCGTGGGCTACCCCAAGCAGGACCACCAGGTTCACTCCATTTGAAATGATAATAGGTAAGGGCCATGCAATTACCTGAAGGTATTATAGTAGCAGGTGTAGGGCCACAGAAAGGAAAAATACAGGACAATGTAAGAGAATTAAGTAGGCAATTGCATGAGTTAAGGAAGGAAGTCAGAGACTGACAGGTGATTAAGGATATGGAAACAGGCAAATCCAAAGAGGAAAATACATGACAATTGACCAGGCGGTAACCCAGAGAACGGGAGCCGATGTCAATATCTCCACAGATCTACGATCCTGGTCATGGGCCTATCAGTACTGGCAGCAAGGCCGGGTATCATCACTGCTCATCCCGCACCGCAGGAGGAACTTTGGTACAGCATGGACAGTGCCGAATGCGACAAGCAACGGGGAATGATAAATGTAACAGTAGGAGAACAAGTGCTTTCATATTGTAGTAAAGTTTTGCTTCAGATCGAGCATGGGAGGTCCGCCATTATCCAGCCACCTCCCACCTCTACTTTCACAGTCTGAGTAGAGATAATTGAAGCCCCTCAAACCACACCGACTGATCCATCTTGTCCGACTATACATCCAGGACTGACGAATGGTTTGGTACTGGTTAGTCAGAAGTTTTGTATGATAATGTACACCATGAGCTGGTACCCGTAGTCTTGAATGTATCCGGTGTCGTCCTGCCCCAATGGTGCTCAACGCATACCCAAGCACTCTATACGGCTCTGACGTGCCAATTGATGACTGAAGCAGTTCAGTTCAGTGGCGAGGTGCGATTAGGCTTGGGAGGGAACCGCGTTAAGTGCAGCCTGATAAATGATGGCACTATGATATTCAATGTAGGGACTTCATTGGTTAATCCAAAGTCTGGCTACCGTGCTCGAATGTCATGCGGGGACTATCAATAAATTAATTGAAATAAGGAAAAATATTTCAGACAAAGCAAGCAGAAATGCTGTATGCAACACCTATGGAGCTTGGGCACTGGAACAAGCCCGAGAAAATTTAAGACAGAGCAAAGAAGGGGTATTTCCTTTATGGGTAACTAATGAGCATCTATTGAATGTCTCACGACACAAGAATCATGACTTGACCCGTTGCCAGCTCAGGGGTTTAACACGTGCATGTAGAATGAATGTTGAATGTATAGTGAATAGTAATATGCTAATAGGCATTGTATTAGTAATACCTGTCATACCTATGTCAATGACATAACCCATGCAAGACGCCCACAGTGACTGCTGGTACGGGACCCCAGCCATGAGGCCCATTTGTACACCTACAAATGGACTTTATACAAATGCCTAAATGTACCGGATATAATTATGTTTTGGTTCTAGTATGTTTGTTATCGCGATGTGTGGAAGCGTATCCCACCCGACGAAATGATGCTGTTGTTGTTGTAAAATTGTTGTTCATTTTACTGCTAAAGTGATAAAGGAACCTTTGAAGGCCTTACGATGCAACCATCACCCTTCCTGCCAATACCACCCCCAGTCTACTGGAGCGATGGAAAGACAAAATGGTATTCTTAAAAACAAACTAGCTAAATTATGTGAAGAAACCAGTTTTAAATGGCCTGAAGCTCTACCCTTGGCGCTCATGACTATCCGCTCTCACCCTAACTGTCTCAAGGGCTTGCATATACAGGTAGCATAAACTCAGAAAAAGCCGACCATTGAAGACTGCCATCAATACCAGCCCGGGGACCTTGTCGTAGTAAAGACCTTCAGGAGAAAGAACTGTTTGGAACCACGATGGGAAGGGCCTTTTCAAGTCCTGCTCACCACCCATATAGCCGTAAAGGTTGAAGGACGCCCTTGTGGATATATGCATCGCACGTCAAGCAGACGCTGACCTCGGACGGAAGGGCTTGTGCAAGAACTTTAACTGAGCCATCAGAATGCTGACTGATTTGGATCCTGTCCTGCGTGGTCCTTGCAGGGGCACAGAATACCAATTCTGCGGTTCAACGAATGCAGGCTGTAGCCTCGCAAGTTAATCGGACTAAATGTTGGATTTGCACTCATTTTCCTCGATGCAAAACAGCAGCTGAATTGCATGAGAGGGTGGGAAGGACCCGACCTTGTGCTGCTAACAACTCGAACTGCCTTGAAGGTTAAAGGGAAGGAAGATTGGGTGCATGCCAATCGTTGTAAAAAAATAGACATTTTCCAGCAACAACATAGCAGCCGTTATCAAGTCAACTAATTTGTATCATGTATTGGATACGGCTTCTTGCTATATTCTGTGAAGTGTACCCCAAGAACTCTCACCCCAACACATTTTTGTCTTTATGCCGCGCCTATGGTAGACAAGTAGGACAGGGCTCCTGTTGGATATGTGCCCAGACTCCCCAACATGGAGGTGAGTCAAGCACCTATGAGGCAAAACCAATGACTGAGTACGAAGTGAAGGATCTCATAAATTTCAACACCCAGTCAGATGATGCAGAATCCAATATGTTCCGGGGTGGTTCCGTCGATCTCCACCTGCTAATGGGTGGAACTATACAGTTCATGGGATAAGAATCAAGCCTCTTCAGGAGCCGATAAATGCCACCTGTTGGTGTTCGAACCTTGCAACCGGTACTTATAACCTGGGAAACTGTAGTTGCGAAAACACCATATCTACAAGCCCTGGTAGTTATGACCATCAAAATCCTCTAAATGGTACGTTATTGGTTTGTGGGGAAAAAGCATACCCCTGGATGCCTGGGATGCCACATTATCTTCCTTCTTTAATCAAAATAACGGAAGTTTGGGTAAGGACGCTACCACTCCCACTTGGAGTGGCTGCTGCTACCTAGCATATTTGAATCCTAATCTTCGCTATATAAGTAAATTAGATATTCACCCGCATCGGCGTCTACATTGCCGTGACATCACGGAATCTGAACGATTCTGGATGATTGCTAACTCCTCTTATGGAGCTGTTCGTCATTCCCGAGAGATTATCAATCTGGCAGCTGCACTTGGAAAATTTGCTAATTCAACGGCTGATGCTTTGATTGAGACACAGAAACAGATTTCAGCTACCACTACTGAAATGATAGTCCTACGCCTGACTGCCTTACAAAATAGAATGGCCCTTGATTTCCTCCTAGCTGAAAAAGGTGGCACTTGTGCCATGATACGTTCAGAGTACTGCACTTATGTGCCTGATGTTTCTGAGAACGTTACTAACCTGGGACAGCATGTTATCGATAAAGTGCAAGAAATAAAGAAAGTTGGGGAAAGACTGAGTAACTTTTATAACAAGGAGTCCTGGTGGGCTACAGTAATGGGGTGGTTCTCCGGTTGGGGAAGTTGGCTGCTGTATGTTTTAATTGGGTTGGTGATAGCATGTGTTATAGGGTGTTGTGCATGTATTGCTCTGCGAATTTGCTATTCCCAGGTTATTAACAGTGTCTCTACTGGATTAGGTGATGCCCCAATTCTTCCCCAAATGATGCGCACTGGCCCCAGTGAAGCCCACTGGTGGGGAGAAAAGGATTACCCTGACAGAAATCGGCCTTTTACATATGGTTATGAACCCCCTTGTGATAATTAAGATACTATTCCTCTTTGGTATTAATCTAGAAGATTAACAAGGAGGGATTGTGGGAGAATAAAATACATCTACAGGATAACAAAGGGTTAAGTGTTTAAACCATAGTGGAATACTACAACGAAGTCTTCTTGAACCAGTAGCAGACAAACCTGCGCTGTCAGCTATTGTGAAGGAAGAAAAACAAGTATCATAAACAAACTACCAAGAGTCCTTGAAACAAAGTTAGGATGTCTGTTATCAGCACATGAGACAAGGCCTAGTCACGCTATTTGTTCTCTGTCCAGATGACTAGTCGCCAGATGGGCTACTCAAGGTTTTTTGTAACTACTCAAGGTTTTTGCGTAATTATAAACTAAGCCAGAAGAATTGTATGCATGCCAAAGATAAAATTTCAATGTTATTAATTACACACGCTTTTACTATAACTAGGTGTGTACTCTGATGCTTCCTCAGAGTGCCGGCTAGCTCCGTTGTATGCTGCTGGGCTCTCCGTGATTTCATGATTCAATCAAGAATTCCGAGACAAACTTCCTGGGTCTGAGTGTTAACTCCGTTTTCCACGACAGTTGGAGATTCCTTAGAGTTCTTGGAAATCCCAGGATGCGTAGGGTGGGACACGCCTCCTCCTCCCCCATGTTCACAGAAATTTCCCTCTATGTGGCCTCTGCTACGTTTGCTGGTCATTGTGCAGATCCAGATGCACTGCAACAGCAGCCTCCAGAGTCGGGAGGGCAAATCATTTTTCCTCCCTGAATGTACGCAGCCCTTCACAGCACAACAGCCAGAAAACGATCCACAGCACCGCAATGGACTTTCCAATGAAATTATTCAGTTAAAAACGCTTAGCCTTGCTCATTCCAACGACACTGCAGAGGGTCCCTACTGTTGCCCAACACATATTTAGCTGGGAATGAGCAACACAGGCTTTCAGTCGTTCGATAAAAGCCGAGATTGAAAGGCATGCGTCAATCCTGCGGAACCCCACGTCAATCATGGAGCACCAGGTCCTGGCAGTGCGATTAAATTGAGGAGTGAGGTTATGGAGTGATATAATCACAGGTTTAGGATTATTGAAGTTGAGGAGCTTGCAGTCCCAAGTCCAACGTTGGTCCGTGAGCACAGGGATGATGGAGAAATGGGATTTTGTGTAAGTTACCTTATAGATGGCCGAGTATTGGGTGGGCTGTGTTTCTTGAAGGTTTGTAACAGGTATTGGGTGGACAGATTAACATTTGTTTAGTCGAGTCTGGCTTTAACAAAGGCACAGCCGCGTGGTACTCTGCTTTTGGGCTGAGGCAGAAGTGATGGTGGTTGATGTAAAGGAGTTGAGAGCAGACACAATTTAGGATGGAGAAAATATGGGCTCAGAAATCAGATCAGGATTAAACGGAGCTTGGAGGTAGGTGACAATATGGTTCAGGCTGAGACATTGGCGCCAGAGGGGAGTGTAGACTGTGGATAGGGAACAAACTTTATGATGGTAACAATTGAAAGTGGCTGCGGTATTGCAGAAATGTAAAGTACATTAATGGAAATGGAGTTAAATGTGGTTTAGGGAATGGATTGCTGAATAGAGCGCCTTACCTGGGACACCAACAATAGATAGAATGGGATAGTAACCGACTTGAATCACCGCAATAACTCCATGGATCCAATCATCTAACGATATCCAACCTTGAGAAAGATTGTAAAGTCCTGAGGATAAACTCCTTTCCATTGTTATCACATCCCAATATATTGTTCTCAGATTCTGATCTATTGTAGTAACATTCCATTGTATTTTCCACAGATTCTGACCCATTGTTGCAACATTCCAATTCATTATTCTCAGATGCTGATCCATTGTTGTAACATTCCAATCTGTTGTTCTCAGATTCTGATCTCTCCTCTCGGTCTCTCAGGGGCCGTTGATTCTTATGACCGCTGGATGAGATTCTCCCGCTTACGCTATGGGATATCGCATTGTAATGAGCCCCGTATTAATAGAAGAGGTAAATCCTCCAGTGACACAATTAGCATCCATGGAGACTGAGATTAATTACAGACAGAACAAATTGATTCAGGGAACGCCTTTGAATCCAACACTTTTTATATCACTATAAATTACAACATTAACCTGGTCTGGAGGGGAAGTATGAGGTTCGCTGAGGGAAGGAACGATATAAATAGTGGCCGGACTGACCACTATATGTAAATCCACCTTAGGGTGGAATCTGAGGGTTGAAAGGTTCTAAGTGCTCCAAGCTGTTTATAAAAGCAGAGAGGGAGAAACCCTGCAACTACAAAGCAGGATGGAGCTTTGCTTGGTCAGCTATATTAAAGACTATTTATTTTTAAAGCTTGGAGGTTGCTTAGTGAAACAGAATCACAGGAGTATGCTTTGCATTTGGAACACAAAAATAGTTGACAATAATCATGACCACATTGCACTGGACAACAAAAAGCTTGGGAAGATTTCAACACAGGAACACCGAAAGCGGTGTTTCAAACTCTCGCTATCCCTTCGATCCTAGCAATCCATTTACAGGTCCAGGGCGGGCCCCAGTGAACAGGTACCAGGACTTTTCGGCAAGGATAAAGCTGCTTCCATGGTACAGAAGGTAATTTTCCAGTGGGCATCTCAACATTCACTAGAAATCCTTTCATAATTGGTATCACTCTTGAGATATCCAGAAAACTCACTCTAAATGCACCACCATTTTAACTTTCGAGCATTATCCATGAGTTCCGTAACAATCTGTCATCATGTCCAGTGAGAGAGAGCCTCAGGCCTTATCTTCCAGCAGTTGACTCGGTGGCATTTTCATACTAACTCAAATTGCAGAATGGCTTCCTTCTTGACTCTCTGTGCGTCTCTCTCTGATCACCTGTTCCGAATGGACTGCGCAGTTGTATTTTGTACTTCTTGGTTTTGTTTAATGTTCACTTAATGACCAACCCCATTGCTGGGCAACGTCTTCATTACATTCGTCGTCAAACCTCATTAAAATGCAGGCATTCAAAGAGGGCCCCAGACTTGCCGGCTGATTTTTGCAAAACTCTAAACTGAAACCAAAACCAGGCTTCACAGTTCAAATGCAAATGTAGCTAACTTAAAATTATTCCTAGTTCCTATAACTTCACCCGCAAAATAAAAAACATTTAAAAGTTATTTTGAAAAGGAATTTTCAAGTCCTGTTACTATCTCCACTCATCACTACATCTATCGCACTTGCACAGATTTACTGTAGCTGTAACAATACACTTACACTAACTAAACAAAAATTATCCATAAGAATCATATTCTACACAAGCCCATATTACTAACGATATTTTTATTCTGCCATATTTGCACTTGATAAAGCATCTGCTATTATATTGTATCTCCCCGCTACATGGCTGAGTTTTAATTTGTAAAGGAGCATTGAACCCTACCAAAATAGTCACAGATGATTGTTTTGAATCTTTGCCAGAACGGATAAATGAACGCGGTCGTTATATAAAACAATTTCTGCAGGATTTTTTGATAACTACACTTCAAAATGTTTGATAGCCAGCAATAAAGGCAGAGTATCCTTTTCACACCGTAGTATATCCTCTGGCAATGATTTATCTTTCCAGCGAAATAACTGGCTGGCCGTTCGATCCCCATCTCGCCGCCCTGTGGTAAAACTGAGCAAACACTCACTAACATCCAAATCCAGTTGAAATGGTTTCACATCAGTTGGTGCCACTAAAACAGGTGCACTGGTCAGTACAGCTTTCAAGTTTCCAAATGCACTTTGACAATCCTTTGTCCATTTAATTTTAATGCTTATCTTTAACATTTTTTACAGTGGAACCACTGCAATGCTTATATTAAGAAGAAACTTCCAATAAAATCCACTGATGTCGATAGCCCACACAATCAAACAATTAGTCTTAAACACTCTCAATGCTAGTTGGACCCAGTTTTTGCTTATTTGGAGATCACTTTGAGTTCCCCTCAGTGTGGCCCTAATAAGTTACTTTTGCTTTAGAAAATGCACTTCATGCAAATTTAATGACTAAATTGTCTCTTTGTAACCGATGAAACACTTCATTCAAGTGTTGCAGATGTTCCCCAAGCTTAGCTTAATACAAAGAAATCCAAAATATATACAGCAGTGTTAGATAATCCTTCAATAATCCTGTTGCTTAATAGTTGAAACGTTACTGCTGCTTTCTTCATTCCGAAAGACATGAGATAACATTGAAAAAGTCCTTTCGGGGTTTGCAAATCTGATGTTTCTTTGGCCATATCCATCAACTCGACTTGCCAATATTCCTTCAATAAACTTATTTTTTCTCATGAAATTTGCTTTTTGAATATTTGCAATACAGTTTTGTAATCGTGGAATCGGATATCGATTCGCCTATGTGACTATATTAACTTTACCATCGACTGTAATCAATCATTGTGCCCCAAATGGTTTCGGTACCATTACAAGGCGTGTGCCTCATTCGCTGTGACTCGTTCAAATAATGCCATCTCCCATCATGAACCTGACCTCTACCTTCACTTGGGCTCACGTCCCTGCATTAAGCCTCTAAAAATGTTGCTTTACGGGTGACACACCACGTACTTTACACCATGCAAGGCAAAAGACGTTCTTCCACTGTCCTAGTTAAACACATTTGTCTCAAGAGTTTGTAATAACTTTCTTAAGACGTCTCGACAGTATCATCTGGAAGATAGCATAATTTGGAGTGGGAAACAATCAAAGGTTATTGGGGTTAGATGGGGATATGGAAATGGAGATACTAGAAGATCAGCCATTATCTTATTGAATGGCGGAGCTGGCTCAAGGGGCCGCATGTTCCATTCCTGTTCCTGTTTCTTATATTCTTGTCTAACCTTGGAATACCTCCCTATCGTCCAATCTAATTACGGGAGGATCGTGTTTAGAACTTTCTATTCCTGGATTATTCCCCAAATGGTTTGACATTTTAAGTTCCCTCCTTTCTCATTTCACTGCTGCAAACACATTGCTCTCCTGGTTAGCTCACCTGCCGTAAGATGGCTTTACTATGTTGACGGGACACACTAAGTGTTTTTACCCCCTGCCTGGAGAGATCACTATATAATTCACAGTCTTGAGTTTCATTGTGATTTGGTAAGAATCAGTGAACATTGTATCTCACGATTTACCAGAGAGAGTTCACAACACTTACACATATTCTGCAGCAACAGGGCTTTGCGTCTTTGCATGTTATGTGCTTTGGCTTGCATTGTTTGTTGAGATATATTTTAAAGTTTATTTGGCCAACTCACGCTCCATGGTTAAGTGTTCGCTGAAATTTGACACACAAGTGAATAGTGACGTCTTTGAACTTTGGTTCATATTTTTTCTTTAATTAATGTAAGTGATCCTCTCCCTTACTCCCCATATATCAGGTCAAAAGCATTGAATCCTTTGGACTCAATCGGGACATTAGCAAACAGTACAATTGGAATGCATTAATCGCAATAATTATTGCCTTCATGACAACATTAATTATTAATTAATCTGTTCTTTAAAGTGTGATGTCATGTTGCTGAAGTTCCTTGTGATTGTGGATAAAACGCTCATGACTTAAATTGTTCTCTACGCTCCCAAACTATTTATTATTTCTTTGAATATGTGTGAAATAAAATTTGAGCATTGATCTGTTTGTTTTTCCTGAGGCAATCCATACATTGTAAAGAATTGAACGGACTTTTACACTTTAATTTTCACCATAATCTTCCCGAAATGCACTGCAACAAGGAATCATGTTGAAACAGCCATAATTATTGGAAGATACTGATTCCCATTTCTGGTAAATGGAGGGGCCCAACACAATCGAATAAGGGACTCCGGAATTGTTCTCAGCAGCTTGTATTGGAATTACAGATACAGGTTTAATTGATGATCAGATTATCCCCACTTCCTGACATGTATAACATATCTGGCAGAATTTAGCCACGGCATTACGGTGAAAAAAATACAATTTTCGGTGATTTGGCCTGTGTTTTCGTACTTACCAAATGAACTGCCATTGGAAAACAGTGAGCCACTCGTAAAATTTCATTGTGACACCCAGTTAGAAGCTTATGAACTACTGCCCATTGCTCATTGGCTTATATTTGAGGTGGTATCTATTTCCTCATTAGCACATTGCATTTTAAACAAAAACACTCAGGTGTTTTGTGTTGATTCAGTCACTAAGTTTGCTTTTTTTCTAAAGTTTTCTTAACTTAAAATCAGCCTGTTGCATTTTGATTAAGGAAGATTGGGTAAAGATATCATCTCCATTCTCTTTACATTCCTCGTTTTACTTCAGTTCCCAAAAAATAGTGGAGAAGAATTTAAATTCTAAGCTATTTCCCTACTTTATGGCTTATTCACTTCTTTTCTAAAGTACATTGGGTCTGAGATCTCGTCACGATGCAGTCAAGAAACAATCCAGGTTGTTCCTCAAGTCGGCCCTCGGTTTCTTTCACTTCCAATGGCTGTTACAACACTCTCTATAAGGCTAGTAGTTTTGAACCAACCATGTCCTTTCCCAAGATAAAATCAATAGCATCTATAGGGATTTAATGCATTTCTCCAACTGCAACCTCTCCACTTACTAAGTGACCTCTTAATCTGAAACTATATAATGAAACCGGTTTATAACCTCAATGTATACATCCAATTTGTATATTTTTTTCCAACATCAGCCACTCTGGAAGAGAAATGGTTTCATAAACCAACATCAGCGTCTGACTTGCACCAGTGTCTCTCAATAGTTTTATTGATTTGCCTCTTTGGTTAGCAGAATGATGAATATCTCTCCCATATTAACAACTTCTTCAAACCTTTCCATAACTTGTTTAGTTACTTTTTTGGAACTTCAAGGGAACACCCCCACCCCTTTGAAATCACATACAGGACCTTTAATTTGCTGGGTTTATTTATCAGTAATTAAGAAAATATTTTATTCACCACCATGAGCCATGTCCTTCTTCTGAACAGCTTCTGAAGGAAGTGTTTCACCTATACCACTGCAACGATTAGAGTACACATTTTCCTTCCTGATACAACCTTTTCTGACCATTCCTTATGCATTCCTACTATTGCTGCGCTTTCCCCATTTAATTCTCAGCAATTACTTTTATATCTCAGTTTTTGTTTTTTACACTGGAGCCATACAACTTTTTACATCACTTTTAGATTCTCAATTATTTTTGCATCCTTCTGCTGGTCCTTTAAAAGAGAAAACTTTTCAATCTGCCAATTTCCAAGTCTTCCAATTACCTTGTTGAGTCCCATATGGCCATTTCCCCACAGATAACTGTCTGTGTCAGATATCACAGATATCAGCAAAAACTGCCGCTTCTCCTACCTTTGATGGAGCAAAGGGACCTTGGCGTGTGTGTCCATAGGTCTCTGAAAGCAGAGGGGCATGTTAGTGGGGTGGAGGAAAAGGCATATGGGGCACTTGCCTTTATCAATCGAGGCATAGATTACGAAAGTAGGGAAGTCATGTTGAAGTTGTATAGAACCTTGGTAAGGCCACAGCTGGAGTACTGTGTGCAGTTCTGGTCGCTAAATTAAAGGACGGGTGTGATTGCACTGGGTGGGGGAGTGTAGAGGAGATTCACCAGGATGCTCCCTGGGATAAAATATTTATGTTATGAAGAGAGGTTGGATAGACTTGGTTTGTTTTCTTTGGAGCAGAGAAGATTGAGGGGCGACCTGATCGTGTACAAGATTATGAGGGGCATGGAAAAGGTGGATAGGGAGCAGCTTCCCCCCCTTAGTTGATGGCTCAGTCACAAGAGGGCATTAGTTCACGGTGAGGGGCAGGAGGTTTAGGGGGGATGTGAGGAAAACCTTTTTTACCGAGATGGTGGTGACTGTCTGGCATGCACTGTCTGGGAGTGTGGTGTAGGCCTGTTGCCTCACATCCTTTAAAAAGTGGATGAGCACTTGGTTCGTCACAACTTTTAAGGCAAAGGGCCAAGTGCTGGTGAATGGGATTAGGTAGGTAGGTCAGGTATTTCTCACTTGTCGTTTTACAGGTGACTTGAATATTATATCGGAATTCTTCCATATTAATAATTTTCATCACCTTGTAAATTTTTTTCTCTAATTTCGATCACATAAACGATTGATTCCAGATTTCTCCCTCAAATTCTACAAATGTCTCATTCAGTTCATTTCTTATTGTGGTGAAAATTTATTGAACAGCTTTCGGGACAAGCTCAACATCATTAACAATTATCCTTTAAATACTCCATAGTCTGCAGTTGCATTTAATCAAATCATTGTATACAATCATAGCTGTACCTGACAGGACACATTGTAGCCAGAGTGTCCAAGCATATTTTGTTCACTTCCACATTGTAGCTATCGTTTCAAATGTGGTTAAATATCTTTGAATTCCATCTTCTGTCAAGTCAGGCATTAAACGAGTATTTCTTTAAATTGAAATCAAATTCCTCAGTGGATCAGGATCGTCCTCTGAACCGTTAACTTTCCTTTCTTCCTTTACACTAAGCTATAATTGAGCCAGATCAGGCCCTCTGCATTATTTGTTTCTTTGAAATTCTATATCTGTTTCCTTAACACTATCTGCTTTTACTAACTTCTCTCTCTTGGGCTCCAGCTCCAACCTTATCATTTTGCATTTCATTATATCTTTCACTTATTTTCGTTTTCATTGTCATTTTTTCCAATTCAAGCCTCTCTCATTTCCATCTCTTTGGTTCTTTGTTCCTCCCGTTCAACATCTGTTTTTCTCTATCTCCTTCTATCGCAAATTGTTTCATATCGTTTCATTTTTCTCTTCCAAATTGATTCATTTGGAACTGAATTTCTGCTAACTCCAGCAATGATACGTAAATTTGAGATTGTTCTCCTTTTTAGTTCCAAATGCTGTTTAATTACTTTAATCATATCATCGTAATGGAACCCCACAATTATATCTACCTTCAATTTCTCTGAAAACTCTCTCAGGTTACCATTAGTCAAGGATTTCAAATAATTTACTGAAACATCGCCTACTTATAGAAAATACATAGCAAGAGTGAAATCAATTTTTAAATTCCATCCCATATATTTAAAACCAGAGCAAGACTGTTCCTGTGTACAGGCATTCCACTCCCTGTCTTCTTTAAAGATTAAAAGATTCTCTCTAAATTCAAGTGTTTTTAATCCCTGGGCGAGCCCCAAATTTACCGTGATCCCAGCTAATGTTATGACAGAACATGAGAGATCACGGAATGGAAGTTGCTTTGAAAGAATATATTCTTTTGTAAACAATGGATGCAACTTACTGAAACAGATTAACGGGAGTCTGATATTTATTTTCTTTATGGAAATATAAATGATTAAATAAAAACACGAAACATTGACTATATTTCACTGGATTGCAAAAAGTTTGGAAAGCATTTAATACAGACACCAAGAAAGAACTGGCCCACCTCACGTTTTCCCATTTATTACAGCAACCGGTACAGACCCATTACTACAGTGAGGAGTTGCCACTATTTCCACATCCAGGGTAAAGCTGGTTCAGTTGCAAAGAGTTTTCATTTTCGATGAACTTATGGACATTCAATAGATGTCCTTCAACAAGTTTTACCTCCTCTGAGATATCCAGAAAACTCACTCTAACTTAGTTAATACTTTAAGTAGATGTGTTCATTTCCAAATAAAAACCTAAAAAACCATGTTTTTTCATACTGCTTCTCCCTTCCTCCATGTGGGTCTTTCTTTGATTCACTGCCTCTGGGCAACAGCAAGTTTTCATTTGTATGTTTTAACTTCCCTAAATTACTAACCGCTCTGGTGATCAATCTCTTCGCTACAAGAATGTAAAATAAATTAAAATACGTGCATGCAAAGAGAGCAGCATGTTTGCGTTCTCCATTTCACATAACTCCAGGCTTCGTGATTGCCAACAAACAAACAAAAGAAATAGAATGTAAATTAAACGTAACGATACATCTTGTTCCTAACACCAACAAACACAAATGCAAATTGATTCAAACTATATTTAGTTCCTAACAGTGCCTCCATAACCAGTTTGTGAGCTTGTGTATGTGCACATAACCTCTAGTTTACGGTTGTGTGAATTTGTGTGCATAAACACTTGCTTATTATTTATGTGCATGTGTGCATTTAATTATTTTTATTCACTCACGGGGTGTCGGCTTCACTGGCTGGGGCAGCATTTATTGTCCATCTATAGCTATTCTTGAGAAAGTGGTGGTGAACTGCCTCCTTGAACAACTGCAGGTCATGTTGGGTAGGTGCACCCGCAGTGCTGTTACGAAAGGAGATCCTGGAATTTGGCCCAGTGACAGTGAAGAGGAGGTGATATATTTCCAAGTCAGGATGGTGAGTGACTTGGAGAGGAGCTTCCACGCCGTGGTGTTCCAATGTGCCCTTGTCGGTCTAGATGGCTGTGGTGGATGGTGTGGAAGGCCCTGCTTAAGGAGTCTTGGTGAATTTCTAATTTTCGTTTATTTATAACGAAATGATTATTATGTGTGTGTATTTGTCTACACAATAATCTGTTTATTACGTGTGTGAATTTCCGAATACAACCAGTAGTTTATTATGTGTGTGTGTGTACCTAAACACGTTTTTATTACTTGTGTGTATCTGTTTACATAACCACCAGTTTATTGTTTGTATGTACGTGTGCACATAACCTCTTGTTTATTTATTGTGTGTACCTGTGTGCATAACTACTATTTTATTGCCTTTGTGTATGTGACCATAATCACTGGTTTATTGTTTGTGTGTGTGTTATCTAACCACTTGCTTGTAGTTCTTTAGCCATTGCCGTGCAATTAACAAATATGGTCAGCATAAAATCAAGTATTTTTGTCGCTCCATGACGGAGAGAAATATGTGGAGGCTTTTCCTGCTTTCAGCCTGGCCGTTATCACTGGACCATTGCAATGACGGCGGATTCCATTACATGATTATCACTATCATGTTGCTGAGTCCTGGCTCCCTGACTGCGGCAATTTTATATGTGATTTCATGCAGATGTTGACCTTGATTTGTCACTTGCCACTTATGAGCCCAAGACTGAATGCTGTCCTGGTTCCGTTGCATTTGGAGAATGATTGCTTCCTTATCTGAGCAGCTCCGAATGGCACTGGAAATTGTGCAATCATCAGCAATAACCTCAATTCTGACCTTATGGTGGAGGGAAGGTAATTGATGAAGTAACTGAAGATGTTTGACATGGAGTACTACTCTGGAGAGCTCCTGCAGGGATGTCCTGCGACAGAGAACATTGACCTCGAACATCTACAGACATCGTCGTTTTCACTAGGTATGACTGCAACGAACTCTGCTGACCACCGGAACTACATTTACTTCAGTTTTGATCTAGTTTGATAATAGACTCCGTCAAAAGCCGCCTTGTTGTCCAGGAGAGTCACTCCCATCTCACCTCTGCATTTCAGATCTTTTTTACATTTTGAAACAACCTTTTATGAACCCAGGAGATGGGTGGACCAAGCGATCCCAAACTGTGCTAAACAAGTGCAGCTGAACAGCCCTATCAATGACACCTTCCATCAACATGCAGATGATCAGGATTTGATGATGGGGTTATAATTGGTAGAATTGGATTTTTTCCTTTTTTGAGAAAAAAAGAGAGACCTTGGAAAATATCCAAATAACCAAGTAGATGCCAGTGTTGTAGTTGCATTGGAACAGCTTGACTGAGGGTGCAGCGAGTTCTCGAGCACAAGCCTTCAGTAAAATTGTCAGAGTCTTGTCAGGGCGCATAGCTTTTGATTATCCAATGCCTTCAGCCGTGTCTTGATGTCACGTGTAGTGAAACGAATTTCCTGAAGGATGACACCTGTGGTGTTGAAGGCCTCAGGAGGCGAGTGAGATGGATCATTAACTCGACACTTCTGGATGAAGGTTTCGGCAAATTCTTCAGCCTTGTGTTTTGCACTGATGTGGTGGGCTCCCCCATCACTGATGCTGTGGATATTTGCGGAGCCTCCTTCTCAATTTTGTTGTGCTGTTTTTAATTTCCCATCACCATTCCCAACAGGATGTGGCTGATGTAGATATGATCAATTGATCGTGAGTTCACATAGCTCAGTCTGGGGCTTGCTGGTTTCCCTATTTTTTCATGTAAGTCATTGTGTGTTCTAGCTTCACAAGGCTGGCACAACATTTTTAGGTTTGGTGGCTGCTGCTCCTGGCATACCCACCTGCATTCGTCAATGAACTAGGATTTATGGTACTGTGGAGGGGTGGGAGGGTCATATGAGAAATCATGAGGTTAAAGATTGTGTTTGTTGCAATAGTGATGTTGCCATTGGGCCTCAGGGCGTCATGGATGCTCAGTTTGAGTTGCTTGATATCTTCAAAATCAATTCTAATCGGCACGATGTTTGTGCCACACTACATCATGAAGGGCATCCTTAATGTGTAGTCATTGTGAAGACATCTGACAGCTGGTTGGTGAAGGATGATTTTGGAGTCAATCATTCCTCAATGTTACATTTATTAAGAGAATTAAATATCAAAACTTAATCGTTGTCCACATCATCATCGTCATTCCCTCGAAACGAGGATGACGTCTGCCACTGTGCGTCTTCAGTTTACTCAGCAGAGCAATCCTGAAGCCACAGGTCATTGGTCAAAACCGGCAGGATTTTCCCTGAGGAAGGTTGTTTCCTGAGTTTGGGTTTGTTTTTTTCCCCTTCCGTTTTAATCAATTCTCCAATGCAGAGTTGATGTGGTCACTGGGGTGCAGCTTGTTGGATGATGCTCCAACACATGGCACAGTTATTGGCAACTTCCTCCTAAGTGCCGATATCTCTTTATCCCCGTTTAATTGAGGCTGTTAGTGTGTCCTTGAAACATTTACTCTGTCTCATTGAGATCGGGTGTCGCGCTCAAGTAGTTTAAAGCGGATCTGCTTCAGGAGCCATTCATTTGACATGTGAGTGTACTGTCCAGACAAGTGGAGCTCATTTCACATGATCCTGGTGAAGATTCTTGTGGAACTGATTTCAGGGCGAATACAGGATTTTGTTCACCAGTCTTCCCACTTGCAGTGTAATATCCTGCGGAGATACTGCCGGTGGAAATTCTCCAGCAGCCGCAGGTGTCTTTGTTAGGTGAATCAAGACCCACTGATATATGTCAGTGTGGGGGCATCAACAGGGCGGTTGGCCTCGCTCAAAATCTCAGACTTGTCTTTACAAGAAACTGGGATGAATAGGTCCTGCCTCCATACATCCGCAATTCCAACATTATTTCACTTTTAAAGAAGGATGATAATCAATCTCTTGCTACTATAGATGCATATCCCTCATGGCCACTCCGGAGAAGTTTTTGCACATGAATCCTCTAGGAACGACTCCTTCCTGTATGTGAAAACATACTTCCTACAAACCAATGTGTTTACCGGCCACGTAGAAAAAAAACACATACATGATCTTTGTCACTGGAGAAACCGATCAAACCTGTCTGGAGCTGATTAAACTGCTCTGTAGCGTTTTTGTTCATCAGTCCAAGGCATTTGACTCCATCAAGTGTGAAATCCACTGATAAATCTTTCAAAGACCTGGGTGATCAGGAAAGTGGCCCTTGATGTGTAGCCACTGCGGCGATGCAGTGGAAGAGGCAGCCACTTTAGACCCACAAACATCAATGTGCTCATGACCAGATACTGTGTTTCATTGTGATGTTGGTGGCAGGGTGAATATTGACCGTGACACTAGGGAGAGTTCCCTTGCTCTTCATCGAGGTATTGCCATGGTATTTATACATCAGCCCAAACAGGCAGCTGAATCCTCGGCTACCACCAATCCAATCATTCATCCTTGTCAGTGCCAGACACACCCTGAGAAAAAAGAGACAGAAACATGAATCAAATAAATGAGTTTCTAATTCAATGAATGACACCAGGCCTGGGATTAGAGACAGCATCATTCTCCACTAAACATATTGCCGACAATACTTTCCTCACCATCTGTTTTCCGTTCTGCTGTCGCATTTCTCAGAGAAAAAGTGAGGAGCAACATTTGTCCCGTGAGCTTCTGAACGTCAGGAATGTTGCACGAGACAGGGGCTCGATGTATTCCGTAATCAGAGACTGGGAGGTTCATTCAGACTGCATGGAACCCATTTGTTCCAGCGCCTCTGTGCTATGTTTAAAGCAGCTATTCTATAATGTCCCTCCTGCCTGCACTTTGTCCGGAGCTCTGAAATTACCCCCAACCCCCCTCCGCCCCCACGTCCACATTTCTACAGTTCCCATTTGAAACTGTCAATTGAATCGGCTTCAAGCATATCTTCAACCTGTGCATTCCTCATTACAACCACTCTCTATAAAACTGTTCTATTTCTATCCTCTCGGGTTAATACAAATTATTGAAAACAGTGTCACTATTCCTTCTTCCAGTGGAAACTGTTTCTCCTGACTCTCTCCAAATTCCACGTTAATTTGGAGACGTCTGTTAAATACCGCGTACCTGCCGATCGAGGGAGAGCAATTCCAACCTCTCCAGTGTCCACAATGAAACGGAAATTCCCCATCCCTGGTATCAGTCAAGTAAATATTCTCTGTGCTCTCTCCAAGGCCTAGACACCCTTTGTAATGTGCAGTGAACCGAATGAGATCCATTACTTCAACTGAAGACTAACCGGTGATGCATACAATTTCAACAGAAGTTCCTTGATTTTGTATAATACACCTGTGTGTATAAAGTAAAATACCCTCTATGCGTTGTTAACAACATTATCGATGTGTCCTTCTTGTGATGAAGATCGGGGTACATGTATCCACTCAGTTCCCGCAACGCATTTAAAGTTGTGGATTTTTAATGTTATATTGACTCTCCCAATCGTATTCTTCACACTAACATCAATTACATTATATCTGCACCGTGTATTTCCCTTTCACCCGTCTATGCATATCCTCCTTAATAATTCTACTGTCCTCCTCAATGTTTATATTTCTGAACTCCAGTTAAATACAAATGTAAAACTTATGCCCTCTATATGGAAGGCCACACGTGAGACCCAGCGAAAACTCAGCATAGCAGAGAAGAGGAAGAGACAGTAATTGCAACTTGCCCCCCAGTTACGAATACACGTTCTCTAGAACCCGTTGTGGGAGAATCTGCTGATCGTGCTCAGGCCTGATTAGGCAACAGCCGGCCTGGAATCGTTCAGAACAAACCTTCTGAAAATCTTCATCTGCGATGAAGTGAAGAGAGGAATGTTGTTTATGTGCATCATAAAGTGCAGTGGTCATGATTTGAGCAAAAAGGGAACATGAGTGTGTACAGGCGCCTGTGTGAATAACCAACCTCCGCACCTTCTCTCTCATTTTCTTCTCTTCACTAACATCATACCCATACTGTCACTGTCTCTTTAATCCATGGGTCTCAGTTTCAATAATAATTCCTTTAAATGACAAGTCGATCACACTTCGTTCATATATATGACATCAAGCTCACTTCACTGAACAGCGGGCTCTTTAGTAAGTAACTGCAGAAAAATTATCAAAGATGATGTTTCGTTAACTTATCCGTGCTTCTGATCATTTGTGAAACTATTAGATTAAAGCCTCGAGAAATTTCTTGACGATAGACATTGTTCACAGACCTAGGTTGGGACCCAGTCGTGCAACATCTACCGTCAGACTGTGTGAGTCTGTCAGTAACGTGTTCGGGGAGGTGTCCTCTGCCCTGCCTGTCAACAGAGACATTGTATATACTGCGAGGGCCTGTGTGTGTGTGTTTGTTTGTGTGGCGTGTGGGTATGTTTGTGTCTCTGTGTACATGAGGGAGAGAAGGAGAGAGAGGGGCAAAAAGAGAGAATGTGTGTGACTGTGTTTGTGTGAGCTTGTGAGTATTTGCGAGTGAGTAAATATGTAAATCAGCATGTGAGTGGCATGTGTGTTGTGTGCACACTTGTGTGTTTCAGTGTGCGCATGATTTTGTTAGTGCGAATGTGCCTCTGTGTATATGTGAGAGAGAGAGCGACAGATTGTGTGAGCGAGATAATATGTGTTAGTGTGGGCATGTGTGAGTATGTTTGTGACTGGTTTTTTGTGCACATTCCTGTGCATGCCCTCTTTGTGTGAGAGTGTGAAAGGGTGAGAGCCGTTGGGCATGGTTGTGCTTGTGTCTTTTTTGTGAATGTGTCTGTGCTTTTTAGCTCTGCGTATGTGGGCGAGTGATTGTGAGTGTCTTTGTGTGTGAGTGTGCAAGTCTGTGTCTGTGAATGTTTTTGTGAGTGTGAGCGTGTGTGCATGCGTTTATTTGTCTGTTTTTGAGTTTGTGTGCCTGTGTGTGTTACTGAGCGTGTGTGTGTCTATCTGTATCAAAGTGAGTGTGTGCCAGTGTTCTTTCGTGTATGTGCTTATCTGTGTGTGTATCTCTGTGTGTTTGCATGTGCATGCCTGTCTCTGCAAGTGTCTCTGCAAGTGTCTATGTGTCTGTGTTTCAGGTTGTGTCCCTTTGTTTGTTAGAAAGTCTGTGTGTGCTTATGTGTAATGGTGTGAAAGCGTGTCAGGATTTCTGCGTGTGTGTATCTGTGCGTGTGTTTGTGCGTGTGTGTGTCTGTGTATGTGCGTGTCAGTGCAAAACTATGAGGGTCATCAGCTTCCCTGTTTCTCCTCTTGGACACTGGACATACCCAACGAGAGTCAGGTTTTCTGTGTTAAAAGGAGTGTCGGAGCGAAATGTCAACCCGAATTCTACGTTTTACCCCTGGCTCCTCGTCAGTCGCGACTTCCACTAATGTCACTCCTGCTAGAGTCATGTCATATTCCCGCACGGCGCCTTGGGAAGTTGGAGTTGCGGCTCGGGGTATTTTCATAACGGAAATGTTCGAAAGACAAGGCTAAATCATTTGAAACCACATTCAGGCAGACATGCTGATTGGATGATACACATCCGCCTCCTTTTGAAGCCAACGGAAACACATATGCAGGCCCTCAACCGTTTGACTTCACTCCACCGGATATTCAATATATGGCTGAATGCATTGGATACAATAATGAACGATAGACTCTTAAATTATTTTGCAGTTGTTTCTGAATACTTTCACCAAGTCTAATTCAAACAAACAGTTGCATTGAATGAATTTATCTGATGATAATTAAACATTCAGTATTTGAGAGCTTGTGCTTTGCCCTCAGAGAGAGACAGTGTTCTGCTGGCGCATATTCAGGGACAGGTCACTCTATAACCTTGCTAAAGGCTGTCAGCCAGGTTGGCGGCTGGCAAAAGGGCAGCTCCATGTAAGAAGTAAATTATTCACAAACCGACAACACTTAAAACTTAGAATTATTTAATCACCTGGGCAGCTGAATATGGGAGTGTGAGGGAAATAGAGTGAGACAGAAAGAATGTGAGGAAGCTGGAGAAGGAGACTGAGTAAGGGACAGACACAAATATTGACAAAGGGGAAGGCAGCGTCATAGAAAAAGAGAAGATAGATTCAGAGCTTGAGAGGGAAAGGAAGGAGCTGAAGCGAGAGGCGGATGCAGAAATAGATTATAACACAATTGGATTTTCTATTGTGCCCTTTAAGCTTAAGAATGTCCCAAAGAGTTTCACCGTCAATATTCAAATGCCATCACTGATTTATCTTAGGTGAGAAATTTTGCTATTGGCAAACTACCCCTCAGGAATACTAATTGGATAACCTGTTTGTCATTATAGTCGAGGAAAACATTTTACCCAGGGCGTTTATTCATCCAATGGTTGCTGTTGAGTATTTTCAAAGCTGTGAGATATGGTGATCAGCAGAAAAACATTGAAGATAATTATAAACATGTGCAAATTGAAGTATATGAAGCTGAGGAGAATGTCAATTTACACGGTGAGATGTTGAGATCTGGAACGCACTGCCTGGCAACACATTCAATAGGAAGTTTCAGAATATGAGGTGCATAAATAATTCAATGGAATAACCTGCTGGACAATGTGGAGAGAGCAGTGGAGAAGTGCTTAGAACTGTGAAAACAGGGCCCACGCTCAACACAGAGCAAACTCTGAACACAGGGACCACACAGAACAACGAGACCACACTACACGCAGAGCCCACTCTGGACACAGATCCCACTCTGAACACGGAGACCTCTCTGAACACAGAGATCACAATGAAGACAGGGCCCACTCTGAACAGAGACCACTCAGAACATAGGGGACACACTGAGCACAGGGCCCACTCTGAACACAGGGCCCATTCTAAACACTGAGCTCAAACTGAACACGGAGCTCACACTGAACACGGAGTCCAGACTGAAGAAGGAGCCCACACTGAACACGGGGTTCACACTGATCATGGAGCCCAGTCTGAACTCAGTGCCCAAACTGAACACAGAGCCCACACTGAACACAGCGTCCACACAGAACGCAGGCCCACACTGAACGCAGAGTCCAAAAAGAACACAGAGTCCAAATGAACACAGGGCGCACAATGAACACAGAGCACACCCTGAACATAGGGCCCAAAATTAGCACAGAGTTCACAATGAACTCAAGGCCCACACTCGACACAGGGCCCACTCTGAGCACCGGGCCCATTCTGAACTCAGGGCCCAAATTGAACAAAGACCCACTCTGAAGACAAGGCCTTCTCTGATCACATGGCCCAAGCTTAACGCAGGCCTCATCTGAACACAGGGTACACCCTGACACCAGGGCCCACACTGAACACTGACAACACACTGAACACTGACTGCACACTGAAAAAAGAGCCCACTATGAACACAGAGCCCACACTGAACAGAGAGCCAACACTGAACTCAGAGCCCTACCTGCACACATAGCTCAAACTGAAGACAGATCCTACCCTGAACCCAGGGCTCTCCCTGAGCACAGGGCCCTTTCTGAACACAGCCCCGCTCTGTACACGAAGCCCACACTGAATACAGGGCCCACTATGAGCACAGAGACCACATTGAATGCAGAGCCCCCTATGAATACAGAGCCCACAGTGAACAGACAGCCAACACTGAACACAGAGCCCTAACTGCACATAGAGCTCACACCGAAAAAGGAGACTACTCTGAACTCAGTGCCCACACTGAACACAGAGCCTGCTCTAAACACAGGGCCTGCTCTGAAAACAGGGCATGCACTGAACACAGGACAAATTTTGAACACAGAGCCCAAACTGAACACTGGCCCCAGACTGAGTACAGAGCCCACAGTGAACACAGAACACAGAGCCAAAAGTGACGACAGAGTCCACACTGAATTCAGAGACCACACTGAACACAGTGCCCACAATGAATACAGAGCCCACCCTGAACAAAGGGCCCAAACTAAACACAGAGCTAGCATTGAACTCATGGAAAACACTAAATACAGGGCGCTCTCTGAGCACAGGGACCGCTCTGAACAAAGGGCCCACACTGAACACTGAACACAGAGGTCACACTGAACACGGAGCCCACAATTAACACGGAGCCCACACCTAACAAGGAGCTCACACTGATCCGGGAGCCCACTCAGAACACAGGGCCCACACAGAACACAGAGACCAGACTGAACACAGAGGCCCACACTGAACACAGAGCACGCACTGAACACAGAGTCCAACCGAACACAGAGCGTACACTGAACACAGAGCGTACACTGAACTCAGGGCCCACACTAAACAGAAAGCCGAATGTGAACACAGGGACCACTCTAAACACAGGGCCCACACAGAACACCGGGCCCACTCTGAACACAGGGCCCACACTGAACACCGGGCCCACTATGAACACAGGGCCCACACTGAAAACAGGGCCTACTGTGAAGACAGGGCCTTCTCTGAACTCAGGTTCCAATCTAAACACAGGTTCCACTCAGAACACCGGCTCACTCGAAACACAGGGCCAACACTGACTCCAGGGCCCACACTGAACGCTGACACACACTGAACACAGAGCTCACTATGAATACAGAGCACATACTGAACACAGAACCAACACTGTACACAGAGACCTAATTACACAAGGAGCTCACGCTGATTGCAGAGCTCACTCTGTAACAGTGCCCGCACTGAACAAAGGACCTGCTCTGAACACACGGCCCACACTGAACACAGAGCCCACACTGAACACAGAGCCCACACTGAACACAGAGTCCACACTGAACACAGGCCCACACTGAACACAGAGCCCACACTGAACACCGAGCCCACACTGAACACAAGCCCACACTGAACACAGAGCCCACACTGAACACAAAGCCCACTAAGAATATAGAGCCCAATCTGAACACAGAGCCAACACTGAACATAGAGCCCTCACTGGACACAGAGCTCAAAATGAATACAGAGACCATTCTAGACACAGTGCCCACATTGAACCAAGGGCCTGCTCTGGACACAGGGCCATCTCTGAAAACAGGGCCAGCACTGAACACAGAACGCCAAACTGAACATAGAGCCCAGAGAGAGCACAGGCACCAAACTGAACACAAAGCCCAGAGTGAACACAGAACTCAAAACAGAACACAGAGCTTACACTGAAAACAGGGTCCACGCTAAACACAGAGCCCACAATGAACACAGGGCCCACACTGAACACAGAACCCACACTGAACTCAGGCCCACACTGAACACAGAGCGCACACTTAATACAGAGTCCACAATGAACACAGAGCCCAAAATGAGCACAGGGCCCAAACTAAACAGAGAGCTCTCAACGAACTCAGGGCCCACACCGAACACAGGGCCCACTCTGAAGACAAGGCCTTCTCTGAACACAGGGAACAATCTGAACACAGGCCGCTCTCAAAACACAGGGCCAAAACTGACTCCAGGGCTCACACTGAACACTGACAACACACTGAACATACAGCGCACTATGAAAATAGAAGCCACAATGAACACAGGGCCAGCTCTGAACACAGAGCCCAAACTGAACACAGGGTCCACAATTAACACAGATCCCACACTGAACACAGGGCCCACACTGAACACGGAGACCACATTGAACAAGGGGCGCCCTCTGAACACAGAGGACACACTGAATGCTGGGCCCACTCTGAAGACAAGGACTTCTCTGATCACAGGGCCCAATCTGAACATAGAGCCCACTATGATTACAGGGCCCACACTGAAAGCTGACAGCACACTTAACACAGAGATCACTATGAATATAGAGCCCACACCAAACACAGAGCCAACACTGAACCCAGAGATCAAACTGCACACAGAGGTCACAATGATCACAAAGCCCATTCTGAACACACTGCCCGCACTGAAAACAGTGACCATTCTGAACATAGGGTTCACTCTGAACACAGAGCCCACACAGAGCACAGGCACCAAACTGAACACAGAGCCCACTCTGAACACAGGGCCAAAACTGACTCCAGGGCCCACACTGAACACTGACAACACACTGAACACAGAGCGCACTATGAAAACAGAGGCCACAATGAACACAGGGCCAGCTCTGAACACAGAGCCCACACTGAAAACAGGGTCCACAATGAACACAGATCCCACACTGAACACAGGGCCCACACTGAACACAGAGACCACACTGAACATGGAGACAACGCAAAACACAGGGCCCAAACTAAACATAGAGCTTACACTGAACTCAGGGCCCCCACTAAACACAGGGTCCACTCTGAACACAGGGACCACTCTGAACAAAGAGCCCACACTGAACACCGGGCCCACTCTGAACACAGAGCAACACTGATAACGGGGCGCCCTCTGAACAGAGGCCACCCTGAATACCGGGCCCACTCTGAAGACAAGGATTTCTCTGATCACAGGGCCAAATCTGAACACAGAGGCCGCTATGATCACAGGGCCAACATTGAAAGCTGACCGCACACTGAACACAGAGATCACTATGAATATAGAGCCCACACTGAACACGGAGACCACACTGAAACGGAGAAAACGCTAAACGCAGAGCCCACTCTGAACGCAGGTACCGGTCTGAACACAGGGCACACACTGAAAATAGAATCCACACTGAGCACACAACCCACACAGAACAGAGAGCCCACAATGAACACGGAGCCCACACTGAACACGCAGCCAACACTGAGTGCACAGCCCACAGTGAACAAAGAGCCCAAAGATGAACACAGACCTCACACAGAACACATGGCCCACACTGACCACAGAGCCCACACTGAACACAGGGCATGCTCTGAACACAGGACCCACACTGAACACAGAGTCCACACTGGGCACAGAGTCCACACTGAACATAGTGCCCACAATCAGCACAGAGCTTACACTGAACAGAGGGCCCATACTGAACAATGAGACCACACTGAACACGCAGCCCACATTGAACACAGAGTCCGCACTGTACTCAGAGTCCCCACTGAACAATGGGCCCACACTGAACAAAGCATCCACACTGAACACAGAGCCCGCTCTGAACCTAGAGCTCACGCCGAAAACAGAGCCCACACTGAAAACTGGGCCGACACTGAACACAAAGCCCACGCTGAACACGGAGGCCATGCTGAACACATAGCCCACACTGAATTTAGAGAGCTGTCCCAAAGACTAGTCGATCAACTGCCCGACATAGCAACCCAGACCCAATCATACACTGAAGACAATGGCCCAGACTTCCCCTACACCTTCCCTGGGAATAATCATTCCCAGCGGCAGGGCAGGCTCGCCAGGGTGAGGAGGGAGTGGCCCAGGGAACACGCGACGTTCAATCCACATCCCGTGAAGCCTCATGACATCGGGTCAAAGAATGGGGAGGATGTCTCCACTTGGCACACAATGGGTTCAGTGTGTATCGTCTCCAAGATGCGCTGCACCTACAAACCGAGCCTCCTTCAACAGAGCTTTCCAAACCCATAATCCTCACCACCTCGAAGGACAAGGGGTGCGTGCACATGGGAGGACATTTAATGAAGGTACCTCTCCAAGCCACACACCATCCTGCCTGGAACTATATCACTGTTACTACACTGTCGCTGGCTCCAATCCTCCCTAACTGCGCTGTGGATGTATCTACACCACAGGGGACTGTAGCGTCTCAAGCAGCCGGCTCACCCACCACCTTCCCATGGGGCAATTAGGGATGGGCAATGAATCTTGCCTTTTCCCAAAATATTCTCACATCGTCTTCAAATTCCTTAAGATGATCACAGTTTTTGTACGTGTATATTTGTCTGTGTATACATAAACTGCTCATGGAGCATCTGCTCACAGTATATCACAGTATGATGTAATTTAATCTGATGATATGTGTACACTCAATAGTTGAGTGTTTGTGTATTGTCTCCACAGGTAGGCAGTGATCTGCTGGATCATATCCAGGGACAGCTCATTCCTACCCGGAGTCAGACAGGATGGCGACTGGGGAACGGGCAGTTCCGCTTCAGTGGCAAATATTTAACAAACCGACAGATGCCTAAAATAATAAATATTTAACCACGTGTGTGACTCATCTCCTGACTCAGCAAAGCAAAGATATTCGCCCCAAACAAATGACAGGCAATCACCTGGTGATCAGCGCTGGATGTATTAAGCTAGCTGCGGCCTAAGCAGCGATTAATAATTGTTCAGAGAAACGTCCCCTGATGCTCGATACCATCCCAGTAAAAGCCGCCCCACTTGAACGGCACCAGATCCACAAACCTTCACTCCCTCCAGCACAGACGCACAATATCATAAGTCTGTACCATCTACAAGATGCACCAAAGCTCCATTGACGGCGCACCCCAGACCCATGACCTCTCTAGAAGGGGAAGGGCAGCACGCAAATGGGAATTTTTAGGTTCCCCTTCGAGCCACTCACAATCCTGATTTGGAAATGTGTCGTCCGTTCCTTCACTGTCGCTGCAACAAAATCCTGGAACTCCATCAGTACGAATACTCTGGGTGTACCTGCAACAGATGGACAGCTCACCAACCACCTTCTCAAGGGCACCCAGCGATGGACAATTTACACTGTCCTAGCCAGTGGCCCCATCGCACACAATTCAACAAAGAAACCGATAAGCCAGGGTGGAATGGAGTCAGAAAGATAGCATGGGTAGAAGATGTAGAAGGAGGGCGAATAAATAGGAGATTCACATAATGAAACAAAGTAAGAGAGGCTGACCGAACAAGAAAAATTAATGGAGAAGCAGATAGGGAAAGAGGGAGAACTGAACGTTGGAGGAAGGCAGAGGGAGAGACAGAGATAGGGAAAGAAAGATAGAGGGGAGGAGAGAGAGGGAATAATAAGGAGGGAGGAAGCAATAGAGGATGAAAGCGGGGGTGAGAGGTAGTGAGATGGAGAGAAAGAGACAAAGAGAGAGAGAGCAGAGGGAAATGACAGGAAATGCAAAGAAAATAAAAGGGAGACTTTTCCATCACAACTTTCAGAGCACCGGGATATCCCAGAGTTTCCACAGAAAGTGAAATAATGTTGACATTTCCCCACTGTTGTGAAGTGGGGAACATGAACGTAAATTTTTGCACAGCAAGATTCCACAAGCAGCAGTGGAATAATGGCTGAATAACCTGCTTTGTTGATAGTGGTCGATGGATGAATATTGGGACAATGGCATCTAGTGTGAACTCCACAATTCTAATTCCAACAGTGGTGGTGGGATATTTTAGAGTGCGTAAAGATTGGGAAATCAGTAGAAATACTTTGAAAATAATTCACAAAGGAAGTGGAGGAAATTGAAGAGAATGTCTTGTTGACACAAAGCTGTTGTGTTCTGGAATGCGCCGCCCGAAAAGATATTGGAGCAGATTCAATAGCAACTTTCAAACAGGGCATTGTAACAATAACTGACATGGAAAATAATAGCGGGGCAATGGGGAAAGAGAAGAGATTGAGGGAGCTTAATTCAGCATCTCTCTCACAGAACCAGCAGACACCATGGGCCAAATGGCTCCCTTAATCTGAAGAATGTTTCTTACTTTAAACACTAAGAACAATTCCTTTAACCCTTCACCTGTTCAATCTTTACACAGATCCATCTCTCTGTTGATTAATTAAATCCGGCCTGGGACAGATTTTTAGCCGTGGATTGCAGTTAATGCCAGCCTCAGTTAGTGAAGTGTTCCTTTAACCTGCCCAAGGTACATCCAACCCTCACGGTGTGTCTGCGATTATTAACGACATAATTCTCTCTCAGTTCATATAAAAAGTATGCGTGCACCAGTCATCTCCCTGTGACAACGGGGAGCTCAGGGGAAGATGTGGAAAGCACTGTTCTTGGTACATTAAGAGCTGGTGGTGATGGAGTTCAAGCTTATCGGTTGGTTATCCAAGGATGTTATCTCTCAGTTGCCAAACTATAGAAGCATTGATTACAACAGGAGGAGGTCATTCAACCCCTCAAGCCAATATTCTTATTCAATTTGCCTATGGATGATATGTGTCTTAATCCCATTGGATAATTTTGGCTCCATAATCATTATAATCCTTTCCAAACAGCAAGCTGTCAGTCTGAGATTTAGCCTTCTTCAAAAATTGGGTACATTGTTTTTGGAATCCAACCTCAACTAATATCCACCGAGGAGCTATCGTCAGTCTCCTCGAATTTCCCATCCACATACTGTCCCTCGGTGATATTTTGTATTAATCGTACAGCATGTTTCTAAATCCCTACATCATCTCGAAGCTCTGTTACTCTGTAATCTCCTCAAGCCCAAAAACCCTTCCAGATACATGCGTCCCACCAAATCTGCCCTCCTACCCATTCCGAGATTTAAAGTTACCTGCCATTTGCGACCATGCCGTCAGTTGCCTGGAGCCGAGGCTCGAGAGTCCCCAGTGTAATCTCATCAACTACGGTCTCTCGTCCCTGGAGATGGTCCTTCAATCCAACCTCTTTGGGTGTACGTTGGGTCACCTGTCAAAAATTACCTATATTTGGACTCTGTGTGAAATGATATTGTAAAATGCTCCATGAGTCAATTGTGTCATTTTATTATCATGATGTTTCATTATAAATTGCATAATTCTCAATCCTCAAATTTCTGGTCCATATTTTCCTTTGGTTTATCCACTGTAGGAGCACTCTGCTCAGTTCTGGTCTCCCTATCCCTCGGATAGTTCTGGAGCACTGTGCACAGTTCTGGTTTCCATATCCCTCGGTTAGATCAGGAGCACTGTGCAAATTTCTGGGGTCCATCTCGCTCTGTTAGATCTTTAGCACTTAGCAGAGTTCTGGTCTCCATCCCCCTCGATTATATGTGGAACACTGTGCACAGTACTGGTCTCCATACCCCTCGGTTACACCAGGAGCATTGTGCGCAGTTCTGGTTTCCATACACCTTGGTTTGTTCTGGAGCACTGTGCACAGTTCAGGTCTCCATACCCCTCGGCTAGACCTGGAGCACCGTGCACTGTTCTGGTTTCCATACACCTTGGCTTGTCCTGGAGCCGTGTGCACAGTTCAGGTCTCCATATACCTCGGTTAGATTTATAGCTCCGTGCAGTGTTCTGGCCTTCATGTCCCTTGGTTAAACCACTGCTGGAGCACTTTGCACAGTTCTGGTCATGATATCCGTTGGTTTTACCACAGCTGGAGCAATGTGCAAAGTTCTGGTCTCAATATCCCACATTTAGATCATGCTTGGTATACTGTGTGCTGTCCTTGCCCTCATATTCCCTGGTCAGTCCGACTTGCAGAGCTGTGTGCATTAGATGTATAATTATATATGGGTTCAAGAAGAGCTGAACACTCAAAAACCCTGACTGTTGCCTCTTCCTTTCTGATTTCCAGATTGGATCCTCGAATGTGTCAGAAAAGGAGGAAACTGTAGAAAAGACCAGCGTCACAAACTTGAAACTCTGGACTCATGGCAGTGCCTCTGGCCTTACACGTGCTGCAGGCTTCCTGAGCTAGAATAAGGGAAACTCTCCCGATGTGACGCCTGTCTAAGTCTCGGCCTGACTCTTACTGTAATGTCTGTCATTAAGGCTCTTATATAATGTGTGGATCCAATGAGCCCTGACGTTCTGCTCTCTGAATCATGTGAATAAAACTGGCTGCATTTATCACCGCCTCTTGTACGTGTCTCATTGCTCACTCGTATCGGATATCTCCACATTGACAGGGAGGGAGGGGAGGTCAGGAAATGGCAGGACCATATTGACCAATTGTAACTCCAATGTAGTCAGGTTCACAAAAGCGTACCTTAGAGCCAATGCCCCCGCTCACCAATGACCATCCCTTAGAATAGCTGGAACTGCTGGATGGGCAGAACCAGCAAAGGTGTTGGCACAGTGGCATACAGCCAGGAGGGGAAGGTTCTGTAATGACTCCAAAATCCTTGATTCCTAATGACATCAGGCAAACACAGCTTACAACCATACTGTGGATGTACAAGGACCACCCCAGGCAGAGAGTAGATCACTCTATTTTCCTGCCAGTCTATCTTACAGATGTCTGCTGACCACAGAGGACCAAAACTGTAAACCTTGCAAAAAAAAGGAAAATCGCAGCCTGCCTCTGATTTTCCTTGCTTCATAGGGAAACATGTAACCTGATCGTAAAATGGCCTCCTCTAAACCCCTTCCCGAAGGCACATTAGTTACGTGTCTAAGTAGAAATGTAGAACAACGATCCATGATCACAATGACCATTCATCTTCATAACGAAGAGACAAGTTACAGCACAATGATGAGGGAGTTGTCTAATGAGGTAAGGCTGGTCAGTGTGTGCCCATACCCATCGGAGTTTAGAAGAACACAACGTGATAAAAAGCGTTTCGCATCCCGAGTGTATTTGATAAGGGAGATACCGGGAGGGTTTCACCACTTTTGAGGGAGATTAGAAACAATATGGAAAGATTAAGAATAAGAGGTGCTTGTTTATGACAGAGATGAGGAGATTGTCCATATTTGTCTAAGGCTCATTAGTCTGTTGAATTCTCTCGTCCAAACATAAGTGTAGGCTGGCTGATTGCATTTATTCGAGGCAGAATTTGATTGGATTTTTAAAGGCAAGTGACTCAAGGGTGATGGTGGGACCTGCGATACAGTGTCGTTGAGACACAACCAGATGAGCCATGATCTAACTGATCGGTGGAGCAGTCTCAAGGGGCTGAATGGACGTCTACTGCTACAAAGTCCTTTGTTCCTAAGTTCCGACAAATGTTTGTAAATTGTATTGATAAAAGTGTTTCGAGGCCTTAGCAGACTGAGTGTTTCTTCACCTGAGAATTAGAAATAGATGTCGTTGTCTCCAATTGTAAATATCTGACACCTCCTTCCCACTTAACAACTGGAGATGTTCCTTTTTCTTTTAGAATTATCACAACCACATTTACTGCCAGGCAGCATGAATTACATGACCTCCCTTCATTTACTTAAATCAGAGAGTCTGACCCAAACACTAACAGTCTCATAAAACAACACACATAGTTGCAAAACTTAATGGTAAAGTAAAGCACACTATTGGAACTGGAGGGTGAGAAATAGAGAGGGAGGAACAGTCAGACAGGAGTTCAAAGTAAGGAAAGGGAGAGAGAAAAAAAAATGTTAATAAAGGGAAGATTAAGCTTTTGTGACACCTTTCACCAGGATATTGTTGTAGGGTGGTCAGTGCTAGAATCTTCAAATTGTCGCTGCCAATTGGTGCACAGCAAGCTCCCACCAGCAGGGCGATACTGACCAAATAACCTGCGTTCGTTGTGTTAGTGGATGGATGAGCACTTGTCCCAGGAAACCAGGGAGAGATCGCCCAAACCTTCTCCAAGCGCCCGATGGTGATTTTTGTATACCTATAAAACTTTGTGAGCTTAATCATTATTCCGATCTGTGCCATCGCAGATGAATGAAAACCAACTTGCTTCCAGTTAAATTTGGACATGGTAAACTGCCCCTTAAACTTTCCCAAAATGGAATCTAGCCGCGGAGCGCGTGTGACACTATTAACTACAGTATGCACTGTATTCATATAAAGAGCGCCTGGGCTCCAGCTATCTCATTGTGACCTGGGAGGAGACCAGCGGAGAATGAGGAAAACACTGCTTTTGCTGCTTGTTTCCTGGTGCTGATGCCGCCCAATCACTGCTGAAGGAGGAGAGACTGCAAGGAGTATATTAGGGGTTAGTACATCTCTCAGTACAAAACCTAAAGAAACATTAAGAGAAACAGGAGGAGGCCATTCAAACCATTGAAGCTGCGTTGCGTTTCAATTGGATTGTAGCTGATATGTGTCTGAACTCCATCAATGCACATTGGTTCTGTGACACTTGAAAACTTCCCAAAGGGAAAGAAATCAAACTCAGTTTTTAAAATGTTTCATTTGTTGTCTACATTAACCTCAATCCATCATGTAGTTATTCCCAGTCCCCTCGTACTGCCCATCAGTCTGTGGTCACTCGGTGATATCTTGATTCATTCATATACCATGTTTCTAAATTCCTCGAGCAGCTCACCCCCTCCGTACATCTGTATTCACCTCCTGCCCAATCATTAGTCCAGGTATTGTTGACTCTAGAATGCAGGCCTCCTTTGGGTTTCCAGACTTTGACTGGAGGATCAGCCATTGGAGGCACTGCATTCGGTTGCTGGAACCTCGAGCTCTGGTAATCCCACCATAATCCTTTCCACCTCTCTCCCCACGTTTTAGATAATCCATAAAAAAAACTTTTCTTGAGTGAACTTTTTGTCGTCTGTCCTTAAGATGTTTTGCTGTGGCTTTCTGTCATTTTTCCCTCTCTCTGGATCCTGTGTCGTGTCTTGGGACATTTCTTCACTCTCCAGGTGCGCCAAAGGATGCTCCCTGCTAGTTGTGCAGAGAAGCCGCCTCTGTTCATCTCGGTTTGACACAATTACAGCACTCTGAATATGGATGGAGCCATATCCTTCACTACGACTACGGTCAGAGTACTGTGCGCAGTGCTGGTGTCTGTATTCCTCGGTTAGACCACACTTAGAGCACTATGCACAGTTCTGGTGACTGTATCCCTCGGTTAAACCACACTTGGAGCACTGTGCACAGCTCTGGCCTCCATACCCCTTGTTTAGACCACACTTGGAGCACTGTGCAAAGCTCTGGCCTTCCTATCGATGAGTTAGACCACACTAGGTGCACTGTGCACAGCTATGGGCTCCATGTTCCGTCATGCTATCATCGCCATCCATATTTGAGCTCTCAGTATGCATCAGGAATCAAAAGACTCAGACTCAACTCCGTTGTTCAATAAATTCCTTAGCAGTTATGACCTTGGTATTTGGGGATACTGGAGGGGTCTGTTGTATGGGAAGATGCAATGAAGAGGAGTCTTTAATTCCCTGTAGATGCTGAATCATTTTAAGTGCTGTGAGGCTGCATGAGGTACAGAAAGGTGAATATATCACACGGCCAGGTGAACCTGAGGATATGGCTGAGGCTGACTTTAATTTCTGTAATTCCAGCTCTGATGCATTGTGTGGATCCGATGACCCCTGGCCCACTGCTTTCTGAATCATGTGAATAAAACTAGCTACGTCGATCAACGCCTCTTGTCTGTGCCTCATTTCTCACTCGGATCGCTGTGTTAACATATCGACAGTCAGGGAGGAGAGGTCAGAAAATGGCAGGTTCACATTGACATCTTACAACTGCAATGTAGCAATACGTGTAGAACATGGCAGAGTCTCGTTGGCATCTTGTATCTCCTGAACTGTCATGCTATCAGAATCAGAGCTTCATAGCCAATGCCAAAGATTCGCCACCCATATTCCTGGGTTTGTCATGCCCCACTGACAGGAGGGCGTTACCAGGCTTGACGGCACAGGGGAATACAATAGGCATGGGTTCTCATTGGGAGTGCTCAGCATTAAAGCCAGGCACAGTGATTCCACAAGTCATGATGGCAAACAGGGGGAATGAGAAGCTCCTGCTGATTCCAACCTACCGCTCTCCAGAATCTGATCAATTCTAAACACCACATGGAAGAAGCACTGAGTGTATCAAGGTCACAGATTGTTCTCTGCTGTGGAACCTGCATGTCCATCACCAAGAGTAGCTCTGGGTCATCGTTACAGACCCAGGTGGCCGAGCCCCGAAAGGCAGAATAGGCCTGAGGCAGGTGAACGAACAAGAGGGAATATTCTACTTGGCCTCAGCATCACCAATCTACCTGCTGCACATGCATCCGTTCCTGACGGTGTTGGTAGGAATGACCACCGCACAGTCCTTGTGACAACAGACCTGTCTTCAAACTGGGGACACACTTCATTTTGTTGTGTGACACGCTGTGCTGTCAATGGGATAGATTCAGAACAGATCACGCAGCTCAAATCTCAACATCCATGAGGCGCTGTGGGCCATCAGCAGCAGCAGAATTAAATTCAGACACAATCTGCAAGACCATGGCCAGGCCTACTCGTCATCCTACCATGACCTTTAAAACTAGCGGTGAAACATGGATATCAGCCAATGGAATGAGAACTTCTGATTATTTCAACAACAATCTAGCCTTAGATTGTGCCCATTGCTTACAATTATAGACCTAAGTCTGCCCTTCTAGCCAATTGGCATTCAGTTTAGGCATCTGTTGAAAAATAATGCTAGATTCTCAAGAGCCCAAAAGCAAAATGTTTCCAAATTACAAACTCAGATTCAGACTGCAGGAGACGATGTAAAGACCAGCAGCGGGCATACCTGAGCATCCAAACCTGTGGGCCGTCACCCCATTGAGGTATTGCTGTATTTGCCCAGGCTTAAGTTACAAATGGTGCTTCATATCAGCTGAGAAATGTAAGATCGTAATTCTTACCCACTTTTGGAATGTTTTTAAGTTGACCTATAGTTGGCAGCTCTATAATGACAATGTTCTGTAACATAACTTCAAGGTGAAAAGGCAGCACAGAATGGACCTGAGGTTTTAGTTGGGAAACATTTTGTCTTTGGGCTCTGGAGAGTCCAGCGTTCTCGTTCACCAGAAGCCAAAACTGGAAGGTTATGGCTAGAATGGTGGACTGTGAGCTAGAAATGTAAAGATCTGTCACAAGCTAAGGCTAGGTTGTTGTAGGAAAATCAGTCTCTCTCGCCCCATTGGTCGAGAATGGTAAACCTAGGGCACAAGCTAACATCGGTATTTTGTAGGGAAGCACTCTTACAATTGATTGAGAATCGCAAAGATTTGCAAGGACAGGCAACATATTCTGGCCTTTCCAGTAAAGGTAACATATACCCTGAAAATGTTTTAAAACTAATACACATGAAACACCGAGAATTAGCAACTTAACGGAAGTGGAGATAATAATGGGACTTTAGGGTGGCAGATCCCCAGTTTTAGAACGTTTCCATCCCAGCGATTGAAGGAAACAGCTGAGAAATTGTGCATGTCCGGTCTATAATTCTGTGCAGTTCCATTCATCTGAGATTTATTCCTTGAGGCTGCGTAATTCTAAAAGCCACTCTGTTGTTTAAGAATGGGGTGAGAGAGAGAGAGAGAGAGAGAAAAGGAGACGAAGCAATTCCCGACGCCTTTCCCTCATGTGAGTTGTCAGGCGTGCAGGGACTTCAGGATATGTTTACAATAAATGATATCTGTGCTATAAGGGAATATAGACATGGACAGATTATACAAATAATCCATGTACTCCCTGGAATTTGGAACATTCCAGAGTGGTTGGGTTGAAGTTCACGAAGGTGTTAAGGGGAACAGATAAGTTTGATACTGAGAAACTATATTCACTGGGGAGGAGAATCAGGCTATGGGACAGAGTCTAAAAGGCATAATCAGACGGCTCAGTACAACATTTCGGTAACACTGCGATACACAAAGGGCGATACACATCGGTAACTCCATTCATTAAATAGCAACAGGTGCGAGATCACTTGTCAATATTTAACAGTAAAATTTATAGGTTTCTGTGGTCCAAGGGTATTAGGTACCCGGGCAATGATGTCCTCATGGTTTGAGATCGCACATTTTTCACAGCCTTGTGGAAATCCAGCCTATGCATTTTGCACACAGGCGGCCGGAAAGCAGCTGGGGCCCTGTGCTGAGTCGATTCGTTCCTGCCAGATCCTGGCGCCCATGTTCAAGGATTCTGGTGGCCGATCAGTTCCGTGATCGAGGGAAATGTTTAACAGGCTTTTAAGCTGCCCGAGACCAGCACTCCGTGTTGCACGGATGGCAAGAATGGTGTCCGAAATTGGTGCAGGGTGAAACCCACGAAGCATTCAGCCCTCTTCCATGTCCTTTGCTTATACATTCTTGGAAACTGTGCCCCACTTGCCAGGCCAAATTGTTTTAACTACCACGAACTGCCCATGAGAAATTGCTGGCGGTCTGTTTCCCTGTACCGCTAGAGCCCATGTGTTGCCTGGACATGCACAGCGCAGTCGGGGAGTGAGGTTTGCGCTGGGAGATGAGGTTACAGATTGCCTTTGCGCTCAATCCTACCTCTGCGGCAGATGACCCACAGTGCCTCACGGCTGCCCGCTTTTGCGCTACCAGACTCAGTTGGGAGTGACACACATCACGATGGAAGGTGCCGTCATAGTCAAGAGTGGACTTTGACCCTAAAAAGTCTTTGGGCCGGTCACTCCTGCCGATACCCGCCATGGTCAAATTCATCTGCTCAAGGGTTGATTAGTGAGGACAAGGCCAAGGATATTTCCCTTCTCTTGTTGCTTCTCTCACTGCCTGTCACTGTGAGATGGAAGTGGAACAAAATGCAAGGTTTTGGCTATTGCCTGGTCACGGGTGGTTAGAATGGCAGGTCCTCTATCAGAAACATAGGAGAAAGCTAGGAACAGCAGGTTTGATTTCGAAGCTGTTGGAGTTCTGCACGTTTTGAAGATAATTTCCAGGCAGGAAATGCCTAGAAGGGGGCAGATAGCCAGGCCCAAGCTAAGGAAGGCTTAAAATAATGCAAGGGAGTTGAAAAGTAGAAAGTCCCAATCAGGCTTTCAAGTTAATGGAAGGACAGGGTCATTCCTTCGCTTTTAGCCTTTCTGATATATCCTTCAAGACTCAGCCAAGTCAGTCATCAATGTTGATGCTGAGTCACTGATACTCCTCGGCATTGAAGAACCCTCACAGCCAGAGTACATCCTGTGCCATCTTTGCAATTCCAGCTGAGGTTTGCCCTGTATAAGCGTGATACCAGTTTGAAACCCAATTTTATAGAACCTAACTTTTATTTTTTTTTGTTTAGATACGTGTAGGGGCTACTGAAGGGTCACTGGAGTCAGCTGAGAAACTTTTAACTAAGGAAGAAAACATTTATTAAAGAAGAAAAGTTGAAATATATTACAATATTTCTTCACCCACAACTATAGCTTTACAGATATATAAAAGATGGCAAGGATAACACAAGTTACAAAAACTATCTTACACTCTAATAATCACAGTAAGTATAAAGTCCAATAGGCGCAACACTCTGAAATAAGGTGACAGGTGCCACTCAACCAGATGCAATGAATCTTGCATCAGCTCCCCCCAGACCCTTGTCACACCGTGAGTCAACTGGTCTCACTGAACCCCATCTTTCACCCGAGGGCTTCCTATCTCTATTCGTCACCTTGGAATCCTGTCCCAAATAAGTAGCTTCCACAAAAGTTCACCTCCAGCGTTCTGATGTTCCTCTCCTCTAGGCCCCAAGATGCATCCAGACTGTTGTCATGAATTCTCTCACAAAGACTCAGCCGGAAACAGCACTACTGCTTCAATTGCCGAGAGCAAAGTGTTCCAGAACCTCAGTTGCCTCTTTGGACATTCTTGCCTGTTGCAAGCGGTTCTTGCAATGCCTCTTACATCTGCATTCTGAGTCTTTATACTTTTAAACTTAAAGCTTGAAGCCTTACTCGATCCCTCACTCTTAGCTCCACTGAACAGCAGCTTTTCCAGGATTCTGTCCTCCCTTTAAGTCGAAGGTCTGTTTGGAGCTTTCTCCTGCTCCACTCCCTTAGATTCTTGAGGGTTCCTTCGGCTTGGGCCTGGCTATCCGCCCTCTTCTAAGCTGTTCCTGCCTGGCAGCTACCTTCATTACCTTCCAAACTCCAACAGCTTCCTAATGAAAATCGCTGTGTCTAGGTTTTTTTGTGTGTGCCTGTGAGAGTGCCTGCCTTCCTAAGACCCTGAAGCCCAAATCTTCCACTCATGTTTGCTTATCTTAGCTGCAACGGTCGGACAAGCCCTCATTAGAAATGCCGGCACAAGTTTAAATGGAATATAGAACTCAATTTGACATTTCCTTAACACACAGGTGCAGGAATACAAATCAAACTTAATCTTTAAAGCCAACATGCATTCGTAACATCTACAGACACCAAAATAACTCACTTAAACTATCTCAATTAGATAACAGCCCTTGCGAATCACAGTGCCTCCACCAAGCGTTGCTCAACTTGGATTCATATGCTGTGGAATGGTGCTGGCAGGAAATCTGCGGGAGTATTTTTACGGTGCCTTGTTGGGTCTGGTTTTACGAGATCCCATGAGGTGTGGATGCAATGTAGGAAGGAAGAAGACTTTCATTTCTGTAGCACCCTTCATCACTAAATGATAACTGAATGCGCACTCCACTGGCAGTGGAATGGTGCTGAGTTGTAGCTATGAACATAATGTAGTGGATTGCCACTGGCAAGCAGGGCACAGAAAGATCCACCAAACAGGAATGATTGATGACCAGCTTTAGCTGTGTTGCTCGAGGGGTCAAAATTGGCACCAGGGGAGAACACTTCAAATTTTCTTCCAAATTTGGGGGTGTGATATTTTAGAAGTTTGCAGCTTAGGGATTCAGCGAAAACAGATTTAAATGAATTTACGAAGTGGTCGTGAGTAGATGGGGAAAATTTCTATGCTGCAGCGAGTGGCTGTGCCCTCTACTGCGCTGACTGAAAGGACGGTGGAAGTAGGTTCAATAGTATCTTTCACAAGGGGAGCTTAGTCAGGAGATACAAAACTGGGCAATATCCGGAGAGGAAGGGGTTAGAATTGGATGGTACATTCAAAGAGGAAGGACAGGCGCGATTGGACCATCGCCTCTTCTTCTACAGTGTGCCTTGAATTTAATCACAGCACAGTGTTTCTATAAATCAACCCCATTTTAATCATTGCTGTGGTTTTACTGCTGCTGATTAATGAAAAACCTGCCTTGTAGACGGCTTTAATAGTTGATTCACTTCATTGCTGTCCCCAGTTTCTGAATGATTAATTTAATACGCCCCAGTACGAGCCAATCTCCACTAGGAGAGTGTGATTATTATCTACAGAATTCTTTCTTAATTTGTATAAATACCGCCCGGACTCCGATCATCTCATTGTGACAGGGAGGAGCTCAGCAGATGATGATGAAAGCTCTGCTATTAGTTCTTGGTGTCCTGGTACTGGTGCAGACCACCGCTGCCCAACCAAGAGCCCTGCCTGATCGTAGCGGAGGTGAGTTTATTTCTCAGAAGCCAGTGATTGACACCATTGTTTTCAGCCCTGGACCTACCGCTGTTTCCTCTCTTCTTACTTCATCCCTCCCCCTGGAAAGTCTCCGAGACTGAGACTTGTGTGGATTTCACCCCAAAATGTGATTCCTGCCATACACCCGTGCCACCTTAAAGACTACCTATATCCACTGTGGAAACATCACCGACAGTGACCTTGTCTCACCGGATCTGACACTGAAATGTTCATCAAGACATTGGCTACATCTGGAGCTGCCTATGCCAATGTTACTCTGGCTGGGTCTACGACATTCTACCTTCCTTAAAGTGATGCCACGCAAATCTCTACTGCCTATGTCTTAACACTCACTGATCACCCTGTGGCCGTAGGTTTAGTTTTGATCACCTTTCGCCAACCAGTATCTCTTTTTCAGACGTCAGTTACTGGTTTTCAAATCCCTCCCGTATCTTGCCACCTCCCTATCCCTGTAATCCCCGCTAAACATCCACCCTCCAAGGTCCCCCCATTACCCCAATTCCGGCCCATGTGCCTTCAACCATTTCACTCCCTCGTACATTGGCGGCCCTGTCTCCAGCCGCCTGGAAATGAAACCCCAGAATTCATTCACTAAACCTCTCCACAACTGCCCGCCCCCCTCTCCACCTTTCAGACGCTCAGTAAAATCCTACTTTGCAGCAAGCTTTTGGTCACCTGCCCCAGTGTCTCCCTATGTGAGTCGGTGACTGATTCAGTTTTATAACTCTCCTGTGCAGCTCGCTGGGGCGCTAGGCTAGGTCACAGGGATATAAACAACTTTGTGTTTTTGTTGTGTGAGATATGGAAGTCTCTGATAGGGTAGATGTAATGAAGAGGTTCCCACCTTTTGCCGGTGACCCTCATCAAGGTGTCCAACAAGGTAACAGATTCAATGAGGGATCGATAAGAAAATCAGGATAAACATCTGTACCCAAGATGGGTGAGGATGTGGGAATCGCAATAACAGGGGAAGGGTTGAGGTGAATATTTTCGACACATTGAAAGGAACGTTAGAGTAAACTAAAGAGGGAGACATGGGATTCCGTGTAAGACCATGATGTCCATCACCCTCCCGTGACTGGATCACAGACAGACCTAGCTTGTTAATCACATGATCATACAGTGCTGAAGAGGCCCTTTAGCCCATCGAGTCTGCACCGACATGTGAGAAGCAATTGACCTACCTACCTAATCCCATTTACTAGCACTTGACCCATAGCCTAGAATGTTATGCCGTGCCAAGTCCTCATCTAGGAACTTTTTAATGGCGGTGATCCGATTTTCACCCTCTATACCAACCCCAGCAACCCCCCCACCACCACCATCACCCCTGACCCAGAAACAGTGACTAATGAGATTTGTTAAAGACATATCTTCCTGCTTTTTTCCAGCCATCGCGTTCGGATGCATCCATGTTGGGTATTGCCAAATGAGCCCCTGCAAGCGGAAGTCAGACGAGTTACCCAACATGTGCGCCAGAGGCTTTCACTGCTGCGAGTCTCAATAAGGCCCGAGGCCAGGGAGGATGCGCCAATGCCCGAGGCTCCGACAGAAGCTAACATTAATTGGCGTTTAGTTCGGACGCGGAGACCCCCTTCAACACGATCCCACAGCTTTCCTGAACCATGTGAATAAAGGCTGACTGCATTGCTCACCGTCTCTTGCCCATGTCTCATTTCTCGCGTGAACTGGCATGTGTTGCCATATAGGCAAGGGTGGGGCGGGCGGTGGGGAGAGTGGGGGTACAGGGAGCAGCAGGACCACATTTCCACCTGGTGGGTACAAAAGTGCTGTGCTCTGAGTCCGCCCTACGTCCCAGGTTCATTCATCACCGCCTTTTTGCCCCCACCTGCAGATCCACCACATCCAGCAGGTATGTGGTCCTGGGAACCCTCAACAAACCTTCTTGGCCCCCATGATACCTCATGGCAACAGGGCGAATATGGCCATTGGTGGCGCCAGCGTGCTAACGCCTCCAGGTCCCACCTCAGCTGATGACTGAATATACCAAACTGATTCACATCTGGAAGAAGCACTAGGGGGAGCCGGAGTACGGAGTGCAATCTGGGTCAATGCTATCAATGCCCAGCATGAAAACAGGCTTAGTAGCTCCACCGTTGAATAAGCTGCCTGAGTCGTGGAATACTGTGAACATTTTTGGCCCCCTTATCTAAGGAAAGATATACTGGCATTGGAGGTTGCCAGGGAATGTTCGCTAGGTTGATCCTGGGGATGGAGGGATTTTCTTGTGAGGAGTGGTTGAGTAGGTTGAGCCTGTACTGATTGGCGTTGAGAAGAATTAAAGGCGGCCTTATTGAAATATATTCCACCCTTAGGGGGCTTGAAAATGTAGATGTCATTTTTTAATGCATTTACAGGATGCGTGCTTCACTGGCTTTGCCAACATTTATTGTCCATCCCTAATTGCCCCTTTAGAAGATGGTGGTGAGCCACCTTCTTGAACCGCTGCCGTACCTGTGCTTTAGGTGCACCAAAAGTGCTGTTAGGGAGGGAGCTCCAGGATTTTGACTCAGGGACAGTGAAGGAATGGCCGGTATAATTCCAAGCTGGAATGGTGAGTTGCTCGGAAGGGATCTTCCAGCTGGTGGAGTTCCCATGTGGCTGCTGCCCTTGTCCTTCTAGATGGTAGTGGGCGTGGGTGTGGGCGGCGCTCTCGAAGGAGCTTTTGTCAGTTGCTGCACTGCATCTTGCGGATGGTACACACTGCTGCTACTGTGCGTCGGTGGTGGAGGGAGAGTAAGTTTGTAGATGTGGTGCCAATAAAGTGGGCTGCTTTGCCCAGGATGGTTGTATCCCCTTGTGGGAGAGTTTATGGTCAGAGGGCATAACCTCAGAGTAGTGGGCCGCCCGATTAAAACAGAAATGCGGAGGAAGGTAATCAATCTGTGGAACTCTATACCGCAGAGGCATGTAGAGGCTGGAAGCACAGGTGTACTCAAGTCTGAGACAGATACATTTTTAATCACTAAGGGATTCTAGGGTCATGGGGGATAAGCCATGAAAATCGTCTTTAGGCTTATCAGATCACCCATGATCTCATTGAATGGCGGAGCAGACTCGGTGGGACGAATGGCCTGCTTCCACTCCTACGCTGCATGTCCTTATAGGATAGTCCTGAAAATTCTGCCCTGTTTCTCCTGTTGACAGGGGCAAAAAACCCTACTTAGCATCATCCTCACCAACCCACTTGCTGCAGGTTCATATGACCATGACAACAGTATTGGTAGGAGTGACCAGCTCTCGTTATCAGTGCAGACAAAGTCCACTCTTTGCACTGAGTGCACGCTCCAACGGCAAGTATCGAGACATAGGCTGACAGCGAGGCAGAGATAATGAATGCAAGCTCTGCATATTTGAAGAGTCCTTAATGGGCTCAGGAGTACCAGAAATATTTTTCATCCAATGACGTGTGGTAGCAAAAAAGAACCAAGATAAGGAAACACTAAAAACTGACTTAGCTAACCATTGTTAGCCTGCAACGCAAAATGATTGTAATATAACTTTAATTCACAAATGAATTATGGTTCATTGTAAACTCTGCATTACACATTAAATAAGGGCCAAGTCAATAATTGCCATGTTTGGTTTGGGGGGATGTGAATAAATTGGGGTGAGTCTGTACTCTTCAACCTGAGTCCCTCTGATTCTTGATCCTTCCCCCAATGTGAACAGCTTCTCCTGATCCACTCTGTCCCAGACCCCTCAAGATTTTGACCAGCTCTACTCTTGACCATCTCTTCTCTGAGGAGAAGAGTCCGAACATATTCAATCGATCCACGGAAATGAATTTCCTCATCCCTGGAAACATTCTGTGCTTGCTCATTCTCAGCCTCGACTTTTCTTCAGCCTGCCTGTCCTGCACCGCTGGACTCACATTATGACCGATGCAGTTGTTAAAACGGATTTATTTAAAAATCCCAGAGGCAAACTTTAAACAACTGTCATAACCTATAATTTTAAGTGTTGTGTTCGAGATACGACTCTCAATTCTGGAATTAGACCACCAGTTCTCGAAGTTTCACATTGAACTAAATGAAACGTTTTATTAATTTACACAGATTAAAAAACATGAGTAAAAATTACTACTATCATAACTTATAGCAAATTCCCAAACCAATCTCTATTAAGGCAACAGCAACCCGTGGAATTAATGAGACACAGGCAAAACATTTGCGCCTTGCGAATTCAAAATGAGGTTCTATTCACTTTGGTTCCTGTGGAGCCAGTTGGAGGCTTACAGCTGCCTTTTGATCTCAAATAGCCTCTGCCCTGCACACCCGAAAATTGCTGTAGTTACATCCACCAGGCCCATTGAATGTTAATTCTCAGTTCATCAAAAACCTCTGAACTAATCCCCTTTAACAAATAAAACTCCTTTCATAGTGCCGATTTGATTAGTAATATAAAAATATTGCTTTGTAGCTGCTAGACTGCTGTCAGCTTCCACTCCCCTTCTTGAATGCTTCATTCAGAAAAATGCAAGTTTACTCTATCTCTCTTCCGGATCAAAACTAGTGCACATCACCAGCTGGCTTTAATCCAGATAAGACACACCGACAGAGTAAACCTCCATTTTAAATGAAAAATACTTCCAATAATATTACATACATTAATGCTTCTTGTCACTCATGACCAGCCCCTACTGGTATTGGATGGCTCTTTGACTTTGGATATGGACTCAACCGGATTCCGTTTCCCTACAAGTTTCATTTGTAGTTTTCATTTTCTAGGAAGCCGGCAGGGAAAGGTTCCTTTCATTATTTTAATTTTTGGTTTCCATTTCCAGTTTCCGTACTCACTTTCCGTTTTCAGTGTGAGCCTGTTTCTAAAAATACAACCTCTGAAAGCCCAGATTCCAACGCAGCCTCTGTTGCCGCTGTTGCAGCGCCGAAGGGGGCCACTCGGCCCGTCGTATCTGTGCTGGCTTTGCGAGTGAGGAAATAATCAAGTTCCCCAAGCTCCCGTCAACCCAGCACATTCCTCCTTCCCGGATAACAAACCGATTTCCTCTGGAACCACTCACTCTCCCTCACTCTCGGGCAGCGCATTCCAGGTCCTAACCCCTCGATTGACCTTACCTCACCAACCCTCTCAAGCCCTGCATTCAATATCCTAACCCCTCGAATTACCCTCCCTCTCAGTAACTCTCAGGCATTGCATTCCAGATGCTAACCCCTCGATTGACCATCGCAACCCTTCGAGCGCTCCGTCGCTCACACTCTCAGGAAGCACGTTCCAGATACTGACCACTCGATTGAGCTTCCCTCCCCCACACTCTCAGGCAGCGCCTTCCAGATCCTAACCGATCCATTTATGTTCCCTCCCCCACACACTCACGCAGCGCGCTCCAGATCCTAACCCCTTGATTGACGCTCCCTCTCCACACCCTGAGGCAGCCCGCTCCAGATACTAACCCCTCGATTGACCCTCCCTCACCCACACTCTCAGTCACCGCCTTCCAGATCCTAACGCCTCAATTGAACCACGATCCCCCTCTTTCTTAGGCAATGCGTTCCAGATCCTAACCCCTCGATTGACCCTCCCTCCCCTACACTCTCAGGCAGCCCGTTCTGGATCCTAACAACTCGCTGCATGATAAAGTTTATCCTCATTTCTCTGTCGCACTTTTTATCCAGCTCACTGACCAGAGGTCTGGTCTGGTTACGGTTTAGTCACTGGGCTGGGCCAGCTCACTGGCCCGGGGTCTGTGGGTTTTCGAGTCTGGTCCCTAGGCTGGGCCAGAGCACTGTACCTGAGGTCTGGGGGTGTTTGAGTTTATTCCCTTGCCGGCGCCCGCGCACTGACACGAGGTCTGAAGCTGTTCGAGTCTAGTCCCTGGGCTGAGCTAGCTCACTGTCCCGAGTTCCGGGGTGAGTTCAAGTCTAGTCCCTGGGCTGGGCGAGCTCACTGTCCCGAGTTCTGGGGTGTCTTCGAGTCTAGTCCCTGGGCTGAGCTAGCTCACTGTCCCGAATTCCGGGGTGTGTTCGAGTCTAGCCCTTGGGCTGGGCGAGCTCACTGTCCCGATTTCTGGGGTTTCTTCGAGTCTAGTCCCTGGGCTGAGCTAGCTCACTGTCCCGAGGTCTGGGGTGTGTTCAAGTCTAGTCCCTGGTCTGGTCCAGCTCACTGTCCCGAGGTGTGATTTGTGTTCGATCCCTGTCCCTCGGCTGTGCCAGCTCACTGCCCCGATGACTGTCGCTGTTCAGGTCTGGTCCCTTGGCTGGGCCATCTTACTTTCCCCAGCACTGTGGATGCTCGGGTATAGTCCAGAGCTGGGCGAGCTCACTGAACACGCGGTCTAGGGGCTTTTCCGGTCTAGACCCTGGGCCGGGTCAGCTCTCTGTCCTGAGTTCTGGGGGTGTTTGTTTCCAGTCCTTGGTCTGGACCAGCTCACTGTACCCGAGTAATGAGAGTGTTCGGGTCCAGTGCCTGGGCTGGGTCAGTTCACTGCCCCGAGGCCTTTTAGTGTTCGTTTCAGGACCCTGGGCTACGCAAGCTCACTCTGCCGAGGTCTGGGAGCGTTCAGGTCTATTCCTTGGGATGATCATGCTCACAGCACCGAGGGGTGGGAGTTTTTGTGTCTAGTCCCTGAGCTGGGCCAGCTCAGTGTCCTGAGGATTGAGGGTGATTCTGTCTATTACCTGAGCTGGACCAGCTTAGTGTCCTGAGGATTGAGGGTGATTCTGTCTATTACCTGAGCTGCACCAGCTTAGTGTCCCGAGAATTGTGGGTGATCGTGTCCAGTCCCTGAGCTGGGCCAGCTCAGTGTCCCGAGGTCTGGGGGTGTTCTGGTCTAGTCCCTGAGCTGGGCCAGCTCACAGCCCCGATGTCTGGGGCTGTTCACGTCTAGACCTTGGGCTGGGCCAGCTCAATGCCCCGAGATCTGGGTTCGTTCGGGTCTCGTCCCTGTGCTGGGCCAGCTCACTGCCCCGAGGTCTAGGGGTGTTCGTGTCTAGTCCTTGGCCTGTGCCAGCTCACCGTCCTGGGGACTGGGGGTTTTCGTGTCTATTCCGTTGGCTGGGACATCTCACTGTACAAGAGTTCTGGGGGTTTGCGGCTCTGATCACTGGAATACGCCAACTCACAGTCCTGAGGTCTTCAGGTGTGCGGGTCTAGTCGCTGGGCTGGGCCACCTCACTATCCGGTAGTGTTGTGTTGCTCGCGTCTAGACCCTGGGCTGTGTAAGCTCACTGTACCCGAGGTGTGGGGGTGTTCTGGGCTAGTCACTGGTGTCTGTCAGCTCAATGTCACAAGGTCTTGTGGTGTTCATGTCTAGTCCCTGCTCTGGGTCA